>NC_091474.1:207669792-208900626 GCF_036971445.1 Narcine bancroftii
GCAAGATCTTTAACAATGACGAATGGCATAGAGAAAGGAGATAAAGGGACTAGTGGGTTGGTGCCAGACCAGCAATTTCGTCCTCGTTGTCAGCAAGACCAAGGAGCTGGTTATAGACTTCCAGATGAAGCTCACTCCCAACTCTGAATCAATAACAAGAACATGGAGAGCTGCAAGTTCCTAAGAGTGAACATTTTCAGTAACTTGACCTGATTCATCTACATCGATACAATGTCCATGAAAGTATAGCAGAGCATCTACTTCCTCAGAAGTTGAGAAACTGTAGCACATTGCCTGCATTCTGCAACAACTTTTACAGAAACACATTTGAAAGTATTCTGTCAGGGTGCACCAGGATTGCTCAGATGATATGGAGACTCTGCAGAGAGATATAGATAGGTTAAGTAAGTGGGCAAGGGACTGCCAGATGGAGTACATTGTTGGTAGATGTGAGGTTATGCACTTTGGAAGGAAAAATGGAAGATCAGATTATTATTTAAATGGCAACCAATTGCAGCATGCTGCTATGCAGAAGGACTGGGCTTAGTAGAAAAAGAAATTGCAGAGGGCTGGGAATGCAGTTCAGATCATCACACATACCCGCTTCCCCTCTGTTGACTCCATTAACTTGGAAAAGCATCCCATATATTAAATGACTCTTCCCATGCTGGCCACATTTTCTCTACCAGATTCATGAGTGTGAGATTACACACAACGAGATTCAAGGAGAATTTCTTTCCTGCTGTTATCAGACTCAAGAATGAACATCAAAATAGTAAAATTATGTTGTTTGCCTTGTACCAATTTATCTCTCTCTCTGTTTCTCTGTACTTACTGTACTGTCTTACTTATGTTGTGTATGTAAGATGTCAAGCTGGACTGCATGAAGATCAAAATGAATTCATGAAACTTGAATTCTAATGGGAATACTTTATGGAGGTGACTAGTAGACTGCACGACAGGCAGCTAGTAGATTAAATGTATTTGAATTTTTGGCTTTTGATTAGGCTGTATCAGAATCAGTATTTATTGTCATGAACAAGTCATGAAATTCAGTGTTTTGCGGCAGCGTCACAGTGCAAACATTCATATTATAACCATCTTACAACATGACTATAAAAAAAATTAAAATAATAGTGCGCGGAAAGAAAGGCAGGGTCTTTGATTCATTGATTATTCAGGAATCTGATGGCAGTAGGGAAGAAGCTGTCCTTGTGCCACTGAGTCCTCATCTTTAGACTTCTGTACCTTTTTCCCAATGGAAGCTGGGTGGTGGGGGTCTTAGGATAGACACTGTTTTTAAGACACCGCCTCATGTAGATGTCCTCGATGGAGTGAAGTCTGGTGCCTGTGATGTCACAAGCTGAGTTAGCAATCCTCTGGAGTTTATTCTTGTCCTGAGAGTTGGCGTCTCCATACCAGGCAGTGATGCAACCAGCCAGAATGCTCTCCATGGTACACCTGTGGATGTTTATGAGAGTCTTTGGTGACATACCAAATCTCCTCAGACACCTCACCAAGTATCGCTGCTGGCGAGCCTTCTTTGTGATTGCATCAACATGGAGGTTCCAGGAGAGATCTTCAGAGATGTTGACACCCAGGAATATGAAGTTCTTGACCCTCTCCACTATTGAGCCCTTGATGAGGACTGGGCCACGTTCCCCTGACTTCCTCCTGAAGTCCACAATTATCTCCTTGATTTTGCGGACGTTAAGTGCAAGATTGTTGCCATGACACTATTCAACAAGCTGATCTTTTTCCCTCCTGTATGCTTAATCATTGCCATTTTAATTTTGCTGACAACTGGTCTTCGGCAAACTTGTAGATAGCACTGGAATTGTGCTTGGCCACATAATCATGGGTGTGTAATGAGTAGAGCAGTGGGCTAAGCACACATCCCTGCGCATCCTTGGGATGTGCCTGTGTTGATAATCAGTGAGGATGGTCAACAAGTTACAGCATGTGGAATTGATAATGTATTGATGTTGATAGAGAATTGGTTTAGAGACAGAAAATTAAAAGTGGGAATAAACTGATCCTTGGGTTTGCTTGCTGTGATTAGTGAGGTTGGTGCTGGAGCCAATATCTATCAGTGATTTGGGTTAAGTGATCAAATGTCATACTTCCAAGTTTGCGTGGATGATTATGAGTTTGAAGGAAAATATAATGGATGAAAATATGATAGAATGCAATATAATACAGGATAATATTAACTGTCCACTTTGGTGAACATATAAGAAGCAGTACAACTTGTTAAATTATACAAAAGAGACCACAGTTTAGTTGTACACAGGTCACTGACGGCAGACCTGCAGATGAAGTAGGAGATTAGGAAGCCAAGTGGTACTTAAAGCATCAATAATAGAAGGATTGATTACAAGAGGAAGGAAGTCTTATTGCAATGTCATGCTGAGGCATTGGCTGGAGTGTTGTGTACAATTTTGGTCTCTGTATCTATGAAAAGATGTACTTGTCTTAGAGGGACTGCAGTGAAGTTTCTAGAGATGACAGATTTGCCATATGAGGCAAAGTTGAAAAGACTGGCACTGCTTTCTCTATTTTTTCGTTTTCAGAAGAATTGGAAGAAATATTGAAATTTTCAGAATTCCTCAAAGAGCATGATTTAGGGAGAAATTTTGGGAATGGAGAACACAATTTTAAAAAAAAAGAAGGCCATTTAGCACTGAGTGGAAGAGAAGTGTCTGCAGTCAAAGAATAGTAAACCTAAGGGATTTTCTACCCAGTGTGTTGTGGAGGCTCAGTCATGTTCATTCACAGCAGTAATTGGTAGATTTCAATCATCATTGCTGGATTCACAATTGTTCACAGTACACATTAATAATCTGGAAGAGGGGACCGAGTATCTAAGTTTGATGATGGCACTAAATTGAGTGGAAAAACAAAATGTGCAGAGGATATGGAGAGTGCCGAGAAATATAAATAGGTTAAGTAAGAAGGCAAGGATCTGGCAGATGGAGTGCAATGTTGGTAAATGTGAGGCTATGCAGTTTGGAAAGAAGAATGGAAGATCAGAGTATTATTTAAATGCCATGCAATTGCAGTATGCTGCTGTTCAGAAGGACTTGGGAGTGTTTGTGCACAAATTACAAAAGGTTGGTTTGCAAGAAGGCAAGTGGGATATTGACCAATGCTCGAGGGATTGAATTTAGGAGCAGGGAGGATATTCTGCAACAATACAAGGTACTGGTGAAGCCGGATCTGGAGTATTGCATGCAGTTCTGGTCTTACTTGAGGAAGGATGTACTGACTTTGGAGGCAGTCCAGATGAGGTTCACGAGATTGATTCCAGAGATGAGGGGGTTAGCCTATGAGGAGAGATTCAGTCATCTGTGACTGTGCTCATTTGAATTTAGAAGAATGAGAGGGGATCTTACAGAAATGTATACCATATATTTTGGTGTATGTCGAGTTGTGAAACTCTAAAAAAAATTCTCATAAAGGTGTGGGGGGGGGGGGGGTGTGTCGACAGATATACTTCTGAGTCCTTAAATTCACCAGTAAAAAAAAAACACATTGACGTCAATTTTGCATATAAGTCAATGCTGGAAGCACTTCTCCCCCACTGGCTTTGTCATTCCCTGACACCTCCCCATGTTGGACGCCACCATAATTGCTCCTACTTTGGACCCTGAGGTCGCCGTCACTGCTTCTGCCTGGTAGGCCAAGGTTCCTGCTGCCACCAGGAGCACGGTTTTGGCGCTCCAGCTCCGTGGGCCATCTCCGCTGCTGCCTGGTAGGCCGAGGTTTCTGCTCCTGCCTGGAGCACGATGCCGCCGTTCCAACTCTGTGGGCTGTCGCTGCTCCTGCCTGGTAAGTTGAGGGTTTTTTTAAAACTTAATTTACTGTGATTGGGTGTTTTAAAATATGTTGGGTTGCTCCTGTGAGGCCCGGAGAGCCTGAAAAATGGGGGTCAACTTATTCGCTGGACTTACTATAAAAATCCTTAACAGTAAGCTGAAAAATAGGGGTTGACTTGTATGCTGAAATTTACGGTAAAATTATGAAATGCATAGGTAAGATCGAGGAAAGTAAGTTGTTTCCTTTGGTGGGGCAGGCTAGAATTAGAAGACATAGCCTCAAGATCTAGGGTAGTAGATTTAGCACAGAGATGAGGAAGAACTGCTTTTCTCAGAGAGTGGTGAATCTATCGAATTTGCTGCCCATTAAAGCAGTGGAGGCTATCTCAGTGAATATATTTCAGACAAGGTTGAATAAATTTTTATAGCAAACATTTTACATTGGGGGAATTAAGGGATATGGGTAAAGTTAGGTAGGTGGGGATGAGTCTATCATCAGACCAGCCATGATCTCATGAGGTCGGATGGCCTACTCTGCTCCTATTTCTTATGCTTTTATCATCTTACTGAAAAATGTCACAAATATCAGCCATGATGGATGATGGAGCATATTGAACAATCTGATACTCCTCTTATTTCCTATGTTCCATGCATTGTTGCATTCAGTTTTAAATCACTGGATGGGATTCATTTTAGTGATGGAGATGAAACATGGACTGCACAGTGTGCTCATGGGTTGAATCTGACATGAAGACATGGAAAAAAAATTCTACATTACATTGGAATAAGCTGCAAAGACTTGGGGTGGGGATGATTCTTGCGAAGAATTAAATGTAATTGAATCTATTCTGTATATTCAGGCTCAGCTGATGCATCTAATTGAATATCACCGATTTTTAAAGTAGCTTTGTATTTGCTGAAATCTGCTGAACAATGCATCTGAGAAATAAATGTACAAGTAATAGATGATAAGTACTTCTAGTAACACACAGGCTATGTTGAATATAAGGCAATATGTGCTCTGACTAGTTCATTATTGACTTAAAAGATTGTCACTTATATAGGAAGTCAATTATTTTTCTGAGATGAAAAATAAAATCCCACATGTATGAGTAAGATGAGAATGGAAATAAATAGAATGCATAAGATTATTTATATTCGGCTTTTACTGATTACTACCCATACCATAAATTTTACTACTGAGCCCCTTTAGTACCTATCTATTGATTTGTATTGCTGTCATTTTCTCTCATGTGCCTAGCAGCAAGTAGCATCACTGATATGGTAAGGAGTGCAGTCTGCTATGTTTAAAGCTATTTTGAAATTTGCTTTCATTTCATTATTTGAATTCAACTTGGATGAATAAAAATCTACATCCATCTCCCTCCATTTTTCTATTATTCCAAATAAAAAAAATCTGAAAGTTAGGGTTTCCACTAAAGCACATCTTTTATTATTGATTTGGATACAAATCCACTTGGTATTTAATGCTTGTGAGTTTTTTCATTTAATAAAATGTGTTTTTTTTTTACTATTGCAAACCAAATGTAGGTCATGGAAACATGTTAATTAAATCTTTAAATCTGTGTTTCATTTATCAGTTCCAAAGGTCAATACAGTACTGGCATTCTCATCCTTATTGAGACAGGGCTGTTTTCTGTGAACCTCTTGTGAATTAATTATTCTGAAAGCAGGAATTATAATTGGTTGTCAGTCAAAACTGATGAGCTTTATGACAATGCTTAGGGATAGAACAGATTCCAATTGAATTTGTGTTGACCAGGCATAAGTGGCTGTTCAGATGGAGTTTGAAATTAGGACAGAAAAAACAGTCGTTCCTGGAAACAATTTTAATACATTTAATGTGTGTGCTTTGAACACAAACTTAGTGAAGTAACATATCATAGCCATGGTCGTAATCTGCTATAGAAAAAAATCAGCCATTTGCTAACTATAAATTGTAATATATAAAGAGTTGTAAGAATCAAATTCATATGTCATTATAATGCTTTAATAGTTTTTTTAAAATACATTGATAATTAATTATTTCTATGCTGTAAGTTTCACTTTATTTTCTTACCAACAATTTAAGAGTGGATTTTTATTTATTTACTTCACAATTTGTTATTCTCGACATGCATCTATTGGTGCAAATAAAGCAATTGTGGCAGATCTTAATCAAAATTTATTGCCCTGAGATACATAAGCGTTATTTTGGTTTTATAATTTTGTGAACTAGATCAGTTTAGATAGACACAGATAGAGGAACATCAGTTGTGACACTTTCTCCTCCTGCCTTTGTTCTCTTTCTTCCTCTGTTTTACCATGTTTCTTCTAATCACAGCCTCACTTTACTCTCTGGTTCAAAAAAACTGCCTTTTTTGGTAGTACATTTGCTTCTCTGACAGAACCATGTAAGTAGAGATTTTATTCCATGGAACGAATCCATAAGTCTGTCACTTCAGTGCTCCATTTACAGGAGGTACTGTTTTGATGTGATAAGGTCCAGAATTATTTTTTATTGGAGCAGCAGAGTTTTCCTGGTAATGTTTTCTATTTATTCCCCAATAACTACAAACATTCCTTCTGAGCAATTTTTCTTTTGTTAAATCTTATATTGTTGGGCACAAGTTCAGTGTTGTTTGCTATATTAAAATAATGATAATGAGTTTATCATTATCATGATAATGATAATGAGAATAACAAATTGTCAAGTAAATAAATAAAAATCCACTCTTAAATTGTTGGTAAGAAAATAAAGTGAAACTTACAGCATAGAAATAATTAATTATCAATGTATTTTAAAAAATACATGTCATTATAATGACATGAATTTGATTCTTACAACTCTTTATATATTACATATGGACTGAAATTCTTGCTTTCTGTAGCTGAACAGGTACTTTGTGTACCTCCTTAGACTCCTTAGAGAGTAGAGTGGCTTTTTCACATTTGTCTCAATGTGTTGGCTCAAGGAGAGAGCTTGTGAATTATGGACTTCAGGAATTTGAAGGTGTAGTGTGGATTGTGGAGAGTCATGTGACCTCTCCAGCGAACTTGAGATCGGAAGTGTCTTCACCTGCCAATCAAGGTTTAGATTTGCCCACCTGTGAGGCTAATGTGCGATTGGTCCAAACAGGTCACGTGAATGGGCCCTGTATTGAAAAGCCATGCTTGGAACCTGTTTGGTCCCTTTTTGCTGCTGCCTCAAGACCAGCACTGAAATCCAGGCTGCCGGCTACAGGCAAGCATCAGAGGGCCAACTGCAATGGGCCTGTCCTAGATCCCATGTTGCGGTTGATGCTGGAAACCAGGTTCATTTGACATACTAGTTGTAATTAAAACTCAAAACGGTCAACCAGTTTACCTATCTCGGCTGCACCATTTCATCAGATGCAAGGATCGACAATGAGATAGACAACAGACTCGCCAAGGCAAATAGCGCCTTTGGAAGACTACACAAAAGAGTCTGGAAAAACAACCAACTGAAATACCTCACAAAGATAAGCGTATACAGAGCCGTTGTCATACCCACACTCCTGTTCGGCTCCGAATCATGGGTCCTCTACCGGCACCACCTACGGCTCCTAGAACGCTCCCACCAGCGTTGTCTCCGCTCCATCCTCAACATCCATTGGAGCGCTCACACCCCTAACGTCGAGGTACTCGAGATGGCAGAGGTCGACAGCATCGAGTCCACGCTGCTGAAGATCCAGCTGCGCTGGATGGGTCACGTCTCCAGAATGGAGGACCATCGCCTTCCCAAGATCGTATTATATGGCGAGCTCTCCACTGGCCACCGTGACAGAGGTGCACCAAAGAAAAGGTACAAGGACTGCCTAAAGAAATCTCTTGGTGCCTGCCACATTGACCACCGCCAGTGGGCTGATAACGCCTCAAACCGTGCATCTTGGCGCCTCACAGTTTGGCGGGCAGCAGCCTCCTTTGAAGAAGACCGCAGAGCCCACCTCACTGACAAAAGGCAAAGGAGGAAAAACCCAACACCCACCCCAACCAACCAATTTTCCCTTGCAACCGCTGCAATCATGTCTGCCTGTCCCGCATCGGACTGGTCAGCCACAAACGAGCCTGCAGCTGACGTGGACTTTTTTACCCCCTCCATAAATCTTCGTCCGCGAAGCCAAGCCAAAGAAAGATTGGTGTGCTGCAGCATTGTGTGTTTAACCCTTGCATTCCAATCAGGAATTCAGAATGTTTAGTAGTGGTTTATTTGCACCCAAAGTGTATTTATTTGTGTATTATTCCAGGTTAGTCTGTGTGAGTGTGTGATTTTTTGTGAATTCCCCTATGTGTTAATAAAGACCACTGTTTGTTGATAACATACATCCAGCCTTGATTCTCTGAACGTGTCATACCTATTGTGAACATAACAGAAGATTCTGACATTCTACACCTCTGTCCGATTAATGCAGTCCCTTGGCCTCTCCTTCCTAAAATCAGGAATGAAACCATTGGTCTTGATGGTGTTGAGAGTAAGATTATTGTTCTGGCACCACCCAACCAGATGTTCAATTTCCATTCTGTTTTCTGAATCATCATTTCCAGTAATTCAGCCAACAACAGTGGCTAGAAAGTTTAGAGATATTAGAAGATTGTGAATGGCAGAATGTAAATCCAGTATTTTCTTTATCTTTGTCTTTCTATTTTTTTTTACTCTCTCTTCCTTTCTCCATGAATCCTTTCATTCCTTACTCACCACATCTGCTTGTCTTTCTCTTTGTTTAATTTATTTTGTTCCTTTTATGACAGGCTCAGAGGACCCCAAAACCCAGCAGCAATAGAAATTCACCAAGACAAATGGTTACTTAAACAAAAGTCATTTTTAATTTTCTTTAAACATAAAAACAGGATCAAATTTTAACTTATTACTATTAGCTTAACTTAACCCCCATTCTAATTCTAAACACACATGTATATAAGTTCAGAAAAGTTCTTTGATTCACAGTCCAATCTCACTTCTCACATCTCCAAGTTCACTGGAATCAGGCAATTCTTATATTGTGCACAGAATTTAACATTTTTGAATCTTCACCTGGCTTTGGTGTTGAAAGGTAAATGGTTGACACTCAGGAAGGTTCTTGTTGGTTTTCCGAGAGATTTGTTGCTTGTTGGACGCACACAAACTGTTCCTTCCAATCAGCCACTTCAGTGTCTTGCCGAAGAAACTTGCTCCATCAGGGTTTTCCAGATGATAACTGTTGCGTATAAGCCCGCCCTCTGCTGGACATCATGATGCCTATGGCATGATGTCACCCTTCCATATATATAACCCTGTGTGTCAGTAGCCATGTTAGTCTAATAGAAATAAAGGATGAGAAAGCATCATGTCTCTGAGTCTTAATTGTGTGAGTGCATACACAACAACAACCTCTTTCTTTCAGGTCACCACAAAGTTTCTTTTCTGTTTCCCTTATCTCAGACAAAACATACATTGAACAGGCTGAACTAAGAACTCACAACCCGTCTTCAAAATGGGATTTCAAACTTCAAAAAGCCGCTACAGAAAACCAGCAGTCAGTCTCTCTCTCTCTCTCTCTCTCTCTCTCTCTCTCTGTCACACTCAGAGAAAAACCCGTTTGACTCCCTCTACTTGCAAAACCACATGACCTTCCTAGAACAGCAAAATGCATTCAGAGAGACTGCGGCACCAGACCCAACCTTCTGAGTCCGTTCATCTGTTGCTTTCCAACATAACAATCCATTACTCCACAGCATGTCCATTCAACACCTACTTGTAAAGCCATTCAACACCTACTTGTAAAGCCCTTCAGCAAAGCAGTTTCCATTGTCTTTACAAAGGCATTGGGAGCCTGGACTGTCTGTCTTGAGCAGAGCAGCTCTGTCATTTTAAATGAGATTTGTGCACTAAAAACAAACCCTCAATTTATCTCCTTTAAAATAGATCTATATACAATATAAAATATAACATAATGCATCACACTTTCCATTTTCAGTTTTTTTTTTCAGACTGTAAAATAATTAGAGAACATGGAGATTAGGCAAGGATCAGCATAAATGATGTGAGCTTAGAAAAATTTTGTACAAATATACAAAAGTACAAATTTAGAGCAGGATTGGGCCATTCATCCCCTTGACATGTTTTGCTCATCAAAAGGATCATGCCTGATTGCATTGTAACCTCAACTTTACATTCTTGCTGACTTGTATTTTTATAACTGCAGATTGACCTCCTACCTTTGGACATTTACAGTTTCATGGGCTGTTTCTGCTGTTACTTGTGTTCTTTTTCTTCTCTCACTTTGTATCTCATCCTTATCTCATTTATTCACCTCTAATTTTGAGCTCTTACCTGTATGTGGTAAGTTCTTTTTACTCATCTTTTCCTCATTCTTTGGCTTTATCTTTCATTTCTTTTCTGTTCTCTATTCTCCATTTCACCTGACACCTTTCCAAATCACCGATGTACGCAACACACATTTCATCTTCATTTCTCCCACACTTTTTCTTTAACCTTTTTCAATTTTATCTAATGTAATTTTTCTTCTCAATTAGAATAGACATCTGCTATTCTTGCTTTGCTTGCACAAAATACACAATTAATATCCTGTGTTTTGAGCTTTAATGCAGTGATCTTTTGTTACAAGCACAAAGAACTGATTTTCGTAGTTTGGCTGCCTTTTCAATGAAGTAGGCTTCTGCATGGCCAGTACCATAATTGAATAACTCCGCTTATGTAGAGAGTTGAAGGTGAAAATATACCTGATGATTTAGGAACAACACTTCCATATTCTACAGCTCAATGGTATGAACATTGAATTTTCCAATTTCAGATACTGCACTTCTTCCCCATCTATTCTAATCTCCATCCTCCTTCTGGTTCCAACATCCTCCATCCATATTTTCCTTACTATGTTTTCCACCACCACCCCCCCTCCCCCCCAACTTCAGTTCACTGAATTGTCCTTGGCCTCTCCCCAATAGCTTCCATTATCATCTTATCTACTTACCAAATTCCAAGACCGGTAATCTTTTACTCCACTTATCTCCCCTCCCTCACCAGGCCATCTGCAACATCACCCTGAGTGACTTGTCTTTCTCCACTTAACCTTGTGTTTTTTTTTCTTTCCTCTTCTTCCTTTGTCCTTCAGCAGATTATTTTTCACTCCAGATTCCAGCATCTGCAGTCTCTCCTGTCTCCATAAGCAATTGACTTTCTACTTTCTGTGGTGATGCATATTTAATTTACTTTACTGTTCTGCCATTACTTGTAGCAGTGAAGATCACCATCTGCAGAGATGTGGTTAACTGCACTGTGGTTGTCTGCAGTAAATCTAGAGCACCAGGTTGAATTTATCTCAGTATTATTGCAATTTTTAACTCTTTAAGGCAGGAAGCAAAAAAAAAGGTTATGTCTTCTTAGGTGAGTTTTTTTATTTTAAATTCCCTGAATATGATATGAGTAAGTGGGAAATAAGGAAACTATAGCCCAATTAGTCTATTATTAGTTGTGATAAAATTAGAAAAGTTAATAGTTAAAGATAGGGT
The DNA here is from genome assembly GCF_036971445.1 of Narcine bancroftii. NCBI lineage: Eukaryota > Metazoa > Chordata > Chondrichthyes > Torpediniformes > Narcinidae > Narcine > Narcine bancroftii. Next base: position 207,681,138 of record NC_091474.1, read on the forward strand.
AACTAAATGCCATGAACATTTTCAGCTCATCAAAGATTTGTAAATGGTAATTAAGATTTGTAAATGGTAATTAGTTACTATTATTGGGATGGTCACCCTTATCTATTACAATTCTGGGTTGTATTAATTTGATTAAAGTGAACACTATATAAATTTCTGTATCTTTTTCAAGCTTTACCAATTTTTATTACTAAATTCTTTTTTAGCTCATCAGATTTGGCTATTTCTACTTACATACGGCAGGGGAAAAAAACATGTATAAACAAAGCCCATCTTCAAAAGACTAAAAAGGATTGAGGATTATCACTTCCAGATTTTAGATTTTATTATTGGGCGATTAATATACGTAATTTGCTTTTATAATTACATTTGGATAAGTCAGTGAATCGTCCCTCTTGAGTAGAAAAGGAACTGATGTTTTCCAAAAAAAACTTCTATGTTGGCAATTTTAGAATTTTTTTTTACCATCTTCCTTTTCTAAATTGTCACATAACCCATTAATGAGAAAAAAGGTTGAGGATATGGGCTCAATTTAGAAAATTATTTGGGTTTAATAGTTTTTCTCTGGCTAGTCCCATTATAGATAATCATCTTTTTTTTAGCCATTTCTGCTGGGCGTAGGTTTCAAGGAATGGTATAGATTAGGTATCCAAAATTATAAAGATCTTTTTATTTGAGATAATTTTGCCTCTTGAACAATTATCAGCCAAATTTAATTTTTCTTACAGAAATTTTTTAGATATTTACATGTTAGACATTTTGTTCAGTCCAAGCTTTCTGATTTTCCTCGAATCTCAATTACTAATATTCTTGATTCATTTTTTAACTTGCAATTTTTTCCCCACAGTGCATTAATATCATATACTTATAATGATTTATTGGATTTAAGATCAGCCTCTATGGTTGGTATTGGGAATGAGATTTGTGATGACAATTAGAACTTTACTCTCAGCTTGATTAATGATTCTTCATTTTGTGCAAGGCATTGCATATTACAATTTAAGATGGTACACAGGACAAAATTACATTATCTTGTTTTTATGCAGATATTGATCTACTATGTAAGATGTGTAAAATTTTTGAAACTTCATTGATCCATACTTTTTGGGAATGGCCAATTTAGAGAGATTTTGTTAAGACATTTTCCAAGCTTTATCAATGATTTTTTAAGATTAAAATGGAACCATGTCTATTAGTTGCTTTGTTTTTTTTTCACATGAGCCAGATACGCTTCTGTCAGCAACTCAGGAGAAAGTTTTAGCCTTTACCACGTGATAATCAGTCAAGCAATTTTATTGAAAGTAACTCTTCTCCTACAATGGCTACATGGTTTAATGTCCTACTTAAGCTTGGAGAAAATTAGATACCACTTTAAAAATAGAAAGTTTCAATTTGAAAAGATGTGGGGCCTATTCATGGAATATTATCATGATTGGATGAATTAAGAATTTTGAATGTTCCAGAAATTCCGTGTCCAATGTCTGGAGGTTGCTATACATTCCATAAGTTTCCTTTTCTTTTATGTTTACTTTGATTAGATGGAAGGGGTAGATTAGATTTAGTTTTTAGGGGTTTTTTTGTTGTTTTTTCTTTTTTATAAATTGTTTAGCTAGATTAATTTTGAAAGTATGGGTTTAACATGGTTATCATAGATTAATAACTTGTTTCACATCTGGATTAAGGAACTGTTTACTGTAGTTCCATCCTTTTTTGAGTATTTGTATCATAAGAGATGACTTGCTATGTATTTTTCTTAAAATTTTGTATGTTAAACTCAAGAAAAATATTTTAAAAAGTAAATGGTAGCTTATATGAAAAGAAGATGGATGAATTTTTGACGTGTCTAAGATGGTGGGCAATGGAAAATTGATATTGATGATTTCATGAAGCTTTAAAGTGTTCATTTTTGAGGACTTGATATCATTGACAAGGCCAGCCTTTATTGTCAATCTCTATAATTTCCTTTCAGAAGGAGTTGGTGAGCCAACTTCTTAAACCACTGTTTTTCTGGTGCTATTGGGTTCAGTTCCAGGTTTTGGACCCAATGGTGATGAAGGATTGTCAATATATTTCCAAGCCAGGAGGGTGCGTGTCTTGGAGAAGTACCTGTAATTGGTAGCATTCTCATGCACCTATCTCCAAACCAATGATTTCTATCACCAATTCACTTCATAGATGGTTCACCCTGCAGCCACTGTGCTCTGGTAGTGGAGGGAATAAATGCTTAGGATGGAAAGTTTTTTTTCTAATTTAGAAAGTTGAAAGAGATGCCAAACAAACAGACAACTTTGTGCTGAGAATTGTTGGAGTTGTACTCAAGTTTTGGTTTTCCATAATATTCCTGACATGTCTTGAGAAAAAGTTGAAGGAAATTGACATTCCTTAGGGTGCACTGATCTGTTCTTCAGATCTTGTTACATATGCAGGCATAGACTAATTCATTTGCTGAGGGGTCATGAATAGGATTGAACATTGCGCAATCATCTACAAACATCCCAGTGATGAAGATGTGACTAAGATGATTGTTAACGGTATGTAGGGCCGCGGGTCCCCAAGTATCCGCCATGTCTCTATAGAGTAGACACGGGGGCCCTGCCCACACCCTCATGCTTTAGTAGGGTTCGGGGGCTTCCAGGCCCACATGCCACTATTATCCATAAGAGCCTTTTTAACCATTTGTTGTATCTCATCAAGGATAACTGGAGCAAGAGAAGCTGGCTCGATAGGAGCAGCAGTGGGAGGAGAAGGCACAGTTGGGCCAGGAGGACTCAACAGCTGGAGCAGATGTTCCCCTGCTTTTCTCTTATAAAGGGCATAAAGGACCGCAGTAGGTTTCCTATCAATATCACTTTTAGGTACACCTAACTTTAACAAGGTTAGAAAAAGGTCCTTTCTTGTCGGTCCGTTATTAGCCGCAGCCCCTCTCTTTTCATCCTGCTTGTCTGATTTAACCTGGGTTGTACGTGAGTGCATTTTACCTCCCAACTCTAATTCTCGAAGACCAGATAAGGCGTGCATCGCCTCAGATACAGGGTGCCCAATTAGTGGACTAGTTACGGACAGAACCAGTCCCCGTACAGTGGGTTGGGTGGAACTAACCAATCAGGGCCCAGAAGTATTGAACGGCACGTTTTACAAACATTTCTACGTCTGATTCCACCTGCATTGAATTCGCCCATCGTTATTGAATGAAGATCTACCAGGACCAATGCCTGAAGAGGGTGCACAAAATCAGTGAACCGGTGCGGACTCGAAAGGCCAACATGGCCTGTTTCCGCTCCGTAAATGGTTATATGCAGGAGCTCTTGCAATGATGTCCTGGAGCTGGGATGATTCACCTCCAATTACAGACCATAAACAAGTGACTCTCTAGCTACAACCATCTTTTCGCAAGGAATGATTTCAGCTACAGTAGTTCTCTCTGTAATGTTAGTTTTATCAGAGTTGCTCAAATGTTGTATTGATATCAAGGACAATCATTCTTAGCTCCTCTGGGATTGTGAATGTACTGGAACACCTTGGCAAGTGTACTGCTAGTACCAAAGTACAAGCCTTCAGTATTGTAACTGAGTTATTTAGTTCCAAAGCTTTTGCTATATCCTGTGCTCTTCATTGTGAAGTGACTTGAATTGATTGGAGTCTAGCATCTCTGCTACTTAAATCTCAGGAGGGAGAGAAAACAGATCAACTCTAGCATTTCTGCATGAATATTATTTGAAACTAACTTGAAAGAAAAGTGACCCTTCTGTTGACTTAAAAATAGTGTTTTGTATGTTTTGAGAGAGCAAAGGTAGCAGCAAACCTGTCCTTGAATTCTGGAAAATTGATGCCACATTGCAGTCTCACTCATAAAGGGGTTTAAGAATGGCAGACGAAAAATAAACTTACAGATGGTGTACAACTGCTCTGCCAGGAATAAAAATACATCATTGCCTATACTGCATCTGAGGAATGATTTTGTGGTCCTTGTATTAAATGACACCCCTCCTGCCTTTAATCTTGATCCTGAAGATCAAGAATTAAAACCAATCTTCAGAATGTAACAAAAATTATAGGCCTGGCAGCGCAATGCTGACTGTGTTGCTCTTTTGAATAGTAAAGTGCCATCTTGCAGAATAGATGATCATTTGAACTGTATCTAGATGGGATTCAGTGCATATTATATTTTAAAGAAAAAATATAATTTATTTTTCAGGGACAAAGAGATCATTGCTTGACCATCTTTCAATAATTATTCAAATAGCAACCAAACATTATGAAGATTAAAACTGTTTTTAGCCTCTATTAAAAATTCAATTCTGAGTCTACTGATTTGATTGCCCACCCTGACCATGCCTCAGATTCCAGCTCCGTGGGCCCTCCACCTATAGACTTGTGATAAGCTGTGCAAATTTCCGTAGACTTCCACAGTTTTACCACGACAACCGTTTGAACCTGCTTATCTTTTGGAATTGCCCTATGGTTGGACCTTATCTGTTTCATCACGAACTGAGGCTGTGTGGGCGAGTACATGATGACTGTTATGCTGATGTTACATTTTGCATTCAGAGCCAGCTCTTCAGCGCTTGACGTCCTGCTTTGCGGAAACTGCCAAAATGTTTGGCCTGGAAGTCAGCCTGAAGAAAACTGAGGTCCTCCATCAGCCAGCTCCCCACCATGACTACCAGCCCCCCCACATCTCCATCGGGCACACAAAACTCAAAACGGTCAACCAGTTTACCTATCTCGGCTGCACCATTTCATCAGATGCAAGGATCGACAATGAGATAGACAACAGACTCGCCAAGGCAAATAGCGCCTTTGGAAGACTACACAAAAGAGTCTGGAAAAACAACCAACTGAAAAACCTCACAAAGATAAGCGTATACAGAGCCGTTGTCATACCCACACTCCTGTTCGGCTCCGAATCATGGGTCCTCTACCGGCACCACCTTCGGCTCCTAGAACGCTTCCACCAGCGTTGTCTCCGCTCCATCCTCAACATCCATTGGAGCGCTTACACCCCTAACGTCGAAGTACTCGAGATGGCAGAGGTCGACAGCGTCGAGTCCACGCTGCTGAAGATCCAGCTGCGCTGGATGGGTCACGTCTCCAGAATGGAGGACCATCGCCTTCCCAAGATCGTGTTATATGGCGAGCTCTCCACTGGCCACCGTGACAGAGGTGCACCAAAGAAAAGATACAAGGACTGCCTAAAGAAATCTCTTGGTGCCTGCCACATTGACCACCGCCAGTGGGCTGATAACGCCTCAAACCGTGCATCTTGGCGCCTCACAGTTTGGCGGGCAGCAACCTCCTTTGAAGAAGACCGCAGAGCCCACCTCACTGACAAAAGGCAAAGGAGGAAAAACCCAACACCCAACCCCAACAACCAATTTTCCCCTGCAACCGCTGCAACCGTGTCTGCCTGTCCCGCATCGGACTTGTCAGCCACAAACGAGCCTGCAGCTGACGTGGACTTTTTACCCCCTCTATAAATCTTCGTCCGCGAAGCCAAGCCAAAGAAAGAGAAAAGAAAAAGAAACATTTTGCATTCCCCTCTTAACGACAGCTCAATTTAGTTTTATTGGGTGCTAACACATCCATAACTTGCAGCATTCCTATAATAAAAGCATATGATTGATGTTCTGTCAGTTTTTATTTATTTCAAATTCAACCTTGAAAATCATTTATTAGTAGACACAGTGAATTTAAGTGTTTGTTGTTTATTTTTTGTGTATTCAACTTTAAATATCACTCAAGCTCAGCGATGACAGTCATGTCTTCTAAGACAGAATTCAAATTTAACCAGGATCTAATACAAAATATTGCCTGGCAGTGCAATGCAGTACTGTCAAACATGAAGCTGTGTGAAAGGTGATTGGAGGCAACAAAACTATCAAGGACATTGGAAAGGAAATGGATGCAGGTTAGATTAAAATTCATACAACAATCATATGTTTGAGGAAAGTAAGGATTAAGGTTCCAATTTTTGTTGTTGCATAATCATTCATAAAAATGTAGTAGTGTCTGCCATAATGCAAAGAATTGCTATGGACATTGCCCAGTGCCTCTAGCAATAAGAAAAGGAGAAGCAAAAGAGAGTTGCTTCAGAGTTACTGAGTGCCTCCAGTGATCCCACAGCCTCTGCAGTTCAAACTATTGGCAGCCCGAGTTCCAGGTCGAAACCTCCAATATGATCAGTAAGCTTTCAGTGCCTGAGGACCTTCGGGGCCTTTTCTTGCTCTCAGCACCCTCTCAAATTCTGTTTCCCATGAGCCAGTCTCCAGCAGCCTGTGAGGATTCTTCAACTGCAAATCAACAGCCGCCCGCAGCGTGTGTGGGTCCTTCAGTCACTGAGCCACTTGTTGGTGTCTGGTCATCTTCCCTGTAAGATCATCTCTCATGGTCCTTCTCAACAGGGGGAGGAGGGTGTGTTCTCGTTTCTATCCACTCTCCCTCTCCCCCCCCCCCCCAACCCCCAAGTCTGCAGCCCTCATGGTATGCTGCCCAGCATAGGTACTGCCATCTTGGGCACAGACCTCTGGAAGTAAGATTTTAAAAAAAGCCACCATCTGCTTCTTTGACAGGTCGTATAAAGTCTGTAGGGAGCAGTCAGAATGAGGACTGCGGAGCAGCACTTTGTCGCCACTTCCTGCTCTCCCAGGTCCACAGCAGCTCTGGCAGCACTGCCATTTTATTTGTGAGGTGTTTTCTGTTAACGCTGTAATTTGGCAAGGAAGTTGGGTGTTCAGCTGTTTGCTTAAAATGGGTTCAAGAGTCCCTACTTTCGCTACATTCTTGCATGCAAGATGAGCTCAGAGAGGGCAGGTGAAAACAAGAGTAAAAGGAAAAATATGCAAGTGTGACGACTCACTTACTAGCAAGCAAACTGGCTCCCGAAATGGTGGATGTGCTGTGGAAAATGCGGGAAATTGACCTGCATCCAACACAGGTTTTTATCTGAGCTGGTGATATCACTTATGATGTCACCTCCTGTCCATGTGACAGAAACAGTGATGCATACAAGTCTAGCATGCACTCCTAGAGGTGTCTTGCATAGTCCACCCCTTGAACATTGACTTCACCGCATATACAGCAACTCGACATCGTGTGCACTGCCATCTACAGTAGCTCAGTACTTAACTGTACAAGCAGAGTTTCCAAATCTCATCAGCTATGACTTGACATATCTGCTAAGATTCTCATTTAAAATTAAAAAAAAGCAATTAGAAATTTATCTAATATCAGCTTGTCTTCACAGAATCATGGCACTGATAATACTTGCAACGTGTTGCATTGTTGGAAAGTATCATCTTGCAGATGAGATGATAAATTGATTTCTGTCTGTAATGAATGTAATGCACATTGAATGTCTATATACTGAATTTTATAAGAAAACTTTTGTTTTCAGGGATATAGATTGCTGTAATGCAGGTAACTTAAGTATTTGTCACAGAGCAAAGCTTTAACTTAAAAAATAAGAAACCAATGAGATGGATCCTAGAATTGAACCAGTTGAAGGCAAGCATGTCAGTGGTCATATATCGGAGCTTTGAGGATATCAATCTGAGAAGCTGAGACACCTTGCAGGATTGTTAGGTTGTTGGAAGTTGCTGAAAGAGAGGCCTTGGATAAATTTGAACATAGAATTTTTTTTAAATGAAAATGAAATTGGTGGTATTGTGGGTATGACATTTGTCAATTTATGAATTAGTAATCAACTCAGATGATTGTGGTTTTGGAGTCATCCCTATCCCTTTGGATAAAGATGACAGATGTCCTTTCCTAAAGGTTTTTGAGTATAAGGTTGAGGTGTGACAGAGATTTACTCTGATTCTGCAGCTGAGTTGTGGTTCATCATATTTACAGAGGATGGTAAATGGGAGACTCTGTAATGTGAGAACCTAGAGATTGCAAGCCAGTGGGCTACAAGGGATCACTTTGATCAGATTGACCCAATACTCATCTCCGGGGACCTAAAGCCTGAAGCACTTAGTTATGTCCTCAAAGGAATTGACTCATCCTGCAGCCAAGCAGTAAAGTTGCACCAGCCCTGGAGGAAAACATTTTTTAAAAAATATACGCTGCTGCTGTTAAGCTAGGCTGAAATCGTTACCAAAATTTGATGAGAGAGTATGTTAGCCATAATATGACATTTCTTGTTTTGACATGCCTTTATTAATGACATGTGGCATTGTTACTTATAAAAAAAAGGTAGACCTTATTACAAATGTCATGAACCTTTAAGGAAATATGTTGTTCTGTCTTGTTGTTCTTTCTTTGGCTTGGCTTCACGGACGAAAATTTATGGAGGGGTAACGTCCACGTCAGCTGCAGGCTCGTTTGTGGCTGACAAGTCTGAAGCGGGACAGGCAGACACGGTTGCAAGGGAAAATTGGTTGGTTGGGGTTGGGTGTTGGGTTTTTCCTCCTTTGTCTTTTGTCAGTGAGGTGGGCTCTGCGGTCTTCTTCAAAGGAGGTTGCTGCCCGCCGAACTGTGAGGCGCCAAGATGCACGGTTTGAGGCGATATCGGCCCACTGGCAGTGGTCAATGTGGCAGGCACCAAGAGATTTCTTTAGGCAGTCCTTGTACCTCTTCTTTGGTGCACCTTTGTCTCGGTGGCCAGTGGAGGGCTCGCCATATAACACGATCTTGGGAAGGCGATGGTCCTCCATTCTGGAAACGTGACCTACCCAGCGCAGCTGGATCTTCAGCAGCGTGGATTTGATGCTGTCGGCCTCTGCCATCTCGAGTACTTCGATGTTGGAGATGAAGTCGCTCCAATGAATGTTGAGGATGGAGCGGAGACAACGCTGGTGGAAGCGTTCTAGGAGCCGTAGGTGATGCCGGTAGAGGACCCATGATTCGGAGCCGGACAGGAGTGTGGGTATGACAACGGCTCTGTCTATGCTAATCTTTGTGAGGTTTTTCAGTTGGTTGTTTTTCCAGACTCTTTTGTGTAGTCTTCCAAAGGCGCTATTTGCCTTGACGAGTCTGTTGTCTATCTCGTTGTCGATCCTTGCATCCGATGAAACAAAGGACACTACATCACCTTTGTTGACCTCACCAAAGCCTTCGACACCAAGAATAGGAAAGGGCTTTGGCAAATACTAGAGCGCCTCGGATGCCCCCCAAAGTTCCTCAACATGGTTATCCAACTGCACGAAAACCAACAAGGTTGGGTCAGATACAGCAATGAGCTCTCTGAACACTTCTCCATTAACAATGGCGTGAAGCAAGTCTGCGTTCTTGCACCAACCCTCTTTAGCATGATGCTGAAACAAGCCATGAAAGACCTCAACAATGAAGACGCTGTTTACATCCGGTACCACATGGATGGCAGTCTCTTCAATCTGAGGCGCCTGCAAGCTCACACCAAGACACAAGAGCAACTTGTCCGTGAACTACTCCTTGCAGACGATGCCGCTTTAGTTGCCCATTCAGAGACAGTTCTTTAGCGCTTGACGTCCTGTTTTGCGGAAACTGCCAAAATGTTTGGCCTGGAAGTCAGCCTGAAGAAAACTGAGATCCTCCATCAGCCAGCTCCCCACCATGACTACCAGCCCCCCCACATCTCCATCGGGCACACAAAACTCAAAACGGTCAACCAGTGTCTTGTTGTATTTAGCACATAAAACAATATTAAGCACCCCCTGAATAGAGAACTTTTTATTTAAAATGTTCAAATTTTAGCATAGCGGTTAGCACAGTGCTGTTACAGCACCAGTGATTAGGACCGGGGCACGAATTCCACACTTTCTTTTGGGAGTTTGTATGTTCTCCCTGTGTCTTCATGTGTTTTCACTAGGGGCTCTAGTTTCCTCCCACCATTCAAACTGTACCGGAGGTTGTAGTTTAATTGGGTATAATTCAGTAGTACAGGGTCGTGGGCAGAAAGGGCTTGTTGCCATGCTGTATAGCTAACAATTTTAAATGTATAAATTTAGCAGTTCAGTGTAATTCTATTGCTGCCTTAACCAGCTACCTCTAAACATTATCTAAAACTTCTCACAATTATAGTTAACTACATGAGATAACACTTCTTTTGGACCAGGACCTGTTTCAGATTGTTGCAACCATCTACCATTTGATTCATTTCAAAGTCTCTCAACCCTGTTGGCTAGTAAAAACCTTTTGATCACAGATTTGAAATGATTAAATAAACCATTTTATTGTGAGAGTATGTTCCATAGCTCTATCACACGTTGTATGTTGATGAACTTTTCTTCCTGAATTGTCTAAATATAATTTTGAGATTGGCCTATACACTGAGTGAATTTTATTTCAATCTATTTTACAATTCCCTTCAAAATCTTAAAAGCTTTGAAACAATTAATTGTTATGTTCCTCATAATTTATGCCTCATTTCTGTTATTTATTCTCATCATTCAATTTCTGGAACTCATGTAAGATGCTGATAGATTAATTTTTCACTCTGTGCTGTACATTTCTTGCTGGGCCAATATATCTGTTCTTAGATTACATCTCAGAATTCCAACTATACTTTGAAATATCCCTGTTATGGTCTTGCCTCTGGTCATAAAGCCTAATAATTTCTTTATAACTATTGCTCTTTAATAGATCCGTACACATGAGCCATGAATTGATTTGTAAATCCACATTCTAATTTTATTGGTGTTGTAGCGGCCTGCTAACCGGAACATAGATGGTCATGAACGTGGCGACCTCGCACACCCCGGGAGGGTCCAACGACCTTTGTCCCAGGTGACAACCTGCATGGCGGGAAAACAATGAGCAACGGCAGGAATGCTGACCAATCCAAGGCCAGCACTGCTGTGATGTCACTCCTGTCGTCAGCAGCGGAGAGAGAATAAAAGCTGAGCTGCCAGTGCAATAAATCACTCTTCAACTTCTTTGATGTGTGTCATTCTTTCCACACTTCACAGTAGTGTACATGCTACAATATTTTGATATTACAAGATAGGCAATGTTATGTTGATAGTCACTTGGCAACCATTTTTCCACTCATTCTCTTGATGTCAAGAAGGAAACAAAAATGCAGATGCTAGAAATCTGAAATGAAGCAGATAAAGTTGTGATTACTCAAATATTTGATACCATCTGTGCAAAGGGAAACAGAATCAGCTACTTCCAATGAAAGATTGTCGACTGGAAAGGTTAGTTCTAATTCCCTTTCACAGATGCTATCTGTCCTGCTGAATGTTTACAGTCTTATATGTTGATACCCAAAGTTTAACTCAGACAAGTGCAAGGTGTTGCACTTTAGTATGTTAAACCAGGGTAGGATTAGCACCTGCCCTGGAGAGAGCTGTGGAACTGTGGTAATCAAGGGTACATCATTTCACGGCAGTGGTGACACAGGTAAACAGGGTGATGAATAAGATATTTGGCACTCTTGCCTTCTTCATCCAGGGCCTGTGCATAGGAGCAAGGATGTCATTTTGCAACTGTATAAGATGTTGATGATACTGCACCATGTATCGTGTGCAGTTCTGGTCACTTGGATATAGTAAAGATATAAAGCTGGAAAGGATGCAGAGAATATTCACAAGTATGTAACCAGGACTGGTGAGCTTGAATTTTAAAGAGAGACTGGATATGTTGGGACTTTTCTCCTTGGAGCATTGGAGGTGAAGGGGGAATCCGACAGAGCTTTATAAGACATGAGGGGCTTAGATAAGGTGAATTGTCAGTCTTCATTCCCAGATAGGGAAGTTAAAACTAGAGTGCATAGTTTAAGGTGGGAATGAAGAGATTTGAGGGACAACCTTTTCACCCGGTTTGGGAGGATGGGGGAAGTTGGGTATATGAAACAAGCTGCCAGAGCAAGTGGTAGAGGCAGGTAAAATTACTATGGTTAGAAGACATTTTGACAGGTACATGGTTAAAGGTTTAGAGAGATGTGGGCCAAATGCAAGCAAATGGGACTAGCTCAAGTATGGTAACTCAGTTGGCATAGATAAGTTGAGCCACAGGCCTGTTTCTGTGCCATGTAACTCTACATATGATCTCATTGTGTTACTTCTATGCAAGGATAAAAACAGGATGAGTTGATTCAGCCCCTCATCGCTGCTCCACTTGTTAAAGGGTTATTAGAATGGTTATGAATAAATATGTCTTTAAAAGAGATTGATTGTGGGAGTTTAGTGTAGGTCACTGCACAGAGCAAAACATCACAAAAGACATTTCATTTAAAATGCAAGGAAGCTGAAGCTAGATGTTGAGGCTCCAGATGATTTTGCAGAAACAATGAACAATACTGATCTATTGTGTATGGGCAATAAAGTCCAGGCTCAGAAGTACTTATAAGATCTTTCAAAGATTGGGTTTGGGACCTTGAGAGAAGTTTCTGATTTTTACAAGCAGAGAGAGGAAAAACAAACCAGATTCTTCTCAGAGAGAGAGAGAGAGAGAGAGAGAGAGAGAGAGAAGTCAGTTCTACAGTAGCAGTTGGGGCTACAAAATGGCAAACTGGCAGGCTTTATTAAAAAAACCCATTTTGAATATGGGTTGTGGGTTCTGAGTTCAGCCTGATCAAAACCCTTGTCGCCCTTATAAGAGGAAATGGCTGGCTGGAGTGTTTCTCCTGAAATAAGGAAAACAAGAGGAACTCTGTGGTGACCTGGAAGAAGAGGTTATCATTTGGAAAACCCATGATGGGGCAAATTTCTTTGGCAAGACATTGAAGTGACTGATTGGAGGAAATCAGACTGTGTGTGTCCAACGAGCCACAAATATCTCTCTGAAACCAACAAGAACCTTCCCAAGCAGTAACCATTTAACTTTAAGCACCAGAGCCTGGTGAAGATTCATAAATGTGCACGGTAAAGAATTGTCTGATACCAGTGAACTTGGAGAAGTGAGAAGTGAATGATTGGACTGTGAAACAAAAGAACTTTCCTGAACATATACCCATTACATACATTTGCGCTTAGAATTAGTAAGGGATTAGGTTAGGTTGTTAAAGTTTGATCATGTCATCATGTTTAAAGAAAATTAAAAGCAACTTTTGTTAAAGTAACCATTGTCTTGGTGAATTTCTATTGCTGCTGGGTTTTGAAGTCCTATGGGCTCGTAACACACTATTCACCTTTTACCTCAGTACCACTTTCCTACATTAACTTCTATCCCAATAATGTAACCATCTAATTATCTGGAGCTTCAGTGTACCTGATGGTTAATTCAACATTCAGTCAGAAATTAATGAGTAGAATTGTTATATCAGCTATGTTACTCTGCTCTCTAAACAATTCCAAATCTGCATGTTCTTGATTTCATTGAAGATTAAATGGGGAAAATGTATTAGACGGCTCTGACATAGTTGCATAATAAATATGCCAAGTTTTAATAGGATTCTGTGCTTGATGAAAAGAATAAAAAAGGATATATTACTGTTGAAGTATAAACATATCATAGAAAATACTTATTAAGCTGTCTAAGATTGAATGCTTTCTACAACTCATTGTAATACTGAGCAGTCAAATTCTGAAACCTAATTTTTTTTTTCCTAACGGTAGGTTTCAGAACTCTATTTTGTCTCAGTGTCAATCAAATGTTCCTGATGTTAATTATTTTACTATGTCCTTATCTTCAGTATTTGTGTCATTTGTGAATTTTATAGTCCCCTCCACAATGATCCAAACCCATAATTTCACATTGTCAAACTGATCTTCATTTGTAGCTTCGGAGGAAATAACAGGTCGACTTTTTAATATTGGTGTGTGGCTGCCCTTAATATGACATTGGCATGTGGCTGGGGTTGGAGTAGGCCATATCCCCATTCTTTTCTAAAAGATAACAAATTGTGTTTGGAAGAATGCCATGACTCTTGCAGTATGCTTAAACACGAGACTGACTATGAGCAATGGGATTTTTGCATCACATCAGTAAACACTTGTTTTTTTCACAATCAATTCAAAAGAATTTGCATGGAGAATAATTTAGAGAAATTGATCTGCCAGAAATCTTGCTTCAAATATAACCAGCGCTTGGCTTGGCTTAACAGTGTCGTGCCTAAGCATACTGGATAAACTCAACAGATCACGCAAAATTCATTGGAAGTAAAGCATAACCAATATTTCGGGCCTAGGCCCTTTGCTGCATGCCCTGCTGAGTTTCTCCAGTACACTTGTGTTTTACTCACGACCCCAACATCTGTTGGCGTTCTGTTTAGCTTCACAGTGATGTGAGTCTGTTAGTTAAATTTCTCTCATTGCTTCTTTACTTTAAATATGAATCTTAGCAGATGTGTCAATTTCCAATCATATTGGCGCTGCTGGTGTGGATCTGGGAGAGCGGAGAGACGCTGCTGCTCCGAAGGTTAACTGCCTGGCCCTAATGCTTACGGCCCTGTACAGGCATTAAACAACTTGTTAAAAGAACCATCAGTAGTTGTAAATAAAATCTTGCAGCCTCACAGGTCTGTGCTGAAGATGGTGGCGCCTGTATTCATCAACAGCCTCAAGCAGTTGTGGAGATTAGCAGACCGGCACAGGGCACCAGAAATGTGAGTAACACCCCCCGTTGAGAAGGAGAAGTGCGGGAGATGATCCTACAGCACTGTGTCCACGGTAGTGGACCAATTAGATCCTCAGTGGCCAGGGACCCACGCAGAATACAGGTAACTCATGGTCAGGAGACTCACAAGGGCTGTAGGCTGATGTAACCAGGTATTGAAGCCAGGATTCAAGAGGGTGCTGAGGGCAAGAAGGGTTCCCGAAGGTCCTCAGGCGCTAAACGCTTTATCAGTGGTTTGGATCTGGAGCTCGGGTTGCCAACAATCAAAGAGAAGTAAGTGTAGCTGCAGAGGATGTGGGAGTGCTGGAAGCAAATCCATGGACACTCAGTGACTCTGAAAGGACTCTTTTTCTTTTCTCTCTCCAGTTGTTAGAGGTGCTGCCAATGCTCTTTGCTTACCTTATGGCTGAAAAACATAGAAGTACATAATGCATTTTACATTTTTAATGTATTATTACTTGATGTTGTGGCTGTAACAGAGACATGGCATCCCATAGGGACAGTACGGTTAGTGTAGAGGTTAGCGCATCGCTATCACAGCGCCAGCAATCAGGACCTGGGTTCTAATCCTATGCTGTGTGTAAGAAGTTTGTATATTCTCCTCGTGCTATTTGTGAGCATCATCCTGTTCACAAATAGCAAGACAAATCTAATCTAGCTACACTAGATAGTGGGCATCGAGAAAAATGCTGCAATGTTTGGAGTTTTGCCTTGCACATAGTGTGGTTGCTGGAGATGTATCATCCTAACATGAGAACATTGGAGCAGGAATTTCTCAGGACTGTGTTATCAATGTCCTTCCTTCCAGCATCATGGCATAAATTAGGATATTTTACTGATAATTGCATAATGCTCAGTTCTATTTGCAACTTCTTCACAAATGAAGCGGTCCATGCCTGCATGCTACAAGCCTTGCATAATGCTCAGGCATGGCTGATGTGGCCCCTGGCATAAACTTCATAAAAGCACCAAATAGTGGTTATCTCCAGGAAGAGAGCATCTAACAAGCTATATTTGGTGTTTAGTGAGATTGCCATCACCAAGTATCCCAATTTCAATGTTGGGGACACCGTCAACTGGACCGGCCATATCAATACAGAAGCTACCAGAGGAAGTCAGAAACTGGGCCCCCTGGCACTCCATCTATAAGACATACAGGATTACATGGATGGCTTGATTTTACGCCATCCTTAAACTTAACTATTAATGAACTTTACATTCGTAGTGGGTAAATTACTGGAAGATATTCTAAGAGACTAAATGTAGAAGTACTTGATCAGGACTGATTAGGGATAATAAACACGGCCATGTACATGGTAGGCCATGTCTAACTAAACAGATTTTTTCAAGGAGGTTACCAGGAAAGTTGATAATGGAAAGGCAGTGGATTTTGTCCACAAGAGCTTTTGTAAGGCCTTTGGCAAGGTACCGCATAGGAGGTTTGTCAAGAATGTTCAGTTCGGTATTCAGGATGAGGTAGTAAATTAGATTAGACATTTTCTTTGTGGAAGAAGCCAGAAGGTGATAGTAGAAGATTGCCTTTGACTGGAAGCCTGTGATTTGTTCTGTGTCTCAGGGATCACTGCTGGGTCCATTGTTATTGGTCATCTATATCAACGATTGATACAATAATGTGATAAATTGGATAAGCAAGTTTTCAGATGACATTAAGATTGGGAGTGCAGTGGGCAGCTAGAAAGACTTTCACTGCTTGCAGTGGAAAAATAGACTGCAAAATGGCAGATAATGCAGACAGGTATGAAGTATTGCACTGTGGGAGGTCAAACCAGTGTAGGACTTGCAAAGGCAAATGAAGGGCACTGCGGAGTGAAACAGAACCGAGGGATTGGGAATACATAATTCCTTGAAAGTGTTGTAAAGAGAGCTATTGGCCTTCTTAAATCAAAGTAGTGGGGAAAGAGGTTGGGATGTTATGTGGAAATTCTTTATTACATTTTGAGACCATATGTGGAATATTTTATGCAGTTTTGGTCACCTACCTACAGGGAATATATCAATAATATTAAAAAACTGCAGAGAGCCATTGCAAGGATTTTGCTGGGACTTGAAGAGCTGAGCTACTGGGAGAGTTTGAATAGGTTCGGACTTTATTCCCTGAGGATTGGAGAATGAGGGGTGATTTGATGGAAATATCCAAAATTATGAGGGAATAGATATGGTAAATGCAAGCATGCTTTTTTCACTGAGGTTAGATGAATCAAGAACTAAAGGACATAGAGGAAGGGTGAAAGGTGAAATGTTTGGTGAGATCCTCTTCACTCAGGGTGTGGTGAGCCTGTGGAATGAGCTGCCAGCAGAAATGATGGATGCATATTAAATTTTGATATTTAAGATAAGATTGAATAAGTAGATGGATGGGAGGAGTATGGTGGGCTATGGTCCAGTTACAGGTCAAGGAAATTAGACAGAATAATAGGCAGAGGTTAAATGGACTGAAGAGCCTGTGTCTGTGCTGCATTGTTGTTGGCTTCTACGGGATTGCCTTACAAACCTGACTGGTTTGGTCATGTCCCTAGAAAAATACATATCTCACCCACATCTGTATTGCCTGTACTTGACTCTGAGCTTTACTTTTTAAAAATTTTTTTGAGTTTATTATATAAACTTGCATACAAAATTCAATGAGATAAATAACTAGTCATCTCATATACATGTAAAGAAAATTAGAATGAATAATATAACAGCATTAGCCAGTTGCCTATTCATATGAAAAACAGAGCAATTAACATATTCTTAAGCCCACCTCACTGACAAAAGGCAAAGGAGGAAAAACCCAACACCCAACCCCAACCAACCAATTTTCCCCTGCAGCCGCTGCAACCGTGTCTGCCTGTCCCGCATCGGACTTGTCAGCCACAAACGAGCCTGCAGCTGACGTGGACTTTTACCCCCTCCATAAATCTTCGTCCGCGAAGCCAAGCCAAAGAAAGAAAGAAGAATGTACATAATTAAACCCATTTACTGAATTATTTGAGTAAAAAAAGAAAAAGAAAACCTATAAAACTAAAATGAATCAAGGAAGTTTGGAATCAGATAGCAACCTCCAGGCATTGAACAGCGAACTCTCAGACTTCAGAGTTCTTAATTCTTCCAATCATATTAGTATTCCAAAAATGGGATCCACATCTTTACAAATTGGAATTTTCTATCTTTAATATTGTTTCTAATTTTCTCCAACCTTAAGTAAGTAACCACTGTGCAAGGGTAGGTGAAGAACCATCCTTCCATTTCAGTAAAATTGCTCATCTGGCCATCAGCGTAGTAAAAGCTAAAACATTTTCCTGAGTTGCAGATAGAGCTATGTTTGGCTCAAGTGAAAAACCAAACAGAACAATTAAAGGACAAGGCTCTATTTTGATTTTAACAATCATGGATAAAGTTTGGAAAATGTCTTTCCAAAACCTCTCTAAATTTGGGCATTCCCAAAACATGTGGATCAGTGAAGTTTCAAAAATGTTGCATTTCACAGAGAGTGGATCAAAATCTGCATAAAAATGAGATAGTTTAAGTTTAGACATGTGTATTTTATGTACCACATTAAATTGCAAAAGGCAAATGCCTTGTGCTAAATGAAGAATCATTAATCAAGCTAAGAGCAGAGGACCAGTCCTCATCTAAAAAGGTTATATTCAAATCTTGTTCCCAATCAGCCATTGAGGCTGATCTTAAATCCAATAATTCATTGTAAATATATGATATTAATCCACCTTGAAAAAAATAGTAAGTTAAAAAATAAATCAAGGATATTAGTGTCTGAAATTCAAGGAAATCAGAAAACATAGTTTGAGCAAAATGTCTAATTTGTAAATATCTAAAAAAAATGTCTGTTGGAAATATTAAATTTCACAGTTAATTGTTCAAAGGAAGCAAAGTTATCTCAAATTAAAATAAATCCTTATAATTTTGAATGCCTAACCCAAACCATTCCTTAAAACCTACAAACATTACTGACGGTTCAAAAAATGATTATTTACATACAATAGGACTTGCCAGAGAAAAACTATTAACACCAAAACATTTTCTTAATTGGGTCCATATTCTTAATCTATGTCTCATTAACGGGTTAGATGTCAATTTATAAAAGGGAAATAAAAAAGAAACCTAAGATTGCTAAGATAAATGTTTTTTAAAAAAAAATGCAATTCCATTTCTGCCCAAGATGGGCACTGTCTTATCAAAATCTAACAATAAAAGTGATTACATATTAGTCACCCAATAATAAAGTCTAAAATCTGGAAGTGATAATCCCCATTTCTTTTAGATTTTTGAAGATGGCATTACTAATCGTCTCTGCATTTCTGTGAATGAATGAATAATGAAAGAATCACCAGCTCTCTGGGTGACATGTTCTGGAAATGCATTGGTTGTGCTCTGGGGTTATATTGTACATTGTACTGGAGCTGCCTGGAATATTAGCCAACTTCAAACATAACCTCTTCCTGTACTTTCGGCTGTCCAAGTTCTAAGGTTTGTTGCTGGAAGGGTGCCACCTTTGACAACAGCCTTCAAAATTCAAGTTTATTGTACAGACATAACATCACTTTCAACCTTGAGATTCATTTTCTTGGGGGTGGGGTGGGGGGAGGCAGAATTTCTACTTATCGGTGGTACAAACTGTACTCAAGAAAAAGAAAAAATATTAATATTATGTAACTTTTGTGGTGTTAAATATAACTGATGACCTCACATTTATTGTACTTTTCATATTTTCTCTCCATTTAAATCTACCTCCCATTTATGTCTTGATTTATGAACTCCTTTTCGAGCCGCCTTTTGTAATAATTTATACATCTCTGAAATAAATTTCTTTACATCCCTATTATACTTAATAATAATTCTACTTCTGTCTCCAGTTGTAATACTAAATCTTGGCCAAAGATTTCACAAAAAATCTCTTAACTTGATAATAACAAAATTTTGTATTTCCACTATCTTAAACTTTTCCTTCATTCTACTAAAGTAATACATTTCCTAGCTTCAAAACAATTTTTAACTTTCTTAATACCACAATTTTGCCAAATTTAAAAAAATTTAAATATTTATCTGATAGATGTCTTGTTTGCTGCTTTTAATTGAGTATCCTTTTATTGTTTGGAGAGCTATCAAGTTAGGGTGGGCTTTTTCAAATCAATATTCTGTATTTTTATACTTTTAATAATATCAGAGACAGTGGGATGAGTGAATGAAATCCGGATTATCACCCAAAATCTTGTGGTAATCTGCTGGAATGTAAGCAATCTATCAGGATGGGAACAGGCGCTTTGGCCAACTGGTCCATGCTGGCCAAGATGCCATTCTGGGCCAGTCCCATTTGTCTGCATTGGATCCATATCCTTCTGATCCTTTCCAATCTATACATCTGTCCAAATAGTTTTTGAACATTTGTGCCAACTTCTACGATTGCTGCTGGCATCTTATTCCACCCTCTGAGGGAAAATTTTGCCCCTCAGGTCCTTCATAAATCCTCCCCTCTCACCTTAAACATACACCCTTTGGTTCTAGAGTCAGACATGTTCAGACATTTACTTTATTCATGCCGCTTATGATGTTATAAGATCACCCCTCAACCTTCTTTGCTGTAGGGAATAAAGACCCAGACTGACTAACATCTCCCTCCAACACAATCCCTTATGTTCCGGTAACATCCTGGTGAATCATCTCTGCCCTCCTTTCAATTTATTGATGTCTTTCCTATAGCTGGGCAACCAGAATTGCACAAGATATTTCAACTTGTGCAAAGCTTGGGTTTCTATTGGGAGCATTCTCTTTCTGGTCGGGGGGCATTAAGCTTTCCTTGGTTGTAGTAATCACACTCCAAGGAAAGATTGAAGTCAATACTAACATGGGTCAGTCATGATGGATATTGGAAAGTAAATTAGACATACAGGCCATTTCAGCCCATGAGCCCGTGCCGCCCAAATACACCCAATTAACCTATAACCCCCCCGGTATGTTTTGAATGCACCCCTACAGACACAGGGAGAACATACAAACTCCTTACAGACAGCATTTGAACCCAGATCCCGATCGCTGGAACTGTAAAAGTGTTAGACCTACCTCTTCGCTAACCATACCGCCCCTATGGGATGCATATAATGGACTAATGTCTTGAGATTCTGCTAAGATATATGATGTAATAACATTTTAAGCAGACAAGTTTGAAGATTGTTCTCTGTTTGGGATTAAAGATTT
This sequence comes from Narcine bancroftii, assembly GCF_036971445.1. Lineage (NCBI taxonomy): Eukaryota > Metazoa > Chordata > Chondrichthyes > Torpediniformes > Narcinidae > Narcine > Narcine bancroftii. Next base: position 207,701,832 of record NC_091474.1, read on the forward strand.
GGTGCAGGTCCTCAACTAATGTCCACTCTTTGGTATTCACCATTTTTTTCATATGTGTGGTGTAGTTACAGTTGAAGTCATCAATGTACAATGATGGAGTTGGTGCACTAGAAGCATTTGTTCTGGCCATTCCATTTTTTGGCTTTATGCAAATTGGGGATCCCCTGTCTAAAGTCTTGCTGCAAGTGGATTTTCACACTCCCCCTTTACACACACACACACACACACACACACACACACACACACACACACACACACACACACACGCACACACGCACACACAGACGCACATGCACGCACACACGCACGCACAGATACACACGGACACAGACACACACACACAGACACACACACGCACACACGCGCGCACACACACTCAGACGCACACACACACGCACAGACACACACGTACACACACGCACATGCACACACACGCACACACACACACGCACACACATGCACACACGCACACACACGCACACACACACACTGTGGGGGGGGGAAATTCCATGATGATCATCAGCAGATTGGTTCAACCAATTTGATGTTCACTTTGTGTAATCATGTAATACATAAATTCAATGCACAAAAAGTACTTGAGAAACTCAGCAGCTCATGCAGCACTCGTTATGTAGCTATGCGACCAACATTTCAGGCCTGAGTCCTTTGTCTAGCAGGCAGATGCCTGAATAAATTAATTGTGAAGTGATAAGGGGAGGGGTTGGGAAGCCGGAGGACAGGAGACAGAGAAAGAGAGACAGGAGAGGGGCCCAATGGAAATAGAGATGTCTATGTCAATCCCATCTAGTTGGAGAATGCTAAGACGGAACATGAGGTGTTGATCCTCCAACCTGTGGGCAGCCCCGGCCCAGTAGTGCTTGAGTCCTAAGCCCCACTTGAAGGGGGAGCACCGCTGAGGAGTTTCTATTCAAGTCGGACAAGCCATCCTCTGAGGAGCAGAATTTCTGGGTACTTGTGCCTATGCATCGATTTTGCTGCTGCTAAATGGTTCAAACTCTGGAGAAGTGACATGTCAGTTACCATGGAAATGGGAGTAAACACCACAATCGCCATGGAGACAGTACTCTGGCACAGGCCTCAGCTGTTAGAGAACAGTTCCAGCAGTGAGGCCTGGTCTGGGCTTGTCGATCGACGACCCCCTGCCTCATGTGGTTCCAGGACCAAGTGTTCCAAGGAACTGCTGAAGTGCGATGATGGGCTGCAGAAGCTTGTCGTCCTGTGATTTCTCAATGACATGCACATTGAAGACTGCCCGTCTCTCCTGGTTGTCTTCAGGAACAGCCTCAACAAGCCTCCATGGGTCAAGGCAGACTCTGTGATCTTGCTCTGCTGAATGTAGAAAGAGAAGAAACTGAAAAAACTGACTTTGATCACATCATAGACCAATTTGCATCAGTTGAAAGCAAGGAAAGTGCAGTTATAATTTTCATGTAGTTTCATAATTTGTTAATTAAAAGATTAACAAGCTTGACTGTATTTTTGAGTTGATATTATGGTAAAGTTGTCTAAAAGATGGGTGTCGGATGTTTGGACAGGGCCGCAATTTCAGTGCTTGCCATAGGCTCTATTTTCCGTAGATATGCCCCTGCTTGAGACCGTGGATGGGCTCTTCAGTGCAGGAGTGGGGTATAGAATTAAAATGTTCGGCCACTGGGAGGTCCCCAGCATTGTGGTGGATAGAGTGAAGGTGCTTAACAAAACAAAATGCTATGCATGAATTTGTTTGGAAAGATTTTGCTTTGCATAAATTACCTCTTGTGTTTATAAAGTTAGAAATCGGGATTTAATTTTTTTGTGATACAATAAAGACATAAAAGGTGCTGGGTATGTTTAGTTAAATGTATTCACAACAGGAACACTTATTGCTCATCTAGTGCCAGCCACTCCTCACCATTTCCTAAGCAACTTCAGTTTATTTCTTAGTGGAATCAGTATAAATTACCATATTAACTCCTAAAACAAATGGAAGTACTTTTCATATGTTATTTTAACATATACAAGAAAATACTGTGACAGATTATGTTGTGTTTGTATTGTATATTGATATGTTTTTGGGAGATAAATTGGGGAAGGGTTTGTTCGTGTAGGTCACATACAACCACTTTAAAACAGATCTTATTTAAAATACTGGAGCTCTGCTCATTCTAGACAGTCAGGTGCCAAGAGCCTTTGTAAAAACTTTGGAGAGTGCCCAAGAGACTTCAGTAATGTATTGTTGTTTACAAAAAGGCAACAGACAAAAGAACTCATTGGAGCAGCAGGCTGTCTGGAATGGAACTTGTTGTTCTAAGAGGGTCATGTGGTTTTGCAAGCAGAGAGAGTAAAACAAGCTTTCTGTCAGAGAGAGATGGAGAGAGAATTCAGTTTTACAGTCAGCAGCAGCAACTGGGACTGGAACAGGACAAGCTGGAAAGCTTGTGGAAAAAAACCATTTGGAAGACAGGTTGGGAGGGCTTATTTCAGCCCTTGTGGTTCATGCAAGAGGGGAGGACTTGCTGCCTAATGTTTCACTTGAAATAAGAGAAACAAAAAGGAACTCTGTGGTGACCTGAAAGAAAGAGGTTATCACCCGGAGAACCCTGGTGGGGCAAGTTTCTTCGGCAAGACACTGAAGTGGCTGGTTGCAAGGAATCAGTTGTGGGTGTCCAGTGAACAACAAATCTCTCTCTGAAAACCAACAAGAACCTTCCTGAACAGTAACCATTTACCTTTCAAGCACCAAAGCCTGGTGAACTTTATAAATGTTATATTCTCTGCACAGTATGAGTTGCCTGCAATCAGTAAACTTGGAGGAATGAGAAGTGAAATTGGACTGTGAACCAAAGAACTTTTCTGAACTTGCACACACATTACATACGCGTGCACTTAGAATTAGAAGGGGGCTAAGTTAGGTTAGTTAAATTAATAGTGATAAGTTAAAGTGCAATTCTGTTTTCATGTTTAAAGATAATTAAAAGCAACTTTTGTTTAAGTAACCATTTGTCTTGGTGAATATCTTTTGCTGCTGGGTTTTGGGGTCCTCTGGGCTCGTAACAATACTAAGATTTTCCAGACTCTCTGCATACTGGATAGCCAATAACAAACTGTATTAAGCTATTAGTATTTCAATTGACATAAGTGATTGTATAATTCTCAAAGAAATATGGCCATTTTAGTTCAAGTTTACAGTATCATCACATGTACTGAGGTGCAGTGAGAAAGTTTCAACTAGTAAATGGTAGTGGCTTTGTATTGAATTTGGGGAATTGCTAACTGTATAATTTTTTATGCAAACTTGGTTTCACTCTTCACATTTTGTTTTCCAAAGGTTGGTCACTCAAAATGTCGGTCTACTATATGTTGGCAATTATGAACATCCTTTTGCACAGATGAAGGTATGTGATGAGAAGAGTGATTTGAATTCCAAGAATTTTGATGCATAAAAACCCAAATCTGTGAAGAAAATTGAACCAATGCTGAATGACAATCATATTAATAATGAAAGCTTTGCTTACCCATTTGCAGTACCAGCTCTATTTGTTGAAACTTGTAACTGAAAATATTATTTATATATTGTGGTCTTTGCCACGGGGAGTGTGTCAATTTGAGAAAACCACATTTGTTGACAAAGATGTGCGAAGAATTATTCAGCTCAACATGTCAACAGCTCAATTGTGTGGATAAGGACTCAAGGAAAATCTTTCAAGATTAAAAAAAAAACTTGAAGAAAAAAGAGATTACAAAAGTATGTGAAGATGAATGATTAATAGAGCTAAATTATTTCTCCATGAAAAGAACCACTCCAAACTCATTGGGTTGAATAATCTCACATGGTGCTCTATATAATATTGATAATTTCACTTGAATTCCATCCTTGAGTTTGAGAGTGAAGCTTCTGAAGAATACTATCCATCTAAGGCTGAGGTATTTTACTGATAAATAGAGCAGTTCCCTCATTAAGTTTTATTTTCTCTTTCTTTCTATTCTGTCCTCATTTATCTCCCGTTTGTGCATCTTCTGCGTGCAGATGGTCTATGATTAACCAGTCTTCACCATCCTATCTCAACCAGCAACCCATCTTTGGTTTCTTTCACCTACTATGGACTTCTATCCTATTTGTAATCATTGTCTTTGTTCTGTCCTCTTCCTTGAAAGATATGGTATTACAAAATGAAAACACAGATTCTCCAGAACTTTCAAAATATCAGCTATGATTTTGTAATCCTTTCATTCCAATGGGGCAATGTTCTCGCTTTTAAAAGCCTCTTCTTGCTAACAGCCTTTCTTAATCAACCCTTGGCCAATGTAGGAAATTGTTTTAGAAAAGGAGCAGTTGAGGGAGGGAAATTAAGGTCAGAGGGACTGGTTTAAGTGTAGGGTGGAAATTTTAGTGGCTGAAGATATGGTGAAAAATGGGGATAGGATTAATTTAAAATATGTTATTCAGTTTAGGAGTCACGTTATGGAGTAGTGGCCTGTCAGGAAAACCAGCCCTCTCCAGGAAAACAGGAAAAAAGTTAGAAAAAGACAAAGCACAACAAAAATAAAATATAAGAAATAGAAGATAAAGTTACAGAGAAGAGAAAGAGGATGGCATCCAAGAAGGAGAAAATAAAAACAACTGGAATAAAAGATGTAGAAAAATTCGCCAAAGAAGAAAGAAGAAGGCCATACCTGCACGAAGGAATAGGATGCTGTGGTGGCAAAGAGCGCCCGACCCCCGAGGTCATTGCCTGCCCTGCAGAGTCGCGACTCATCTGCCAGTGGACTTCAAAAATGGCTTTCGGAGGCAAACAGAAGTACGCAACCAAAGGAAATAAGGGAGAAAGAGGACACCGGTGGGAGGGGGGCTCAGCAGAGGAGCGGGCAGCCGCAGTGCGAACAGCTGAGGGACGCCCGACACTAGGGCGTTCAGCTGGAGGACGAGAAAGGCAGCAGGGAAGGGAGCGATGTGGGAGAGAGATGGAGAGACGACCGGCAAGAAGAGCAATGGCAGGAGGCACAACAGAGGAGTAGCCCAAGAGGGGAGGACCAGCAACAAGAGGCCCAGCAAGAAGAGGCCTGACAAAGAGATGCAAGCAGATCCACAGGAAAAACAGAAGAGACACAGACACAGAAGAAGAGAAGACCAACATCTTCACAGAGAAACAGAAAGAAAAACTAATGGACAGAATATAAAGTTGTTTTTGAAGAACAAATGAGGTCATTAAAAGAATGGTTATCATTAGAATTTAATGCAATTAAAAGGAAATGAAAAGAACAGAAGATAAAATGCAAAGGTTAGACTGGTAATGACAGAAATAGGGAAAAGAGTAGAGAATGTGGAAGAGCAGGAAACAGCTGTAGAAATGGAAGTAAATGACTTAAGAGAAAAATTGGAAGAAAGTGACAAAAAAATTAAAGAGACGCAAGAGTTGTTATCTCAGAAAATTGATATGTTGGAAAATTATAGTAGACGAAACAACATAAAAATAGTGGGCCTGAAGGAGGGTGAAGAAAGCACAGACATGAAGGAATTTATAAAAAGATGGATCCCAAAGGTCCTAGGAATGACAGAAATACAGGAAGAAATGGAAATAGAAAGGGCTCACAGAGCACTAGCTCCGAAACCACAGGTACATCAAAAACCAAGATCCATCTTAGTAAAATTTTTGAGATACACGACAAGAGAAAATATACTGGAACGGGCAAGGAATAAAGTTAGAGAAGATAATAAACTATTGGAATACAAGGGTCAAAAAATATTTTTTTACCCAGACATAAGTTTTGAACTCTTAAAGAGGAGGAAGGAGTTTAATACAGCAAAAACTATTTTATGGGAAAAAGGATACAAATATATGTTAAGACATCCAGCTGTGCTTAAAATATTTATGCCCAGGGAGCAAAACAGACTGTTCTCGGATCCAGAGGAAGCGCTAGAATTCGCAAAACGTTTGCAGGACAGAAGAAGAGATGAAGAGGTGTAATAAGAATGAAGAACAGCGATAAAGTATATATATAAAGATGTAAAAACAATGAATATGTAAAGAACTAAAGAGGGTAAATAGAAGGGAAGGAAAGAAATAAGGGTGGGAAAAAAAGAGAGAGAGCTTTGTTATATGTGTTTTTTAAAAAAAGTATTTTCTGGGGAGGGCTGGGGGGAAAAGGGAAGAACCGTCACTGCACAATCAGTTGACGCTGTGAGGAAGATCGCAATTCAAATGAAAAGGGGAATTGTGGTTGCCTGGCAAGGGATAAGGGGCAACTCAGAGAGGGAGGGAACTTTTGAGTTAAGGTATAAGTGGGTGTGGGAACTGCGGGGGTACTTTATGTCTTAAATGTGTTGTCGTACATTAAGTTTAATAAGAGAAAACTAAGAGATGAAAATGGGGAAAAGGGGGATGGAGGTGGTGAAGAGGTGGAAAAGAAATATAAGCAAGATTTAAGATAGCCATGTTGAACTATATGACTATAAACATTAATGGAATACATAACCAAATCAAAAGGAAGAGGCTACTAAATTTATGAAGAAGGAAAAAATAGATATAGCATTTATACAGGAAACACATCTAACTGAAGCGGAACATAACAAATTAAAGAGAGACTGGGTAGGACACTTAGCGGCAGCATCTTATAATTCAAAAGCTAGAGATGCGGCCATACTCTTTAACAAAAATGTACCAATTAAAATAGAGGAGGAAATATTAGATATAGCAGGGAGGTATGTAATGATAAAATGTCAGATATACTCAGAATTCTGGAATTTGCTCAATATATATGCACCTAACGAGGAGGATCAAAAGTTTATGCAGATATTTTTTTGAAGATTGCAGACACACAAGGAAATACATTGATAGGAGGAGATTTTAACCTTAATTTGGAACCAATGTTGGATAAAACTGGACAAAAGACAAGTAACATGAATAAAATACCCAGGTTTATGGTTAAATCAATGCAGGAAATGAAACTTATGGATATATGGAGGAAGCACCCAAGAGAGAAGGAATATTCATATTATTCGAGTAGGCACAAAAGTTACTCAAGGATTGATATGTTTTTATTGTCATCCCATATGCAAGGGAGAGGTAGGAAAACTGAGTATAAAGCTAGATTACTATCAGATCATTCACCCCTATTATTAGCAATAGAACTAGAGGACATCCCACCAAGAACATATAGATGGAGGTTAAACTCCATGTTACTTAAAAGGCAGGTATTTAGGAAGTTTATTGAATGTCAAATTAAAACATATTTTGAAATAAACACAGGATCAATGAAAGATACATTTATATTATGGGACGCAATGAAAGCCTTCATTAGAGGGCAGATAATAAGTTATATGACTAAGATGAAAAAGGATTACAATCGGGAAACAAAACATTTGGAAAGGGATATAGTAAGTAAGAAAAGGAATTAGTAAAAAGGGATGATATAACGAAAAGGAGAGAATGGGCGGACAAAACAAAACAACGAAACATTACAAACGTTTCAGGTGGAGAAGAACATAATGAAAACAAAGCAAAAGTATTACGAACTGGGAGAAAAAGCACATAAAATATTAGCCTGGCAACTTAAAACAGAACAAGCTAAAAGAATGGTATTGGCCTCAAGGAAAAAGGACAAACAAATTACATATAACCCAACAGAGATTAATGAAAATTTTAAGGCATTTTATGAACAATTATACCAAACTGAGAATGAGGGAAAAGATGACAAAATAGTGGAATTTTTAGCTAAAATTGAACTGCCAAAATTCCAAGAAGAGGAACAAAACAAACTAATAAAACCATTTGAAATAGAGGAAGTACAAGATATATTAAAAAAGTTGCCAAACAATAAAACACCAGGAGAGGATGGATTTCCAATAGAATTTTATAAAACATATAAAGAGTTATTAATTCCTCCTCTCCTGGAAGTAATGAACCAAGTAGAAGAATCACAAAACTTGCCAGATTCATGTCTTTGGCTTGGCTTCGCGGACGAAGATTTTTGGAGGGGGTAAAAGTCCACGTCAGCTGCAGGCTCGTTTGTGGCTGACAAGTCCGATGCGGGACAGGCAGACACGGTTGCAGCGGCTGCAGGGGAAAATTGGTTGGTTGGGGTTGGGTGTTGGGTTTTTCCTCCTTTGCCTTTTGTCAGTGAGATGTAAGACAGCAATAATTACAGTAATACCAAAGATGGGAAAGGATCCATTAACACCAGCATCATATAGACCAATATCTCTACTTAACTCAGATTATAAGATATTAGCAAAATTATTAGCAAACAGATTGGCCGATTGCGTACCAAAAATAGTAAAAAACATCAAACTAGATTTATTAAGAAAAGATGAACAGCGGACAATGTCTGTAAATTCATTAATCTAATTCATGCAGTTCAAGGAAATAAGAAACCAACAGTGGCTGTTGCTTTAGACGCAGAAAAAGCTTTTGACAGAGTAGAGTGGAACTACTTATTTAAAGGATTACAGAAGTTCAGTCTACCAGAAAAATATATAAATTGGATTAAAGCATTGTATAATGGACCGTTGGCGAAAGTAGCAGTAAATGGATATGTATTAAATCAATTTAAATTAAGTAGGTCAACTAGACAGGGATGTCCACAATCCCCCTCATTGTTCGCCTTAGCAATAGAACCTTTGACAGAACTGATAAGAATAGAAAATAAAATAAAAGGGATAAAAATAAGAGGAGTATAAAATTAGCTTATTTGCAGACGACATTATAGTATATTTAACAGAACCAGAGATATCAATAAAAGAATTACATAAGAAATTGAAGGAATATTGAGAAATATTGGGGTATAATGCAAATAAAAGTGAAGTGATGCCAATGAGTAACGCAGATTATATAGAATTTAAAAAAGAATCACCATTTAAATGGCAAGCACAAGTAATCCGATACCTATGGATCAGGTTAGATAATAATTTAAGCCTCTTGTACAAACTAAATTATCAGCCACTAATAAAGAAATTGCAGGAAGACTTAGAACATTGGAAAGAACTGCCGTTAACGTTGATAGGGAGGGTGAACTCCATTAAAATGAACGTGTTCCCAAGGATACAATACTTATTTCAAACATTACCAAACCCCTTAACAGAATTTTTTTTTAATGAACTAAAGAGAACAATAAGGAAATTCTTGTGGAAAGGGAAGAAACCAAGTGTAGCGTTAGATAAATTAACAGAGAGGTATAATCAAGGTGGTTTGCAGTTACCAAATTTTAGAAATTATTATAGAGCTGCCCAATTAAGCTATTTATCAGATTTTTACCAGACTAGGGAAAAACCATACTGGACTAAGATAGAACTAGATAAAATAGGCGAGAAGGTACCGGAAAATATACTTTATAAGTGGATGGTAAACTGGTGCAATATAAAAACTCACCAAATTGCATCATTTACTTAATACATGGAAGAAAGAAAAAACGAATTACCAAATACCAAAATTATTATTGACACAAAATCTGCTAATTCCTTTTACAATAGACAACCATTCCTTTAGAGAATGGGAGAGAAAAGGAATCAAAAGAATACAAAATTGTTTTTTGCGAAATAATTTATTGACGTTTGAACATTTGAAGTACAAATATGGAATAACTCATGGTACAATGTTTGCATATCATCAATTGAAAGCTTACTTAAAGGATAAATTGGGAAACAACTTGAGATTATCTGAAGGAAGCAACTTTGTATATGTGATTTCAGACACAATGATAATTAAAAGATTTATAATGAACCCTAACCCTAATGTAAGATAAGGAGAATGCTGAAATAAACTATAAACCTAAGATGAAGTGGGAAAAGGATTTAAACATAAAGATAAAAAATGAAGTATGGGAAAAGTTATGTTCTGGAACTATGAAGAATACAATAAACACAAGGTTACGTATGATACATGATTGATCCGAATCATGGGTCCTCTACTGGCATCACTTATGGCTCCTAGAACGCTTCCACCAGTGTTGTCTCCGCTCCATCCTCAACATTCATTGGAGCGACTTCATCACCAACATCGAAGTACTCAAGATGGCAGAGGCCGACAGCATCGAATCCACGCTGCTGAAGATCCAACTGCGCTGGGTAGGTCACGTCTCCAGAATGGAGGTCTATCGCCTTTCCAAGATCGTGTTATATGGCGAGCTTTCCATTGGCCACTGAGACAGAGGTGCACCAAAGAAGAGGTACAAGGACTGCCTAAAGAAATCTCTTGGTGCCTGCCACATTGACTACCGCCAGTGGGCTGATATCACCTCAAACCGTGCATCTTTGCGCCTCACAGTTCGGCGGGCAGCAACCTCCTTTGAAAAAGACCGCAGAGCCCACCTCACTGACAAAAGACAAAGGAGGAAAAACCCAACACCCAACCCCAACCAACCAATTTTCCCTTGCAACCGCTGCAACCGTGTCTGCCTGTCCCGCATCGGACATGTCAGCCACAAACAAGCCTGCAGCTTACGTGGACATTACCCCTCCATAAATCTTCGTCTGTGAAGCCAAGACAAAGAGAGAGAAGAGACGTATGATACAGTATAATTGGTTACACAGGGTATATATTATTTCTCAAAAATTAAAAAAAATGGGACTCAACACTATCATATAGATATTTTTACTATGGGAAAGAAATGGGAACAACATTACATGCAATGTAATATGTGAAGGTGAATACATTTTGGGAAGAACTAAATCAGATACTAAATAAAATTATAAAAAAATTGCATACCAAAAAAACCAGATATTTCTTTTAAATAACATAAGAAGTAAAGAATTAGGCCTTAAATTGGACAGAGCACAAAAAAAAATCATTATGATAGCCTTAGCAGTAGCAAAAAAATATATAATGTCAATTTGGAAAATGGAAAAGTGCATGAGTATACAGCAATGGTACATGGAAATGAATGAATGTATTCCATTGGAAAAAATAACATATAATTTAAAAAACAAAGTCACAATGTTTGAACAAATTTGGGAACCATGCATGGAACATATCAGGGAGAGCATGCCTAGGATCTCCATCCCCTAAAATGAAAATGATAAGAAGACAAAACTATTAGATTCAATGTGTAATAAATAGACGACGCATTTTTCTTGTTTATTTTCCTGTGTGTGAACATATTGTTTTATGGTTTTATTGTATTGTATATGTTCAATATTAATGGAAAAAAGGGAGAAAAGGTCACTGTAAATTTAATGAGAAACATTTGTACATATTTTGGTTGACATGATTCACAGTTTAAAAAATAATTTAACAAAAATGTTATTCAGTTTCCCAAAGCTTTAACAATTGATGTCGAGTATTTTCACCTTTGTCTGTCAATTATGTGAATAAGCTAATGCAATAATAGTTTTTTTTGTTGTTTATGAGATTCCTTGATTGTGAATAATTGGTGAGTTCCAGTTTCATGTTTCCAAGTATAATGTAACATTTTTAATTTTATCATATTAGATATTCTGTTTTCCCTGGGTGAGAGTTAGGAATAGTACAATTGAGAGGGTATTTTTCAAATGGACTGTCTACAATAGGGAATAGATTAACAGAGTTAAACTCAATACAATACAGTTAAAATCTGGTGTTTGATGGAGAGTTTATTCTATCTTTATCAATCCAGGCTTTAGAATTGTATTGTACAATTTAATTTACAATTGTATTGAACAATTGAATTTACAATTGTACATGATTGTAGAAATAGTTTTAATCACATAAAGCACTAATCAAATTTATGATTTGTTTTACAATTTATTGAGTTGTGAAAACATACAGGGTGGAAACAGCCCTTTGGCCCAACCTGACCATGCCAACCAAAATGTCCTACCCACGTTGGTCCCACCTGCCTGCGTTTGGCAAACATCCCTCTAAACTAATGGTTTTCAAACTGCCTCCCTAAATTCACATTCCACCTTAACCAATTCCTATGCCATAAGTGCTCTGTGATAATAAGGGATTACCTAAAGTGGAATGTGAGTGGGAAGGGAAGGTTGAGAACTACTGCTCAAGATCCAATTGTTACTGAAATATTTTGCTTGAGAAAAATTGTCATTGGCCCATTCCCTTTGGAGTTATGAAACCGTACACAAAACGAGTCATTTAGGTACAGTTAAAAAAGTGGTTTCAACCTTTTTTTCCCCACTCACCTACCACCTTAAGCAATCCCTTACTAATCACAGAGCACTTATGGCATAGGGAATACTTAAGGTGGAATGTGAGTTAAAAAAAAAATCTTTCCTCCTCACCTCAAGCCTATGTCCTCTGGTTCCTTATTTCCTTACTCTGGGCAAATACTCTCTTTATTCATCCAATCTATTCCTCTCATGCATTTATACATTTTTATGTTCATCTTCCTGTGCTCCAAGGAACAAAGCCCTTGCCTGCCTAACCTCTTCCTATACCTCAGGCCCACGAGTCCTGGCAACATCTTTCTTAGCCTTCTCTACACCCTCTGTAGCTTGACAACATCTTTCCCATAGTATTATCACCAAAATTGAACACAGTACTCCAAATGGAGATCTCACAACATCTTATACAGCTGTAACATGACCTCCCAACTTTTATACTCAGCATTCTGACTGATGAAGGCCAATGTTCCAAAAGCCTTTTTGATTACCCTATATACCTGTGATGCCACTTTCAAGGTCCTATGTAGCTACACTCCAAGATTCTTCTGCTCCACATCACTCCCCAGATCCCTACCTTTCACTGTGTGGGTCCTACCCATGTTAGACTTCCCAAAATGTAACACTTCACCTGTATTGAATTCCATCAACCTTTCCTTTGCCCACCTGCCCAACCAATCAAGATCCTGCTGTAATTTTTAGCAATCGTCCTTGCTATTTACAATATCAACCACTCTAGTGTCATCCACAAACTTGCTACTGCACATTTTCATCTAAATCATTGATAGATATGACAAACAGCAGTGGGCCCAGTGTTGAACCCTGCCTCTAGTCCCAAAAATACTTCCACCATTACCCTATACTTTTTTCCATGAAGCTCATTTTTGATCCATTCTGCTTTCTCTCCTTGGTTCCCATATGATCTAACCTTGCAAAGCAGCCTACTGTACAGAATCTTATTGAATACCTTGCTGAAATCCAAATACTGTATATAGCATCCACAGTTCTGCTCTCATCAACCTTTTTGGCCACATCTTTCGAAAAAACCAGATCGGATTTGTGAGACATGACCTCCCATTTACAAAACTGTGCTGATTACCCCTAATCAGCCCTATTCATCTAAGTTCATGTACTTTCCTGCCTTGGTTAACTCCCTAGAAACTTAACGACCACAGATGTTAGGCTCACTGACCTGTTGTAGCCAGGCTTTTCACTGCACCCCTTCATGCCACCCTCCAACCTTCTGGCACCTTACCTTCACTTAATGATGACCTACATCTCAGTCAGGCCATATGAAATTTCCTATCTGATCAGGCCCAGGGGATTTGTCTTATCTTCATGTGCTTCAGCACCTCCTCAACTGTAATAGTGACAGTTCTCAAAACACCACCATTGATTGCCCCAAATCACCCAGTCAGCGTGTCTTTCTCCGAGGTTAAAAAAAAGAGAAGTACTTGTCAAGTACTTTGCCCATTTCCTGTGAGATTTTTGAGGAAATCCATTTTCCCTGTTACCCTTTTGCTCTTTGTATACTTATAAAATCTCTTGGGATAATCAATGTAATCTGCCAGAGTTATCTCCTGTCTCCTTATTGGCCATAAAGTTTCTGATTTTAGCTTGCTCCTCCGTGCCTAAATCTCCTCCAGATATATACTTGATTCAAGCTGTTTACAATATGTCCCATGCTTCATTCTTGATCTTGACCAGAGCCTCCATTTTCCTTGTCATCCAAGTTTCCCGACACTTTCGCTCTAACAGGAATGTGTATATCCAGGACTCTTGCCAATACACTTTTAAAAACATTTCATTTTCCTAACATTTCTTTTCCTTCAAAGAACCTATTCTAATCAGCATGAGCTAGTTTTCATCTTAAACCTTCAAAGTTGGCTTTGCCTGAATTCTTGGTCCTGCCCTGTCTTTCTCCATAACCATCTTAAACTTAATAGAACAGTGGTTGCTGGACCCCAAACACTTCATTCACTTTCCCCTCCCAGTTTCTCAAGACTGCATTAAGTGATGCCTTAGCACTTACGTGACCATCTACATATTGCCAGAGGTAACATTGCTGAACACATTTGACCAGATCCACTCATCTAAACCCTTCATAATAAGACTTTTCCAGTCAATATTCAGAAAGTTAAAATTCCCTACTTCAACAACCTTATTTGAACTACGACAGCAATCTCCTTGTATATTTGCTCTTCTAATTCCCATTGACAGTTTGGGGACCTGTGGGTACACTCCCAACAAGGCAATCTTGCTGATCCTGTTTCTCACTTCCACCCATAAAGACTCGCTTGCTGTACTGTCACCTCTGACCACTGCCACAATAATAATCAATAAGGCAACCTTCTCACTTTTATCCAATCTCTGTCCTGCCTGAATAACCTTTACTTTGAAATGCTGAGCTGCCAGTCCTGCCCTTCTCTTAACCAGGTTTCTGTAGTAGCTTCCGCATCCCAGTTGCATGTGTTTATCCATGACCTTGATTCATTTGTTTCCTTGACAATCCTTGAGCATTAAATTAGATGCAATTGAGACCAATTGTCCTTCCTTGCTCCCTGCCTACCAACTTCCATACCAACCCCTATCTAACCTCTCACCTGCATCTGCCTGGTACTCCAAGTGTTTAAATTCAGATTCATCAGACTCCTCAATGACAAACTCAATCATACTTGTGCACTTTATTGATTTTTTTTGTTCTCTCTGTATTGCACAGTCAGTTTTCTTGCATTCATTATCTGTTTACTGTTCTTTGTTTGTTTGCGCGGTGTACATTCATAGTGGTAATTCTGCCGCACCTGCAGAAAAAAGGAATCGTAGGGTTTTATGTGTGTCATGTATGTACTCTGACAATAAATCTGAATGTGAATCTAAATTCATGTCAGATTGGTACTTTTGAATTAAAACACACAAGGAGACCATTCTGACAATTGTGTCTGGCTAGTTTTTTTGTAAAAGCTATCGAGTCAGTCTGCTTCCGTCTTTTCCCCATCAACTTGCTCTTAATCTATACGTGGACTTGAATGTCGAGATTTTGGCTTGAGGCTCACTCTTTTAATGCCAACTTTTGGTATAGTATGTGAGAAATGGTACTTTGCTCAAACTTTGAACAGTTAGAAAAAAAGCAAGGAAATAAACACCAGCCTATTTTGTCAGTGAATGCGTGAATTCTGACTGCTTTGCCAATTGTGTCAGCGCAATTATCCCATTTTTTAAAAATCAGTTTATCAAAAATGAACATCACCAGCATTTAGGTTAAGTTGAAGACTTTTGTTATTTAAGAATCCTTTGCATATCCAGTACATAATATAATTAGAAAGGATGGAAATGTTTGATAAAGATTTAGTTTTTTGAGGAATTCTCAGCCAGTATGAAGAGAGGTTATTTTATTGGACTTCCAACGGGTGTTCAACCAGATTCCTTAATATTACAACGGACAAAAAAAAACAAACATGGTTTATGACATTAACATCCCATAATGTAAACAAATTATCCTAATTAAATACAGAATTTAAATTATTTTCAGCAAAATGCATTGAGAACAGATTTTGTCACTTGGATGATTTATTTTAATTTTTCCTTATCTATATGTACCAAGTTTCTGAGTATTTATGGTTAAGCATCTGTATTTTCTGTGTTGCAAATCACAATATGTCAGGTTCTGTAGAAAATAGCAGATGTAGGCAGCCTCCAAGAACGCGGCGCGGGCTACCCACTCTACTGGTCTGGCAAGCCTATGGATGAACGACGCCTATCTGGTGTAGGCTTCATGGTCAAGAACTCCATTGCCTCCAAACTCGAAAATCTCCCGACAGGCCACTCGGACCGGATCATGTCCATGCGACTCCCCCTTCTAAACAAGCATCGCATCGCCCTCATCAGTGTCTATGCTCCAACCCTCCAGGCGGAACAAGCAGAAAAGGACAAGTTCTACACTGATCTGCACAACCTCATTCAACGCACCCCTACAGCCGACAAGGTTTTCATTCTTGGCGA
This sequence comes from Narcine bancroftii, assembly GCF_036971445.1. Taxonomy (NCBI): domain Eukaryota; kingdom Metazoa; phylum Chordata; class Chondrichthyes; order Torpediniformes; family Narcinidae; genus Narcine; species Narcine bancroftii. The sequence goes on from NC_091474.1 coordinate 207,717,919, forward strand.
CTTCAACACTCGCATTGTCAAAGACTCTGAAACCTGGCCAGGAATTCAGGGCAAGCATGGTGTCGGCAAGTGCAACGACAACGGGCGCCTCCTGTTGGAGCTCTGCGCAGAACAGCGGCTTATCATTACAAACACCCTTTTTCAGCAGAGGGACAGCTTGAAGACTACCTGGATGTATCCCCGATCCAAACACTGGCACCTCCTGGACTACGTCTTGGTGCAAGAAAGAGACAAACGAGATGTGCTCCACACCAGGGTCATGCCCAGCGCGGAATGCCACACTGACCACCGGCTGGTTCGCTGCAAGCTCAACCTTCAGTTCAAACCAAAGTCCAGGAACAGTAAAGTCCCCAGAAAGAGGTTCAATGTTGGAAACCTGCAGTCAGACGAAGTGAGAGGAAACTTCCAGGCAAACCTCAAAGCAAAGCTCGAGGATGCAATCCACCTCACGGACTCGTCCCCTGAATCCCTCTTGGATCAGCTGAAGACTACCATACTGCAATCCACTGAAGAGGTACTGGGCTTCTCCTCCAGGAAAAACAAGGACTGGTTTGACGAAAACAGCCAGGAAATCCAGGAGCTGCTGGCAAAGAAGCGAGCTGCCCACCAGGCTCACCTTGCAAAGCCATCCTGGCCAGAGAAGAAACAAGCCTTCCGTCGCGCATGCAGCCATCTTCAGCGCAAACACCGGGAGATCCAAAATGAGTGGTGGACTAGCCTCGCCAAATGAACCCAGCTCAGCGCGGACATTTGCGACTTCAGGGGTTTTTACGAGGCTCTAAAGGCTGTATTCGGCCCTTCACCCCAGGTCCAAAGCCCGCTGCGCATCTCAGACGGCAAAGTCCTCCTCAGCGACAAGATCTACATCCTCAACCGATGGTCAGAACACTTCCAATCTCTTTTCAGTGCTAACCGCTCAGTCCAAGAATCCGCCCTGCTCCAGCTCCCTCAACAGCCCCTAAGGCTAAAGCTGGATGAGGTCCTCACCCGGGAAGAGACATATAAGGCAATTGAACAACTGAAAAGTGGCAAAGCAGCAGGTATGGATGGAATCCCCCCAGAGGTCTGGAAGGCTGGCTGCAAAACTCTGCATGCCAAACTGCATGAGTTTTTCAAGCTCTGCTGGGACCAAGGAAAGCTGCCTCAGGACCTTCGTGATGCCATCATCATCACCCTGTACAAAAACAAAGGCGAGAAATCAGACTGCTCAAACTACAGGGGAATCACGCTTCTCTCCATTGCAGGCAAAATCTTCGCTAGGATTCTCCTAAATAGAATAATACCTAGTGTCGCCGAGAATGTTCTCCCAGAATCACAGTGCGGCTTTTGCGCAAACAGAAGAACTACTGACATGGTCTTTGCCCTCAGACAGCTCCAAGAAAAGTGCAGAGAACAAAACAAAGGACTCTACATTATCATTGTTGACCTCACCAAAGCCTTCGACACCGTGAGCAGGAAAGGGCTTTGGCAAATACTAGAGCGCTTCGGATGCCCCCCAAAATTCCTCAACATGGTTATCCAACTGCACGAAAACCAACAAGGTTGGGTCAGATACAGCACTGAGCCCTCTGAACCCTTCTCCATTAACAATGGCATGAAGCAAGGCTGCGTTCTCGCACCAAGCCTCTTTTCAATCTTCTTCAGCATGTTGCTGAAACAAGCCATGAAAGACCTCAAAAATGAAGACGCTGTTTACATCCGGTACCGCATGGATGGCAATCTCTTCAATCTGAGGCGCCTGCAAGCTCACACCAAGACACAAGAGCAGCTTGTCTGTGAACTACTCTTTGCAGACGATGCCGCTTTAGTTGCCCATTCAGAGCCAGCTCTCCAGCGCTTGATGTCCTGTTTCGCGGAAACTCCCAAAATGTTTGGCCTGGAAGTCAGCCTGAAGAAAACTAAGGTCCTCCATCAGCCAGCTCCCCACCATGACTACCAGCCCCCCCACATCTCCATCGGGCAAACAGAACTCAAAACGGTCAACCAGTTTACCTATCTCGGCTGCACCATTTCATCAGATGCAAGGATCGACAACGAGATAGACAACAGACTCACCAAGGCAAATAGCGCCTTTGGAAGACTACACAAAAGAGTCTGGAAAAACAACCAACTGAAAAACCTCACAAAGATTAGTGTATACAGAGCCATTGTCATACCCACGCTCCTGATCGGCTCTGAATCATGGATCCTCTACTGGCATCACCTACGGCTCCTAGAACGCTTCCATCAGCGCTGTCTCCGCTCCATCCTCAACATTTATTGGAGTACTTCATCACCAACATCGAAGTACTCAAGCTGGCAGAGTCTGCAAGCATCGAATCCATGCTATTGAAGACCCAACTGCACTGGGTTGGTCACGTCTCCAGAATGGAGGACCATCGCCTTCCCAAGATTGTGTTATATGGCAAGCCTTCCACTGGCCACCGAGACAGAGGTGCACCAAAGAAGAGGTACAAGGACTGCTTAAAGAAATCTCTTGGTGCCTGCCACATTGACCACCGCCAGTGGGCTGATATTGCCTCCAACCGTGCATCTTTGCGCCTCACAGTTCGGCGGGCAGCAACCTCCTTTGAAGAAGACCACAGAGCCCACCTCACTGACAAAAGACAAAGGAGGAAAAACCCAACACCCAACCCCAACCAACCAATTTTCTCTTGCAACCGCTTCAACCGTACCTGCCTGTCCCGCATCGGACTTGTCAGTCACCAACAAGCCTGCAGCAGACGTGGACATACCCCTCCATAAATCTTCATCCGCGAAGCCAAGCCAAAGAACAAAGAAGAATTAAATCCCATCGGGACCAAAAGAAAGGTCACTTTGACTGACCCGTATTTGGGTAGTGGAAGCAGGAGAAATACTGCATTTGGATTCTGACCATTGTGACAGTCATTTTGGACTGATCCACATCTGAGTTCTGGAGGTATTCTGAAAGTCAGTCGTTTAGGTTCCCCTACGAAAGGAAAAGGGGAATTGTGACTACCAACTCATCTGAAAGGAAATAACTCGTCAAGGTTTCGTGAGTTTGCGGCAGATTGTTCCTTAGTCTCTCCCACCTCATTCGTAGTCACCTCATTGCCTTAGCTTAAGAGTCTTCGTGTCAACACTATAATTTCTAAGACTGACTTTGGAATAAGATTTTGGAATTGTGCGTAAGCTGTAATCGTTTGGGTGTCTCTCACACACACACACACACACACACACACACACACACACACACACACACACACACACACACACACACACACACACAATTAAGTATATTCACGCATAGTTGGGGATAAGGTGTTATATTATTAGTAATTAATAAAAATTAATTTTTAAATAACATTGTCTTGGTGAATTTTCTATTGCTGCTGGTATGTGAAGTAACAAAATTATTATTTTTTTGACTTTGCACAGTCACTTTGTTTACACTTCTCTCTTTTGGCTACATATCTTTTTCTTGAGTACAGTTTACCCTTTCTGCCTGGCCCGCAGGCAAAAGTTTCTCAGGTTTATACAATATGTGATGCCATGTTTGTACTCCGACAATAAACTCAAACTTGGAACATTAACTGCAACTTTGATTATTTAATTATCTATCCCTTTTTATTATCTCGTTTTGTATGACATATTGTGATAATTTAGTTTATACTATTGTTGTTTGTCTCTCTTGTGTGACTGCAGCAAGTAAGAATTTTGGTGCATCTGTACATTGTTCTCATGTATATGACAATAAACTTTCTCAATCTTAATCTGTCAGTAATTAACACTTCTTAATAAGGGCAGTAGTTTGTGCATTGGAGATGTGCACATTAGCAATATGTTTGTATCTTTTTAAGTATTAGTACACACTAATTAATTGAAGTGATTAGAAAGTAAAGTTTAAATGGCAGATACCAAACCTGTGTGAGAAGATAAACACAAATGTAAAAAGCAAATCAATATATAAAAGAAACTTGCTGTGCCTGTAATAAAGGAACTAATGGAGTAGAATTTAATTAACATGGGATATAAATATTTGTAAAGATAGTCAATGCAGATGGGGTGAATAGAGTAAATTAGAACAGGCTTTTTGGAGGGGAGTAAGAGTAAAGGAAGTTTGAATACAGAAATTTCTTGCAGGTGAATTGGATATGGATACAGCATAAATTTAGAGATGACCATAAGGTTAAGGGCTGAAAATCTGTGTCCCTTTCAATGGTGTCTCCAGTTCAGACTCAAATAATATGGATTCTGTATGTCCCAAGTATCCATGTACTCCAGACAAGAAATGATTGAAAAGATGAGTATATCTAGGAAAAGGTGCCAACATGTGGGGCTGGGAAACCCCCAAGGTATCCTCCAAAATATGTCCACCCAAAATAAAAAAATCATAGAGACCTCAATCAAAATTCAGTCAAATAAATAGGTTTTCTAATTGTGAGGGAAGGAAAGAGGATCTTGGATTTACAAGTTAAAAGTTATCACAAAATACTTGCTGTGGAGCTAGCACTGAGCCTGAGTCATGCTCCCAGAGTCTGCTGTCTCCATCTTTTCCCTCTCCCTTCAAGATGTGTGAACTTACTATCAGTAGGACAGTTTGTGTGCTTAGATTTTGTATGAATCTACATCAGTTGGTTTTAGTGATTATACAGCTATGGCAATTGCTGAAATAAAGCAGGATACATTGTCAAATTTAGTTTGCTTTGTCTAAGCAATTGCCACATTTAGAATTTCTTCCATTACTGTAACAGATCTAATTTATCTTTAAAACAGAAATTTTATAGAATAACTTTTACTGTGGTATATATTATGCAATATATTGTATATATGTTCACTTTGCATTATTAGTTGCAGTGTAGTTGAATATTTTCCAAAATACTAAAGTACTAGGTTTAACACATTAGCATTTTGTACTTAAAAAGGAAAAGGAATAAAATATTTCTTCACTGTCTCATTAGAATTCCTACCAAAGTGTTTTGTAGTAATAAGCAATTTTCTTACTTTTACAATAAAAAAACACAAAGTGATGAAAATATTCAGCTGGTCAGTAGCCTCTGTAAAGGGAAAACAGTTATAATATACAAAAAGCTTCTGGAGGAACTTTGTAAGTCAGGCAAAAATGCTCAGTAAATATTTTAGGTCAGGACCATTCATCAAGACAGTTGCAATACTTTTTTTTTCTCTCTCTCCCCCTCCCTCCATCTCCCTCTCCCTCCAGAAGCTGAGGATTTCCGGCACTTCCTTTTTTTTGAATTTGCAACATCTTCATGTCTTTTGTTTTACATTTTCTTACTCTCATCTGTATTTTGTGTTTTAGGTGAACAAAGAACTGAAAGTTTATGACAACAAGATCATTGAATGCAAGTTTGAGAACAATAGTTGGGTTATAATGCGAGAAAGGGTAGACAAGAGCTTCCCCAATTCCTTCGACACAGCTATGGGTAAGCAGTTTTGAAAATTTTCAAATGGGTTAAATATAAAAGGAATATGGTGGAGCAAAAACACATAGTGGTTATGAAATTATTATCATTGATTTGTTTACATATGTTGCATTCCATTTAATGAAACCATTCCTATCAAAAGGTAATAAATATTTTAAGTCCAATTAATCTCATTTGAAACTTAGAGATCTGGAGTAAAGTTATGGAAACCAATTCTGACTACAAAGATTAAAGTAGTTTAAAAATGTTTAACTTTGTACGTTGGACATCCAGATGCTAACTCGTTACTTTCTGAAAAAAGTATTGAGCAGTATATTTGTATACCTGACCAGACAGGAAACCATTTCAGTAGCAATTCTTAACTGTACTTGCTGTCCCTCTGCTGCACCAAGGTTTAGCTTGGTGTTTAGCTTACTATCTGGTGCACAGAGCTACCAATAGAGTAGTAGAGTCATACAATATGGAACAAGCCCTTCAGCCCAACTTGTCCATGCTGCTAAAGTTGCCATTCTGGGCAAGTTCTATGTCCTGCATTTGATTCAAATCCTTCTTAATCCCTTCCGATCCATATATCTGTCTAAATCTCGTTTGGACGTTGTAAACCTTAGCTTCATCCGGCAGCTGGTTCCAAATATGGATCACCCTCTGAGTGAAAATTAACCATATAAGTTTCATCCCAAACTCACAAATCGTCATCTTCATATCCACCTCTCAATCTCAATAAGCTTGTTTTTTTCCTCTATTCCTCAGAATTCTTCATTCTTTCCATTTCTGGTGATTGAACTCCTTGGACTGAAAAGTTCTACCTTAGTTGCTTTGCTACCTCTCTTCACTCTCCAATTGTCTTAAAATCTTTCTCTTTGATCATGCTTTTAGTCAAATTAATATTCTATCTCTGCTTGGTGATTTCTTCTTTGGCTTGGCTTCGCGGGCAAAGATTTAATGGAGGGGTAATGTCCACGTCAGCTGCAGGCTCGTTTGTGGCTGACAAGACCGATGCGGGACAGGCAGACACGGCTGCAGCGGTTGCAGGGGAAAATTGGTTGGTTGGGGTTGGGTGTTGGGTTTTTCCTCCTTTGTCTTTTGTCAGTGAGGTGGGCTCTGTGGTCTTCTTCAAAGGAGGTTGCTGCCCGCCGAACTGTGAGGCGCCAAGATGCACGGTTTGAGGTGATATCAGCCCACTGGCGGTGGTCAATGTGGCAGGCACCAAGAGATTTCTTTAGGCAGTCCTTGTACCTCTTCTTTGGTGCACCTCTGTCACGGTGGCCAATGGAGAGCTCGCCATACAACACGATCTTGGGAAGGCGATGGACCTCCATTCTGGAGACGTGACCTGCCCAGCGCAGTTTTATTATTTGTGTTATTGAACCACTTTGGGTTATTTCACAAATGTGAGCTGTCGTTGATATCCAAGAGTTTTTTTTCTGAAGAGCTATCTCTAGAATTTATTATTTTCTTTTTTTAAGCAGCAGGCTTGCTTGACTGATATGTAGTCCACCCCACTGGTATCCCTGTAAGGAAATGAAATGATCAATGCTGAAAAATTCCAAGTTTAAGCCCTAAACTACCTAAGTTAGGTGACAGCGAAGCAGTAAAGATAGGGTTAAACAAGAAAGTTTACACAAAAGTGCTGGAGGAACCCAGCAAATCACACAGAGTTCTTTATGAAGCAGAGATAAAAATACATAACCAATGTTTCAGATGAAGGGATCAGGCCCAAAACATTGGTTATGTGTTTTTATCTTTGCTACATAAAGAACGCTGTATGATTTGCTGAGTTTCTCCAGCAATTTTGTGAAAAGAAGCAGTGAAGATTTTCTTTTCCTTCTTCTCCAACCTAGGACTGTTCAAGTATCCTGGTTACATATCATTGTCCTGTGAATCTTAATGGACATATGCATATTTGAAGGATAATAGTGATAAATATAGATCAGCTTATTGACTGGTGAAACATCAACAACCTTTCACTCAAAGTCCGCAAAACCAAGGAGATGATTGTGGACTTTAGGAAGAAGTCAGGGGCCCATGACCATTGAGGGCTCAGTAGTGGAGAGGGTCAAAAACTTCAAATTCCTGGGTGTCATCATCTCCGAGGATCTGTCCGGGAGCCTCCATGTTGATGCAATCACAAAGAAGGATCTCCAGCGGCTATACTTTATGAGGTGTCTGAGGAAATTTGGTATGTCACCAAAGATTCTCATAAACCTCCACAGGTGTTCCATGGAGAGTATTCTGGCTGGTTGCATCACTGCCTGGTATGATCAAGAATAAACTCCAGAAGGTGTTAACTCAGCCTACGACATCACAGGTACCAGTCTTCACTCTATCGAGGATATCTACATGAGGCGGTATCTTAAAAAAGCTGAGTCTATCCTCAAAGACCCCTACCAACCAGGCCATGCCCTCTTCACTCTGCTACCATCGGGAAAAAAGTACAAGCACTCAATGACACAAGGTCAGCTTCTTCCCTGCTGCCATCAGATTCCTGAATAATCAATGAATCAAAGAAGCTGCTGTGGCGGCGCACATCTCTTGTAGCGAACCGGCCATGCTTGTATGGCTGGGCTGGTGGGGCAGCTACAGGAAGATGGTTCCGTCAGGGTTTACTGATTTTCTCGTGGCTTAGGCCATAGCTCGTGGCACCGCCGCGCGGGGCGAAACTTCCATTGGCCTTAAAGAACAACGCGCGAAATTCAAGTAAGCAGATCAACCAAAACCTCCACTGTGTCCTGTGACGTGTTTCTGTGCGTGTGTAGCAGCCACTACATTGGTGACCCTGCAGAGCCCAGTTGTTAGGGATTCGACGGCGATCAGCGCTGTGGCAGTGAAGCTCCTCCACTTTTGGACCCATCGACCTCGCATGTTGTTCAGGCAGGCGGAGGCGCAGTTTCACCTCAGACAGATCATCTCTGACTCCACCATGTTTTACCATGTGGTAAGTGCTCTCAATGAAGAATCTGCGGCCAGAGTGGATAACCTGATCCATGATTCACCAGGGCAGGGAGGCCAAATATGTTGCCCTCAAAGCCCTCCTCCTCAGCACCTTCGGTCTCTCCCGTCGGCAACGCACGGCCAGGCTGATGCACCTCGATGGCCTGAAGGACAGAGCCCCATCCACTCTAATGGAATAGATGCTCGCACTGGCAGAAGGCCACAAACCCTGCCTGATGTTTGAGCAAGCCTTCCTGGAACAAATGCCGGAGGAATTCCAACTCCTACTGGCGGACGAGGATTTTTCGGACCCCCGGAAGGTCGCAGCCTGCGCCGATGTACTGCGGAGAATCAAACAAGAGAACAAGGCCGCCGTGAATCAGGTCACCTGCCCTGGACCCAGCCGACCACAGACCACCCCCAGGCAGAAGCCGGAAGAACACCAAACCACCTGGTGTTTCTACCACCAACACTGGGGAGCCCAAGCCCACAAGTGCCGATTGCCCTGATCATACCTGGAAAATGGCCAGGCCAGCCACTGCTGATGGCTGCGATGGCTGGCCACACGAACAGCCTCCTGCACATGGCCGACAAGACCACCGGTCGGCATTTCCTGGTGGACTCCGGAGTGGAGTTGAACATGCTACCCCCGACCACCCTCGAATCCCGCACGAGAACACGAGGCTCGACCCTACGGACACCAAACAGCACCGATATAAAGACCTTCTGCATGTGAGGCATTCAGGTACACCTTGGGCCAAAAAGTACCGCTGGAAGTTTCTGCTGGCCGCTATGGGCACTGCGACTTGCTTTGGGCGCACAGCCTGCTGCTAGACCTTAAGGGCAAAAGACTCATACATGCCCGAACCTTCCAGACCCTCCAACTTGAGTCTTCCAGCGTACACAGCCCAGGGATAGCCACCGTCTGTACACCCAAAACAAGTACTCCCTCATCTTGGACGAGTTCCCCGCTATCTTACGTCCACAATTTACCACCACCATGCCTCAGCACGGCGCCCGCCACCACATTGCCACACAAGGTCCTCCACTCCATGCCAAGGCCTGACGACTGCCGCTGGAGAAGATGCAGCTTGCGAAAGAGGAGTTCTCCCGCCTCCAGGAACTCGGCATAGTTTGCAGGTCGGACAGCCCCTGGGCCTCTCCCCTGCGGGGCGGATTGTTGGCCTTAAAGGGGCGCACTTGAAATTGAAATAAACAGTTCAACCGAAATCTCCATCGTGTCCTGAGGTGTGTTTCTGTGTGTGTGTAGCACCCGCTACACTGCCTTACTTTTCGTGCACTATTTAAATTTTTTTATAGTGTTGTAAGATGGTTCTAATATGAATGTTTGCAATACGATGCTGCCACAAAACACTGAATTTCATGACTTGATCTTGACAATAAATTCTGCTTCTGATGTCAAATAATGAGCTGGTTCTTTTATTCAGACACTTGCTGACATTTTTCCATACCTTGATGAAGCGCTCAAGCCGAAATGTTGGTTATGTATTTTTAACTTTGCTCTATAAAGAACACTGACCTGCTGAGTTGCTCCAGCATTATGTTTTCACTAACGATCTGGTTCTTCTAGAATTTTGAGGAGAATGACGACTTGATCGACCGAAAGGCTAGCAGTGCCCTTGTAGCTTTATCCATCGAGTCAGTAGCAGAAGACGATGATTAAGAAGATGTATAAACATATATTGTTCACGTGAAGTGCTCAAGTTAAGGAAACAATTAATGATATGGATTTGCTGTGGAAACACTTAATCTGGGCAATAGTGTAAAAAAATTGGTACTGAATCAGAATCCCTTTAGCATATTTCGTTAGAAGTAAAATTTTAAAAATCAAATGGAAAACTGATTATTAACATTTTAATTCTTTCAACAATGAATGCTGGTTATATTGGAGGTGCTGTCAAAGTTGACAATCTAAGTGAGCTGCAGATCAAGATAATCACTAGGTTACTGCTTTTTACTCAGTGCCCACTGCTCAAACAGTGAGTAAAGACAAAAATAAAGGCGAACAAAAGAGTGTTAATGATCATTTGTTATTGCTTGCAAAAGGCTCATGACATTTGCTTTCACATTTTAACTATTTCCAGAAACTCCATCCATCAACAATGGGGTTTCTCCGGATTCTATTTAATTTAAATATCACAAAAAGAAAAAGATACAACCCTATTATGCAGTTCACTGCAAAATGATATCATGTTCTCAGAAAAGATTACTTGTTTTCCTGAGTTGTAATTTGTCACTGTCATTCTACTCTATATTCTGAATCAGTTAAAGTATTTGCCTTCACTGAATTCCGAAATAATGAGCAGTTTCCTGTTACAAGATTTTATTTGTTAGCAAAAATAAATCATATAAATCGAATTTAGTGGATATATCGTTGAAACTCTGTCTCTTAAAACTGTGCGGTGGAAAATACTTGGGAAGGAGAGCAGGGAAGGAGGTTGGAATGGTAGAGGTGTTTAGGAGGATCTGCCAGAATCACGTGAAGCATTTGAAATCAACTTTCGACTCCAATTTACTAAAACCAGAGCTGTCCCTGCTGATCTTTGTGTTACTGTCATTAATTTTAGGGCTCTATTCCTGAGGTATCATTGCCTCAAGTGGTTCCTTGATCTGGCTATGATTGTCTGTACTTTGGAGGTTCTCCAGTGTTTAATGAATAATTAGTCATCTTGAATGAAATTGAGCATAAAATGCCATAGTTCAGTGAGGCCCTTTGGCTGTTGATGTTGTGCCGACCCATATGTTCTTAAAAAAAATACTAAACCCTCCTTACCCTGTTACCCTCTAATTTTCTTCCATCCATGTGCTGCCTCAGAGTCTCTTAAATGCCCCTAATTTTTCAGTCTCCACCATCATCCTTGGCAAGGTATTCCAGGCACCCACAACTCTCAGTGTTTTAAAAAAAAATTACCCTTGATGTCTCCGTTAAATCTCCCTCCCTTCACTTTGTATATATATCCTCTGGTGTTTGCTATTCCTGCCCTGAGAAAAAGACGCTGGCTATCCACACTATCTATGCCTCTCATAATCTTGAGTTTACCAAAAAATTGCCTAGACAGTAACTTGTCTATCAACATTATCTGGCTTTGTGCCCTTGTATGTGCATTCAGAAGGTGTACCTCTCCCATCATGCATCTGGTGAAACAAAGATAGCAGTTGGCCACAAAGTATGTTCTGCCATTCATTGAATTCACAGACCTTACTCTAAATGCTTACCTTTTTCCCTACTTCCTTCAGTAACTTCCCAAATCCATCATTGGAAAATTAATAGTTGACTAACATTAATTCCCATTTGTAAAAGATTCCAAATTCCAACCGGACTGTGTGCTATAACTTCTGCAAAGATCTCCAATTTTGGACAATGTCCCTGAGTCCTTAACTCCCAATCAGCAAAACTTGTTTCACTCTGTCTGCCCTGTCAGTTCCGTAAATGTCAGACAAACCACTCATTTCCATTAAATTTCAGGGATTTCAACCCTAGTTTCTGTCACCTTGCTTCTCATTATTTAAGCTTTTAGAGTCTAAATCTAAATTGAGCTTCCTTAAAGGCTGATCTGTTAGCCAGGGTATGCTGGAAAACACTATTGCTTCTGATAAGAACCAGCAGCATTTATCCATTTAAATATAAGTTCGAACTTTCATGCATCCATTAATAAAAATATTACTGGCAGATTCAAGTCAGTAAATGTATCATTTTTCATCACCTCTGAATTCCATTTGGAGACCAGCAGTAGAGTTGCATCTTGATGATGTTTCCCAGCATTTGCACAGGGAAATAAGTTTCACAGAGTGTGCCGAGATAAAGTTAATGAAATACTTGAGACTGTTTTGAAGGGCTTTAGATTTTAAGAAAAGGGAAAAGTAAGATTTTATTTATAGTTCTCTTTGGTTTAATTAATGTTTTTATTATTTGTCTTTTGGGTATTTACAGTGAATTAGCTTTTCAAAATGTTAACACATTTTTAAAATTTTTAAAATAATTTTTAAATGTCCCTGAATGTGAGAGACACTTAAACTATTTTTAAAAATCCTTCACAGTTTTTTCAATAGGCATTCCTGGCTGTCAAATATTTAAAGAATGCTTTGAGGATGGGTTTTTATTTCAATGTATTTCACTGGAGGGCCCACTGCCATTAGAGTCAAGGATGTCCTGAGCCAGCATCTGGACTAGGTGAGTACAGACATGTGGTGGTGATGTTGGGCAACAGGCTTAGATCAGTAAGATTTGTACAATCCCTCCCCCCACATCTGCCCACAGTGAAAAAAGTAGATCTGTTTTCTTTGGATGTTCAAAGAATGATGGTTGATCTTATTGAAATGTATAAGACCTGGTAGGGGCTTGTCAGGGTGGATCAGAATCAGAATTTATTCTAATGAACAAGTCACGAAATACAGTAGCATTATAGTAGAAACATTCATTATTATGAACCATTTTACAACAATAATATAAAAAATAAAAATGGTGCAGAAAAAGTAAGGATGTCAAGGTGGTTCCACTAGTGAATTTTTGTTTCAAATGAAAGGACATAGCTTACGTTTGTTTGTCGCTCTATACCTAAGCATTGAAAAGAATTCTTAAGGTGAGCAGACTAACAGGTTAGCTCTAGCATTTGCAAGTTGTATAAAGTAAAAGAACAAGAGAACATTTTGTAGGGTGTAGAGTTTTAATGCAAAACAAAAGGACAAGTACCAAACAAGGGCCGCACGATAGCACTGTTGTGGACTTCATTCATGGTTGGCGTAGAGGTTGGCGCAAATCCTTTACAGCTCCAGTGATCAGGACCGGTCCGGGGTTCGAGTCCCACGCTGACTGTATGGAGTTTGTATGTTCTCCCTGTGACTGCATGGGTTTTTTTCCAGGGGCTCCAGTTTCCTCCCACCATTCAAAAATGTAAGGGGGTGTAGGTTAATGGGGTGTAAATTGGGCGTATGGCATCGTAGGACTAAAATGGCCTGTTACTGTGCTTTATGTCTAAAACATTTTTTAAAATTCAAAAGCCTAATGGCGAAGGGTGGAAAAATTAAGCCTATTGATGGACAATTTTACACTCTTGAGTCTTCTTCCCATTGGGGAGTATTGGGTTCTTCACTATGTTGGCTGCCTTTCCTAGGCAACAGGAGATGTAGATGGAGTCCATGCAAGGGAGGGAGGTTTGCCTGATGTTCTGAGGTACATTTACTATCTTCTGCTGCTTCTTCCAATCTTGAGCATAGCAACTCCTATATCTCACTGTGATGTATGCAGCAAGTAGGCTTTTGATGGTGCGCTTGTAGAAGTTGTTGAGAGACAAGGTGGAGATGGTGAAGTCGCTATTCTTCCAAAAAAAATTAGAGGCGTTGGTGTGTTTACTTGACCATTGTGTCAATGTGCTTGGTCAGATCAGTTGATTGTAAATGTTTATTCCAAAGAATATGAATCCATCTACTCTTTTCATTTCAATACCATTGATGTGCACAAGAGTGTAGTCTTTGTCCTCTTTCCTGAAGTCAGTGATCATCTCCTTTGTCTTATTAACTTTGAGGGAGAGGTTGTTATGTGGACACCGTGCCATAAGACTTTCAATCTCCTTTCTGTATTGCTTCTCGACATTAAATGATATCTGGTGTCATCAGCAAATATAAAGATTGAAGTGAAATGGTGTTTGGCTCTATGGTCATGGGTGCAGAGGGAGTATAGTAGGTACTGAGTACATATTCCTTGAGGAGCGTTGGTGTTGAGTGAGATCATTGGAAGAGAAATAGTTACCCATCTTCACTGATTGTGGTTGACAGGAAGTCAAGAATCGACAGGCAGAAGGGGACTTGGAGGCCGAGATACCAGAGTTTGCAAATGAATTTGCTAGGGACTATGGTACTGAAGACAGAGCTGCGGTCTATGAACAGTAATCTAGCATTGGTAGCTTGGCTTCCAGGTGTTCCAAGACAGAGTGAAGAGCCAGGGAGATGGTGACTGCCGTGGATCAGTTTGAACCCTACACCTGTCAAAGGGCCCAGGCCCAAAGTATTGATTACTCTTTGCCTTCTATGAATGCTGCATGACCTGCTGAATTTCTCCAGGATGTTTGTGCACTTGACCCCAGCATCTGCAGACTTTCTTGTTAAACCTAGTAATTCCTTATGCCTTATGCTCAGAACCACTCTCAGTATGCAGCTGCGATACAGCTAAGGTTATGAATAACTGTGGAGAATGCATAGTTACTTCTACTCCACAGCCATTTAATTCATTAACCTATCTGAGCATTTTCTACTCCTGCCCAAGATACTTTATTGATTTGTGTACATGAGCCTGACCCCTTGAACTTCAAGGCTCTTTGTAACTCCCAATAGCTCTACATTCTATAAACTGGCAGGTAATTCTATCCTTTACTTCGGAACAGATAAAAGAAAACATCAAAGCTAAATCAATCAACTGTGGGGGAGTCATCTTGGGTTTGATTGCTACCACCACAATGATAATAATCAGCATGAATTGAGTTGTATTTTCTATCGAGTCCAAATTGTTCTTTTATTGCCTGCAATAACTCTTCTAAGAACTTAATTTATTTAATTTGCTATCTACTAGCCCCACCTTGTCTCAGTTTTTGTTGCAATATACCAACAAATTGTTGCCAGAAGGCCATGACATCAAGTACTAACTCTGTTCATCTCTCTATAGATGCCTTCTCATAACCACCTAATTACTTACAGCATTTCAAATTTCAAGCTTCCATGATATTTTACACTGCATAGAAAGTTAAGTTGGAGCCTGGGAGTCGATGTAATATCCCAAAATAAAGAAAATCCAAGGTGTTTATGTTTCTGAACAGACAGTGAACCACAGACACTACCTCTCTTTCTCTTATTTTTGCACTAATTTATTAATTTTAAATGAAATTTTTTATCAATAATTGCTCTGCAATGCTGTCACAAAACATCAAATATCGTGACGTGTGCATGACAAAAAACTCTGATTCTGAAAAATGTCCTACATAGAACAGTTAACATAGAAGATAGGAGCAGGAGTAGGTCATTCGACCCTTCGAGCCTGCTCCGCCATTCAACAAGATCATGGCTGATCTTAAAGTTCAGTACCCCGTCCCCACCTTCTCTCCATAACCTTTAATACCCTTATACTGAAGAAATATATCTAATTCCCTCTTAAATATATTTAATGAACCTGCCTCCACTGCCCTCTGTGGCAATGAATTCCACAGATTCACCACCCTCTGGGTATAGAAATTCCTCCTCATCTCGGTCCTAAACGGTTTGCCTATTATCCTCAAACCATGGCCCCGGGTTCTGGATTTTCCCATCATTGGAAACATCCCATCTGCATCCATTCTGTCCAGTCCTGCCAGAATTTTATATGTCTCTATGAGATCCCCTCTCAATCTTCTAAACTCCAGCGAGTACAATCCCAATTTGCGCAATCTTTCCTCATAAGTCATTCCTGCCATTCCAGGTATCAGCCTGGTGAATCGCCTCTGCACTCCCTCCATTGCAAGAACATTCTTCCTTAGATAAGGTGACCAAAACTGCACACAATACTCCAGGTGGGGTCTCACCAAGGCCCTGTACAGCTGCAGTAAGGTATTCTTGTTCCTATACTCAAACCCTCCTGATATGAAGGCCAACATACCATTTGCCTTTTTAACCGTACATGCTGTACCTGCATGCTCGCCTTCAGAGACTGGTGTACAAGTACCCCTAGGTCTCTCTGCACTTCCCCATCTCTTAATCTATTGCCATTCAAATAGTAATCTGCCCTCCAGTTTGTATTACCAAAGTGGATAACCTCACATTTATCCACATTGTAGCGCATTTGCCATGTATCTGCCCAGTCCCTCAATTTATCCAAATCACACTGGAGCTTCCTGACCCCCCTCTTCCATGCACACAACCCCTCCTAGCTTAGTGTCATCTGCAAATTTGGAGATATTACATCCAATCCCCTCATCCAGATCATTAATGTAAATTGTGTACAGCTGGGGTCCCAGTACAGATCCCTGTGGCACCCCACTGGTCACCGCCTGCCACTCAGAAAACGAGCCATTTATCCCAACTCTCTGTCTTCTACCTGCCAGCCAGTTCTAAATCCACATCAATACTTTGCTCTCAATCTCATGAGTCTTGATTTTGTAAACCAGTCATTTATGCAGGACCTTATCGAAGGCCTTTTGGAAGTCCAGGTGCACCACATCCACTGGGTCTCCCCCATCTATTTTACCTGTCACCATCTCAAAGAATTCCAATAGATTTGTCAAGCATGATTTACCTTTTGTAAATCCATGTTGACTCCGTCCGATCCCTTCTCTGCTAGTCATATGCTCCGCTATTACATCCTTAATAATGGATTCCATCATTTTGCCCACTACTGATGTAAGGCTCACCGGCCTATAATTCCCCGCTTTTTCTCTACCCCCCCTTTTTAAATAGTGGGGTAACATTAACTACCCTCCAATCCATGGGTACTGATCCTGAGTCTATCGAGTTCTGGAAAATAATTCTTAAAGCATCTGCTATCTGAATGGCCACTTCCTTAAGTACCCTAGGATGTAGATTATCAGGCCCTTGGGATTTATCTGCATTCAATCCCATCAATTTCCCCAAGACCATGTCCTTAGAGATACTGATTTCTTTCAGTTCCTCCCTTGCATTAGTCTCTATGTTTCCCAACATCCTTGGGAGGTTATTTGTATCCTCTCTTGTAAAAACAGAACTAAAGTAAGAATTTAATTGGTCTGCCATTTCCTTATTCCCCATTATATATTCCCCTGATTCCGACTGCAAGGAACCTACTCTGGATTTCACCAATCTTTTCCTCTTGACATATTTATAAAAGCTTTTGCAGTCGGTTTTTATATTTGCCGCAAGCTTACTTTTGTAATTTATTTTTGCTCTCTTGATTAATCCCTTTGTCCTCCTTTGGCGCATCTTGAACTGCTTCCAGTCTTCGGTTGTGGTACTTTTTTTGGCCAATTGATATGCTCTCTCTTTGGACCTAATGCTGTCTCTAATTTCCCTTGTTATCCATGGTTGAGTCACCTTTTTTGGTTTATTTTTATGCCAAAGCGGTATAAACGATTTTTGCAATTTCTCCATTAGATCTGTGAATGCTTCCCATTGTCCATCCACAGTCAACTCCCCCATAAACACCACCCAATCAATCTTACTCAACTCCCATCTCATACCATCATAATTCCCTTTATTTAAATTCAGGACTTTAGTCTCGGTTTTAATTTCATCACTCTCCATGTCAAGTGAGAATTCGATCATATTGTGATCGCTCCTACCCAAAGGGCCTCGTACAACAAGATTGTTGATTAGCCCCTTATCATTGTATAATACCCAATCTAAAATGGCCTGCTCCTGAGTTGGTTCCTCGACATATTGGTCTAGATAACCGTCCTGTAAACATTCAAGGAATTCCTTCTCCTCAGTATTTTTACTAATTTGGCTAGTCCAATCTATATGCAAATTAAAGTCTCCCATGATGATAGCTGTTCCCTTATTGCACGCTTTTCTAATTTCTCTTTTAATGCCTTCCCTCACCTCTTCACTACTATTTGGAGGCCTATATACCACCCCCACTAACGTTTTCCACCCCTTGCTATTCCTCAGTTATACCCATATAGATTCTATACCCATATAGATTCCGCGTCTTCCAAGTTGATATCCTTTCTGTCAATCATGTCGGTCCCTTCTCTCACCATCAATACTACCCCACCCTCTTTCTTGCCGATCCCTCCTAAATATCGTATACCCCGGGATGTTAAGTTCCCAGTCTTGCCCACCCTGCAGCCATGTTTCTGTAATCCCAATCAAATCATATTTGTTTTTCTCAATTTCCACAGCTAATTCATCTACCTTGTTCCGAATGCTTCTTGCATTAAGATATAAAGCCTTCAGATTTGCTTTTTTCACCCTCCTTGCTCTTTCTGATTTTTTACTTTCGCTGCCTAACCTAACTTTTCCTGTTTTATCTTTTCTGTCCTTTGCCCTATCATACAGGTTCCCACCCCCCTGCCAAATTAGTTTAAACCCCACCCGACAGCTGTACCAAACCTAGCTGCCAATATATTGACCCCTTTTGGGTTTAGGTGTAACCCATCCTTCTTGTAGAGGTCATGCCTTCCCCAAAAGAGATCCCAATGATCCAAGAAGCCAAAACCCTGTCCTTTACACCAGCCCCTCAGCCACACATTCATTTTTCTTAACCTTCCATTTTTGTCCTCAGTTGCACTTGGCACAGGTAGCAAACCAGAGATCACCATCCTGGCTGTCCTATTTCTTAGTTTCTGTCCTAGCTCTCTGTAATCCTTTTTCAGTACCTCCTCCTTCTTTTTATCTATGTCATTGGTACCCACATGTAGCAAGACATCAGGCTGATCGCCTTCTCCTTTTAGAATACCCTGGACCCGATTTGAGATATCCCGCACCCTTGCACCAGGGAGGCAGCACACCATGCGGGCATACCTATCTGGCTCACAGAATCTTCTGTCTGTATTTCTGACAATGGAGTCCCCAATGACCACTGCATTCCTCTTTACCTTTTGGTCCACCATGCCAGGCTCAGTGCCAGCGACATGGTCAGTAGCCATAGTTGTTACCATCTGAATTCCTGAGACTTCTTTGAATCTTTTACATTTTCCTATAAAATTGAGGCATTAGCCTCAATTAGCTTCTCCATCCCTCTTGATTTTTATTGCTCTCTCTGCTGTTTGTCCTATAAAATGTACTGACCTTTTCCTTTTGTAATTTTCTTATAGTCTTGAATTTTACATGATACTAATGTCTTTCACATGATTTCATTTTACCTCTATTTGGAATGTATTCAACTTACACATTACTTTTAATGTTTGTAAATAACACCCAAAACAAATTTGCTATTTATTGCAACATTATTCACAACTGAGGCTTTAAGTAAATTGCTGGATGTTCAAAAAATGGAACTAAATTGTGGACAAATTCAACACATTTTAGGAAAGTAATGTGACTCTCAATTCACTGTGGTAATTTTCAAAAGTCAGCAGGTTTATTTGCTAATTGAAGACATACACACCATGTGCATGCACACATGGTCTCTCCCGCAAGCACTCCTTCTTTGTCAGCAGCTACCTTTATGTAATGGTGAGCTGATCATTATAGAATGAATGCTATCCTGAATCACTTTGCAGATTAAAGTGTAGTTATGTCTTGGCTTTATGTGACCAGGATGTAGCTAAGATATTTTAAACATTGCCGGATGTAGAAAGGTGCAGCTATATTTGGAGCATAATTCTTCAGTGCTACAGCAAGGATGTTGCCTTTGCAATTCTAAACCATTGTTGGATATCATGCAAAAGGGCTTGCAGTGGGCTCTATGAAGGTGAAGACCTTGGGAGGATGCCAAGATAAATTATCTTATAAAAGATGGTTGCAGACACTTCAAACTTGCCTTTGGCACTCTAAGAATGATTGCACCACCCATGACAATAGAGGTAGTCTATGATTGTCTGCTACCAACGATGACTGGAAGTGATGGGATACCAGAGCTTTGATATGATCCACTAAGCCATTTAACTCTGTCAGTTGAATTCAGCTTTTGCAGCTTGGTACACATTTAACTTCACTGATCTTGCAATTTTGCAGAGGCTGGTACCTCAATTTTATGTACAACTGGTGTTGCTTTTAGTATACTCCTCTATACTTTTCATTCAAGCAGGACTGTTCCACTGAATGGATAGTGAGGGATTAAATCAGTTACATATTATTATGGGAAACTACTCTACAAATGGTGGTCCACATCATTTCACAGTTGCCTGACTTGAAAGTTAACTGTTCTAAATCTGTCACATTTCACACACTGATAGAGAGCCACACTACACTATGGCAATTGTCCTCTGTGTAAAGGCAGGACTTTGTCCATCCAAAGGTCCTCCTTCCAATCCTGTCAATGGACAAATGTAGCAACCACAGATAGATTGGTGAGAATGAAGCCAAGTAGGTTCACCCTTCACTTCCTGCTGCAGATGTGGCTTAGACAATGTTGACAGTGCCTTTGCAGAGAATATTCTGTGGCAATACACTCTCAGTACCTTTTCCATTGTGGAGAATTCACGGAGAAGCTCAAAAATGCCTATATATAAGGCAGTGGATGCCGACCAATGGAGCATAAGAGTATTCCGGCAGTATGCATGGCATGTCTCTCACTCTCCTGTCATTATCCAATCAGGGGACAGTCATTCAGTGAGAAGTGCTGAGAATGAAGGTAGCAGCATGAGGTGTAACTAAAAATGAGGTATCAATTCTGCAAATTTGCTGAAGCACTCGGAAATCAGTACACTGTTAAGTTTGCAACATCATGAACAAACATTTTTAATCCATGCCTGAAGCACCCCAATTTATTTTAATGCTTTATATATTTACTTATTAATACACTAATAGTAACCCTTTTAGTTTTCTCAAACTAATTTTCACTTCTGTCTTCACTTCCTTACATTATCTTCTCTGACAGATTTTTTCAAATTCATCCACCCTCGACATCTGTAGATTGTTTTATGTCTTCACTGGGTCATTGTAATCCTAACATTAATCAGTGAATAATTTATAATATAAGTGCTTTGGCTGCATTGGAGCATATAAATTCAAGAGTTAACTGTTTTGAAATGATGGGTAAAGAGGTTGAGTATGTGTAGCAATCTTTATAATAATTTTATAGAGTTCTTTATGCAATGCATTCCAGGCATCTCTACCTTAATAGTTACAGTACCATTTCATCATTCTGTGCTTTTCATTAAACTGTTACCCCTAGTTTTCGAAAAGACTACATCTGCTTGGCTAGACAACGAATTGGAATCATAATTAAGTGAATAGAAAGGTTAATGAGCATCATTTTTCCGAGATTACTTCTATGTCCTTTATTTTATTCAATTATTGTCTGCCATCTCCTGGTGCTATTTGTTGAGTATTTCTACTGATAAAATTGTGGTTCCAATATCATCTGATACATTTTTAAGATACTTCAGTTTTTTTAAGGTGGAGTCATTGCCATAATGAACACAACACCCAGCATGGTTCAAGAGTTCTTTTTATTTTGTTGTGTGGGTGTTTGCCTTTTGGAATTATGGATGAACTCCCAATATATCGAAATGCAGTTGTTACTATTTTCCCTTGTGTGTACAGTTTCTCTTGTAAAGATGAAGTTCCTTGAATTTCAAATGGTGACTCAGTTATTGAATATAATTTATATTTATAAAATAAGATGTAGTCAGTGGAATAGGAAATGTATTTGTTCATGAGGATATTTCTGAGCAAGCATTTCATCCTGCTTTACATTTAATGGAGCATGATAATTTAATATAATTGAACTTTTAATAACATTGCTGTAAAACCACATGATTACCATGGGTTAACTAAAAGCACTAATTAAACCAATTATTAATGGTAGGTCTCCTTTTAAGTAATTTATCTTCCACCTTCTGCCTTTTAAAAACCTGGTGAATTTTCAGGATTGTAGCCATAGACATAAACTGTCACTCATTAAGTACAAATTTCCATTGCCATAATTTGCTAGTAAACTAAAATAAAAAAAATGTTTCTGTGATGCATTCTATTGCTTCCCCAATCCCCTATCCTCCCACTCACTAGTCACAGACCAATAATCTAGCCCCTTCTTCAGTTTGTGTCTTTGCATAGTTTCTTCCTGATCCCCTCCCCTTCCATGCGCTTTCCAAATTCCTCTTGTCCATGAAACTCATTTCCTGTTTCTCTTGATTCCTTTTCCACCTAACTAATTATCACCAAGCTTTCTTTCCTGAATAATACATTAACATGTATTATTTAATGATACACATAATGAAATTTTTCAATGTTTCCCTTCTCTTCAGAAGATGTTATTCCAACAGTCCTTGTACATGTATATTTCCCAGAACTCATTGTCTGAATTGCAAGTTTCTTGTTACCTGACACAGTCCTACAAGAGTTATTGGCAAAATTATTAACATGACTGTATCATAGATAGTTCTAACATGTCTTCGTCACCATCCTCCTTGATGGTGCTCCAGAAACCTAGTCATTGTCTTAACTATAAAGCCAGATATTAATGTGTAAATGCTGCTTTTTTCTGCACTGTTTCTCTGGTGTTCCTCAAGTATTTGTCCAAGACTGCCTCTTATTTCTCAACACTTTCTGCCCCTTAGCAATATCATATCAAATCACAGCCTCAGTTTTGTAGGCTGTCAGTGCCTGGTTCCAACTCACCACCCCTAAATTTGTCAGACTGCTTGTCCAACATATAGCACTAGAAGTGAAGAAATTTCTTCCAACTAAATATTGGCAAGACAAAACCATTGTCTGGTCCCCATCACAGAATCTATTTCCAGATACCAAGGCTCTGCTGGCCATACCCTGATTCGCATTAAATCCTGTTGGCTCATCATCCTGAATAGAATCCTGCTTCAGCAAGGCCTTGTCTTAAAATTTCTTACAGTTTTTACAAATCTATCCATGGTCTTAATTATCCCCACCCAAATAACCTTTTTGCCAGCATTCCTTCGAGATATCTGTGTTCTTTTGGCTCTAGTTTTTGATGCATCCTTGGACTAAATTACTTCAACATTAATGGCTGCCATTGCTCTAAGCTCTCAAATTCTCTTTATAAATTTTTATATTTCATTACTTCCTTTTATATTTAAATCTACTATTTTGATCAAGTTGCCTCATTGTGATTTGGTGTCTCAACATCCTGAAATTCTGGGATACATTGCTATTTTAGGCTGTCATATAAATTGTTACTATTTGTTCTGTAAGGTTGAAAGCTAAGGCATATTTTGTGTCGAGATATAGGAAACTTCTCTATCTGATTTTTATTATTCAGAAATACAGCACTCACTTTCACTTCATCAAGGACAATGAGCATGACTGCCCTTGACCTCATCATTATCATTGGGAAGCCAGATGCAAACTTGATGAGAACACATCATATTCCTTCTGGACAGCCTTAAACTCCAAAGGCATGAAGTTATTTTTTCTAATTTTAGGTAACTCTCATCCCTCTCTCATTTCTAGTTCCATTGTTTTGATCTTTAAGTATTCCTGCCCTTTTCTTTCTAAACCCCTGCCCCCTCCCCCACTACCCTAGTGTTCTCCTCCTCCACTTCTCTCTCTCCTGTCCAATTCCTGCCTAAACTTCTTCCACCCCTTGACATTGTTGATATGTCTCCTCACTTTTATTTCGATCAAGTCCCAACCCATAACATTGATTCACCATAGAACACTACATCACAGAAAAGGGCCCTACAGCCCATCTTGTCTGTGCTGAACTACAATTCTGCCTATAATTCTTCCTGACCCATTGAGCTTTCCATTTTGTTCAACATTCCAACATCTGCAGTTTTTATGTTTCTGTGAGATATTCCAAAAACATTGAAAGGAAATCCGGCATGACAGCACCTGAAGCTGATGTGGGTGTCCACAGAGTGGAAGTAGATGTCTCTGTTCTTGTTCTGTTCTTGTAGATGTCTCTGTTCTTGTTCTTATTCTGTTCTTGTGAAAGATTTAGGGTAACTCACATGTTCAGAAAGCTCCACTATGAACAATCTAAATTGCTTCATCATTAAAAGAATAATGGATATAATTGGATGGGCACTCATGGATAGCAGGTTACCAGGGAAGCAAATGATGGTAAATGATAGATGGATTCTTCCCTGATTATAGATAATTTTTTGGCAGTGTTTATGGTTCCCAGCTAACACACCTGTCTTTCTTTATGTTGAATATGATCCTTGTCACTGAAGACTTTCCATGTGGTACCACACCACATTATTAGCTTTGCTGGAGTTCTTTGTTGGGATTGCTATAAATGATTGCTACTTAGTCAAAGACCATCACTCTCTTCCTTCATCTGACATTCAGCACCTGATATAATTTGTTTTAAGTATATAAAGAGATAACAGATAAATATTTCTATAGCATCCAGTTTATTGGTATTACAAGAGTTGCTGTTGACATTTTACAAATTATTATAATTAACGCTGCATGGGTGTCGTTTATTGAAGGACTTGTTTCAGTGCTGTTCGGCACTAAGTTTACTGCTACTTTTGCTTTACGAAGGTTGGGAAGAATGAATGGATTAAATGGTCACCGTGTTTACTGTAATACTTCAGGTTTTTAATCTTAGCTAAACAATAAAATTGTAATCCATAACCACTAAAATTAGCCATTTCCAGAAATTTGTGTTACCTGTTCATTGCTTGGTAATTGTGATGATTTTTTTCCTTCAGTAATATTGAAATACTCGTTTCTGTGTATAAATTAGCACCTCCTATCCTAGTTGTTGACACTACCACTAGAATAATTGTATGTTAGCAGGTATAAAACAAACTGTGTGGGTTATATCCCAGTGGTGGTCTTGCAAGACTTTGCTAAATTTGTTTTGTAGGGTTGCACAAAATTAATGTGCATAGTTTATATTGCTGTGGGACCAAAACTACTTTGGAAACTGCAGGATAAATTAGGGATGAAGCCCTGAATGTGAAATAATAATATTGCCTCAGTTCCATGTAAAGAGAAAATAAAATAGATCTGAGAATAGCCCAGAGCCATCCTTTTTATTATAGAGATAAAACCCACACACAGTAAGAAAGGTGGTCAGGGGGATTTAACATCAGATGAATCAGTCTGTGTCTGAAAACAATGTTTACTTGTTCAGTGGGAGAATTGTTCAAAAAACAGATCATAAGCTAAGAATTAGACAAACCTCGAAGTTTCATAAATTGTACCATGTCAGGAGAAATCTAAAAATGTATTTGATTTTATTGTAAATCTGTTTTTATATTTGTTTTGAATTGTATTGTTTATGATCTTGATGTAGTAGTAAAACAAAGACTTGTTAACCCAGGAACTTTTTAAATATGACTTTTTACACATTAGAGTAAGATCCTTGTTGACAGGATAAAATAGATGGTTTCTCAAATGTATGTTGATAATAATAGATCTCACTTCCAGATCACATTTATAAATTTGAATGTTGAACATATATTTTTGGAATTGAGTTTCAATGTGAGCTTTCAAAATGCAAATGTTGAATTTGATATATCGGTTGCTTGGGATAATAATTTTGCTGGAATCAAATGTATTGCACCTGACCCTAGCTTCTGCAGACTTTCTTGTTTAACTCTATTTTATCATACCATTCCTTTGGTTTTCTGTTGACCAAAGGATTGAAATAATTATTTATAAAGTATTCAGATAATGTTCAAAGTATTAGGTTGAGGTAGGCATGAGGATAATGCAGGCTTAACTCCTGAGGGTTAGTAGAAATTATGGCTATAGATATTTCATCTCTCATTCATGTTTATGTATGTGAAGCAGTACTGACATCACTGTAAATGTCTGATTACCATTTTTTATTCCCAGCTGTCTGCAACAGCATCAAGAATCCAGTTACAAAGGAATTCCTGTTCGAATTCATTGAAAGGAATCAAATGCTAACCCAAAGAGAACCACGGAAAAAATCTCTGGATATGGACTCTGAGCTAATGCCACCGCCACCTCCAAAGCGACCAAACCATGCTTTGTAAGCATCAGATTTGTACACACAGCATCTTTGTAAAAACTTTCAAATACAGAATCATTGTTTTTACAGCTCTGCATAGGCTGACATCAAAGCTGTCCTGTACAGAACAAATGGAAACAGATCTTCTTAAATGTCATTAGATTTCGCTCAATTCAGTAAACTGTAAAAATTAAATAAAAGAAATCTTCACTTATTAAGATGAAGATTAGATTTCCAAAATCTTCCTTATTTCAGATTGTTTATGGACTCTTTTTCCATTATTTCACAACACATTTTCATCCCTATCTTATTGTGAGAAGTTACAACCATGTAAGTTTTTATTCTGTGGAGGAAAAATCACACTCTTGCTTTATTTTGCAATCTATACTCGATTAATTCAAAATTCTACAGAGCCATTAGCTTTCAATCAATTTTACAGTTTGTTGTATATATAACTTAGAGATTAAATTAACATACTGTTTTTTAAGAGCTTTATTTTTTTTTTCATTTTAATCTACCGACGATGCAGGCCAAAAAGAAAGGAAAGGTTACCATTTAATGTCTATTCTGATTACCATAGTTTTTGAAAACATGAATGTGAACCAATTTTGCAGTAATTAAAAAATGATAATGATTTCCTGATCACCTTGCCCTACCCAAACTATGTATTTGCTTTAATTTAAAAATGGAAGGCGTGTTAGCCTAAGTGCATCCATACCACCACCACCCCACCCTTCCATATCTACCCTCTTTTGACACTGTTTCTTGTTTTCTCTGTTAAATTATGGGGGAACTTGATGTAAACATTTGCAATAAGTGTCAATGAAAGGCACCTCCTTTAGAAGTGTGTTGGATTATGTAATTTTGAGGAATACTTTGTTGCATCTTTTTTGTTAATTAAAAAATATAAATGTTTTGAGTTTGTTGCAAGATCCCTTGTTATTTTATTTGTTCTTTCTACAAATCTTCATTGACCATCTTGTTACCATTCAAAATCATACACTGATAGAGTTTGCATTAACAATCTGGCAGGCAGCTGAAATGATACATAATACTGAAATATTCAGTGAAGTTACATCAAAATGAAAGTATTTCTGAAAATTAAAACTTAAATTTTTTTATAAAAGTGGTTTTACTCCTGATGACAACAAAAATAAAAACAACCTATTTCAGACAAAAACAATGTGAAATCCTTTTGCTGTTCTCCAATTTCTCACTGAATCGTGTAAGAAATATGAAGTTGTCTTTTGTGCTAAATTTGTTTCTTTCCTTCCTTTGCTCAGAAGCTGTTAGTGGAGTATGGAGAGTTAATCAAAGTTTTCCATCAGGTGAAGCATTTGCTGAGGATTGAAACTCTGAGCTGATAATGTTTTTACAGGACAGAGAAATTGCTGGAAAATGTCTTTTATTTTTTTATTTACATTCTAATCTAGGTAGGCTGCAACAGAGGCATCTTTCATGTACGTCTCTGGTTTATTAAACTCAATATTCATTATAGTGCAAATATTTTTTTCTTTGGCTTGGCTTCGCGGACGAAGATTTATGGAGGGGGTAAAAAGTCCACGTCAGCTGCAGGCTCGTTTGTGGCTGACAAGTCCGATGCGGGACAGGCAGACACAATTGCAGCGGTTGCAGGGGAAAATTGGTTGGTTGGGGTTGGGTGTTGGGTTTTTCCTCCTTTGCCTTTTGTCAGTGAGGTGGGCTCTGCGGTCTTCTTCAAAGGAGGTTGCTGCCCGCCAAACTGTGAGGCGCCAAGATGCACGGTTTGAGGCGTTATCAGCCCACTGGCGGTGGTCAATGTGGCAGGCACCAAGAGATTTCTTTAGGCAGTCCTTGTACCTTTTCTTTGGTGCACCTCTGTCACGGTGGCCAGTGGAGAGCTCGCCATATAACACGATCTTGGGAAGGCGATGGTCCTCCATTCTGGAGACGTGACCCATCCAGCGCAGCTGGATCTTCAGCAGCGTGGACTTGATGCTGTCGACCTCTGCCATCTCGAGTACTTCGACGTTAGGGATGTAAGCGCTCCAATGGATGTTGAGGATGGAGCGGAGACAACGCTGGTGGAAGCGTTCTAGGAGCCGTAGGTGGTGCCGGTAGAGGACCCATGATTCGGAGCCGAACAGGAGTGTGGGTACAATTGCAGTCATAGATTTCTTCCATTTGTCAAAGTATGGACTTGAGAATTTTGATTGAAGATCCTCCTATTCCTGAGCGCCTACTTCTGTTTTATCTTTTGAGCTGATCAATTAGTTTCAGGCTGAAAGGATAAACCAGTGAACAACGTGAGCTTAACATCATTCATGGGTAAGTTACTGGAGAGGATATGAGAGACAGGATCTATTGCATTTAGAAAGGCAAAGACTATTTAAGGATAAACACCATGGCTTTGTGTGTGGGAACCCGTGTCTTACAAACTTTATTGAGTTTGATAAAGAGGTGACCAAGAGGGTTACTGCAGGAAGGATGTTAGATGGTGTCTGTATGGACTTTAGGAAGGGTTTTAACAAGGTGGATCTGGAAGGGCAGATTCTATAGGATCCAGGATGAATTGGCCAATTGAATACCGAATTGTTTTGTTACTCACATTGAAGGCCTATGGCCAATGATGGGCCATAGGGAATAGTGCTGGACCCACTGTTTGTTATCTATATTAATGACTTGGATGATAATGTAATTAGCAATGATAATAAGTTGCAAATTGGTGGTAGAGTGGAGAGTGAGGAAGATTATCTAAAATGACAACAGGACCTAGATGAACTGAGAAAGGAGGTAAAAGAATGTCAGATGGAATTCAACTCAGGCAAGTGTTAGGTTTTGCACTTTGGTGGGTTAAACCAGGGGAGGGCTTTACACAGTGAATGGTAGGTCCTGTGAACAAAGAGACATGGAGGTTTGAGTACATAGCTCCATGAAAGCGGTGATTCTTAAAAAAATTTTGATATACTGTACAATAACAGGCCCTTCCAGTTCACAAGCCCATGCCCCCCAAATACACCAGCTAAACTACAACCCCTGTACATTTTGATAGGTGGGAGGAAATCAGAGCTCCTAGAGGAAACCCACGCAGACACAGAGAAAACATACAAACCCTTTACAGAGCTGAATTTGAATCCAGTTCACTACAAATTGAAGGGTGGGAGGGATCTTGAGCACCAACAAGAAACCTATGTGGACACGGGGAGAATGTACAAACTCCTTACAGACAACCTTGGATTCGAACCCAGGCACTGTAATAACTGCTATAATGTTGGTGGACAGAGTGGTGAAGGTGTTTGGCATATTTGCCTTGATCGGTCATAACTTTAAAAACAGGAGCAGGACATCATGTTACAATGGTATCAAACGTTGGAAAGACTGCACTTGAAATATTATGTATAGTTTTGGTCAACCAGCTTTAGGAAAGATCTCATTAAACTGAAAATGGTGGAGAAAAGATTCTCAATATGCAAACAAGGGAGAAACTGAGAAAATAGATTGGAGTCCTTGCAGAAATGAGACTGGCTGAATTGTCACAAATGTAACTGTGTGTGTCTCTGGGTTTGTATTGGATACTGATTATGAATCAACTTTCATTGAAATGAAAGCAGAAAGGTTGAGCAAAGCGTAAAATATTAAGTGTTCACAATCACTACTCTGGAGGAGACAAAGACTTGGAGGACAGGTTCATCTTTATTTCGGGTTTGCAGAGCTGGGTGTCAGTCCCAAGACACACCGGAGGTCCAGAATCATCACTCTTTTGTACAGTCCCGCGCTTAACATCACCACACCTTTATTTAGTCACTTCCAATCGGAATTTCAATACCTTACAACCTTCCCCTTTTCCTTTCCATCACTGCAGATACCTCACCATTCCTCCCTCATCATACATCGCATGTTATGGTCATTAGTCCATCCCCTCCTTAGGGGCGTCTAAGTTAATATTCATGTCTTTATTAAGCAAGCACAGTAGTGGCCATAGATACCATAGGTCACCGTGCCAGTCTGAACCAGATTCCTGCATCTTCGAGTTTTCTGATAAGGGTCCCTCTAGCTAGTACTGTCTACTCTTAAGATCTAATCTACATATTTTGCATTCCATCACTTTTCACAGAATGGTGCAAGTTTAATAATTTTCAGCCATTTTTCACAAAAGAAAGGGAAGAGTAGGAGATGGAATATATGAAAATGCAAGAATTGTAATGAAGGTAACAACATTTCTGCACAAAAGCAACAAAGAGGATTGTTAATCTTCAGTGTATTGGTAAATGAAATAAGGAATGGGGCATAACTGAAGCAAGAAATGTACCATACTCTCCACAAAGATACAATTTACTTGGAAGAAGTGCGAGGACAAGAGGGAGAAAGTGGAAAGGGACAGGCTAGGTCTCGGATTAAAGAAGAAGTGAAAGACACCCAAGGTCAAAATGAACCTGTTGACTAATGCTAGGAACTTGAGAACTATTAGGGCATCAGAAGTGTCACAGGATCAAGTGGGTAGAGATTCGATGAGCCAAGAGCAGAGAAATCTCCTTTAGACTTGTTCACATTGAATCTCTGCTTAATGCTGAACCCCCAGAAAGCAGATAGTGAGGAAACTCATGGTTTCAGGTGTCATTTAAGATCAAAGGAATATGGCGATGCACACGCTTTTACTGTGACCAGTCATTATCTAGCAGTTCACTGGGTTAAATGTTACATATTACATCTGTCTAAGCTTGATCACATGTTGGTCCTGCTGCCTGTGGACTTGGGCAACTTCAGAGTCTGAGGAATTGGAAATGGATCTCGTATTGTGCAAACACGCCTGTGTCCCCACTTATGGTGTTTTGTTGGAAAGAAGACCATTGATGAAATACACGTGCTTCCCTACTTAGGATGGTCTGACTTACAATTTTTCGAAGTTACGATGGTTTGGATCCATACTTTCAATTTTGAATTCCGATCTGTTCCCATGCTTGCAATATGCAGTACACTACTCTCTTTAGCATCCCCACCATCCAGCAATTAATTTTAGTTCAATGCTTCAAACATTCTTCATGCCCAGTGTGCTTGTCCTTGTATGTTAATGTTTTTTTTTCAGTGTAGAATAAAGGTATTCAAAATTTAATTATAAAAACTGGTAGGTGTGGAACCCCATCGTAAATTGAGGAGCACCTGTGGTTGAAGATAGATAAGTTGAAGACATTGATTTGGGACACGCTGCAATAATGACTTGGGACTAAACTGATGGGTTTCCAGCAACCACAACAATCTTCCTTTAGCTCCAGCCATTGGAAAATTATTGTTGTTCATCGTTAACTTCAATATTACTGCTGCTTCTAATGCTCACCTGATGTCAAGAATTTACACAATAATTTTCCAGAATAAATAATTGAGCCATATCTTAAAAAATCAGCATCACTGAATTTTGGATGTGAAGTTCACATGCAGTCACTGAGACAAATCAAATACATGCGATCATATCTTGAATATCTCACACACCCTCAGTCATTCCATTACATCTGATACAATTTCTGAGTGGAATGATCTTGTTTGTCCCTTTAATAGATTAACAAATTGAGATTATTACTCAGTATTTTTTTGGAGAAGTCCCAGTAGGACCTTGCTTAAAATGACAAGTTTGACCAGAGAGACTTATTGCAGACAATTCATTCAATCCCTTTGGATCCCTGAAGTTAAAGTCTTAGCCAAACAATATAAATTATTTCCACTGATTGTGCTTCACATGAGTACCGATGATGTCTGACAACTTTTGTGTTAGTTTGTGATCAGAAAACCACCTAATTTGTTGGAAAGCAAATCTTTTCAGTCAATAAATGTTCATTTACATGATCAGTCAATGATTTTTCAGAGGACAGGTGATTTGATTCAGTCAGAATCATTTGTTTAATTTTTAATTGCTACATTATTTACTTAATGTCGCAACTGATGTTGAAATATTGGGAAAAAAAATCCCTGAAGAGTAAAATTTCAACCTTGGGTTGCTTGTGTGAAAGAAATTGTACAGTAGTGTATGCATGTTTAATTATAACACCATATCTGATTTAATTGAAATCGTGACAACTGAATTTGAGAGGATACTGTTTTGAGTGCAAGGGAGAAAAAAATTTAAATTATTTTCCTTTTTGTCATTTTGGGTGCCTCAATTTCTTCACATTATGGCTTACCATGCATTTCTACATCTAAATTGTAGTGTTCTAATGTCAGTTGGGATTGATCATTCGCTGAACCTTGTGACTCAAACGGTTAATTAAATGTATGCTTCTAAAAGGGATTAAAATTGGGTTACCTGTTAGGTGCATGCATTTCACAGACACAGCCTTGCAAAGTCTGTGGGCAGGTGCAAACAGAAGGTATAGCAACATATGCAAGCACACGCCAGAAGATGAAACATTTGCAGAGAGTTGGGGCCATGTGTTTTTTGTAAAGCCTGGAGATTGCAACATTTGCAAACTGAAACTAGGAAAACTAACTGTGCCTGGACCATCAAGAGGGGAGGGGCATGGAACTAGAGAGAAGGAGTCAGCAGGAGGCAGTCTGAGAAAAGGGTGGTCAGAAGAGGAGTCTGCTGAAAAGGCTCCTTTTTCAAGACCGAGCATAGTTCTGATATGGTAGCCTGAGTGTACTCTCTGTGGAAATCAGGAGTGGCGGCTAGTCTCCCCGGTGTGGCGAAGAGGGGAAGAACTCGGTGAGAAGTACCTGGGAAGAAAACAAGTTTCTTCTGGAAGACACTCCTGTTTGGGGTGTCCAACAATCTCTCTATAACATCACAATTTTCCTGCCTGGTAATTCTAAGTAAAGCACTGAAATTTGCTTGAAGGTAATGACTGTTTGATTCTGTGCACAGGATTGAAGATTCCTGGAAACTGTAGCCTTGGAAATGTGGAGAGTGGAAGATTGGCCAGTGAAAATGACTTTCTTGAAAACACATTATATACACTTGCGCTTAGATTAGGTTGGGGGGGAGGGACTGTGTAAATAACTTAGTGTTGATGAGTGGTGATCTTGTTCTTTACTCAGAGAATTAAACTAATTTTGTTTAAGGAACCATTGCTTTGGTGCTTTTCTATTGCTGATATATGCAGTTCACTGAGCTCGTTACATTGTAGGGTCTCATCCAATTTTGAATCATTATAAGCTATTTGGAGTTTTAGAATTGTAAACTTTAGAGTTTTATGATTTATTGCTAAATTGTTTTTCCAAGCTAATTTAAAGCTTGTAAATAGATACAGCAGCAATGGATATTGGTGACCTGCAGAAAATGAGTAAACAAGATTTTGTGTCAGTATGCCATTAGGTAGGTAATCAGCCTCGCTTGTCATGCACACGGTGGGGCAGCTGGCCAAAATGGCACCGTCGGGGGCTTCCTTCCAACCTCGGCACCGGGCTCATAAGCCCACGCTTGGTGATGCCCCGGTGACATCGGGGCCCCCCTGCGCTGTTCTCAGCCAGGTCCGGGCTAGGAGTATAAGGCCAGCCAGGCAGCCTGCAATAAATCAGTTTTGCTCACTCAACCCATCTGGTTGCGCGATCCTTCAGTTAGCAGTGTAGCCACCACTACAATTGGTGACCCCGACAGGTTCAAACGTCTTTGAACCCGACAAGTGTGACCCTTCGATCAACGCTATAGCCATCAAGCTTCCTGACTACTGGGTTCAGGAGCCAGAGACCTGGTTCAGCCAAACAGAGGCGCAGTTTCACCTCTGCCAGATTTCATCAGATTTGACCATGTGATCGCCGGCCTGAACCAGGCCACCGCAAAATGAGTGCTGCACCTTGTTCAGCATCCACCCGTGGAAGATAAGTATGGGACCATCAAGTGGATGCTCACCAACTCCCTCGACCTCTCCAGGTGCCAGCCTGCAGCTCGGATGCTGTGCCTCAATGCCTTGGAGGACAGAACTCCAATCGAGTTGATGGACGAGATGCTCGCGCTCATGGGCGATCACACCAACTGCCCACTCTTCAAACGCATCTTCCTCGTCCATCTGCCTGAAGACATCCGGCCATTACTGTCCCAGGAGAGCATCATTGACCTTAGGAAAGTCGCTCAAAAGGACCAGGAGCTATGGCTTGAATGATTCCCGGAGGGCTCAGCAGTCCAGCAGGTTATGTATATGACCACGTCAAGCCTTCCTCTGGTGCTGCGGTGGAACACTTGGCCCCTGCAGGGGCCTCAAAGAGCATGCCCAGAAGCAAGCCATCCACTTTAGGCCTCTGCTTCTTCCACCAGTGCTGGGGAGCCAAGGCTCGGAAGTGTCGTCAGCCCTATTCCTTCTAGGGAAACTAGCAGGCCGGCCGCTGTTAATGGCTGTGGCAGCTGGCCAACAGCACAGCCTTCTGTACCTGCGGGATTCAGTCAGCGGCCGATGCTTCCTCGTTGACACCTGGGCCCAGATCAGCGTCATCCCGGCTACAGCCATTGAGTCCTGGAACCAGCCTCGAGGACCTCCCCTCCGTGCAGTCAATTCGAAAGAGATTTGAACATAAGTAGACGAGACTGTCCACTTCCAGATCAGCCAGTGGAAGTTCTCGTGGAGGTTCACCGTTTCGTCCCTCCCAACCACCATCCTGGGTGTCGACTTCCTCCTCGCCCATGGACTCCTGGTTGACATTCGAGGTAGGCAACTAATAGATGCCCGTACGTTCCAATCCGTTCGCCTCAACGCCTCCTGTACAAAGTAGCCACAGATGGCCACAGTCAGCATGCCCAAAGATGAGTTTCAGCTTATCCTGGACGCGTTCCTGTCCCTCCTCAAGCCGTAGTTCTCTGCTGCCTCACTAAGCCAAGGGGTGTCTCATTACATTCCCACCCAAGGCCCGCCGGTCCATGCCGGATAAGCTTCAGATAGCGAAGGAAGAGTTCTCGCATCTGCAGGAGCTGGGGATCATGTGACGCTCTGACAGTCCTTGGGCCTAACCACTCCACCTGGTCCTGAAAACCTCCAGTGGCTGGGGCCCCTGCAGAGATTATCGACGGCTTAACAACGCGACAGTACCTGACCATTATCCAATCCCTCACATCCAGGACTTTATGGCCAACCTGCATGGCGTGAGGTTATTCTGCAAGGTTGGCCTGGTGCGCAAGTATCACCAAATCCCAGTGCACCTGAGGACAAACCCAAAAAGGCCATCATCACCCCCTTCGGCTTGTTAGAGTTCCTACGCATGCCATTTGGGCTCAAGAATCAGACCTTCCAGCGCCTCAAGGACACAGTGGGCAGGGATTTGAATTTCGTATTCATTTACCTGGGTGACATCCTTGTTGCCAGCAGAGACCAGTCTCACCTGTGCACCCTCCTCTCCTGACTGGCCACCTTCGGCCTAACGATCAATCTGGCCAAATGCCAGTTCGGGAAAGAGTCCATGCAGTTCCAGGGCCATACCATCACAGCTGAAGGAGCAATATGAAGGTCGCTGCAGTCAGGGAGTTCCCACACCCAGACAACTTCAAGGGGCTACAGGAGTTCGCGGGTATGGTCAATTTCTATAACTGCTTAATTCCAGGCGCTATGCACATCATGCAGTCACTCTCGTCCTCATTGTGGTCAAAGACAAGACACTCGCCTGGACTCCAGAGGCCAGCAGGGCATTCGAAGGCACGAAAGATGCCCTTGTAAAGGCTACCCTGCTTGTCCAACCTGCGTATGGCAACCATCGATGCCTCTGCCACAGAGTCGGCGCCGTCCTGGAGCAGCAGGTGACCAGACAGTGGAAACCACTGGCATTCTTTAGCCGACTTCTTCGCCAACCAGAGCGCAAGTATAGCGCTTTTGATCTTGAGTTGCTGGGCATGTACCTGGCGGTGCGTCATTTCTGCTATTTCTTGGAGGAGTGGCCTTTCACCGTTTTACCAACCACAAACCCCTCACTCAGGCGCTCGCTATGGCAAGAGATCCCTGGTCGGCCCGCCAACAGCGTCACCTCTCTTTCATGTCAGAGTTCACCACCGACATTCAGCACAAGGAAGGGAAAGACAACGAGGTCGCCGACGCACTCTCATGACCGGCCATATGCGCACTGACACCCGGCCTCGACATCGACCAGCTCACCTGGGATCAGAAGTCCGACAAGGAGACGCAGGCTCTCAGGACTGCCATCACGGGCCTGCAGTTCCAGGACCTCCCGACTCCTCATGGTGCGGACATGTCTCCATGGGCACCCCGTGTCCAGTGGCTCCTCAGCAGTGGTGCAGGTAAGTCTTCCACCATATCCATGATATTTCCCACCCTTCCATCAGGTCTATGGTCCATATGATGGCAGAACATTTCGTCTGGCACGGGCTTCGGAAGCAGATTGAGGACTGGGCCAGAACCTGCACCCATTGCCAGCTTTCCAAAGAACATAGGCAAACCAGAGCACCCGTACAAGATTTTGAACATGTCCGGGAACGGTTCAGTCATACCCATTTCCCGAGGTAACCGTTACCTTTTCACAGTGGTAGCCCGCACCACCGTTGGCCCGAGGCGATCCCTCCATGGACTCCTGCTCCTGAGCTCTTTTGAACGGTTGGGTTGCCCGGTTCGGCATCCCGAACCACCTCACTAGTGATTTTGGCACCCAGTTCACTTCTACGCTCTGGGCACAGCTCGCCAACAGGCTGGGGATTGAGCTACATCACTCCACGGCCTATCACCCACAGGCCAATGGGCTAGTCGAGCGATTGCACCACACCTTAAGTCGGCACTGATGGCCCGCCTCACCGGCCCCGACTGGGTGGACGAGCTGCCTTTGGTGCTCCTGGGAATCCACTTGACACCCAAAGAAGACTTACAGGTGTCATCAGCCGAGCTGGTCTACGGTGCACTGCTAGCCCTACCCGGTGAGTTCATCAGCGCACCTCACAACCCCCAGCAGTCACTGCACAGTTTACTTCCCTGCTTCTGGGCCCAATTGGACTCCTTCACACCCCCACTGCTGCCCAGACACGGCACATGGGCCTCTTACATCCCCAGCGAGCTGTATTCCACAGAGTACGTTTTTAATCAGGCGGGGCCCGTCCACAACACCTCTACAAAGACCATACGAAGGGCCGTACAAAGTCATCCAGCATTCAGGATCCACTTTCACACTGGACATAGGTGATAAGAGGAATGGGTTTACGGTGGACAGGTTAAAGCCAGCCCACCTCGACCCCACAGTAGTTGTGGCCCAACCCAAGAAGTGAGACTGCCCAGCAAAAAAGGACATTGGCATCGGTTCTGGGGGGGGGGGGGGGCTGTGTGGCAGTACGCCATTAGGCAGGCGAACCAGCCCTGCTTGTCACGCACACGGCGGGGCAGCCTGCCAAAATGGCGCTGTTGGGGGTTTCCTCCCAAACTTGGCACTGGGCTCAGAAGCCCATGCTTGGTGATCCACGTGACGCCCGGTGACATCAGTGTGGTTCTCAGTCAGGTCCGGGCTGGGAGTATAAGACCAACCAGGCAGCCTGCAATAAATCAGTTTTGGTCACTGAACTCAACCCATCTGGTTGTGTGATCCTTCAGTTAGCAGTTTAGGCGCCGCTACAATTTGATATTTATTGTGAGGGAATTAAAGTTTGATGAAGTGTGACAGATTATGTTGTGTTTTTGTATATAGATATGTTTTTGGGAGATAAATTGGGGAAAGTTTTATTTTACTGTAGTTCACATACAAACACTAAAACATCTTATTTAAAATACTGGAGCTCTGCTTGTGCAAGACATGTCAACTGCAGAGCCTTTGTAAAAGCTTTGGAGAGTGCCCAAGAGACTTCACTAATGGATTGTTATTTACAAAAAGATAACAGATGAAAGAACTTGTGGAGCCGCATTCTGTCTGGAGTGGAACTTGCTGTTCTAAGAAGGTCGTGTAGTTTTGCAAGCAGAGAGAGTAAAACAGGCTTTCTCGCAGAGAGAGGGGGAGAGAATTCAGTTCTGCAGTGTTACAGGCAGTAGCAGCAACTTGTGGAAAACCCCATTTGGAAGACGGGTTGTGGGTGCTTAGTTCAGCCTGGTCAAGGCCCTTGTGGTTCATGCAAGAGGAGAGGACTGGCTGTCTAATGTTTCACTTGAAATAAGAAACAAAAAAGAACTCTGTGGTGACCTGAAAGGAAGAGGTTATCATCTGGGGAACCCTGAGCGAGCAGGTTTCTTCAGCAAGACACTTTAGTGACTGATTAAGAAGGAATTAGTTGTTGGTGTCCAGCGAACAGCAAATCTCTCTCTGAAAACCGACAAGAACCTTCCTGAGTAGTAACCATTTACCTTTCAAGCACCAAAGCCTGGTGAACTTTATAAATGTTAAATTCTGTGCACAGTATAAGAATTGCCTGCAACCAGTGAACTTGGAGAAATGAGAAGTGAGATTGGACTGTGAACGAAAGAACCTACACACACACTGCACACACGTGCACTTAGGATTAGAAGGGGGTTAAGGGTTAAGTTAGGTTAGTTAACAGTGATAAGTTAAAGTGTGATTCTGTTTTCATGTTTAAATATAAAGTAACTTTTGTTTAAGTAACCATTTGTCTTGGTGAATATGTATTGTTGCTGGGTTTTGGGGTCCTCAGGGCTCGTAACAGAAGTCAAAATGGGTATGAAGAAAATTTAAATACAGAGAATTATAGCAAAACATTATATAAACAAAGAAATATTTGAAAAGAAATGCTTAGAACATTTTCCTGTGGGTAGCTCTTTTGAACTGCAATTGCAATTTTAAAAAATTGGAGCTGGAAGAAGCAGAAAGAATTAGGAAATATGAGGAAGATGAAAGAATTAAGATGTTTGAATTAGAGAAGAAAAGAGTTGGGATGCAGGGAGAGAATAAAACTGAAGATGCATCTTCTGCAGATAATAAGTTTATGGCTCGTAGAGAGGTTCATTTAGTTCCTCCTTTTGATGAGAAGAATATTGATACCTATTTTCAACTTTTTGAAAATAATCGATAATA
The DNA here is from genome assembly GCF_036971445.1 of Narcine bancroftii. Lineage (NCBI taxonomy): Eukaryota > Metazoa > Chordata > Chondrichthyes > Torpediniformes > Narcinidae > Narcine > Narcine bancroftii. The sequence goes on from NC_091474.1 coordinate 207,756,685, forward strand.
AAACATACATTTAAAATACAATTCAATACATATTTTATCCCATAAAAGCCCCCCCCCATCCCTATCCCTCCTACCCCACCCAACCCACCTCTAAACTACCCAAAAAAAATAAAGAAGAAAGAGAAAGCGGAAGAAAACAACTAAAACCATACATTCAATTATATGTCATGGTTTGGGACCACACCACCAATGCACCAGGCCAACCTTTAATGACATCCAGTCCGTGTACAGGCTCAAAGATTTAATAAAGAAATAATTATTTCATAAATTATATGTTATTTTCTCTAAAGATATACATGATTTCATCTCCACATACTATCATTGAATATTCAATTTAGTGTCATTTTTCAATGTAACTGCAAGATATTTCCTAGCTACTGCTAAAGCCAGACTTATAAAAAGCAAATTGAAACTTATCTAATTTTAACTCCAAACTCAATGCTTTAATATGTCCCAATAAAAATATAGGATCAAATGGAATTTTAAATTTAAACATAACTTCCAAAAATTCTTTAATTTTAATCCAAAAAGGCTTAACAATTTCACATAACCAAACCAAATGTAAAAAAGTTCCCACTTCTTTGTGACATCTAAAACATAAATCTGAAGTGACGTATTTAAATTTCTTTAATTTCTCTGGAGTCAAGTATAGTTGATGAATGAAGTTACAATGAACCAATCTATATCTTACATCCACAATTTTAGTCACACTGTCCTCACATATCAACATCCAATAATCAGGGAATATAGATATTTCCAAATCTTTTTCCCATTTCACTCTAGTTTTATCAACATCTGGTTTGGGCATTTTACCCTGCTCGAGATGGCAGAGGTCGACAGTATCCAGTCCACGCTGCTGAAGATCCAGCTGTGCTGGGTGGGTCACGTCTCCAGAATGGAGGACCATCGCCTTCCCAAGATCGTGTTATATGGCGAGCTCTCCACTGGCCACCGTGACAGAGGTGCACCAAAGAAGAGGTACAAGGACTGCCTAAAGAAATCTCTTGGTGCCTGCCACATTGACCACCGCCAGTGGGCTGATATCGCCTCAAACCGTGCATCTTGGCGCCTCACAGTTTGGCGGGCAGCAACCTCCTTTGAAGAAGACCGCAGAGCCCACCTCACTGACAAAAGGCAAAGGAGGAAAAACCCAACACCCAACCCCAACTAACCAATTTTCCCCTGCAACCGCTGCAACCGTGTCTGCCTGTCCCGCATCGGACTTGTCAGCCACAAACGAGCCTGCAGCTGACGTGGACATTTACCCCCTCCATAAATCTTCGTCCGCGAAGCCAAGCCAAAGAGAAGAAAGTGTACATATCCAATATAAAACCTTTCTTACCACCATCAGTAAGCAAAATCTCAAATTTGGATCTTTTAGGAAGCCTCAAAGTACATCCAAAATTATATAACAATAACGACAATAAGAAAAAAGAATACTCAAAGGTATATCATATTTTTCTTTCATTTTTTGAAAGGAGATAAAATAATCCACCTCATAACAATCTTCTACCAATTTAATTATTTTTGTTCCCATAACTTCAAAAGTTGATTATTAACCATAAAAGGAAAAAGCTTATTTTGAAATAAAGGTGTTTTAGCCAAAAGTTTACCTTCAGTACCTCCAGTTTCATTCTTATTCGTCCATAACTCAATCAACACTGGTAAATTATAACTATTTAATAACTGTGGGTTCCATCGGTAAATCCTTCCTCTTTTCCCCAAGCTGGGATAATTCAATATTAGCCCACACCAAGGGATTATCCACTTGAAACATTCTATTAATAAATTTTAACTGAGCTGATTCATAATAATTTTGAAAATTAGGGAGTTGTAACCCTCCTAATGCATATTCCCAAGTTATTTTTGTAGTGAAGCTCTCGCCATTTTGTCTTTCCACAAACATTTTCTTACCAAAGTATATCTTAAAAAAAATTTATGAGGTGTCTTATATGGGATAGATTAAAATAAGTATTGAATTCAGGGAAAGATATTCTTTTTAATACAATTCATTCGTCCCATCAACGATATAGGTAAATCCTTTCACCTATTCAAATCACATTTAATTGTAGTCAATAGAGTAAATAATTCAATACAAATAAATGATTATAATTACTATCAACAAATATTTAATACTGTCAGACTATTTAAACTTCATAACTTGTCTACACAACAAATAATCCATATCAGCTAAAAGCATAATTTCACTCTTTTCCCAGTTTACTTTATAACCAGACAACACTCCATATTGTTCCAAACAATTGCAAGGGATGTGTTAAATATATTAAAACATTGTCTGCAAACAAGTTTATCTTATATTCGCCAGAATTCACCTTAATATCTTGCCCAATCATCTGCGCCAAAGGCTCAATAACAAATGCAAATGGAGCTGGTGACAAGGGACAATCCTGTCTGGTCGATCTAAATAATATAAAGGGTAGAGACATCTGTCCATTTGTCACCACTCTTGTAGTGGGATTTTTATACAAAGCATTAATCCAACCAGTAAAAAGAGGCCCAAAATTAAACTTTTCAAGATCTTAAACAAAAAAACCCATTCAACTTTATCAAAGCCTTTTCAGCATCCAAAGAAATTACCATTGGTTGATCAGATTGCTGCCGAGAAATATCGATTAAAGAAATCAATTTTACTACAGTATCCGCTAATAATGGTTCATGATAAAACCTGCCTGGTCTACATGAACTAATCAGGTAAACATTTAGCGAGTCTATTAGCCAGAACCTTGGCTACTATCTTATAATCCACATTTAACAAAGGAATGGGTCTATAAGACTCCACCTTCAAAGGATATCTATCTTTTTTAAGAATAACAGTAAAAATTGCTTTTAAAAAAAGAATCCAGAAAATAGCCAGTTTTCCCTGCCTGATTTAAAATCTCCATCAACAAAGGGATCTTGAAATTCCTTACAAAATTCAGGGGTAAACCCATCATCACCTGGAGATTTGCTGCACGACATAGATCGAAGTGTGTCTATTATTTCTTTAACAGTAAAACAAGCATCCAATTCCTTAACATACTTATCATTTAAAGAGGGCAAGGTTAAACCAGATAAACATTTGTCAAGATTAACTTCATCTTGCAGTACCTCAGACATATACAATTTCTCATAAAACATACAAAAATCATCATTAATCTCTTGAGGTTTATACGTAGCTCTTGAATGATGCCGAATAGCATTTATTGTTCTAGATGCTTGTTCCATTTTTAACTGCCATGGTAACACTTTGTGGGCTCTCTCCCCTAACTCATAATACCATTGCCTAGTTCTCTGTAAAAGCTTTTCAAGTTTATACATATGTAATGAATTATATTGTAATTTCAAATTGACTAATTGTATTTTTTTTGTCCTCCATTGAAACTCATTGCAAATCTTTCTCCAAAATCTCTATTTCCTTCTCCAGCTTATCAGCCTCAGCCATTTGTTGTTTCTTACCTTTAACCGTATAACTAATGATTTGTCCTCGTAAATAAACTTTCAAAGCATCCCACAAAACAAATTTATTTTGAAAATACTCTGAATTTGGTCTCACATAAATTTACAAAATTCTGGATCTTTCTGTAAAAAGTAATTGAAACGCCACCGATAAACATTCTCCTCCCTCTCTGAAGCACTGCAGATAATCAACAAGGAATGATCAGACAGAACCCTAGGTTTATGTACAGCTTCAGAAATTTGAACCTGCAATTGTACCAATATTAAAAACAAATCTTCTAGAGAAGGAATCATGATAACATGAATAAAATGAAAAATCTTTTTCCTTAGCGTTCAATTTCCTCCATATGTCTACTGAATTCATTTCCTTCATTAGCGCCATCAACTGGTTACCCATCTTCATTTTAATTACCATTTTAGGAGATTTATCTAATAATGATCTAGGCAACAATTAAAGTTTCCTCCTACCGTAATTTGATCATAAGCTTGATTCAAATTAAGAAAAGAATCCACCATAAATTGTTCATCATTCAGTATTCAGAGAATAAACATTCATTAAAGTCCAACATTCAGAAAAAATTGTACAATTAACAATCAAAAGTATACCAGCCACTTCAAAAACTGATTCTGGTTTAAAAGGTAATTCCTTATTAATCCCTCTTGCTTTTGAATGAAAAGAGGATGATATAACCTGCCCAAACCAATCCCTTTTTAATTTTTGATGCTCTTTATCAGTCAAATGAGTTTCCTTCAAAAAAGCCACATCAACCTTCAATTTTTTAATATAAGCCTTAATCGGGTTATTCAGCCCATTAACATTAAAAGTTACAAAATTTAAATTAGCCATTTAGTAACTATTTAATCACCCCACCATAAATGGAAAAGTACTTCTCCTACGAAATCAGTACACAAAGAAATTAAAAATCTCCTCCAAAAAAGTCAGAAAGAAAAAAGAATCTCCATTAAAAAAACATACAAAAAAAGAATGCCCAGTGGTATTACCTCCCTTGATTACATAACATAACATAACATAACAATTACAGCACGGAAACAGGCCATTAGGCCCTTCTAGTCCGCACCGAACCAAACACCCCTTTCTAGTCCCACCTCCCTGCACAATGCCCATAACCCTCCATCTTCTTCTCATCCATATACCTGTCCAACCTTTTCTTAAATAATACAATTGACTCCGCCGCCACTATTTCTCCCGGAAGATTATTCCACACGGCTACCACTCTCTGAGTAAAGAAGTTCCCCCTCATGTTACCTCTAAACCTCTGCCCCTTAATTCTTAACTCATGTCCTCTTGTTTTAATCTTTCCTCCTCTTAACGGAAATAGTCTATCCACATCCATTCTGTCTATCCCTTTCATAATCTTAAATACTTCTATCAAATCCCCTCTCAACCTTCTACGCTCCAAAGAATAAAGACCCAATCTGTCCAATCTCTCCCCATACACTCCCATACGTGGGAGTGACAGATGTCACAAAGTGGCCGACGATTTCGGAAAGATCCACAGTTGAACCATCCCCTCCCCCAAACAGAACAATCAAAAATAATCCAGGAAATCATCTCAAGTATGAAACGCTTCTTCCAAATCACAATTCACTTGATTATCATCAATACCAATATCAATCAAATTACACTGTTAAAAAGGCAATATTAAAGGCTTATGAGATAGTTCCAGAAGCATATAGACAAAAGTTTAGTGGTTTGGGAAAAGCATGGAACCAATCTTATATAGATTTTGCACTTGAAAAATCTGTATGTTTTGACCATTGGTGCTCCTCAAAATATATAAACAATGATTTCAATAGAGTGAGAGAATTAATTTTAATTAAAGAAATTAAAAGGAGTGTGCCTAATTAGATCAAATAATATCTGAATGAAAAAAATGTCACTACATGGCAACAGACTGCTTGTTTAGCTGATGAGTATTCATTAACTCACAAATTCCAGCCTTTATAAGCCTCTTTCAGAAGTTTACGGTTGAACAGCCCAGTAAACTTGAAATTAATCCTGGGGAGAAAATCAACAAAGAGGACAGAAAAGGACAGAATTTCAGGTTTTATTTGTTATTTCTGTAAGAAACCTGGTCATGTTCTGTCAAATTGTGTATTATTAAGAAGGAAGAAAGAAAGAGAGGTATTACCAGAAGCTTGTATTCAGACAGTTGAATGTAATGAGAACAAAGGTTTCATACCTGCTAAGGAGGTTATCAATATATTCAGGCCTTTTGTGTCATTTCTGTGAATGAAGGAACTTCACAGGTGCCTATTAAAATTCTCAGAGACATGGGGGGGCTGCCCAGTCACTTTTGTTGGTGAATGTATTAACCCTTGATCAGAAGACTGACACAGGAGAGACAACTTTGATTAGAGGTATTGGAAGAGAGGTAGAATCAATTTCCTTACACAAAATAGTGTTGAATTTAGAATTAGTTAAAGGACCAGTTGTAGTGGGAATTATTTCAAAGTTACCCATGTGAGGAATCTCATTCTTTTTAGGAAATGACTTAGCAGAAGATAAGGTTGGGTCAGTCTTGAGATTAACAAATAATTCAAGTAAAGATGAGGTTGATGAAGTTTGTGAAATATATCCTGCACGTGCTGTGACAAGGTCTTTGTCTAAGAAGATGAAAGCAAGGGAAGGTCCAGTTGATAGAGACTTGCCCAGTACTTCTGAAATAGAAGTGAAACAGAAAGAACAGGTTAAATTTGATAGTCAGGACTTATCTTTGTTAAAGAAAGATTTAATTGAGCAGCAAGAGATGGATGTGGATCTTACTGACTTGCGGAATAAGGCTGTGAATGAGGAAGAAAGTTAGGAAATGCCCTGTGGATATTATTGGAAGGCTGAACTGTTAATGAGAAAATGGAGACCATGTGATGTGGCTGCAAATGAGGAAAGGGCAGTGGTTCATCAGGTGGTCATTCCTAAAGTCTACTGGAATTAAATTTTAAATTTGTCCCAGAGTACACTTTTAGTCATTTAGATCATGAATAAAATTTTGAAACAACTTTTCTTGCCTGGTTTGAGAAGGCATGTTGTAAATTTTTGCTAGGCATGCCACATTTGTTAGGTGGGGAAACCTAACCAGGGTCCTCCAGTAGCTCCTTTGCAACCTATCCCTGTGGTTGGGAAACCTTTCACTAGAGTTATTGTGGATTGTGTGGGGTCCCTGCCTAAAACTAAAGCTGGAAATCAGTACTTGTTAACAATTATGTGTGCGGTGTCAAGATTTCCAGAGGCTATACCATTGAAGAATATCAAAGCAAAAACACTGGTAAAGGCTTTGCAAAAATGTTCACACTTTTTGGGTTACCTAAAGAGATCCAAAGTGATCAAGGAAGCAATTTTATGTCTGGATTATTTCAACTGGTGGTGTCTGAGCTAGGAATTAAACAGATCACTACATCTGCATACCATCCTGAAACTCAGGGAGCTTTGGAAAGATTTCATTCTACTCTCAAAAATATAATGAGGATAGATTGTCTGGAGAATGGAAAAGATTAGGATGAGGGTATTCATTTGTTATTTGCAGTGAGAGACTCTGTGGAGGAATCATTAGGTATTAGGCCTTTTGAAATTGTGTTTGGATATCAACTGAGAGGACCTTTAAGTTTGTTAATAGAACAGTGGGTTAATGTGGATGTACAGTTGGATTTGCTGGATTATGTTTCTAAATTCAAAGATCGATTGGAAAAAGTTTGGTCTTTGGCTCAAGAGAATTTAAAAATGGCTTGGGGAAAAATGAAGCGATTGACAGAATTTTAAGCCAGGAAGTAAAATGTTAATTTTGTTGCCAACACATGACAACACTCTTAGAGCAAGATTTTCTAGACCGTATGAAGTTAAATCAAAACTAAGTAATGTTGACTATTCGATAAACACTCCAGATCATAGGTATAAAACTCAGGTTTGACATATCAATATGTTGAAGCTTTACTGTGAGGAAATAGTCATGCAGAACAGGTTGAATCAAAGGTGTTGGCTTTTGAAAGAGTTGAGGAAGTTATGGATCATAAGATTGTGGAAACAACATCTTGTGAGGGTTACTTTAAAGAAACCATAGTTCCTGTGCATCTGTCTAACTCAACAGTTTTGGAAAACCTAGTTGAAAAGTTATGCCATCTTATCCCACAAGAACAAAGGCAGTTGAAACATTTCCTTTTGGAATATGCAGATTTGTTTCCTGATGTTCCAAAAAGGACGTTAGTGCTTTTTCATGATGTGGATTTTGGAGAAGAAACTCCTATAAAACAACACCCCTATCAAATTAACATTGAAAAAAGTAAAATAATGGATAAGGAGGTGGAATTCATGTTGGAGAATGATCCTTCAAATTCAAATTGGAGTTCTCCTTGTGTTCTTGTACCTAAAACAGATGGAACAGTTAGGTTCTGTACAGATTACAGGAAAGTCAATACAATATCCAAAACAGATGCCAATCCTATTCCTAGAATAGGTGATTATATTGATAAAATTGAGGCGGCTAAGTTCCTTACTAAGGTGGTTCTTTTGAAGGGCTACTAGCGTGTGCCACTAATAGAGAGAGGAAGGGAGATTTCTGCTTTTGTGACAGTCAGGCTTTTATGAATACAATGTGCTACCTTTTGGCATGAAAAATGCCCTGCTACATTCCAAAGGATGATAAATTCTGTAATCCAAGGGTTAAAACATATTGATGACTTGGTCACAAAATGGGAGGAACATTTGATGGAATTGGAAATAGTTTTTGCTAGATTATCTGAATCAAACTTAACTATCAATTTATCTAAGAGTGAATTTGGAAATGCTACTGTGACATATTTAGAACATGTAGTTGGTCAGGGGAAAGTTGCACCTATTGGAGCTAAAGTGCAGGCAATTTCTGAATTCCCTATTCCAAATGGAAAGAAGGCAGTCAGAAGATTTTTCGGAATGGCAAGTTATTATAGGAAATTTGGCAAAAGTTTTGCTAAAATTGCTCTTCCTTTAACCAATCTCTTGAAGAAGGGAGATAAATTTCTCTGGACAGACTCTTGTCAGAGAGCTTTTGAGATTTTAAAGGAGATGCTAAGCCATAACCCTGTTTTAAAGTCTGATGGTTGAAGAAAAAACATTTACTTTAGTTGTGGATGCCAGTGAGGGAGCAGCAGGTGCCGTGTTGTTACAAAAACATGATGGAATTGACCATCTGGTTGCCTACTTTTCAAAGAAATTCAATGATCATCAAAGAAATTATTCCACAATTGAGAAAGAACTGTTGTCTCTAATATTTGCTCTGCAGAATTTCAATGCATATTTGGGTACTACCCATGAACCTGTAATGATATTTACCGATCATAATCCTCTTGTGTTTTTGAACAAAATGAGAAATAATAATAGCAAATTGGAGTTTAATTTTGCAAAAATATAATTTGCAAATTAATCATATCAAAGGTACAGATAATGTTATAGCAGATTGCTTGTCTTGAAGTTAAAAATTTTTGTATAGTGAATACTTAATTATTGAATTACATACTGTTTATTTTTTTTATCACTGTAGTGATTGTAAAATTAGTAATTACTTTAACTATAAATGAATCTTTACCCTGGGGTAAAAATTCCTTTGAAGGGGGTGAGTGTGATGCAATGGTTTAATTAAATATTGTGATGCAATGGGTTAATTAAATATATGCTTATAAAAGGAATTAGAATTGGGTTAACTGTTAGGTGCATGAATTTCATAGACACTGCCTTGCAAATTTCGAGGGCAGGTGCAAACAGAAGGTTTCTGGGCTTTAGCAAAATTTGCAAGCACACCCCAGAATCTGAAACATTTGCAGAGAGTTGGGGCCATATGTTTTTTGTGAAACCTGGAAATTGCGACATTTGCAAACTGTAACCAAAAAAAAAACAGTGCCTGGACCACCAAGAGGGGAGGGGCAGAGAACGAGAGAGAAGGAGGAAGACTGAGAAAAGGCTGGCCAGAAGAGGAGTCTGCTGAAAAGGCTCCTTTTTCAAGACTGGGCAGTGTTCTGATATGGTAGCCTGAGTGTACTCTCTGTGGAAATCAGGAGTGGTGGCAAGTCTGCCTGGTGTGGTGAAGAGAAGAAGAACTCTGTGAGAAGAACTCTGGAAAGATGACAAGTTTCTTCTGGAAGACACTCCTGTTTGGGGTGTCCAACAATCTCTCTATAACATCCACAATTTTCCTGCCTGGTAATTCTAAGTAAAGCACTGAAATTTGCTTGAATCTAATGGCTGTTTGATTCTATGCGCAGGATTGAAGATTCCTGGAAACTGTAGCCTTGGAAATGTGGAGAGTGGAAGATTGGCCAGTGAAAAGGACTTTCTTGAAAACACATTACACACACTTGCGCTTAGATTAGGTTGGGGTGGGGGGCGGGGTGAGGGATTGTTTAAGTAACTTAGTGTTGATGAGTTAAGTGTTGATCTTGTTGTTCCATACTCAAAGAATTAAACTAATTTTGTTTAAGGAACCATTGCTTTAGTTCATTTCTGTTACTGCTGGAATATGGGTTCACTGAACTCGTAACAACCTTCAATCTCAGAAGGTTTTCATCCCACAATTGTAAAAAGTAAGATAATTGCAAATGTCCTAATAATCTTTACCAAGTGTTCCAAATTCATTGGACAACCTTTATATTGGAAATGTTTACAGAACAATTTAAGAATGTTGACAAGGAACCATGGACTTGGCATGCTAAGTGACCAAACATCTATTGTTGGGAAGATCCTAAAACTGGTAAGACATAAAAATCTGAAAATTCCAAAGTTGACAATTTTTAGAGAATGAGATTCAACTGATGAACAGAATTGATTTTTCTTGTCAAGATTATTAATGTATTACAATGGAATGTCAATAAATGATATTCACAGGGACTTCCAGTAGGAATTTGATTCAAGTCATTTGTTTAAAAAAAACATGCTGCTAAAGTTATTGACCTGACAAGGAAACTAATAAGAATAAAAGAGCAGAGGATCATGGTGGGGTACAGAAGAAATTTATCAGGATGCTGCTTGGATTAGAGGGTAGGTGCGACTTTCAGAGGTTGGACAAACTGGGGTTGCTTTCTTTGGAGTGTCAGAGACTAAGGGAAGACCTAATAGAAGTTTATAAAATTATATGGAGCATTGATATAAACAGTCAAAATATTTTCCCAGGGTATTTAAGGTGTGGGGAGGGGGCAGTTTAAAGTAGATCTAAGGGGCAGGGTTTTTACACAGATGGTCAGGTGCCTGGAACAGGCTGACATAGGTAGTGGTGGAAACAGATACAATGGCAGCATTAAAGAGGCTCCTGAATATGCAAAGAATAGAGGGACATCTGTGCAAGCAGCAGATATTTTAGTTTAATTTGGGCATCATGTTCTGTACAGGGCCTGTCCTGAACAATATTCAAGTTCACTGACTAAGATTGGAAGTGCTGTACCTCAAACAGTTTTAGAACTGTAAGGGCTCAGATTATTCACATGACTTAGATATTGGGAGAGATAATTGTATGTCCAAGATTGGTGATAATTCATAGGTTTAGTGATCTAGAGACGGAGAATGAATTGATTATTTTTAAAAAAGAGAAGGAAATCAGGAGGACTAAAAGGAGGCATGTCAGCGGGAAGGACTGATGAGGGGCTTTCACGAGCCTTTGCACTTTGGGGGTGTGAGAGTGCAGGCAAGTTCTGGTCTAGTGGCTGACCTGTTTACGCAGGCCATGCCACATGAATCTGTCTGCAACTAGTTGAGTTGTCTCCTGGATGGACACGTCATAGAGAAGTATGGCTTGATCTGGGAGACAAGTAGCAGGAAATTCGTAAAGACTTCTGCAGATATATTAAAAGAAAAAGGACAGCAAGGGAGAAAATTGATCTCTCGAGGATCAGAGTGGTCAACTGTGCATGGAACCCAAAGAGATGGGGGAGATCTTAAATGGGATTTTGGCATAGTGTACACCAAACAAAAGAAAAAAAAACACACAGAAGCTGTGAATAAGTTAAACCAACCAACTGACTTTACTGGAACTCTCCGAGAGATTATGAGTACCACTCTCATGATCCTTCCTTCCCCATCGGGACCGTTGTGATGTCAGCCTGTTGCGAGCCTGCACCTCCATGATCCAGTTCACTTGTGGATCAGTGCAGCTCGCTACATGAGCCACCCTCCTCTTCTCCCCCCCCCCCCCCGAACAGGTGTTCGGAGGTGCCAATTACATATTTCGTAAAAAGTTTGTATGTTTAGGTGGCTGACTTCTTTGCTGCGGGGCTGGAACAATTATTGTTTGGTCAAGGTCAAAGTATGCCAGTTTAAGGTGTCGACCTTGAATGTTTCCTGCCTACGTCCAATGTTGAAAATGCTCATAGTCCCGTTGTGTCGTAACACTCGTATGGACCCTCATGGGCATAAAGGGGTGACTGGTGCACGGCTCTCCTTATGAAGGCATATTCACAGTCTTTGATATCCTTTAGGATGTAGGATGGAGCTGAACTATGGCATGAGGTTGGGACGGGAACCAAGGAGTCCAACTTCTGCCTGAAGTCATGTTTGCAGCACTGTAGGTGTTTCCTCCTGGCTGTGAGCCACTGGTACAAAATCTCCTAGGAGTGTCAGTAGGGCCCCATACACAAGCTCAGCTAAGGACATGGCCAAATCCTCCTTCAGCATTGTGCAGATGCCAAGGAGCACCCAAGGAAGCTCATCCACCCAATCTGGGCCTCGGAGCTGCGCCATGAGGGCCATCTTCAAACGTCGATGGAACCTTTCCACCAGGCCGTTAGACTATGGGTAGTAGGCCATGGTGTGATGTAACTGGGTTCCTAGGAGCTGTGCCAGCACTGGCCATAGCCTCGACGTGAACTGTGACACCAACCGCCCCCCCGTCCAATGTGATATTGGAAAGAAGGCCAAAACAGACAATCCAGTTGGCGATGAGGGCCCTGGTGCAGGATGTTGTGGAAATGTCTGAGAGCAGGACAGCTTCCGGTCATTGAGTGAACATGTCCACCATCATGAACAGCTATGTGGTGCCTCTGGATATTGGCAGTGGCCTGACGATGTCCAAATGTATCAAATCGTCTGTATGTCAGCGGGAAGGACTGATGAGGGGCTTTCACGAGCCTTTGCACTTTGGGGGTGTGAGAGTGCAGGCAAGTTCTGGTCTAGTGGCTGACCTGTTTACGCAGGCCATGCCACATGAATCTGTCTGCAACTAGTTGAGTTGTCTCCTGGATGGACACGTCATAGAGAAGTATGGCTTCAGATGGGCAGAAACGCATGTCTTCCAGCTGTAGCCCTGTGACTGCAGTGCGGGAGGCTGGTATCTCACCACCCTGCCGCTGGGCTGCTGCAAGCGCTGTATAGGGACAGGGAGTACACAGACAGGACAGATGTACAGGACAGAGTGTCAGCCATGAGGTTATTCTTGCTGGAAATGTGCTTGATAGCCATCGTGCACTCCTGAGATGTAAGAGAGGCGATGCTGCTGTCTTGCTGATCACGGGTCTGACACCTTGGCAAAGGCTTGTGATCGGTGAAAACTGTGAAATCCTGTCCTTCGAGGAAATAGCGGAAATGGCGTATGATGAAGTAGAAGGCTAGCAACTCCCTGTTGCTATGCTTCTGATCCAGGGGTCGCAGGCATCTGCTGAAGAAAGAAAGTGGTCTCCAATGTCCATCAATCAGCTGCTGACGGCCATGCTGGATGCGTCGACTGTGAGGGCAGTGGGCACATCAATGCGTGGATGCACTAGAAAGGTGACATTGGCCAGAGTCTCTTTGGCTTGATTGAAACCTGCTGAAGAATCTGCATCCCTGCTGAGTTTTTTGGTCTGACCAGACAAAGGTTTGAAAAGAGGATGTGTGATCCTGGCAGCTGACGGCAGGAACCAATGGTAGAAGTTGACTATCCCAACAGACTCCTGCAAACCTTTGACCATAGTTGGCTTGGCGAAATTACAAATGCCTCAACCTTTGATGGAAGAGTGACCACCCTGTGTCGACCAATGCAATGTCCAAGGAAATTGATGGCCATCAGGCCAAACTGACATTTCACTGGATTGATGGCTAGGCCATAGTCGCTTAGTCGCTGGCAGAGCAGCTGCAGGTGTGTTAGGTGCTTCTGTCACGAGTGACTGCTGGTCCTATAGATAAAAGAGTCTGTCTTAGCAGTTGACCATCGTACCCATCAGCGACAGCCATCCCTTGCATTTTCTGATGGAAGCAAAGTGAACGGCAGCAGTTGGCTCCAGAACCCCATTTCTAATGGTAGAAACATCACCCCTCCAAGAATGAGTCTCCACCTGCTGTGGCTGTCGCCTTCCTTCTCATTGGAGTCGGAGAGAGATTATTTGATGGGTGTGACGCAGCAACTAGGTCAACGGGCGCCCTGCCATATTGCTTGGCCCGCCACAGAACATCCACAAGGGCTACTAACCTACGTGGTTCACTGAGGTCATTGTCCATGATGTCTTCTGACATCTTTTCAAGAAATATCTGCTTAAACAGTAAGTAGGGTGTCTGGCCATCCATTAACACCAGCATATTGTTAATAAGGGTGGACAGAGTGCGGTTGCCCAGGCCATCCACGTGGAGCAGCCATGCCACTCATTTGCAGCGGGAATGGCTGAAGGAGCATCCTAATTGCTTCATACCTATCGGCAGCTTGCAGCTGATGTAAGAAGTTGATGATTTATCCAGCAGTCTTCTGGTCGAGCGAACTCACTAGGTAGTAATACCTTGTGGAGTCTGCGGTGATCTGCCTGATCTGAAACTGGGCCTCAGCCTGTTCGAATCGGACTAGGCGGATGTGAGGTCCAAAATATCAGCAGCTTCTGTACACTCGTATCATTCATTGTGGGGTCCAAAATGCCAGTTTGGATCATCAAGGTCACCTCTGTAGTCGTGGTGCTGTGCAGTGAACAAAAGAAAAAAATACACGGAAGCTGTGAGTGAGTTGAACCAACCAAGTGACTTTACTAGAACTTGCCGAGAGTTTATCAGCACCATTCCCATAATACTTTTTGGTCCCTCCCACCAGGATCATTGTGATGTCAGCCCAGTGTGAGCCTGCACTTCTGTGACTCAGTTCACATGTGGATCAGTGCAGCTCGCTGCAACATCTGTATTTACTCAAGCGATGGACACAGAGTCCATAGAAGTGAGGCAAAACAACAGATGACAGAGGAGGAGGTGCTTCCTGCCTTGAGGCCAATAGGGTGCATAAATCTCCAAGGCCTGACAAGATATTCCCTTGGTCCCCGAGGGAGATGTGCAGAAATTGCTGGGGCCCTAGCAGAGGTATTTAACCATGGGTTAACCATTGCATGATTGCTCAAAGAACAATCCAGGAAATTATAGGCTGGTGAGCCATACTTCAATAGTGGGTAAGATGGTATCTTAAGAGACTGGATATACCAGTACTTAGTTAGATAGGGAGTGATTTGGGATAGTCAACATGGCTTTATTCTTGGTAGATCATGTCTAAACAATATAGAGCTTTTTGAGTAAACTACCAGGAAAGTTGATGAAGGAAAGGCTGTGGATGTTGGCTATGCGGACTTTACTAAGGCCTTCAACAAGATCCAGCTTGGGAGGTTGGCCATGAAAGTTCAGTTGCTTGGTGTTCATGGTGGAGTAGTGAATTGGATTAGACATTAGCTTTTGGGAGAAACCATAGAGTGGTAGAAGAGGCCTGTGACCAGTAGTGTGGCTCATGGATCAGTGCTTGATTAATTGTTGTTTGGAATTGACATTTTAAATTTTATTTACAACAGGGTAGAAGCTGATTCTGGCCATTGAAACCCGTTCTGCCCAATCATATCCAATTAGCCTACAGCACCAATGACTCAGGTTTGAACCTGGTGCTGTCTGTAAGGAATTTGTACATTCTTTCTGTGTCTGCATTGGTTTCCTCCGGGTGCTCCGGTTTCCTCCCACCCTTCAAAAAAACATATGGGGGTTGTAGGTCAATTGGTGTATTTGGGTGACGCAGGTTTGTGGGCTAGAAGGGCCTGTTTCTATGCTGCATGTCTAAATTTTTTTAAAATATATAATTTAAAAAAAAATATGGGGAACCTCTTCCCTCAGAGAGTGGTGAGAGTGTGGAATGAACTGCCAGAAGAGTTGGTGAATATGGATTTGATTTTGACATTTAATATAAAATTGGATAGGCATGTAGAAAAACTTGTTAGTTGTGAATTTCCTACTCACTATTTCTCCTGAAATAGGGGAAAAAGAATTCTTTGTGGTAACCTGTAAAAAGAGGAAAAACCCAAGAGGGGGCAAGTCTCTTTCACAAGACATCTCAGTGGCTGATTGAAGAAGATCAGTTTGTGTCCAACGAACGAGGAATATCTTTCTGAAACCAACCAAGACCTTACTGAGTGGTAATAACTTAAGTTAAATCACCAGAGCCTGGTGAATACATGAACTGTTTAATTCTGTGCACGGTATGGAAGATTGCCTGATACCAGCGAACTTGAAAAGTGAATGATTGCACAGATACAAATAACTTTCCTGAACACATAGACATTATATACACGTGACTTAGAATTAGAAGGGGGTTAAGCTAGATTATGTTCAATTACTAGTACTAAGTTAAATATTGATCTTATTATTGATGTATTAAGAAAATAAAACCAGTTTTGTTTAAGTAGCCATTGTCTTGAATTTCTGTTGCTACCAGTTTTAGAGTCCTTTGGGCCCGTAACAAAGCGACATCGGTGTTCTTATGGTACTGGGAGGTTACATCACTGACGACAGAGATTTATAATAGGCTGAACTTGGAACAAAATCCATCTCGAAACAGGGTCTTGCAGCACGTCTGCAAACCTGCAGTCTTCAACACCAACTGCTGCTGTATCTCTGTCTCGCTCTCTCCCAAAGAATGAATGCTTTTCTCTCTGTTTGCAAAACCACATGACCCCCTCTTAGGACAGCAACCTTCAACCAGCAATTTAAACTTCTGGCACCAGTCTTAAGAGCAAAAGATTTTTAGTTCTTGAGCCTGGGCCCTGATCCATTAACACCTACTTGTAAAACTCTCAGAACTACTCTCCCATTGCCTCAGCAAAGCCAATTGAAGGCAGATAAGTATGGCCTGAGATGTTCGTGAAATGTGATCTAACAACTAAACCTCACAATCTTACTCCTTTTGAGATATATTTTATCATCATTTAATTAAGCCCATTCCATAACAGCTTTAAATTGACCAGGTTGGCGTTCAGCACCAAACAGGGATTTGGGACTCTGCTCATCCCACTGAAACTGGATCCTCAATTTTACCATCAACAAAGCCCAATCAGGGTAGATTAGGTACATCACTTCCTTCCCACTGACCATAACTCAGGACTGTGTGCTTGGTGCCCTGCTCTAGTCTCTGCCAAGTTCACCTCCATGGTGAAACTAAATTTGCTGACTACACCAATATTGTGAGCTGAATTTGGAAAATAATGAGTCAGAAGGCTGGATTGAGCAGAAGAATCTGGGTGGATGGTGCCAGAGCAAGAATGTTTCTGTCAATACAAGAAATAAGAGCAGGTGTAGGCCATTAAATGAGATCATGGCTAAGGACAGGCTCATCTCCTCCTACCTGCTTTTTCCCCTGTATCCATTAATTCCCCTGCTACGTAAAAATCTATCCAACCTTATCTTAAATATATTTACTGAATGGGGAGCAAATTCCATAGTTTCACCACCCTCTGGGAAAGGCAATTCCTCCTGCATTCATCAAGACCAACAATTTATTGTGGATGTTTATAAAGGGAGGCCAAGGGACCATGCACCTGTTTGCCTTGCAGGGACGGTGGTGCTGAGTGCTAGTACTTTCAAGGGACCATGCACCTGTTTGCCTTGCAGGGACGGTGGTGCTGAGTGCTAGTACTTTCAAGGGACCATGCACCTGTTTGCCTTGCAGGGACGGTGGTGCTGAGTGCTAGTACTTTCAAGGGACCATGCACCTGTTTGCCTTGCTGGAACAGTGGTGCAAAGTGCTAGAACCTTCAAGGGACCATGCACCTGTTTGCCTTGCTAGAACAGTGGTGCAAAGTGCTAGAACCTTCAAGGGACCATGCACCTGTTTGCCTTGCTAGAACAGTGGTGCAAAGTGCTAGAACCTTCAAGGGACCATGCACCTGTTTGCCTTGCTAGAACAGTGGTGCAAAGTGCTAGAACCTTCAAGGGACCATGCACCTGTTTGCCTTGCTAGAACAGTGGTGCAAAGTGCTAGAACCTTCAAGGGACCATGCACCTGTTTGCCTTGCTAGAACAGTGGTACAGAGTGCTAGAACCTTCAGGTTTCTAGGAATAGAAATATTGGAAGACCTCTCCTGGAGTTAGCACATTCAGGCTATTGTGAACCCCACTACTTTCTAAGAAATCTGAGGAGATTTGGCATTTTGTTCTACAAGTTCACTGGTTGCTTCACTGCCCAATTTGAAGTTAACAGGAACAAAGATAGCTGCAGAAAGTAACAAACCTACCAGGTCCATCACAGGCTCTGTCCTCCTATTCATGAGCATAGAACATCACAGCGCAGAAACAGACCTTTCTGTTCTTCTAGTCTGTGCTCAACTATTTTTATGCCTAGTCCCACTGACTAGTACCCTACTATTTACTATGTCTGTCCTTTCTTGGTTTGTCCTTCCAAAATGCAACCACTCGGACTTGTCTGCATAAAATTCCATCTGCCATTCTTCAGCCCTGGTCCAGATCCTTCTGCAAGCTTTGAAAATGTCCTGTGATGTTCACAATGCCTCCAATCTTTGTGTCATCTGCAAATCTGCTGATCCAATTTACCACATTATCATCTAATATCATGCTCACAGGCCTATAATTTACAGGGTTACTTTTGGATCCTTTTTTAAACAGCTGCCCTCCAAGCCTCCAGCACCCTTGTCAGGCCCTATGGATTTATCCACCCTTTTTTGCTTTAAAACAGCAAGCTCTTCCTCCTCTTTAATCTGCATAGGTTCCATGACCTCGCTGCTTGTTTTCCTTACTTCCCATGACTCTGTGCCAATTTTCTGAGTAAATACTGATGCAAAAATAACAATTAAGATCTCCCTCATCTCTTTTGGCTCCACACATAGCCAGCAGCTCTGATCTTCAAGGTGGCCAATTTAGTCCCTTACTGTTCTTTAATATACCTATAGAAACCTTAGGATTTTCCTTCACATTATCTGCCAAAGCAGTCTCATGTCTTCTTTTAGCCTTCCTGATATTTTTCTTGTTTATTCCTACATTTTTTATACTCGTCAAATATGTCATTTTCTCTGTATTTTCACTGCCTATTATACACCTTCTGAACCAGATCCCCAATATCTCTTGAAAGCCAAGGTTCTCTGTGCCTGTTAACTTTATCTTTAATCCTGAGATGGACATTCAAGCTCTATTCTCTCAACATTTCACCTTTGATGGTCATCTATTTATGTTGCATATCCCTGGCCGAAAACAACTTCTCCCAATCCACGATTTCTGGATTTTTCATCATTTCATCAAATTTGGCCTTTCTCCAGTTTAGAATCTCAATCTGACCTACCTTCTCCATAATTAACATGAAACTAATGGGATTATAATCACTGAACCCAAAATATTCCCCATCACATACTTTTGTCGCCTGTTCTCTCTTGTTCCCTAATGGGAGATCTGGTATTGCACTTCAAGTAAAACCTCTATATATTGATTTAGAAACTTTCCTGAACATATTTGACAAGATTCGAAAATATCTATGTGAGGTGAAGCCTAAAGAAAGAGGCTTCATAAAGAATGTCCATCAGCTTGTTCACAACCTCTTCTCACTGCTAATTTCTGGAAGAATGTACAGAAGATATCAGATTTATTGTCAGAGTAATACATGACATACGACCCTGAGATTCCATTTTCCTGCAGGTGTAGCAGAATTACCGCTAATTAGTAGTGAAAATAATAAACTGTACACAGCATAAAAAATATAAGCAAACCAAGAACTGTAAATAGATAATAAATGTAAACTAACTGACTGTGCAATGCCATTCATGTGTTGGGTCCAGGAAAGGTCCTTTGAGTAGTGACTCTCAAGAACTTAAATTTGCTCACCCTCTCCACCTCTGATTCCCCCATTCTCTTGCTTTTCTTTCCTGAAGTCAGCAATCAGCTCCTTAGTTTTGGTGACGTTGAGTGCAAGGTTGTTGTTGGTGCACCATTCAGCCAAGTTTTCAATCTTCATCATGTATATTGACTCATCTCCTTCCTTTATACAACCCACTACTGTGGTATTGTTGGCAAATTTGTAGATTGTGTTATTGTACTGAGGTATAAAGTGAGTAGAGCAGGGGCTAAGAACACAGCCCTGTGGATCTCCAGTACTGATGGAGATTATGGAGAAATTCTGACCGATCTTCACTGATTGTGGTCTAGAGATAAGGAAATCCATGATCAAATTACACGGTCGGGTGTTAAGTCCCAAGTCTTGGTGTTTGCTGATCAGTTTTGAGGGGCCGATGGTGTTAAATGCCAAACTGTAGTTGATAAAGAACATCCTGATGTATGCTTCTTTGCCATCCAGGTGTTACAGGGCTTTGGGTAGAGCCAGTGAGATGGCAGCCACCATAGTCCTGTAACAACGATAGGCGAACTGGAATATATCCATGTCACCACTCAGACAGGAGCTGATATGTTTCATTAAGAGCTTCTGGTCGATAATCATTCAGGCAGGTTACTACACTTTTCTCGAACCCTGGTATGATTGACACCTGTTTGAAACAGGTGGGTACCATGCCCTGCTGTAGTGAGATATTGAAGATATCCGTGAATACCTTGGAAAGTTGGTCAGCACAGCCTTTTAATACTCAGCCAGGTACTCCATCTGGGCAAAATTCTAATTCTGAACTTCTAAATTCTAAACAAGCTTAAATTCCAGCACCTCCAGGTTGAAGAACAGTATTTTTAAACTAAAGACAATCTTCCCCTTACTTACCTTAATCATATAGCACCTCTGGGTCCACAAAAAGATGTGTGGCGCTATTTCATTTACTGAACTTTTTTTTCTGCACTGTTGCTGTGAATATCTTTTTTTTCTATTCATTATCTCTTTCTCTACAATTAATGTATAGTATTGTAATTTTTATCAACAGAAAACATATATATTTGGCTGCAGCAAGTAAAAATTCTGTTGTATTCTATATGCATCATACTTGTATGACAAGAAACTCTTTGATGTGATTATTGCCGTGTTCTCTCAAAAGGGAGGTGGTGAGATGTGAGAAAAGTGTAAGAGGGACTGGGGAAAGAATCAGAATAATCACTTAAGAGCTTCAAAATGATTAATCTCAATTTTAAAATGATTTCTTATTTAAAGATGGCACATGATCTTCACGTAAAGGACAAAGGAGACGGCACCATATTATTGGACAAATTACTAATCCTAATAAAATAAGTAGAAATTGGCACATTATCCCCATTAATTAATGTATGCAACAATAATTACAATAAATTTGCTACATATAAAATTTAGATAGAACAACTAACTGAATAAATACAACTTGCGGTATGATTAGATACTTAATTTAAGAGGCTCCTATATACATATATGTTCTGCAGGAAGTGGTTGGCTTTTGTCAAGGTTGAAAAGGCAGGATTGTGTTTGTCAAATGAGATTCTAATTAGCTTACCAATATGATGGATCAGTATTCTGATCACGGTCAAAATGTGCTACTTGGATTCACAAACTCGCACTTTAACCTTTCACAGTAACTGTGGTTTTCAGATAGAATAGACCATTTATTTATGACATTTATAACTATTAGCAAAAAGAATTGTGCCTGAAAAAATAACAATGTTAAGTTTATGACTTTCTTATTTTGTGGAGGCTTTGTAAGATGAAAGTAGAATAATGTTTGTTTTCAATTTATTACATTAGTCCAGAGTCCTGTTTTTTTTTGCAGTCTGCACAAGATGATTTCATTTGATGTGGAGGGGCATTGAGAGAATGCAAAGACTTAAGCTGTTACATCTGGAAGGTTTTTTGGTTCTGTATTGTGAATTGTGTATAAGCACACAGACATTAAACCTCTAGTCAAATCACAAATTCTTTATAGCACAGAAACAGGCTGATGGCCCATTCACTCCATGATGATGTGCATTCCCTATTGCTATGCTCCAGATGCTGTCTTCTTGTGCAATGTTTTTCACTTGCCCACAGTTTTGAAGTGGTCTTTATTTGAATGCTAATTTCATTTTTATGTATATTTTGATCTTCCCTAAATTTCTTGCATTTAATCATTTATCTATGGTTTCCATTTGGACCAATGGAAGTATTCATAATTTAAAATACTTTTCCAATCAAGAGAAAAAAAATCAAAAATTTCCAAATGTAATAAAGTTGATTGACTCACTAACGCTTATCAGTGTTTGTGTTGTTCATTGTCATGCCAACCAAGGTACAGTGAAAAGGTTTGATTTGCATGCTATCCAGTAAATAATTGGCAGAATGCAGAGTTACAGAGAGAGAGAGACCAGTTTGAACGGAAACATTATTTTACTCGTATGAGGTTCATTCAGGGGACTGATAGCACGGGGAAAGAAACTGTCCTTGAATCCTGTGGTGTGTGATTTCCCAACAAAAGGCAAGAGAAGAGAGTGCGGACGGGATGGGATGTGTCTTCAGTGGGAAGTGTAGATGGAATCGATATAGGGGATGACCTGTGCTGTGTTCACACACTGCAATTTCTTGCAGTCTTGGGGAGAGTTGTTCCCATGCCACTCGGTGATGCATCTTGGCAAGATGGTTTCAATAGTGCACCTGCAAAAGTTGCTGAGGGATGCAGGGTGTGTGCTGAACTTCCTCAGCTTTCTGAGGAAGTATTATAAAGTTCTGACATAATTAATGCTCTGACGGTACTTTGATCACCTTCCCTTATGGACAGTTCTTATCCAATTTCTTCTCCTTTAACTAATTTAAAAATTAATTTCCAGTACCATCTCATCAAAGTAGATGTATGTCACATCCATTACTTGATTGCATTTGCCCATGAATATGAATTCATTTACTCACCCTATTTTCAATTTAAAAAAATTTAAACATACAGCATGGTAACAGGCCATTTTGGACCTCGAGCTCGTGCCTTCCAATTTACACCCCATTCACCTACACCCCAGGTACATTTTTAATGGTGGGAGGAAACTGGAGCCCCTGGGTAAAAGCTATGTAGACATGGGGAGAATGTACAAACTCCCTTCAGGCAGCACAGGATTGGAACCCTGGCCTGGTCCCAATTGCTGGCGCTGTATATACTTGTGGACATGGGCTGATTCATTCTCCGAGAATGTAATCGAACAATTGAACACCATGTAATAATTTGAAATGAGCGGGGTTTTATAAAGCTGCGTGTGACTGTTTGAGTAAATGACTTTTACAACCTGGACAATGCAGCAGTTTCGCCCAAATTGCCTGTCGTTTGGACCACTCAACCTGATGTTTAGTTCGGGTAGGCTGAGGTGCACTTCCACATTCGCAGGATAGTAGTGGATGCCACTAAGTACTACCATGTGGTAAGTGCCCTCAACCAGGACATGGCCAGTCGAGTAATGGGACCCACCAACTCTCGACATGAACGCCATGTAATGAGTGGTGCAGTGAATAAAGCACGACAGAAGTTGCCTGTTGGTGAGCTGAATGAACGGATCTGTTTAATTGAATCTTCGTAGGAGTTTAAATAATTACAGTTGGCACGGTATTACTATCACCCGAACTCTGATGTCATATGCCTCCCAGAGTTCTTTGTCGTCCCCCTCAGCCACCGGGAACTTCTGATCCTGCGGGTGCCCACAACTACAGATGCCAGTTTGATAATAGAGTGGCATGGTTCACCACAAAACAACCCCCCCCCCCCCCCGCAAAAATACTGGAGTTTGGAGGTGACACCACAGTCTCTCCTATACAGCTAGAACAGGCCATTGGACACCCCCTGCACCGGGAACATGCCACCCATACTGGCTGATCTAGGTTCACAAGTGCCCGCTTAAGGCAATCTAATGAAACTGTTACTTCCCTGACGCCAAAGTCTATAACAAACGTGGAGCCATCATTCCAAACCACCTTGAAAGGACCTTCATTTGGCCGTTGCAACAGAGTCCTGTGTGCATCCCTGCAGAGGAGTAGATGAAGGCTGTCCTTGTGTCCAGGTGGAATATATGAAGTTGTGGACCCATGCCGGGTGGGCGGGATAGGTGCAAGTGTACCCACCTTCTCTCTTAAGCGTATGAGTACTGTGGGAGATTCCTGCTGACCACGTGCTGCCAGAATGAAAACCCTGGGACCATTAGAGGGGCTTCATACACCATTTCTGTGGAGGACGTAGCTTGATCTTCGGTGCGATACGGATACCCAAAAGAACCCAAGGTAGTTCATCCCTTAAGACGTTCCATGAGAGCCATTTTCATAAGACTGTGAAAACCTTGCTCTAAGCTATTGGACTGGGGAGGATAGACTGTCGACTGATACAGTTGAGTGCCCAGCAACTGTGTGATTGTGGGCCATAACCCGGATGTAAACTGAGCTCCTCTGTCAGAGGAGATATGCATGGGTAGTCCGAAATTCAATGAGGTCTCTCACACAAGCTGAAGCAGAGGTGTTGGAGAGCAGGACAACCTCTGGCCATCTCGTGAACCTGTCTAACATTGTGAAGAGGTGAGTAGTGCCCTTGGATGAGGGCAAAGGTCCAATGATACCCATGTGGATGTAATCAAACCTGCGCTATGTGGGTGCAAAAACCTCTAGTGGGGCTTTTGTGTGGTGTTGAACATCGCATTGTGACATCATGACTTGGAACCTCCCAAGCCAGTTCGATTAATACTCCAGTGAGCCACTACTAACTCATATTTTTTGGATGCAGCAAACCGCGCCACTCCATTATCAAACCGGCGTCCATAGTTGTGGGCTCCCATAGGATCAGGAGTTCCCTGTGGCCGGGTGGGGGGGGGGGGTGGCACAAAGAACCCTGGGAGGTGCATGACATCAGAGGTTGGATGATTGTGATAGTACACCATCTGTAATTATTTAAACTCTTGGTTCAGTTCACAGACAACTTCTGTTGTGCTTTATTCACTGCACCACTCACTACATTGATGACCCCGATGGTTCAAACAACATTTTGGACCTCACTATGGATGCGCAGAGTGCAGTTACACTCAAACTTCCAGTATTTTGGACCTCGCAGCCTTGTTCAAGCAGGTCAAGGCCCAGTTCCATCTACGCCAGATTACCACTGATGCAACAACGTTCTACTATGTCGTTGCATCACTGGACCAAGAAATTGTGGGGTGTATTGTCAATTTCTTATGTCAGCCTCCATCCAATGACAGGTATGAAGGCATCAAAGTCCTGCTCCGACATACTTTCGGCATTTTCTGAAGCAACAGGACAGCATGACTTCTTCATATGGACGACCTGGGCAATCACACCTCTTCTGAACTAATGAACGAGATGCTGATGCTCATGGATGGACTCAAGCCCTGTATGCCTTTCAAGCAACTTTTTCTCGCACAAATGCCAGAATACATCTGTTTGCAGACAAAGACTTTTGAAGTCTAGCACTGGATGCATGTCCTTGCCCACGCGCCGACTTTTGCACAGGCCATGCCACATGAATTTGCCCACCATGAGCCTTGTTGTTGTCTTAATCGAAGGGTGAGTCAAACCGTGTATGGCGTCAAACACCTGACGTCATCTCGCAGCAGGTACAATGGGCCTTGGTTGGCTGATGGATATGTCACAAAGTAGGGATGCATTTGCTGGACCAAAACATATGTCCTCCAATTTTGAGGCCTTCTCTTCATCTTCCTGCTGAGCACCTGCCAAAGCTGTGCAGTCTGTACTGGGAGCAGGTGAATGCAGGAAAGCGATGGTGGTGTGGGATAGATTGTTCTTCCTGATTATATCGTAGTCGCAAACTCTGGAATGTAGGAGAGTTATTATTGCTGTCATGCTGACCATGGATTTGACATCTTGGCGAAAGCAAAAATCAACAGCTTCTGATCCATGTAGACTGTGAACCCTCTGCCCTCTAGGAAATAGTGAAAACGTCGTATGGCCAAGTAAAGGGCAAGGAGCTCCTGTCAAAAGCACTGTACTTTTGTTCTGGTGATCTCAAATGACAAATAAAGAAAGGTAAGGGTTTCCAGATGCCATTGATGAGCTGCTCTAGGACCCCACCTACCACAGTGCCTGATGCATCCACCGTCAGAGCCGTTGGCACGTCAACCCTCGGGTGCACAAACATAGTGGCTCTCACTAGCTCTCCTTTGGCAGTCTCGAATTCGGCCATGGCCTCGCCATCCCATTTCAGTTCCTTGGGATGTCCGGACAAGAGCCAGTGCCCCAGATACAGGACTTTACAGCTAATCTTCATGGGGCCAAAATAGTTTCTACAATTGACTTGATGCACCTGTAAGCCTAGAGGATGTGCCCAAGACTGCCATTGTAATACTGATAGGTACAAACATTCCAGCGACTAATGGACGCAGTGGCACGGACATACTTTTCGTATACTTTGATGACATACTCGACACCAGCCACTCCCACAAAGAGCACCTGCAGCATCTGCATTTATTCTGGCGCTGCCTGCAGGAGTTCGGACTAACTGTGAACCCTGCCAAGTGCAAATTCAG
Organism: Narcine bancroftii; assembly: GCF_036971445.1. Taxonomy (NCBI): domain Eukaryota; kingdom Metazoa; phylum Chordata; class Chondrichthyes; order Torpediniformes; family Narcinidae; genus Narcine; species Narcine bancroftii. The sequence goes on from NC_091474.1 coordinate 207,782,765, forward strand.
TCAGTCTTATCGTGTTCTTGGGACATCAGATCAGCAGCCATGGTGTTGTTCCATTGCCTAATAAGGAGGAAACCATCTTCAAATTCCCAAAGCCCGATACATCGCCTTCTACCCTCTGCAGCTCATATTATGAAATCCCGCTTCGACCTCATGTCCAGTGATGCCAAAGAACTCGAGTGGGCAAAGGAGCATTCCCTCTAGTGAAGGCAACATTTCTGGTCCATCCACAAATGGATGCACCAACCACTTTGATGATAGGTGCATCCAACGTGGCAGTTGACAGGGTCTTGGAACAGTACACTTATGAACAATGGAAGCCTGTAGCATATTTCAATAGGCAATTATGCCCTCCGGCCATGGGGAACTCCTGATCCTGCAGGATCACAACTACGAATGCTGGTTTGATAATGCTTTTAGCCACAACCACAAAATTGTTATCCATTTCTCACCTGATGATGGTGGGAGAGGGAGAGGCATTTGATAAATTAGCTGAAGATGATTATCCCAAGGATTTTCCCTGTGAAATGCCAAAATAATTTCTTAGGTCTAAGATGATTGACTTCCAACAATCAAAAACATTAAAGTGGAGAGTTTCCCTGTGATGAGGTTTATTCATTTTTCTACAGGCCACAGTTGATCCCAAGGGCATTCACTCTCACACAGTGTAACTTGTTTAACAGAAACTATTGTTGGGAATGAGACATAATTTCCCTCAGATAAGTACATTCAGACAACGAAGATTTTGCTTCCTGAACACTTTTGGATGTATTTTATAGTGTGATGGATTTGTGCTAATATTCTTTAGGAATATAATATTAAACACATTTTTAGTAAAGTTATTTTGTGGTTTAGAAACAGGGAAAGACAGAAACACACAATTACACACACATAGGACCCTTTGAGATGGCAGCTGGCAAATATCGGAGACATTTTGTCTGCAAATTCATTGTTCAGTGGTAGGTGAAAACAGCCATAAAAATTAGAATTGAATGGTTCATTGAAAACTAAAGTCACTGATGTTTGCTCAACAAGGACATGTAGTCAAACAAAAGATTCTCTGCTTTTTTACCCATGTTTTAGAATAGAAACTCAGAGGCATTTGTTCAAACAAAGCTGGTTTTGCTTATTGCTTCCACAGATAATTCAGAACCCATATCAACTCATAAATGCTTTTGGAAGAGAAGAACTTCAAACATAATCAGCAGTGAGGTCATGTCATTGATTAAAGATACTTCAAGGAGACATCTTTAATATTACACTAGTTTTCATGTGAAGACAGAAAATGCAGTAGCCTCTGGGTCAGAGAGGTACTGCTCGTGGTGTATTCTCCTTGTTAAGGGAGGAACACAGACCTGCAGTGGTTTTGGAAAGGATGCCCATTTTACTGTTTCTCTTGGTCAAGAGAGAGAGTGCGGCGGCATTTTAAATAGCCACTTGTGACTGACCCAATTCTGGGTAAAAGGAAGCAAGATCATTCTTGTTTCTGGATCATAACCATTGTCAGACTAATGCGTGAGTTTGTGAAGACATCGTGGAAGAAAACACAAGTTCTGAGCCCTGCGCACGTGCAGCTGAAAACGGACTGGCCAGAAAGCTGCGAGATCGGGATTGAGAGCGAGGGGGGATCCCACCCCACAGTCGTGGTGGATTTCGGAGGGGTCAGAAACAGCCCGGGACAGGTAACAAGCGGCAGAGTGCCCTACCTCTTAACGAACTCACCGGGAGCAGGATCAGCCGTGCAGCACACGGGGATCCCGGGGAAAGTAACTAGTGGCACAGTGCCCTACCTGTTCGCGAACTCACCAGGGCAGCACGCGGGGTACCTGGTGTATGACCAGGAGTCATGCCAGACACGGGTGAAGGGCCTACGACAAGTCGCCTTGCCGATTGCGGTTTACCAGCAGGATCGGGGGGACGGGCTGTTACCCTAGAGCCACCCCCAACCATCTCCGATTCCCCGATGGGGGCCTGCATCTCCACAGGGGCGAGCGACCACGTGCGAGAGGGATCAGGCCCAGGACATGCCTACCCCCCAGCTATTGAACCACAAGCTGAGGCTCAGCCACGTACTGCAGCCAGAGAAGCATGAGCTGGATCCCAGAACCCCCGGTGTGAGCATGCATTTTGGCCTGTGCTATAGGTGTTTTTTAAATTACGCGGGGGTAGAGGGAGCATCAGAGGAGGAAATGCTGATGCTACAGCTGGCTCAGCTGGGAGATCGTCCGTACTCATTAATTTAGGACTCCAAGTCATACCGGGAAGCAATGGACACTCTGCAAAGACATTATAATAGGGGGCACAGTGAGCTGCACTCCAGGCACAGACTCATGACCAGGCCGCAGCAAGCAGGGGAGTCTGTTAGAGACTTTATACTTGCGCTTTAGGATTTGGCGAGGGCTTCCAATTTTAAGACAGTATCTGCCCAAGAGTACGCAGACGACCTGGTGAGGGACAGAATCGTAGCTGGGGTCAGGTCAACAGAGATAAGACAGAGGCTGTTGGAAAAGGGGACAGTGAGGCTAGATGAGGCTGAAACCATTGCAGAGGCTCTGGAGGACTCTAGGAGGGAGCTAGAAGAGTACACTGAGACAGACTCATGGGCCACTTACAGGGAGGGGTGAACAAGCGCAACATTCCGCAGCAACTGCCTCATTAGACCGTCCCAAGTGTATATTTGCGGGCAGCTAATGCACCCCAGAGCCCACTCTCCAGCTAAGGAGAAGGACTGTTCAAGGTGTGGAAAGAAGGGGCATTAAGCGAAAGTAAACAGAAGCCTCAAGGCTCCTGCCAAAGCCCTCTCTCATGCAAATGAGAGGCGGGAGAGACCTTCTCCTTCCCCCACAGGCAAGACGAACCAGAGTGCCATGTGGTGTCGGCCATCTTGGGACACTTGGCAGAAGACACAGCGACCAGATGACAGCTTCGGTACCAAGTACTACGATCGAGGTTGGGATGAAAGCTCCTATCAGAATGGGGGAAGCGCTAGGCTGGCCTCATTATGACTGAATCAGGCGAGTCTGCACGACCTATTGGATGCGACTGTTAGTATTAAGGTTAACGGGGCTACTGTAAATTGTTTGGTGGATAGTGGGAGTACAGAGAACTTTATAGACCAAGGTTTGGTAGAACATCTCGCGTTAAAAACGTACCTCAGTAACTATCAGATCCTAATGGCATCTAACAACCATGTGACTAAGGGCAACCACTTCTGCAGGGTCACTCTGGAGATCCAGGGTATGGCATATGAGGAGTTTAAATTCCTGGTGCTCCCATGCTTTTGTGCTCCAGTGCTGCTGGGATTGGATTTTCAGTGCTAACTGAAAAGCATCACAATGGTGCATGATGGGCCGCTTCCCCCATTAATCCTTAGAAGGAAGTGTTACTGCAACCTCACAGGCCTGAACATAGAGCCCCCCCCCTTTATTCATGCACCTCACGCCTGACTGCACCCCGGTGGCCACCAAGAGCAGGAGGTACAGCCCAAAAGACAGGGAGTTTATCAGTGCAGAAGTCCGTAGTCTCCTGCAGGAGAACATTATAGAAGAGTTCCAGCCCATGGAGAGCACAAGTAGTGGTAGTGAAGTCCGGGGAGAAGAGGGGTATGGTCGTAGACTACAGTCTATTAAATTGTAGGCTACTAGCATCAAACTACATGAGGCACAGTGCAGGTAAAACACTAGTTTTAATAGGCTGGTATACAGCTAGGCTTTGAGGCTTTGATCTTGCCTCGGTACAAGCCTAGGGCAGAATGAAGGGGAAGGGATCCCCCGGACTTATATACAAGGTCACCAGGTGAGTCACTTGGTGACCTAGTGGTGTAATTACATCATGCATGACATACCACCACAAATGTGGAAGAAAACATAAGTTCTGAAACCTCCATGCAAGAGAAGTAAATCATTTGTACCAAGAAACAATTCCCTGAAAACAACTCTACAAGAAATTTGTGAGGTTTGAGAAGTCTGAGGCCTCACACTGACTCCATAATTACTTTTGAGCAACAATTTAAAGAATCTGATTTTCAAAACACACACACACAATCACACACACACACACACACACACACACACACACACACACACACTTGTGCATAGTAGGGTTAAATTAGAGTAACGTTTGGAATTAAGTAGGAAGTATTATCTTACTAATAATTATTAATAAAAATGATTGTTTTGGAGATACCATTGTCTTGGTAAATTTCTATTGCACTTGGACTTCTTCCCTGCTACTGGTCTGGTATGTAACAATGGATTTTGGAATATACATGAGGTTGAAAACATGAACATCGAGGTTCAAAGACGGTTACGTTTTCTTGCAGTTATCATGGATCAATGCCTTTGCATTGTTTTAACTGTACTGGAAGAATCACAGAGTAGATTCATTGGGACTGGAGGCCTTGAGTTATAGGTAGAGGTAGGATAGGCTCAGTCTTTATTTCCTAGAGCACTGGAGGCTAAGCAATGATCTTGTAGAGATTTACAAAGGGGCATGGATTAAGTGAATGATCGTGCTCATTTTCCAGGGTAGATGATTCTAGAACTAGAGGCATAGGCTTAAGGTGAGAGTGAAGAGATTAAAGAGGGATGTGTGAAGTCATGTTTTCATTTTAAGGATGGTCTGTATCTTGATCAATCTACCAGAGGAAACTGTAGATGTAGGCCTAATTTTGACTCTGCAAAAAAATGTTTTGACAGGCCCAGAATTCTAACTTGGCAGCATGCATGAGATGCTGTACAACTTCATGGGTCAATAATAGGATTGTACTTTCAAAGAAAGAACATGGGCATTAAGGGCTGTTTGATCTTCTGTATAAGACTGCAGAGCCCACCTCACTGACAAAAAGCAAAGGAGGAAAAACCCAACACCCAACCCCAACCCACCAATTTTCCCCTGCAGCCGCTGCAACCGTGTTTGCCTGTCCCGCATCGGACTTGTCAGCCACAAACGAGCCTGCAGCTGGCGTGGACATTTACCCCCTCCATAAATCTTCGTCTGCGAAGCCAAGCCAAAGAAATACTTCTATAATCCAATAATAATGTGAATCGCTTCCAGCACCTAAGTCTTCTTAAAAATTAGCAATTGAAATTATGTGGCTTTTGCTCAGGGATGTATAAATATAGATATATCAATAGAGAGATTGATAGCGAGATACAGAGATAGATAGATATAGTCACATGCATACACTTACACACACATATATAATATATTTGTGTGTGTGTGTGTGTACACATACTGTATATATGTGTGTATATTTGTGTGTGTGTGATATACATACACACACATACTACATTTTTTTGGCTTGGCTTCACGGACGAAGATTTATGGAGGGGGTAAATGTCCACGTCAGCTGCAGGCTCGTTTGTGGCTGACAAGTCCGATGCGGGACAGGCAGACACGATTGCAGCGGTTGCAGGGGAAAATTGGTTGGTTGGGGTTGGGTGTTAGGTTTTTCCTCCTTTGCCTTTTGTCAGTGAGGTGGGCTCTGCGGTCTTCTTCAAAGGAGGTTGCTGCCCGCCAAACTGTGAGGCGCCAAGATGCACGGTTTGAAGCGTTATCAGCCCACTGGCGGTGATCAATGTGGCAGGCACCAAGAGATTTCTTTAGGCAGTCCTTGTACCTCTTCTTTGGTGCACCTCTGTCACGGTGGCCAGTGGAGAGCTCGCCATATAACACGATCTTGGGAAGGCGATGGTCCTCCATTCTGGAGACGTGACCCATCCAGCGCAGCTGCTACTATATATGTATACTGTATATAACCACACACACAAATTGAGTAAATATATGTAAATAGTGTATATATATATATGTGTGTGTGTGTGTGTATATATATATATATATATATATAAACACTATGTGTCTTTATATAATACCATATATATAATGTATGTGTATGTGCATATATAATGCACAACACATATTGTATTTACTGTATATATGTATATACACACACATATATGTATACACATACATGCACACATACAATATATATTTATGGTATTATTTAAAGACACATAGTGTTTTAATACACACACACACACACACACATATATATATATATATACATACATGTGTGTATATATATTTATACATATACATATACACATACTTATGTATACATGTATGTATGTGTGTATGTGTATATATATTTTAAGATCCAGCTGCGCTGGATGGGTCACATCTCCAGAATGGAGGACCATCGCCTTCCCAAGATCGTGTTATATGGCGAGCTCTCCACTGGCCACCGTGACAGAGGTGCACCAAAGAAAAGGTACAAGGACTGCCTAAAGAAATCTCTTGGTGCCTGCCACATTGACCACCGCCAGTGGGCTGATAACGCCTCAAACCGTGCATCTTGGCGCCTCACAGTTTGGCGGGCAGCAACCTCCTTTGAAGAAGACCGCAGAGCCCACCTCACTGACAAAAGGCAAAGGAGGAAAAACCCAACACCCAACCCCAACCAACCAATTTTCCCCTGCAACCGCTGCAATCGTGTCTGCCTGTCCCGCATCGGACTTGTCAGCCACAAACGAGCCTGCAGCTGACGTGGACTTTTTACCCCCTCCATAAATCTTCGTCCGCGAAGCCAAGCCAAAGAAAGAAAAAAGAAAGAATGTATGTATATATATATATATATATATATATACAGGTCCGGGCAGAGAGTGAGAGGCGGCGGCCCCAGTCCAGGCACAGGGAGAGCAGCGGCGGCCTCGGCTCCGGTCCGGGCAGTATGGACCGACCTAAGAGGGGAGGCAGACCCCTCCAGCCCGGGTAAGAAACCTGCATAGGAAGGCCACTCCGATATAAAACCTACGACCCAAGGACCTCGCTGCCACGTCCCAGCTTGCTTGGCCACAGCACACGAACCATGGGTGTAAAGGGTGGGGCCAGTACTGCGCACACTGCACTCCACCTAAAAGCTCCTATGCGCAGGCCTGAGGACAGGTACACGTCCTCCTCCTCCACGTCCTCCCCCTCCACGTCCTCCCCCTCCACGTCCTCCCCCTCCATGTCCTCCCCCTCAAAAGATGCTCACAAACTCAAGCTAGCATACTGGAACATCAGAACCATGCTAGACAAGGCTGACAGCCACCGACCTGAACGTCGGTCTGCCCTCATTGCACATGAACTCCTCAGACTTGACACCGACATAGCCGGTCTCAGTGAAGTCCGCCTGGCAGATGTAGGCAGCCTCCAAGAACGCGGCACGGGCTACACACTCTACTGGTCTGACAAGCCTTTGGATGAACGACGCCTATCTGGTGTAGGCTTCATGGTCAAGAACTCCATTGCCTCCAAACTCGAAAACCTTCCGACAGGCCACTCGGACTGGATCATGTCCATGCGAATCCCCCTTCAAAACAAGCGTCACATCACCCTCATCAGTGTCTATGCTCCAACCCTCCAGGCGGAACCAGCAGAAAAGGACAAGTTCTACACTGACCTGCGCAACCTCATTCAATGCATCCCTACAGCCGACAAGGTTGTCATCCTTGGCGACTTCAACGCTCGCGTCGGCAAAGACTCAGAAACCTGGCCAGGAATCCTGGGCAAGCATGGTGTTGGCAAATGCAACGACAACGGGCGCCTCCTGTTGGAGCTCTGCGCAGAACAGCGGCTTGTCATTACAAACACCCTTTTTCAGCAGAGGGACAGCCTTAAGACTACCTGGATGCATCCCTGATCCAAACACTGGCACCTCCTGGACTACGTCCTGGTGCGAGAAAGAGACAAACAAGATGTACTCCACACCAGGGTCATGCCCAGCGTGGAATGCCACACTGACCACCGGCTGGTTCGCTGCAAGCTCAACCTTCACTTCAAGCCAAAGCCCAGGAACAGTAAAGCCCCCAGAAAGAGGTTCAATGTTGGAAACCTGCAGTCAGACGAAGTGAGAGGAAACTTCCAGGCAAACCTCAAAGCAAAGCTCGAGGATGCAATCCGCCTCACGGACTCGTCCCCTGAAACCCTCTGGGATCAGCTGAAGACTACCATACCGCAATCCACTGAAGAGGTACTGGGCTTCTCCTCCAGGAAAAACAAGGACTGGTTTGACGATAACAACCAGGAAATCCAGGAGCTGCTGGCAAAGAAGCGAGCTGCCCACCAGGCTCACCTTACAAAGCCATCCTGTCCAGAGAAGAAACAAGCCTTCCGTCGTGCATGCAGCCATTTTCAGTGCAAACTCCGGGAGATCCAAAATGAGTGGTGGACTAGCCTCGCCAAGCGAACGCAGCTCAGCGCGGACATTGGCGACTTCAGGGGTTTCTACGAGGCTCTAAAGGCTGTGTACGGACCCTCACCTCAAGTCCAAAGTCCGCTGCGCAGCTCAGACGGCAAAGTCCTCCTCAGCGACAAGATCTCCATCCTCAACTGATGGTCAGAACACTTTCCAATCTCTTTTCAGTGCCAACCGCTCAGTTCAAGATTCAGCCCTGCTCCAGCTCCTTCAACAGCCCCTAAGGCTGGAGCTGGATGAGGTCCTCACCCAGGATGAGACATATAAGGCAATTGAACAACTGAAAAGTGGCAAAGCAGCAGTTATGGATGGAATCCCCCCAGAGGTCTGGAAGGCTGGCGGCAAAACTCTGCATGTCAAACTGCATGAGTTTTTCAAGCTTTGTTGGGACCAAGGAAAACTACCTCAGGACCTTCGTGATGCCATCATCATCACCCTGTACAAAAACAAAAGCGAGAAATCAGACTGCTCAAACTACAGGGGAATCTTGCTGCTCTCCATTGCAGGCAAAATCTTCGCTAGGATTCTCCTAAATAGAATAATACCTAGTGTCGCCGAGAATATTCTCCCAGAATCACAGTGCGGCTTTCGCGCAAACAGAGGAACTACTGACATGGTCTTTGCCCTCAGACAGCTCCAAGAAAAGTGCAGAGAACAAAACAAAGGACTCTACATCACCTTTGTTGACCTCACCAAAGCCTTCGACACCGTGAGCAGGAAAGGGCTTTGGCAAATACTAGAGTGCATCGGATGCCCCCCAAAATTCCTCAACATGGTTATCCAACTGCACAAAAACCAACAAGGTCGGGTCAGATACAGCAATGAGCTCTCTGAACCCTTCTCCATTAACAATGGCGTGAAGCAAGGCTGTGTTCTCGCACCAACCCTCTTTTCAATCTTCTTCAGCATGATGCTGAACCAAGCCATGAAAGACCTCAACAATGAAGACGCTGTTGACATCCGGTACCGCACGGATGGCAGTCTCTTCAATCTGAGGCGCCTGCAAGCTCACACCAAGACACAAGAGAAACTTGTCAGTGAACTACTCTTTGCAGATGATGCCGCTTTAGTTGCCCATTCAGAGCCAGCTCTTCAGCGCTTGATGTCCTGTTTTGCGGAAACTGCCAAAATGTTTGGCCTGGAAGTCAGCCTGAAGAAAACTGAGGTCCTCCATCAGCCAGCTCCCCACCATGACTACCAGCTCCCCCACATCTCCATCGGGCACACAAAACTCAAAACGGTCAACCAGTTTACCTATCTCGGCTGCACCATTTCATCAGATGCAAGGATCGACAACGAGATTGACAACAGACTCGCCAAGGCAAATAGCGCCTTTGGAAGACTACACAAAAGAGTCTGGAAAAACAACCAACTGAAAAACCTCACAAAGATAAGCGTATACAGAGCCATTGTCATACCCACACTCCTGTTCGGCTCCGAATCATGGGTCCTCTACCGGCATCACCTACGGCTCCTAGAACGCTTCCACCAGCGTTGTCTCCGCTCCATCCTCAACATTCATTGGAGCGCCTTCATCCCTAACGTCGAAGTACTCAAGATGGCAGAGGCCGACAGCATCGAGTCCACGCTGCTGAAGATCCAACTGCTCTGGGTAGGTCACGTCTCCAGAATGGAGGACCATCACCTTCCCAAGATCGTGTTATATGGCGAGCTCTCCACTGGCCACCGTGACAGAGGTGCACCAAAGAAGAGGTACAAGGACTGCCTAAAGAAATCTCTTGGTGCCTGCCACATTGACCACCGCCAGTGGGCTGATATCGCCTCAAACCGTGCATCTTGGCGCCTCACAGTTCGGCGGGCAGCAACCTCCTTTGAAGAAGACCGCAGAGCCCACTTCACTGACAAAAGACAAAGAAGGAAAAACCCAACACCCACCCCAACCCACCAATTTTCCCCTGCAACCACTGCAACCGTGTCTGCCTGTCCCGCATCGGACTTGTCTGCCACAAACGAGCCTGCAGCTGACGTGGACATTTACCCCCCTCCATAAATCTTCGTCCACGAAGCCAAGCCAAAGAAAGAAAAAAATATATATATATAAAGGTGCATATATACTGCATACATACACTATATATATATTTTTTATACTCCGGATCTCCTTGGAATAATGCCATTACAACTATCCACCAAGCAGATTTTTCATTGTAAATGTAGATTCCAAGTGGAATGTGAGTCAATTTCCCAATACCAATCTAATATTTATCAAAAATTAAAATTCACTTGAAGACGTGGTCAATCAAAAAATATAGTAGGAAGACAACATTTGTGTTTAAAAAGTTGAATTCCATTGTCACCATAAAAAATGTACAAAAATGCAGAACCAATTTGTCGCAATGAACATAGAAGAGATGAATTTGTAAAGTTATGTATAATTTGCTGCAATGTATTTCCATCTTCAATAAAGTGAAAGGACCTTGACACTATTTTGTAATTCATTCTCTCTGAAAGAGGCTATATACATCAGACAATTGTGTGAATTTCAACTTCCAAAGATAACACGGTTCTCTTATTGTTAATTTTCCCAGCTTCCATCTGAAGTATTTTATTCCCTTGAAAGAAAATCTTCACTTTAGCCAATCACTGATGACTAAATTGCTCTCAACTGACACTGTATTGTGGAATTTAATGGAAGATGACGTGCTAAGAGCACATCAAGGTCTAGCCATCCAGAAAAGTCTTTGAACCGTCACTTATTCTGGATAATGACATATTGTATGAATAATTTATATCTAGAAATTGTTATAATTGTTCACATCACTACTAAAAATGTTCCTACACAAATTCATTAAGCAAAATGATTTGCAGCTGTATATATGTACAAAATTCTTCTAAGTAGATTTTAAACAGCAAAAACAATTCTACATTTTACCTCTGTGCCTATCTACGTAAGAGCCCCATATTGACTAATAGCGACACAGTAAGTATTCACAATTGGCCTTTGATGTAGAAGCACCATGGTCATTGTCTCCTTACTTCAATTAATTTGTCAGACATGACCAACCACTCTCAAACAGGTACATCCTTCACTAGGAATGATTTTTGCTTGCTCGACATTCTCTTTCAACAATTGACAGCTACTTTCATGTAAAAAATGCAAAATATTGGAAATGTGGTTTTAATGTTGAATATAATTGAACTAAAGAGTTAAGATGCTTGAAACAATAAGGTTAGAGATGTTGGAAGAATGTTTGGATTAGAATGAAGTGGAACTAACATTGGCATATGCACAATGGGATTAAATGGCTTCAATATTTCAATTCTACTTAAAAGCAAATTTATTCAGGTTTTTTTAAAATCATGAAGAAAAGAAAACATTAGTTAGCAGAATTATTGATTAAAATTTTTAAGCTCTGAAATGTGCCTTCTTTATTGTGTGGTTTGTATAAAAAATATGTCCATGAAAATAATTTTGAATAATTAATATTATATTTGTTGTTGTAAAATTTGGTAACTTAGAACAACTTTAGCATGGAAGAAAAGGACCTTTCTTCCCACCTCTCCCCCCCAGCCCTCAGACCCTTAACTCCCTTCTGACCCCCTCTACATTCCCCCCACCGGCCTCATCAACCCTCCAGCTCCCCCACTCTGACCTCCCCAACCCGCTACCTCCACCCTCTAACCTCCCAAACCTGCCACCTTCCACCATGGCCTCCCCAACCCACCACCTGCACCCCCTGGCTTCCCCAACCCTCCACCATCCCCAGATTTCATCCTACTCTTGACACACCACCCCACTGACTTCCACTCTGTCTTCTGCCTGGTCTTTACCATCCCCTCTGACCTTCCCCTCTCAGAGACGGAATTCTCTGTCCTCAATTGCAGCCTTGCTTTCGACGCCCTCTACCCACACCTTAATGAGTTCTGTGCATGTCACAATGCTGAGACCCTACCCTCTACCTACCTCCTCAGACCTCCCCATCCCTCCACCTCCCCCTTTGCACCTTACCTTCCATCTCCCTAACCCTCTGTATTCCCCCAAGATCCTCCACCACACCAACTCCTACTCTGACCTCTTCTTGGTCTTTACTATCCCCTCTGACCTTCCCCTCTCTGACACAGAGCACTCGGTCCTCAGCAGAGACCTTACCTTCATCCCCTTCTGTCCACACTATAATGAGTTCTGTGCACACCACAGTGCTAATATTTGCTTCCCGACCCATCAACTCTCAGACCCTTTCATCTTCCCCCTTCTCTCCAGTGATCCCCTACTCTCCACCACTTCCCTCTGACCCTGCCAACCCTCCCCTTCTCCCTTCTGACCCCTCCTGACTTTCCCTGCTCTCCAACCATCTCCTCAGACCTCCATTACCCTCCACCTCCTCCCTCTGACTTCCCCTACTTTACATCTCTATCCTATGACCTTCCTAACTCTCCACCTCCCCCAATATACTCCATCACACCAACTCCCATTCTGACCCCTGTCTAGTCTTTACTATCCCCTTTGACCTTCCCATTTCAGAGACTGAATGCTCAGTCCTCAGTAGAGGCCTCACCTATGTCTCCCTTTATCCACGCTTCACCAAATTCTGCTACGATGCTGAAGTCTTCTGTCATCGCTGTCTCTTTGCCCTCTTCGACCATGATTATTTTCCCCCTCCACAACTGAACACCCTTCTCCTGCTTTAAGTTTTCTTCCTCCTCTTGGACACCTCGTCCTGGCCAGTTATCCACTCTGGTTCTTTATATTTCCAATTTCTGCCGTGACATCAATTGCCTCAACTTCACCACTCCGCTCACTTATTCAAATCGCACCCCCTCAGCTCTCCGCTCTCTCCGCCCTCAAGCCAACCTCATTATTAAACTTACAGACAAGGGTGGTGATATTGTGCACTGACCTCTAGCTTGCTGAAGCCAAATGACAGTTCTCAGATACTGCCTCCTACATCCCCCTCCAACAGGACCCCACCAAAGAACATGAAGCCACCTCCTCGTGTACCATCTCTAACCTCATCATCTCCAGTCATCTTCCTCCCATAGACTCCAGCCACATTGTTATCCATCTCTACAATGTCCAGTTCTACCTCCTTCACAAGATCCACAAACCCAATTGTCCCAGGAGAGCCATTGTTTCCCCATGCTCCTGCTCCATCAAACCAGTATCATCTTATCTCAGCTCCATTTATCCCCTGGTCCAGTCCCTCCACATCTAGATCTGTGAATCCTCCCATGCCCTCCATCACTTCAACAACTTCCAATTCCCTGAACTCTGCTGCCTCATTTTCACTATGGATAACCAATTTCTATACACCTCTATCCCCCATATTAAAGGTCTCAAAGCCCTTTGTTTCTTTCTCAATTACAGACCCACCCACTCCTTCTCTATCACCACCAACCTCTGCCTTGCATAACTTATTCTCACTCTCTCCTTTGACTCATCCCACCTTTCAAAGGGGTAGCCATGGATACTCACGTGGGTGCCAGCTATGTCTGCCTTGCTGTTGGCTATGTGGACCTACTCAGGTGAGGCTCCTCAACTCTTCCTCCATGACACTGACCACTACAATTGGTGCTGCCTCATGCACCCATGATGAGCTCCTCACCTTTATCCACTTTACACCTCAATCTCAAATACATTTGGTCCACCTTTAGCAGCGACACTCTCCCCTTTCTCAATCTCTCTGTCTCCATCTCAGGAGACAAACTTTCTACAGACATTTTCTACAAACACACCAGCTCCCACAATTACCTCAGTGGCACCTTTTCACACCCAGTCTCCAGTAAGGATTCTATTCCATTAGAACTCTACAGCACAAAAACAGGCACTTTCCATCCTTCTAGTCTGTTCCAAGCCATTTTTTTGTGGCCTAGCCCCATTGACCTGGACCCAGTCCATAGTCCTCCATACCTCTCCCCCCCATGAACCTGTCCAAATTCTTCTTGAATGTTAAAATTGAGTCCACAATCACCACTTCAGTTGACAGCTCATTCCACACTCCCACCACTCTCTGTGAAAAGTTCCCCTCATCTTTCACCCTTAACTCATGTCAGCTGGTTTGTACCTCATCTACCCTCAGTGGAGAAAGCCTATCTTCATTTACTCTGTCCAACCCCCTAATCATTTCAAATACTTCTATCACATCACCCCTCATTTTTCAATGCTCCATGGAATGAAGTCCTTTCCCTGTAACTCAGTTCCTGAAGTCTGGGCAACATCCAACTAACTCTGCACTCTTTCTATCTTATTGATATCTTTCCTGTAGTTAGATGACCAAAACTGCACACAATACTCCAAATTCACCCTCGCCAATGCCTTATACAACTTTACCATTACATTCCAACTCCTATACTCAATACTTTGATTTATGAAGGCTAATATGCCAAAAACTCTCTTTACAACCCTATCCATCTGTGACGCCACTTTCTGTATTCCAAGAACCCTTTGTTCTACCGCACTCCTCAATGCCCTACCATTACCTTCTTGGTTTGTCCTTCCAAAATGCAACACCTTACACTTGTCTGCATTAAATTCCATCTGCCATTTTTCAGCCCATTTTTTCAGCTGGTCCAGATCTTTCTGCAAGGTTTGAAAACCTTTTTTCACTGTCCATAATGCCTCCAATCTTAGTGTCACCTGCAAACTTGTGATGCAATTTACCAGATTATTGTCCAGATCACTGATATAGATGACAAACAACAATGATCCCAGCACCAATTCCTGAGGCACACCACTAGTCACAGGCCTCCAGGCTGAGAAGCAATCATCCACCACTACTCTGGCTCCTTCCATCCAGCAATGGTTGAATCCAGTTCACTACTTCACCATGAATACCTATTTCTGCTCGAGCCCCTGCAATTTCTCCCAAAAGGTCTAAGAGAATATCTTGTTAGTCTCTTGGGATTTATCCACTCTTATTTACTTCAAGACACAAAGCACTTCCTCCTCTTTAATCTGTTGAGGTTCATGACCTCACTGCTTGTTTTCCTTACTTCCCACAACTCTGTGCCCATTTCCTGTGAATAGTGGTGAAAAAAAAAGTTTTAAATCTCTTCCATCTCTTTTGGTTCCATAAGAAGCTGACCACTAAGTTTGTCTCTTACTATCCATTTGCTCTTAATATACCTTTAGAAATCCTTAGGATTTTCCATCACATTGTCTACCAAAGCAACCTCATGTCTTCTTTTAGCCTTCATGATTTTTTTTTCTTGCATTTTTTATACTCCTCAGTACCTCATTTGCTTCATGTTGCCTTTACCTGCTATACACCTCTCTCTTCTTCTGAACCAGATCTCCAATATCCTTCGAAAACCAAGGTTCCCAATGCCTTCTAACCTTGCCTTTGATCCTGATAGTAACATAAAACTTTGTACTCTCAAAATTTCACCTTTGAAGGTCCTTCACCTTCCTTGCACATTCTTGCTCAAAAACAACTTAACCCAATCCACGCATTCCAGATCCTTGCTCATTTCCTCAATATTGGCCTTTCTCCAATTAAGAATCCCAACCCGAGGCTCAGACCTTTCCTTCTTCATAATTAACTTGAAACTCATGACATTATCATCACTGGACCTAAACTGTTCCCCTACACATACTTCTGTCACCTATCCTGTCTCATTCCATAATAGGAGATCCAGTATTGCAACCTCTCTAGTTGGTACCTCTATATTATTGATTTAGAAATCTTTCCTGAACACATTTGACAAACTCCAAGCCATCCAGCCCTTTTAAGGTATGGGATTCCCAGTCTATATGTGGAAAGTTAAAATCACTTGCTATCACATTCTTTTGTTTCCTGCAGCTGTCTGCTAACTACAGATTTTCTCCTCCTTTTCTCATTGACTATAATACAACCCCTTGAGTGTGGTCATACTTTTCCCATTCCTCATCTCCACCCATATAATCTCAGTAGATGAGGCTTCTGTTCTGTCCTGCTTGATCAAAGCTCTGATATTTTCCCTGATGAGCAATGACCCTCCTCCCCTTTTCATCCCCCATTATCACATCTAAAGCAAAGAAGCCTGGAACATTGAGCTGCCAGTCCTGCCCCTCCTGCAACCATAATTGTATCATAATTTCACATACCAATCCATGCTCTAAGCTCGTCTACCTTTCCTACAATACTCCTTGCATTGAAATAGATGCACCTAAGAATATTTCCACCATGTACAACCCGTTGACTTCTAAAGGTACGTGCAATTTTCACATCAACTTTTCCCTCTTCTACTCTTCTATCTGCTCTGGCACTCTGGTCTCAATTCCTCTGTTACCTTCACATCCATTTCCAAGAAAAGGACTTCCAGTCCAGGTAATCTGAGATGTCCTCCTTCAAAAAGCATGGCTTCCCCTCTACCACCATCAACTCAACCCTCTCCCCTTGTCCTCACCTCCACTCCACTAGCCTCTGCGTCCAACATATTATCCTCTGCAATTTTTTCACCTACAATGTGATTCTACCACCAGACACATCTTCCCTTCTCTGCCTTCTGAAGGGACCACGCTCTCTGTGACTCTCTTGTCCGCTCAACCCTTCCCACTAACTACCCCCTTGGTGCCTATCACTATGACCTCAGGAGGTAATATACTTGTGCCTACACCTGCCCCCTCCCCACCATTTGGGGCCCCAAACAGTCCTTCTACGCGAATCTGCAGGGGTAATCTACCTCATCCAGTTCTCCCGTTAAGGCCCTTTCTACATTGGAGAGACTGGATACAGACTGGGAGATTGTTTTATTGTTTTATAATAATGGGGATCTCCTAGTGGCCAACCATTTCAATTCTATGCCCCATTCCCATGCCAAATTATCAGTCCATGGCCTCATGCACTGCCAAACCAAAGCCATCCATAAATTTGAGGAGAAAAAGCCAATATTCCATTTAGGCACTCTCCAACCCGATAGCATGAACACAGTCTTCCCCAATTTCCATTAAGACCCTACCCAGTCTCTCTCTCTCTTCCCCCATTCCTCCATCTCCTTTCCTCCAGCTCTCCACTCCCTTCCCTCTTCATTCAGAGAGCTATCCCCTCCCCCATCACCTCAACTTTTTTCTCTTGTGTCCTCCCCACCCATGACTTCTTGCCTATGGGCCTGTGCTCATCCCCCTGCCACTTCACCCACCATTAATTCAGGCACCTGCCTGCTTCTTGCTCATATCTTGGTGAAGGACACAAGCCTGAAATGTTGGCTATGTATCTTTAGCTTTTTCATAAAGCTCACTGTGAGATTTGCTGAGTTTCTCCAGCACTTTTGTGTCATAACAATCACATCTGCAGATTTTCTCGTTGAACTAAAAGGACATTGGAATCCTCAAACCTAAATTACTCAAATGTAAATTTTAAATGTGGATATACAGCATGGTAAGAGGCCCTTTCGGCACAAAAGCCCGTGCTGCCAAATTACACCCAAATGACCTTAAACCCTAACCCAATTGAATGGGTTACCTGGAGGAAGCCCATGCAGACGCAGGGAGGATGTACAAATTCCTTACAGACAGCGCCGGATTTGAACCCTGGTGATTGGCACTGTAACAGCATTGCGCTAATCACTACTCTAACCGTGCCACCCTATTCAAAATCGAATGCATGCTATATCTTAATTAATCATTAACTTCAGCTAAAACTGAAGTCGCATATAAAGTTATTAATTTGCACTTGTATAAAACTTTATTGGAGACATTAAACAAAATCTATCACTGAAGTACATAATGCAATAATAGAACTTGCGATTGAAAGCTTGATCAAAAAGGGAGAAGTTTGGTTAAATGTATTGAAAGAAAGAGGTGGGCAGGTTTATGAAAGGAAATCTGAAATTTAGAACAAATGCAGCTGGAAGTGAAGCCACTGCAAGGATGTGAAATGGAGGAGGAAGAATATTCTGAAGGATTGCAGGACTGGAAGAGATAACAGGAATAATCATTTGAAAAAAATTTAATTGGAAGGATTGCCATACCAAGATCTAATGTGGGTATGCAATCTTGAGGGACTATACTTTGATAATATACTTGGTGTATATTGGCATTTAATCTTTTGGGGGAAAAAAATCTCTTTTTAGACAACTTGGGGAGCAAAATCTCCTTCCTAATTCAGTCTGGCCTTTATGTGACCCACACCAATGTGGATGATTCGCAATTGTTCTTTGAAATCACTTAAATAATCAATTTGTTTAATAAGAATGGGAAACAGAATTGTGTCCTTT
Organism: Narcine bancroftii; assembly: GCF_036971445.1. Classification (NCBI taxonomy): domain Eukaryota; kingdom Metazoa; phylum Chordata; class Chondrichthyes; order Torpediniformes; family Narcinidae; genus Narcine; species Narcine bancroftii. The sequence goes on from NC_091474.1 coordinate 207,801,153, forward strand.
TCACTCATGCACATTTCCATTGAATGAATAAACTATCCCTATTTTGTTACAAATTAACAAATTTTGTTATGAACTAACACAAGAGCATCAATGGAAAATTCATCAGACAATAGTAAATTCAAAATAATAGTTTTTGTTAAGCTATTAATGACAACATTTCATACATATCTCTAAACTGAACTCTAACTTAATTTCCACTATGAGCAAATGTGTGTTAAAATCCACGCCATTACAGTTTGAGCTTGAGTCTGAGAAGTTCATTTTAAACTTCAGCATCAAACATCTTGAGTTGTTTGAAGATATTTAAATCACAGTTCAGAATTAATTTTGAAGCACTTTTAAACATCATGTCTTCAGATCACTTTAAACTCGCAAGTCTTTTGATGCGTTGTCTTTCAGAGAGATATTCTTCATGCAAGTGTTTTCTCGAGTTTCCCCCTATCTTGTTAGGGTTACAGAACTGTGATCTTCATGATGATTTCTTTGTTATCAAGAACAAAGTAATCTTACTTACTTTAAAGCCACTTATTTTTAGTATCTCCTATGATAAGGATAATACAATACAGAAAAGCATATCCCTCTCTTTCCGGAGACTATTTTTTTACCTATGTGTCTTTCACAAGATGGTTAATCTCTTCAGTCTGCTTTCAAAATGTCTCTCTCTGCCTTCAATTATATGTTTCTCTGAAATCATGTGAAATCACTACTGTTTCAGTTTCATTTCTCCAAAACCCAAATCAAGGAAGACGACCTTTTGCCTTCCTTCAAATGATCACTTCACATCCATAAAAAAATCTGACCTTATCTCTGTCCAAGAGGTTTAAGTGGTTATGACTCCGGAAAGTCTGAGCACGTCACTCAAGGAAGAACTTGCTTAATTAACCAGCTGCCAGCAGAATGCTGTGTATACACACCCATTTTCCTGGAATCAATTAAGACCTTCTTGAGTTCCATTGGTCTGGTTCTTCCAGTCCTGGCGACTCTGAAATGAGAGCATTCTGGCTGGTTACATCACTTTCTGGTATGGAGGCGCCAATGCTCAGGACAAGAAAAAAACTTGAAGGTTGTTAACGCGGCCTGTGACATCATGGGCACCAAACCATTTCATTGAGGACATGTATAAGGGGCAGTGTCTTAAGCAGGCAGCCTCTATCCTCAAGGACCCCCACCACCCTCAGGCCATGCCCTCTTCACTCTCTTCACTCTGCTACCATTGGGGAAAAAGGTGCAGGATCCTAAAGACGAGCACTCAGCAGCAAAAGGTCAGCTTCTTCCACACTGCCATCAGGTTCTTGAATGATCAATGAATCAAAGACACTGCCCAACTTTGACTAATTTTATTTATTGTTGCAAGGTGGTTTATATGAAGGTTTGCTCTGTGAGGCTGCTGTAAAACAACAAATTATGTGACTTGTTCATGACAATAAATTCTGATTCTGATCTCCATCACCTCTGGAGTGCCACAAGGCTGCATATTTAGCCCCCTGCTCTAATCACTCTACACCTATGACTACATGTCAATCAAAGTTGGACTCTGGCCACCATTAGTGCACACCTTGCCATTGGCTAATTTAAATCACCTAGGGTCATTATTGGCTAGAAGCACAGATTAGCACTATATATAACACCAACTCACAGCACATTCTTTCTCTCTGCCTTGTGGTCAAAGCCCCGGACATCGCTCCACACCAGGTCACTAATGTGGACATCACTTGATGTGTCACAAGTAAGGTGTGCACTACTCTGAAGCTGAGCCATAGTATTGTGATAGATCAATACTTGCATAGAGCTGCACCCGTGTTGGTCAGGGATCTGGGTATATTTAGAGTCCCTGTTTGTAGTGTTTATACCCAAGTCTGTGAGCGGGTCAAGTGAAGGTTCACTATTGTTGGAGTCCAACCTAGATCCGAGGTGAAGGTCTACATCATTGCTTAAGTACATTAGTAATTGAGCACTATTTAATATTCTTCCCTGTTTGTCTTCATGTGTTAATTAAAGTTACATGTTACTGTAACACTTGTGTCTAGACTCATCACTCTGTGAACCCACCCAACTTGATACTCTTCCCAACACGACAACATGCTCCCTATGTTTGTCTGTAACCTCCTCAAACCCTTAATATCCTTCTATAAATTCACTTAATTTTGAAACCAGACGAAGTATGGAAAATATTACATTTGGTTGCTTCACCAGATGATAGTTCTCGATCATGAAAGGCTTTGGCCCAAGCACCAATATCTGCAGGCTGCCACTAGCTGCATTCTGACAACTAAAGAGCAACCAATCAATTCTCACTCTGTGCTTTCTGCCTGTTAAAGGGTGGCACAGTTAGAGTAGACCCAGGTTTGAATCCAGCGTGGTCTATTAGGAGTTTGTTTGTTCTCCCTGTCTCTGTGTGGGTTTCCTCCATGTGCTCTGGTTTCTTCCCAGCCCTTCAAAAATGTACCGGGGATTGGAGATCAATTGGATGTATTGGGTGGCACGGGATTGTAGGCTGGAAGGGCTGTTACCATGCTGTATATCTACACATAAATGTAAAAACTAGTACCATATATACTTGGATAATTGTCGAGTTTTGGGGACCAATTTTTGGGTCAAATTTTGGGGGATTGACTTTTATATAGAAACTATTTTTGACTGCGGTTAGTACCTGCACTGTTCAAGACATCAGGAGCTTGGTTGGCCAGGACTGAGTGGGGCACTGAGAGCTTGATTTGGCAGCTGGCTGAGGCAAGGGTTCGGGGCATTGGGAGCTTGAATGGTGGGTAGTTGGAGCAAAAAATGGGGAGGTAAGGGGGTCAACATTTACATGGAATCAAATAGTACATGAGTATATATGGGTACTCAAGCTGCATAAGTAAATTATCCCTAGCTCCCTATGTTTAATCAATCTCCTGTGTGGAACTTAATCAAATGCTTTCTGAAAACCTAAATGCACCAAAACCATTGGCTCCCGGTTACCGCATCATATCTGCAATGAATTCCAATAGATTGGTCAAACATTGATACTGTATCTGCTGAATCCCATTATTCTTTTCTAAGTGTTATACTGGTTCTTGGTTTTGGTGTTTAACATTTTGGTTATTACTGATATTAGACCAAAAAGTTGTTAATTCCAAGGTTTCCCTCTACCTCTACATTTACTACTTTCCAATCTTTAGGAACTATTCGAGAATCTATAGAATTTTGGTAGATGGGAACCAGAGCGCCACTATTTTGAAAGCCACCATTACAAAACTCTGAGAGGTACCTCATTAATATCTCACGGTTTAATTGCTGCCAGTAAATTTAGTTTAACGTCACTTTTCACTAACTTCTCTCATATGTTTTTATATTCTATTATGCTACTGTATTTTTACCAACACTGATTTCTTATTGAACTTCTGGCTCTCAAATGCTTTGTGCCTTATGAAGGCAGGGGCAAGATGTTTGTTTAATTTCTCTGCCACTTCTTTCTGCCTCTTTATCAATTCTCCCATGTGCATCAGTTTGCCCCCACTCACCTTTTCCTATCTGACGAAAGGTCACTAGCTCAAATTATTAATTCAGATTCTCTCTCCATGCTTGGAGCCTAAATAAAAGAATGGATGTGATGGGACTGTTCATTGTCATTTTATGGTTGGGCTCTTGGTGATACAAGTAGAAAAGGTTGAAAAATGGATGATAACGTACGTCATTCTTTTAAGGATGGTGCCAATGCGACTCCACATAGCAGTCTGGGAGTTAGATGCCTCAAGAGCATGATGGACATTCTGTCTCTACCATTGATACTGTTCAAACCATTGAGTTCCTCCAGCAGGTAATTATTTTTTGCTTCAGGTTCCAGCATTTGCAGCCTCTTGTGCTCAGGTGGGTAAAGCAGGGAGCTCCTGGCCATGTTGATGTTATGTTAGTTACACCATTTCAAACATAAATCCTCTACATGTATTGGAAGTGTTGAACTTGTAAAGCATTCATTAGTAATTTGGTCATGGCTAATCCATACATGAAAGTTGATTTATAATCAAGCGTGCCTGAAATTGATAAGGCTAGGTTGGATCCACTCTTAACCAACCAGAAGTTGTGACTGAGGCTTTACTCAAATAATATTTGAAATGGTTTCATTTTAACAGCAACAAAAATGTTTGAGGTTTTGTGACATTATCTTCCTGAATACAAATGGTTAAATGGCAGAACAAACTCGCAAGGTAGAAATGTAGTTGTGAAAAACTGCCTGGCAAGAACCTTGGATGTTATTTAGTTCTGTGTTATGTCAAGATCCAGTAACGTTCTCCTGGTGAAGGACAGTTTACATTGCACAAGGGAGCAGGACATTAATAAGCCTTCCTTCCAAGGCAAACTGTTTAGATGAAAGCTAACAGTCTACATGACAAAATAACAATGAACATGGCATTTATGTCGTACAATCAGGAACTGTTATGTGGATGATCTCACGCCCACACAGGGCACAGAGATAAAGAGCACGAGGTATGAATGTATCAATACTGCAGTCAGGGTAGTGGGACGATGTATGGAATGGAACTGCTTTTAGAATTAGAAGTTGGTCCAAGCAGATGAACTCGAGAAATCTTTTCTTTCTTCTTTGGCTTGGCTTCGCGGACGAAGATTTATGGAGGGGGTAAAAAAGTCCACGTCAGCTGCAGGCTCGTTTGTGGCTGACCAGTCCGATGCAGGACAGGCAGACACGATTGCAGCGGTTGCAAGGGAAAATTGGTTGGTTGGGGTTGGGTGTTGGGTTTTTCCTCCTTTGCCTTTTGTCAGTGAGGTGGGCTCTGCGGTCTTCTTCAAAGGAGGCTGCTGCCCGCCAAACTGTGAGGCGCCAAGATGCACGGTTTGAGGCGTTATCAGCCCACTGGCGGTGGTCAATGTGGCAGGCACCAAGAGATTTCTTTAGGCAGTCCTTGTACCTTTTCTTTGGTGCACCTCTGTCACGGTGGCCAGTGGAGAGCTCGCCATATAATACGATCTTGGGAAGGCGATGGTCCTCCATTCTGGAGACGTGACCCATCCAGCGCAGCTGGATCTTCAGCAGCGTGGACTCGATGCTGTCGACCTCTGCCATCTCGAGTACCTCAACGTTAGGGGTGTGAGCGCTCCAATGGATGTTGAGGATGGAGCGGAGACAACGCTGGTGGAAGCGTTCTAGGAGCCGTAGGTGGTGCCGGTAGAGGACCCATGATTCGGAGCCGAACAGGAGTGTGGGTATGACAACGGCTCTGTATACGCTTATCTTTGTGAGGTTTTTCAGTTGGTTGTTTTTCCAGACTCTTTTGTGTAGTCTTCCAAAGGCGCTATTTGCCTTGGCGAGTCTGTTGTCTATCTCATTGTCGATCCTTGCATCTGATGAAATGGTGCAGCCGAGATAGGTAAACTGGTTGACCGTTTTGAGTTTTGTGTGCCCGATGGAGATGTGGGGGGGCTGGTAGTCATGGTGGGGAGCTGGCTGATGGAGGACCTCAGTTTTCTTCAGGCTGACTTCCAGGCCAAACATTTTGGCAGTTTCCGCAAAGCAGGACGTCAAGCGCTGAAGAGCTGGCTCTGAATGGGCAACTAAAGCGGCATCATCTGCAAAGAGTAGTTCACGGACAAGTTTCTCTTGTGTCTTGGTGTGAGCTTGCAGGCGCCTCAGATTGAAGAGACTGCCATCCGTGCGGTACCGGATGTAAACAGCGTCTTCATTGTTGGGGTCTTTCATGGCTTGGTTCAGCATCATGCTGAACTCGAGAAATAATCCACCCCAATCTGACTGAGGAATATCCAGGCACAGCAATAATCAGTGAAATGTGGAATCTGATAATAAAGAGTAATGTTAACAGGAAGAAGTGTATGCAGAAGGGATAACACATAACCAAAATACATTTATTTGGTTGAAGGATTCTAATAGTCCACTTTTTAATAAATTGAAGAGTTGAACTCCTTCAAGAAGCAAGGATTGCTAAATCTTCTGTAACGATGAATGCAGAACCTAATATTCTTTCATTAAACTATTAGTATGTATGGTGCAAACTCCAGGTAAAGCTCACATCTCTGGAGACAGCAATCAGAGAATGTTCACTTTGTCCCTCGCCTACATTTTTAATTCTTTCAGTGGGGAACAACTTATTCTATCTTAGAACCTAGCTCTTAATTGAACTTATTCCAAAAGTCCCTGTAAAATGGTTTTCATACTGTTTTACAAGATAATTGAGTGTAGGTCAATCTTGTAAGGATTCTATTTCATTAAAAAGGAATAGCTTTTGGCCTTTTTGGAGGAACAGGATCTTTCTTTCACCTAAAGTATAATCTTTAAACTAGGAAATCTTTAATGCTCTAATACCCCATGGGTGGCTGGTGGATTTATTATTTTCTTTTGTACTATGTGGTCATTATTTTTATGTAGATTCAGATACTTAGACATTTGAGTGGATCTATCGTGCTCTCACTGTGAGATTGAAGCAGGATTCCAGCATTACTTGGGGTTCTCTCGCAAAATTTCTGGTTTTAATTCCTCCAGTCCAACTTTTCTTGCAGCAATCAGCTGACTTCACCAAAGTCATGAACAATATTCTAGTGACTTTGATGGTCGGTGTTTAATATGCTTCACCACACCTTCTTCCTCTCTCCCCTCTTCTCCATTGTCTTTTGTGAGATTCCATTCCCTTCCAGCCTGTTCAAGAGCAGCCAGCCACTAAAAGGGTTTATTTGAATGAATGACGAGTTTGTTATTTACATAAAAACAATGTACTGTTCCACTGAAATTCTTACACAAGTACATAAAATACACTAACAAACTATGTATAAATTAAACTTGAGCATGGGAAAAATTTGAAAGGATAGATAAATAGTCACAGTTAGTTTAAAAATGTGATGTTATCATAGTGTAGTGATCCTGGAATAGTGTTACAGAGCCTGACAGCTTTTGGATAAATAAACTGTTCCTCAACAGTTCCTTGAGGGATCAGACTTCAGGCTTCAGTACATTCTCCCCGAAGATAGCAGCAGGAAAAGAGCTCAACCAGGGCGATGTGGATCCTTTATTATGTTGGCTGCCTTCATGAAGCAGTAACTCACATAGATGTCTTCAATGGATGAGAGGTCCGAGCCTGTGATGGACTTGGCTGTGTTCACCTCTTTCAGCTTCATTTCTTTATCACTTCAGGAGTGCCTTATTTTTCCAGTTTTGATCTTCCTTATTAAGAATTTAAAACCTCAAGATGTTTGGAAGACATTTCAAGGATTAGTTGCTTCATGAATGAGAGTTTGAGTGTGCTCACAGTTCATTTTAATTTCTTGAAGAAGCCTTTCATATTGCCCTTCAGTACATGATTACATGGATGGAGTTCATCAGGCTTAACCAGTACGTGCAGACTAAAGGTAATGCTGCTCAAGTGACTCAAGACAAATTCAGCACACAGTGACTCAAAAACAACTATTTACTTTATAGTGAAAGATTAATTTTTAAATTTAAATTTTTTAATGTTTAAAATTTAGACATACAGCACGGTAACAGGCCATTTAGGCCCATGAGCCTGAGCCGCCCAATTTATACTCCATTAATCTACACATCCAGTACATTTTGAATGGTTGGAGGAAAGCGGAGCTCCCAGGGAAAACCCATGCAGACACAGAGAGGATGTACAAACTCCTTATAGATAGTCCAGAATTTGAACCCTGGACCCAATCGTTGGTGCTGTGAAGGCATTTCATTAACTGCAACGCTAACTGGAAGAGTATTGTACAATACCTATGGCAGATAAAGCTAGGATAGAAAGTGTAACAGACTCGATTGAGAGGTCCCACCAGATGCCTATTGAACTGAAAGTTATGAAAATGTAAGATTATCTTGATTTTATTTCTTTCTTCCTAGATGAAAATTGTGATCAAATCCCCAAGAATGACTGGATATTGCTATAAAATGCAGGGAGTGCTTGCTTTAATTTCTCACAGGAAGTTTTAAAGAAAATTAGTTTAATCTTTGATTGAAGTTAGAAATAAACAATCATATTTCAAAAGTTACTTTTGTTGAAGAGCATCTCAGTACTGCCCTTGTGAATTGGTTTCCCCAGCCTGAGCTATCTCTTTCAGTAAGATTGGTGAGCTGAGGAATGCGGCTTTATTGGAAGTGTACTTGTTGCATGAGATCTTATTTTGCCCTCTCCAGCAAATGTAAAATGCCCCATGACATTATTGGAGACCAGAGAATTATTCCTGGCAGACTGTGCAATTTCCAACCCTCAAGCAATATACAGTAACTTATGATAACCTGATCATCACATTGTTGTGTGTAGAGTTTTCTAGGTTAAGTTATGACCTGTTGTACTTCGTTACTAATGACACTTCAAAAGTATTTTCCGGGCCCAAAACATCAGTAATATATCCTTACCTCCTATGGGTGCTGCAAGACCGGCTGAGTTCCTCTAGCATTTCTGTGTTTTGACTACAATCATGGTGTCTGCAGACTTTTAGGTTTCATTTATCCAGCTGTGAGGCACTTCACGACATCCTGAAATATTTGAACGTAATATATAATTCAAAGTCTTTCTTTTAAATGTTGACGCTTATCCTGAGCTCCAATGTTAGTCCTGTGGAGATGGCCAATAGTGGAGTTACTGACATCGATAAATCATACAACCTCTTTGTACCATGTATGAAATTAGCTAATAGAAAATTTGTCCAGCAAATCTTTTTGACAAAATTTAACTTTGATGCCTGGACCCCACACAAGGTCAAATTATTTTCTTCTTCTCAGGCAACCCCTCAGAGTTGCTGATCCAATGTCCCCTCTGTGCATTACCTAATATCTGCATTGGTTGAAGACTGTTGTCCTTTTTTGGAATACTTTATTTTCATTTTGTGAACAGCATGCATCAGGAAACAACCATACATAAATTGAAATAAAAGAAAAAAAATCAATGGTAAAGTTGTCCATATCTTTAAACAGTCCCAATCCCCTCCCCCCACCAACCAAAGCCCCAAAATAGAGAAACAAACAAAAGAGAAGATATATACGAAAAAAGAAAAACAGAAAAGCAAAAAAGAAAAGAAGAAAGAAGGAACTGTCAGGATTCGGTATCCAGTTCGTAGGATCTAATTCTAGTAGGGAAAAAAACCAGGACGTAGAACTCAGGAACAGAATAAGTGTCCCTAAATATTCAACCCTGCGTTCTGCAAGTATGGCTGCCATACCTGCAAAAACATGTTATACTTCTTCCTTAAATTGTAAATAATTTTCTCCAGGGGAACACGACTATGCATTTCCACATCCCATCGGACTATATCCAAAGGGGAGTCAGACTCCAAGTAACTGCAATACATTTCCTGGCCATCACCAATACAAATTTAAGAAAATCTAATTGATACTTGGAGAGTTTCATTTTGGATTTTATGTCCACAGTATTTCTGAGGAGAAACAATTCTGGACTACATGGTAATTGTTTCCAAATAATTTATTAAAATTCTTAAATTTTCCTAGAAGAGTTTCACTTTAGGACCAGGTGGAATATAAAAAGGTTCCTGTTTCGTCACCACATCTAAAATGTACTGGAATTTAATTGATGTAATTTCTGTAGGGTAAGGTATAGCTGATGAAGAAAAATATATTGCACCAATCTATATCTTACATTAATTGTATTGTACATTAATTAATTACATGCAGTCTTGACATAAGTCAGACCAGTTCTTGTCACCAATACTAATATTCAAGTCTGATTCCCATCTTTGTTTTGATTTATATAACTCTCGCTTAAGAGTCCCTGACTGAAGTAGAGAATACATTGTTGATGTAAACTTTCTCGTGATCCCCTTTCAAATCGGAATCTCCATTTCACTGCACTCTGGTAACATCATGGTCAGTCCTAATTCATCTCTTAAAAAAAGATCTTAACTGAAAGTAGCAGAAGATTGTATTATTATGAATATTAAATTTATTTTTTAACTGACATTAGTTGTCTTTACAGATAACAATCTTCCACATATCTGATCCCTTTATAGAACAATGTATGTAGAATTTTATTATCCAATGTTAAAGGAATTAATCTTTTTTGAGTCGAGTGCATTTTTAGAAATATTTTTACCTTTAGATCCAATTAAATTATTCAATTTATACCAAATATTCAAAATATACTTTGTTAAAAGTGCTTCCTTACCACCCAAAATGGATTTAATATCCTATTTAAAAATAAGATTTTCTGCTACTCTCTCTCCGACTTTGTGCAGTTCAATTTCCACCCATGAAGCTTGTCTCTTCCATCAAAGAGGAAAGTAACACATTTAATCTGGACCGCCCAATGGTTATATTCAAAATTTGGAAGTTGCAAACCCACCTACATGATATTTCCAAGTTAAGTTTTCCATGGAGACTTTGGCTAACTTATCTTTCCAATGAAATTTCCTAACTAACATTCAAATTTTGAAAAAACTTCAGTGGTAATAGTATTGAAAGAGTCCGAAAGAGTTACTGAGTGTGCAGAAATATATTCATTTTAATAAAGTTATCAGAAGAGTTGGCGGGGATGGGGTACTGAACTTTAAGATCAGCCATGATCTCGTTGAATGGCGGAGCAGGCTCGAAGGGTTGAATGACCTACTCCTGCTCCTATCTTCTATGTCTATGTCTATGTTAAGAGTTATCCATTTATTAAATCTTCTTCAACTTTTTTAAGCAAAGGGAGGTAATTCATTTTATCCAATTTTTAAGTCATTATCCATTTTGATCCCCAAATATTTACTCCCATTCTTTGACCATCTAAAATGTGTATTTCTTGAACAATTTGTATATTCCCCATCAATTAATGGCACAATCTCACTCTTAGCCCTATTTATTTTATACCCAGAAACCCTCCCAGAATCTTCCAATTGTAAATGCAACCTTTGAAAAGAAGTTTCGGGTTCTGCCAGATATTTTTTTGAATATTTTATTTATGATTTTACAAACTTAAACTCAAACAGTTATCAACATTATTAGTGCCAATGTTAACAGTATCAGCATTGACTACAATTACAGTTATCCATTTTATACAGTTTTCTTCAGACTTCAAGCTCTTTTCATCTCCCTCCCTCCCCAACCCCCACATTTAACACTTAACACTAAACTAACCACAACATTCAATGTATTCACAACAAAGGTATAAGACATACATCAGGGTTTTATGGGTTTATGGGTAGCCAGTGCTCAGGCTGTTTTCTTCTCTTGAATTTTGCTGGTTGGGATGAGATGGACACCCCTCTCCCTCCACTGATTGAGGGATAGATGGAGAAGGACGGGCAGCAAGGCACAATTATAATTGTGCTCCTATGGAATTTAAGTGTGGTTGCCAAATTTAAAAAAAAGTGTTATACTTTTCTCTTAAGTTGTAAGTTATTTTCTCCAGGGGAAGACAGCTTTGCATTTCTGTGTTCCAGCGAGTAATGCTCAGGCAGGATTCAGATTTCCAGGTAACCGCTGTGCACTTCCTTGTCACTGCCAATGTGATCAATACGAATTGGATTTGAAATTTGGACAGATTCATTGTAAGTCTTATGTTCATTATGTTTCCCAAGAGGAACAACTCAAGGTCCTGTGGGAATTCTTTACCTATGATTTTTTTCTAGGATTTGGCCTAGTTCCACCCAGCAATTTCTCACCTTGTTACACTTCCAGGTTGCGTGCACAAAGGTACCTGTCTCAATGCCACACCTAAAGCATTGGTCTGACAATTCTGGTTTAGATCTGTTCAATTTTTGTGGTATCAGGTACAGCTGGTGTAGAAAGTTGTACTGCGCATTAATGATTGCAGGCATGGTGACCGACATAAGTCAGACCAGCACTGCTTTTCAATTGTTATTCCTAGGTAAGACTCCCACCTCTGCCTTGATTTTTGAAGGCCTGGTTTAGGACTTTCTGCATGGAGCAAGAGATACATTGCCGGATGAACTTCCTTGTGTTCCCCCTTCAATTCATGCCCTCTATGTCACTGCATGTTGGTAGGGCCATAGTTGGACCTAATTTGTCCTGAAGGAAATATCTTATCTGAAGGTAGCAGTAGAACGTCTTATTTGATAAATCATACTTATGCCTGATTTGTTCAAACAACATTAGTTGCTCCTGCTTGCAACAGTCCTCTACACACCTGATGTCATTACGATGCCAAGTGTCTAGGATCTTGTTAACTACCATCAATGGTATAAATCTATTTGGAGTCAGGGTGTTTTTGGGGACAGTCCCCCTTTGATTGCTAAATACTGGTTAATTTTATTCCAAATGAAGATAATTTGTTTTTAGTATAGGGCTGCCTGTTTTCCCAGATAATAATTTGATGTTCCATTTATAAATAAAGTCCGATGTTACCTTCTCACCCACCCCAATGTGGAGATACAACCACTACACTGGCCGCACTCCTACCAGCCTACTGCAGGGGGAAACCACTATACCTGCAGGTAGACAACCTGGGGAGGCTGGCCCCACCTGCTGGCTGTCAATCACCAGCCCGTATCAAGACTTGAGCTGGCCCCTTTGGGGACAGTTAGACACGTGGAGCCAACAGTACATTGAGAAGCTAATTAAAATCTATTGTACAGTCTGTGGACTTTGCGTCAGAATTATTTGTGCAAAAGCTCTCACATCCATGTAGATCAATTTGTGCCCAGGATGGTACACCTCCCCTTTCAAAGAGTGAGGCAATGTATCTCGACTGGGCTGTCCAATAGTATTTCTTAAAAGTCTGGTTCTGTCAAAAATATTAATACATCAACTGTAAACTGACTAATCTTATGTTCATCTTGGTCAACCCTGAACCCCTTCATGTCTGGATCCCATTGAATAATTTCTGCCCAAGGTTCTATAGCCAAAATGAAAAGAGCCAGAGATAATGGACATCCTTGTCTGCTTGATCTGGTCAGTGGGAATGTTGGAGGTACTCGACCATTCGTCACAACTCTGGCCTTAGGTTCATTATATAGGGCTTGAATCCAGTTTATAAAATTTTAATCTAATCGAATTTCTCCAGTACTTTAAATTTTTAAAAATCCCACTCCAATCTATCAAAGGCCTTTTCCGCGTCCAAGGAAAATGCCACACTTAAAACATCTCTTTTCACAGCCAAATGAATTATAATAAACAATCTTGTTGTATTGTCCACTGATTGCCTTTTCTTAACAAATCCTGTTTGATTCTATTTATCAATTTTGGCAAAAATTTCACCAATCTGTTTGCCAAAGCTTTTGCTAGTATTTTATAGTTCATATTCAACAAGGAAATCAGCCTATATGATGATGGTTTCAATGGATCCCTATCTTTTTTGGGAATTACTGTTATTATTGTGTGTTGAGAAAGAATCCGGCAAAGTATGTGATTCAATTGCTTGATTTAGTACCTCCATAAAAAGAAGCATTTATAAATCCTTAAATTCTTTATAAAATTCTCATGGAAAATCATCCTCGCTGGGAGATCTATTAACATGCAATGAATTCAATGTCTCTTCTATCTCCAATTGAGTAAACAATTCATTTAGTTCCATCTGCTCAACCAAATTCAAATTTGAAAAAGTCAGTTGTGACAAATAATAATTTATTTTATTAATATATTTTTGGGATTATGATTTATATAATTTGGAATAGAATAATTTGAAGGCCTAATTAATTTCCTGGGGGCTTATAAGAGTTCTAGTTCAATTGCATTAATTGTTTGAGAGACCTATAATGTTTTCAGTTGCCAAGTTAGGACCTTGTAAGCACTTTCTCCCAGTTTGTAGTACCTTTGTTTTGTTCTCATTATTGCTTTCTCTCTCTTATAAGTTTGTAACATATTATACGAGCTTTTTATTAATAAGCACTCTTTGTTTCTGTTCTAAGCTCCTCAATTGCAGGTCCTTCTCCAAGTGATGTATCTCTTGTTCCAATTTGTCTACCTTCCTCGAATATTCTTTTTTAATTCTCGAGGTATAACTAATTATTTGACCCCTTAAATAAGCTGTTAAAGTGCCACACATAGTCGTTACCTTTTTAAGGGTAGGGACAGCAGAAGGAGTCTGAGCTGATCGTCCAGTTTAGCCTCTTGATGTTAAAGAATATTGAATGCATTTCTCCTGCAAACCATGTGAAAGAATATGACAAGCATAATTTTGTTCAGCATTCACAACCCATTCCTTCTTCCTCCCTGCCCCCACTCTCTACTTCCCCACCTCCAGGAGAAATAGTTGAATGTCAACACTAAGAATCTAAAGAGCTGACAGAATTAGCAATCCTGGAACAAAATGTTTTTGCTCATCCACAGACTGCTATGGTATGCACAGTAAGTATCCCAAGCATTCCAACCCAATCCTTTCAAATTATTTGACAAATAATTCATGCAAACTTTAACATTTTGGTCTGATGACTGAGTCTGAAGATTAAGCTCATTATGCTGACTTGAAGTTGTCCATTTAGGATGTCTGTCAAAGTCTTATTACTTATCCCCACTACATTAATAATGTATAACATTTATTGCACTAAATATGTTAAAACTGAAATTCCAGCCATGTGAGAATCGTTATCTTGAAATTTTAATTCATCCTTTGCTCATAGGTAAATAGACACTGAATATCCAGCTAGCATTCAGTCAAGTATCCTCACCAGTGGATTCCAGGACACTGTAAGTTTGTTCAGTTGTCACATTGTACCTCGTACAATGAGAAGAGTTTATTCTGTTCTACTATTATCAAAATCCCGAATGAAATGCACATTCATTATGTTCTCTTTTCCCTGTTCTAACTGATCTCTCTCCAACACTGCACTTCATACTGTGCTTTACGTTTCCCCATAAATCAAGGTGAAAGCCTCCTTCATCAGTTCTTTTAACCAACTTCCAGAGTTTTTCCAATTCAGTTCTGTTCTAATTGGTTGATAGGTCATGTACTGAGGTACACTGAGAAAGTTCATTCTGTGAGCAGTCCAGATAGTCATCCCACACAGAATAAGGAATTAAAGGAACAGTACAAAGTGCAACATTAGAAAGGGATGGTTGGCATTTCAGGTCACTACCCTGCCCTCAGATTCTCAAACTATTTCTGAGATCTCTCAAGTCTCCATCTCAGGAAACAAACTACACGTGGACACTGACAGAAAACCTAAACTCCCACAGTGACAGCACCTGGATCCACCCATTGCTTAATGCTTCTGCTTCAACAACCCACCACCCACGACAGTTTTTCTCCATTTACACTCTCAGTCCCAATGCAGGGTCGTAACCTAAATGCCAACCATTCCCTTCCTCCCACAGAAGATGCCTGACATCCAGCAGATTATTTTGCTTTGCTCCAGATCCCATATCTGCAGTCTCCTATGGGTTCATAAAATATGTGCATGGATCCAGTTTCGACGCAAGAATGATCTCACTTTAAGTTATTTTCTTTTCTATTTGATTATGCACATTGATCAGGCTGTACACTTTATCGCCACCATTGGAACCATTCTTCAAACAGTTGTCTGCTGCTCTATGAGGTGAATAACATATAGAATGAGGCTGTCCTGTAACTTCAAGGCAAGTTTTGGGGAAATCCCATTGCCATTCAAATGTGTAAATATTGATAGCCCATATCAAGGATTCCCTAGCGGGGTGGCCAACCTTTTAATTTTTAATTTAGACCTGCAGCACCGTAACAGGCTATTTTGACCCATGAGTCTATGCCACCCAATTAACCTACACCTCTGGTATGTACTCGTGGGCCAAAATTGTCTGTTACCATGCTGTAGGTCTAAATTAAAAATTAAAAGGTTGACCACCACTGCCCTGAGGCTCAGTTTGCCTGTGGATTTGTTTTCTTTTTGTTGACAGCTCACCAAAGGGAGTTCATGGTCCAGAGAATTGTAGATTAAACTATTTCTCAGAGAGGACCTCATCAAACCACAATGATCTTCACAAACCAATTGATGTGGAAGCACAGAAAAAAAAGGAACAGGGTTAAGTTATTTGACCATTTGAAGCTGTTCCTCCAGTCAATATAATCATGAGTGATTCTCCTTCTCAATACTTCATTCTGGCTCCTCTTTAATCTATTTTAATCTAGATATCTATTTATCACCTTAAGTATCTTCAGCAAGTTGGCTTCCATGCACATCTATAGTTGAGAATTTATTTTTCTCTTCATCTCTGTCCTTTATCGTGAGACTGTTCCTTTGGGTCTGCACACCCTGGTAAGAGGAATTATCCTCCCTGTGACCAGCCGATGAATGCCTGGCAGAATGTCTCATATGCCCCATCATGTCCCCAGAAGCGAGTGTGACTAGGATGCGACATATCTTTAAATATGTTGGCTACGAGGCAGCAGGAAGTGAAGATGGAGTCAATGGAGAGGAGGGCAGCCTGGATGATGGCCTGAGCTGCGTCTCCACCACTTAGCAGTTTTTCGTGGTCTGGATCTGAAGTTATATTAACAGAAACACATTGGGCACACTGCAGAAGTATTAATCAAAAGAAAGATGAGGAAATAATTAAAGAGATGCAAGCTACCTTATCGCATGTACTTTGGATTAGGTTTAATCATGTGACAATCTTTTTTTAACCACTACAACCCTTCATTAAAAATACAGAAATGCCCCATTACAACCTGCACAATTTTTAAATAACAATGGAGGCCCACCTTTAGAATGCGACAGGATGCATGAATGGAGGAGTCTGGGCTAGCAATGACAAACAAGATAGATTTTGTTTTTCTTTTTCAGTCTTTTTATTCAATGTATCATCAGTGAACAATACATGAGGAGAATAGAATATAGAATCGATTAGTAAAAACTGAAACATCAATACATTGCAATACACAATACAATGTATAACATTATAACATACTGATAGATTTTGGAAGGTGCAGAGGGATGGGGCCTGACACCACTGCCAACCTGTGATGCCTGAAACCACGGCCATTCCCCAGGGCATCTCACAGCAATCCTCTTGATCTGTTGGAGGATTGATTGGCCAAACCAATGTGACACACTCAAAGTATTGTTCAACACAGGAAACCTAAGTCATGTTACTATTTAAATGTTGTGCTTGCCTCTTGTCCTATCGATTTGGATGTTGGAATAGGTTAGAATCACTCTGCTCAAAGCCATTCAACAAGAAGTTTCAACTTTTTAAAAAGTTTCCATATGAGTTGGATAATTCTCACTTGTGACATGTTTTGCTAAATTACACCGGAGCGAATTTATATCAATTGCATGATGAAATACTCTGATTGCTGTGACTTAATAATCAAGACTGGCACCAATAACAGCATTAATTCAGCAATTATAACATTAAAACAACTATTACTCTCTAATACTTTGAAATATGTAGAATGTAAAACCCTGTGACAATCTAGAGCAGTTTCCAATTTTCAACAATTACATTGGTGCTTGTGGAAAAGACTGGAGGTTGAAATTCTGGATGTGAGTATATTATCTACGCCACTGTTTAATCATGCTTGAACTGATGACTGTAGAAACAGGACTCTATATAAATTGTAAAGCTTAATTCTAGAATTCTAGCATTTGATATGCTTGATTGATAATCCTGTGTTTGATAACACAGTCAATAACATCTCCTTTGATCAGCTCTGACGTGACCAGTGTTTTAATCGTGCTCACACCACTTTGTGGAAATTGGTCAGAGAGACTCCAAAATTGTCCGTTAGATGGTTACACACTAGGGGCAGCAGATGCTGGAATTATAATGAAGTGTCTTGATGAAAGGGTTCTGACCCAAAACATTGACCACTGATGCTGCTTGACCAGTTGAGTTTCATCAGTGGATTTTTTTTTTTTGCATCAGATGTTTAGTTTCTTCTTCATTCTAACTTTAAATAAATGTATAATTATTTTATATCAATTGTCAAAAGACAATAATAGTCATTTATTGCATTAAATCTATGAGCTGTCTGAATTTGTTGTAACAGTTTATTGGAATTTTAATTTGAGACTATAATCTTTATGGTTTTAAAATAAATATTAACATGTGACTAGATGATGGCGATTGAATCTCTAAATGAGCTATGTGATTCTTATGAGAATGCTTGATTTCCCAAGAGCAAATAACAGTCTTATAATTCATTCTTGGTTACTTGGCACTCAATATGTCACTGCAGGTAGATTTCATGTTTTGGAAGAAATAACATGATCATCAATACATAATTCAGTAAAATACCCTTGGGTCATCCATTTGTCATACGCGAATTGCCAAAAAATTCACATACTCTGTAGTAATTACACTTAACATGAATGTACATGCAACTCATGAATCTGTAATTGCAGACCCACAAAATGAAGAAGGGAGAAGGCTCATAACTAGTGGCTCTAAAAATATTTTGGCAGTCCCGTCATTTATTTTTACTAATGAGGTGCCAAGCCAAAAGAATAAGACTTGGTTTGTTTTGTGTGACTGTCCCA
The DNA here is from genome assembly GCF_036971445.1 of Narcine bancroftii. Classification (NCBI taxonomy): domain Eukaryota; kingdom Metazoa; phylum Chordata; class Chondrichthyes; order Torpediniformes; family Narcinidae; genus Narcine; species Narcine bancroftii. The sequence goes on from NC_091474.1 coordinate 207,819,504, forward strand.
TAAAGCACACCAGCCTTTGCAATATTAGTGCAGTAATTTACTGAAATCCTTTACCAAACTACATTCACACCAAAGACTTTTCAACCAATTTAAAGTGAAAATGCTTCTAAAATTCAGTTTGTATATGAAGATGCAACATTGAAATGGAAGCTGCTTAGATATGACAAACAATTGGATTGTTAATTATTAAATGAAAATCTAGAGAGCTGATGTTACAGTTTAGAATGTGTAAAAAGATATTCCTGACATGCATTGGAAAATGTGAACAAAAAACTGGGTTCATTTAAAATGAGAAAAAAAATCATTAACGATTTCCCTTTTCACGTGTTAATGATATTGAAAATGTAATGGGAAGATTTTCTTTTTCCTATTTTTACAATTGAATTCTAAAACAATTTGAAAACAATGGGTTTTATGATTTCCTTGGACTATGATCAGGGGAATTCATTGCAGTATCATTAAAGTAATGAACAGCGGAAATCATCCTACAACGGGAGAAAAGGAAATATATATCACAACAGAAAGCGTGGGTAGGAATGTCACTCATGTACTTGAAGAATGGGCTGCGTCTGAGCTTTTAAGAGAAAATGGAAATGATAAGCTGGTCATTAAAAATCCGTAGGACTTGAATATTCATGAGTGACTGGGGCCAGATGGAGTGCATGCTAAACTACTTAAGGAAATGAGGGCAGAACTGGAGGAGCTGTGGCTGAACATTCTCTCAGCTCATTGAGCACGTGGGTGGTGGTTCCAGGGGAGTGGAAAATAGCTAATGTTCCAATTTAAATAAAACATTAGGAGCAAAATGCTGTGAATTATAGTTCTGTTGGTTTGACATATATAGTGGGGATAGTATGAGAACCCATTGTAAAGGAATCAATTAAAGTGTAATTAAGATGATAATTCCCTTGGCAACATATATCTAAGAAAGACAAATTGAAGCTTACAAATTTATTGGAATGTTTTGAAGCTGTAAAACATAATTGGTGGATCAGGGTGATGTTGAAGGTAGGGTATATTTTACATTTTCATGGGTAAATTGAAAGCAGTTGGTTGAAGGGAAGTGTTGTAAATTGGAGAATAAATTGGTAAAATGATGGGAAACAAAGGGATTAATCAATGTTAGTAGTTCTAATTGGACAGCTGTGACCAGCTGAGTACCCTAAGGTTCAGCCCTGGGACCAATGATCCTTACTTATAAATATTCCTGATGGAGGGTTTGACATCTAGTTGGCAGATGATACCAAGTCGTGTGGAAAAGCAGGATGTTCAAGCAAAGTGAAATACTTCAGAATAATCTGCAGAGACTTTACTTGGTACAGCAAAGACAGATGGGATTCTAGAATGATTAATGCATGTTAATCTGGTACTGAAGCAGTAAATACGATTACGATGAGGAGGCATCTTTTTCCATATTTATGCCAGAGATATGTAGTCCTCCACTGGCCTCATACCTCTGCAGATCTCTTGTTTTTGCTTATTGATTAAAAATGCATGTATTCCATTATTTCAGTCTCTTGTAGTGATAATAATGGCAGACAAATAACTGGACATTAAACATTAAGCAAACTGATTCAATAGCTGAAAAGACATGTTTGTAACCAGGATAAGACTGAATGAATTGTAGTGCTACAGTTCTGGGCAATGATACTGAAAGGAGCCTTGACATGAGAAAAGGTCATTTGAGCATTTAACTGTGGTCTGTGGAAGGAAGGATTTGGTACACTAATTGTTGCTCCCTAGATACCAAGATCTAATCACCTCTTCCAACAAGAATTTTTATATCTTCCTGATTTACTTTATTGTTAGACCGCCTTTCTCTTTTCATTGTAGTGCTTGATGTGGAATGATTTAATCATAAAGTGTATTACTGCAGAGCTTAATTAGTTTTGACTTTTGTTCAGCATGTTTGTAACAATCAGGAAATATTCTAGTCTAATGAATTAACAGATATGTTAAGGTCATTTAGACTTTCATTGATGCATCATATTAATTCTATTAGTCGACTAAACAGATTTTTTTCTCCATCCTGTTTTGATTATAGTAGTTAAATTTATAGATCTAGCTGTTTAAAACTGAATGGTAATCATGCAGAAATACATAATTGGAAGTGAAAGCAATGATTCCCTTGATGAATCAGTAGGTAAATGCAGGCTTGATCTGGCACAAAACCATACTGAAAGGTCTCAGGTTGATGATGCGTGCTGAGGCAACTAAATTCAATCAGCACAGGGATGGGGCTTGCAAAGGAGAGGGCATCATAACAATGGCAGACCCATCAAATCATGAGGAGAAATAAAGCATCCCACTTAGTTCCTGGTTACTATCCAGGAACTCCTGCTTGTTCACGTGTAAGCTTAAAAATACATGGGTTCCTTTCATTGTGTAAATGCCAGGATGCACCTGCCTGCAACCACTGGTGGTAACTCGGCTGGAACTTGTGGCATTAAGTGAACCCACTAATCTATGAAAGGGAGGGCCTGAAGGCTGAAAGAAATCCCTAAATTTCAGCAGTATAAATAGCTCCCATTTAATTCTCTAAGGTACAATAGGGCCATTGACATTATGACACAATGTCTCCTCCTCACTAATTATCAACACAGGCGCACCTCAAGGATGCGTGCTTAGCCCACTCCTCTACTTATTATACACCCATGATTATGTAGCCAGGCATAATTTCAATGCTTATCTACAAATTTGCCGATTACACCACAGTTGTTGGCAGAATCCCAAAAGGCAATGAAGAAACTTTCAGGAGGGAGAGTGGTGTCACACCACTCAATGTTAGCAAAACCAAGGAGATGATTGTGGACTTCAGGAAGAAATCAGAGGAACACAACCCAGTCCTCATTGAGGACTCAGTAGTGGAGAGGGGCAAGATCTTCAAATTCCTAGGTTTCAACATCTCTGAAGATCTGTCCTGGAGTTTCCATCACAAAGAAGGCTCACCAATAAAACTTTCTTCTGCTATATCCAGCTAAGATCTTTCTTCAGGGATCATTTGTGACTAATTATGGCTCTGCACCTGTGTAGTGACATGGAGATTTTAATTCGAAAGGGGATTACATGCAAGTTCATCTCTATGATGTATCTCCTATTCCAAAGTGAAGGCACAAAGCTGGGCTTACACAAGACAAGGGAAAGGTGGGAGATGGACTTGGGCTCAACAATCCACAAGCGATGCTAGTCAGACTGGTGTCTGGACAGCATGACAGCAGTTATTAATGCCAGGTACAGGTTGGCGAAATACAATTTCCTGGATCAACTGTACCTCACATCATAAAACATACATAAATCTAAATCAGAAATCTTGGAAATGTGCTTTAGGTGTGGTGTGGAGATTGGAGCCTTTATTCATTCAACCTGGCTGGTCACAAAGGTGAGATCCTTCTGGGAGGACCTGGGGAACATTCTGAAAAAAAAATTACAAAGGAGGATTTTCCACAGGATCTAGAATTGTACTTTCTGGGACACATTATGAACATGAGTTTTAAACTGTTCAGATACCAAATTCAGTTTGTGAAGGTCATTTTGTTGGTAGCCAGGAAGTGTAAAGCAGTTACATGGAAGTCCAACTTCTAGCTAAATATCACACGATGGAATAGGGCAATGCAGAGTTGTATTTTCCTGAAGAAAATCACGTCCAATTTAAGGAGAAAATATGACAGATTCATTTAGGTATGGCAGCCTTATTTGTAACATATATAGTTACACCCCTTCTAAATAGAGGAAAGGTAAAAATTTATACTAAGAGGGGAATGATTGAGATAAATGAAGTGGGTCATGGTGTAAATGATGTGCTCTTGTTCTGTATCTTTTTCATTTTACTTTATGTTACTCTGGGTTTATATTTGATTCCTTTAAGCATCTGTGACTCTATAGATTTTTGGTTCTTTATGTTTGTTTAATTTACATAATCTTTTCCTTGTGGTATTAGGGTATTGGAGGGTAGGGAGAAGGATGGGCAGGGGAAAATGAACTCTGAATGATTGTTGAGAAAGATTATATTGTTGTTTTGGATTTGTGTAAGTCTTGGAAAATCAAAAATAAAATATTCAAAAAAAAAAAGACTTGACAGTAGCTCTACTTTGAGAGGTTTTGAGGAGATTCAGTATGTCACCAAAAACTCTCAAAACTTCTACAGGTGTACTGTGGAGAGCATTCTGGTTGGTTGCATCATTGCTTGGTTGCACCAAATCTCAGGATAAGAATAAACTCCAGAGGGTTGATAACTCAGCCTGCGACATCACAGGCCCCAGACTCCACTCCATATACCATATAACCATATAACCATTTACATCACGGAAACAGGCCATGTCGGCCCTTCAAGTCCATTGAGGACATTTACATAAGGCGGTGTCTTAAAAAAGCAGCCTCTATCCTCAGAAACACCCATCACCCAGGCCATGGCCTCTTCACTCTGCTATCATCGGGAAAGAGGTGCAGGAGACTAAAGACAAGCACTCAGCGTTGTAGAGCGCATCAAAAGAACCAAAGACTTGTTGATCCTTTAAAACTCAAGGCCTTTATTAACTAAAAGACTGGAGCATATCACATGTAGGTCGACCAGTCCAGAATGACCTGATCTGGCTAGGAGCAACCCTTTAAGATCTGTGTGGCTATGCTCTCAGCCAATCACAGTCATCCTACACGATAATCTGTACATATACACATTGGTGATAGAACCTGTACTATCACAAGCGGCACAAGGACAGCTTCTTCCCCGCTGCCATCAGATTCCTGAATGATCAATGAACCAGACACTGCCTTACTTTTCGTGCACTATTATTTTAATTTTTAAAATATTTATTGTTGTTATTTAAGATGGTTATAATATGAATGTTAACACTATGACGCTGCCACAAAACACTAAATTTTATGACGATTTTGATTCTGTTTGAAGAATGGTATATCGATGTTAGAAATTTGGAGTGGGAGTGTTATGTGTTGTGAAGAGAGAAGTTGGGTTGTAAGGACCAGTACCAGCTTTCTGTTATTCTGGTTAACTCTACTACAACAGCGAGGGGACCTGGAGTTTAAAAATCTGGGATTAAAGAATTGACAGGGATGGAGATATAGATTTGAAAATGATGAAACAGGAAAAGGCATAAAAAGTGGCAACAGAGACTCGGTGAAATTCTTTTCAGATACAATCGAGGCGATGTTCAGTAAAAGCTGTTTACTCGGTCACATGCAGCTTTTTAAAACCTCGCACATTCCAAAAGACGTCAGTGCATTGTCAATTAAGCCGTTAAATGGCCCTCCCAGAATTTATAGGAGGGTAAACCTCTGGTGCCATTACTGTCCACCGCTCTTGGGAGGTCATCCACGCCTTCATATAGAGGGTCATGGAAAGAGTTGGTCAAGGTTTAGATCACGGGTGTCAAACTCAAATTCACAGAGGGCCAAAATTAAAAACTTGGATTAAGTCGTGGGCCAAACTAAAAATTTATTGAAAATTTTCAACAACATCTGCATGTTTTCTCTTCTTTCAACATATGTAATGTTAAACTTTTTCTTATTAAAATAAATGTTTAATAATAGTTTTGGTTAAACTCTTTCCAGAAGAAGCATTAACAAATGAGAAATAAAATATTCAATAAATAATATTTCTCTGTAGCCTTTAAGCTCCTTTTAAATGTATTTTTTTCACAAATCAACAAGTCAAAAAAAAACAACTTGCTTCAATGAAAATCCAATCTTTCAACTATGAACAGTCCAAAGTTAACCAAAGAACATATTAATCCAAGCTTAGCTTGCTCCACTGTGATTTACTCTGATGCACCTGGGTCTAAACCAGATACTTGGCATCTCTTCTTAGATGCAAGTTCATCAAACTCTGGGGTCAGAGTTTGCCTCCCACCTGTCTTGAAAGGTCCTGTTTTCTGTCTTTCGTTTGGCCATTTTTCGTAAGGGGTTTATTACGTGTGAGTTGGGTGACAGGTCGCAGGTGCTAATGAAAGTAAAGAGAGGAGCTGGGGGCGATTAGCGGGCTGACGGGCCGGCGCCAACGCATTTGAAAAGCATTCTGGGATTTGTAGTATTAGCTGTGCATGCGCTATACTGGCGCGGCGGCCAGCAGGCCAGCTCTAATACATATTTGATATGATCTTGCGGGCCAAATATAATTATATCATGGGCCAAATTTGGCCCGTGGGACTGAGTTTGACATGTGTGGTTTAGATGAATGGGTTTTAGTTGGTCAATCATAAATATCTCTGGATGCCCCCCAAATGGCCAGAAGACAAGTTGTACAATTGTTTCATAGCACTCTGAAGTGGCCCTCATGCTGCCTCTGTAAAGTGGCCCATGTGCACCTCTACGCACAAACACAAACTCACATTCGCAGAGTTCCTTTGGGATGAAGGGTGCCGTTGTTCCATGCCTTGACGTTGGAACTGGGGCCAATTGTCCAAGCTGCTCCCATAGTCTGCCTAAGACTTCAGTTGGTGGCCCCTCCTGTCTGCGTGCTGTGGGCATGAACTCCCCAGGGCTCCATAAACCAACTCAGCTGATGAGATGTTGAAATCCTCCTTGGGTCTCATTCTTATTCCCAGGAGGATCCAGGACAGCTTGTCCACCCAATCAGGTCCCTGGAGGCAGGCCAACAGTGCAGCCTTCATGTGCCTATGGACCCGCTCGACCAGCCCATTCAACTGCAAGTGGTAGGCAGTTGTGGTGGAGCTGCATTCCCAGCAGTCACGACAAAACATCCCTGAGTGCGGAGGTAATCTGTGGGCCTCTGTCGGAGGTGATGTGTGTAGGTAGACCAAACCAAGATGCTCAGGCAGAAATAAAAGCTCTGGCGCATGAATCAATCGATGAGTCTGTCATAGGAACCGCCTCCGGCCACCTAGTGAATCTGTTGACGACCGCTAACAAGTACCTAGACCCTCGTGACACCGGACCTGCGCTGACAATGTTCACATTCTTGTGGTCGAATCTGCGGTGCGGTGGCTGGAAAGGCTGAAGTGGCGACTCCATGTGCCATTGAACTTTTACAGATTGGCAGTCCATGCACGTCTTTGCCCAGTATGTGACCTACTTTATGAGTCTATGCCATCCAAACTTGTCAGCTATCAGGTGGACCGTTGCTCGAGAGGGGTGGGAGAGTCCGTGAATGGCATCAAAAGTGCAACATCTCTACGCAGCAGGGATGATAGGCCGAGGCTGACCCATGGAAACGTCACACAGGAGAGTGGTACCTTGCAGCCCAAAGGCTACATCCTCGAGTTGCAGGTTCATGACAGCAGTTCTATAAGCTGGGAGTTCATCATCCTGGCGCTGAGTTTTGGCATGCGCCATGTAGTCTACCCCCAGAGAGAGGGCATGTATTGCTTGAACGAAGGAGCGGGACAGGGCATCAGACACCACATTACTCTTAATGGAGTAATGTTTAATTCTGATTGAAAACTTGGATACATAAGATAGGTGGGCTGAACAGGGATCCGATGCCTTCGCGAAGGCAAACATTAGCAGTTTGTGGTCAGTAAAATCCGTGAAATCCCTGCCTTCCAAAAAATAGCAGAAGTGTCTGACCACTAAATACAGTGCCAGCAGTTCCCTATCAAATGTGCTGTATTTCCTTTCCAGAGGCTAGAGGCTTCCATTGTCCATTGGTGTACTGTTCCAAGACCGGACCTACTGCCATGTAGGACGCATCTATCATCAAGGTGCTTGGTGCATCCATTTGTGGATGGACCAGCAATGTTGCCTTTGCTAGAGCGTTTCATCTGCAGGAATGCTATCGTCATTTCCTTTGTCCACTCGAGTTCTTTGGCACCGCTGGACATGAGGTCGAAGAGGAGTTTCATAATATAGGCATAATTTAGGCTGATACTCAGGTAGATGGTGTGGTGAAGAAGGCATTTGGAATGTTGGCCTTCATAAATCGGAGTATTGAATTCAAGAGTAGGGAGGTTATGATGAAATTGTACAAGGCATTGGTGAGGCCAAATTTGGAGTACTGTGTACAGTTTTGGTCACCAAATTATAGGAAAGATATAAACAAAATAGAGAGATTGCAGAGAAGGTTCACGAGAATGCTGACAGGATTTCAGGGTCTGAGTTACAGGGAAAGGTTGTGCAGACTGGGGCTTTTTTCTCTGGAGCGTAGAAGATTGAGAGGGGACTTGATAGAGGTGTTTAAGATTTTAAAAGGGACAGAGTAAATGTGGATAGGCTTTTTTCAATTAAGAAAGGGGGAGATTCAAACTAGAGGACATGGTTTAAGATTGAAGGGGGAAAATTATAAGGGGAACATGAGGGGAAATTTCTTTACGCAGAGGGTGGTGGGGATGTGGAATGAGCTTCCGACAGATGTGGTCGAGGCGGGATCATTGGTTACATTTAAGGAAAGACTGGATCGTTACATGGATAGGAGGGGACTGGAGGGGTATGGACCGGGTGCTGTTCAGTGGGACTAGGAGGGTGGGGATTTGTTACGGCATGGACTAGTAGGGCCGAACTGGCCTGTTCTGTGCTATAAGTGGTTATATGGTTATATGAGCTGCAGAGGGTAGAAAATGACAATAGAAATGGAGTCCTTTGATAGTATCAGGTCTCATGAATTTGAGGATAACTTCCATCTGCTAGGCAATGGAACGACACCCCACTACTGATCTGATGTTCCAAGAATTCGATAGAGGACTGCCCGAATTTGCACTTGGCAGGGTTCACAGTTAGCCCGAACTCCTGTAGGTGGCAGCAGTGTAAATACAGATGCTACTGGTGCTCTTTTTGGGAGTGGCTGGTGATGAGTATGTCATCTAAGTATTCGAAAAGGAAGTCCATGCCATGCCCCATTGCATCCATTAGTCACTGGATTGTTTGTGCAGCATTTTTGAGCGCAAAAGACATTCTCAAAAATTTGAAGAGGCCAAATGGTGTTATGATGGTGGACTTGGGCACATCCTCTGGGCTTACAGGTATTTGGTGGTACCCATGCAACAAATCAATTTTAGAAACTATCCTGGCCCCATGAAGATTAGCTGTAAAGTCCTGTATATGGGGCACAGGGTAGTGGTCTGCAGTGGTAGCATCGTTGAGACATCTGTAATCCCTGCAAGGTCCTAAATTCCAATGAAAACAGGCCAAGAGCTGACAAGGGTCAATTAATAAGAGATGCTTTGACAGATTAAAGTTGTGACTATGAGAGGCCATGGGCCATTAAAGGTGTCACCAAGGAATGTCCTAAGGGGTTAGAAGTACAAATGTGAGAGGCCATGACAGGTTAATGATGTGACTCTGAGCAGTTAAAGGTCATGAGAGATTAAAGTGTGATATTGTGAAGTCTCATTCCTTTTGGCAGTGGAAGAATGTAATTCTCTGGACTTTCTTTCCAATATCCACAGAGTAACCTGGAAATGATCAATAACATAATTGAGTCAAGAGTGTTCAACTAAGTCCCATTTCGAGACATCTTCCAGTGATGAATAAAGCTGTAACCAGAGAATGAAGTGTTTCAGGACCAACGTGATTATCTCCAAGTTAAACCTGTGCAATTAAATATTTTAGTCTTGATTTTTATGACAAACTCAGAAATATGGAATATGCTTTTTTAAAATATTTTATCATACATTTAGTTAGTAATTAGTTAATACAACAATAAAATTCAAAAATTATACATGATAGTTGTAAGTACATATGCAACCATTTCATCACAACTTTTATATTCATTTCCCTAACCCCTCCCCCCACTTCCATAAAAAATTATTTAAAAATACATTAAATAGTAATATAAATTAAAAATGAAAGGAAAATCTTCAAGGATTGCTCTAAGCTGCACAATAAAACACACAAGATATTAACCAGTCTTCAATATAATCAATTTAGAGAGGATCTCTGCAGGGTTTAAGGGAAAGGAAGAAGACTATTAAATATTTATACCTAATGTTTTCATATATGGGCACCATATTTGCAAAAATATACCATATTTATTTTTAGAATTGTATGTTAATTTTTTCTAAAGGAATACAACTTTGAATTTCTACATTCCATCTTTCCATACCCAAATGTGAGTCTGATTTCCAAGTAATTGCAATGTATTTTCTTGACACTGGTAATGCAATTTTAACAAATTCCACTTGATATATTAAAATTTTAATTTAGGTCTCATCTCTTGTATATTCTCCAATAAAAATAAATCTGGATTTTGCGGAAATGGAACATTTGTAATCTAAATCCACCTCTTTCTTTCTTTGGCTTGGCTTCGCGGACGAAGATTTATGAAGGGGTAATGTCCACGTCAGCTTCAAGCTCGTTTGTGGCTGACAAGTCCGATGCGGGATAGGCAGACCACCTCTAGACCACATCTAAATCATTGAACCGATATGTCTGATTTCATCCTATTCAATTTTTGCGGCATAAGGCATAACTGATGTAAAAAATTATACTGAACTAATCTATACCTTACATTAATAGTTTTAGTCATACAATTTCAGCATGGTTTTGAACTTATGGAATATGCTGATGCCAACCCTTACCTATAGGAGTAGCAATAACCTGCAAGCAATAATACTCCAGTACCTCAGAGATGCATCCCCGAGATGGAATTCCAGAAAAAAACTCATATTTTGACCCATAGTCCATCACGCTTTCAGTTTTACTGCAACAAGTTTGCAGTTGATCACATCAGTGATAAATCCATATCTCGATTGTTTACTTTCTGAGGCAAAAATTAGCAGCAAGAGGAATTCAATGGGCCAGGCGGCATCTGCTAAGGAAATGCTTTGGGACAAGACCCTTTATTGGACCTATTTCCCCCTGCAGATGCTTCCTGGCACACTGAATTCCTCGGTACAGCAGCTTGGAATTTTTGCTTCAGATTCCAGCATCTGCAGTCTCTCGTGTCTCTGCTTTGTTTTTATTCTACTGCATTTTTCTCACTTTTTACCCTAAGTACATATGCAACCATTTCATCCCAACTTTTATATTCATATGTTACTGATCAGGGATCCTGGGTCCTCAATTCAAAATATTTCCTGGAAAAAAATATCTGTACTATTGTGGTGGCCCTTTTCAGCTCCCCCATGGGGCATCAAAAAATGAAGGACGAATGTGACGATCCAGTAAGCCCGCAGCGCTGCCCTCCAATTGGCCACAACCAAAAGAGCCTAACCGGCCTATCAGGGAAAGTGGATCACAAACACACCAATCAGTGCTGAGAGGGTTTTGACCTATCTTTGTACCATTTCCATATTTATTAATCCAGTTTACCACTCCATTATCCAAATCATTAATGTAAATGATAAATAACAAGGGACCCAATACTGATCCCTAAGGCACACCACTTGTATCGGCCTCCATCCTGACAGACTATGACTCTGTGGCATCTACCTTCAAGCCACTGTTGAACCCATTTGACTATCCCAAAATGAATACCTAGAGCCTGAATATTCCTTACCAACCTTCCACGTGGAAGCTTATCGAAGGCCTTACTGAAATCCATATAGACTACATCTACTTCTCTATCCTCATCAACATTCCTAGTCACCTCCTCAAAAAATTCAACAAGATTAGTCAAACATGACCTTCCACTCACAAACCCACGTTGAGTGTTCCTGATCAGACCCTGCCTCTCTAGATACTTATATATATTATTTCTAAGAATACTTTCCATTAGCTTACCGACCACTGGTGTCAAACTTAATTGCCAGGCTTACTCCTCAAACCCTTTTTAAACAAAGGAACCACATGTGTGATACGCCAACCCTCCGGCACTTTGCCCCCTCTCTAATGACTTCTGAAAAATCACTGTCAGAGCCTCCGTTATTTCTTCCCTGACTTCTCTCAAGGTCCTGGGAAAAATCCCATTGGGACCTGGAGACTTATCCATCTTTATATGCTTCAAAAGCTCCAATACTGCCTCATTCCTGATCCCTACATTTTCCATAATTACCCCTTTTGCTTCCTTTATCCTGCACAATTCAATATCCTTCTTCCTAGTGAATACCGAAGAAAAGAACTTGTTCAATATCTCCCCCATCCATTTGGTTCCGCACACAGTGGTGCTTTCTGATTCTCTAAGGGACCAATTTTATCCTTCACTCTCCTTTTGCTATTTACATATTTGTAAAAACCCTTCAGATTTATTTTCACCCTGTTCGCTATAGCCACCTCGTACCTTCTTTTTGCTTCCTAATTTCTTTCTTAAGATTCTTTTTACAATCAATTAATTTTCTAAGCATCTTGTTTACACCTTGTTTCTTATATTTAATGTAGGCCTCCCTTTCTATATGAACCAAATTTCTAATATCCCTTGAAAACCATGGCTCTCTCGAACTTCTGGCCCTGCCTTTTATCCTAACAGGAAAATAAAGATTCTGTACCCTCAAAATCTCACCTTTAAAAGATCTCCAATTCTCCTCTACATCCTTCCCAATCCACTCCTTGTAAATCCTTTCTCATCTCTTCAAATCTGGCTTTTCCCCACTCAAAACCCTCAATCTTTGGACCAGACCCATCCCTTTCCTTAATTATATTGAAACTAATGGTACCATGATCACTGGATCTGAAGTGCTCCCCAACACATAGCTATCACCTGACCTGTCTCATTGCACAACAATAGATCCAACACTGCCCCTTCTCTCATGGGTACCTCAACGTATTTCTGCAAAAAACTATCCTGCACACATTTTGCAAATTCTAATCCATCCAGCCCTTTCACAGAATGTGTTTCCCAATCAATATTAGGAAAATTTAAAACCCTCCCTGTACTTATTACAAATATCTGCTATTTCCTTAAAAATTTGCTCCTCCATTTCTCACTCCCCACTAGGTGGTCTATAATACACCCCTATGAATGTAACTTCTCCTTTCCATTTCTCAATTCCACCCATACCATCTCCCTTGACAAGCCCTCTAATCTACCCTGCCTAAGCACCACTGTAATATTTTCCATGACAATCAATGCTACACCACCCCCTCTTGCCCATTCAATTCTATCTCACCTAAAGCAACAAAATCCTGGAATATTTCGGTGCCCTCTTGAACCATGTCTCACCGATCGCCACCACATCATACTGCCAAATGTCTATCCACACCTTCAGCTCATCCGCCTTTCTTACAATACTCCTAGCATTAAAGTAAATGCATTTCAGAGATTTCACACATCTTTTTCTCTATTTGTCCCTGTCTTGACTGTAGTCAACCCTGTTATTTCTTTCCATCATCTCCCCTCCATTACCATACTGATCATTTTCCTTCTCCATCACCTGTCTATCCACCCTCAAACTTTGTCTACAGACCTTCTCTGTTTGCAGTCTAACCCTCTTCTTGCTGATCTCCTTTATATGGATCCCTCCCCCCAACAATTCTAGTTTAAAGCCTCCTGAGTAGCCCTAGCAAACGCTCCTGCCAAGATCCTGGTCCCTCTGGGTTTCAGATGCAACCCATCCATTCAGAACAGGTTCCACCTCCTCCAAAAAAGTTCCCAGTGATCCAAAAATTCAAATCCCTGCCCCTTGCTCCAACCCTTCAGCCACGCATTCACCTTGTACCATTCCTCCCCTCAGAGATTACTCCCTTTGCGATCCTTCTTTTTAGCTCCCCACCTAAATCCTTATACTCACTTTTTAGGACCTCTACTCTCTTCCTCCCTATGTCATTGGTATCAAAATGTAGCACAATGTTGGGCTCATTTCCCTCCCACCTTTGGATGTCTTGGACACGGGAAGCCGGGAAGCTACATCCTGGACCCTGTCACTAGGGAGGCAAACCACCATCTGGTTCTCCTTAGCGTATCCACAGAATCCCCTATCTGTTCTCCTAACTATTAAATCCCATATAATTACTGTCCTTCTCTTCCTTTCCCTACCCTTCTGAGCTACAGAGGCTGACCTTGTGCCAGAGGTACAGCCACAGATGCTTTCCCCAGCTTGGCTGTCCTCCCCAACAGTATTCAAGGAGGGTTACAGTCACAAGGGTCCTCTCTAGAACCTTACTCCTACCCTTCCCTCTTCTAACTGTAACCCACATCCTCCTCCCGTGGCCCAGGTGTGACCACCTGGGTATAACTCCTGTCTGTGACTTCCTCATTCTCTGACCAGGGCAAGGTCATCGAGCTGCAGCTCCAGTTCCCTAACATGGTCCCTGAGAAGCTGCAGCTCAGAACACTTAGAACAGTTATGGATGTCCAGAAGGTTAGAAGGCTCCAGGATCTCTCACATCTGGCACTGAGAAAAGAAAACTGCTCTCACACTCATTTCCTCTCACCCCCTCACCTCAACAAGAGGGGGGAAAAAAAACTAGAACTAAGAGAATAAAGAGAAAAATATACAGTCCTACCTTAATCCAGATGGGCTCGACCTCAACCCCTGCTCACCAAACTCTCTCAAGCCAAAGCTTCAATACCCAATTCCTTTACTGTGCCACTCACTCACTGGGCTGCTCCTTCACCTTACCCTCTTTTTATTAGCCCTCGATCAATTAACCCAGTTGCTCACTCCTCGCCCTTCCTCCTCCGAAACGCCATCGAAACTCCGACTCCTCCAACGCTGACTCCTCACTTGAACCAACTAGGCCCAAGCCCCGGTAAGTCTCTGAATTTAAGTTCTTACCTCACTCCTCGCCCTCCTCCTCCAAAATGCCGCTGAAACTCCGGCTCCTCTGACACTGACTCCTTGCTTGAACCAACTGTTTTTAACAAAAAGTATAATTTCTAAAGTCAAAAAGTAAGGATTTAAAAAACTTTTTAAAAGTGCAGTTAAATTTGTGCACTGTTATTTTTGTTCTGTTTCCATTTGATTTCCATATGATAACTTTTTTTAACCCTTTACCTGAAAGCTTTTTAAATCAAAGAGATAAAAATGAAATTGAAAAGTGTAATATTTGCATAACAAGTGAAATATAAAACACCTGGTATCCGGCACCTGCAGGGATTGAAAGATGGCAGATAAGTGAATTTTCTGGTTGCTTGATATTGTGTGTTGCGTGATTGGTGAACTAACGGTGAGGCATGTCAATTTGAAATGTTCATATTTTTATCTATTTATTTTCCACAATTTTTTGCCAGTTGCTTGAGGCTGCCGGCTGCTTGAATTCCAGATAAGAGGTTTTACTGTATCAATGAATGTGTTGCCATTATTTTAAAGAGTGACCTTTCTTTATTTGCAACACAGAATAAGGCTGTGAGTTTTTGGAATAACATAGAAACATAGAATCACAGAAAAAATAGGTGCAGGAGTAGGCCATTTGGCCCTTCAAGCCTACACCACCATTCAATATGATCTTGGCTGATCAGTACCCAGTTCCTGCCTTCTCCGCATACCCCTTGATCCCCTTAGCCACAAGGGCCAAATTTAACCTATTCTTAAATATTGACAAGGAACTGCCCTCAACTACTTCATGTGGCAAAGAATTCCACAGATCCACCACCCTCTGAGAGAAGAAATTTTTCCTCATCTCAGTCCTAAAAAACTTTCCAAAAGTAGAGCACTGCATGGGTGTGTGGTAGTACACCACCGGCCTACTGCAGGGGACAACCTCTGTACCTGCAGGAGTGTAAGGGGATAGGACAACACCTGGCCGGCTGTCAATCAGTCGGGCTGAATGGATCAAGCCCCACCCGGCCGGGTGTCAATCACCCTCTGGGATATAAGCCTGCGCCGGCCTCCCGAGTCCTCACTCAGAGTTGCTGCAGCCACAGCCAGCCTGGCTCTGTGGAAGTCTTTGTGGATTAAAGCCTGTTGTACAGTCTTTACCTTGTGTGTGTGTGTCTGATTCTGGCTAACAGCGCACCACAGGGTGTGTTAGCCATTGCTGGATACTAGGCTCCATTCTTGAGGTTCCTTTGCAGATTTGATGATGGGGCCCATTGAAGGATTTCCAGTAGTCTTCCTTAAAAGAAATCTTCACTTTACTCCATCATCTAACAATATATAAGCTAACACTCAGATCCAGTTTCATCAGCTTATATTACTTTCCCAAAACAGTGTAACCTTCCGCTCTGATGGGCAAACTTTCAGCTGTGTGTAGGCGGAGGTTAAAGCCTATTTCTTTCAGAGTTCTTGACTTAATAATAGAGTTTAGCTATTTCTTCCCCTCTGTAAGATTGATGGCAATCTGAATTTCCTACACCAAACTATTATAAGGTTTTAACTTCTACTTCTCTATCTTTTTCACCTCCACAGAAATCCTTCTGTTTTTCAGTCTGTTGGTAATAGTGATTTTCTTTTTATTCTCTTTTGATATTGGGTAACGTCTGCTTGAAGTGCCGCCCCTGTGTTTCTAATTTTAATTGTACCTCTACAGTTTCATCCTCTTTCCTGGTTTACATGTTTTTAATTTATACTGTTTCTCCTTCTTACATTATTTCCGCTGTCTGTTTAATGACAGTTTTAATTACAATTCGCCATGTTTTGATTTCCTTTAACCTCATCAGGTTACTTTTAATTTTCAGTCTCAGAATTGTTTCTTTCTTTTATTTCAATCCTGACCTTGCTCCCATTTATGTTTTTTTTAATTACTCCTGTTCTTTTTCTCTTACCGTTGAACTTTATTAAATACTATAGCCTCCTTAAAATTTCACAAGATCTCGCAATATCCACACTTTCACAAGTAATTCTTATCTTACTGGTGGTCAAAACTACTGTTTTCTCCTTTCAAATTCCTGGTGTACAAGAATGCCTTTTTCATTCTAAAACTTATCAAATCCTTCCCTTTCAACAATTCAGCTTTCATTCTCTCATACTATTACTAAACTGCCCACTGGATGAGGTGAAAAATGGGCAATATTGATCATCTGTCTCACCCCTCACCCTAGCTGATCCTCACCCATATCCTGGAACACAATACTCTTCCCTGCACTCCCCCCACCCTCACTCTCACCCCATCCCCAGGTTTTTCTCCCCATGAAGGATCCAAACCCTAACCCAAGCCTCTGAGATAAACTTATTTCCTGCACATTCTCTGCATTGCCACAACATTTGAAGGAAAGCCCAGTTCAGGTGAACACATAGCCTTAGATCTCATGCACAGTTCAATTTCTTACCAGTGGGCCAAAGGTCAAAAACAATTATTGGTCCACTGTTTAATGCCCTGGGAAAATCCTAGATAGTTTTACTCATTTTTTTTTCCCCTCATTTGCCATTTCATTTCTCGATAGATGGCACTGAATCCTTGTTTAGTTGAATTTGTGGATATCATCTGTTGCTCTCTCTATCTCAATCAAACACCTGATCAAAATCTTGGTCAACATTAAAAGACATGTATTTCTGTACAGAATTGATGGAATTTCATTCAAGGTCAGGTTTGGATAAAATGCTCAGTTTATTTGATTCCAAAGATAACCAAGACCAATTGTACCTCAAACACATCGAACATTAATTAACTCGGAATAGGAGTGGCATTAAACTCTATCCAAATGATTTGTGTTGGATACAATCATTGGTGTGATATTCAATATTTAATATCAATGTTTTTAGACATACAGCACAGTTACAGGTCCTTCCAGCCCACGAGCCCGTGCCACTTAAATACTCCAATGAACCTACAACCCTGGTACATTTTGAAGAACGGGAAGAAACCAGAGAACCAGGAGGAAACCCACAAAGACAAGGGGAGAATGTACAAACTCCTTACAGACAGCATGGGATTTGAACCAGGGTTTGCTGGTGCTGTAATAGTGTTGTGCTAACTGCCACACTAACCGTGCTGCCCTATGCTAGCTATACCACCCTAATTGTAGTCAGTTATGATGGAGCAAGGTGACTCTGAGGGCTGTAGATCCGCTTTGAAAGAACTTCTTCTCCTTCTCCAGAACATTACAAAATGTCTTTTTCACGTAATTGCCAATTCCCTTTTGAAAGCTATTATTGAATTTGCTTCCTCCACCCACCCAGGCAGTGCGTTCCAGATCACAACAATTTGCAGTATTTTTTTTCCCCTGGTTATACTGTGTGATCTGGAATGTATTAGTCACAGCGTTCTCACTCCCCGCATGATGCAGGGACAAAATGTCAAACGTTCAAGTCTTATTTTCCTGCCTCACTCATTTGCTCACCTGCGATCAGTAGGAAGAGTACATTAATGAAGTTTGGAGCTGAATTTATTGTCATGCACATGCCACAAAATTTGTTTAAAATCCCTGTTACAGTATACACACTGTACATATTAGTTTAAATAATTCTGTCACTTGAAAGAAAAGTTCCCAAAAGAATAAAAAAAGGTCTTTATAACAGCTCAGAAGTTCTGATGTTTTTCTAAGATGTTATTGTTCAAGTTATATTTCTATCTAATTTCTTTTGGGGTTAAACTGAAATCTGGGCTATGTTCATAGAAATCTTACAGCGTAATACAGGCCCTTTGTCCCACAAATTTGTACCAAACATGTCCCTACCTTAGAAATTACTTGGCTTTTCCATAGCCCTCTATTTTTCTAAGCTCCATGTACCTATCCAAAAGTCTCTTAAAGGACCCTATCGTATCTGCCTCCACCACTGTGGTCAGCAGCCCATTCCACACATCCACCATATACAGAGCATCTACTGCTCTTCCTTCATCAACGTGTTTAGCCGCATCCTCAAAAAATACAATTAGGTTCGTAAGGCACGACCTACCCTTGACAAAGTCATGTTGACCATTCCTAATCATATTATACCTCTCCAAATGTCCATAAATCCTGCCTTTCAGGAGCTTCTCCATCAACTTACTGAAGTAAAACTCACTGGTCTATAATTCCTGGGCTACCTCTACTCCCTTTCTTGAATAAAGGAACAACATCTGCAATCCTCTGATCCTCCATAATTTCTCCCATCCCCATTGATGATTCAAAGATCATCACCAGAGTTCAGCAATCTCCTCCCTCACCTTCCACAGTAGCCTGGGATACTTCCCATCCAATCCCAGCAACTTATCCAACTTGATGCTTTCCAAAAGCTCCAGCACATCCTTTCTCTTAATATCTACATGCTCAAACTTTGCAGTCTGGTGCAAGTCATCACTACAATTGCCAAGATCCTTTTCCATAGTGAATACTGAAGTAAAGTATTCATTATGTATCTCTGCTATTTCCTTCAGATCCATGCACACTTTCCCACTGTCACACTTGATAGGTCCTATTCTTTCATGTCTGATCCTCTTGCTCTTCTCAGACTTGTAGAATGCCTTGGGGATTTCCTTAATCCTGCCCACCAAGGCCTTCTCATAGCCCTTTCTGGCTCTCCTCATTTACTTTTTAAGCTCCTTCCTGTTAGCCTTATAATCTTCTAAATCACTAACATTACCTAGCTCTCAATCTTTTTCAAGCTTTTCTTTTCTTCTAGACTAGATTTATTACAGCCTTTGTACTCCATGGTTCCTGTATCCTACCATAACTTCTCTGTCTCATTGGAACGTACCTATGCAGAACTTCACACAAATATCCCCTGAACATTTGCCACATTCCTATTCCTAATCTCCACCCACAGAGACTCTATAGACAATCTCTTCATGGCGTCCACCTTTTCTGCAGCCGTGATACCATTTCTGATCAACAGTGCCACGACCCCATCTCTTTTACCTCGCTCCTGGTCCTTTCTGAAACATCTAAAACCCAACACCTGAAGTAACCATTCCTGTCCCAGAGCCATCCAAGTCTCTGTATTGGCCACCACATCATAGCTCGAAGAACTGATTCGTGCTCTAAGCTCATCTGCTTTGTTCACAGTACTCCTTGCATTAAAATAGACACATCTCAAACCATCCATCAGAGCATGTCCCTTTCCTATCACCAGCCTATCCTTTCTCTCACACTGTCTCCAAGTTTTCTCTATTTAGTTTAAACTCTCTCCAGTAGCCTTAGTAAACCTCCCCGCCAGGATATTGATCCCCTTGAGATTCAAGTGCAACCTGTCCTTTTTGTCCCAAAAGAGCAAGAATAAATTTTGGATGTTAAATGAACTGAAAATTAAAGAGATGTTTGGAATAAGGAAAGGTAAAGAATCATCCATGAACTAGTGGCATGGTGCCAAGCAGCTAAAGAGGTAGTTTTGCTGTTCCTTGTACTTTATTCTATAAAATCTGTAAGTTAGTGCTCTCCACTCAATTCATTGGACCAAACCATGGCTTGTGAGCCACATGCGGCTCTTTGACATAAATGTGTGTCTCGCGGAAGCATGTTGGCTGTGCAGTGTTCGTGGGCACGGCTTGTGATTGCGTGATTGTGGCAAGTGTGACTGTGTTGCAGGCAGTGAAATTAGCAGAGTGTAAGTGTGATCAGGCCATCTGCTCATTGGAACTCCGACGCCCTGGGTTGCCACCCATCTGAGCTCCCGACGCCCTGGCCTCCTGCCCATCCTAGCTCCTGATGCCCCAGCCGCTCTCCCATTCGAGCTCCCGACGCCCTGGCCTCCTGCCCATCCTAGCTCCTGACGCCCCAGCTGCTCTCCCATCCGAGCTCCCAACGCCCTGGCCTCCTGTCCATCCTAGCTCCTGATGCCCCAGCCGCTCTCCCATCTGAGCTCCCGACACCCTGGCCTCCCGCCCATTTGAGCTCCTGATGCCCCAGCCGCTCTCCCATCCGAGCTCCCGACGCCCTGGCCTCCCGCCCATTTGAGCTCCTGATGCCCCAGCCGCTCTCCCATCCGAGCTCCCGACGCCCTGGCCTCCTGCCCATTTGAGCTCCTGATGCCTTGAATGACTCAGGTACTTACCTCGGTCAAATGTTGTATGCGTGTAGTGGTCAATCCCTTAAATTTTACCCTGAAAATTAGTTCACAAATTTTAACTATTACGTGAGTAAAAATGGTATGTGTACATTTTGATTATTGAAACTAATACAGTTTAAAAACTATATACATGAATAAATATTATGTACATGTATTTCTTTATATTTATATAAAATTTTTGTAACAAAGTGTGCATGTAAGAATAAAAATGTGTATTTAATTTTTTTTTAATGTCTTGCAGCTCTAAAACATCTGAAGTTTATCGTATGTCAAGTTTATTGTCATCTGATTGTACAAGTACAACCCGATGAAACAGTGTTCTCTGGCCCTCAGTGCAAAAATATACAGGCTGGACCCATGGACGTCTGCCGCATGAGATTTGGATGTGGGTGATATCTTATGGCTGACTGGCTGCACTTCAAGGGATAGGTGTTTAGTGGTATTGGGGTGAATAAAGCTTTCTGCACTCCCGCTATCAGAAAAGTAGTTCATTATGCGCCTGTTTACCTGGATGTACATTATTGACCTGGTGAGTTTCTGTGATCCTTTTTGGTTCCAGGGTGATGGATGCCAGTATGGACTCACAGTCCGAGTCTGATGAGGGTCTGAGCTTCCAAGATAGCCGCCTCGTTGTTCCCCTGTGGTGCTGCAGGCCTGTAGATGGCACTGACCACATGGTCCAAAATTGTAGCCCCCATGACCTGCCAGTGACGCTGCTGGTCCGCAGAGGGGACGGTGCTGATGGCGCTGCCGAGGGTGGCAGCTGTCCGCATGGTGCGCTGCTAGGTTTCTCAGGCAGTTTAGACTGGCAGACTTTTTACGTAATGTCCTCTTTTCCCATACCTAGAGCATTCTGCCTCCTTGGCAGGGTAGCTTTTCCTTGGGTGCTTGCCTTGCCCACAGAAATAGCATTTGGGGTGATCACCCACCATGGCAGCTGAGGTCAGGTTGCAAGATGATTTCAATGATGTCTACAACCATTTGCTCACAGAGCAAGATGGTCCCCCATCCCAAGATAGCAGTGGCCACAGCGGCCGAGTAGTCATCTGAGCTTTGAAGGGCCACCTCCAGCGTCTTTGTTAATTCAACTGGAGTCAAGAACCTTCTGCTCAAGAAGTCGCTATCTTACGTATCTGGATGCCGGCTACATAGGTGTCCCAGATGAGGTCCTCTGCATTCTGGGAGGCCATCACAGTTTTGCAGTTGCATGCCCTGCAGAGGGTCTGGAGGGTCCATAGATACTCAGTGCTCAACTTACAAGGTCGCTGCCTCCTGGTGGCCAGGAGATGCCATGCATAGACTTCGTTCACCCTTTTGTGATACTGGATCTGCACATATGATTTGGCATCGATGATCATTGGGAAGACAAAGGTTCTTACTCATGAGAAAAGGAGTTTATGTCTGTCCTCGTCCACATTAATAATGTTCATAGTCACTGTCAGGAAGTCATCAAAGCAACATAGCCAGACTTTGAACGTATTCAGGGTATCAGAGGATTGAGGGTCTTTGTTGAGTCTCTCTGGTTTCAGGTATTGCTCCATTTTCTTTGAAAAATATAGTCAATAAAAAACTGAGGTTGTGAAACTGATAGGCTTTTATCGAGTATAGACTGGAGCAACAACGAACCTCATCGACTGATCATGGCAGGAAGACTGAGGAGTATGCAAAGGGGTAATGGATAGGATCGGTCTCAGGAGGCGTGTCCAGCTGGCAGTAGTCAATCAAAATATAACAGTGGTTTACCACACTCTACTAGAGAGTTACTGATGTGCAGTGGAGGATAGTTGTTCCTGGTCCTCCTGAAGTCCACGATCATCTCCTCTGTCTTGTCCAAGATGAGACTCAGGTTGTTACCCTCGTACCATTTCTTGAGGTTTTTCACCTCTCCTCTGCAGTGCGACTCATCATTGTTGCTGATGAGACCAACTACTGTAGTGTCACCTGCAGAGTTGATAATGCTGTTGGAGCTGAATCTGGTGATGCAGTCGTGGGTCGATCATGTGAACAGGAGCGGGCTGAGGACACAGTGCTCAGTGTGATTATGCTTGATATTATGCTACTGACCTGGACTTCCATTAAGGAAGTCCAGGTTTCAATTGCAGAGAAGGGTGTTGAGTCCCAGCGAGGACAGCTTCTCCACCAGCTTCTGGGGAATGAACGCATTAAATGCCAAGCTGATCAATGAACAGCAGCCTGGCATATGAGGTATCGTTTTCCAGGTGGGCCAGCATGGAATGAAGCAACAAGGTTATAGCATGTGGCTCTTACGTTAAGCAAGTTTAGCCACCCTTGCCTTGGACTATCAGCGTTAAGCTGAAACTCTGACTTCTGGAAACATTCTGCCTTCCAGGCACAGGAATGAAATTCGGCAAATTAAACTTTCAGATAGCTCATTCATTAAAAGAAGGTATTAAGGAAGAAAATGGGAGAGATAAAAAAATAAAGTTTCTTTGGAGGGAGGAATGGAAATACAATGAGATTTGACAAAATTCTCTTTGCACTTCCTTGTCACGTTTCTTTGATATTTATGTGTTACTGATCAGTAATAGCTTCCATTTCTGATGAACCATCCACATGAAAGTCCATTCACAACCCCTCCACAGATGTCCACTGATCTGATGATTTGTTCCATATTTCCAGTACCTGTGCATTCAGAGATTCATTCGTAATGTGTACTTAGTATTTACATGGCTACTTTGATGACCCTTTTTGGGATGTCCCAAAATAATTTATACTCATTGAAATATTTTGACATATAGTGTCTACAATGCAACACCTAATTTCAATGTAGCAAACCTTTGCAAATAGTAACATCATCGCAACAACATAATCTGGTTAAATATTGACCAGGATCCTGGACATATTTCTTTATAGTTATATCATGTAATTTTTAATAATCTTGAGATTAAAGCGTCTTAACATCTTATCTAAAGAACAGTATATCTGAAGATGAAGCATTCCCTCAGGACTGGATATTTTGGACTCAGGTCTCTGGAAAGAAATTTGAATTGAGTATTCTCTGATCCTGAGGCAAGCCACAGTTAATTTGAAGTGTAAACAAGGATAATCGAAAATAACCCAATCAATCTAAGAAGGAATGCTATTGTGCAGTGCAGCTTTGCAGTGTGACAGGGTTTCTTCAAGTAGTGCTTGCTCCAATTAGGAAATTAGCAACAAGAATTATTCATTTTTTTGTGAAAATCTGCATCGAACAATAGACCAAGTGTCCATAATCTCCATCTAATCTTTACTTTCCTTTGTGGACCAGTCATTCAGTGGAGCATTGAATCAAATTTTATCAGTCTTGATGGGGGCTTTGGCCAGAAACATTGACCATTATTTTTTTGCACCCACTGATGCTGTTCAACCCCCCTGACTTCATCCAGCAGATTGCTTTTTGCTCCATATTCAAGCATCTGGAATCTCTTGTGTGTCTCCAAAGCTTAAAGAGACCCATGTGGTGTCTGCCCTTGGATAGGTCACGGCTGAACAACTTTTCACTGTCAGTGTTGTAACCATTTGAAGAGTCTCCATGGTAATTATTTACTGTGCTGCTATTTGTTTCCAGATGCTTGAGGTTCCCTCTGGAATATCTCATAAGTCTTTGCCTTTAGATGGAAGGGTGAGAGGGGCAAAAGAGCAAAGCTAAGCAGATTGAGCCTGAAGAAAAGGTATTCTCATATCCGTTGGTTTACTAGTTCCAAGATTGCCAGTTTTAGTGTAGCCAGCCACTCTTGCTGTTACGTTGTAGTCTTTGGCTTGGCTTCGCGGACGAAGATTTATGGAGGGGGTAAAAAGTCCACGTCAGCTGCAGGCTCGTTTGTGGCTGACAAGTCCGATGCGGGACAGGCAGACACGATTGCAGCGGTTGCAGGGGAAAATTGGTTGGTTGGGGTTGGGTGTTGGGTTTTTTTCCTCCTTTGCCTTTTGTCAGTGAGGTGGGCTCTGCGGTCTTCTTCAAAGGAGGTTGCTGCCCGCCAAACTGTGAGGCGCCAAGATGCACGGTTTGAGGCGATATCAGCCCACTGGCGGTGGTCAATGTGGCAGGCACCAAGAGATTTCTTTAGGCAGTCCTTGTACCTTTTCTTTGGTGCACCTCTGTCACGGTGGCCAGTGGAGAGCTCGCCATAGAACACGATCTTGGGAAGGCGATGGTCCTCCATTCTGGAGACGTGACCCACCCAGCGCAGCTGGATCTTCAGCAGCGTGGACTCGATGCTGTCGGCCTCTGCCATCTCATATTGCTGAGTAAATCACATAAGCCAGCATTATGGTGATACAAACACACCATTTTGGGTCTCTTCCAAGAGTTCTCACAAACACTATACAGTTCTTCCGAAGAAAAACAGGTGATACTTCAGAGACCAGAATATGTTGCAGTTACTGAAAGGTCTGGATAGAGTGGACATGGAGAGGACATTTCCGATAATAGGGGAGACTGGGACCAGCGAGCACAGCCTCAGAATTTTTAAAAAAAGCCCTTTTAGAACAGAGGTGATGAGGAATTCCTTTACCTAGTGGGCAGGGAGTCTGTGGAATTCATTGTAGCAGATGGCTGTGGAGGCTAGAATATCGGGTATATTTAAGATAGAGTGAGTGGCAAGTTCTTGATGAGGAAGGTAATCAAGGATTACTGGGAGAAGGCAGGAGAATAGGGTTAAAACAATAATAAATCAGCCATGATGGAATTAATCTTAATACAAAATGAAGATAAAGGGTGACAATAATAATCACAATTAATCCAAGGTCAATGCAATTAGGATGTTTAATACATTCTAACAACTTAGACCATACTATAGTCTTGAGTTATTGGTGTATTCCTGCTCAATGCTTTGGCTCTTCCTGACCCTGAGCTTGTTACATTTCTTCCCACTGCAGTTACTCTGCAGCCACCTGCACTGGTTAATCCAACAGTACTATCCAAAGTTCCAAACTCCAGCACCAGGAAGGACAAAACTAGCTGGCATATGGGAACCTCACCACCTGCAGATTCCTTCTCCACTCCCACATTATTCTCCATGAGCTTCCATTGAAATACACTGCTGTGCAAGAAATATCAATATGGCTCTCTCTTCTCACACGAACCATAGACAAGCAGACGCAGCCACAAAGTGTGCCTGACATTCAGGCTTTTTCATTAAGCAGGGTGCTATTATCTGCATGCATATTGTCTAGCACATGGCTCCCTGCAGCTGGTGGGGAGGCCACAGGCAATGTACTAAGCAGGAGTGTTTCTTCTCTGCAGACAGTCCTTGATCCCAGCTGTGTCCATCCCCCCCTGACTAGTTGGAGGCTGACTACAGAGTGATCAGCCAGACATAGTGCTCAGGGCTGTGGTCTGGAACCCAGACCTGTGTGCACAGGAAGCATGCACCGGGAGCCATATCGAATCAAAACACATTATGGAGTTCTTCAGTTGTGAACTCCACCAATTTGTTCCATAAATTCGGATAGGTACTTGGATGGGTGGGTTGCAGAATAATAGTTTTGCATGGATGAAATGGGCCAAAGGGCCTGTTTCTGTGCTGTAGTGTTCTATGGGTTCTGCTACTCTGACTACTCTCTGGTCTTCAGGGGTGGTAAGATTTTTATGGTAATTTGCTACATGCACAAGATTTCACCACTGATGGAACAGCCATTGGTACCAGCTGTCAGAAGCTGAGGAGTAGAAAACAAAGGAGGAACAAACACAGATCAAGTGGAGGAAGAGGGTAGGAGGTATCTATGTAGCTTATCCCCTGCCAGGGCTTTATGTGCTTAGATGATCTGTGGTTGAGGTAACTTCAACCACGCCAGTCTATTCACCAAGTGGCCTATACTCCAGGAATGTGTCACTGAACATAATAATTAAAATCTTTCCAACAACATGAAACAATAAAACAGAAAATGCAAGTGCAGATCCAGTTCTATATATTCACCAATGACAATATATAAATGTATATATAAACACACACACACACACACACACACACACACACACACACACACACACACACACACACACACACGCCCTGTATATGCATATAAAAGAAACATCACCCTTCCACAAATTCGTTTCCCACATTGTCCCATGGCTGCAGAATGGACACTGTAAGGCCTCTGGCCTTCGATGGAGAAGACAGCAGGTGGCTTTGAAGCTGGCCATTAGCTATCCTAGTCTAGTTTAAGATCTATCTTCTTGGCCTGGTTTACAGCAGAAGGGGCTGGCAGATTGACAAGCAGCAGCAAGGCACTGGCAACGTGGGAGCAGACATGCTGTCACTGTAAGATAGGACAGCAGGTTTGCGAACCGTGAGTCATTGCCACTCTTCTCTGATGGTATCTCAGCAATTTTACTGATGCTTGGAGGATAGACTGAAGGATTTCTGTGACATCCTATAAGCCCATTGAAGGGAGGCATCCACACCTTTTGTGGCAACAGACTGAGCAACCCCCGCAGCACACAGACCATTGGCAGAAGCTGCTCGTGCTGCACAGTCACTTGTGAAATCAGCCGGCACACATGCTGCATCATGAGAGCATAAGGAACAGCAGGAGTGGGCCATTCAGCCAGTCCTGCCTGGCTGAATTTCCTGGGGAATGTGAACATCAATTGTCGGTAGCCGTACATAGCAGCGACCGAATGGCATGGAGTGCCTCGGCCAGGGCATCCTACCAGTACTCAACGGCCCACCCTTTCGACTTGAGAACCAGGAGGACTGCCTTCCAGACCACCCCATTTTCATGTTCCACTTGCCCATGCCTCTTGGGTTATAACTCATTGTGTGGCTAGTCACGATGCCCCTCGCCATCAGGTACTGGCACAGCTCGTCACTCATGAAACTAGACCCCCGGTCACTGTGGATGAAAGTGGAGTAGCCAAACATGGTGAAGATCTGCCCCAGGGCCCTGATGATTGTGGCCATGGAGGTGTTCAGACAAGGGATAGTGAAAGGGAAGCGTGAGTACTCGTCCACTACCATGGAAGGCAGGAGCCCTTTGAAGTCCATGCCACCTGCAAATTGGAGGAACAACAGCTCAAATTCCATATGTGAACCCCCCAAACAGATGTTATTAACATTGACTTTTCCGGTTCCTGTTAGCCCTCCCACCCCTGTCTCTCCCATTCCCATATCCTTATGTCTTACCTCTTCTAGTTCTGTCTGTCTGTCTGTCTCTCTCTCTCTCTCTTTCTCCTTTTTCCCTCTCTCTCCTTTCCTCCAGCTCTGCATTCAAAAAGTCAACCCCTTCCCCGATCAATACCCACCTTTCTCTCCTGTCCTATCCATGTCTGATTGTCACCTTTTGTCTGTTGGCCTGTGCTCCTCCCAGTCAATTCTTCACTCCTCCCCCCAGCCTTTTTATTCAGGCTCATGTATGCTTTTTTCTATTCCTTAGAGAAGGGTTTGGGTCTGAACCGTTGGTTATAAATCTTTAGATGAGATACCCTCATCATCCATCTCACCGGTGTGTGGGCAGAGTCTCAGCAATGCCCCTTCCCATGATGGTCTGTACCATGGGGTTAAAACATATCTTCTTCCAAATTATTTATTGCTGCCATTCATGGACTACATTCCCTTCAAATAAAGGTATGAATGTGTCAGTGAGTATCCTGCGACATGTTTGGTGGATGCATCTGTCATAATTCATAGTGTCCAGTGTGCCAGCTATGATCTGTCCATTTAATATAATGAAATAGTGCTAAATCTGTGAGGAGGAGGTAAAACATGATCAGAACTGCACTGTTAAACATTGATGGATGGGATCACTTGGGAGATTGGGTGCAATGACTTAGCTAGTGGTTTTACTTGGTAGGACACACTATTTGCATATTAGTGTATTCATGCTGTTAACAAGACGGGGTGTTAGATTCTCCATGCACTTCATCTACCGCCTTGGAGTGAATCTCCTGCTGTTCATCTTTACTACCACTTCTTCCCACTGTCTCTTGAAATAAATCTGGGAGCTTTTCTGCACTTCTGCAGCTGGTATTTGTCTACTTTTTAAATCACGGACTGAAAAGTTCATACATTATCAGTACACTTTTCTTCTTGCTTTCTTATATTTACTCAAAATCCTCGAGCCCAGATTTAATATTTAAAAAAAAATCTCCTTGTCCAGAGCTGTCACAGAGCTACCCTCCCAATCCTCACTTTCAGAGGGGCCGGCCAGCTTTTGGTCTCACTTTTCACTTGATTTGTTAACACCACCTTTTAAAAGCTTCATGTCTGTAATTGGGAAAATGCTTGAAGCAACGCTTAGGGAAAAAAAAGCAAGACATCAGGATAGAAGATTTTCTATCAGGCAGATGCAGCATGGATTTAGGAAGGGCAGGTCTTGTTTGACAAATTTACTGGAGTCCTTTGAGGATAGAATCAGCACAGTGGATCGAGGGGAACAGGTGGATGTTGTATACTTCAATTTTCAAAAGGGATTCATTAAGGAGTCACATAAAAGACAAGGATGCATGGAGTTGGGGTAATGTATTAACATGGAGAGAGGATTGATTAATTAACAGAAGGCAGTGACAATCTATGGTGAGTGCATGACGCAGGGGTCGGTGCTGGGCCCACAACATTTCACCATGTACATTAATGATTTGGAAAAGGGTTAGAGTATTATTTAAATAGTGAAAGAGGGTAAGCAGGGGTGGCCAACCTTTTAATTTTTAATTTAGACATACAGCACAATAACAGGCCATTTCAGCCCATGAGTCCATGCCGCCCAATTAACCTACACCCCTGGTACGTGCTCTTGGGCCAAAATAGCCTATTACCATGCTGCATGTCTAAATTAAAAATTAAAAGGTTGGCCATTCCTGGTGTAGAGGAACTTGGATGTGCTTATTCATGAATTGCAAAAGGTTATCTTTCAGGTGATGAAAAAAACAAATGGAATGTTGGTCTTCATCACCAGAGCAACTGAATTTAAGAGCAGGGAGATTCTGCTGCAATTGTACAAGGTGCAACTCTGGTCTTCTTACTTGAGAAAGGATATATTGGTTTTGGAGGCAGTGCAGAGGAGGTTCACCAGGTAGAATCCAGAGATGAGGGTGTTGGCTGATGAGGAGAAATTGAGCCTGGGATTGAACTCACAAGAATTCATAAGAATGAAAGGGGAACTTATGGAAATGTACAAAATTATAAATTATAAGATAGAGGCAGG
The DNA here is from genome assembly GCF_036971445.1 of Narcine bancroftii. Classification (NCBI taxonomy): domain Eukaryota; kingdom Metazoa; phylum Chordata; class Chondrichthyes; order Torpediniformes; family Narcinidae; genus Narcine; species Narcine bancroftii. Next base: position 207,849,293 of record NC_091474.1, read on the forward strand.
AAAGTTATTTCCACTGGTAGTTGAGACTAGAACTAGGGGGCATGACCTCAAGATTCAAGGGAGGAGATTTAGAAAGGAAATAAGGAGGAACAATTTTTCCCAGAGAGTGGTTAATTTGTGGAGTTCTCTACCCAAGGATGCATTAGAGGCTACCTCTTCAAATATAATTAAAACAATTAGATTTTTGCAAACTAAGGAAATGGCAAGGTGATGGAGCTGAGCCTATGGTCAGATCAGCCATAATCGCATTAAATGGCGGAGCAGGCTCGAGGGATAGTTGGTCTACTCCTGGTCCTATTTCTACTGTTCTTTTGTTCTTGTGTTGACAACAGACAAGGAACAACACCATAGCTCCTGGTATCAATAATTTACAATGTCAGGAAATGTGAACTTACAATAACACAAATGGGCAGCTAACGGCATCCCTGCACTAGTTTTCTGAGGTGTGTCAATTTAACCCTCCACTTTTCTATAATAAACATCTTTCATGTAAGTAGATATCTATGGATCAAAATGTGCTTTCTCTTATCCAGTAACTAAGTAAATATAGCAATGGCTCAGCATCAGATTCTTAAATTGTTTTTTATGTATCTAGTCACCCAACTAAATCACCACACAGTCTGCTGTGATTAACTCCGAAGGAATAATGGAAGGGCAAAGAAGAACCCAGCAATCAAGCTGATATGAGCAGACGTATCTGTAGACAAGATGATGAAATACTTTGCTGATCACAGAGGTGCCAGGTCAATGGGACACTGAGAGGGTATGCAAGCTGATCATGAATGGAATAATGTAAATTGCAAGATTACATTGTAAATCCATGGTTTTTTTCAACTACCTTTGAAGGTCAAACAGAATGCCAAAACTGTAGGGTTTGTCAGTGGTTTTATGGAAAAAAATGTCCATGTTCACTTGAATGATAATGTTAATTGCTGGGAGAAGATTTGGCAGGCTGAGGTAACTTTCCCAGATCTGTGTTTTTCTCTCTCTGGACAATGGTTAGTTATAATTTCTACTTCGGCTCGAGTAAACCTTTTATGCTCATTAATCTTTAGGTTAATTCTTCACAGGCACTTTAATTCTTCCTCTGAAAGCTACAGCTAAAATTAAATAATAAAACTTCAATAACACTGGACAACAAATTTTTTTCAAATGGCTTGCTTCCTGAAAAAAAAGGGGATTATGATAGGCAACCAAGCTGAACACAAAGATAATTTCAGATATGCTGTAGCACGTAGGGAGTTGGGGAAACATGAAATTAACTTTTAAAAAAATTAGCACGTTTAATTGCATAATGACGCTGACACATTGCCTTAGATAAACCGAACCAAGAACGTTTTGCTGAAGATTTTCATTTGTACTTAGCATCTGGTGCCTCTCATGTCAGTGTCGATCGATAGTCATCCAGCATTGATGGATTTCAATTGCCCTGGCACTGCTATTCCATGGTCATAATGTCCTGGTGAAACCTTTCACCATGTCCGTTACTGCCTGCACCAAGATCAGCAGGGAAGGAGTCCAAGTGCGAACGCAGAAAATGAATTTTCAACGACACGCTGCACTTCATGGTTTTGTATCCTTGAAGCATGTTAAAAATGTGACAGGAAATCACAAAATAACTAAAAAAAACTGGTATGTAACAGGATGGTGGTCTTGGTGATCAAAATGTGCCTTCTCTTATCCAGTAACTAAGTAAATATAGCAGTGGCTCAGCATCAGAGAGCCCTTTCTTAAATATATATAATCCATAAAATACACCTAAAAATGTTCAGGAAGCAAAATCTTCATTCTCCAGTGTAATCTGTCACTTTTTGAACTTTTGATGCTGGACATTGGCAGATCTTTGATCAATACAATTTTAATTAATCTTTTTAAAAAGATTTTATTTGCTTAATATGTTACAATAAGTCAAAGACTGCTAGGTGTAGTGATAATACAACAAAAAAATGGTAGAGAAAAAAAATACATCTCACCCATGAAAGGTCTATAGAGTCTGATAACAGCAGGAAAAAGTAGCTGTCCTTGAATCTGGATGTTCATGTTTTCAAGCTCATGCACTTTCCAACTGATGAAAGGGGGAAATAGATTGTGACTGGATGTAATGGGTCCTGATGTTGGCAGCTTGCCAGGACAGCAGAAGGCATTAATGGAGTCGATGGAGGAGAGATTCATTTTGCAGATGGTCTGAGCTGCTTTCACAACTCTCTCCAGTTTCTTGTGGTCTTGGGCAGAGAGGTTCCTGTACCAGGCTGTGATGCATCCTGATAGGATACTTTTTTATGGGACATATGTAAAAATTGGTAGGAGATCTTGGGGGCATGCTGAATTGTCATCTGCACCCGAAAAAGTGGAGTCATTGGTGCAATTTTTTGGATGTAGTCTTGACATGGTTGTTTGCTATAATTAATTCTAAGGACTTGAAATTCTCCACAGGAACCTATGCTCCTTTCCTGAAGCCAATGGCCAGCTCCTTCATTTTGTTGACATTGAGGGAGAGGTTGTGGTTCTGACACGAGGACATGAGACTCTTTATCTCCTCCTCCCTGTACTTTGTCTCATCATTGTTTGAGATTCAGCCTATGATGGAGGTGACATCTGCAAACTTGTAGACTGTGTTGGGGCAGTATTTGGCCATACTGTTACAAATGTATGGGAGTACAGGAAGGGCTGACTTACATGGCCTGTGGGGCAGCAGGGTTATCAGGGAGGAAGTGTTGATATCAATCTTCACTGCTTGCGGTCTACAAGTCAAGAAGTTAAGGATCCATTTGTAGAGTGCGACAGGGGTTGGGTGGATGATATCTAGGTTTGGGGATGTTTGTTTGGGACCATGGTGTTGAAGGCAGAGCTTTAGTCAATAAATAGCAGTTTTACATAAGTGTCTTTGTTATCTAGGTGTCCCAGGACGGAGTGCAGGGCTAGGGAGATGACATCTTCCATAGACCTGTTGCAAGAATAAGCAAATTGTAGTTGATCAAGGATGGCTGGGAGGCTGAAGCTAATGTGGGCCATGACCAGCCTCACTAAACATTTCATAGGACCAATAGAAAACTATGCTGGGGAAATTATAATGGGTCACAAAAATATGGCAGAAGAATTAAATCAAGATTTTATATTTGTATACACTGTGGAAGACATTAGTAATATCCCTGACAGACAGAGAATTCAGGGAGTAGAGTTGGATACTGTTAAGATTACTAGAGAAATTGTGCTAGGTAAATTGAATGGATTAAAGATAGATAAATCTCCCATACCGCACGGGGTACACTCATAGGTTTTGAAAGAGGTGGCTTTGGAGATTGTAGATCCATTCGTGACAATCTTCCAGAAATCAATTGTCTCTGGCATGGTTCCGGGGGATTCGAAGATAGCAAATGTGGTTCCGTTGTACAAGAAAGGCGGAAAACAGAAAAAAGGAAACTATAGACCTAAAAGTCTGATGTCGGTGGTTGGGAAAATATTAGAGTCAATCTTCAAGGATGAAATTATGAAATACCTGAAAATGCATTACAGGATAGGTCCTAGTGTGACAAAGTATTTTGAGGTGATTTGGGAGGAATTGTAGAGAAGATCGCACACACACACACACACACACACACACACACACACACACACACACACACACACACACACACACACACACACACACACACACACACACACACACACACACACACACACATTTTAAAACAGAATATTTGCAGGACTTTTGCAGAATGCTTTTTTCAGGAGGCAACGAAGTATCGACAGCAGCTTGCCTGGGAGAGCATGTGATCTTTGCAGGCAGAGGAGAAGAGTTTTGCTCTCAGAGAGGGAAGGTGTGAAACAAAAAGGAGAGAGACAGAAATCCGTTCCAGAGGGACAAGCTGGCAAACTTTGGAAGGCTGCGTCAAAGGAGAAGACTGGTGGTGTGAAAGGTAACCTGAAAGAAAGAGGATTATCTGGATAACCCTGAAAGGGGCAAGTTTAATCAGCAAGACTGATTGAGAAGGACTCAGTTGAGGATGTCCTGATAAAGGAATCTCTCTCTGAAAACCAGCAAGAACCCTCCTGAGTGGAAACCATTTGCCCTTTAAGCACCAGAGACTGGTGAACTTTGTTAATGCTAACTTCTGTGCACAGAACAAGAATTGCCTGCAACCAGTGAGATTGGATTGTGATCCAAAGAACTTTTCTAATCTTATATATACATTACACACACATGCGCTTAGTATTAGAAGGGGGATTAAGTAGTTATGTAGGTTAAGAAATAAATTAAAGTTCAATTCTGTTTTCTTGTTCAAATATAATTAAAAACTACTTTTGTTTAAGTAACCCTGTGTTGTGGTGCATATCTATTACTGCTGGTTTTTGAGGTCCTCTGGACTCCGTAACAGTAGTCAACATGGTTTTTTTAAAGGGCAGATCATGCCTGACTAATCTATTAGAGTTTTTTGAAGAAATCTCAGGTAGGATAGACAAAGGGGAGGCTGTGGATGTTATATATTTGGATTTTTAAAAGGCTTTCGATAAGATGTCGCATGTTAGGCTGCTAAATAAGATGAGGGCCCATGGAATTACAGGGATACTATAATACTGGATAGAAAATTGGCTGATAGGCAGAAAGCAAAGGGTTGAAATTAAGGGATTCCGTTCAGGATGGCTGCTTGTAATGAGCAGTGTTCTATAGGGGTTGGTCTTGGGGCGCTGCTGTTTACAATTTATATTAACAATTTGGATTGTGGAATGAATGGTTTTGTGGCCAAATTTGTGGATGACACTAAGATAGATGGTGGAGCAGGAAGTGTTGAAGAAACCATAAAATTGCAGAGGGATTATAGACAGATTGGGAGACTGGGCAAAAATATGGCAGATGAAGTATAATGTTGAGAAGTGTTCGGTTTTACATTTTTGGCAGTGGAAATAAACAGGCAGAGAACTATTTGGATGGGGAGAAAATTCAATCCTCAGAGGTGCAATGAGACCTGGGTGTCCTTGTGCAGAATAATCTAAAAGTTAATGCCCAGGTTGGGTTGGTAGCGAAGGCAAATGCTATGCTAGCATTCATTTCAAGAGGAATAATGTACAAGAGTAGAGAGATGTTAATGAGACTCTATGGGGCACTGGTGAGACCCCATTTGAAGTACTGTATACAGTTTTGGGTTCCCTATCTTAAAAAGGATGTGATGTTGTTGGAAAGGGTGCAGAGGATAATCACTAGGATGATTCCTGGAAGTAAGGGCTTGCATATGAGGAGTGTTTGGCAACTCTTGGGTTGTGTTCGTTGGAGTATAGGAGAATGAGGGGGAATCTCATAGACACATTTTGAATATTGAAAGGTTTTGATAGAGTGAATGGGGAGAAGATGTTTCCCTTGAGGACAAGGCATCATAGTCTTAAAATTAGAAGTTATCCAATTAAAACAGAGAGGAGGAAGATCTTCTTTAGTCACAGGGTCATGGATCTGTGGAATTCACAACAGCACAAAGCCAGATCACTTGGAGTATTTAAACAGGAAATGGATAAGCATCTCATTAGTAAGGGTATCAAGGGATGTGGGGAAAAGGCTGGAAATTGGAACTAGGTGTGAGCATAGTTCAGCTTAGTGGCCTTCTTCTGTTCCTTTATGTGGTGATCTTGTGACCTTGTGAAGCTGGTGAAAAGGCAGAACCTCCAGGCAGTGGTCATTGAGGTACATTATTTTGCTTTTCTTTGGCACTGACAAAATAGTGGGCTTATTAAGGCAGATGGGAACCTCATCTTGTAGCAGGGAGAGGTGAAAGATCTCTGTGAATACTCCTGCCAGCTGGTTTGCTCCTGTATGCAGCCAGCCCAACCTGCTTTGTCATAATAACTTGGAATGCATAAAATAGTGCCACCAGCCTACAGCCCTGACTCTGTTCCAGGGCTTTGCTCCTGGCTACAACTGTTGATAGAACCCAGTCACTTCTTTTTCTGAAGCAAGTGTTTTTCTTTTCTTGCTGTAAGTGAGGTAGGAGAATATCCTCCCTGGAAATGATATCCTCTCTTCTAAGACAGAAAACATACACTTCCTTTCTGTGCTGTCACATTCTAGGGTTCTATGGCTCGAAATGATAAGGGACCTGAGAAGAAGGCCTTTATTTTTTGAGCTGGGAGCAATAATGGCAGTTTTAGAGGCTGTGTGTGCATATGTGTTTATATTGCAGGGTGGGAGTGGGAGTTGCAGAGGAGAGGTTCAGAATATGAAGTCAGGGGAACCACTCATACTGCTAACATTGTTAGCGTTGATAGTGTGCTAGTGCAAGTGCTAGTGCTAATCCTGACCACTAAGGGAGTTGGGAAATGAGCTGTTGCATCTTGGGTAGATTCAAAAATGGATGCCTCCATGAGGTCTTTCTTGAGTGTGTTTTAACTAATAAATATAGTTGTTTTAAAAGAACCCAAGTTTCTTTATTGTAATAAAAGAAACATCACATGGTACTAGGAGCAGAAGAAACACCAGGAGTGTGCAGAGTGAGAATCAATCAATAGCAGCAGAAAATATGGAAAGCATAACATTTCCTGATGCTGTAAATTGGACTGGAAATGTCAACCATAATTGGAGATTGTTTAAAGATTCATGCTGTACCTGCAAGGCATTGGAGTTGATAGCAAACCTGAGGTAAGGAAGATTGCACTGCTGCTTACTGTGGTGGAAGCTCAAGCACTAGAAGTTTTGAATACACATGTTTCTGCCGAGGCAGCTGACCAGGGCAAATTCGACAAGGTTATTGAGATGTTTGATGAACACTGTCCACGAAAGAAAAAATAAACTTTTGAGAGGTACGTGTTTTTCTCGCCCACGCAGCTGGAGGGAGAGAGCTTTGATACTTTCTTAACAGACTTAAAACTAAAAGCAAGAACATGCAATTTTGGATTGCTGCAAGATTCAATGATCCTTGATTAAATTGTATTTGGGATTATTGATAAAAAAGTGAGAGAGAGGTTGCTGCGAGGGACAGAGCTTACCTTAACTGGAGCAGTGAAGATATACCAAGCCAGTGAATTAGCTCTGCAGAACATGAAAAAGTTCTGTGAGAGTCAAAAGACCAGTGAAAATGAAGACATAGCCATTGCCTTAGTGTGTGTCCACACACACAAGCAAAAAGTGAGATATAGGAAACTATAAAAAGATGGAGAGGCATTCAAGTGCAAATGATGTGGGACTCAACATGCACCAAAACAATGCCCTGGCTGTGGAAAAGTCTGTAATAAGTGCAGAGGGAAGAATCATTACACAAAGCCATTTTTTTCTGAAGGGAACCAAAACAGAAGTGAAAGTGTGCACACTGTACACACTATAGAAGAAACTTCTCTCAGTGATACACTTTTCGTGGGCATGGTAGTGCAGGAAGATAATAAACAAACAGACACTGAACAGCCAAGTTTGAACAGAGTCGAGCAGGACAAGTGGACTGGGTCATTCCATACAAATAGAACAAATATTCCTTTCAAGCTGGACACAGGGACAAAGGTCAATTGATCTGTGAATGTGACAACAGGGCAATGAAGATAAAGCAAATCCTGTTCAGTTCAAAGTCTACATTGGACGGAGCATTGACACAAAAGATACATGTAAACTCAAGGTGAAAGTTAAAGATAAAGAGCATCACCTCAGGTTCACAGTAGTCCCCGATGGAAATGAATCACAAAGCATGTGAAAACTTAAGCCTAGTCAAGAGGGTGTGCACACTAGGGAAACCTATTGTGTTAGCTGATGCATTATCCAGGGCAACAAGGCAGAGTGAAGCACACAATGAGAGTTCCACAAAGACAAATGTGAATCTCCATGTGAACCTGATCACTGAATCACTTCCTGTATCTGACATGATATCCAAGCAGATCATAGCTGAAACAAAAAAGGACACAGTTCCACAGAAGATCATCAAGAATCTGAATGAAGGGTGGCCTAGAGTTGTGATGTACCATCAATAATTCACAAAAGGCTGAGTAGTGAAACAAATAGCTAAAGACTGGAATACTATCAAACAACCATCCACCTCCTTGACTGATCAGAGCAAAAGGAAAGGGGTAGCCTACAAGGGCCTATGGGTACGATCAGTCTTGGGAGGTGTGTCCAGTTGATAACAGCCAATCATGTTGTTTACTACATTCACCCCTCATTTTTAAGAAGAATTCTGTAGGGTGAAAAGAAAAATGAGTGAAACAACTGTACATATACATACTTTACATATTAAGTCTATCAGGGGATCTCCTCTGTCGCAGTGAGCGATGTGGCAATGGTGGGGGAGGAGGGGCTGCCATAACTTCATGATCAGGTTGAGGAGTTGGCCTGTTAATGGATTGCCAAGGGGCAGAAACAGATGGGGGTGTAAGGGAGCATTGTGCTGGTACATTATTGACAGCAATAGTAGCCTAGGGTAAGTGGTGATCAGCTGCAGGTTCAGGGGCCCCTAAGGTTGAAGTAGAGGAGAGTGTGGAAAGTCAGTGGTGGCCAGGTGGGATCCCGACAGTGCCAGATCTCGGATGAAGACTGTTTCTTCTCGCCCATCAGGGAAGGCAACATAGGCATATTGGGGGTTGGCATGGAGGAGGTGGATCCTCTTGACCAGTGGGTCAGTCTTAGATTGCTTGTCATGCTTGTAGATCAGGACAGGTCCCAGTGAGGTAAGCCAGGCAGGCAGCATAGTCCCTGAAGCAGACTTCCGAGGGAAGGCAAACATCTGTTCATGAGGCTTGCTGTTGGTGGTTGTACATAAAAGTGACCGAATGGAGTGAAGTGCATTAGGGAGGACTTCTGGTCAGTGGGAGGTGTGGAGACCCCGTGACCTCTGTGCCAGGAGGATGGTCATCCAGACCATGGCATTTTCCCTTTCCACTTGCCCATTAACCCTGGGATTGTAGCTGGTGCAATGCCTCTGGCCAACAGGTTCTGCCACAGCTCAATACTCATGAATGATGTACCCCAGTCACAGTGGATAAAGTTGGGGTACCCAAAGAACACGAAGATACTATGGAGAGCCTTGATAACAGTGGCTGTGGTAATGCCAGGTCATGGAATGGTGAATATTCATTGATAACAGTAAGAAAATAGCCATTCTGGTTGGAGGAGAGGATGTTGAAGGCACTCGAAGGGGCATGCAGCCTTGATGAGATGGCCTTGTCTGGCTGGTAGAACAGCAGTTTCTGGCACAGTCCTGGCAATTTCTAGTCATTGTCCGAACCTCCTCAATGGAATAAGGTAGATTCCGAGATTTGACAAAATGGAAAAACCTGGTAATTCCAGATGACAGAGGTTATTGTGAAGAGTCTGTAGTTTGTCACCTGGGGGCTCGTTAAGTTTGCCAGGTCTGTAGAGGATATCATAATTGTAAGTAGACAGTTCAATTCTCCACCTGAGTATTTTATCATTATTGATTTTTCCCTTTTGTTCATTATTAAACGTGAATGGGACGCTTGCTAGTCTGTTAGAAGACTGAACCATTTCTCAGTGAGTTAGTGCCTCCAGTGGTGATAGCCTGATCTTCCTTCATGATAAAGGTGATGGGCCTGCCCACCTGCTTGACAGTGGCTACCAGGGCAAAGTCAGACGCATCGCTCTCTACTTGGAATGGTCTATGGCATGCATGGTTGCCTGGCGATATCATCTTTGACCCATTCGAATGCCTTTTGGGCTTCTTTTATCAAGGGAAATGTGGCTTTGACCATTGGCTGAATCTTGTCTGCAAAGTTGGGGACCCATTGAGTATAGTAAGAGAAGAACCCAAGGCATCCATCTTTTTAGGGTATGGGGGAGGGGCAGCTCCATCAACAGACACTTGCAGTCAGTGTCAGGGCCATTGATGCTGTTCTCAACAACAAAGATAAGGATGGCCAGTCGTGCTGTCCAGAAGTCACATTTGTCCTTGTTATAAGTCAGGTTCATGCATTTTGCTGCACAAAGGAACTTGTTGAGATTAGCATCATGGTCCTGCAGATCGTGGCTGCAAATGGTAACATTATCAAGCTGGGGAAAGTGGCCTGTAGATTGTAGTGTGGACCACTGTGCGGTTCATTTCCTGTTGGAAATTGGAGATCCATTTGTGATGCTGAAAGAGACCCAGAGGAAGTGATAGAGATGGCCGTCCACCTCGAATGCCATAACTGACAGTCCTCTGAGCAGATCGGAGCTGGTGGTAGTCTTTGTGTGATCGTTTTGACCATATTGGGTATGCGGGGAAGGAGATATGCATCAAGCAGCTTATACCTGTTGATAGTCTGGGTGTAGTCAATAACCATCCAATTCTTTTCCCCGTTCTTGACCACAGCAACCTGGGCCCTCTAAGGACTATTACTGGGCTCAATGATGCTCTCATCCAATAATTGCTGGACCTCCGACTTGATAAATGACCGGTCAGCAGCACAGTACCATCTATACCTGGTGGCTACTGGCTTGCAATCAGGGGTGAGGTTGGTGAACAGTTGGGTGGGAGGTCAACCTTGAGGATCAAGAGGCAACACATTGCCTGCAGGGGGCCATCCGAGAACAGTCCTTCATAGACAGTAATGGGGGGAAAGGTCTATTGGTTTGCATGGTAACTTCTGCAGTTGGCACTGGAAGTCCAGTCCTTTTACAAGGGGGCACAAAACCGATGCATGACGAGCAGTCTGAAATGTTTGTACGCTATGCAAGGCCCATGGATGGCTGTGGAGTATGATTCAGATGCGAGAAATATCCCATGTTTGGCAGACCATACTTTAAGGTACAGACTTTATCAGTATCAGGGTGGTAAAACTTTCTGTACTCCCGCCATCGAATAAACATTTGATAACATGTCTGTTTAACTGGACGTACCCCATCATGGAGCTGGTGAGTTCGTGCGGTGCCTCCTGATTCATTGTGAAGGGTGCCAATATGCATTCAGTGTCCATGACTGTTGGGTGCTCCCACTCCTGAAATGGCCATGCTTGGCCCCAAGATGGCCGGCCTCAACCCCGCCCACCATGGTGTTGTATACCTGTGAAGATGACGTTTGGAGCACAGTTGAAAATGGCATCTCTCACGATTCACAAATGGTGTCGCTGGAGTGCAGGGAAGATGATGCCAGTTGTGATGCCCAGGGTAGCGAATGTCCACATGCGACACTACTGGATCTTAAGGGCAATTTTAATTGGCAAACATTGATGTAATTCCCCTTTCTCTGGCACTGTATGCCCTGTGAGCATACTGCATCCTTGTCAGGGCAGCATTTCCTCAGGAGAGATTTCCCACAATGGTGGCTGAGGTCAGGTCATTAGGGTCATTAGGTCGGGATATTGGACCAGTAGCTCATGGCAACCAAGCGGCTGAGTAGTCATCAGAGCATTGGAGGGCTACCTCCAGTCTTTCTGTAAAATCAACTGCCCTTGTCAAATTGAATACCTTTTGCTCAGGTAATCGCTGGCGTATGTACCCGGAGCGGAGGCATCTCCAATGAGGTCCTTGGCATACTGGGTGGTGGACATGGCCTTACAGTCACAGGCTCTGCACAGGATCTGGAGGGTCCACAGGAACTCATCGCTAAACTCACCAGGGCATTGTTTTCTGGTGGCCAGGAGATGCCTGGTGTTGACCTCGTTAACCTTCCAGTGATACTGGGCCTTGAGGATCATCACTGCCTGTTATGAGTTGGCATCGCTGATCAGGGGAAAAACCTGAGCCCCGACCCATGAGAAGAATAGTCTCAGCCAATCTGCATCCAGGTGATGGAGCCAGCAACTGCTGCCAAAAGGTTTTTGAAGCATCGTAGCTGCAGCTCGAAGGTGTTTGGGGCATTCAGTGAGCAGGGATCTATGTCATTTCTCTGGTTTTAGGTACTGTTCCATATTCTTTTGAAAATTTTTGCTATTGAAATTGATCAACCATCAATAATTTACAAAAAGATGAGTAGTGAAACAATTAGGCTTTTAATAGCGAAAGACTGGAACACTGTTAAACAACTATCCTGCAAGGGGCTATGAGTAGGATCAGTCTCAGGAGGCATGTCCAGTCAATAGCAGCCAATCACGATATAGCAGTGGTTTAACACAAGGTAAATGTCAGTCATATTACAACATCAGAGTGGAGCTGGATGTTATCAATGGGCTTCTACTGAGACAGGACAGAATTGTCATTCCTCAATCATTGTGACAAGTGATGCTGGAAAAGGTGCATGAGGGGCACCTTGGAATGGAAAAATGCAAGAGGAGGGCCAGGGATAAACACTGACATTGACAGAATGGCTTTCAAGCTATGAGACCTGTTTGAAGCATCTCGCAAAGCAGACAAGGGAGCCCATGATAATAAATGACTTACCAGCAAAACCATGGCAGCAAGTTAGAACTGATCTGTTCCACATGGATGGAAATAATTACTTGCTGGCTATTGAACTATCTGGAGATAGCACTGCTTCCTAACATGTCTGCTGCTTGTGTGATCAAATGTATGAAATCTATCTTTGCAAGACATGGAATTCCTCAAATTGTCTACCGTGACAATGGACCATGCTACAGTTGTAGAGAGTTCCAGAACTTTGCAAAAAAGTATGATTTTCAACATGTAACTTTAAGTCCTCTGCATCCACTGTCAAACAGTAAAGCAGAGAAAGGAGTTCAAGAAAGCACTAGACAGTAGCTTGGATCTGTATCTAGCTCTATTGAGTTACAAAGCTTTGCCACTTGAACATGGCATGTCGCCTGCTGAGCTTTTGATGGGACGTAGACCACGCACTACACTTCCCAACTCTGCAGACCCAAACAAGGACAGAGATATTGAAGATGTCAAGTGGAAACAAAAGTGTCTGCAATGGAAACAAAAAGCAAACTATCACAAGACTGCAAGAAGCTTAGGGCCACTGGCACAACATGACACAGTGAGATTCCAACACTTGGGACAAAAAGGAGGAAGTAAATCCAAGATCCTACACTGTAAGAACAGAAGGTCAAAGGAGCCTATTAAAAAAGTAAGGCACACTGCAGGAGCCGACAAATGATCCAGCCTGCACAGCAACAGAGGAAACACAGTCGTGGACCAGCAGAGCCGAAACAATCACCTGTGTTAAGAAGATCCACACGTGTTATCAAAACACCTGACAGAAAAAAGAACTGCACACTCTTAAAAAGTTTGTGCCTGCTGATGTTTGTGTTTACATTTGTGTTGAACTTTAAACTGAAATGAATACTGTATTAGTGTGTCCTGTTGTTCGATTAAACATCTCAAGGAAAGGGATCAGTTAGTGTTATGTCAAAAGAAAGACTGAAAGATTTATGTTAATCAAGGAGTATGGGGAAAGTGCCGGTAAGAAAAACATACAAGTTGCGCAGAGGTGTAGATAGTAGAACCATTGCCTCACAACACCACCATTTCAGGCTCAATATCAGGTGTTGTCTGTGTGTAGTTTGCATGTTTTAGCTGTACCTTTTTGTTTTCCTCTGGATGCTGTGGTTTCCTCCTCTATCCCAAAGGTGTAGGTTTATTAGGATCTGAGGGTGGCAGGATGTGGTGCATAGGAACTAGAGGGGAATAAAAAGAAATTACTGCAGGATAATTTTATATGGATGTTAGATGGTTGGTGAAGTCTCGTGGAAACGAGACATGTTTCTTTTTTTAAATATTTTATTTTAGAGATCAAGCACATTCCGCACAAGTACATCAATTAACCTATAACCCCTGTATGTTTTCGAAGTGTGCGAGGAAACTGGAGCACCCAGAGGAAGCCCATGCAGACACGGGGAAAATGTACAAACTCCTTACAGACAGCGCTGGATTCGAACCTGAGTCACTGAAGCTTGTAAAGGCATGGGTCTAACTGCTGCACTAACTGTGCCATCCCATTGTGCAGTTTGACTCTATTAATCTATGGAGTCAAATTTATCATTTTGGATAAAATTGTTTTGACACTTATGACCATCAGTATGAAGGGCTTTGGAATGACTTCCAGCCCTGAGGAATTCCAGAACTGCTGGATCGCATTTTGAAAAGCTTCTCAGTTTGTTGCTAAGGTACGAGTTGCTATAGCAGCTAAAAGTTAATATCTTCACAAAGCATTGTCAAGAGGTTTAGATTCTCATGAAAAGCATAGATTCTAAAAACATGATTTCATTATTAAAGAACACAAGGACATAAGAAATAAGTTTAAAGATAACTTTATTCTGAAGGAGTTTATATGATGTTTGTTACATGCCTTCTGTTTATCCAGAAACAAATTGAGTTCCTCTCCAAATCTTACAGTTGAAGGGAATTTTTGTAAACACGCTGTAGCCAGTTGTGAAGCACAGAGGGAAGCACTCAGGCTACATTGCGATTAATACCCAGCCACGTGGAAATATAACAAGTTGGAAATAATAGTCCTGCATTCCATTAGTTGTGAAATCTTACTTACTGATCTGCAAGCGAACCAGGTCATGGAGGCGCAGACTTACACTGGACCCTGGGTGGGGGTGGGGGGGTGGTTGGCTCAAAGGATCATGGGGTTGTGCTGATAAGCTCCCAGAAAGTTCCATAAACTCAATTGGGTTGGTTCAAATCACTCACAGCTTCTGTGTGTTTTTTTTCTTTCATTCGCTGCACAGCACACCGACGACAGTGGTGACCCTGATGGTCCAAAACAGCAGTTTTGACCTCAGGATGAACAACACGAACGTACAGAATGAAGTCTCACTGAAGCTGCTGACCTTTCGGACCTCACAGCCGCTAGTCGGTTTCAAACAGGCTGAGGCTCAGTTTCAGGTCAGGCAGATTACCGCATACTCCTCAAGATATTACTATGTGGTCAGCTCACTTGACCAGGAGACTGCCGGACGAATCATCGACTTCTTACATCAGCCAACAGCCGCTGACAGGTATGAGGCAATTAAGGCTCTCCTTATCTGCACCTTTGGCCTTTCCTGCCGCGAATGACTGGCACAGCTGCTCCACATGGTCGACCTGGGTGACCACACATCATCCAACCTTATGAACAAAATGATGACATTAAGAGAGTTACTGCTCGAGCAGATATTTCTCTAACAGATGCCAGAAGTCATCTGCTTGCTTCTCGCAGATGACGACTTCAGTGACTCATGCAGGTTAGCTGCCCATGCGAATGTCCTGTGGCATGCCAAGCGATATTGTAGGGGGTCCGTTGACTGAGTTGCTGTGCCATGCCTGGCGACTCGTCTCCCCGGCACTCCACCGAGGAGATCGGTGACAGCCACAGCAGGTGGAGACTCAAATTCAGTACGGTGGTGTTTCTACCATCAGAAATGGGGTTCTGGAGCCCGCTGCTGCCATCCACCTTGCTCTCTTTCGGGAAACACCGGGGCCAGCCATCACTGATGGCAATGATGGTCGACTGCCGAGGGAGCCTCCTTTATCTATGGGACCGGCACTCAGGACAGCATTTCCTTGTGGTCATAGGGGCAGATGTCAGAGCCTTACCCCCCCGCCTGAACCGAGACACCCATGCCAGGAAGTCGGGACTGTCCCTCACTGCAGCCAACAATAGCAGCATATGCACATATGGGGTGCGGACGTCGCTCAAGTTCAGTTCCTGCCATTTTACCTGGGCCTTCAATTTGGCTGACGTGTCTCAGCCCCTACTGGGGCTGTCTCAAGCCCACTGCATACTGGTGCTGTCTGGTCAATTCCAGGACCTTTCATGCTTCCACTCTGAGAAGCCAAGTTCTCGGCCCCCAACCTCAACTCGGTATCCTTATTGGGCAATGAGTTTGCCAGAATCTTGGCAGGATTCCTGGCCATTATAACACCACAGTTCTCTACCGTGGTCCTGAAACATGGCATCCTGCACCACATCCCCACATAGGAACCACTGCTACAAGCCCAGGCAAACAGGCTTCATCTCACCAAGCTTCGACTTGCCAAGGAAGAGTTCAGGAAGATGGAGGAGATGGGAATCAATCGGTGCTCAGATAGCCCATGGGGTTCTCCTCTACACATGGTGCTGAAGTATTCTGGGGGATGGAGACCTTGTGGGGACTACCGCCAGCTTGATGATGCCACGACAGCTGACCGGTACCCAGTTCCCTGCATCCAGGACTTCATGGCCAATCTACACGGAACGAGGATCTTCTTGAAAATCCACCTGATCGAGGTTATCACTAAATCCCTGTGCACCTCAGTGACATCCCCAGGACAGCCCTTATCATTCTGTTTGGCTTTTTTGGGTTCCTCTGCATGCCATTCAGCCTCAAAAATGTTGTGCAGACTCATTAACTCATTGGGGTGCGGCCTAGAATTTGTTTTTATCTACCTAGACAACATCCTAATCACCAGTCATTTGCCACAGGAGCACCTAACGCACCTGCAGCTGCTCTGCTAGCAACTGAGCAACTGTGGCCTCGGCAACAACTCATCAAAATGTCAGTTTGACGGTCATCGATTTCCTTGGGCACCGGGTCGATTGTGGTTTCTCTTCCAACAAATGTTGAGCCAGTCTTAAGTTTACCAAGCCAACTATGGCCAAAGGTTTGCAGGAGATTGATGGGATGGTCAACTTCTACCATCAGTTTCTGCGTCAACTGCCAGGTTCATGCGACCTCTTTTGAAGCTCTCAGACCAAAGAACTCAGCTGGGACGTGGAGTCTTTGGCAGCTTTCGACCAGGCTAAAGATGCTCTAGCCAATGCCACCCTTCTAGTGCATCCACGTGTTGATGTGCCCACCGCCCTCACAGTCGATGAATCCAACATGGCTGCCAGCTGCGTTCTGGAATAGATGATCGATAGACATTGGAAACCACTCGCTTTTTCCAGCAGACACCTGTGGCCCCTGGAGCAGAGGTATAGTGTGTTCAACAGGGAGTTGCTAGCCCTCTACCTCACTGTACGCCATTTCTACTATTTCCTCAAAGGACGGGATTTCATGGTCTTCACCATTCACAAACTCCTCACTTTTGACTTCACCAAAGTGTCTGACCAGTGGTTGGCAAGATAGCAGCGTCACCTCTCCTATATCTCAGAGTACATGACGACTATCAAGCACATTTCCAGCAAGAACAACCTCATGCCCGTCCTGTTCGGGTACTGTCTGTGTACTCCCTGTCCCCCAAAATTGACTATACAGCGCTCACAGTGATAGAATGGCACTACACTGCACTGCAGTCTCAGAGCTACAGCTGGAAGATGTGCATTTTGGGCCATCCCAAGACACACTACTCTGTGACATGTCTATAGGCCAACCTAGGCCAATTGTTCCCATCATGTGGAGGCATCGTGTCTTCGACGTGCTACATGGGTTGGCCCACCCGTCCATCCGGGCGAAAATTTACTGGTTGCAGACGGATTCATGTGGCATTCCCTGCGTAAACAGGTCAGCCACTGAACCAGAACTTGTCTGCACTGTCAGACATCCAAGGTGCAGAGGTACATAAAAGCCCTTCTTCATTACTTACCACAGATGATTTGACCACATTCACGTGAACATTGTCGGGCTACTGCCGATTTCCAAAGGTGACATGTATCTGTTCACGATGGTGGACATGTCCATTAGATGGCCGTAAGCTGTTCCGCTCTCAGACACTTCCATGATATCCTGTGCCAGGACCCTCATCACCAGCTTGATAGCCCTTTTCGGCCTTCCTTCCAATATCACATCGGACTGGGGGGCACAGTTCACGTCTGGCCTATGGGTAGCCCTGTCACAGTTCCTAGGGACCCAGTTATATCACACCATGGCCTAAAACCCACAGTCTAATGGCCTAGTGGAAAGGTTCCATCAGCATTAGAAGATAAACCTCATGGTGCGGCATGCACACAATGCCAAAGGAGGATTTGGCCATGTTCTCTGCTAAGATCGATTATGGGACCCCACTGACAGTTCAGGGTGAGTTTGTGGCAGCAACTCGGAGCCAGGAGAAAACACCTAGAGCGATGCTAACGTGACTTTGCAAGAAGATGGGCACCCTGGCCTCCGTCTTAACCTCACACCATAGTCCAGCTCCATCCTATGATCTGAAGGATCTCAAAGACTTCGAATACATCTTCATAAGGAGAGGTAGGCACTGAACACTACTTCAGCTCCCATATGAGAGTCCATACAAGGTTTTATGACACCACTGGACTATGTGGCTTTTGGACATGGGGGGTAGGCAGGAAACATTCACAGTCGACATCTCAAACCGACACACCTTGACCTTGACCAACCAGTAACGGTGGAGAGGTCGGTCTCCCAAATGTACGAACTATTTACAAACTGTGGACTCAGCTCCTCTGAACACCAATTCTTGTGGTCATGTAGCGATGTAACGAGCTCAGTGAACCCCATATACCAACAGCAATAGAAATCACCAAATCAATGGTTCCTTAAACAAAATTAGTTTAATTCTCTAAGTATGGAACAACAAGATCAACACTTAACTTATCAAGACTAAGTTATTTACACATTCCCTCCCCCCGCCCCAACCTAATCTAAGTGCGTGTGTGTAATATGTTTTCAAGAAAGTCCTTTTTACTGGCCAATCTTGCACTGACCACGTTTCCAAGGCTACAGTTTCCAGGAATCTTCAATCCTGTGCACAGAATCAAACAGTCATTACATTCAAGCAAACTTCAGTGCTTTACTTAGAATTACCAGGCAGGGAAGTTGTGGATGTTATAGAGAGATGGTTGTTGCTTGTTGCACATCCCAAACAGGAGTGTCTTCCAGAAGAAACTTGTCTTCTTTCCAGGTTCTTCTCACAGAGTTCTTCTTCTCTTCACCACACCAGGGAGACTAGCCGCCACTCCTGATTTCCACAGAGAGTACACTCAGGCTACCATATCAGAACTATGCCCGGTTTTGAAAAAAGGAGCCTTTTCAGCAGACTCCTCTTCTGTCCAGCCTTTTCTCAGACTGCCTCCTGCTGAAGAAGGTTTTCAAGGATTGCAGAGGGATTTGGGCTGCTTAGAAAAGTGGGCTGAAAAATGGCAGATGGAATTTAATGCTGATAAGTGTGAGGTGCTTCATTTTGGTAAGAAGAATCAGAATAGGACATACGTGGTAAATGGGAGAGCATTGAGGAATACAGAAGAGCAGAAAGATTTAGGAGTAACGGTACATCGTTCCCTGAAGGTAGAAACTCACGTGAATAGGGTGGTGAAGAAGGCTTTTAGTATGCTGGCCTTTATCAATCATTGCATGGAATATAGGAGTTGGGAAGTGATGTTGAGATTGTATAAGACGTTGGTGCGGCCTAATTTGGAGTTCTGTGTGCAGTTCTGGTCGCCTAATTATAGGAAGGATATAAACAGAGTGGAGAGAGTGCAGAGAAGGTTTACCAGAATGTTACCTGGGTTTAAGCATCTAGAGTATAGGGAGAGATTGGACAGATTAGGTCTTTATTCTTTGGAGCGTAGAAGGTTGAGAGGGGATTTGATAGAAGTATTTAAGATTATGAAAGGGATAGACAGAGTGGATGTGGATCGACTATTTCCGTTAAGAGGAGGAAAGATTAAAACAAGAGGACATGAGTTAAGAATTAAGGGGCAGAGGTTTAGAGGTAACATGAGGGGGAACTTCTTTACTCAGAGAGTGGTAGCCGTGTGGAATGATCTTCCGGGAGAAATAGTGGCGGCGGAGTCAATTGTATTATTTAAGGAAAGGTTGGACAGGTATATGGATGAGAAGAAGATGGAGGGTTATGGGCATTGTGCAGGGAGGTGGGACTAGAAAGGGGTGTTTGGTTCGGTGCGGACTAGAAGGGCCTAATGGCCTGTTTCCGTGCTGTAATTGTTATGTTATGCTATGTTATGTTATGTTCTCATTCTCAGTCCCTCCCCTCCTGATGGTCCAGGCCCTGTTAGTTTTTTTGGTTACAGCTTGCAAATGTTGCACTTTCCAGGCTTTACAAAAAACACATGGCCCCAACTCTCTCCAAAGGATAAGTTTCTGGGGTGTGCTTGCAAATGTTGTTAAAGCCCAGAACCTTCTGTTTCCACCTGCCTTCGGTCTTTGTATGGCATGTGTTCTGTCTGAAAATGCATGCAACCTAACTGTTAACCCGATTCTAATCCTTTTTATAAGAATATGTTTAATTAACCCTGTTGGGCGCTATCAGTAGCCCCAATAATGACACAGACAAAGACTGAGGGGAATGATAGGCTTTATTGTACTAGAGACAGCTGGCCCGGGTCCAAGGCTAGGAATGAGAGAGAAGGAGAGGGGACTCGACCTTTATGGCCTGGGGTCACATGGGCAGGACTAAGGGAGGAGCCAAGGCAGGAGGACACCTGCAGGGCAGGCGAGCCAGTACACATAATCATACCACTACAAACCCATTGTGGTACAGCAAGCCACGCTGATCCACAAGCGAACCGGGTCACGGAGGTGTAGGCTCACACTGGGCTGACATCATAGTGGTCCCCTGGGCGGGATGCAGGGGGGGACCCACAAAGAATCATGGGGGTTGTGCTGATAAGCTCACTGGGAATTCCAGTAAAGTCAGTTCGTTAGTTCAGCTCACTCACAGCTTCCGTGAGGCTTTTCTTTCGTTCGCTGCACAGCCCACCAACCACATTAGCAATTAATCATTAAAAAGCAGCATTCTTATCATTGAAGTGAAAGTATCCACATGTGAATAAACATAATCCTGAGGACTGTAGAGAGAACTACGGTCTTCTCTCTCAGCTAAAAATATAATGAGCACATCTATGTTGCAGTAAAGGCCCTGGAGGAGGCACCTTGATACTGCAATATAACCTTGGTGAAAGATTAAGTCTGCACCAAAGTTCTTTCTGGAGTTGGCCAACTTCACAGTCTGCGGTTGAGCTAGGCTGTTGACTTGAAAGTGCAGACAGCCAACTTTTGCACTCCTCACATTCCAACTTTGAAACAGTCAAAAAAAACTTCCATTCAGCAGAATTTCTATTTTATCATTGAAGCAAGATTTTGGATATTGGCTGTAATGATTGGAAATTATTTTTTTTACAAGTCTAAATCCTGGAATTCCCCATTAATAACACTGGAGTTGCAAGTGTGCCAGCAACTTTCCAAGACCAATTGTAATTGATTGCTGGTTTTGACCACATGCAGCACATAGAGCTCATCTCAGTAGCAACCTAGAACATCATCTCATATGTTGCCAATAGTTTTTCATAGAACTATAAAGCATTACAGCACTGAAACAGGCCCTTCAGCCCTTCTTCTCCATGCTGAACTATTATTCTGCTTAGTCTCACTGACCTGCACCCAGTCCACATCCCTTCATGCCCCTCCCATCTATATACCTATCCAATTTTTTCTTAAATATTAAAACTGAGCCCTCATTCACCATTCAAGCTGAAGCTTGTTCCACAATTTCACCACTCTCTGTGTGAAGAAATTCCCCTCAAATGTTCCCCCTAAACTTCTCCCCTTTCACACTTAACCCATAGTATCTGGTTTGTATCTCACCTAGCCTTAGTGGAAGAAGCCTATCTACATTTACTCTGTCCATGCCCATAATAATTTTGTATACCTCTATCAAATAGCCCCTCATTCTTCTATGCTCCAGGGAATAAAGTCCTAATCTGTTTAACCTTTACCTGTAACTCAGCTCCTCAAGCCCTGGCAATATCCCAGTAAATGTTCTCAGCTCTCTTTCAAGATTATTGATATCTTTCCTGTAGTTAGGTGACCAAAATGCCACACAATATTCCAAACTTGGCTTCACCAATGTCTTATACAACCTTACCAATAACATCCCAACTCCTATACTCAATACTTTAATTTATGAAAGTCAATGTGTCAAAAGCTCTCTTTAGGACCCAACCTACCTCTGAGGCAACTTTCATTGTGCCCTACCAATCATTGTGTCTGTCCTCCTTTGGTTTTTCTTTCCAAAATACAGCGCCTCACACTTGTCTGCATTGAATTCTATCTGCCATTTTTCCAGCTGGTCCATATCCCTCTGCAAGCTTTGAAAGTCTTCCTCATTTTCTTCTGGATATTATCTTGTGATCTATTTGTTCAGGCTGTTTGGTAACTACTGATTCCTATCCTGATCAATTTCAATATATGTTTTCAACAATTATTTTTATGCCATTTAATTCCTTTCAGAACAAAAAGCTGTTATTTCTGTAGCAAACCATAGAATCTTTACCATGTTTATGTTATTAGCATCTTTTGTTGCATTGATTTGATTACTGGAATAAAAATGAGAGAATATAGTGGCAAAATGGGTGGAAACTTTGTCAATGGTGACAACCCATATGCTTTTCTGTAATATCATATAACATCCTAACATGTTTTATTGTTCTATTGTCATACATAATTTTACATTGTGCTGTTTTGAGTCACAGAGATTTAGAGCACAGAAACAGGCCACACAGCCTAACTCATCCATGTGGACCAAGCTAGTCCCATTGACCTGCATTTGGCCCATGTTCCTCTAAAGTTTTCCTATCCATTAATCTGTCTAAATGTCATTTAAGATTTATAGTTGACCCCTCTTCCTCAGGCTGCTTGCTCTGTACACTCAATACCCTCTGTGTTTAGAATTTTCCCCTGAGGTCCCTTTTAAATCTTTCCCTCTCATCTTCAATCTAAATCGTCAAAATTTAGATTCCTGTACAAATCCTTTATTTACCTTATTTCTGTCCCTCATGATTTAATAAACCTTCCTAAGGTTCGTTCCCCCTTTGCTCCTATCTTTTAAGGATAAAAGTACAAGCCTATCCAGCATCTCCTTATAATTCAAGTCCATCAGCCGTGGCAACCTAAAAGGAAACATTAGGCCACTGATCAAAACTTGATCAATAAAATAGAGTTTAAATTCTGTTTTAAAGGAGGAGGAAAGATAGAAAGATGGAGAGATTTAGGAAGGAATTCCCAGAATCTTGGAAGCTGATGTCACATTCACCTGGATGTTATTATCCTAGTGTTTTATCTGAGCCTAGGACAAATTTCAGGCAGGAGGGAAGAGACTGAGTCATCTGGGACTGTTCTTGTTGGAATTTAGAAGAATGAGAGTGGATTTTATAGAAACATAAAATTATAAAAGGCATAGATAATATAGAGATAAGTTGTTTACATTGGTAGGGGAAACCAAAACTAAGGGGCACAGTCTCAAGATTCAGGGTA
The DNA here is from genome assembly GCF_036971445.1 of Narcine bancroftii. NCBI lineage: Eukaryota > Metazoa > Chordata > Chondrichthyes > Torpediniformes > Narcinidae > Narcine > Narcine bancroftii. The sequence continues at coordinate 207,872,285 of NC_091474.1, forward strand.
GAAGATTTAGGGCAGAGATGAGGAGGAACTACTTTTCCCAGAGTGTGGTGAATCTCTGGAATTTGGTGCCCATTGAAGCAGTGGAGGTGACAATAATAAATATATTTAAGAAAAGGTTGGATCTAGGGATAAAGCAGGTAGGTGGAGATAAGTCTATCATCAGATCAGCCACGATCACGTTGAATGGTGGAGCAGGCTTGCCGGGCCAGATGGCCGACTCCTGCTCCTTTTTCTTATGTTATGTTCCCAAGTTAACAGAAATTAGAAAAGGACCAGATCTGGCAGAATGATTTTGAAGAGTAATAGAGTTGATAAAGATCATAAAATTGAGGGGAAGCCATAGAGGCACTTCAAGTACAAGGTTCAAATTCAAGGTCATTGTCATGTGTACTGAAGTACATGTTTTGCATGTAATTCCAAACATCAACCCATACATAATACTACAATAAAAATACAGCGTAGAGTGCAGTGCATCAGAGAGTGATCAGTTAAAACAGAGCAAAGGCAGCATTACTCATGTGAGGTTTGCTCAAGAGTCTTAAAACAGTGAGAAAGATATTGTCCTTGAATCTGGTGGTGAGTGATCTCACACTTGTGAATCTTCTTGCCTATGGGAGGAGGATGAGTAGAGTGTAGCCGGGGTGGGTGATTCTTCTGAGGCAGCAGGAAGTGCAAACAGAATTGAAGGAGATGAGCGGGGAGTAAATCAAAGATGATGATGTTAACATTACCTTAATATACCAATGTGCCTGTTTAATGAGAGCCATTAAGAATTGGGATGTATGGACTTGATGGGTGAATGGAATTTGATATGTTAGGAAGCAAGTAATGGGCTGAATTCACAGAGCTGAATGAAGGAAGAGGCCAGGTACAAGTATATGGAATTTTAGAGGTAACAAAGGCACTTTTAAATGTTTAAGGGAATGATAAATTGGTGCAGGGACAGAGTTTGTCAATGTTATGTAAATTTAAAACTCTAATAGAATGGGTATGGTTGTTGGGCCTGAAATTTGTCCTAGGCTCAGATAAAACACTAGGATAATAAGCCATCTGATTTAAGTTCAGGAAATTCACAGGTTTGGTAGCCAGGGGATAGAGTTTGCGATAGGAGGAAAGACAATGGCTTCAGCCTAGAAGAGTTTGCGATAGGAGGAAAGACAATGGCTTCAGCCTAGAAGAGTTTGCGATAGGAGGAAAGACAATGGCTTCAGCCTAGAAGAGTTTGCGATAGGAGGAAAGACAATGGCTTCAGCCTAGAAGAGCTTGCGATAGGAGGAAAGACAATGGCTTCAGCCTAGAAGAGTTTGCGATAGGAGGAAAGACAATGGCTTCAGCCTAGAAGAGTTTGCGATAGGAGGAAAGACAATGGCTTCAGCCTAGAAGAGTTTGCGATAGGAGGAAAGACAATGGCTTCAGCCTAGAAGAGTTTGCGATAGGAGGAAAGACAATGGCTTCAGCCTAGAAGAGTTTGCGATAGGAGGAAAGACAATGGCTTCAGCCTAGAAGAGTTTGCGATAGGAGGAAAGACAATGGCTTCAGCCTAGAAGAGTTTGCGATAGGAGGAAAGACAATGGCTTCAGCCTAGAAGAGCTTGCGATAGGAGGAAAGACAATGGCTTCAGCCTAGAAGAGCTTGCGATAGGAGGAAAGACAATGGCTTCAGCCTAGAAGAGCTTGCGATAGGAGGAAAGACAATGGCTTCAGCCTAGAAGTGTTTGCGATAGGAGGAAAGACAATGGCTTCAGCCTAGAAGAGTTTGCGATAGGAGGAAAGACAATGGCTTCAGCCTAGAAGAGTTTGCGATAGGAGGAAAGACAATGGCTTCAGCCTAGAAGAGTTTGCGATAGGAGGAAAGACAATGGCTTCAGCCTAGAAGAGTTTGCGATAGGAGGAAAGACAATGGCTTCAGCCTAGAAGAGTTTGCGATAGGAGGAAAGACAATGGCTTCAGCCTAGAAGAGTTTGCGATAGGAGGAAAGACAATGGCTTCAGCCTAGAAGAGTTTGCGATAGGAGGAAAGACAATGGCTTCAGCCTAGAAGAGTTTGCGATAGGAGGAAAGACAATGGCTTCAGCCTTCACAATGAAAGCTATTTGAATACATTTGCTCATATTATATCTGATGTGGATAATACTCTTACAGGGCAGTAGGGTTACAGTGCCAGTGACCCAGGATCGAATTTGGCACTGCCTGTAAGGAGTTTGTAAGTTCTCCCTGTGTCTCCCTGTGTGGGTTTCCTCTGGGCGCTCCTGTTTCTCCTACAGTTTAAAATGTACGGGGTTGTAGGTCAATTGGGTGGCACAGGCTCGTGAACTGGAAAGGCCTATTACCATGCTGTATGTCTGTCTACATTTAAAAAAACAATAAATATTGCTTAAAAGAAAGGTTGATGTTTGAGTAGTAATTTAAATCATAAGTACACAAACTAGAATGAGCAATGCCAAAGTTAATTGTAGTAACCCTCTCATGTATTTAATTTATCCTCAGAAAATAATATTAAACTATTGTACAAATTTACTGTAGCAGTGGAGAGCCTGGATTATAAATTTCTCATTATGGGTGTTCTATACATTTAGTTGACAACATATAGATTTATATGGGAACTGTATTGGTGCTTTGGGAAAAAAAGAATCAGAGTGATTTTTGTTATTCTTCAATTTTAAAATTCAAATCACATAATTTGGTTGGATGTTGTGAGATAATTGATTTCTTAACACTTGTCTAACCCTATAGTTGCCTCCAGTTTTGCACGTATTTGAACTCATATTGGTACAATAATATTGATTTGAAAATATCATGGAACATTACAGCACAGTACAGATGCTTCAGCCCATGATGCAAACCTACTGCACAACCATCTAATCCTTCCCTACCTCACATGTATAACTTGCTATTTTTCATACATTCTTGTGCCCTTATTGTAGCAGCCTCCACCACCATGCCCGGCAATGCATTCCAGGCTCCCATCACTCTACGTGTAACCAATTTTCTGGAGTGCTTCCAAAAACACTATCCTCACTAGGCTTCACTGTACTCTGTCTTTCCTTGGACAGATCTTTGTGGCATTGTAGCACTAAACTTTGAGAAGATTCTTCAACATGCTGTGGCTAGAAGGAACTTTGTGATTCATATTTAAACAAGAATTATATGGTCTGAATGTGTTTTTACTCTCTTTTGTCCCAATTGTTTAAACTAATTTGAGCTAATTTAATGTTCAAACATTGTCGAATAAGATTTCCATTATGTGGACTAACTTTTCTATTTACACCCATGGCCAAATTCCAGGTTGGTATATATGATAGATTTCTAGATCAAATTTAATCATTTACTTCTTTCTTTTGAATAAATAGAAAGTAAAGAAAGAAATAGTAGCCATGGAGGGCACATTGTGATCATTCACCCAGAAGCATAGTCATCAAATATAGAAGATCCATGATGAACTCTGGGCACCCTCCATTTTAACCCCTTTGCCCAGCACATGTTTTCTTCTCTATGGTTGAGTGATTCAAGAGCTCATTTAGATACTTCTTTAATACTGTCAACAATCCAGCTTCAACTACACCCTCAGGCATTGCATTCTAGGTACTTACCACCCTATGGGCAAAAAAGGTCTCCCTTTGTTTATCCAAAAGCAATATCATCTGCTTTAATGTACCTCTGATAAGATTCCTGCAGTCTACCCAATCTATTATGCATGCCCTCATTATTTAATATACATATTATAATTAGAGAAATTGTTGCACCTGTAATGCATACTGCTGCCACAAAACAACAAATTTCATGACACATATTTGTGACAATAAACATGATTCTATCTCTGACACATTTTATGTCCCCTCTTAAGCTCCTCAGCTCCAAGGGAGAAAAAGACCAAGCTTCTCCAGTCTCTCCATCCCAGACAACATGATGGTGAATTTCCTCTACAACCTCTCCAGTGCCATCACTTTCTATACCTAGGTGAGCAGAACTACATGCAGTTCTCAAAATGAAATTTTGTAAAGTTGAGGATTAACCTCCCTATGTCTGTATTCAATGCATCGACTAGTGAAAGTCAATATCTTGTGTGGCTTGAGCCCCATTCAGTAAACTATAGATTTATATTCCAAGGTCCCTCTTTTTCTCCATAACCCCCTATAAGGTGTAGGTCCATCTCATCAGTGCTCCCAAAATGCATCAACTCACATACATCTGTCCCTTTTCAGCCTAGTTCACCAAAACATTGGTATTTATTTGCAGCCTACCTTCCATATTATCCACAAGTCTGCCCTCTACAGAATTATTGATCTTGCTTTTCATATCCATATTCATGTGCACAGTAAATTACAAGATTTGCAGCTCCAATCTTGGTGGGCCACCACAGGTCGCAAGCACGCAATCACAAACATAATCCTCTGTCATCTGTCTCTTATTGGCAAAGCCAAGTTTGTATCCAGTTTGCCAAATTGTCCTGGATCCCATGGACCCAAAACTTTTGAAAGAGTCTCCTGAAGGTTTTACTAGAGTCCATGTAAATTGCATCTGCTACTCTGCTCTCATTGATACACTTTCTTACCCTTTCAAAGAATTTCGTAAAATGAGTCAGGCAGAATTTGCCCTTAACAAGAAACTGTTGGCCGTATCTGATGAGTTTCTGCCTGTGCAAGTAATTTTTAATCTTCTCTTTCGTAGTTTTTTTTTCCAGTACCTTTCCTAACAATGACATTAGATTCATTGGTCTATGGTCGCTAAGATTTTTTCCTGCTTAACTACCCAGCAGAGTAAAAATGATCCTCCTTCCTGAGTGTCAACATAATAGGGGCTCCTCAATGACCCCTGCTTCTGAAGTTCTGTTCAAGTGACTTCAATGTTACTGAATTTCAGAAGCAGAATAGATTTTATATTCAAGAAAATCATGTATATAATCCCTGGCTCTGACAGATGTAACTTTAACCCCTGTGAATGACATTATTCTCAGGGCAGAAAAAAACCATTCTCAGACATTGCAGTAAGGATTTTAAATCTGATGCAGTGTGAATTATTATGATATTATCTGTTTTTCTTGCTCTTGAATTGAAATGAATTGAATTAAAATGCTTATTGTTACATGTACCAAGACTCAGTGAAAAAACCTTTCTTTTGCATGCTATCCAGGTAAGTCAGCCTATAATTGAGTACAACAGGTAGGACAAAATAAAAACAAAAGTGCAGGCTATCTTATTCCAGAGAAAAAGGTCAGTTAAAACAGAGTGAGAACATTAACATTTTGCCAGTGAGAGGTCCATTCAATTGTCTGAAAAAGTAGGGAAGAATCTGTCCTTCAATCTGCTTGTGCATGTTTTCAGATTCGTGTGTCTTCTGCCTGATGGAAGGAGGGAGATGAGAGTGTGACGAGGGTGGAGTGGGACTTCTAATATGTCGGCTACTTTCCTGAGGCAGCAAGAATCTCCATCAGAGTCGATAGAGGGGAAGGAGGTTTATGTGATGGCCTGAGCTGCATTCACAAAATATCAATTGATTTTTCATGAATATAAATAAAGATTAATTAGGTGTACTCTAATGTGGACATGTTTTCTGACCTTTTTTTAAAATGTCTGTGCTCTATCCAGATTACTAGGCTTAAGCAGAATATGGCAAAGGTAGTGGACACAGCCTAGGCCATCACCCTCTTCATCATTGAGAACATCTATGGGGAACTGATGCTGTCAGAGAGCAGCAGCAATCATCAAAGATCCACATCACCCAGCACCCCATCAGGAAAGAGGTCTAGGTACCACAAGACTCACATCACCAGGTTCAGGAACAGCTGCTACCCTCCACCATCAGACTCCTCAACAACAAACTCAATTAGGGACTCATTTAAGGACTCTTATTTTTGCACATTATTGATTTATTTATCTCTGTATTGCACAGTTTGTTTACCTTTCTTTATTTGTTTACATGTGTATGTTGAGTACAGTTTTTTTAACTACTAATAAATGGTAATTCTCCCTCGCCCACAGGCAAAAGTATATGACGTTATGCATCAACTCTGACAATAAATCTGAAAGCTATTCAAAATAAACCTCATCTAAAATCCCCGGACTCAGGGGGTTGAAACTGTATAGCTCGGACAGGGAGCTGAAAAATTCAGTGCTGCTCTGTCGACTGCCTAGGTGGAATGTTAAAGTCTGAACTTGCCTCCACCCTGGAATTGAAGGCCAAAGATGGACAGGTCACTGTAGGAATGGAAAGGGTAGTGTGATGGATTATGTAATATTTTATATTGTATATATGTTTTTGAAGGAGATAGATTATGGGAGTAGTGTAGGTCACAAACAAACACAAATACTTCACAAAACAGAACTCATTTAAAAAGCCAGAGCTTTGCTGAAAGTGTGTCATGCAGGGATCCAGAGCCTTTGCAAAGACAATAAAACAGTGAGACTGCTTGCTAAACAATTTCAAAAGTAGGTGCAAATGGATTATTGTTTTGAAAGCAACAGATGAAGAGAATCAGAAGTTTGGGTCTGGTTCCGCAATCTGTCTGTTTGCAGTTTTCTGTTCTAAGAAGGTCACATGGTTTTTCAAGCAGAGAGCAAGAAGAAACAGGCTTTCTCTGAGAGAGAGAAAAATAACTGGTTTCTGTAGTCATGGCAAGTTGGCAGCTTGTTGAAACCCCATTTTGAAGACAGGTTGTGAGTTCTGAGTTCACCCTGTTGAAACAACCCATGTGGTCCATGAAGGAGGAAATGGCTGGCTAGGAGTGAAACACCTGAAATAAGGGAAACAAAAGGAACTCTGTGGTGACCTGCAGAAGAAGAGACTATCATTTGGAAAACCTTGATGGGGAAAGTTTCTTCGGAAAAACACTGAAGTGGCTGATCAGAGGAATCAGTGTGTGTGTGTCTAACGAGCAACTAATCTCTATCCGAAACCAACAAGAACCTTCCTGAGCAGTAACCATTTAAGTACCAGAGCTTGGTGAAAATTCATAGATGTTAAATTCTGTGCACAGTATGTCTGATACCGGTGAACTTGGAGGAATGAGAAGAGATTGGACTGTGAATCAAATAACTTTTCTAAACTTATACACATTACATACACGTGCGCTTAGAATTAGATGGGGGTTAAGTTAGGTTAAGTTCAGTTAATAGTAATAAGTTTTTATGTTTAAAGAAAAGTAAAAATGACTTTTGTTTAAGTAACCATTTGTCTTGGTGAATTTCTATTGCTTACTGGGTTTTGGAGTCCTCAGTGCCTGTAACAGTAGCTCCACCCATCAGATGCTGTTTAATTTTTAATTTAATTTGGATATACAGCACGGTAATAGGCCCTTCCTGCCCACAAGCCTGTATTCCCACCCCCTCCCAACTCCAAATACACCAATTAACCTACAATCCCTGTACATTTTTGAACGGTGGGAGAAAACTGGGACACCTTGAGGAAATCCATGTGAACACGGTGAAAACGTACAAACTCCTTACAGACAGTGCCAAATTCGAACCTGGGACGCTGATGCTGTAATAGCTTTGCATTAACTGCTACCTTAACTGAGCTACCTTACTGTTCCTTGCTTCTCCAGCATTATGCTTTTTGCTCCAGATTCCCGCATCTGCAGTCTCCCATGTGTGGGTCATTGTATTTAGCATTGACATGGGTTGAAACACAAAAGTCTGCAGACACTGTGATTGTAGTTAAAACACAGAAATGGTAGAGGAACTCAGGTGAATTGAAGAAGCGCTCAGGCCTGAAATGTCAGTTATATATCTTTACCTCCTATGGACGCTGTGTGACCTACTGACTTCCTCCAGAATTGCTGTGTTTCCACTTTAGCATTGACATAGCCCAGTGGAATGAGGTAATAAATATCTGGGATGGTGTGCCATCAATGGGGTTCAGCCATTCCCACAATGACCACCAAATGGAGATTAGGTGCATCCAGCTGAGACGCTTTAAAACCTGCTGGTAATTATTGTCAAAGGGAAAAGACTGAAAGATTGCCGATCTAGATATGGAGTCACAGAGAGATACAACCTAGAAACAAGCCCTGCAGCCCAACAGTTCTGCACTGCCCATTTTAAAGTAATCCTATACTTACCCTCTCTATTCTCCCCACATATCCTTCTGGGACTTGAGCTACAGGGAAAGGTTAAGTGGTTAAGACTGAGGGGTGATTTGATAGACATATACTGTACAAAATTATGAGGGGTATAGTCAATGCAAGCAGGCCTTTTCCATTGAGATTAGATGAGACAAAAACTACAGAACGTGGATTAAGAGTGAAAAGTGAAATGTTTCAAGGTAACATTAGGGGGCACCACACATAGAGTGGTGAGATTGTGGAACGAGCTGCCAACTGAAGTGGCGAATGAGGGGTTGATTTTGATATTTAAGAGAAGATTGGACAGGTCCTTTAATGAGAGGGGTATGGACAATGGGACTAGGTAGAATAATAGTTTGGTGCACACTCATAGGCTAAAGGTCCTGTTTCTGCTCTTAGTATACTATCAACTCCTCCCTAGCTGTGACGTCTGAACAACACTCAAGGTGAGATGGACATGGCCATTTTAGGGATGTGGGAGGAAGCCAGAAAACCTGAAGGAAACCCACAGAGTCACAGGGAGAAAGTGCAAAATCCACCTTGACTGCAGTTTAGGTCATGATGCTGGAAGTGAAAGGCAGAATCCCATTGGCTGCTCCACTGTGCACATGATCTCAGGGGATTAAGTGCAGAAAACATAACACACACATTGGGCCACATGCTATTTTGTATCCCTCCTGTCATTCACCCATTAGTGTGGCAACAATAGAAATGACAAAGTTCACTAAACTGAGACTCTCATTCTCCATCCAGGCCGCTGTAAGGCAGTGCAGAAAGTATTTTGCTCATTTTAGTTTGATCAAGGGCCCCATTAGAATCCAACACCTGACAGAAATGCTGTAATTTCAGGATATGAGAGTAGATTTTACAATGAAGGATAAATAAAATCTCTGGTACATTTATCTGAATTAGAGAAAATAAACATATGAATTAGAAGTTGGGGTAGGCTGCAAGGCCATCAATGGCTGCACCACCATTCAATAAGGAAAACGACCCATTATGCTTACTTAACTTTGAGCAAATCATCCTCTCTGACCTGAATTTAAAACATAACATCAAAAAGCTGTTGGCTCTATTTCATCGTGTTGTGATTTTGTGGACCTTTGTACTTTCTAATGCCTGACATTGACAGAGCATCAAGGATCAGTAAGAATATTAAAGAGCAGAAGGATGTGAAATTCCAGTGGTTGAAGGCCATTATTATTAACTATTCATTTATAATATGCAGCCTAATTTTATTGATATAATATATTATTGTCAAAAATTGTCCCCTGGAGAGTTTCGGCTAGATGTCTACCTCCCTCTTTCTCTAGCTACAAAGCAAATTATAATAAATCTCAAATCAGAACCCATATTGTAACAGTAATGAATTCAAAGGTTTTAACCAAATGGATCAAATACCACACCACAAAAGAAAATAACTTGCATTTGCAGATATGTACTGGAAAAAGCAGCTGCCATTGTTTATAACTTGAGTTGATCATGACAAGCAGTTTATATCAAACCCACTGTATGTTTTGTTTTTTTTTTGCTTTTAAGGCAAGCAATCATTCAGTCCTCCAGGGAGTCTTCTTGAAGACAAGTTTCATGAGCGTGTCTTGAGAAGTGCAATCATTTTCATTTGAATGTCTCTCTTGTGAAAGCTTGGCTTCCTGGCAATTATTTTGCAAGTGTTGTGTGTTGCAGCAAATGGAAATTGCACAAACTACTTCCTAGTTTGAACAAGCAATCCAACTGCGACAATTCATACCTTTCCTCTTACTGCAATCAAAGCAAACTCTGACCTTGGGTGTTAATTAGGAGACTGATAGAAGGAGGAGGAAAACAATAAGAATTTTCAATCATAGCCAGTTCGGACATGATGCTTTTTCTCCTTTGCCATCTCACTGGCTCTACTCAAAGCCCTGGAACACCTGGACAGCAGTTCGACATTAAACATCATGTTTCCCTCAAAACTGATCAGCAAACTCCAAGACCTGGGAGTTAACACTCCACTATGTAATTGGGTTATGGATTTCCTCACCTCTAGACCACAATCAGTGAAGATTTGTAAGACCTTCTCCTCCACAATCTCCATCAGTACTGGAGCACCACGGGGCTGTGTTCTTAGCCCCCTTCTCTACTCACTTTAAATCCATGACTGTGTAGCTCAGTACAACAATAACACCATCTACAAATTTAGCCATGATACCACAGATGTGGGTTGTTTAGAGGAAGGGGGTGAGTCAGCACACGGCAGGGAGATTGAAAATTTGGTTGAATGGTGCACCAACAACAACAATGTCACCAAAACCAAGGAGCTGATTGTTGACTTCAGGAAAGGAAAGCCAGAGGTATACAATCCAGTGATCAAATTAGGTTCTTGGGAGTCACTAGCTCGGAGGATCTTTCCTGGACCCAACACACCAATGCAATTGTGAATAAAGCCTATCAGCACCTCAACTTCCTCAGGAGGTTGCAGAGGTTTGGTATGCCACCAGAAACCCTGGCAAATTTCTAGAGAGGTGTGGTGGAAAGTGTGCTGACTGGCTGGTATGGGGACACCAATACCCCTGAGCGTAAAGCCCTCCAAAAGCTAGTGGACACAGCCCAGGGCATCACAGGCAAAACCTTCCGCACTATTGAGTACATCTACAGGGAAGATTGCTGTTGGAGAGCAACAGCAATCATCAAGGATCCACACACCCAGCACATGCTCTGTTCTCGCTGCTGCCAATAGGAAAGAGGTATAGGGACTATGAGACTCACACCACCAGGTTCAGGAACAGCTGCTACCCCTCCTCCATCGGACTTCTCAATGACAAACTCAATCAGAGACTCATTTAAGGACTCTTACTTGTGCATTTATTGATATTTTTTATTTTCTCTGTCTTGCACAGTCAGTTTGTTTACATTTGTTTATTTTTTTCATGTTTACACTGTGTACAGTTTATTTTTTGCACCACCAATTAATGGTAATTCTGCCGTGCCCACAGGAAAAAGGAATCTCAGGGTTGTATGTGATGTTATGTATGTACTTTGACAATAAATGTGAAATCTGAAAATCTGAAATCAGCAATTGAGCATTATATCTGTCAAGTTTTTTTAAATTCTCAACTATTAGTGCTTTTTTGAATAATAGTTGAAGCCTCTCTTTTTTGAAATGTGTGAAATTAAAATTAATAACTTAAAAAATATTATGTGTGTTCTGAATTTGTGCAATATTTTAATTATATACAAACACCTACAAAAGTAGCCTTTTCTAAATTAAATACTGGGATATCCAGATCTCTATCTTTCAGGGTTCTGCAATCTTTCACCACTTTTCTTTTCAAAATGGGTAGCTTCACACTTTTCTCACATTTTACTCCATTTTCCAAATCTTTGTGCACACTTAACCCATCCACAACTCTTTGTAGCCTCTTTATTTTCTTTTACAACTTGTTACCATACCAAGATTCCAACTTCAGGAAATTCAACTTCATCAACATAATTTATGTAAATTGTAAGAAGTTAAAGTGTTGGCATTAGTTCCTGTGACACACTCTCTAGGAACATTATAATTCAGGTGCAATTGGGCGCCATGGGTTTCATGGACCAGAATTGCCTTCTTCTGTGCTGTATCATTAAAAATTTTTTAAAGTTATTTATGTCTTTTTACTGTTTTCTCTTAGCCAGTCATTTTCTATCCTGGTCAACATGTTACCTCCTACACTAAGAACGTATATCTTTTGCGATACTCTTTGATGAGGCATCTTATCAAATGACTTCTTAAAATCTAAATATATAATACCTACCAGTTCTTTTTTACCCAGAGAATGTGTTACTTCCTCAAGCAATGACAGCAGAAGCACTGCTTTGGTAGGAGATTTACATTTTGCCCATGGTATCACTTGGTTATCTGGAAAATTTATTAGCTCTTGATTGAAGAGCTCTTGCCTCTGAGTGTGTGGATTGAAATTACACGTCAGAGTCTTGAGAACAGCCAACAGTAGAGTGCAGTATTAAGGGAAGGCCACATCTTCATAGGCATGTGCTTTCCAATGCAAAGTTAATCTGAGGCCCTGTCAGGTCTCATAAAGTCATGGACTCATGGAGTCATACACCATGGAAATGATACTTTGGCCCAACTTGACCGTGCTGACCATTTTGGCATTCTAGGCCAAACCCACTTACCTACATTTGGTCTGCAACCTTCTAAGCCTCAGAGCTATGGAAACAGAAGGAAACATTTGGAACAACAACTTTAATATTCCAGAAATATTCCAAAGCACTTTATTAGAATGTTTTCAAGCAGAAGATTTCTGCTAAACAACTCAGGGCAGAAGAACAAATGTGTAATTTAGCAGGTAGCTCTGAAGCTAATTTAATGGAAGAAAAATACTGAAGAAGGCTGAAAGGTTTTGGGAGGCATTTATGATGCTAATAATAGACCAATTAAACATAGGAATAATCAATAGGACAGTATTGAACTATTATAGACATCTTGGAGGATCATAGGATGAGACAGACATAGAGAGGGTGAGATATAGAACAAATTTAAAATAAAGAGGACAATCTGTGGATTTTCAGCCATTGATATCTTTAAAGGTAAGATTGTCATATTTGTGAAAATTAAGAATCAGTTAATTAGGGAATCAGGTGAGGTAAGGGGAGCCATATTCCACTACTCAGAAAGCAAGTTTGAGTGGGAGTATAGCTTGTTTCTTCAGTCAACCCTGAAACACAGAACGGTCCAAATACATGCACACACATACACACTTGCAAAAGTACATTTGCGCACACACGGATGATTTCAGAAGTACATTTGCACACACGGATGATTTCAGAAGTGCATTTGCACACACGGATGATTTCAGAAGTACATTTGTGCACACACGGATGATTTCAGAAGTACATTTGTGCACACACGGATGATTTCAGAAGTGCATTTGCACACACGGATGATTTCAGAAGTACATTTGCACACACGGATGATTTCAGAAGTACATTTGCACACACGGATGACTTCAGAAGTACATTTGCACACACGGATGATTTCAGAAGTACATTTGCACACACGGATGATTTCAGAAGTACATTTGTGCACACACGGATGATTTCAGAAGTACATTTGCACACACGGATGATTTCAGAAGTACATTTGCACACACGGATGATTTCAGAAGTACATTTGCACACACGGATGATTTCAGAAGTACATTTGCACACACGGATGATTTCAGAAGTACATTTGCACACACGGATGATTTCAGAAGTACATTTGTGCACACACGGATGATTTCAGAAGTACATTTGCACACACGGATGATTTCAGAAGTACATTTGCACACACGGATGATTTCAGAAGTACATTTGTGCACACACGGATGACTTCAGAAGTACATTTGCACACACGGATGATTTCAGAAGTACATTTGCACACACGGATGATTTCAGAAGTACATTTGCACACACGGATGATTTCAGAAGTACATTTGCACACACGGATGATTTCAGAAGTACATTTGTGCACACACGGATGATTTCAGAAGTACATTTGCACACACGGATGATTTCAGAAGTACATTTGCACACACGGATGATTTCAGAAGTACATTTGCACACACGGATGATTTCAGAAGTACATTTGCACACACAGATGATTTCAGAAGTACATTTGTGCACACACGGATGATTTCAGAAGTACATTTGCACACACGGATGATTTCAGAAGTACATTTGCACACACGGATGATTTCAGAAGTACATTTGCACACACGGATGATTTCAGAAGTACATTTGCACACACAGATGATTTCAGAAGTACATTTGCACACACGGATGATTTCAGAAGTACATTTGTGCACACACGGATGATTTCAGAAGTACATTTGCATCTTTATAAGATTTGCTCATATTAACTTCATTGCATCCATGTGCTCCTGCTGCATTTATCCTTGACCTCACTTCTAAGTTATCAGATTGCTGTTATTGCAGAGGCTTCTCCTGCGATCTCCCCATCCCTACTTGAGAAGCTAGTCTTGACACTGAATTCACTATTTTACCATAGATAATATTTCATCAGTCTCAGTCTCAATCCTTTTGCAAACTTTAATCTTCTTTTCTTTGCACCTACTGCTGATTTTGTTAAGCATGTACTAAACATGGAATAAGGGAATTTTGAGTAATTAGAAGAAAGCAAAGGAGATTACATTAAAGGCAACACAAACAAATGTGTCTGAGTCTTATGTTACTAAAAGCTTTTGGATACTTTATTAAACATTAAATGTTATTGATTTCAGATTGAAATATTAAAAAGAGGATACATAAATTATCTAAGTGCAAGATGAACTTTACGTAGTTTAAAGAGCGGTGAGAGTGTGGAACAAACTGCCAGATGAAATGGTGAATCCAGGCTCAATGTTGGTCTTTAAGAAAAAATTGGACAGGTACATGGATGTAGGGGTATGGAGGGAATTGGTCTGGGAGCAGCTCAATGGGACTAGGCAGAATAATAGTTTGGCTCTGATTGAATGGGCTGAAGGGCCTGTTTCTGTGCTACAGTGTTCTATGCTTCTATAGTGCTCTACACATCCAAAAAGCAACCCATGTTCCTTAGTTCCTGAGGGCTGGGATATAGATAATCCTTTAACCTTCTTCGCAGGTGTTGGGATAAACCTTGTAAATTTCAGTTGTAGAAAAGGTTTCAAAAACATGAATTGGGGTAGAATTTCACACTCACATTGAGAAGAGTAGATTGATTTGAAGAAGCCAGCTTGGAATAGTTAGAACTATATCATGTTTAATGAACTGGATAAAGTTTTTTTTAAAGAATAAGCAAGAGCAGTGGATGTAATGTATATGGATTTCAGTAAAGCATTTAATAAGATTCTCCATGCATGGTTCATTCAGAGAGTAAGGAGGCATAGAGTTCAAGGAGGACTTGCTCTGTGGATACTGAATTGCTCTCCCAGAAAATGCAGAGGGTTTGTATTCTTCATGGAGGTTGGAGTGGAATTCCGTAAGGATTTATTCTTGGACCCCTCCTCTATGTGATGTTTATAAATGACCTGACGAAGTGGAAGGGAGTGTTAGTAAGATTATGAATGATTCAAAAGTTGGTGGTGTTATGGATAGACTGGAGGTTTGCCAATGGTTACAAAGGGATATTGATAGGATGTAAAGCTGGGCTGAGAAGAGACAGATGGAGTTTAATCAGAAAAGTGTGAAGTGGTTCATTTTGACAGGTCAAATTTGAAGGCAGAATACATTGTTAATGGGAGGACTCTGCGCAGTGTGGATGGATTGAGAAATCTTGGGCCCCAAAAATAATGTCCACCTCTTCTTTAAGTACCTCCAGTTACCTAGCTTACACAATCTTCAGGGATAGAAAATTCTGTCCTCTGTAACAAAAAAAAATCCTATGAAGCTCGTTTTTAAATGATTCCATCCTGATCATTAAACGATATCTGCTTCTTAGAGACTCTCTCATGAGTCAACCTCTCAACAACTACTTTGTCTTGCTCAGTTTGTGTTTCATTTTGTATTCATATGTGTGAGTTCTCAGACAACATGTGGATGAAGGAAAATGTTCTTTACTTTAAATTTGATTAAACAACACCATGAGGCATGCCATGAGGCTGCAAGCCTCCATTACAGATCTTACATACTCTCTCTTGCTCTGTGTCGACCCCCTGCTGGCAGCCAAGTCTAATCAAACAGGAACTATAATCAAGGCCTTGCCATGCAAACATGATCACTATCATTACAATTAGTACTTAACATATTTTGATCAGATTTTCCCTCATTCTTCTAATCTAACAGAATGTACAGATTGAATTTGATAGGGCCACATTTTCATCACCAAAATTAGCCCATTAAATCTCATCAATGATAATGATAATAAAGATGAGTTTATTGTCATATACATAATACAAAGTATCTATGCACTGAAATTCTGAGTTGCTGTAAAGAAAAAAATAATTAAAATAGTATACATTAAATTAAAGAGATAATATATACAAAAAGATAGATAATAAATATTAACAGTTACCCAGTGCAAAAAACACTCCTTGTGGAGTTGGAGCTGTGTCTGATTAAATTAATAATTTTAATTAAAAAATGCAGCACAGTAACAGGCCATTTCAGCCCATGAGTTCGTGCTGCCCAATTTACACCCAATTATCCTACAACCCCCAGTATGTTTTGAATGGTGGGAGGAAACTAGTGCCCCAGGGAAAACCAATGCAGACACAGGGAGAACCCCGGTCCCGATCACTGACGCTGTAAAGGTGTTGTACTAACCGCTATGCCAACTGTCCCATCCAATGTAACAAGAGGAAGTTCAAGAGCCTGATAGCTATTGGAAAGAAACTATTCTTGGACTTTGTCATCAGGCTTTTGAACCTTCAACCCGACGGCAGCAGTGAAAAGATGTTGTGACTACCTTTATGAACCAGTACCCCATGTATACGTCTTCAATGCATAGGAGGTGATATAGCTGGTTATGTTTGCTACCTTCTACAGTCTTCTGTGTTACTAGATACTCAAATTACCAACCCAGGCTGCCATGAAACAATCCGTATAGTTCCCACAGTGCACCCATGGAAGAAGTTTGATATAACATGTAAAATCTCTCCTGACTTCTTAGAAAATAGAGGTGTTAGTGTGCCTTCTTCATGGATATCTTGTACTCTTTCTCTTTAATAAGGGGATTAAAACTGAACACAGTATTTCTGGTTGCAGCCTAACTGTTACCCTGTAGAATTGTAATAATGTTTCTCTATTTTTAAAGTCCAAGTCCCCAGCATAAAGGTTAATGTGCTATTTGCCTTTGTACTCACTTCCTGCACTTTCATGGTAATTTTTTTTTTGTTCATTTCATGCACACAACTACCTTGATTTCTCTGTACTTTAGTCATTTTTGGTCTCTCTATTTAACCAGTAGCCTGACTTTTGATTCCTCCTAGCTGTAAAATGCTAAGGGCATGTGTTACACTTCTGATACTGGTGAACAATGATATTCAACTCATCAGATGAATTGTAAGATATGATGCCATTTTGCTTGTTACTGGCCTTCTAAATGGAGACTTCAACAATTGATCCAGACATGTGAATGTGAATCGCACCATGACAAAAGGGAGAAAATAAATAAATCTCGATTAAAATACAGGTTGCATTGATAATTAAACTACCAGATTGTCATTAAATATCTGCCTTGTTTGAAAGTGCTCTTCAAGTGGATAAATATTATCCCACTTGAAATGGCCAGATGAGTCACTGGGCTGCAAGGGTAATAACTGTTGACCTTGTCAGTAATGTCCAAGCTGAAAAATTATCCCCTGTCAAGAACATGAAGAACAATGCAAATGTTGAATACTAATCCTGGTATAAAACACAGTGGGATCCAGTAGAATTCTAGAGGAGAAATGGAGAGACGAATGCCTGTATAAGCTGAGAACACCCCACCATTATCCTGCCTCTGAAACAATGGACTTTTGAATTAACTGGGATAGTTGAGGGGTCTGACGGAAGAGGGAGGATGCGGGAAGAAAGTGGTAATTTTGCTTTTCAATACTACAATCCCAATCGTTCTTTTGAGAATGGGATACTAGATCTGTTTGGGTAGAATTTCGAAACTAAATTGTTTCTTGCTCCTTAAATTATGCACTCAGAGCACCTGACTAGGTTACTGGAACAAAAGGTGTTGGCAGGGAGAATGAATGACTTGCTTAGTGGAATATGATGTGGTGTAGTTTAGATAATTATTTGTAATTGTTTGCATTACCCGTCTGTCAGATTAGAACAGATTATAGTGATAAAAAGTCATAACGCCATACTACACCTTCAAACCAGAGTGTCGAAGATAATTTCAGCTGAGTTTTATGTACATAAATAGTATCTCTAACTATACTGTCAAGGGAATCTGAAGTAAATCTTTGACTATACATAACAGAATTGGCCAAAGCTTATTTGTAGATAATGGCACATTTCATTATTGATGTATGATAACCATTTAAGAGCCACTTGGCAGCGTTATATCAGTTGCAGAACATTTTTGTCTTCATCTCAGAGTTTCTTATGCTTTCTCTTGCAGGACCACATTGCAATATCATTTATCACTGTAATGGCTCCCATTAATTTTCAAATGCTTTGTTGACAAGGTAATTCCTCACAAGGTCAGTTTATCCAAAAAAGATTAGGATGCAGTTTGAGAGGGAGAAACTAAAATCAGATGTGTCAGTACACCAGTGGAATAAAGGGGACTCCAGAGATACGAGAGAGGAACTGGCCAAAGTTGATTGCAAAGACACACGAGCAGGGAGGACGGCAGAGCAGCAATGGCTGGAGTTTCTGAGAGAAATAAGGAACATGCAAGACAGGCGCCATAGATTCCAAAAAAGAAATATTTGAAGCAACTGACAAGAAAAATCAAAAGCCGAACTAAAAGCAAAAGAAAGAGAATATAAGGAAGCAAAAATTAGTGGGAAGAGAAAGGACTGGGAAGCTTTTAAAAGCTTACAGAAGACAACCATGAAGGTCATTTGGAAGGAAAAGATGAACTTTGAAAGGAAGCTAACAAATAATGTCAAAAAGGATATCAAAAGGTAAAGTATATTAAGAGTAAGAAAGAAGTGAGGGTGGAAATAGGACTGATAGAAAATGATGCTGCAGAAATTGTAATGGGAGACAATGGCAGAGGAATTGAATGAGTATTTTGCATCAGTCTTCACCGTGGAGGTCATTGACAGTAGACTGGACTCTCTAGGGTGACAAGGAAGAGAGCTGGGGGCAGTCATGATCACCAGAGAGAAGGTGAGTGGTCTAAGGATAGATAAGTCTTCCAGACCAGATAGAATGCATTATCAAGTGGTGCAAGAAGTATTTATAGAGATAGTGGAGGCATGAAAAATGATCTTCCAAGAATCAATAGATGGTTCCGGAGGACTCTAAAATTACAAAAGTCATTCCGCTATTTAAAAAGAGAGGGAGGCAGCAAAAAGGAAATTATAGACCTGTTAGCTTAACATCGATGGTTGGGAGGTTGTTGGAAATGATTGTCAAAGATGAGGGTGCAGAGTACCTAGAGGTGCATGACAAGATAGGCCAAAGTCAGCATGTCCCTGAAGGGAAAATCTTGCCTGACAAAACTACAGCAATTTTTTGAGGAAACCTCAAGCAAGCTGGACAAAGGAGATGCAATGGGTTTTGTATATTTTGACTTTCAAAAGGCATTTGATAAGGTGCTGCACATGAAACTGCTTAACAAGAGCCCATGGGAAAAATACTAGTATGGGTAGAGCATTGCCATCTTCTCTGCAAGGAGCAGACTGTGGGAATAAAGGGATCTTATTCTACTTGGCTACTAGTGCTAGTGGTGTTCCTCAGGGGTCAGTGTTGGAGCTACTTCTTTTTATATTGTATGTTAATGATTTGGATTAAAGAATAAATTACTTTGTGGCTAAGTCTGCAGATGATACAAAGATAGATGAAGGGGCAGGTACTGATGAGGAAATGGAGAGGCTGCAGAGACAGATAGATTAGGAGAATAGGCAAAGAAGTGTCAAATGACATTTCATGCTGAAACGTGTAGGGCCATGCACTTTGGTAGAAGGCATAAAAGAGCAGTCTATTATTTGGAGGGGTAGAAAATTCAAAATTCGGAGACGCAAAAGGACTTGAGAGTTCTTGTGCGGATACTCTCAAGATTAACCTCTAGGTTGAGTCAGTAGTGAAGAGGGTGAATACAATGTTGGCATTCATACCTAGAGGAATAGAATAAAAGAGCAAAGGTGTGATGCTGAGGTTTTATAAGGCACTGGTGAGGCCTCACTTGGACTACAGGGTATAGTTTTGGGCTCCTTATTTAAAAATGGGGTGTCCTGGCTTTGGAGAGGGTTCAGAGAAGATTCATAAGAATGATTCATGGAACAAAGGGATCAGCAGATGAGGAACATGTGACGGCTCTTGGTTGGCATTCCCTGGAGTTGAGAAGAATGAGGGGGGAAACCTCATAGAAGTATTTTGAATGTTGAAAGGCCTGAACAGAGTAGATGTGGAGAATTTGTTTCCCATGGTTGGGGAGTCTAGTGCAAGAGGGCACAACTTCAGGATTGAAAGGAGCCCATTTAAATCAGAGATGCAAAGGAATTTCTTCAGCCTGAGAGTGGTGAACCTCTGGAATTTATTACCACTGGCAGCCATGGATACTAAGTTGGTGGGTACATTTAAGGCAGAATTTGATAGGTTTTTGAATAGTCAGGGAATAAAAGGTAATGATATGGGAATAAAAGGTAGGGGAGTGGGGCTGCGTGGGAGAATGGATCAGCTCATGATGGAATGGCGGAGAAGACTCACCGGGCCAAATGGCCTACTTCTGCTCCGATATCTTATGGTCTTATGACCTACTAAACAATGTTACTTCAGCTATGTTTTATTAGGCATTCCTTATTGCCTTCTGAAAATAACTAGAGAGCCCTAAAAAGACCTACAGTATCTTTCTGATGAAGCAACATTATCAATAACTGGCACTAATTCATTTGTTAAATAAACTCAAAATTGAAATCTTAAAACATTTAGCTTCAATGCACAACATCCTCTCAGAATAAGCAGGAAAATCTATAACTGCAAGTAGAAAGATGCAGTAGAAGGGGGCGGGGGTCTTCAGAAACCCATTCTAGTAACACAGGGTCAATGCATTGGACGGAGGTTGAAATTAGACTTATCTTACCAACTCAACCAAAGAGAAACATAAGTTTCAAGGTACAGTCAAAGAAAAAGGTTTTTAGATGGCAGTAAATGATGTAGCTAATAGAATGATGTCAAAGTCAACGTGTACCCAAAAGCAAAGACCAGAATAATATTAGAGGTATATTCAGTTATTCACAAGGTATTTCCCCTTGGATGGAAGATGGTGACACTGAAGTTTAGAAGCAGAATTTATGCATGGATATTACAATTTCACCTGCTTAACTTAATTGATCCAATGTCAAATTTCCCTCCACAA
The DNA here is from genome assembly GCF_036971445.1 of Narcine bancroftii. Classification (NCBI taxonomy): domain Eukaryota; kingdom Metazoa; phylum Chordata; class Chondrichthyes; order Torpediniformes; family Narcinidae; genus Narcine; species Narcine bancroftii. The sequence goes on from NC_091474.1 coordinate 207,893,309, forward strand.
ATATGCTCAAGCAAGCAAAGAAGGTGCATGTGCTCTCTCTTGTGAACTAGATTAGACATTAGCTTTCATTCATTATTGATTCAAATGGAATTTGGGGCTGTAGGATAGAAAGATTTTTAAAAAGTCTTTTTTTTTTACTTTCCTGTGTCTATTGTGTAATGATTTAATTGTTTAAAATAATTAAATTTTATTTGTTCATTTTTATATGTCTCTAAATGTCGGAATCATGTCGATAGTTTTGACAGTCACAAAGCTGGGAGTAATGTGGATTTGATGTTTGGCTCAGTTGCGAAGCATGCAGTGAGCACAGTTGGTTGGTTCCATTCAGGAAGATCCAAGTCAATGGAGAATTGATGAGGGAATATGTTTAAAAATGCTCATGTGGATTTTACTAAAGGTGGCATGTAATAACTTGAAACAAAATTAAGACTGCAGACCAAAAGTGGCAGTTGTAGCAAAATTGAATTTAGGAGAAAATCACGGATTATTATTATGCCGATGCCTAATTCTTTCAAGAGTAACCTTATTGTGTGCAGAGTTTCATTGAAATACTTATTGAAAGTTGGATAATGACCAATTGGCAAAATACTTTCTGACTCTCTCTTATTGTTTCTGTTATTTCTCTTCTATATCCCTCTATTTTTCCATCATTTCAGTTAGTGTCATTGTCTGAACGACATTGTAAAAGAATCTCAGTGTTTTTAAATTACATGCAGCATGGTAACAGGCATTTGGGGTCCACAAGCCCGTGCCGTCCAAATACACCCAATTGGCCTACAATCCCAGTACATTTTTGAATGGTGAGAAAAACCTGGAGGAAATCTATATAGACATGGGGAGAACGTACAAAATCCTTACAGTCAGGGTTGGATTAGAATCCGGGTCGCTAGAATTGTAACAGTGTTGTACTAAGCATTATGCTAACCTTACCACTCACTAACTTTACAGCGTAAATTGATGAAGGTTTTTGTGTTCACAAGTCACTTCTGATGAGATTAAACTTTCACATGATCAAATTTTCCATAAAATGTCGACAAAACTGTTTACTAAACTCATTCAATTGTAGAAAATTTGCTACACCAAAGAAGACCATTTGGCCCACTGTATCCATACTAGTTGAAGCAGAACGACCAAGTCTAATCCCATTTTCAGAAATAAATTTGTAGCTCTGCAGATCACTGCTCTTCAATTGCGCAACTATATTTCATCTAAGATGACTGTAAAAGTGATTGATTTAAACCTTTGTTGCAAAGCTGGTGGATATTTGCAATAAAAACAGGTTGCCCCATCTTTATAATCCTGAATGTCTAATTCAAGGTGTTCCTGTGGTTGATCTCATTTAAATTGACAGAAATATGTTTTGCTCCACATTAAAAATTTACTGCATTTTAAATAAAACAGTATTTTAAAATGAACATAACAGAGTGAAACAAAGGGCTCCAGGGCTGACTCCTGGTGCCAGGAGCTTGAGAAATGAGCAAAAGCTGAAAGCACAGGATTTTCCACTGAATGAGGTGGGAACATTTTTAAATATGAAAGATAGTGTACAGTGGCTCTTTCACTCCAACCTATCTTATACCATCTTACAAAACAAAAAATTACCTCAAGGTCAAGAGGCGATGTAATAGAGCTGGGCAAAATACTAAATGATGCAAAAAGGATAAAATGTTTGTGATATTTCAATTTAACATGGGAATAAGAAAAGGTGACAGGAATTCAATATGGTGACTGGCAACTTTAAGATTGATTTCAAGAAAATCTTCTTGCTGTTGAAAGGGTGCAACACTGAGAATGAACTTCTCAGCAGAGTATTAGGTGATGGAAATTTCTTAATTGTTTAAGAAACGGTTAGATATTGCAATGTCTGCTGCCTCTAGCCAGATGAACTAATATGGATTTAATAGTTCTTTCTCCTGCTCAGTTATCTTGTGATCTTGTGAAGATTTTTGCAGTTCTTCAAATTATAATCACCTTACCATCAACCCACAATAGTGGTTTTTATCTCACTTTTTATTTCTCTCTTTACCTGCTGTGCAAGGATTGCATCGAGCCAGGTGGGAGTGTGACTCAAGGGAGACTGACATTCTGCAAGAGGTTGTGATGATACCGATTCGGGAAGCAGCCTATTGATAGAGCCAGCTGGTGCTTAATTTACCATTTACAGGGATTTACTCATCGTTGCACAGAAACCAGAGAAAGAAAAAATAATTCAGTGATTTTCAAAGCAAATTCACAAGGTTTTAGAAAATAAGTAAATTAGCATGTTATAATGATATGAAGTGCACGAATTGGTACTGCAAGCAATAATCTGCTATTGTGGCACAATATAAAAATGCAATGATGAACTGAACTATAAATTTTTTTTAAAAACACTTATGTTCGTACATTTGTTTGTCATTCAGTAATAACTCTGAGGAACATGCGTGGTGAGTTATTCACTAAACTAAGATCATTAAATACAGGCTTTCCCGAAATGGATGACTGTAATTGAAATTCAGCATACTTTACATAAGCCAAATTGTTACGATCACCCCATGCTATAATCTGCTTAAGAAAATTGACTGAATGATATTTCTCCTCTACAATTAAAGCAATATTATCAGCCTTTTAAAAGCAGATCTTGATTTCACGTAAAAAAAAAATTTGAAATTAAAAACAGAAAACAAAATGGCAAGTGGCACAAATAGATGTCCTTTGCAATGAAACCAAGTTCATTTGAAATCTTATTTATCCAGATACCTTGGGTTTAAAGATACTCCATTATTATCAGCCCCTTTATCACACTCACCACCCCCACATCCAACATTTCCTACTGAACCATCTGACTGCGCTCAAACAAGATAAATGTTTCCTTATCACATCAGTGCAAAGCCTCCATTTCACTTTTTTTTAAAATTACAATTATGAAGCTTCCTCTATGATCTCAGGACATTTTTCAATACAATTTACTATCAAATTATGTACTCTTTTGAACTATTTTAACACATTCAGGATTGGATGACCACTTTATGAGGGATTTTTTTTTAAATGTTGGAGCTACCATGTTATTGCAAATGATAAAATTAATAGCATACACTCTAAATGATAAAAATTAATAGCATACTTCTAAATTTAATAGAATAGAGTCAACGGCAAAGTTTTTTAGTTTTAAATATAATGAGCTAAATTGTTAAGAGAAATTGGCTGCTGCTTAACATGCAGTTTAAGGATAAGGACTGGAACATTAACTATGCCATTTTGTTGATGATTGACCATTTTGGCAGCTTTATTTTCAGGTGCATCATATCCTAGGCTAACCTGTGATTAGTTTGATTCACTCCCAGACTAACTGAGGAGCCAAAACATGAACTTGGAAAGTGAGAGTGCAAAACAATACCTTGTTTCATTCTGAAAATTCAGAGGCTTTTACTTAAATCAGAGTCGACTTAAAGTTGTCACCTTTTAAAATTCTCAATAATGATGAATGAATGCTCTCATTATATATCCCTTTTGTAAAAGCAGGAATCTAATAGCTTCTATCACTGGTCTCCAAGCCAGATGGTCCTAGGTTTGAATCCCACGGGTTGTCTGTCAGTATCTATCAGAAAAGTTTAACCAGCCGGAACGGTAAATCATCTCAATGCATGAGATAAGTGGGGAGACCTTGTCCAGGTGCACCTTCCTGGCAGCTGACAAAGCAGCTTTGCAGGTATCTCTGGGAAAAATTACTATTCCTTCACCTGTCCTGGCTCACAAAAGAATGGGATCGAGACGTTTTTTTGTTTATTTCTATTGTAAACCAAAGATACCAGCCGGCCCCATGGATTAGGAAACTGTCCATTTACCTCAGGGACCGGGATTTAAATCTGACTTGGACAGATGGGGTGAGAATCCCCTCTATCTTTAACAGATGCATTGGGCTTGAGACATAATTAGTTTAGACGACTAAGATAAAGTAGTTCCCTGTGGATGCAATTCCTTGCATAATTGCAACTGCCTTCACAATATGTAACAGCAAAATATTTTTCAGAAGTTCCTAACTTAATGGACTAATGGTTTCTACTAGAAAAATCATTTGGATTCCTACTAAATGATGGCTATGCGAAGGTACATTGATGCAGTAATAACTACTTGTGCAGATAGAGAGCAAGCAAGATATTTGTAGAGGACAATAATAGATGTGAATCAATAGAAAAGCATAGAAAAATATTAGTTAAATTTTCCTAAACTTTTTGCAATGGCAGGAGCAAGGATAACATAAATGATTTTGCTTTCCAATGCTCTATGACAAAAGTGCCAATAGAAACATGGAAACACATGCAAATATATGATTTAGAGAACAAGTAGGCCATTTGGCCTACATTGCTCCAAACATCAAAGAGATGTGGTCACACAGTCCAGAAATAAGCCTTTAGCCCACTTTCATGCCAACTATCAATTACCTTGATCACTTTGGACTTGATGGTTAGCTCAACTGGGTCCTGCTTCATCCTTTTGCTTATCAAGTCCCTGCCTTAAAAACATTCAAAGACGCTAATTCCATCACTCATTGAGAAAGATGGCTTGGAAGATATATGAAGGTAATTGTTATTAAATTATTTAAAATGAGCATCCACTTTTTTTTAAACAATGATCCTTAGTACTGGATTTCCCCAATGTAAGGGACTCCTTACCACCCTCAGGGTCTCACTTTATTAAACTTCAGTAGATACACACATAGCTTCTTTAACCTTACATCATAAAGCATCATTTCAGGCATCTGTCTAGTAAACTTTTCCCTGAACTCCAACTAGTGCGTTAATTCCTTTCATTAAATAAGAGCAATACTGTAACTGCACTGCATATGTGATCTCACTAATGCCCTATATAAAAGCAGTGTAATCTCTTTATCTTTATCTTTATATTCAATTTGCCTGGCAATAAATGATAACATTCTGTTACCTTTCCTAACTTCTTGTTCAGAATCATGAATAGGCAGACCTTCCCAAAAATCAGAGTTCTGCAGTCCCGCATCCCTGAGATAATATTTTGCCTTTATTCCATATCATCTAATCACTCTATGTAACTCTGCACTTTTGTACTGATTCTCACTTGAACGATGTATGGTATGTCTACTGGTTTGCTCGCAAAGCGACTTCTGTCACTGTGTCTTGGTACATGTGAAAATTCATTGGAATTTGAACTTAAATCTGCTTTTTTTTTCAAAGAAATCCACCAAAATAGACAATTCTACATTGGTCAATTTACCAGATTTTTACCATTCATTTTACCTATTTACAAATCGTTAAAGCCTCCTATTGTCCTGTTCACAATTTACTGCCCTTACTGTACCTTCAAAAAAAATTAGCAACCTTGCCTTCAGTGACTTCATTCAAATCATTTATATGGACTTTAAAATGGTGAGGCACCACCACTGATCCAAACAGCACATCACTTGTCATACCTTTCCAATCAGACAAAGATCATTTATACCTGCTCTTTTTTTCTTGGTTAACTGGGTATTTTTTTGTTTGTGCCCATAGGTTGCATTAAATACCATCAGCCAAGTTCTTTCCCCGAATGGTGGGTGGTAACTGATGAATCTCCTTCTAGAAATGTTAGTACATCCATCTATTCCCCTCTGTTCAAAAAGCCCAGTAGTTGGTCATAATAGTGTTAGCATGACGCTATTACAGCATTAGGGTTTGAATCTGATGGTGTCTTTAAGGAGTTTATACCTTCTCCCAGTTACATGCGTAGTTATCCCCAGGTGCTTTGATTTCCTCTCAAATGTATGGGATTGTGAGTTCATTGGGTGCAATTGGGTGGCCTGTGTCTCAGTGGCTGGAATCAGCTTGCGCCATACTATAAATAAAAATAAAATAAAAATCACTTTACCTAATTACAATAAACTTTTCCAAATACCCTGCAATTAATGTATTTGTTTATATGTCAGGCCTATTCCATTTTTTTTTGTCATTTTTCAGCAATTGTAAAGGCTAGTGGATTCCAAAAATGTACAATAAAACCTGGAAAGTGTTAAATTACTATCAGGTCTCCCCTCAGATTCCAATGCTCCAGAGCAGTGGTTCTCAATCTTTTTCTTTCCACTCACATACCACTTTAAGTATTCCCTATGCTATCGGTGCTCTGTGATTAGTAAGGGATTGCTTAAGGTGAAATATTTTACTTGAGAAAAATTATCATTGCCCCATTTCTTTTGGAGTTATGAAACCGTGCACATAATGAGTCAATTAGGTATGATTAAAACAGTGGTTTTCAAACTTTTTCTTCCCACCCACATACCACGTTAAGCAATCCCTTACTAATCACAGAGCACCTATGGCATAGGGAATATTTAAAGTGGTGTGTGAGTGGAAAGAAGACCACTGCTCTAGAGAAAACAATGCAAGTTTACCCAAACTTTCTAGTGTTAATACTCTCTAGTTCAGATGACATCCTGACGGAGTTCTCCTGTCCCCTCTCCAAAGCCTCCACATCTTCCTGTATTGTGGTGACCAGAACTGCATGCAATATTCCAAATGTGGCCCAACAGCTTTCTACAGTTATAACATAACTTCCTGACTTTTATACTCATTAAAAGAAAAGGTTAGGCCATAGGTTTGAATTTTTGGCATGGAAATAGCAGCAAGAGATGCTCAGTACTCGACAGCCCAGCAATTCAATCTTCATCATCTCCACCTAAGTACTGAGATCACTCCAACAGCCTTTTAAAATATTTTTATTGAGTTTAGCATATACAAGATGCTAATAAAGTGAGTCAAAATAATAACATATACATAACACAAAATTAAAGCAAATGCACAATATGACAAATTTTAAATTCCATCCCTTATTATTAAATGTGATTATTTATTAAAATGATTATATGTATAAATCAGTTAAATACTATTATAACAAATCGCATTATATCATAATAAAATCTGAAAAAAGGGATATTATCCAGGATAATCATAATTAAACCCCATAAATCCATTTATCTAAAAGAAAAAAAAACTTAAACGAATACTAATCTAACCCCTCCCTTTAATCAAGGTTACAAGAGAAATACAAAGGTGGATCAAGTCGTGATCTCCATAAGATGGACTGATCAAGCACCAGAGCATCAGATCGCTTAAAACTGCTAATTATTATAGTATTCTATAAATGGACCCCATACCTTTTCAAACTGCAACTTCTTATCTTTAATATCATACTGCAGTGGCCCGCTAACTGAGAAGCAACCCGGTACACAAAATGGCTGAAGATCGCGGTGACCGAGGGGGCCAATGACCTTCGTCCAAGGTGACCACCCACATGGTGGGAAACAGTGAGCAACAGTGGGAACGCTTCCCAGTCGGAGATTGGCGCTGCTGTATCGTCACTCCTGACTTCAGCAGCAAGGAGTTCATATGAGCAAAGCTGCAAATGCAATAAATCTTTGACTATGACTCTTCTTGTGTGTGTCTTCTTTCCACACTTCGCGGTAGTGTGCATGCTACAATGCTAATTTTCTCTAAGCTTAGATATGTCATTACTTCATGTAACGATTGTGCATAGGTTGGTGTGAGTTCATCTTTCTATTTCATTAAAACTGCTCGTCTGGCTATCAATGTATTATAAGTTCAAACTTTCTCTTTAGGTGCTGATAACAGTTTATCAAGTTCATATGATAAACCAAACAAGGCAATTAAGAGGCATGGATCTAATTTAATCTTAAAAATTATTGACAAAGAATAAAAAAATATTCCGCCAATATTGTTGAGTTACAGTATGGAGATTATGCTTCGTGAGGCTCCATGCCAAACCATTGTTGATTTGTTCATCAAAAATAACATCTGGAGCATAAAGGTTTGTTTCCAAACCACCTCTGCTGCTCAACACAACAAGCCAACAAGCAGATCTATGAGAAAACCTGGTCATCATGGTTCCGTTCTCACATCTTGGAGAGGCACCTTTCAGCGACAGCAATCAGTCACTGCTGGCAAAATTCACAGCAGTCTCCAATGCACTAAGATAGCCTTTGTTCACCGTGATAAAGAATGGTCGATCAATGACCAGAATCAGATTTGGCATGCTGTCTACCATACAGCAGTGCTCTCGACTCTTCAGTTCTTATGGTGGGTTCCTCAAAGCGCTGCAGGACAACCATCAGTGATGCCTCTGCAAAATTGTACAAACCCACTGACTGGTTAGAATAGTGGCCAATGTCCTCTCTTATCACAGTGAACCGATATTGTCTGTGCTGCGTCATCTCCATGCCTGACTCCAGATGCCAAAAATATGATCAGAACTCCATGCACATTTGAGCAAGCAATTGCCAGGGGAAGAGGGAATACTGAGACATCCATCCTCAATTCCTCCTTAATCATATAGCATTCCTCCTGGCTCATGAGGACTCATTGCCCAAGTCCACACGGACTGACAGAAACATTTACAAAGGGACATAGCACTTCGAGACTTTACCAGGAGAGAACATGGAGACCAAGCATAGGCAAGTTCAAATTCATGTTTATTTTCAGACTTGCAAGCAGTCTTGCAAATCATGTTTCTTATGCATGTAGCCGTACAAAGTAGAGGAGCAAGAGTAAAATTACAGAGTATTGAGTTACAATGCAAACATCAGTTCCTATCTAGCAAGGGTAGCATGAGAGCACTATTGTGGGGTTCATTCCAGAACATGATGTCTGCAGAGAGGAAACAGTAAGCCTGTTGGCCTTATTTCATGCCCTTGAATCTTCTCTGCAATGGGAAGAGAGTAAAGAGAGTGGGTGTTGTGTGTGGAGGAAATGTGCCCCCCCCCCCGACTGTCTGGAATGCAGGTGGTCACATGTCTTCCCATCTGGAATGTATTTGGAAGTCACATCACCTGTCCATCAAGGTTGGACTCCAACCATTAATTAGTGCACACCTTGCCATTAGCTATTTCAATCACTCAGTGTCACTATTGGCTAGACACACAGATTAGTGCTGTATTTAGCACCATCACAGAGCACATTTCACTTTCTATGCCTTGTGGTCTAAGCTTCGGACACTGCTCCATGCCAGGTCACTACTGTAGACGTTGCTTGGAAGGGTTGCAGGTAAGTTGAGCTGTAGTATTGCTATAGATCAATACTTGCAGTAGAGCTGCACCTCCCCATGATCAGAGGTCCGGTGTGTGTGTACACCCCTCTGTACGGTGTGTACAGTCACCTCCTAATGATCAGGGGTCTTGGAGGGTGTGTAGAACCCTTGCTTATATTGTGCAAATGTTGGCACTGCCTGTGTAAATTAGTAATTGGGTAGTTTAATATTTTCCCACGCTCTTTTATAAATTGTGTGCACATACATTTTATTCCTGTTATGATTTTCCTACTCTCTTCTATAAATGGTGTTTGTTAATAAAAGTTAAATGTGATTACAAACCCTGGTGTCCAGACTTGTCTCTGTGAACCCACCAAATCTGATACTTTTTCTCAACAGTGTGTCTGGGGAGGGATGTGAATTTTGACCAGTAGTTTGGCTATCTTTCCTAAGGGCAGTGGAAGATGCAGAGGGAGTTGACAGAGGAGAGGGAGGTTTGCATGATGTTCTGAGCTGTATTCACCGCCATCTGCAGCTTCTCTTGATCTGGGCTGTGTGGGTTCCATATTATCCCACGCTGTGATGCATCAAGCTGGTATGCTCTTGATGGTGAGGTGTTGATGTGCTTTCTTGATTATTGCATCAATGTGGTTAGTCCAGTTCATGTTATTGGAGATCTTTAGTCCCAGGAATTTGAGGCTATCCAGTGTTTATAATCCAGCACCTATGATGAGGATAGGGGGGTATGGGCTCTACTCCCTCTCCTGAAGTCTATGATTAACTCCTTTGTCTTATTTATGATGAGAGAGAGAGAGAGAGAGAGGTTGTTATCTTGGCATCAGTCCACTGGATTCTCAATCTGCTTTCTTTATTCCATTTGATTACTATTTAGTATTTGACCAACAACTGTGGTGTCATTTAGCAAATTTGAAAATGATTTGGAATGGTAGAAGAAGTGGATTACCCATTTCACCCAGTTAGCTACCACCTTGCCTATCAATAGTCATCTGCGGATCCCTCAATGGCCTCTTCAGCCACCCAAAAACCCAGAGAACTGGAGCGAAGCAGGTCAGCCTTGATCCTGAAGCATTGCCTAAGGCAGGGGTGTCAAACTCAAATTCACGGAGGGCCAAAATTAAAAACTTGGACTAAGTCGAGGGCCGAACTAAATATTTATTGAAAATTTTCAACAACATCTGCATGTTTTCTCTTCTTTCAACATATGTAATGTTAAACTTTTTCTTATTAAAATAAATGTTTAATAATAGTTTTGGATAAACTCTTTCCAGAAGCATTAACAAATGAGAAATAAAATATTCAATAAATAATATTTCTCTATAGAGGATTTGTCAAATGTTGCTAGTGTGCTGTCGAATAGTAAAATCTGAGGGCTATTGAGAATGTGGGAGAATAACATGATTCCTGAAACAATCAAATGGGTGACTGATTGTGGGCATGAACTCTAGCAGGGTTATTTGCCATGCCCTTTTTCCATTGGTACAGATATCCTTCGATTTACACACTTTTCAAGTTTTATGCCTAATGAGCTTGTATCCAGGTGCAGGACCATTTTTAACCAGGAATATATTGATCACTGTGACATGAAACTATTGGAAGATCGTTTTTATCCTGAGATTAAAGTTCATAATCCTTACTCAGGCCTGTGTGCGGGAGGGCGGGGTTTGCGGGCGATCAGGTTGGACAACGATAGTGCGGGGGCATCGGCTCTCGCTGCAGGGCGGCATCTCGGCGGATCAGCGGCCCCGTCACCGTGAGTCGCGGGTCGGCCTGCGGCAGGGAGGGGGAGTGGGCAACGGTCCTGGCGAGGTCAGGCCCCCCCTGAGTTTCTGCCGGACCCCCCCTTGACCTGCTGAGTTTCTCCCGGACCCCCTTTGACCTGCTGAGTTTCTCCCGGACCTCCCTTGACCTGCTGAGTTTCTCCCGGACCTCCCTTGACCTGCTGAGTTTCTCCCGGACCCCCCTTGACCTTCTGAGTTTCTCCCGGACCCCTCCCCCTTGACCTGCTGAGTTTCTCTTGGACCCCCCTTTGACCTGCTGAGTTTCTCCCGGATCCCCCTTTGACCTGCTGAGTTTCTCCCGGATCCCCTTTGACCTGCTGAGTTTCTCCCTTCTGGTGTTTTTACGAGAACCACAGACTTTCGCTCATACATTGATGAGGGGGATCAAGGGCCAAACATTGTCAGGTACCACTCTGCTGGATAAAGGATACGATTTAACCCGCTGAGTTTCTCCAGTGTTGGGTTTTCACAAGGTAGAGTCAAAGGACCGAAGGGCCTGTTTCTGATCTGTAATGTTCTACGGACCCTGCTCTTCTTTCCGTGCCAGTGTCCCAGGACCTTTCCAGGGCAGTCTCCGCGCTCAGGACCGCGCTGGGATCCCGGTCAGCGGTGGAGGAGCAGGTGAGCGTGGCTAATCCTGATCCAGCCCACGCCACTCCCGAGATTGGCGGGGGGGGTTCCACCCTACCTGCCCGACCAGCCTCGCTCTCCACGTGTACTCTGGGCACCCGCCGCTGGTCCGGTGGGAAGGCGCAGGGCGGCCGGCGGCCGGTGCCCCCATCGCCCGGCGGGGAGACCCAATCTTCCCTCCGGCGTCCCGACTCCATCTGCAGCTCCAAGAAACGCTGTGCCACTGGGGTTCCGGGCGCTGGGAAGCGGCCTTGGCTTCCTCTGACATCGGCCAGGCTGCGCTGCGGTGGGGGGGTGGGCGGGGGAACACGACAGCGTGTTTATAAAACCACCCAGCACTACTTTTCAAGGACCAGGATTTTTCTCTCTCTCTCTCATCCTGGGACACTGCGGTTACTGTAGATGCGCTATACTGGTGCGGCGGCCAGCGGGCCACCTCTAATACATTTTTGATATGATCTTGCGGGCCAAATATAATTATATCGCGGGCCAAATTTGGCCCACGGGCCAGAGTTTGACATGTGTGGCCTAAGGAGAGATTACAGATCTTCCAATGAAATGCCACTGTTCTGAAGTTGTTGTCCAACTTGTTCTGCTCCTCCACAAGCTTTGCCATCTTATTGCCTCATCAACAGATTCAGCATTGAAATACATAAATGAATTGAACTTGCTGTACTTAATCATAACACCGACACATTTATAAACATTTATAAGAAAAAGGTTAAGATTCTGGAGCAGATAGATTTTTACTCTATAGAATGTTTTAATTACTTTCAATGAACCACTATGGTTCTTCAAATTTAACTTTACAAGTACAGAGTCTTATTTTTGTAGAATATAGTTGTTAAAGATTTTAATTTATTTTTAGCTTTTTGTGTCTTTATTTCTTCCTTTTACATTCTCACTTTCTCTTTGCCATATTTTACTTTCTGTAACTGATTTGACATTAAATGAATGGTGCAAATGTATGCTTTGTTTCCCTTTAGACTGCAGAACTAAAGAATCTTTAATCTGAGCCTCTGCTGCTCATCCTAATTACTCAAGCAAGCGTCCCTTGTATCAAAGCCCACAAAATGTCTGGGGCAGCTGCAGGCATAATGATCACAAAATCTGCACTCATTTTTCTGGCATCTAACTATATCTGTCATTGTGATTGATTTCATAAACAAATCTGAGCTGGCGGATTTTGTGATTTTGGATAATTTTGACTATTTCTTTCCAATTGGAAATCCATTATTTTGGAGCATAATCAAATTGTTTGAAATGTTTGACACAACCAAGCACCAGAGGAAAACAAGAGTACTAGAATGTGATTCCTGTACATTTTGGTGCCACATACTAGCTGTCCCTTTTACCCTCTACAATATTATTGTTGATCTGCATTTAGAACCACAGAAAAAGGCCCTTTGGCCCATCTAGTCTTTGTTGAACTGTTCTGCCTAATCCCACTGCCCTCCACACCTCCCTTATCCATGTACCCATCCAAATTTGTTTTAAAATTGAAAAAAAATGATCCCGCATTCACCACTTCATCATTTAACATTTTCACTACTCCTTGTGTGGAAAATATTCCTCCTCATGCTCGTTTTAAACATTTCACCTTTCATCCTTAGTCTTTGTCCTCCCGTTCTTGTCTCACCTAATCTCAGTGGAAAAAATGTGCTTGCATGACTCTATCTCTACCTCTCATAACTTTGTATAACTCCATCAAATCTCCCCTCATTCTCTGAAGCTTGATCTTGTTTAACTTTTCCTTTAAACAGTTGTAGTTTTGTCAATAGCTTTGTAAAATGTCCTATAGATGTTGCAACATTCTCCTTGTTGCTAACAGATTGTCGACAAAATGTATTTATTTCAGTTTTTTTCAGTCATCTCATATCTCATTCATGAAGGTTCTGACTCCAGATAAGTTGTTTAATGGGTGACTGTTAAATTCATCATCTCAGATATGTCTTTATTTCATTCATTAAATGTCATTTTGCTAATTAAAACTTTTAATGCACAAGGTTCTTACCTCAGAAAAGTCTAATTTAATACATGTAATTTATTGCTAATTAAGAAACTTGGCTTCTTGATGTGGAGGCGAATCAAGCACCACAAAACCATTTTAGCGAAAAGGAAGGCATGAGTTATGGTAGTGGGCTGCACAAGGGGAAGGTTGAAGGGTTATTGGATATTACGGTTGGAGAAAGAGAAAAATGCAGAAAACAAGTGTTGGTGATCTCTGGGGCTCAGGGGTCAGAGATATGTATATCTCTGTTGGGAAAGATGTTGGAGAACAAGCAGAATTGTCTCTGGTAATGGTTTCTCTGTTGGGAAAGATGTTGGAGAACAAGCAGAATTGTCTCTGGTAATGGTTTCACAAAGTGGGAGTTGTGACCATCAGGTGCGATGAGTAGTCTTAAAAAAATGGGTCACTATAAGAGATCAGGCTCAGTGGCGTGGTATCTGTGGAATGTGGATTACAAGTAGGAGAAGAGGGTTCAGTGAACCTGTGGAGAACACCACACAGGGAGCCTTGGGGTGGATGTGAAAGTGACTTGGAGTTCAGGAGACAGGGACCTCCTTATGTGGGGGTTATCCTTGATCAATATAGTGATAATAATATCGAATTTTACTCTGTTAAAGGTGTGATATACAGTCAAGCTGTTGTTATTTACATAGATTGGTTGGAGAAACTGCAAAGGGTTATATTGAAGTGCTTTGATAGGTTGGTTATGGAGCAAATCAACTCCTGGCTCAGGGAAGACCACTTCAATGGTTTATGTCACAACAGGTGAATGAAAGATGCCATCTTGCTGGATTTCTACTCCATGTTAGATCGCCTGCATCACAAGGATGCCTATATCAGGCTGTTGTTCATTGACTACAGTTTTGATGTTCAAGACCATCATACCAGCAAAGCTATTAATTAATCTAAAGAATCTGGGACTCTATTCATCCCTCCACAAGTGGATCCTCAACTTCCTCATCAGAAGACCCCAATCAGTGCACAACAGCAACGTCCCCTTCTCCTCGATGACCATCAATACAAGGGTACCCCAAGGCTGCCTGCTTAGTCCGCTACTCTGCTCTCTGTACACACATGATTACTGAGCCAGGTTCACCTCCAATTCAATCTATAAATTTGCTAACAACACAACCTTTGTAATTCAAGTGGCCAGGAGTGCAGAAGGCTGGTGAAAGGAGCAAACCTAACCAAGTTCATCACGGGCTCCATCTCCCATCTATTGAATACATCTATGAAGTGCTGTAACAAGAAGGTAGCCAATGTCATAAAGAATTCCCATTGTCCTGGTCACAACCTCTTCTCACTGCTACCTTCAGTGAGAAGGAACAGAATCCTGATGTTCAGCACCTCTAGGTTCAAGATAAGTTTTTAATCCAACGGCTATCAGGATCTTGAACCTCCCATTATTATCCCAATTATAAACTACTCTGGAAATAAAAACTTGCGTGCACTTTCATTAACTGAACTTTTTAAAAATCTTGCAGTAATTGTAACTGTAGATATTTATCATTTTTTTAATATTTATGATCTCTTTCTGTACTGAGATAGCTTAAAATATACTACTTCAGTTGTTTTTTTTAACAAAAATGCCTGTTTGGCTGCATCAAGTAAGTATACATACATTTTACTTTTGTATATCTTTTGGCTTGGCTTCGCGGACGAAGATTTATGGAGGGGGTAAAAAGTCCACGTCAGCTGCAGGCTCGTTTGTGGCTGACCAGTCCGATGCGGGACAGGCAGACACGATTGCAGCGGTTGCAAGGGAAAATTGGTTGGTTGGGGTTGGGTGTTGGGTTTTTCCTCCTTTGCCTTTTGTCAGTGAGGTGGGCTCTGCGGTCTTCTTCAAAGGAGGCTGCTGCCCGCCAAACTGTGAGGCGCCAAGATGCACGGTTTGAGGCGTTATCAGCCCACTGGCGGTGGTCAATGTGGCAGGCACCAAGAGATTTCTTTAGGCAGTCCTTGTACCTTTTCTTTGGTGCACCTCTGTCACGGTGGCCAGTGGAGAGCTCGCCATATAATACGATCTTGGGAAGGCGATGGTCCTCCATTCTGGAGACGTGACCCATCCAGCGCAGCTGGATCTTCAGCAGCGTGGACTCGATGCTTTCGACCTCTGCCATCTCGAGTACCTCGACGTTAGCTCACACTTTTGTATATAACAATAAACTTATTATCACATTATTATCATGATCTATAATATGGCTCCATTCATCACACACGAACCCCTTCCCTCCATCGACCTTATCTTCAACTCCTGCTGTCTTGGAAAAATAGCCAACATATTAAAAGAATCATCCCACCCCGGCCCCACTGCCTTCACCCCTCTCCAGTCGGGAAGAAGATGCAAAGAATCATCAGACTCACGAATAAACCTCAAAATAGTAAAACTCTCTTTGTACCTCTGCACTTCTGTACTGTTCCTTTTCTTGCTGAACTACGTATGAGATGTCTAACTGGTTTTGTCCCAAAACATCCTTTAACACTGCATCCTAGCACAAGGAACAATAAGCAACTTGAACTTGAATTGAGCTGCATTCCTCTTTGAAATTTTCACCATTTTATCCTCTTGCACAACTGCACAATATGATGGTCAATATTATCTTCCATAGATTTTTTTAATCAAGCATGGAAACAGGTCCACAAGCCCGGCTCGTCCAAATCAAACAACGTACCCACCTACTTTAGTTCCACTTGTCTGCATTTGGCCCATACATCTCAAATCCCCTCCCATTCATGTAAATATCAAAGATTTTTAAAGAAAGCGAATGTATCTGCCTTGTCTAGCAGCTCAGTCCATAGGCCCACCACCCTCCAAATGAAAAACTGTTAACCTCACATCCCTTCTGTATCCCCCCCTTCATAGTCCGAATCAACAGAACAGACTGTCACTATGCATCTTATCTCTGCCCATCGTGATTTTGTAGATCTCAATAGATCCCCTCTCACCCTTCTGCACTCTATGGAAACAGGCCTAGTTTTCCAGTCTCTCACAGTAACCCAACTTCCCCAATCCAGGTAACAACTTTTAAAAACCTCTACTGTACCCTTTTCAACTTTATCATATCCTTTTAGAGCTAGGTGACCACACCCACACACAATATTCCAAGTGTGGCCTTTCCAATGTCTTGTATAACTTCAACATGGCATTCCAACACTTCTATTCAATCCCCCAACTGATGAAGCAAAGCGTTCCAAACACTCTCTTTCACTGCTCGCTCTGCCAGTGTGACCATCTTTGAAGAACTATGTACCTGCACTCCTTTGGTCCTCCACTCTTTAGGGCATAGCCATTAATAGTATGTCCTATCTGGGTTTGATTTAATAAATCAAATGATGCTTTAATTTAACAGCAAAATTCAAATTAATAACAAAATTAGGTTTGTCCTGAAGTTGGGTGTGCAGAACAACTACCTGTGAAAAACAAATTACTTTTACACTTTAGCATAAACAGAGGCTTTGTGGAGTTCTTGTGCAATGAAAAGCCTAGAGTTGAGGCGGTATTCGTGGGTGGGGAAAAACATTCAAGGGCAGCTGTTAATGTATTGGCCAGATAGGGTTGTTAAGGGAAAATGTCCTGTGAGTGTGGCTCAATTGTCTCTTGCAGTTAGTAGCAGACTGATCTCTTCATCCCCTTCAACCTTCAACCTCCTTTTCCTTCTGGTGATCCCCATGTGGTCGATTAATGCCTTACACCTCCAGGGTTTCCACGACAAGATCACTTTGTAGGGCAAGATTTGTAAGTCTGCATTTGTGGGTCTGTATTCCTTGGAGTTTAGAAGAATGAGGGATGATCTTATTCAAATACATATAATCCTAAGGGGAATTGACAGGGTAAGTATTGAGACGTTCTCACTTCCAGGGACAGTCACAAACAAGGAAACATAATAAAGGGTTGGTTGTTTAAAACTGAGGGGGTAGAAATTATTCTCTCAGCACATAGTGAATCTTTGAAGTTCTCTGCCCACAGGGTGGTGGAGGCCAGATCATTAGATATATTTAAGGCGGTGAGATAAATATTTGAAAAAATGAGGTTTTTGGGGAACTGGCACAGAAGTAATCATGTTGAATGGCTGTCAGGGCTTGAGGGGTCCGGAGGCTTACTACTATTCTTTTGTGCTCTCGACATGTAGCAATCAGTCAGGATTCATGAGATTTATGTGGAACTCATGTTAACCCAAGCATCTGATGCCTTCAATTTCCTGTAATATTCTCAATTATTAATCCAGAGGATACATCTGTTTTAATACACTAGTGATCAACTGTCCTCAAACAAGGCTGCTGAGGTATCCCTCACATTTCAGAAACTACTGAAAAATTTGTAATTTTGTTTCAAGGAATGTTATGGCCATTGAGCCATAGAGTCATACAGCATGGAAACAGTCCTTTCAGTTCACAGACACTGTGCTGGCCTTTAAAACCATTGCTAATAATCTATACTAACCTATTTTATTCTTCCTGGATTCATCATGATCTAACTATACATATAGAACCAGTCGAAACAATGTTTCTCAGACCATGGCGCACATACATATACACAAAATGCTCAGCCCATAATAATCACATATATACATAAAGATATATTTTTAAAATATATATAAATATATCGAGATGATTTACTCAGTTACAGGATACAGATTCATTAATCTCACAACCTGTGCGAAGAAGATATTTCCCAGCCTGGCAGTCCTGATTTTGATGCTCTCGATGAAAACGGGTTAAAAGATTCTGCAATAATTCTTTGTGCTCTATGTATACAATGCTCCTGGTAAAAGTCGTCAGTCGAGGTGAGGGAGACCCTGTGATCTTCTTGACCGTTTTGCTAATCCCCCGTATTGACTTCCAGTCTGATGCTTTGCAGCTATCATAGCACACAATAATGTAGCCAGACAGGACACTCTCAACTGTGCTCTTGTAAAATGTGGTCAAGAAGGGGCTGCTACCCTTGCGCTCCTCATCCAAGGAAGTGTTGGCACTCATGTGCCTTTCTGACTAATGACGAGGTGATGTGAGCGCAGGATAGATCATCCTTTATATGTACTCCAAACAACGGAACCAGTGATGTGCAAGAGAAAGTGGTCGGCCTTTCTCCTCCTGAAGTCCAAAATCATCTCCTTTGTCTTGTCCATGTTGAATCTCATTTGTTATTCTTGTATCATTTTACGAGTTGCCGAACCACCTCACTGTATGTTGACTCATCATTGTTGCTGTGGAGTCCAAGCATGGTTTATCATCTGCAAACTTCATGATTTCTGTTTGAACTGAATCTTGTAGTGCAGTCGTGAGTCAGAACCGTGAACAGTAACTTCTGGTGCTCTCTCTCTGTCTCTGTCTCTGTCTCTGTCTCTGTCTCTCTCTCTCTCTCTCTCTCTGTCTCTGTCTCTGTCTCTCTCTCTCTCTCTCTCTCTCTCTCTCTCTCTCTCTCTCTCTCTCTCTCTATCAGCCCTACATTGCTCTCACAGATGGCCATAGTAAATGACCAATTCTTCGCTCCAACTGCAGTAACAACACCAAAAGTGTTCCTTTTACAGGGAAACAAAACTACATTTCCATAAGAATTACAAAGCGAGAATACAGTGAATCAGAATGTTTGAGAACCTATTTGCACCATGTTGAGAGAACTACGAAGAGATGTCATGGCATACATCAAATCTTAGTAAACCACCACATCACCTTAAATCATTTGGAGGGCTAGAATTGTGCGTGAGTGAGCATGTGCATACTTTTTCTTGACTTTCAGTTGTATATCTATTAGGAATAATCAGTGCAGTACTTAGAAGCATTTCTCTTTGTTTTGCAAAAATAAATCACAGTTTTTGAGAGAATGTCCTGTAGGATTTCAGTGATGACAACAGACAAGGATGTAACAATTCCAAAGAGGGGACCTGAAACCCACCACACCACACAACACCTACACTTTTATTGTCCTCCATCCCTGCTGGCAAATTCATAGCAGCAACCCCTTCCCCCCCTTCTCTTCTCCAGCCCACCTGCCTCCTCTATTTCCAGTGATTGTGAAACTACATAGAACCATAGAACATTACAGCACAGAAACTAGCACTTCGGC
This sequence comes from Narcine bancroftii, assembly GCF_036971445.1. Lineage (NCBI taxonomy): Eukaryota > Metazoa > Chordata > Chondrichthyes > Torpediniformes > Narcinidae > Narcine > Narcine bancroftii. The sequence continues at coordinate 207,912,837 of NC_091474.1, forward strand.
CCTTGTAGTCCAACTATTATTCTGCCGAGTCCTGTCCATGTACCTGTCCAAATTTGTTTAGAGAAGTTGTCCATAGTGCCCTTGGAATCATCTCTACCAGAATTATCTGTTAGTTATGAGAGCTTGCTGCTTGTTAACAGGATGCAGGTTCCACTACCTACACCGTGACAACTTTGTTGCCTATTAATGGACGTAGGAAGTTCTGAGAATGTCCAAATTTTTCTTAAATGTTAAAATGAGCCCACATTCATTCAGCGGGCTCCCACTACTCTCAGTGTGAAGAGGTTCCCCCAATATTCCTCTTAAACTTTTCTTGTTTCACCCTTAACCCGTGTTTTCTAGCTCGTATTTCGCCTACCCTCAGTTGAAAAAGATACTTGCATTTCCTTTATCCACACCCATCATAATTTTGTATACCTCTATCAAATCTCCCTACACTCTCCTATGCTCCAGGGAATAAAGACCTAATCTGTTTAGCTTCTCCCTATAACTCAGTTCTTCATGTTCCGGCAACATCCAAGTAAATCTTGTCTGCACTCTTTCAATCACATTAATATCTTTCCTGAAGTTAGGTGACCAAAATTGCACACAATATTCCAAATATGACCTCACCAATCTCTTATAAAACTTCAACATAACATTCCATCCCCTGTACTTAGTAGTTTGATTTATGATGCCCATTATACCAAGAGTTCTCTTTACAACCCTATCAACCTGTGACATCAAGGAATTCTGTATCTGTATTCCCAGATCCCTCTGTTCTATCATACTCTTCAATACTGTATATGTCCTCACTTGGTTTGTCCTTCCAAAATGCAACAGCGCATACTTGTTTGGAATAAATTCCAGCTGCTATTTCACAGCTCATTTTCCATCTGGTCCAGATCCCTCTGCGAGCACTGAAAGACTTCCTTGCTTTCCTCAATGCCTCCAATCTTGTGTCATCTGGAAACATGCTGATCTAATTTTCCACATTATCATCCCGATCATTGATAGAAATTTATGGAGCAGTAATTACATTCAAAATAAACAATGGTTCCATGGCTTGCTTAATGTATGCACCAGAATACGGATGGTTGACTAGCTCTTGTGATCTTGCCATTGGCAAAAAGGGACTGAAAGGATCCCATGATGTAAAAATGCAGGTCACTTTCAGCCAGTGGCATTGATGCATTGCTGTCAGTGGAGTTGCATCGTGCAGTATCACTCAATAACAACAGTTCACACATCTTCTACTTCTGGTGCTCTCTTACTCCGCAAAGCAACAAAGGAAATCTGCAATGCCATCCTGGAAATGACTGTTGGGAAGCACCACACAAAACTCTCTCCCTCTAAGAAGTACTTACACAGTCTGATTGAGAAGCTATTGCCAAAAGCAAAAATGTGCAATAAACGGATCAGGAAGTTTTCTTATACTTTCCAAAGATTGATGATGATTTACTGAACAGTACCTTTCTTTCATAGCAAGATGTGGAACTGTTTCAAATGAAGTAAAAAAAAATGATGGAAATCAAGAAGCTTAACATCACCACATTATTACCGCCTCATTTACCAACACCCATCAAGAATGAATGGGTGATGCTCTCTTCTGATGCAAAAAGTGTTGGTAGGATTCTGATTGTAAAAGAGAAAAATCCTCATCAAATATTTAGTTATTGCAATCGATTCAGCTATAGTGAAAGCTGAATAAAAATGTTTTGGGCAAAATGAATATGCCATAGATACTGCAAAACTAATGATTAATATGTCTCAGTTAAAAAAAATGGATCATATAAACATTACAGCGCAGACACAGGCCCTTTGGCCCTTCTAGTGTGCATCAAACTATTATTCTGTCTAGTCCTACTGCACCCAGTCCATATCCCTCCTTATCACTCCTATCCATGTACCTATCCAAATTCTTCTTAAATGTTAAAATTGAGCTCACATTCACCACTTCGTTTGGCAGCTCATTCAACACTTCCACTACTCTCTGTGTGATGAAATTCCCCGAAAATCCCTCTTAAACTTTACCCCTTTTCACCCTTAAACCATGTCCTTTGGTTTGCATCTTACCTAACCTCAGTGGGAAAATCCTACTTGAGAGGCACGGTTAGCAGAGTTTAACATGACACTTTTGCAGTGCTAGCAATCTGGGTTCCACCCACCCTCCAAAACATATGGGGTTGTTGATTAATTTGGGGTATAATTGAAAGCATGGGTCTAAATGACTGGAACTGGCTTCTACCATGCTATAAATAATTTTTTTTTTTAATTTTAATTTAAAATTTATTCCTCATGATTTTGTCAAGCGGCATTTTTCATTAACAGAAAAGGAGAATGCAATTAAAACAGAAAACTGTTGGAGACACTGGCTATCCTCCTCTACCCTCTCAGTCTGGTTAGAGGGTCTCAACCTGAAGCATCTACCTTTCCTTTCCCTCCACAGATGTTCTTCCTACAGCCTATTTTTTGCAAGTAATTTCAAAAAAAAACAGAAAAAAATCTGCAGCTGCTGGGAAACTGAAAACAAAAGTAGAATATGTTGGAAGCACCTGCCCATCAGGCAGCATCTGTAAAAAGGAAAACAGTCAACATTTCAGATTCAAACTCAGAACTAAGTTGTAAGTTCATCTAACTATACATATACAATCAGACAAAACACATTTCCCCAGACCGTGGTGCACACGCATGCACATATAATACACAGCACATAATAATCATTTATATAAACAAAATATAAGAAAAATTAAATATGCATAAACATTTTGGAAAAACTTACTCAATTACATTTATATGACACCCAAGGTTACAGGATACCATTCATCATTCTCACGGTTTACTGCAGGGGTGGGCAAACTTTTTTTAGAACTCATATTCCACCTTAAGTATTCGCTATGCCATAGGTGTTCCGTGATTAGTAAGGGATTGCTTAAGGTGGTATGGAAATGAGAAGGGAAGGTTGATGCTAGAAAAATTGTCATTGGCCCATTTCATTTGGAGTTATGAAACCGTGCACATAATGAGTCAATTAGGTATAATTAAAACAGTGGTTTTCAACCTTTTTCTTTCTGCTCATATACCACCTTCAGTAATCCCTTACTAATCACAGAGCACTGATGGCATAGGGAATACTTAGAGTGGGATGTGAGTTTTTAAAAAAAAAGGTTGCCCACCCCTGGTTTACAGGTTAATAAGTTGGCAGAGAAGGTGACAGAGATTTTATCTTGGTAGTTTGAGACCAAATGAATTAATGAAGCAGTTAAAGAAGCAATTAGTAGAACATAATTCTTCTCTGTTTCTGTTATGTGTTATTAATTACAAAGGTATGGGGCTTCCTCAGCAGGCCAGGCTATATTCAAGAAAATTTGGAAATTTGATATTGTGTCAGGAAAGCAGCAATGTGCTCATAGAGAAGATGAGGTATTATTCATAAAGATTGCTCTCAGCCTTGTGGTAAGAGTATAAGAAGCCATAGGCTGTTAGGGCAGAGTGGGAGAAGGATGGGAAATAGTAGTGTTAGGGCAATCAGAAACAGAGTCACTCCTGCAGAATGAGCGTAGGCATTCTGTCAAGTGATCACCCAACCTGTGTCTGGTTACTCCAGAGTGGAGGAGAGTACACTGCAAGCACCTAAGTAGACTAGACTGGAAAAAATGTGAGTAAATCGCTTTACCTAGAATGATAATTTGGGGGCCTGGGATAATGGGAAAAGATGAAAAGGCAGGTGAAAAACTGGTTGCATGGGGAAGTACCATATGATAGGCAGTGGCCGAAGCGTATGGAAGAGCAAATGAGGGGGGTCTCAGGGATTGAAGTGCAAAGGGAAGACAAGGAGAATGTTGACTGATGAAAATCTAGTTGTAGTTGATAGAATAATCCATTGTATGTGGATGGTGGTGGGATGGAAGGTGAGGACATGGGAACTCCTTTCCTGTTCTGTCTAGTTGGAGAAGAGGTGAGATCTGAGGTGTGGTAAATAGATAAGATCCAGTCCAGGCCCCTGTCCTCTACAGCAGAGGGGAAGCCAGAATTCAGGAAGTAGGAGACTTAACCAGTTCTCTTTCCACACTTGATGCTGGTTTGCTGAATGTTTCCAGAGATAGCAAGTCAAAAATTATTTCTCACATTGTTCAAGGTTCAAGGTAATAATGCATTAAAAATGTAACATACTTGATATAATTTAACTTCTGTCTGCCACAGGCAAACAAAGTGTCATCCTGATCAGGAAGCCTTCAGTGGCAGTGGCCATTTGGGAGCTTTTCTTTCCCTCAGCACCTTCTCGAATCCTGTCTCTGATACCTGGTTCACGCGAGCCAGTCTCCAACAGTCCGCAGCCCATGCGGATTTCACGATCGTAAGTCACCCCAGCCTGTGTGGGTCCTTCAGCCACTAAACCCCATGCTGGTCCACTGCTGTGGTCACAGTCGTGTAGGATTGTATCCCATGCTTCTCCTTCTCAATGTGGGGGGGAAGTATGCTAGTCCACTGCTCTCCAGAGTCTGCTGCTGCCAAGCATAGGCACTGCCATCTTGGGCACAGACCTCGCAGCTGCAGGATTTTATTTACAACCACCGTCGGCTGCTTTAATAGGCCATATAAAGCCTATACGGAGCCATCGGCATTAGAACCGAACAGTTGGACCCTTCCGAACAGCGCTGTCTCTGCTCCCCGCTCTTCCGGATCTGCTCCAGCAGCAGTGTTGCTGTGACAACAGCTCTGTCAGCGCTGCCATTTTTTGTCAATGGTTGGTTAACATCAGGAATATGAGTTTCTGGGACAGAATCAGATTTTATTGACATGAATAAGTCATGAAATTTGGTGGAACCATCACAGTTGTACATTCATTTTACACCATCTTAATACATCACTGTGTAAGGAAAGAAAATGAATATAGTAGGTGCATGAGAAGTAAGAGTATCTTTGGGTTCATAGAACTATTGATTATTCAGGAACCTGATAGCAGCTGGGAAGAAGCTGGCCTTGTGCCATGGAGTGCTTGTCTTTAGGCTCCAATCAGCAGTTATATTGGGGAACTGGATGGATTGAATGAAGTAGAGAATAATGAAAGGAAATTGTCAAATAAAGAGCCGCTTTCTTAAACTTAAGAGACCCTCTGTGAAGGAGTGGATATTTTTAAAGCAGTTTATAATGGAGTAACCATTAAAATGTGCAACGTGAAGAAAAAAGGAGAAGCAAAATGGAGGCAGGATAAATGGAAACCATTATCAATTGCAATGGTGGCAATAAAAGACAATTAACAATCAAATTCTTAATAAAGAAAACAAATGTTTAGAGACTTAATGGTTGCTATTACTGTGCAAAAAAATCAACGAGGGTTTTCTATTTGCAATGTGTGAACACTGATCAAATTAAAATTTATGATGATGGTTATATAGAGAGCTGAAAAAACCCAGATAAAGCTTAAACGTGACAAAGCTGTTGCATTATTTATGCATGTACTGTGAAATATAAAAAGAGTTGATGCAAATAAGAAAATTAGAGAACTGAAGCCCAGACAAGCTGGGCTACTTAAAGGAAAAGGATAAACCATAGTACTAGGAAGAGAGGAGGGCAATTATTTCATGATTTATCATAATCTCATCTTAATGAGAGTGCTCCCAACTGGGTGAAATGAAGCAGAACACATGGGAAGGGCAATCAAAGGGTTTCATATAATCTTGAATATTAAACAGCCAAATGAGATGAGGTCAAGTGAAACATGAAAGTCTGCAGACACTGTGGTTGTAGTAAAAACACAAAAATGCTGGAGGTACTCAGTAGGTCTCGCAGTTTCCATAGGATGGAAAGATATATTACCAATATTTGGGCCTAAGCCCTCCTTCAAGGTATGAGCAAAAGGCAGGAAGGCATCTGGATAAAAAGGGTGAGGAGGAGGGAAGAAAGGGCAGGGGGAGGACTAGGCCAACAGGTAAAAGCCATAGGTGGGCATGAATAGGACATGAATAGGTGAGAATTGATCAGGCTGGGGCTGCAGAAAGGAGAGAGAAGGAAAGGGAAAGAGAGAGAGAGAGTGTGTGATGCACTGTGGTGACAGTAAGCAGACACAAGATTCGTAAAGACTGAACAACAGGCTTTATTCTACTTAAAGTCTTCTGCTGCATTCAGCTGCACTCTGTGACTGACCTCAAGGGGCTGGATCTGGCTTATATTCTGGCGGATGATTGGCAGCCGACCAGGCGGGGCTTGATCCATTCAGGTCGGCTGATTGACAGCTAGCCAGGTATGGTCTGTCCTCCGGTGATCTTCCTACAGGTCGCCCCCTGCAGTAGGCTAGTGGTGTATCACCACAGAGAGAGAGAGAAAGAGAGGAAGAGAGAGAGACAGAGAGAGAGAGAGAGAGAGAGACAGAGGGATAGAGCTGGAGGAAAGGTGACATAGGGAGAGGGTGAGGGGGAGAGACTGGGGTTGGGGTCGATGATAATACCATCTAATTGGAGGGTGCCAGATGGAATATTTTCCTCCAATTTGCAGGTGGTCTCAGTCTAGCAGTGCATAAGACCATGGACAGACATGTCGGCCTAGGAATGGGATGGGAAATTGAAATGAATGGCCACTAGTAGATCCCCATGATGAAAACTTAAATCAGGGATAGAAAATTATTGACAAATCTAAAAATTAAATGGTAAACTTTGCTTAATCGTTTGATGAAATTAGAAAAATTAGAAAATTTAATCTAAAAACACACCAAACTGCTGGACGAATTCAGCTGGTCTTCTCAGCATCTGTAGGAAACAAATATATATAGCCGACATTTCAGGCCTGAGCTCTTAAGGGCCTTAACAAGCTAACAACATCACAAAACAAGTTTCTCCAGCCCTAGGTGCAAAACAAGCAGACATACAACCAGACAGAGCACACATACAGACAAACAATATACATGCATGACAAGAATTCATAAATACAAATAAATAAATAAACATTGCTCCGTAAATATAAAAGAGATAGTGTGAGCAGTTGCTTTGGTTGTTCTGCATTCCACTGTCCATAAGATGAAGCTGTTTTCCAGCCTGGTGTTGCTGGATCTGATACTCCTGTATCTCTTCCTTGACGGGAGCAGCTGAAAGATGCTGTGTGTAGGGTGGAAGGTGTCCTCAATGATTTTGTGCATCCTCTTCAAAGATCCCTAGTAGATCATATCGATTGTGGGGGTGGGGGAGGGGGGGAGAGTGAAACCAATGATCCTCTCTGCTACTCTTATGGTCCTGTGGATTGACCTCTGATCCATTTCTCTGCAGCATCAGTTACACACTGTGATACAGCTGCCCAGGATGCTTGGAATAGAGCTTCTATAGAAAGTTGACATAATGGTGGCTGTATTTTGTACATTTTTTATTCAGTATTTTGTTTCATTCCAGGACTCCCATTGAAAGTCATAAAAGGGCAATGGGATCAGCGTGGGGACCGACATGAGGCTGTCGGGAGGAAGCAAGGCAGTAGAATCAGTTTGGGGACTGATACAGCATTGTCAAGAGACATTGAACTTCATAGCCTAGCCAAAATTCAAAGCGCAACACAGATTTGAACCATTGTAACTTTGAAAAATCATAAGTTGGGGACTCTATGTACATGTAGAGTTTACAATGGAGGAGATCACTGCTGGCCACAGACATCAGGAAATGGCCAAAAATATCAATCAGACTTGGAAGCTCCTGATGAATGGTATGTGATTAGGCTAATACCCATAGTCAGGCCATGCTGATCTTAATAACAATGTCAAAAAATACCTGGCCCCTTCAATCCTGGGTCCCATTATCCATGGCCCAATTTATCAAGGCCACTTTCATTCCTGGCACTCCTAATTTATAGTCCTATTCATTCCTGATGCCTTTTATTCCCAATCCTTATTTATTGCTGGCTACTTTTGTCCTGCTAGTCATATCAATGTCAGACTCTTGAAAAATTGTGTATGAGATTTGGCTAATTTCAAAAATGATCAGCAGTGAAAGTCAAAATACAAGATGGAGATCAAGAACTTGGTTGGTAGTATCAAGAAGAACAATCTCTATGTCAGCTAGAGCAAGGTGGTTATTTTTATTTTTGGAAGGAGAGGCTGAGGAACCCTGCACCTGTTGCACTGATGGGCTAGAGGTGGAGAAGATTAGAACCTTCCAGTTCCTGGGAGTCCATTTTTCAATGAACCTTTCCTTGACCCAGCATATTGAGTAACTGTGAAGAAGGCACCACTACTTTCTAGGAATCTGAGGTGATTTGGCATATTGCTGAATACCCAACAGTTGCATTGTGACTGGTTGCATCACAACCTGTGTGGGAATTCAAAGCCCTGGAACACAAAAGTCTGCAGAAGATAGCAAATATAGCAGGCTCTCCCATCCACTGAATACATTCAGTGTGAAATGATGGCTCAAGAAAGCAGCCATCATCATAAAGGATCCCCAAGACACTGGTCACAACCTCTTCTTATTGCTACCTACAAGCACAAGATACAGAAGCCTGAAGACCAGCACCTCTAGGTTCAAGAACAATATCTTCCAACAGCTATCAGGCTCTTGAACAACCCCTTGTAACACTAATCAGGACTGCTCCAATGCAACAAAAAGATTGCTCTATATTTTGCAGTCATTTTTTGTACAAGGATAACTGTAAATATTATCTATCTAGTTTTTGTTTTATTGTTTCCTTTTAATTCAATTAATTTTATGATTCTATTTTTTTACCTTATAGGCTGCAATATGTAAGAAGTTTCATGCATATGTTTATGTATTTGTATATGACAATAAACTCATTATCATGATCTCCCATACAGAACTGACGACTGTATCTCAGAGAAATACAAAAGGACTGGGTGGAGACTTCTGCTGGAATTTATTTTGGTCTTATATTCAACTCTGACCTGGGACAAAGTGCAGTCCAAGGATCTAAGCTTTATATTTTGGCTTAATGTAATTATGTGGCACAAAAGCATGACAGTAAAACATCTAAAATGGATGCTGAGGTGAGGAAAATTCAGAAAAAGCTGTTTACAAAAGAGTTGGAGCTTAGGATGAGTGGAGATCTCATTGAAACCTACCAAATATTGAAAGGGATAGATAGAGTGGATGTGAAGAAGATGTTTCCAGCAGTCTAAAACCAGAGGGCATAGTCTTAGAATAAAAGTAGATAGAGTGGTGAAGAAGGCACATTGTAAACTTGGCTTCATTGGGTTGGGCATTGAGTATAACGTAAGGTGGTCATGTTATAGCTTTGATTAGGATGCATTTAGAATACTTAGTTGCCCCATTATAGGAAGGATGTAGAAGCTTTGGAAAAGGTATAGAAGTGGTGTGGTGGATCATAGCATTGCATGCATGACATTACCATACTGTACAAGCTGGCCCTGTAACTCCTCCCTGCAATATTCCCCAATAAAGGCAGAGTTGCCTTAGTTGCTCCCTTCATACCTACCTTGGAACTGGGCCAGCAGCATGTTAAGGCATGCCTGTCATTTCAGGTTGTTAAAGCCTTTAATCATTCACTTCAAGACTGCTTGTTGCTATTGAATGCCCTTCAAATGATTCACCAGGATGTTTCATGGAGTAGAGGGTATGGGTTATGGTAAGAGACTGGTCAAATGTGAATTGTTTTCTCTGGGATTCTTTAGAGCATAGGAGTCTAAAGGGCAACTTGATTGAGGAGTGTAAGATCATTCATGAAACCCATTGATAGGGTAGACAGTCAGAATCTTTTCCCTAAGGAGAGTTGGTGAGGGGAAGGCTTTAAAGGGAGATGTGCAAATACAATATTTTTCACAAAGAGTGGTAGATGCCTGGAATGGGATGCCAGTTAGGCTGGTGGAAGCAGATACTATAAGTGCAGCCATTCTCAAAATTTTTTCAGCCTCTCCACCCCACCCCCCACCCCCCACCCCAGACACTGGACTCTGCTCAAAGTTTATGGGCCCCTTCTCTGTGAAGCAGTCAAGTTTTGGTTTCTTCCATACTTCTTTCCTGCCGACTACATTTAAAAAAATATTTAAGTAACGTGAGGTAAAAAGAAAACAAGGCTTTTACTTAAGTCTGCTGTCGCTCCCATCGAGAATAGTTGCTATAAGAGGCTACTAGATAAACACATGAAGATGAAGTGTCTGGAGGAATGTCGATCAGGTGCAAGCAGCAGCCTTTTAGCTTGATTTGACACAGACACTGAAATGCCTATCTCTGTGATGTACAGTTCTAGGTTCCATCTTTGACATAATGTCATGTTGACCCAATGTAAATATTGTAAACAAATGTAAAGGTATGTGTGTATGATGACAGATGAATATTTGGTATTGCATAACTGCAAACTTTCTGAAAAAGTTTTGTGGGAAAAAATCCCATGTTTCTTTCATCGATTTGATTCAATTTTTTATAGTCTACAGGCTGGAATGAAAAATTAATACCATGTTGACATAATTTAAATGTTGTAAACAGGCACAAGCAGGGAACAGACTAGGGTCTCTCTCTCTCTCTCTCTCTCTCTCTCTCTCTCTCTCTCTCTCTCTCGCTCTCTCTCTCTCTCTCTCTCTCTCTTTCTTTGTGTTCAGTAAAGTTGTTTGGTTCACCTCATCTGGTAACTCATCTTGTTATTCAGCAAGCAATAACAAACATGGTGTCAGAAATAGGATCGAGAGTGCCCCAAGCCTGAGGCCTTCCAATCAGTTGCAACGAGCAACCTGAATCACGTTTGTAACAGTTGCCATAATGGCGGACGGAATTAGGTGGCCTGACCCACTTGCATTTGAAGGAAATGTAGTGGAGAACTGGCATATTTTTGAGCAAGAGTACGACATAATTATTGCAGCAGCACACAGCGACAAGCACCAGAGTGTACATTTTGTTAAACTTGTGGGCCCAAAGCCATTGAAAGGGAGAGGTCATTCGCATACGCAGACAAAGTGCATGAAGGGGAGCTCCTTACCAGCCTGGATGAGTAGAGAAAGGACCCTGAATGTTTACAATGAAAATCCAGGGAAATGTGCAATGCACAGGCAAATAGCGCCTTTGGAAGACTACACAAAAGAGTCTGGAAAAACAACCAACTGAAAAACCTCACAAAGATAAGCGTATACAGAGCCGTTGTCATACCCACACTCCTGTTCGGCTCCGAATCATGGGTCCTCTACCGGCACCACCTACGGCTCCTAGAACGCTTCCACCAGCGTTGTCTCCGCTCCATCCTCAACATCCATTGGAGCGCTTTCATTCCTAACGTCGAAGTACTCGAGATGGCAGAGGTCGACAGCATCGAGTCCACGCTGCTGAAGATCCAGCTGCGCTGGATGGGTCACGTCTCCAGAATGGAGGACCATCGCCTTCCCAAGATCGTGTTATATGGCGAGCTCTCCACTGGCCACCGTGACAGAGGTGCACCAAAGAAAAGGTACAAGGACTGCCTAAAGAAATCTCTTGGTGCCTGACACATTGACCACCGCCAGTGGGCTGATAACGCCTCAAACCGTGCATCTTGGCGCCTCACAGTTTGGCGGGCAGCAACCTCCTTTGAAGAAGACCGCAGAGCCCACCTCACTGACAAAAGGCAAAGGAGAAAAAACCCAACACCCAACCCCAACCAACCAATTTTCCCCTGCAACCGCTGCAACCGTGTCTGCCTGTCCCGCATCAGACTTGTCAGCCACAAACGAGCCTGCAGCTGACGTGGACTTTTTACCCCCTCCATAAATCTTCTTCCGCGAAGCCAAGCCAAAGAAGAAGAGAAGAAAAAATGCAGAAAACGCTTCTGCGTGACTGTCCTGGGTAAACTTGTACCTCTCACTTTGTTCGTTTTAGATTGGTCACACTGTTTGAGCTACCGAAAGAAAATAGACACACACACTGAGAGCAGTTCAGTTTATACAAATGTTTATTACAAATTCAAAATCTGATTTCAAACTACAATATGCAAACCCTTCCCAATTATACTCATCAACGCCTGGACTGGACCCAACTGCCAAAGTGAGGCAATGACTGCACACTTGTAGTAGGTTGTCTGGGTGCCTGTAGCAGCTTCTCCACCTCCCCCGACCGGGACGTTGGTTGGAATCTTGAAGTTCTTCTTCTTGCTGAGAGATGTTGCTACCTCTCGGAGAGTCTCAAACTTCAGCGACAGCGAGCTAACGCTAGCAAAGGCCATCTCTACCAGTCTGGCGTACAAAACTACCAAGGAAAATAGCAAAAAGCTACCATCTCAACCACAGCAGACCTTGAGCATCGACACAATCCAGGTGGGAGCGGTGGACAAACGGTGCCTGGAGGCCAGGAGAAACTGGCAACCATGCCACCCCACACCCTCATCCAGAGCAGGGTGAAGTAACTCTGGAGGTGATCACATGCCGAGAAGAGAAATGTCCCCAGTGTTCACTCAGCAGTGCAGAATCTGCAGAAAGTGGAACTATTTCAGCAGATACTGCAGATCCAGGCAACCAAATCACAGATCAGATCCAGAAGGACAATCGACTATTTGGAGCTGGAACGGGGGGAGTCAACCCCGATGATGAGTATTATGTCAATGGTCTGACCCTGCGGATAGCAGGTAACCCAGCGGAAACCTGGATCAGAGGAAACAATGAGGCCTTCTCAGAAACAAGTATATTGTGTTGGATGCTGTTGAGGGAGATGACCTGACAGAAGCTGGCCGCATTGACATAATACTCATCATCGGGGTTGACTCACTGGCACTGAGCTTGGTACGGTGGTAAAAAAGGTAAGAAGGGATGCAGTGGTCATTGAGTACTCCATTGTCAGAGGTACAGATAAGAAATTCAGTGAGCCAGATAGGTATACCCGTGTGGTGTGCTGCCTCCCTGGTGCAAGGGTACGGGATATCTCAAATCGGGTCCAGGGTATTCTGAAAGGAGAGGGCGAGCAGCCTGATGTCTTGATACATGTGGGTACCAATGACATAGAAAAGAGGGAGGTGGAACTAAAAAAGGATTACAGCAAGCCAGGGCAGAAGCTAAGAAACAGGACCGCCAGGGTGGTGATCTCTGGATTGCTACCTGTGTCAAGTGCAACTGAGGACAAAAGTGGAAGGTTAAGACAAATGAATGTGTGGCTGAGGGGCTGGTGTAAAAGATAGGGTTTTGGCTTCTTGGACCATTGGGATCTCTTTTGGGGAAGGCATGATCTTTACAAGAAAGATGGGTTACACCTAAACCCAAAAGGGTCAATATATTGGCAGCTAGGTTTGGTGCAGCCGTCGCATGCGGTTTAAACTAATTCGGCAGGGGGATGGGAACCTGTATGATAGGGCAAAGGACAGGAAAGATAAAATAGGAAAAGTTAGGTTAGGCAGCGAAAGTAAAAAATCAGAAAGAGCAAGGAGGTTGTAAAAAGCAAATCTGAAGGCATTATATCTTAATGCAAGAAGCATTCGGAACAAGGTAGAGGAATTGGCTATGGAAATTGAGACAAACAAATACGATTTGATTGGGATTACAGAAACATGGCTGCAAGGTGGGCAAGCCTGGAAATTTAACATCCCGCGGTATACAATATTTAGGAGGGATCGGCAAGAAAGAAAAGGGGGTGGGGTAGCTTTGATGGTGAGAGAAGGGACCGACACGATTGACAGGAAGGATATTAACTCGGAAGATGCGGAATCTATATGGGTAGAACTGAGGAATAGCAAGGGGCGGAAAACGTTAGTGGGGGTGGTATGTAGGCCTCCAAATAGTAATGTAGAGGTGAGGGAAGGCATAAAAAGAGAAATTAGAGAAGCGTGCAATAAGGGAACAGCTGTCATCATGGGAGACTTTAATTTGCATATAGATTGGACTAGCCAAATTAGTAAAAATACTGAGGAGGAGGAATTCCTTGAATGTTTACGGGACGGTTATCTAGACCAATATGTCGAGGAACAAACTCGGGAGCAGGCCATTTTAGACTGGGTATTATGTAATGAAAAGGGGCTAATCAGCAATCTTGTTGTACGAGGCCCTTTGGGTAGGAGCGATCACAATATGATCGAATTCACACTCGACATGGAGAGTGAAGAAATTAAAACTGAGACTAAGGTCCTGAATTTAAATAAAGGGAATTATGATGGTATGAGACGGGAGTTGAGTAAGATTGATTGGGTGGTGTTTATGGGGGGTTGACGGTGGATAGACAATGGAAAGCATTCAAAGATCTAATGGAAGAATTGCAGAAATCATTTACACCAGTTTGGCATAAAAATAAACCAAAAAAGGTGACTCAACCGTGGATAACAAGGGAAATTAGAGACAGCATTAGGTCCAAAGAGAGAGCATATCAATTGGCCAAAAAAAGTACCAAATCCGAAGACTGGGAACAGTTCAAGATGCGCCAAAGGAGGACAAAGGAATTAATCAAGAGGGCAAAAATTAATTACGAAAGTAAGCTTGCGGCAAACATAAAAACCAACTGCAAAAGCTTTTATAGATATGTCAAGAGAAAAGATTGGTGAAATCCAGAGTAGGTCCCTTGCAGACAGAATCAGGGGAATATATAATGGGGAATAAGGAAATGACAGACCAATTAAATTCTTACTTTAGTTCTGTTTTCACAAGAGAGGATACAAATAACCTCCCAAGGATGTTGGGAAACATAGAGACTAATGCAAGGGAGGAACTGAAAGAAATCAGTATCTCGAAGGACATGGTCTTGGGGAAATTGAAGGGATTGAAGGCCGATAAATCCCAAGGGCCTGATAATCTACATCCTAGGGTACTTAAAGAAGTGGACATTCAGATAGCAGATGCTTTAAGAATTATTTTCCAGAACTCGATAGACTCAGGATCAGTACCCATGGATTGGAGGGTAGCTAATGTTACCCCACTATTTAAAAAGGGGGTAGAGAAAAAGCGGGGAATTATAGGCCAGTGAGCCTTACATCAGTAGAGGGCAAAATGATGGAATCCATTATTAAGGATGTAATAGCGGAGCATATGACTAGCAGAGAAGGGATTGGACAGAGTCAACATGGATTTACAAAAAGTAAATCGTCCTTGACAAATCTATTGGAATTCTTTGAGATGGTGACAGGTCAAATAGATGGGGGAGAGCCAGTGGATGTGGTGTACCTGGATTTCCAAAAGGCCTTCGATAAGGTCCCACATAAACGACTGACATGCAAAATCAAGGCTCATAGGATTGGGGGAAAGGTATTGATGTGGATTGAGAACTGGCTGGCAGATAGAAGACAGAGAGTTGGGATAAACGGCTCATTTTCTGAGTGGCAGGCGATGACCAGTGGGGTGCCACAGGGATCTGTACTGGGACCCCAGCTGTTCACAATTTACATTAATGATCTAGATGAGGGGATTGGATATAATATCTCCAAATTTGCAGGCAACACTAAGCTAGGAGGGGTTGTGTGCACTGAAGAGGGCGGTCAGGAAGCTCCAGTGTGATTTGGATAAATAGGGGGACTGGCCAGATACATGGCAAATGCACTACAATATGGATAAATGTGAGGTTATCCACTTTGGTAATGCAAACCAGAGGGCAGATTACTATTTGAATGGCAATAGATTGGGAGATGTGGAAGTGTAGAGAGACCTAGGGGTTCTTGTGCACCAGTCACTGAAGGCGAGCATGCAGGTACAGCAGGCGGTTAAAAAGGCAAATGGTATGTTGGCCTTCATATCAAGAGGGTTTGAGGATACCTTACTGCAGCTGTACAGAGCCTTGGTGAGACCACACCTGGAGTATTGTGTGTAGTTTTGGTCGCCTTATCTGAGGAAGGATGTTCTTGCAATAGAGGGAGTGCAGAGGCGATTCACCAGGCTGATACCTGGAATGGCAGGAATGACTTATGAGGAAAGATTGCGCAAATTGGGATTGTACTCGCTGGAGTTTAGAAGATTGAGAGGGGATCTCATAGCGACCTATAAAATTCTGGCAGGACTGGACAGAATGGATGCGGAAGGGATGTTTCCAATGGTGGGGGAGTCTAGAACCCTGGGCCATGGTTCGAGGATAATAGGCAAACCATTTAGGACCGAGATGAGGAGGAATTTCTTTACCCAGAGGGTGGTGAATCTGTGGAATTCATTGCCACAGAGAGCAGTAGAGGCACGTTCATTGAATATATTTAAGAGGGAATTAGATATATTTCTTCAGTATAATGGAATTAGGGGTTACGGAGAGAAGGCGGGGACGGGGTACTGAACTTTAAGATCAGCCATGATCTCGTTGAATGGCGGAGCAGACTCGAAGGGCCAAATGACCTACTCCTGCTCCTATCTTCTATGTTTCTATATCCACAAAAATCAATGGCAAGGTGGCGGAGATGAAGGTTGACACTGGAGCAAAGTGCAACTAAAGACATGTTACTAATGACACTCAACCAGCTGATAAAAGCGGAATAGTTCAATGTGTTTGGTGGTGTACTGTGACAGAGTATTTAGAGGTGATTTGGGAGGAATTGTTAGAGCAGGTTGCACACAAACATTTTAAAACACAGAATCTTTGCAGGACTTTTGCAGAGTGCTATTTTGCAGAAAGCAACAAAGTAGCAACATTCAGCAGGGTGCCTGGAAGAGCATGTGATCTTTGCAAGCAGAGGAGAACAGCTTTACTCTCAGAGAGGGAGGGAGCTGAGAGAGAAGGAAAGGCAGAGAAATCGGTTCCAGAGGGACAAGCTGGCAAACTTTGGAAGACTGTCTGGTCAAAGGGGAAGACTAGCTATCTGAAAGGTGACCTGAAAGAAAGAGGATCATCTGGAGAATCCTGAAGGAGTCAAGTTTCGTCAGCAAGACTGATTGGAAAGGAATCAGTTATGGATGTCCTGAACAAAAGGAATCTCTCTCAGAAAACCAACCAGAACCTTCCTGAGTGGTAACCATTTGCCTGTTAAGCACCAAAGCCTGGTGAACTTTATTAATGCTAACTTCTGTGCACAGTACAAGAATTGCCTGCAACCAGAACCAGTGAGATTGGACTGTGATCCAAAGAACTTTTCTAAGCCTAGATACACATTACACACACCTGTGCTTAGTATTAGAGGGGGAATTAAGTAGGTTAAGTAGGTTAAGTAAGTTGATAGTAATAAGTTAAAGTTTAATTCTGTTTGCTTGTACAAATATGATTAAAAATTACTTTTGTTTAAGTGACCCTGTGTGTGGTGCATATCTATTGCCGCTGGCTTTTGGGGTCCTCTGGACAAAGGAACAAAGTACAAAGGGAGCAGAATCCAAAATAATAGCATGGTGCAGCTATGGTGCTATGTATAGGGATGATTACATATATTGATATTCTTCCTGGTCCACGAGGGCATCATACCTCTGCTACACCTGAGTGCATGCATGGACATGAAACTCTTTTCGTTCAGCAGGGAGGTACACCAGATAAGCCCCTCTGAAGAAGACCTGTCACAGAGAATTTTTTCTGAAAACTGTAAGCTTTTCACAGTCAGGCTGGGGAGGCTGCCAGTGACATACTCCATGTGGCTCAGCCGGGAGATAAGATCCATGGTTCGTCTGGTGAACCACATACCGGTGGTGATGAAGGACAAGGTCAAGGCCGAGCTGGACAGAATGCAGGACTCCAGTTTCACTCCAGTTTTGGAGCTGACTGATGTGCAACAGCACTAAGCCACACCACCAGAAAGAGCCACTGCATCTCCACCCCATACCAAACCTACCCAGGTCAACTGTGGTAACAGAGATTTTCAAATGGCAAAAACAGTAATACTTGAGACTAATTACACTCTGCAGGCAGTTCACCAGCAAGAGATTCAGAGACTTTGCAGCAGTGTGGGTCTTAGCCCACATCACCAGAAGTCCAGAGTTCCCACAATCAAACGGGTGGGCTGAGAGAGCTGTAAGAAATGCAAAGTAGCTCATGGAAAAGTCTCACAGGGAAAAGACAGACGTGTTACTCAATTTACTCAACCTGGGGAATGTCCCTCACGACACCACATTGGTCAGGTTGGTGCAATGGTTAATGTCAAGACAGACCAGGACGATTCTACCGGTGGCAAGGAGGCTTCTGGGGCCTCAATCAAGAAACACGCAAGAAGTCAAGGGCCAGCTGCTGAACAGAAGGTGGTGCAAAAGAAATGTTATGACAGAACAAGCTGACTGCTCGAACCATAGGCCTCTACAGGGCTACAAATGCATGGGCGTAGTCAAAAGGAGCTGCCAGGATCCCAGGTAATACCTGGTGCGTTCAGAAGGGATGGTGTATGGAAAAACTAGATGGCACACCCTCCCGGTAAGGGAGCCACCTCCATCTCAAATCAATCAAAATGAGACTGTGTTCCTGAACTTGGAATATGAACCTGAGATTGGCGGGGGTCTCCCAGCAACTACTGATGAGACAATGGACAATACACACCTCAGGATGAGGCACCCCAAGCATCCATATCCACAGAGGGCTGTTACAGGACACTCACTGGTTGCATCTGTAAACACAACCCGAAATACTGGAACTGAATGCGATTGGATGTATGATATTCAAATATTACCCATGTAATGTTTAAAATGTTAAAATTGGCTTGTACTGTGGTATGTGGGGGTTGCTCAAGAAAAGGGATGTAGACAGTCGCTGTCATCGGCTGCTCTGCACCCACTGCAATCGTATTGCAGCCACCGTACTCACAACAGCTCCACGAGGGCGCGTTAGTTGAAATGAGTACTAGCAGGGAGCAGACACCATGCTAGGGGCTCTCTCTCTCTCTCTCTCTCTCTCTCTCTCTCTCTCTCTCTCTCTCTCTCTCTCTCTCTCTCTCTCTCTCTCTCTCTCTCTCTCTCTCTCTTTGATTATGTACAATAAAGTTGTTTGTTCACCTCATTGGTTGACTCATCTAGTTATTCAGCACACAATAACAAACAGTTATGACAGATGAATGAACTACATTGTATAATTGCAAACTGTATAAATGAAATTTATTTTAGATAGAAATGGCCATAGTACTCTCCGTTCTCTCCCCTTCCTTCATTGAATTCAAACTACTTCAAACTACAGAGTATGTTCTTGAATTCTGGGAACGGTACTTAAAATAGTGGAATCAAAATTTAATTAGCTGAAGGATGAAATGTAATATGCTATAAGCATTCCAGATCTCTTACATTTTACCTGTATTGATTGTACATTCAGCAAAGATAAATATACTTTTTAAACAAACTAGACAGCTCTGCTGGAACTACATTAAGGAGTCTTTGTATACATTAAAGAAAATAAAGTTTTGGTGAAATATGGGAAGGGAGAGGATCTCTACCCGCATGAATAAAATCTCCTTACTGCAGTTTCTGTTGTAATATTCTGGCAAAGGTTTGTCTGAGAGTGCTTGCAAGGACAAATCATTTACAATCTGGATATTCAAAATTAAACAGACGCAGGTTGGGAGATGCCTCAGGTGTGTTTGAGGGCACAGCTGAAAAGAAACGCCCTCAACCATCCACCACAGTGGCGGTGAGGCTGAAGGATTATCATATGTACATCCAAGAGATGTTGAGCCCAGCATTACAAAATAGGTCCATAGATGGGAGAGATGTAGAGATCACGGCAAGTGCTTAGCACTTCATAGGCCTAAAGGTCCAGAATGCTCAAAGGAGCAATGCTGCTAGCGATGAAGTTTCTATTTCAGATGGCAGACATTAGTGCAGCATCCTACAGCCTAACTTGCTTCTTGATAGACCTGGCTGCCATGCAGTATTGGTGGCTGTGAAAGTGACTACCATGCTCAGCATTCATGAACTTTAAGTTTTCTAGGCACATCAGAGGCATGTCCAAAATCACACCTAACTGCACAAGGCATTGTGAATAATACGAGATAGGTGGTGGAGTTGGTAGTGTTGAAGAAATAGAGAAACTGCAGAGGGACTTAAACAGGTTGGGATAATGACCAAAGAAGTGACCGATGGAATACAGCATTGGGAAGTGTATGGTCAAGCACTTTGCTAGAAGGATTAAAGAAGTAGACTATTTTTGAAAGGGGGAGATAATTCAGAAAGTGGAGGTACAAAGGAACTAGTGCAGAATCTCCTAAAGGATAACTTTCAGGTTAGGTCCATCTTAAAGATTGTTTAATGGGTTTAATGTATCATATATGTTGAACATTGAGTGGGTGGGGAGGGGGGGGTGAAGGAGGGAGGGTGAAGGAGGGAGGGAAGAGAGGGGGAAAAGGGGAGAAAATGACACTGTGTATATTCAAGAGGGAAATGTTTGTGTGTATTTTTGGTCAGTATGGTTCATAGTGTGAAAATTTTTTTTTAATTTTAAAAAAGAAAGCAAATGAAATTTTAACATTCATTTCAAGTGGACTAGAATATAAAAGCAAAGATGTTAAGGCTTTATAAGCCATTGATCAGTTCATAGGGAAGACTGAGAGAGGTTCTGGGCCCCAGAGCTAAGGAAAGATGTACTGGCAATAATGAGGGTCCAGAGGAGGTTCACGAGATGGATTCCAGGGATGAGAGGATTAACGTATGAGGAGCATTTGATGGCTCTGGGCCTGTACCTGCTGGATTTTAGATGGATGACAAGGACTTCATTGAAACAGTGAAAAGGCTAGATAGGATGGATGTAAAGTAGATGTTTCCAGTAATGGAAGAGTCTAGGACCAGAGGGCACAGCTTCAGAACTAAGATGAGGAGGATTCTTCAGCAAGTGGGTGGTGAATCTATGGAATTCATTGCAACAGATGACTGTGGGTCATGGGTATATTTAAATCAGAGATTGAAGGAATCTTGATTGTAAGAGCATCAAAGGTTATAGAGAGAAGTCAGGAAAATGGAGTTGGTAGGAAAGACACATTAGCTGTGATTTGAATGGCAGAGCAGATTCGATGGGGCAATGGTTTAATTCTGCTCCTAAGTCTTCTGGTCTTATGACAGGTCACGGATGAATGACTTGCTCATTGTGAAACTTCAGCCTCTGTCCAAATGAGTATGCCATCAGCAAGTCACACATCAGAGCAAACAGGAATTTATAATCCTCAAGACATTCACGCGTTGTTACATTGCTGGCGGGCAATACAGGTACATGTGAAATTTTCTGCCAGATGCCATATTTCTTCAGACAAGCTGTCAGTTCTTTCCATTCCAAAAAGCAAACTCACGAGCTGGCGCATGTGGCACAAGGGATACTCACATCAAACGTGGCTCTCGATACCACGAGCAACCGCAATTATGAGGAACATTAACAGTCATTGACCACCAGATGTGACCATTGAATCTGTACTTCAGTTTAAATGAGTTGAAGGTGCTTTATGGTCCTTGATATAAAAGTGGTGGTGTTGTGGCATCCTGCACAGCACTTCAAAGCAGAAGGAGTTGCAGTTGGGAGCAAAGGAAGAGAAAATACAGGGCAACAAAAAGGAATAGTGGGAGAAGTAGAAGGAGGAGGATGAAGGTATATGTTCAGAACACCTGAATGCACCAGTACGCAGGATGCCATTATAATCCCAATTCTAACCTTGAGGGTAATATTATGAACTAAAGTATAGCAGAATATTCATACCATCAGCACAAATGCTCCAACTCTCCTTTGTATTAAACAGTCAATTCATCATTTGTTCAACCAATGGGTCCTGTAATATATTGGCATTAATTATGAACAAGTGAAAGGCTAAGTTTGCCATGAGGATGTAGGATTTGGAAGTGATGCTAATCAATCATATTTTGGTGGTATTCTTATTAATAAAAAAAGGAAAATCAGAAACATTCTGTCAAAAATTCATGATCGTACAGATTGTGAATTTCAATTTCTTCATTTTGGTCTTCCTGACCACTTCCACATGGAGAAGCATCAATGGCCTCAGCAGAGGTGGCAACAGACCACTTGCAGTTGTCCGATGCATTTGGCCAAGGTCCTCTGGAAAGATGAATGATTTGCACCATTTTGACATGAGGAATTATATTCAAAGCAATCCCTTACTAATTACAGAGCACATGGCATAGGGATTACTTAAAGTGGTATGTGAGAAGAAAGAAAAAGGTTGAGAACCGCTGCTCTAGAGGATGTTAGAATGGTTTGAGTTGGGGCTGTGAGATGGAGAGTATGTGGAAAAAACAGGTGGGAGGGCTAAGGAACCTTCCCTCCTTTCTGAGGTGGTAGACCATGATGAAACAGGCTTTGCACATCAATGTCAGCTGCCTCGATGGAAGACAAGAACTCTCTTCTCCCAAGAAGACACAATTCATTGACCTTTGAAGTGTACCTCTCCACATCTGCAAAAATGAATAGACTCTTCTTCATAACCGCATTGACCAGTTATAGAGGATTGCAGTCCCTAAGGTCTCAAATTTAATGCAAACTCTCTGAACCTGAAATAAAGGAAACAAGAAAGACCTTAGTTCCTCTTTCAAATACCCCAGGTCACTTTACAAATCTGGACGTGATCCCAGCATAGACTGACAAGTGGCATTGAATACAATATATCATCAAAATAGTATGGGCACTACAGTTAGCTTAGTGGTTAGTGAAATGCTATTGCTGCAGTGCCAGTGACCGGGACTTGGGTTCGAATCCCACACTGCCAGTAAGGAGTTTGTATGTTCTCCCCGTGTCTGCATGGGTGTATTCCAGGGGCTCAGGTTTCCTCCTACCCTTCAAAATGTTCTGGGGGTTGTAGGCTAATTGGGTGGCATGGGCTCATGGGCCGAAAGGGCCTGTTACTATGCTGTATATCTATATTTAATTTTAAATTTAACTGCATCTCCATGCTGTTGAATAGCATTTGCATTGTTGCTTCTCTCAGAATTAACATTCAGGGGTGTCAGTGACCTGAAATTCATCTGGAACACCACAAAGATAACGTAGTTTTGGAGGTCAGAAAAACCACACCAGAGATCCAAAGTCAATTAGATTGTTTCACCAGACCCTTTTTTTTTATGGAATAGAAATTTCATTCATTAGTGAGTTACATATTATTTCCTCGTCATATAACCTGTATATCAGAGGCTATCAAATAAATACGAGAAACTGGCGCAAACTCCTGAAACCAGAGGCTTGTTGTTTTTACTGAGAGGTATAATACCCATAAATTGGACTTCCAGGAATTTTCACCTTTGGAATTGCCCTGATTTTTTTTCCCCCGAAAAGATTTGCTTTTGGAAGAGTCAGAGGATTAGGGATTGCTTCCTTTTGATTTACTTTAGCTTCCCTAGTCTGTATCTATTGTGTGTCATATGGTGGAATTGTTGATAGTTCAATTGGTTTGGCTGCATAGTAGTCAAAAGTGGGTAAACATCAGTTATGGCCATGAGAAGACACTAGCTGAAGATACTGTTTGCAAGATAACCATGGCAGCACACAAGATATAAAAACCCAAAATCACTTTCTTGAATCTATATGACTCTGGCATTAGGTAGTTTCCCTTTTCCAGACATTTCAGATAATGGCAGTCTCCTAAAATAAGGTCTGCTGCCCCTCAACCTGGGGATTATGTCACGCCGTCATCTGTAGCCCTTGACTTCTTTGCCACTGTCTCCTTTCTGAAGTGATCAATCACCTCCCCCAGTTCACAACAGACAACCATATTAAGCAGGTCACCAATGCCCTGTTAATCAGGGCAAACCAGTACTTCACCTTCCCCATTGACCTCAGCAGTCGGTTTTAGAGACCTTGGGGAGTTATATGCCCCCTCAGGGATAGGGAGTCATTAACTTCACACTTGCTGTCATCAGTGCACCAGAACATCAGCCAAGCAGTACTTGTGAATGGAAAAGGCCATAAGTTCAGCCTGATGGCAGACACAGGATAATGCCAGTTTATACAAGATTCCCAGGCAGCTGTCACGATGTTTTTAACATGCCACTCACAACCATCCAATACTCAACCTTTTCAGGAAGGTGAGAGATGGTTGTTGGAGAGGCAAAGAACACCTCGAATATCTTTCGGCTCATGATATCACTCTGCAACTTTAAAATCACTGCTTAGCACAGCTGTGAGAATGCGATTCATGACTCGATCTAATGCTTAAACAAAAAAATCTTGGATCCTCAACAGTTCCATTCCCTCTAATTCAGCCATGCCATATTTCCTGGGCATATTGCCAAAAAGAATTTGCCCACTGAATTTGTTGCCTTGAATTAATTTTCGTTTAAGTAATAATTCAGTTCAATTAATTGCCCTGAGAAGAAGTTTTACTAATTTAACTTCCTCAGCAGTCACCTGATAATATTAGAAAGCTAATGGAGGGCTGTTATTAGTCATTTAAGATCCTTGAGCTGCTGATGTTCAGTGACTTCTGTGGAACATCTGCAGGCCATGAAATGACTTCCTTCATTAATATTGTTTCTGGGGAGACAAGGAATGCAAAGAGGTCTATCCCCTGCAGGATTTTATTGCACTGACGATTGTACTTCTTCAGAGTTCAAGCTCTCAAGGAAACATGAAAAAGTTTACAAGGGTCTTGCAGGAGGTAGGTTTAAGGTAAGGAAATAAGGATATTTTTAGAAATCCAATATATGTTATTAGCTGTTCGTAGATTGGCTGAAAGTGAATTATAATCAGGCTTTAAACATTTCAAAAAGGAATCCAAAAACTTACACCGAGGAAAGAGCAGCAGAGTGTAACTAATTGGAAAAACCTTTCAAACGTCAGTTACCATGCAATTTTGATAAAATGGAAAGATAATATCCCACCTACACGTGCACAGTGGCTTAAACGAAAAAAAATTTAGAAAAAAAATAGATATGCTATCAAAGATTTAAACATTAAATTCCAAAAGACATGAGGCTCATTTTTGGACTAATGTCACAATCTTAAGGTTTCAGGTTATTCTGGAATCTTGGGGCAGTGCTGTCCCTCTCCAGTAACATGTTACTTGATTCATATATGCCAATTTTCAACCTTGCTTAGAGGAAGGGGTTTTGAAATTCTTTTAAATCTTTTTTTTTGTTATGCTTTATTTTATTATTAAGAATGTGCTCTGGATTCTTTCATTGTAATCATATTTGTAATCTATTTTTTTCTAATTTTGTTGCACATTGTATAATTGTACCATTCAATTGGTTATAATTTAAATAACAAAAAAAATTAAAAAACAAAATGCCAGTTAGAGGTGCCTCCTTTGAACCTGTAAGATTTGATGATTCAAAGCAAATGCAGGTTTTGAAAATTTACAAAAGGAGGCACCTTATAGGCTTATGGTTGTCAATCAACAAATAGTTGTCAATCAACATGTGTACAAATAGCCATTAGTTGGAAATCAGATACAGATTTAGAGATGGAGAGATGACATGATTGTGGGCAAGGGCCACAGCATGCTTGTATTCCACTTGAGAAAATAACATAATTTTTGTAATAAGAATTTTTTGAAAAAATATGGAGCCCATACTTATGGTTGGTTTGAAAATTTGATGGACTCTCTAAAACTCCATCTTGTTGGCAACCCTCAGTTCCATTATTATTAGTCTTGAGATTTTATATCTCTTTTTGACATTCTCCCAATTCTTTCTTTTTCCTTTTTTTTCTTACTTTTGATAGATTCTGAGGGGGTGGATGGGGGAAGGGAGAGAGGGATTTTTATATACATGCCACATGTGCAATTTTTTTCTTGTAGCGTTATTGAATATGGATATGGTTTTAAAATTCTTAAATAGAATATTCAAAACATATGTGAAAAAAAAATGTACACTACTGGCCTCTTGCCCAGTGCAGTTGGCACATTGAAGAAAAAGATCAAGCAGAAATAATTGTTTGAAGATTAAGACTCAAATTCATCACAAAACTCATTTTTTACCAGCCAGCTGCAATCCCTGCTTTCCTTTTCGGAGAAATGGGCTACCTCCAGCTAACACTTCAAAGCACTAAAAAGGTACCATCGATGCTGTCTGTGCAAAACCCTTCATATCCTCTGGCAGGATAAGAGAGCCAACAACAGCACTCTCTCCCACACTCCATCCCCAGCGCTGAGTCTTCATTGACATTCAAATAGGCCACATCATCCACAGATCTGACTCCAGTCTACTTAATCAGACTCTCTATTCCATGTTCTGTTGTGGCAAAAGAATGCCAAGAAGACAGAGGAATAATCTAAAGCTATTCTTACATTTCCATTTTGCCCTTAATCGTTCAAACTGGAGAAGTTGCATTTGCAAAACAAAATCTTTCCACTACATCTTGGTGCTCCTGACTAAAAAATAATTCAAGAAACAATGAATGCATTGATAATCTCAATTAGGTCTTGTGTAAATGGTGGATGGAGCCAAAACCCATTCACTTACCACATGAAGCTCCTCCTTTCCCTGTCTGTGGCACTCGTCTCAACAACCCATTGAATGTATTGCAAGCAAATCCTCCTCATCTCTAAGGGGCCACCAAAGAAGAAGAAGAATGAGGAGGAAGAGGAGGAGGA
This sequence comes from Narcine bancroftii, assembly GCF_036971445.1. Classification (NCBI taxonomy): domain Eukaryota; kingdom Metazoa; phylum Chordata; class Chondrichthyes; order Torpediniformes; family Narcinidae; genus Narcine; species Narcine bancroftii. Next base: position 207,939,087 of record NC_091474.1, read on the forward strand.
AGAGGAGGAGGAGGAGGGGAAAGTGGAGGAGGAGGAAGTGGAGGAGGGGAGGAGGAGGAGGGGAAGGCAGAGGAGGAGGAGGAGGAGAAGAGGAGAGGAGGAAGAGGAGGAGGAGGAGGAGGAGAAGAGGAGTCAGCAAGCTGAATAATGTTGCCCTTGCCCACTACCTCAATGTCCGCTTAGGGCGATGCTTCACAAGTACTCTGTTGTACTCACTTGTGGCTTTCTGCGTAAAGGGGTTAACTCAAGTCACTGTGATGCAAATATTGTACTTTTTGTTATGGAGGGAAGTGAGGAAATGGGGGAGATGGGGAAGGTATATACATGTGGACTCCAGGTCCATCCTTTCCCTGACATTGAAAATATTTCATCATCACAAATCACAAAAAAGAACAAGTTGAACAGTTGAAGTCTATCCTACTGGAGGTATAGGGAGAAACTGCTGACCAGACAAGCATCTAACTGATATTTGCAGACTTACATTTCTTGCTCCTTCTGGTATTAAATGGCAAAATTTCTCTCTCACTCTACTGATTTCCCAGGAGTACAGGCCGCCAAACTCAAGGTAGATGGATGATTTAGTCTTTCTACCACAGTGTATCCTGTGCAAATCATTTGATAACAATTTCTGCAAGCAGATCACATCTCCAATGGAAACCATTCCTGCATCAGTTATTTTCTTCTGGACCGAGTTAATGTTGCTGAGCTCAGATCTAACGTTTAACCCTGATCACGATACATTCATTGATCCATGCTGTCGGCAGAAAAGCTGAATTTAATGGCAACATGAGTCGGAGAGCTTGGGCTAAACTGCTGCAGCCCTATTTCTGAACTCTGCTCTCTCGAGAGGGACTGGGTGATGGATCACTGAGCTTATCCTTCACACTCAGTGATCAAGTCAACATACATTTAAATATTGTGGGGCACAAAAGGTTCAAAGAACATTCTTAACTGCCCCAGGTTGCATTATTTATTTTGTTAAAAATCAATTCAGAACAAACATAATCAATATTAATTAAATTAGAAAAGCAGCCAGTTATCCTGATGGTGTAGTGAGTTTATCCACTGAATTGTTGAACCATCCTAGTGACAAGGGCCTTGAAGTAGCACTGAATTTGGGGCAGATGTACAATTATTATCATGTCTTTGCCCAATGTGGATGGGAGCAAAGACTAACAACATTGGTTCCAGCCTGTATTAACACTACGGCTGAATGGTTTAATAAACTTCGTCAGCTCATACGACCCCTTATTTAAAACCTTGCCCTCAATACTTGTACCAACAACAAGGGAAATATCCTCTCAATATCCAGCCTGTCAATGTCACTCAGGATATTTTATGATTCTTATTCTTTTAAAATCAAATATGGGCCCAACATCTCTTTTTGAATATTTTATTTTTGATTTTCAAAGACTCATAAATCCAAACAACAATACACTTTCTTGCAACACATATAAAACATACAGTCCATTTTTACCCTCCCTACCCCCTCCCTTCCCCCCATGCCCCAATACAACCAAGAATAAAGTTACATAAATTATACAAAAAGAGAAAATAACAACAGCTTGTTGTCTGCACCACATCCCAATTCTTTGATCCCAATCGTTTCCCTGCTTCATTTCCTTCATTCCGAAGGGGTAAAAATTATGTCTGTATACCTGTGAGTTTCAGACTCTAATGAATGTGTCATATTTCTTCCTTAAATCAACTGTTCAACTTGTACTTGCTTTTCTCCAGGGGAATGCAACTTTGCATTTCCATATTCCATTGTGTAATATTTAGTTGGGAGTTGGACTTCCATGTGTCTGCTATACATTTCCTGGCTACTGCCAAGGCGACTTTCACAAACTGAATTTAGTACTTGGACAATTTAAAACACATGTCCATAATGTTACACAGAAGGTAAAACTCCAGATCCTGTGGAAAATCCACTTATGTAATATTTTTCAGAATGTCCCCCAGGTCCTCCCTAAAGCACATTTCTGAGATTTCTGATTTAGATTTATGTAATTTTTGTGGTGTGAGGTACATTTGATGCAAAAAATTGTATTGCACTAACCTGTACCTGGCATTAATAACAGCTGTCATGCTGTTCAGTCACAAATATGACCAGCACCACTTGTGGATTGTTGTGCCCAAGTTCGACTCCCACCTTTCCCTTCACCTGTGTAAGCCCGGCTTCGGGCCCTCACTTTGAAATATGAAATACCTCATTGAAATAAACACTCACATTCCCCCTTCAAATTAGAATCTCCATACACACAATCTACACATGGGCAGGGTCATAGATGGTCCCAATTTGTACTTTAAAAAAAGATCTTATTTGCAGATAGCAGAAATATATTCTATTGGACAAATCATATTTATTCCTCAACAGCTGGAATGGCATGAGCTGCCCTTGCTTGTAACAATCCTTGATACACCTGATTCCCTTCCGGCACCAAGTTCCCAGGATCCTATTGCCCAGAGTCATAGATATTAAGTTGTTCTGGGTCAAGGGCATTTTGGGATATAACCCCACCTTCAATCCAATATATTGATTTATTCTTTGCCATGTCTGAAATACATGCTTTAGTGAGGGGTTATCCATTTTCTTTGCTATCTTTTCACCTACCACATTTAATCCAATTTGTACCCAGGAGGGGGCCTGGGTCACCCAGTAATATTTTTTTGAAATCTGGCAATTTTAAACCCCCCCAATTTGTAAACCCAAGTCAACTTGTGCATTGAGATTCTAGCCACTTTACTGTTCCACGGGAACTTTCTGACATATCCGTTGAACATCTTAAAGAAGTTCTAGGGCAACGGAATGGGTAATGGCTGAAATAGATATTGTAGCCTTGGCATCACATTCATTTTAACACATTTGACTCTGCCACCAAAGTCATAGGCAGAGTTCTCCATCTACCGAGGTACTCCTCAAACTTCCGGAGAAAATGGAGATAATTGAGTTTGTAGAAGTTGTGTCAATCCTTGTCTACTTTTATTCCCAGATAGTTAACGCCTTCTTGCAGCCATTTGAATTGACTTCCCTATTGATATTGTCAATAGCCCCCCTTTGTCAGAGGCATGATCTCACTCTTGTCCAGATTTACCTCTCCCAGAGACCCTCCCATAATCCTCCAGTGTGGTCCTCAGCTTGGCCAACAATCCCCCACCTGCACCCTCACCCCTCCCCATGAGTCCGTCAAATATACTAACACATCAGCAAATAGGCTGATTTTGTGTTCCATCTGGTGCACCTTGAACCCCTTTATGTCTGGATCTCACTGAATGGCTTCCACCAGTGGCTCAATGGCCAGTAAGAATAGCGCTGGGGACAATGGACAGCTTGCCTACTGAAGCTACTTATGGAAACACTGGAGACATCTGTCCATTTGTAAAAACTTTAGCTTGGGGTGTCTATAAAGCTCGTCGAAAGAATCAAAGACTTGTTGATCCAAACCAAGGCTTTTATTAGCAAAAGACAGGAGCTCTTCACAGGTGGCCGACCAGTCCGGAATGATCTGACCTGGCTAGGGACACAACCCTTTAAGGCCCAGATACTAGGCGTGGCTAAGCTCTCAGCCAATCACTGTAAGCACAGTCTAGATACTGTAACTATATACACTATATACATTGGTGATAGATCTGTCCTATCACAGTGTCCTAACCCAATTAATAAATGTTTGTCCCAGTCCAAATTTCTCCAGTATTTTGATCAAAAACTCCCACTCCAATCTGACGAAGGCCTTCTCTGTATCCAGAGCTACATCCATGCATGAATCCACTCCTGACTGTGCCAGGTGTATTACATTAAGCAATCTAGCTATCTTGTTTGCTGATTGCCTCTTTTCTACAAATCCAGCTTGATCTGGACTGGACAAATATACTCCCAACCTATTGGCCAATGGTTTTGCTATGATTTTATAATCAATAGTGAGGTGGGCCTATAAGGGGAGGGGTTCAATGGGTCACTGAACTTTTTCGAGATCACCGTGATGATTGCTATTGAGAAAGACTCCAGAAGGGTATGTATTTCCACTGTCTGATCCACAATCTTCATAAGAAGGAGCATTAAAAGATCCTTGAACTCTTTATAAAATTTCACAGGGAAACCATCCTCCTCTAGTGATTTATTAGCCTGCAGTGAGCCCAGAGATTTTTCCAATCTCCTCTCTAGTGAAGGGGGCATTCAACCTCTCTTGATCTTCCTGATCCATATTTGGTAGTTCCAATGTAAGCAAAAAATCATTTATTTTAGTGGGACCCCCCCCACCTCCACTCTGTTTTATATTGCTCTTTATAGAAATTTCTAAATGCTTAATTTATTTCCTTTGGTTTAAGTCAAATCTTGCCTTGCCCCATTGAATCGCAGTGATTGTTCTTGAGACCTCTTCCACCGTCACCTGCCAGGACAAGACTTTAAGTAATACTGTTGTCTAGATCTTAAGATCAATTTTTCTGCCTTGTATGTTTGCAGTGTTTTATATTTGAGCTTTTTATTCATAAAGTTCTTGTATTTTTCTTCTGAACCCACTCTTTGATAGTCCTTTTCCAATTGGGCTATTTCCTATTCCAAATTATTGATCTCCTTCATCCGTCCCTTCTTGATACCTTTAGTATATCCAATTATCTGATCCATTAAATCAGTCTTCAATGTGTCCCATATAAGGATGTTATTGTCAGTAGAGGGGCAGATCATCTCATAGAACAATTCTATCTGAGCCCTAACAAAGCTACAAAATTCTGGTTTTCCAAATAGCAGTAAATTCAGACAGCATCTATATGTCATGGCCTACTTATCTAGTATTATGATAGACAGAGTCAAGGGCTGAATGGTCTGACAGCAATCAAGCCATGTAGGATCCAACATTTCTTCACACATTAACCACTTCATTCCAAGAACAATCCATATGAGACATTCAGTTGTCAGGCCTCTGTCCTCAGGACAACCATTTCAATTCTGTACCCCACTCCCATGGTGACATGTCCATGGCCTCATGTACTGCCCCACCAAGTCCAACCATAAATTAGAAGAAAAACACTTAATTTTCTGTCTGGGAAGACTCCAACCAGATGGCATTAACATCAACCTCTCCAGTTTCAGCTACCTAGTCCCAGTTCTCCCTCCCTATCCTTTCCCTGTGTTTTCTTTCCTCCAGCTCTCCACCCGCTTCCCTCCCTTATCCACATTTTACCTCCTGCCTATGGGACTGTGCTCCGCCCCCTACCCCTCCCCCCACCATTTTTGTTCGGACACCTGTCTATATTTTGTCATATCTTGATGATGGACTCGGGCTCTTTGATCCATAAAATACACTGTTTGACCTGCTGACTTTCTCCAGCATTGTGCTTTTACTTCAAACATGATGTCTGTAGACTTTCATGATTTAGCCCAGACTCCAAGTCATGTTGGCTCCTATTCTTTAACAGTTAGCCCATTTTGGAATGGCATTCAAATAATGACATAATTTTCTTTGTGCTTATATCACGTCTTGAATTTCAGTATTGCAGATCGATCCATCTCTTTTAAAGAAGCACCATACCAATAGGTGTGAGTCAATCTCCTTGACAAGCTCTCTATTCCCCCCCCCTCCAACCTTTTCCTGCATGAACTTTTTCTGATGGTGCTTTGACACTTGTTTTATCAATGGCCACGTTTCTTCATTTGGCCTTTTTCTCTCCATCTACGGACTTTGGAATGAGATGAGGAGGATCTTCTTCTGGCTATCCATTCCATAGGATAATGATGGTTCCTTTCAGTCAGTTTGTGGAGTTTATACCCCACTCCTCAGAAAGGAGCAGCATGTGTGTGAATGGATTTTAAGTGAGTAATGAGTTGCATAGGTCTAGACCCACTCTCTTGACATCCCCTCTCGGATCGAGTGGCATGATGAGATCCAGGATGGCTGTGGGAGATTCTATTGGAGTGAATGGCCAGACCAAATTTCGATGCAAGGGATACCCTCTCTGCACTTCATGGCACATGTTTGCTACATGGCCATTGACCCTATGAGAGGGTTCATCCACGCATAGATAGGTCTTATTTTTCATTCTGCAGGGTCTCTAGCCACCCTCTGCACTAGATAAGCCTGGTGGGGGAGCTGGTTTAGTTGCCAACTATCTGACCAGACGAGTGACCTGAGGCCAAGGAGATACATAGGATGTAGGATGAAGGCTTAAGTATTTGGCCTGAATGCACCCTGCAGCACTTTACAGTGCTTTGGTCTACAAAAGCCATGATAAAGAAACAGATGGAGAAGACGAGAGCAATATTCAAAGTCGCCTCTAGCCAACAGTAACTTCATGCGAGTCTGCAAGCAGGTACTTTGCATTTGCTTGTTATTCATTCTTTGCCAACATTTACAGAGCAAGTGCATTGATGTGACAGCAACACGAATTGAAAACATGGGCTTTCAAAAATCAAACAGGTGCCAGAATGTTGTGCTTTCTCCCTCTGTGCTTCTTCATCTAGCTCACTGTCAAAAGCTGTTAGGATGTATTGTAAGGCAACATTGTGAAATTAAGCAAAGTGTGAGCACACATGCTTTGGCAACCTTGCTGCGATTGGCAAATTTATTTTTCACCTGCTCCAAGGATTGGGTCGCAGGTGAGACTGCATTCACTCTCACTACTGCCTCCATCAGGTTGCACACAGGGAGGCTGCTTCCTGCTCCCTTTGGCACCAGGCTTTCCCCAATTATTTTCTTGCAGCAAAGCCAGGAATACTGCACCCAAGAGAGATGTCCGTTTTTATCATAATCTTGCTGTACACATTTATCTTTTAGCAGACGATGGTTTTAAAATGGCCAGCATCTCTTCAAGGGCTATTGGCACCAGAAATCACAAACTCTTTCCTCCAAGAAATGTAATTATGCAAAATCAGACTGCATCATGACACCAGCATGGTAAAAAAATAACTGTACATATTTGTTAATGTTGAAAAGCACTTTTGCAGACAATGGTAAGTGACAATGAAGACTGCTCCCTGTTTTAATGTCAGAAACTTAGCAGACAATCATCAAACAGCAAAATGCTGGAATGTAATAATGTCCAGGATATTTTTATTGTGGCACAAATATTGATCCAGAGATAGCCCCTCAACCTTTCTTTGAAGTACCTGTGTTGTATCTTTAATGCCCAAATAACCATATAACCACTTACAGCACAGAACAGGCCAGTTCGGCCCTACTAGTCCATGCCATAACAAATCCCCACCCTCCTAGTCCCACTGACCAGCACCCAGTCCATACCCCTCCAGTCCTCTCCTATCCATGTAACTATCCAGTCTTTCCTTAAATGTAACCAATGATCCCGCCTCGACCTCGTCTGTCAGAAGCTCATTCCACATCCCTACCACCCTTTGCGTAAAGAAATTTCCCCTCATGTTCCCCTTATAATTTTCCCCCTTCAATCTTAAACCATGCCCTCTAGTTTAAATCTCCCTCACTCTTAATTGAAAAAGCCTATCCACGTTTATGAGAGAAAAAACTGGGTTTAATGCCTCTTCTGCAAGATGGTGCATCGCTTACTGAGCACTACCTTGTAGTGTCAGGATAGGGTTTCGAGTTCAGATCTCCAGAGTGCAAATTGAATCTTGAATCTTATGATTCAGAAGCACGAGGGGTGCTAACTGAGTCAGAGCTAACAGGTTGGGGCCTTGGATGAAGGTGGTTCTACAGTCTCCCTGAACCCAAGCGGCAAAGAAGTCTAATTCTGTCCTGGTGTTACAATTTATTATTAGTCTGTCCAATTTTACAGTGAAATGTCCTATTCTATGGAATATTCTAATGGTGTTCCAACTCCATCTAACAGGAGTGTAGACTTATGAACCTAATGCAGAATAGAATATAATGTTGGGCAAACAAGACTGTGTGATTCTTACAAAGTTACGACCATGTACTTTGTGATTTTCCAGCTTTGTACATTTTTCCATATTCTCTCATTATCAATGTGATGCCTGTGTTGTACACTCTGAAAGGCCAGCCTCCTTTCACTTCCACTGAAGCATGAGAGGATGAAGTTTCCCTCCCAACCTGCTCATGCAGCACCACCGAGCAATAAATACTCACAGTAAGGCACTGAAAAACATGGTCCACTTACCATGACCCAAGAGCCACCTCTTTGCGAGGGCAAACATTAACAATAAAATTTCCACTCAATGCAGGAACACAGTCTTTGGAAAAGGGTATTCAAAGATCAAGACATGGTACGTAGCATAAGGACCATCAGTCAGTATAAGCCCCATCCTCTTAAGTGAGATTCAGACTACCTTGAGCAGGCATCTCAAGGCACTGATAAATAGCACCATGTGGTGTCATCAAAATCTGCCAAATTCACGAGAAAGGTTAACAACCACAGGCAATGTCACTGGTGTAGAGGCCCTTGTTAAAGTCAATCATAATGGACAGGTCATGCTCCTCAGATATTCTGTTCCTCAGACAAAGCAAAAGGTTCAAACATATGTTTAAAGGCTCCTTCAATATCTTCACTGACCCTTGAGAAGCTATGGCCGATGATCTTTTGGGATGGCATTGAGGGTCTCCAGTACAGGCATCAGAAGCAAATGGTGATGGAAGGGGCGCACAACTACACAAAATGACCATCTACAAACTGCCCTTCAGTCTTCACCTATGCATTCTATGGAATTTGATGACTTGTTCTTGACAATAAGTCTTGATTCTGATTCTGAAATTTGCAGTTTGCTCATTGATTCTGAGGGGCTGCCTAAGAAACAGAAGCAGTAGACTCTTAGCTGATTAACTCGAGTTGTGTGTGTCCATTAAACAAGGCTCTACGCCAAACAGAAAACGTGGTAAAATCTTCCCCAAAGTACATAGGCAAATTATAATGTGCATAAATTTTCATTCATTTTGTCCTCAGAAACAAAAGAGTATACTCGTAGGACCTACAATAATTTCTATTGCCCTGAAGATGATTGAAATAACCGACGCAATCTGTTCACCAACCTTGGAACAATTAGCATGTGCTGAAAACTTGTTAAACTGAATATTTTCACACCTTATAAAACAGGATTTTTTACAATCTTTGCTCATTTGCTAATAGGTGACTGCTTTGTGAGAAAATTTTCTTGCAAAAGCTTACTGAGGGCATTTGCTGATTCAATGCTTTTCTGCTGCACACCTTGGTAATAATTGACGACATTGCATTTGATATTGTTAAAAAATGCTAAAGGTTGAGGCTTGCAAAATTGGTCAGTTCAAGAGGGCACAGGAAGGCAAGATTTATAGAATGAATTCTCAATTTTGTTGTATTCAGCAGTAGTGTGTTCTGCTAAATGGCTTGATTCCCATCTGCATATATTTTAAAATTGCAGTTTAAGAATGAGAGTAGAATAAATAACTCTTGACCTTCTTAAAGTTTTGACCATGTCAACCCAAGCCTGTCCCTGAATCCTGTCACTAATTTATATCTGCTCTATGATGTCAGACCTAATTGAAAAGTTATAGCCTTGCTCAATGTCTACACCCTCTTCTCAATCATTCATTAGTAAGTGCATCGAGGATATCACAGAGTTCGAATGTTACACATTCAGGGCTAACCAGAAATCATGGTTGGATGCGGAGGTCCTTCAGGATAGGAGACAAAATGGCACTGTGACCAGCCAGGGCTGAATTCTCCCAAGCAATCCAGAAGGCAAAGCACGAGTACACACAGAGGATCCATGAGCAACTGTGTGACAATGGCAACACGATGCGCATATGGCAAGATATGAAAACAATAACAGACCACAAGGCAACCTTGCTAATCACCAACAATAATGGCTTCTTTCTGGTCAGACTGAACACCTTCTATGCATGGTTTGATGAGAACAGGCTGACACCAAAGAAAGAAAGCTCCATCTCCCCCTTGCATCACTGTGGCCAATGTGAGGAGAACCCTATCCAAGATGAATTCACACAAGGCAGTGTGATCAGACAAAACACACAGTTGGGTTCTGAAGAACCATGGAGACCAGCTTAGGGAGGTCCTTACTGAGATCTTCAACATGTCATTGCAGCTGTCCAACATCCCCATGAGTTTTAAGGCTGGGTGCATCAGCCCAGTACCAAAGAGGATAACGGTAAAGAGCCTGAATGACTATTGCCCCATGGCCCTGACTTCTACGATTATGAAATGCTTCAAGCATCTGGTGATCGAACACATCAAAGTGCATCTCCAAGAGACAGTGGACTCATTTTAATCCACCTATAGAAGAAACTGTTCTACTGTTGATACTATAGCCTTGTCCCTCCACTCCATCCTCACCCACCGTGAGGACAATGCCTTGTATGCCAGGCTGCTGTTCACTAACTTCAGCTTGGTGTTTAATACAATCATACCCCAGAGATTGGTGAAGAAGCTGTCCTTCCTCACTGGGACTCAACATCCCTCTCTGTAGCTGGATTCTGGACTTCCTGGCAGAAAGACTTCAGTATGTCTTGGCTGCAGCAGAACATTGAGCATCGTCACGTTGAGCACTAGTGCACCTCGAGCCTATGTGCTCAGCCTGTTCTTGTTCATGCTACTGATCCATGACTGCATCGCCAGATCCGGCTCCAACAGACACATTTAGTTTGCAGGTGACATAAGGAAGTGATGATTCACACTACAGAGAGGAGGTGGAAAATCTTGTGATATTGTCCGAGAAAAACATCATGAGTTTCAACATGGACAAGACAAAGGAGATGATTGTGACTTCAAGAGGACAAGGGGTGACCACCTTTCACTGCACATTAATGGCTCAATAGTGGAGAGAGTAGATTGCATCAAGTTCCTATGAGTCCACAACACATGGATTATCCTGGACATATAACATCTCACTTGGCAGGAAGGCACCACAGCAACTGCACTTCCTGAGAAGACTGAGGTGGGCAAGGCTACCGGCCAACAATCTGTCAACTGTCTACTCTCTATCGAGCGTATCCTGGCTGTCTGCATCACAGTGTGGTATGGTTGCTGTAGTAGAGCATCGGATAGGATGTCAATAAAAAGGACCATAAAGGCGGCAAGGAGGATCCCTGAGGTCACTCTTCTAACCTTCTCCACTGCCCCCCCACGCCCCCAATGATGTGATTTACTGGGATCTTTATTTAAAGAAGGCTCACAAAATCTGTGAAGACCCCTACCACCTGCAGCACCTTCCAGTTGCTCCAGTTGGGGAAAAGCTTTAGAAATATCAGAGCCAGAACCACCAGGCTGAGGAGTAGCTTTTATTCATTGGCACTGAGAATGGTGAATTACTTCTAAAAAGAATTTTCCATGACTAATATTTATTAAACATATTTACATTAATATATATACTTATGTAATATGTATATGTATCATTTTTAGATGTATATGTGTGTTATGTTTGTATACATGTTTTGCAGTGTTCTGTACCAAGGACTGGATAACGCTGTTTTGTCGGGTGGAACTGGTACAAATAAACTGGAAGACTTGTCATAAATTTATACTTCAACTCCAACACAGTTCCCACTGAACCAGGGCTAATGTCCAAAACAAATGGGAATTTGTCAGATAGGAAGAAGGTTTTCAAAACTTGCAGAGGGATCAGGACCAGCTGGAAAAATGGGCTGAAAAATGGCAGATGGAATTTAATGTAGACAAGTGTGAAGTGTTGCATTTTGAAAGGACAAAACCACATAATTCCATGAAAGTGGCATCACAGGTGGATCGGGTTGAGGAGCTTTTGGCAACTCAATAATCAAAGAATTGAGTAGAGGAGTTGGGATCTTATGGTAAAGTTGTATTAGACATCGACGAGGCCAAATTTGGAGTATTGTGTGCAGTCTTGGTCACCTAACTACAGGAAATATATCAATATGATAGAAAGAGTGAAGAGAAGATTTACTAGGACATTGCCTGGACTTCAGAAACTGAATTACAGAGAAAGGTTAAACCCATTAGGACTTTATTCCTTAGAGCACAGAAGAATGAGGGGAGATTTGACAGAGGTATTGAAAATTATGAAGGGATAGACAGAGTAATTGTAGATAGGCTTTTTCCACTGAGAGTAGGTGTGATACAAACCAGAGAATATGGTTTAAGAGAGAATGGGGAAAAGTCTAGAGAGAATGTGAGGGGGAACCTCTTCACACAGAGTGGTGGGAGCATTTAGCGGGCGGCCAAGTGAGGTGGAGAATGTGGGCTCATTTTTAACATTTTCTTTCTTTTTCAATATTTTTATTAACATTAAAATTTCACATCCAAAAATAGAGAGTACATATGGATATAAGTTAAAATTCAAAAAGATACATTACACTTAAATCATCTCATTTCCTCCAAGGTACTCCAATTTTTATTGATTGATATTATATTAGTTTATTATAAAAAGGGAAACTTTAAACGCACTATCAAGAAAGAGGCTGGCCAAAAAAAAGAAAAGAAAGACAAAATTCTTATCAGATTGATAAATTATCTCATTACTCAACATTTCTACCTTTATAACAAATCAAAGATTATAAAAGTAACTCAAAAAGAGTCCCCACAATGTTTGAAAATTTACATTCAAATCAGAAATTGAACATCTAACCTTCTCTATGTTTAAACATGACCTGACATCATGTAGCCATTGAGCATGATCAGGCAGGGTAACATCCCTCCATCGGAGCAACACCACCCACCTAGCCATAAAGGAAATGCATGCAGATCAGATGTTGCAACGTTATGTCACTCTCTCCAACAATTCCAAATAAAGCAGTTAAGGAATTTTAACTTTTAAGAAGAATTTGGACAGGTACATGGATGGGAGAGGTATGGAGGGCTATGGAGGGGTGCAAGTCAGTGGGACTAGGCAAAAAAAAACAGTTCGGCACAGTCTAGAAGGACCAAAGGGGCCAGTTTTTGTGCTTCTATGTTCTATGGTTCTATCAGTGCTTTCACTGTAGTACACAGATGATCCTTGACCATATACACATTCAGTGTGCAAGCCCAAAGGAAAGATGCTGTTGATTCATTCTCTAAAATGTATGAAAGATTTTTACCCAATGGGCTGAATGGCCTAATTCTATACTGACTAACTGCATCACAGTCAGGTTTAGGAATCTGTCTCCAGAAGATGGAGATGGCTCCAGAGGTAAAAAACATTATGGGTCCATCACATGCTCTGAGCGTCCATCTATTTAAGACATCTATGTGAGGGACTGCCTAAAGAAGGCAGCCAAAATCTTAAAGGACCCCTTCACATTGGTCACAAGCTCTTCTTGCTGTTACCTTCAGGCAGAAGGTACAGAAGCATGAAGGGCGGCACCTCTAGGTACAATAAAAATTTCTTTCCAACAGCTATCAGGCTGAGGGCTGAGAGATCTCCAGCCCTACCTCTTGGATCCTCCAACTTGCCTCACGAGAAGTCATGCCCTCTTGTCTCTGACCATTTAATCCAATGGACGTGACTGCCTCCTGAAACTTAGTGTCCATGTAATTCTCCCCCTCCCAGAAGTGTTGCAGTGTTTGAAGCTCAGTTCCAGGTCATCAATGTTGAGCCCTGAGTCTTCGAGCAACCAACAATTGCTGCAGATGTGGTCCACATTATGCAACGGCGGCACATCACCAGCCTCTGCATCCTTATTTTATTAGTTGTAATTTAGTGACTTTTATTTAGATACTGAGTTGTCAATAACTTTGTTTAGTCTCGAGCAGCAGCCCACCAGACAATTCATGTGTTTGGGTGGTTTTCAGAGGAAGGTTTGAGGGTTTCACCTGGTTGCCTGTCAAACCTCGACTCGTCAAAACCTCCATGTATAGTTGATGCTCCACTTGAGCTTCCCTTCTTTCCATGTTCTTGCTCCAGTTAATTAGTTCATCACAATCGCGTTTCACTGGCACTTTTTAAAGTGTCCCTCTCTCACGTACTCTCTCTCATCAACTCCCATCACTGGAAAATAAGCATACCAGTTCAGCTCTCACCTTGCAAAGAGTCCCTCTCTCACTCACTCACTCTCAAACCAATGGTTTGGCTTTTCTACCCAGAAATATGGCCTACACTACCATGGGTGGTTTATGTGTGCAGGCAAAGGGTTTAACCAGTTCAATTCCCATCACCCTAGGAATGACCATCCCAGAACTACATCAGACCGGATCCTGCAGACACAATTATACCATTGTTTCCTCCTGCTTTAACGCCCCCGTGGAAAAGTGACAATCGATTGCTTTATGGTGGGATGAGCTCAGGATTTCCCTTGCCGCTGGCTCACCAACTATTCTCTAATTGTAAAATGCATGACTCTACCCCATAGAATAATGTCTTCAATTGATCTGTCCTATCCAGCCAGAGTAGTTGACACTGTTCCAGAATTTTCTTTTCTCGTTTCTCAGATAACTCTAGTCAGCTCAGCAATGCATATAGTGCAATGAGGGTTAGTTCATTAATTTTAGAGCTTGTTTAATTGATAATTTATACCCTTGTCTCCAGTTTTCAATTAGCATTGTCATTTCTTTCAATTACAATGTCTCATGTTATTCTAAAGGTTCATACATAATCTCCATCCTTCCACTCTATTGGACTTATAACAAGTCTGAACCTCCCCAATCGGACTGAACACCCCCACCACCCCTCCCCACCCCATTAATGAAACTTAACATCTGTCATGGATAAGTTACTGGAGGGGATTCTGAGAAAGGCAAGGACTGATTTGGGATAGTTAGGAAGGCTAGATACGTAGGCACTTGTGTCTCACAAACGAGACTGAGTCTTTTTGAAGAAGTGACCGAGAAGATTGATGAGTATGGAATGGTAGACCTTTTACCAAGTCTCACTTGGTAGGCTAATATGGAAGGTCTAGATTGCTTGGGAACTAGGGTGAGATGGCCAACTGGATATAAAATTGGCTTGAATCAGAGAATAGTAGTGGAGAGATGTTCCTCAGGTTAGAGGCCTGTGACCAGTGGTATGCTGCAGGGATCAGTGCAAGGTCTACTGTTGTTTGTGATCTATATTAAAGATTTGAATATCAACGTAGTTAGTTTAGTTAGTAACTTCGCGATTACATAATATTGGTAGTAAGGTGAACAGTGAAGAAAGGTATCTGAGGTTATAATAGGATTATGTAAACTGGGAAAATGGGTAAAGAATGGCAGATGGAATTTAACTTGAACAAGTGCCAAGTGTTACATTCTGGTACGTTAAACCAGGGCAGGAGTTATACAGTGAATGCTAGGGTCCTGGGGAATGTTGTAGCACAAAGAGACTTTGAGGTACAAGCATGTAGTGCATTGCAATTGATGAAGCATTGTATCACGGAGCATGGAGTTCTAGATCACTTCACTGATTGAACAGGAAATAGGTCAAACAGCACTTCCCATGTTCATGAAGATCAGATCTACTGATCACCTTCCAATGGTCACCCTCCTCACCTGAAGTCACACAAGTCGATACCTGGGCTGACCCCTAGCCCCTGGGTGAGGTTGCAATTGAAGGCTAGTTGTGAGGTTGTGCCATTAGGGGTGGGACTCATTCTTGACATGCACCTGGGGTGAATGATCATGGATTATTCAGTTTAACATACATTTGGAGGATAACTAGATACTCTGCCAGCCCCTTGCAGCCCCCTCGGGGTGCCTCCAAAAATGAAGGACGAATGCAACTATCCAGCAGGCGGCACAAGGCCCGCAGCACTGCTCTCCAAATGGCCACAACTAAAGGAGCCTAAATGGCCTATCAAGGAAAGCAGTTCACATCCTCTTGAATCCTGGTTCCAATACTTGATTTTCATGAGCCAGTCTCTAGCAGCCCTCCGTCTCCGTGGGTCCTTGACCAACAGCCTGCAGCCTGTTTTCATTCCTATTTGCATTCATGGTCCCTTCTGCTGATGGTTCCCATCAGCCTCTGCTTATGGTCTTCCTGCTTCCCTCTTCTGAAGTACCCCACCATGAACAATCATCCCTTTCGCTGCAGCTAATGATCTCCTGTACACCAATGTTAATGCTTCCCTCTGCTAATAGTCCCACAGCTGCCATGCACTCAATCCCACCTTGAGCACTCATGATACTGCAGGAGCCCTGCTGGCACTGGTCCAAGTCTATCCACTCTACCCACATTCTTACCACATGCATTCCCTGCTGGGACGTGTGCACATGTATCTGGTTTCGTGTGGTTTGCTTTCATCTGAAGATGTGCTGGGTCTGAATAATTTTCCATTAAATATGAATCTAATGGGAACAAGATTACAAAAAAATCATTAAAAAAAAAACTAAGATTTATCAGTTAATCAGGCATATCGGAAGCTTTACTTTCAACTTTAATTGTGCCTTTTCAAGTTCAGCACACAAATGTCAAAGCAGATCATTTAAAGGAGATCAAAGCTCAGTCAAATGTTTAGCAAGTTCATTTCAAAATCCATTCAAAATGAGTGGCATTCCTTGAAGGAACCATTCCCATATTCTATACTGAAGCATATTAACTGGACAATTTGGTCGCTGGACAATAATACAATTCATTTCAACATACGAAAGAAATAAGAGAGTTTTGCAATGGGATTTTTCAACAAAATTACTGCAGACATAATCCCACAACTAAAAATATACGACTTTCAGCAAATCAGTAATGAATATGTGATTTTTTGTGTGTGTGCTCTCTCTTCATTTTCTGTTTTGGTGTTAGATGACATCAAATGATCAAAGAACCACTCGACACCCAGGGTCATTCTAATTGTCATAGCTTATTTTTATGCATCTTGGCTGGCTTCAAACCTAACATAACATTTATTGATTACATACATTATTTAAGCATCTAATCAAAGTAGCAATTACTTGATCAGTTTATATAGATTTTTATGGAATTGAATTGTTTATTCATGTGTATCAAGATACAGTATAAAACTTTTTTTTGTGTGTTATCCAGGTAACTCAACCTTGATGCAGTAATGCAGATATTGCAAGAACAAAAAGTGTTACAATAAATCAAAAATGAAGGGAAAAGAGAAAAGGGCAGTTAAAGAGAACAAGGCATCACCACCATATACACATGGGTGGTTTATTCAGGAGGGAAGAAGCTGTCCTTGAATCTGGAGGTGTGTGTTTTCAAACTCTTGTATCTTCTGCCTGAAGGAAGAGAGTGTGACTGTGGTGAGATGTGTCCTTGAATATATTGGCTGCTTTCCTGGGCCACCTGAAGATGCAGTGCATGGAAGGATTTTCATAATGCCTTGAGCAGCTTTCACGACTGTCTGAAGTGTCTGGTGGTCCTGGATAGAGTAGTTCCCGAACCAAGCTGTACTCCATCTGGAAAGGTAACTTTTCATGGTTCATCCATAAAATTCCACAGGGAATTTTGTAGGTTCCTGAGAAAATGAGGATGTGGGTGTTACCTTTTTGGTTGTAGTGCTATCGTGGTTGGATCAGGACAGGTGGTTGGTAATGTTTATTCCTAAAAACACACATTCTCCTCTTCAGCATCCTTAATACAGACAAGAGTACATGTGTCACTCGCTTCCTGGTCTATAACCAGACACTTGTATTTTGCTGACATTGTGGGGGGAGGTTGTTGTCCTGACACTGTGACCCCACGCTCGTTATCTCCTTTTTTAACTCCATCTCATAATTGTTTGAGATCCATCCTACAACGGTGGTATCATTTACAAACTTAGTGCTGTTTACCAGGCATATTACCAACCATGGGCCTGTACAATGAGTTCTATTGTTCAGAATTCCTCTGACCTGGTAAAAAGGGACCCTGTCTAGCAGCCTGTATCTGCAGTGACCACAGGAACATGATCATATCCCACACAATACCTATTATTCAGTTGCAGTTCTTCATTTTATAACATATCATGTGAAAATTTTTCATTTTGAAGCATCGTTATAATGATATGTTGAAATAATCATATCTGTAGCTGCCTCTTATAAAGAATACCCTGAGATATTAGGACTGCCTGTATGAGGGGATGGTAAAGTCATAGAGGCATACAGCATGGAAACAGGCCCGAGGCCCAACTTGCCCACGCCAACCAAAAAGTCCCACCCACACTAAAGCAATGACACGAGTCCCACCTGCTCTCCTATCCATTATCAGTCAAAATGTTTCTTAAAATTATGGGATTTAAATTCCTCTGCAATGCTTCAAAAGTGTATGAAGCATATAACATTATTCTGTGCATCCCTGAGGCATGAAAGCCACAAAGAAGACTCTTGAATTTCTAGATAATGTAAAATGAGGGACTAATGGTTGATACTGAATTTCACTCCTGGAAATTTTTATTTTCAATTATATAATGCTGGAGAAAGTCATTAATTTCTGGGCATTGAATTTTTGGCATTTATTTTTTATGGTTCTAAAAATTGCAAATAAAAACAAAAACTCTCAGATTTGCTTGCATCAATAGAAAGAGGAACAGAATGAATGTTTCATGTTGAAGACCATTCATCAGGACAATAGGTCCTGACCTGCTTAGTATTTCCATCATTTTCTCTTTTCACTTTTATGGCAGTCTAATTAATTGCATTGTTGCACTAACACAAATTTAACCATTTATTGGTAGCATTTTTAAATTCTATAATGTCCTTATAAGATTTGTGATAATCACAAGACTAAACACATGCATAACTAAAATTAGTTTCCTTTGAATTACCTCACAAAATGTGATGGTTGCATGACTTTAGAATCCATTGCACTAAATGTGATTCAATAACCTCAGTATAAGGCTACGAAAAAATGTTAGCCTGTGCCCAAGATAGCAGTACCCATTCTCGGCAGTGGCCACGAGGGGATACAGACTCCGGGGGAAGCAGCATATTGGCTTTGAGAAGGAAAAGAGGAGGAGATGACCCTACAAGATGGTGTCCATGGGAGCGTACCAGTGAGGGGCTCTGTGGCTGAGTGACTCACCTTAGGCTGCAGACGACACAGTCAAGAGATCCACTTGGGGTGCTGGAGACATATCAGAACTGGGATTCGAGAGGTACTGAGGTCAAGAAGGGCTCCTGAAAGGCCTCAGGCACTGAAGGCTTCCTAATCATAATACGAGTTGGGAATGGGAGCTGGGGTGGCCAAGGAATCAAACAGGAGTCTGTGGGTTGCAGAGGCTGTGCGTGCACTGGAAGCAAATTGATGGCGTCTCAGCGAAAGGATTCTCATTTGCTTCTCTTTCTCCTATTGTTAGGGATGCTGTGCAATACTAACGCTGACTCTATTTCTTCTGGCACGCAGAAGGCAATTTCGTGTCATATTACATGTTCATGTCAATAAAGGAATCTTGAATCTAAAGTGAAAATCTTTAGCCTTTTGTATTGTTAGCAGAAATTTGTGCTTTGAGTTAACTAGCAATTGGGGAACCAAATTCATAGAAGATGGTTGGCTGAGCTCAGTTATGCACTTTCAAAAAATGAATACACTATTCTCTCTGCAGTGTTTGTGTAAAGAACGGCGTCCCACATGTATAGCTCTTGAGATATTGAGATATCCAGAGACTGCAGATTAATTGAAAGTTCTTGTCCTCAATAAAGGATGTGTTGTTTATAGCAACAACATGGAGACACCATCCTTTAAAACTTTACTTTAAACGAAATAAGAGAGCTCAATAATCATTTTGTGCTTTTCCAGCTCATCTTATAAAAGCCCATATACATCAATTAATACTTGATTGAAAAATAAATATTGAAAGAAAATGAGTCAGATTAATGTTCAGAATAATTAAACTAAATGAATGACATTGCATGTGTGCAGTACTATTTTTTGACCTTACCCTGTCCCAACACTACATAACAGCCAAGATATCTTGGTGAAGTCAGTTACTGTTGAATTTATGTTGTGCATGATTTTAACGTCTAACTTCCACAGCAATAACAGAATTGATGCTAACACCAATAAATCTGTGTGCTTCTCTCTTTACATTTGTAAGAAAATAATTCTAGCAAGAAAAAATTATTATTTGGAACTTCTAACCTTGCAGAAATTATTTATGCCTGCATCATCTTTATAGCATATTAAGGATCAGGGAATTTTGTAGCACAACCTGGTCTTCAAGGGCTTTAATCAAGTCAAGATTCTTAATTTTAGAAAAGAAATTTCACCGGCAGTCTTAAGTATATAATTGTGCTCAAGTGCTCCTGGAGGAGTGCACATTTGAATCATAAGTAGATACAAAATATGCTGTGCTTTAGGGGATAAAAGCAAAACCATTGATCTTACTAATGAGTATATGCAGAATTCCAATGAGGAAGTGACGGCTGCTTCATTCAACCTCACAAATAAATCGTTGCAGACATGGAAACAGGCCCTTCAGCTTAGCCTGTCCACATCAGCTAAGATGCCTATCTAAAATAAATTGCATTTACCTCTGACTGGCATATTTCCCTCTCAACCTTTTATAACGGTGCAATCTCTTTTAAATGTTGTAATTGTACACTTCCTCTGGCAGTTCATTCCAATATCCCACTGCCTTCTGTGTAAAAACATTATCCCTCAGGTCCCTTTTAATTTGTACTCCCTTCATTTTAAACCTGTGTCCTCTAATTTTAGAGTCTCCTACTCTGTTCAATAGACTGTGACCATTTGCATGATCAATGCCTCAGATGCTTTTGTGTAAAGCTCAATAAGGTCACCCTTATGTACCAGGGAATAAAATCCTAGCCTATCCAGCCTCTCCTTATATATTGAACCTTCCAATCCTGGTAACATCTTCATGAATCTTTTTTTCATCTTTTCTCATATAATGACGTCCTTCTTGCAGAAAAGCAACCAGAACAGCATGAAGTATTCCAAAGTCTTATAAAGCTGTAGCATGATGACCCAACTCCTGCTTAATGCCCTACCTGATGAAAAAAATCAGTGCCAAGTACTTTCTTCAGCATCATGTCTGCCTGTGTCACTCATTTCTGAGAACTATATATCTGTACCCTGAAGTCTCTTTGCTTTACATCACTCACCAGGGCTCTTATCAATTACTGCCTAAGTTCTGCCCTGGTTTAACTTAACAAAATTCAACCCCGCATACATCTGATTTAAACTTCATCTGCTAGTCCTTGGCCACTGCCTCAGTTGATCCAGATCCCACGGTAATCTTAGCGAACCTTTCTCATTGTCCACTACATCAGCAACTTTAGTCTCATCCCCACACACAGTATTACCATTGGAATTTCAATCACCATGCCCTCATCTACTAGCAAAATTTTATTGAGTTCATAAGCATTTTCTTTTTCTCTTTTTTTTAAATAGTAACACATTTAATGACAGTGGGCAGGTAGCTTGAGTGGAATGTGTGGAAACTTGAAAAGAACAAATTTGTGGAAATTTGACAGGTCTTAATGGCCATCATTTCCATGAATTTTGTGGATGGTTTGTCCAAACCGGAGAAAAATTCAATTCTGCCCAGTGTCTAAGCAAATGTTTTTCACAATGGTTTTCAACCTTTTTCTTTCCATGCACATACCACTTTAAGTAATCCTTGCTCTGTGATTAGTAAGGGATTGCTGGTATGTAGATGGAAAGATTGAGAATCACGGTTCTAGACCCAATTGTTACTGAAATATTTTGCTTGAGAAAAATTCTCATTGGCCCATTTCCTTTGGAGTTATGAAACCATACACACAACGAGTCAATTAGGTACGATTAAAATGGCGGTTTTCAAACTTTTTCTTTCCACCCACATACTAGCTTAAGTAATCTCTTACTAATCACAGAGCACCGATGGCATAGGGAATACTTAAAAGTGGTGAGTGGAAAGAAAAAGGTTGAGAACCACTGATTTACCAGCAAGAGGCCACAACAAGGGACCCAACTGGATTCTCCCTGCCTTCCAGGTAACTGATGAGGAGAGGTGATGGTGTCAGAAGCCCTGGCTGTGAGGTGTAAGATTCCTGGGGAGTAGCATCTGAGGAACGGTTGCTCTACTCATTGGAATTTAGGAGAATAAGGGGGGGGGGGGGGGTGGCGAATCTCATTGAAACATTTTGAATGTTGAAAGGCAGATTCAGAGTAGATGTGAAAGGTTGTTTCCCATGATGGAAAGTCTAGGACAAGAGGATGTACTGACACTGATTTACCACAGCTTATAAACAAATAAAAAACACACTCACTCATTTCTTTCAGCACATCGTGAAGTTGACTTCTTTCTTTATTATTCCTTGTTCACTAGACACAACATTCCATTCTTCAACTCCCCAAACACCAGCCAGCCAAACACCTCTGACCTTCTCATTGGCTCACTGCCACTCGGGTAACCCTGACACTCTCACTCTCCTCCTCCTGCATCTGAGATTCAGCACCCACATACTGACGCTTACCACACCTGCGCATGTGCACTATTACCCCACGGGTCGCATCATTGATGTCATCAGTGCCAGCTGGCACTTCTTCTGATGCAGGTAAGTACGTGACCGCAACAGCCTCCCAGCTGCCCCCAACAAGCCTCGCAAGGAGGCGGCTGATTGGAACTGTCCTGTGACATAACAGTCCGGAGGGCTGACAGTTCGGCCCGACCTCATATGATAGTTCAAGACAGATGGACTGCATGGCAAGGGTGCTCCTGGTCCTCTGTCTCTGGCTCTGACACAGAACATGGACGGCCAATATATGCCGACTTCAACTAGTTGTGTCAGCTTTTCCACTCTTGACAATCACAAAAATCTTCAGGTGGTGTGGTAAGACCTGAAAAGGACCATCGTAAATGGGCTGAAGTGGTTTGCGAACAGCATCATGCCAGAGGAACGCATGAGTACAACATTGTAAATCTTTCGGCACATACACTGCAAATGACGCCTGCTGCATGAGAATAGGTTGGAGTTACCTCATGTTTTCTTGAAGGCGATCACCATAGCTAGCCAGATCGTAGAGTGTTGGGCTTGGACTTGGATTCACAAACTTGTCTGGCAAGGTTAACGTCGTGCCATATACTAGCTCTGCCACTGATCATCCAAGATCTGTCTTAACAGCAGTACACACTCCAAGGAGAATCATGGCAAACTTTCACTTCATGTAGTTGCATCATTACCTGCTGTTGCCTTCAAACTCCTCTGACCTTCTCATCGGCTCACTGACGCATGGGTGATCCTGACACTCTCACTCTCCTCCTCCTGCATCTGAGATTCATCACCCATATAATGACATTGTTTACGTCATCAGTGGTGGCCAGCACCACTCCCGACAAAGGGAAGTATGCGACCGCGACAAAGGCGCAACCTAAGGATTGAAGGGCATCTGCTTAGAACAATGTTTCCTTGAATCCATAAATATACCTCGGTTAAAGTGTACTCTGGGCCACTTCTAACTCACAAGCCTGAGTTCAACTGGTCAGGTTGTTCAGGGAAGATGTAGATGCTTTCCATCCCCTCCCACCCATCCCCAAATTGAGCCCCATTCACAGAGTTACTGGTTAGATGGTACTGACATTAACAAGAATGATCTGCACATTCAGAAAGCCTGACTGGCTTCTTGTTGACTGAGGCTCTATAAGGCACTGTCGAGACCTTACGTAGTATTGTGAGCAGTTTAGGGTTCCTTATTTAAGAAAGTATGTGCTGATATTAGAGAGGGTTCAGAGGAAGTTCACAAGAATGATTCCAAGAATAAAAGGGTTATTATATGTACTTGTTAGAATTTAGGAGAATGAGGTGGGATCTCATTGAAAGGTGTGAACAGAATAGATATAACATAACATAACAATTACAGCACGGAAACAGGCCATTAGGCCCTTCTAGTCCGCACCGAACCAAACACCCCTTTCTAGTCCCACCTCCCTGCACAATGCCCATAACCCTCCATCTTCTTCTCATCCATAGACCTGTCCAACCTTTTCTTAAATAATACAATTGACTCCGCCGCCACTATTTCTCCCGGAAGATCATTCCACACAGCTACCACTCTCTGAGTAAAGAAGTTCCCCCTCATGTTACCTCTAAACCTCTGCCCCTTAATTCTTAACTCATGTCCTCTTGTTTTAAACTTTCCTCCTCTTAACGGAAATAGTCTAACAACATCCATTCTGTCTATCCCTTTCATAATCTTAAATACTTCTATCAAATCCCCTCTCAACCTTCTACGCTCCAAAGAATAAAGACCCAATCTGTCCAATCTCACCCCATACTCCAGATGCTTAAACCCACGTAACATTCTGGTAAACCTTCTCTGCACTCTCTCCACTCTGTTTATATCCTTCCTATAATTAGGCGACCAGAACTGCACACAGAACTCCAAATTAGGCCGCACCAACATCTTATACAATCTCAACATCACCTACCCAACTCCTATATTCCATGCAATGATTGATAAAGGCAGCATACTAAAAGCCTTCTTCACCACCCTATTCACGTGAGTTTCTACCTTCAGGGAACGATGTACCGTTACTCCTAAATCTTTCTGCTCTTCTGTATTCCTCAATGCTCTCCCATTTACCACATATATCCTATTCTGATTCTTCTTACCAAAATGAAGCACCTCACACTTATCAGCATTAAATTCCATCTGCCATTTTTCAGCCCACTTTTCTAAGCAGCCCAAATCCCTCTGCAATCCTTGAAAACCTTCTTCATTATCCACTATTCCACCTATCTTAGTATCGTCTGCATATTTACTAATCCAATTCACCACCCCATCATCTAGATCATTAATGTATATAACGAACAACAATGGGCCCAATACAGATCCTTGAGGCACACCACTGGTCACCGGCCTCCAACCTGACAGACAATTATCCACTACCACTCTCTGGCCTCTCCCTTTCAGCCAATGTTCAATCCATTTGACTATCTCAAAATTTATACCTAAAGACTGCACCTTCCTAACTAACCTTCCATGTGGTACCTTATCGAAGGCCTTACTGAAGTCCATATAGATAACATCCACTGCGCTACCCTCATCCACATTCCTAGTCACCTCTTCAAAAAATTCAATCAGATTGGTCAAACATGACCTTCCTCCCACAAATCCATGTTGAGTGCTCCTGATCAGACCCTGTCTATCCAGATGTTTATAAGTACTATCTCTAAGAATTTTCTCCATTAATTTACCTACCACAGACGTCAAACTTACAGGCCGATAGTTGCCAGGCTTCCTCCTTGAACCCTTTTTAAATAACGGAACCACATGCGCAATGCGCCAATCCTCCGGCACTATCCCCATATCTAATGACATTTGAAAAATTACCGCCAGAGCCTCTGCTATTTCCTCCTTCACTTCTCTCAATGTCCTGGGGAAGATCCCGTCTGGTCCCGGAGACTTATGTTGTTTCTCCTGGTAGGAGAGTCTAGGACAAGAGGGCACAAATTAAGGATTGAAGGGCGCCCACTTAGAACAGAGATATGGTGGAATTTATTTAGTCAGTGGGTAGTGAATCTGTGGAATTTATGACTACAGGAGATTGTGGAGAACCATTGAGTATATTTAAGGCAGATACCAATAGGTAATTGATTAGCCAGGGCATCAAAGGTTATGGGGAGAAGTCTTGGCATTGGGGCTGTGTGGGAAAATGGATCAGCTCAGGAATGAATAACAGGCCAGAATCAATGCGTAGCTGAATAGTCTATTTCCGCTCCTATGTGTTATGGTTTTTTTTTTATGTAAAATGAACAGTATATCTGGATATACTTGACAATATTTCACAATTTGCTCTGTACTGATTCATAAGGTATATCATGGAGACTCTGCGCTCAAGGGAGCAAGCATCTGGTAGCATGCGGAAGTGGGCTCATCATTTTTGGGCTTATGTCACATGGCGGGCACTACAAGTGAGATCTAAGATGTTCTGCCTTTGTTAAGTCTGTTCTCGAATGCTCAGTGAGAGGTACTACACCTTCCCAGCATTCAGAGAGCAGTCATCTCACTTTTATTTTACCTCAGACTGCCATGTCCTCAACCTTGAGCTGCCAGTCAAAACTGAAGAGTGGTTACTGAGAGACAAAGGTGCCTTCTCATTACTTGGCTTTCAATTCCAGTGCATTGCCCATAGACAAACATGCCAAAAACTTGCAGGAACCCACAAGTCACTGAGCGCATCATCAGCCAAGCCAAAGAATAAAATGCTGCAGAACAAAATGGAGTGTTCAGTGAGCAATAGAAAATTATACTATTAGCAAGATGGAATGGCTGCCGTTACTACTGTAATGGCTGGTACAGACCTGGGAAACAATACAGAGGAAAGCCCAGAAATGCACTAGTCTCCAGTTAAGGGCTTGATGTCTGGGCCACAGGCTTCTGGCAGATACTGAGTCCAGGATTCGTGAAGGTCCAATGGTGAGCAGGGCTTCATAAAGATGTCAGGCCCTGACAGCTTCCTAATTCTTTGTAGATTCAGAACCAGGTGTCGAGGAGGGTGACTTGAATGCCTTGAGCTGGGTACACCAATGGTCCAGCAGGAAGCCATGCGGCTATGGAGGTTACAAGGACTTAGGAGGCAGTGGTGTCAGTGAAGGTGGCAAGAATTATGGATGTTCTATGCTTCTGAAGGATTTCTCTTTTGCTTTTATTTCTTGTCTTGATGGTGTTGTGTTAATAGAACTTGTTTGTGTGTCTTTACAGGGCAAACAAAGAGAAATACTTATGTTGTGTATTTTGTGCACATAACTAAAATAAATCTTGAATCTTAATGGAGTAATGACAGAGAATGATAGAAATACTCAGCAAGTCAGGCAGCATCTACGGAGAGAGAAACAAAGTTAATGTTTTGGCTCAATTATCTTGTTATTATTGGAGATTGGTTCAGATATTTACAGACATCACTGACACCATGCAATGGGGTAATACTACAGGCCTCTCAATAATCAGCAGGAGATGGAGGAATGTTAGCAAAATGTAATTTGATGACGGGTTTAGGTATTAAAGATTAATTTTGATTAGGCATCCCCGAAGTACTTCAAAGCTGTAATATATTTTGTGAATCAGATCTCAGTGAAAGCAATTTAATGGCATTGAGAGAGGCATTGAAAATTGAACTGATCCAGGGGTATTTGCTGAGACGTTTTCAGGTGGACTTTCTTGTTCATTCCTGATCTTGGAGTTTCATGTTCCCTCTGAGACTGTGTAGGTTTCCAAGTTTTTTTTCACCACATCCCATATATTTGCAGATTGTTCAATATTAAATTGTCCCCAGTTTTGAAGTGATTGATAGAATATGGGCCAATTAATGGTATTGAGGAATCTGTATGTAAATGCACGGTTGACACAGGGCTTGTTTTTGTGCTGTATAATTTTATGATTGCTACGTTTAAGCAATCAATGTTAAATTCTGCACTACTCCTAACTTCATCACTTAAGAAGAGAGAACAGATCAAATTTTAATGACTTTATGTCAATAATTTTGCAACTTAATGTTGA
Source organism: Narcine bancroftii (assembly GCF_036971445.1). NCBI lineage: Eukaryota > Metazoa > Chordata > Chondrichthyes > Torpediniformes > Narcinidae > Narcine > Narcine bancroftii. The sequence continues at coordinate 207,966,310 of NC_091474.1, forward strand.
GGTAGCATCTGCTGACAGAGCAGGCTGCCTGAGCACATGGTAAGTTAATGCTTATTGAAGCCTAACTATGGCAGATTTGCCAATGTAAAATTGTTAATGATTGCTAATAAGTACCATCCTGATCCTAAGTGGTGCACAATGTCATGTCATCACATGGGGTGTGGGGGAGATGAAGCACCAATTAATAACCCCCTACCTGCATAAATGACAAAATAAACCCTTTGCAATCAGTTAACCTGATGAAGGAAATATTGCTTCTTCTTTGAATGGTGTTCCCCACTTACTGGATAAAAGAATGTCAATTTAAAACAGAGATGAGGAAACACTTCTTTAGTCAGAGGATCATAAGTCTGTGACACTTGTTGCCCCAGGAGGCTGTGGAAGCAAGGCTGTTGGGTGTACTTAAGGCAGAGATTGACAATTATTTGATTAGTCAGGGCATCAAGGGATACAGGGAGAAAGATGGGGAGTGGGGCTCAGTGGGAGGACGGATTAGCTCATGATTAGAATGGCGGAGCAGACGCGATAGACCAATGGGCCTCCTTCTGCTCCTCTCTTCTGCTCCTGATCTTGTGATGTGTTCAGCTTTTTCTGTTTTTATTTCAGATTTCCAGCATCTGCAAGTTTTATTCTTGCTTTGTCATTCACCAAATCTCTGTACAACCTTGCTTAAGCTATTAATTATGTCAAGGGCATTCCCTGATATTTAGAAACATTCAAAAACTATAAGAAACCAATTGCAGTTACAATCAGTTATAAATTAAGGGAAAATATTTTTAAAAAGAATAAAACCAAATAAAGGCACTTAACTCACAATATCATTCAGGTGCCTTGCCTTTTATCAGCGTGTGCGATCATGTTTCTCCATCCATTGTGTTCTCGGACTTTCTGAATTGTAGTTGCTGCCTCCCCTGTTCTTCTTTGGTAAAGGCTCCATCTTTGAGCTGAGACCATAGTTGGTATTGAGTTCATGATTATACAAGGGAAAAATACTGAAGTGGCTTCCCGTTGCCTTCTTCAGTTGCAGTGTCCATACTGGACAAGTAACCGAGGCCATTGATCAGCAGATTCATCTGCCCAGTGTTTTTAATTTTGCCACCATAAATTCCAATTTGTAGAATCAGGTTGTAAAAACCATCCACCATCTGCAACCCTTGGCTTCATGTGACCCTGAATGGGAAGCTAAGCAGATACTACACCTTGACCTGGCAGGGTGACCTGGAGGCTATTGGACAGAAGGAGCACCTTACACCTCTTTTTGCTGAGCAATTGCACAGCAATGACACCATATAATAGATTCTTAGAAGTGCATATAATCCACTGATCTTACGCAGGATCCTTCATTCATACAAGTGTGGTAGGTTCAGTGGACAGATTTTGAAGTGCTGGAGAAAAGAGACTGCAGATTTTAGAAGCTGAAGTACAAAATATAATCTGCTGGAGGAATTCAGTGAGTTGAGCATTATCAGTGGGGGGAATGGAACAGTTGATGCTTTGGTGCAAATTCTCTTCATCAAGACCCCTGTTCATTTTGCAGTGCATGCTGTAGGGTTCCATGAAACCTGATGGCCATCAGTCATTTGTCAGTGAAGAGGAGCATTCTGAATCCTGAACGTGGTGGCGTGTACTGAAAGCTCAGCACGCAATCACACGAGTTCTACCCATTAAAAATGAAGTGCGCAACATAATGTCAATGCATATTAGAATTATTCACACTTTTCCAGTGGACTAAAGTGCAAAAATGCAATCGGCAATTCAAAATACAGTAAAGCCCCTCATATTCAGATTTTAAGCAACAGGCAGCATCAAGTAACCAGAAGCCTCAAGTAACCAGAAAAAAATAAGAATAAAATAATGGGTAAAAAATACGCAAGTTTAAAAATGGCACCATTAGTTTGCCGATCGACCACTTGCGTACCAGATGACTCCGGCAACCAGTTCCTGCCTTGTGAATGGTTTCGTTTGAAAAGGTCAGAAGGTGTTCTAGACAAGAACAGGAGCATGTTGCAAGAAAAAGGAAAAGAGTTCCACGAGAAGATGAATATTGAGGCACAGTGTTCTTTATCAAATGACTGGCCAAGCAGATTCAAGATTCCTCTCAGAATCCGTATATTGGAGGTCTGGTGAGCAGATATCAGCAGATCATGAGGCAGCGGATAAGTTTTAGTTAGGAACTATAAGATTAAGTCTCAAGCAACTGAAAAACACTCTTATCCGGCATCTACCAATCCCCATAGGTGCTGAAGACCAGGATTTTTATTGTACAGGGTATAAAACATAAGGACATGCAATAGCAGGAGCTCTTTCAGAATTTTGAACTTTTTCAATCATTCCCAGTTCTTGGAACCTTTCATCTCCAAGCAGCATCCTTGACTCCTTAGTTATCAAAAAATCCAATAGTCTTTGACTTGAAACCACCAACTGACATTGTTACAGACATTAAGGTCTGAGCATTATTGCCTAACATTTTTCTTTAATGTAATGACATTTTGGTTTAAATCATATTGTACAATTCTACTCTATTTCTTTTCTCTGACGTGCACACAGATGATTATATATATCATAAGACCAGCATACTTAATTATTAAAATATGAATAAATTTAGTAAGGCTGACTTCATCCTATTTCTTTTGTATTGGACACATGGAGGGACAGTGGTGACATCATCATATTTCTTCCAGTGACAGATAGTTTATTGCAAACTGACTATTTTAACAAGAGAAAATGGCAGCTACTAAATTCATCAAAATTATATTTAAAATATTTGATCTGCAGGTTTGTTAACATCATAAAAGTTTAATCAAAGGTAATGTTTTTCATTCCCACTGTTTTGGAATAAATGTCTGACTTTTAGTGGCTGACTCACTTTTAAATTATATTCTTTGTTTATATTACCAATATTGTTTGTTTAATGCTTTGGATACCTTGGATAAAGTTCCTTTCTCCAGACTGAGCAATAAATATCCTCCTTCTACACTGCCACTTTTGTAGCATATTAATCCACCCAGAGTTGCCAGCCAGCAAGCAAAGGGATTGAATGGAAGGAAGAGCTTCGGTCAAGTGAGCCTGGTTGGATGGGCAGGCAGGACCTGGATAATTAACGTAGTGCGAGTGAGGCTCTTTGGTTTATTTATTTCAATGCAAGGGGTATTATAGGTAAGATCGATGAATTCAGAGCCTTGATTATTGCATGGAACTACAATGTTATGAGCATTACAAAGACTTGGGTGAGAGAAGAGCAGGAATGCCAGCTTCACATTCCAGACTTTAGATGTTCTCAGTTGGGATAGGAAGCTGGGGGAAATTGCACTGCTGATCAAGGAGATTGTCACAGTTGCCCTTAGAATGGAAATCCTGGAGGCTTCACCCACTGAGGCCATATTTTTTTTAATATATGCAGTATTTAAAGCACGGTTGAAACCGATTCTGGAGATTTAAGCTTGTGCTACCCAATTACACTTAGCTTAACTTACAACCCTTTGGGTTTTGTAGTGTATGAGGAAACAGGAACACCTGGGGAATATCCATGCAGACATGAAGAGAATGTATAAACTCATTACAGACAGCTTTGGATTTGAACCTGGGTCGCAGGCACTATAATAGCGTTGAGGTAACCTCTACCCTAACTGTGCTACCCATGGGTAGAGCTCAGGAACAAGAAAGGTGCAATAGCTAGGATGAGATATACTATAGGCCTCTCAATAATTAGCAGAAGATAGAAGAACAGATATATTGGTTGATTCTAGAGGGATGTGAAAGCAACAGAGTTGTTTTAGTGGGAGACTTTAATTTCGCCAATATATATATCCATATAACAATTACAGTACGGAAACAGGCCATCTCGGCCCCTATAGTCTGCACTGATTTAAGCGAACTCCACTAGTCCCACCTGGTCATTGTCCATAACTCTCCAAAATTGACCCTGCTGCAACCACCTCTTCCAGAAGGTCATTTCACTCAGCCACCACTCTCTACATGAAAAAGGTTCCCCTTATGTTAATTCCAAAGTTTTTCCCCCAACCCTTAACTTATGACCCCTTGTTCCAATCTCACCTACCCTCAAGGGAAAAAGCCTATGCACATCTATTCTATCTATCCCCCTCATAATTTATATACCTCGATCAAATCCCCCCTCAACCTTCCAACCTCCAATGAATAAAGACCCAGTCTACTCAAGCGTTCTTTGTATTCTAGATACTGCAATCCAGGCAACATTTTAGTAAATCTTCTCTGCACCCTCTCCACCTTATTGATATCCTTCCTATAATTTGGGGACCAGAACTACACACAGTATTCCAAATTTGGCTTCGCCAATGCCTTGAACTGTTTCAACATCACCTCTCACCCCCTATATTCTATACTTTGATTTATAAAGGCCAAATACCAAAAGCCTTCTTCACCACCCTATCTATATGAGATTCCACTTTCAAAAAACCATTATTCCAAGATCTCTCTGTTCCTCTGCATTCCTCAGTGCCCTCCCCTTCACTGCATATGTCCTGATTTGATTATTCTTCCCAAAATGAAGCACTTCACACTTATCGATACTAAACTCCATCTGCCATCTTTCAGCCCACTCTTCTAAGCAGTCCAAATCCTTCTGCAGTCCCCGAAAACCATCCTCACTATCCACAACTCCCCCTATTTTTGTATCATCCACATATTTACTCAGCTAATTTTCCATTCCATCATCCAAATCATTAATGTAAATGACAAACAACAAGGGACCCAACACTGATCCCTGAGGCACACCATTTGTTGTGACAGACAGACAGTTATCCACCATGGCTCTCCGGCGTCTATCTTCTAGCCACCGCTGAACCCATCTAACTATCTCAACATTAATCCCTAGTGCCTGAACCTTCCTCACCAACTTTCCATGTGGAACCTCATCCAAAGCCTTACTGAAATCCATGTAGAATACATCTACTACTCTACCCTCATCAACCTTCCTAGTCACCTCCTCAAAAAATTCAACAAGATTGGTCAAACATGACCTTCCTCGCACAAACTCATGTTGGGTGTCCTTGATCAATCCTTGCCCCTCTAGATACTTATACATATTATCTCTAAGAATGCTTTTCATTAGTTTACCAACCACTGACATCAAACTTACTGGCCGATAATTGCTATGCCTAAACCTGGAGCCTTTTTTAAACAGAGGAACCACGTTTGTGACACGCCAATCCTGCGGCATCACACCTTCCTCCAGCGACTGTTGAAAAATCACTGTCAGAGCCTCTGCTATTTCCTCCCTGACTTCCCTCAAGGTCCTGGGGAAAATCTCACCAGGACCCGGAAACTTATCCACCTTCATATGCCTCAAAAGTTCTAACACCCCCTCTTTCCTAATCCCTATGTTTTCCATAATTGCCCCTTTTGCCTCTTTTATCCTACATGATTCCATATCCTTTAGTGAATACCAATGAGAACTCATTTAATATCTCTCCATCTCATTCGGCTAAGCACACATTTGTCCACTCTGATTCTCTAATGGACCAATTTTTTTCTTCACTCTCCTTTTGCTATTCACATATTTGTAAAAACCCTTTGGATTTACTTTCACCCTGCTCGCTATAGCCACCTCGTACCTTCTTTTCCCTTTCCTAATTTATTTCTTAAGCCTCTTTTTACAATCCATGTATTTTCCAACCATCTCATCCATACCTTGCTTTCTGTATTTAATGTAGGCCTCCCTTTTATCTTGCACCAACTTTCTAATCTCCCTTGAAAACCATGGCTCTCTCGAACTTTAGCCCTGCCTTTTATCCTAACAGGAACATAAAGATTCTGCACCCTCAAAATCTCACCTTGAAATGTCCTCCAATTCTCCTCTACCTCCTTCCCATAAAACAAATCAGCCCAAACCACTCCTTGCAAATCCCTTCTCATTTCATCAAATCTGGCTTTCCCCCACTCAAAAACCTTCATCGTCGGACCGAGACTTTCTTGGAGACAGAGGCTTATCTGGAACAGGATTTGTTAAATGCTTGCTGACGTGTTTCTTGATGGCAGTCCAACCAGGGAAGGGCCTTATTAGACTGTATTGGAAATCAGAGTTTCAGCAGGGAAGCATTTTCAAAACACATCATAGCTGAGGATGCAGAACAGGTTCTCCAGAATATTCCCTGGATTAGATAGTATTGGGTGTAACGAGAGTTAGGACAAACTTGCATTGTTGAAGGAACATCCATAGGAGGAAAAGATAAATTACTGATGTTTTGGGCCTGAACCCTTCTTGAAGGAAGGGTGTCAGATTAAAGACTGTAGACTTTCCTCTGGAGCACCAGAAGCTGAGGGGCAGCCTGATATACCATACAAAAGTATGAGCCAGAGACAGGGTGGATACTCAGATTCATTTTCGCTGGGTGGAAATGTCAGCCAAATTTAATGTGCGAGGGAGAAAGTTTAGAGAAAATGTGTGAGGCGAGGGTTTTTTTTAATACAGAGAGTAAATGCCAGAAGAAATGGTGCATTCAAATATATCATAATATTTAAAAGGCATTTATGGGCACCTGAACAGGAAAGAGATAAAGGGATATGGACCATGTACATGCCATTATAACCAGCACAGGCAAAAGGCTTGTTCTATATATGAACTAGGAATTATGAGCATGAATTTCTGGAACATGAATAAAATTGTGAGAACTGACAGCAAAGTGAGCATTCAATATCGGAGCAATAGTTAAATACTGGGAAGGAAATTCCAGTGCAATAGGTGTGAGAAGATTGGTGAGCAGACTGATTAATCTTTCAATGATTTCAAAGATATGAGAATGTGAGAATCAGGAGTAGGCTATAGGAGCTACTCTGCCATTCCAGAAGAGCTTGGCTGATCTTTTCCCTCCATGCCACTTTCTTGCTGAATCGCAGTACTCTATGGACTATCTGATGGCAAATTTGTAGCAAATGCAATGATTGAACGTCCACAACTACTGGGAAGAAAATCACATAGATTCAAAACTCTCAGGCAAAATGTCACCTATTTTCAATTTAAATAATGTCCCCCTTTTATGGGACTATGACCCATAGCTCTGGACTCTCTATCCATTGGAAATATCCAGGTAGCCTCTATCCACTCAAACCCCCTCACTATGCTAAATCTTACAGTGCGATATGCTTTTTTATTCCCAGCGAATAATGGTTCAGTCTGCACAATGTTTCTTAATGGGAGGGCCTTCCCCATTCAGGGGAATGAATTTTCAGTAAGCATAGGTTCAGTCGGGGGGCATGGCAAGATGGCGTAGGGTGAAGACGTGGGAAGTCATCTCTCCTCAACTGGACAGTCTAAAACCTGAAATTAATGAACTGATAAATATCGGAAAAGTTAAGGAAAAGTTTCTTGAGAATGAAAGAAGCGAGAGGAAAAGTACAGCAAGGATAGATTCTGTGATATTGGAGAACAAAAATACACACAGTGTTCCAAATAAAGCCTCACCAAAATTGCAGGAAGACTTCCTTTTATAGAAATTGAAATTTTGACCATTTCTAGTGTGCTTCATGAGTACTGGATTAGCATTGAAACTCAATCAATAAACTTGTAGGTTCTTGAGATGTATCTTTAAGATATTTTGTAGGTTTGATCCTCTTTCCTATGTTTAAACGCAGTCTGTAGTTTTGACGAGTGCAGCTGGGTGTGTGTGGAATTTGAAGTTGTTATGTCATTTTGTACTGCATGCTGGTTGTGAGTCAATAGCCTAAAGTACACACTCCATGGCAACCAAAGCACAGCAGAATTCAGCCACCATGGAAGTCAGGAAAAAGTAGAAAGAGGGAAGAAACAGGCACTTTGCAATGGATTGGAAGCACCCCTTGGTGTTGGTCTGGTGCAATAGGTCACCATGCTGTCAAGGTACTGCTGGGTCCAGGATCTTAGTGGGGTCTTTTGCACAAAGGTGCATAATACACAGAATGCTGTCATCCTAGTCAGTGATGTCTGAGCGGGGGTGTGTAGCACTGGGAAATGATTGTGGCAAAGACTGGACAAACATCAACATGTCATTGGGCCATGACATTGCATATGGATGTCAGCATGTTATGATCTTTGCTTCCTGTTGGAGAGGATTGAAAGCAAAGTTATAGGTCACACTCAGATTTAATTTCAATCAGAGTAACATTAATCCGCACCAGACAAGTTGATAACATTATTAGGTGTTTGGATGGCACTGGTAAGATGAAAGCTTAAAGCTGGATTACAACTAGAAGTGTGTGGTCTATTTTCCAAGTGGGCTCAAGCACAGTGAAAATGTACTAATAGAAAACCTGATAAGGCAAAGACGTTTGGTACACCAATCTCCTTCAAATAAAGGCCAACACAACACTTGCTTTGCTTGCTGCTTGCTGTTCCAACATGTGAGTTTTCTGTGTTTCATGAGCTTACGTACCATCAGTGGCTCACCTCTTCTCCAGTATTACCAAGCTTCCTCACCACTTCAGGAACATCATGTTTTGCTTCCCTTTCTGCCAAAAGCCATACCCTGATATGATATAACATTATGCAGTGTGTGCAAACAGAGGTAAGAGTGTGTGAGCACAGGCTGGGAGTATTCCACCTTAGTGTATTTCAACAGAGAGCAGAAACACGTTAGATCAGTGAGGGGATTAGATGAGTCAGGGAAAGCTGCACTGTGTTTGCACTTGATAGAAAATTTTGAGTTGAATTTAAAAAATCACATCAACTGAAAATAGAGCAGTTAATGCATTGCATAGACTGCTGTGATTCACAGTAGCTGCACTTACCTCAAATCATTTAACTCGAGCTCAGAATTGATGAACTGGAATCTGAGCTACCCACTATGAAATGCCCAAGGGATGGAGCGAATTACTGGATATTGGATAAAGGAGACAGTTACCTCCTTTATGTTACGTTTTGTAAGTTTGGTCAGTGGACAGTGACTAGAAGATGAGAGTACAAATGAGTTTTTTTTATGAGGATCCAAGATATTATTGGAGGAGTCTCCACAGAGATAAGGTTCCTGTCCACATGAGTGGAAACCAATGAGAGGCTGAGCAAAATCACTAGGCTGTGGTACAGGGAGACAAATGAGTTGGAGGAGTAAAAAGGAATGTGGTAATGATAGGAGATCACATAATTAGAGGGAGAGCTGCAGAGTGAATATTTGTTGCCATCCTACTGCCAAGTTAGGGGGATCTGCTGGAGCTTGGAGAAAAACAAAACATTACAGCACAGTACAGGCCCTTTGGCCTACGATGTGCTGACTCAATATGAACCTACTCAACAAACTAAACCTTCCATACCCCACATCCATAACCCTCTATTTTTCTTGCATCCACGTGTCTGTCAAAGAGTTTTTTAGCAGATGTTCTCAGTATTTGCTACTATCATCCTGGGGAAAAGGTGCTGGCTTTCCACTATATCTAAGCTTCTCTTTTTATTTAATACTTTATTTTAGATTTTTCATACGTGTAGTAAATAATAATTTGTTTACATTCATGATATTAGTACAGATTAACTCTGACAACAAAATTACACTCCTTCCCCTTAAAACTGAACCTTCCCTATCCCCAAACCCCAAACAAAATCGGTCATTTCTTATACATTTTATGTCATATAATAATATATTAAGAAAAAACAAAGGAAAAAAAAAGAAAATGAAAAATTGCTGGATTGTACCAGGATAGGCCATGGTACATCAAGGAATGAACCATAAAGTAGCTATCTGCACCATTGGGTGAGATCATAGGAATCAGCTATTGGAAGAGCTAAGGTTGAATCACAATATCTACCTTTTGTATATATGGGCTCCAGATTTGTAAAAAGGTATTGTACTTGCTTCTCAAATTATAAGTATTTTTTTCCAAATTGATGTAATCTGTCAACACCCAGACAGGAATCCAACTTCCAAGTGACTGCAATACACTTCCTTTCTACAGCCAATACTATATACACAAACTTCCTTTGATTTGACAAAAGCTCCAGTTTAGGGTTTGCCCTTCCACATTCCCTAATAGAAATAAATCAGGATTTTGTGGATATGAAATACCAGTAATTTGTTCTAGCAATTCCCCTACTTTCACCCCAAAAGGTCTCACTTTTGGACACGCCCATGTAGAATGTAAAAAAAGGGGGTGTGGCAAGATGGCGTAGAGTCTAGACGTGTAATCTCGACCTCTCTGGCCAGACTTTTAAGTACCCATTTTTTTAACCCTTTGTTTTCAAGTTTAAACTTTTAAAATTTTAGTTTAAAGTATTGAGGAACTACTATGGGCATTAATGGTAAAAAGATTAAATCTCAAGTGCAGAAGAAGTTACATTTTCGAAGTGCTGAAGATTTGGGGCCTAAACGACTTGATACAGCTTCAGGTTTAACTTCTTCAGTGTCTAAACCACAAAGACTGCCTGTGGGAGCTGAAAAAAAAATGTCTACTACTCACCAAGTGAAGGATGGCGCTGGAATTACCTGTTCTCTGGAGGAAGGTGCGTGTTCTCAAGAAGTGGATCCTGATTCTGGAAGCCTTTCGATTTTAATGGAGGGAGCACGCAGGAAGACAACTCCATTGTTTGAAATGCATCAGGAAATATTTCAACCTGAAGATATCGATTTCCTCCGTTATTTTGCGCTAAAACAATGAGCTGCGGAGGAAGACCAGCGGCGACCCCCTGAGGAAGTCGGGGTGCCGTCGCTGGGAGTCCAGACCCGCAGTAAAACCTCTAAAATGCCTTTCGTTGAGTTGCAGCAGGAGCTGCAGTTACCTGGTTCTGCCACTACGTCAGAGAAAGCAGGGCTGAGCTTTTCTGAACTACAATATATGCAGTTAAACGCTGTCATTCAACCTTAAATGAATGAGATGGTTCAAATGAATGCTAGTATAAGTTCAGAATTGAATACAGTTAAAGCATGTGTGGAAGCATCTTGTGAAGATTTTTTAAAAATTTCAGTCTGCTTTTTTGGAATGTAAACAGCAAGTGGTTTCTAACACAGAAAAAGTGTTGAAGGTTGAAAAATCAGTTATAGAATTGGGAGAACGTGAGAAGGAGTTAGAGAGGAAAATAAAATACTTGGAGAATCAAAGAAGAAGGAATAATGTGAAAATCGTTGGTTTGCCAGAAGGTATAGAAGGACAAGATCCTCTTCGTTTTTTTAAAGACTGGATCCCACAAGTATTAGGGCAAGAATTTTTTTCTGGAGGCTTGGTATTGGAAAGAACTCATAGAGCTTTAAGAAGAACACCTTTACCTGGTCAACCACTGAGACCGATAATAATTCGATGTTTGAATTATCTGGACAGTGAAACAATACTTCGACTAGCAGTGCAAAATGCGAGACAAGGACAAACTCCGTTATTGATTCAGAATAGTAGAGTTTTTTTTTATCCTGACTTGAGTCAAGAGGTCATTCAATGCCGACGTCGAAACCTTGTGGCATAAAGGTTATGTCTACTTTTCGCTTCCCGGCAGTGTTGAAGGTGTTTTATGGAGATCATCAATTTCGGTTTTTTGAGAATGATCTTGAAGCAATGATTTTTGCTTATTTATTGCCAGACATAAGAGGACAAAGATGTAATCCACCATTGTCTCCTAAATAAAAATCTGCTTGTTTTGGAAATGGAAGAAATGGCAGAAATGGGAAAAATGGGAATGGAAAGAGTCCAACTTTTTCTGAAATGGGATCTCCGAGACTAGAATCTCTTGGATGAATAGAAGAATTTTTTTATTCTTATTCTACTTTTTTTTGTTATTATGATATTTTGATGTTATTCATTGTTTGGCTGGGGAGGGAGAGATTTGCTCTAAGTTCTTTACTAGTCATCAGCCACTGGTGAGTGACCCACACCCAAATTTTGTTTAGGGATTACTACCTTTTTTTTGGGGGGGGAGAGATTTTTTATTTCAATTTTAGTTAGCTTTTAATTTGTGATTTTTTTCTCCTACTGGAGGGCCTATATACGTTGATTTGAGTTTTCATATAAATATATTATTGGTATTTAGTAACAATAGTAGATATGTCAAAGTTCAGGTTTGCTACTTTTAATGTTCGGGGTTTAAACAGTCGATCAAGCGTAAGCAAGTCTTGGCATATATTAAGAAAATGAAAATCGATGTTGCTTTTTTACAAGAAACACATATGAATTTGAAGGAAAGTATGAAATTAAAGAGGGACTGGGTTGGGCATGTATATTCTTCTTCATTTAATTCTAGGGCTAAAGGTGTAGCAATTTTGATACATAAAAATTTATCTTTTGAATTACAATTAATGGAGGAAAAGGCAGGATGTATTCTTAAATTGAATTGTAAGATTTTTAGTGAATTTTGGACTTTACTTAATATTTATGCCCCAAATGTAGATTATGACATTTATTTCAGATGCATTTTTATATTTGAGTCAGGCTAATGATAATATTTTAGTTGGTGGTGATTTTAATTGTGTTTTGGAACCCTTATTGGATAAATCTCCGAAGGAAGTTAAGAAATCTAAGATGGCAGTTCAGGTTCAAGCATTGATGAAAGATCTTAATTTAGTAAATATTTGAAGATGTCTTAATCCGACAAAGAATGATTTCTCCTTTTATTCATTTAGACATGAATCGTTTTCAAGGATTGTTTTTTTTGTATCGGCACATTTACAAGGGAAGATACAACAAGCGGAATATAAAAGTAGGGTGATTTCAGATCATTCTTTGTTATATTTTACATATGCAACTTCTGAGAAAATTCAAGTGGCCTATCATTGGAAATTTAATACAATGTTGTTAAAAAATATGGAATTTATTGATTTTTTGAAAAAACAAATTTTTTTTTTGAAAGAAAATTCTAATTCTGTTCAAAGTAAGTTTGTATTATGGGATGCTATGAAAGCTTATTTGAGAGTACAAATAATTAGTCATACTTCTAAAATAAAAAAAAATCAATTAAATCAGAGTCTTGACTTAGAGAAACAAATTGCTGAGTTAGAAAAGGAATTTCAGAAAGATGCCACAGAAGATCAGAAAATAGAATTATCTAGGTTGAAAATGGAATATAATACTTTGCAATCTTATCAATTTGAATGTGTGATTAATAGGATTAAGCAACAGTATTATGAATGGGGAGAGAAAGCACATAAGGTATTGGCATGGCAATTAAAGAAAGAACAGGTTTCGAGGACTATTAATGCTGTTAGACGGAATTCTCTTATTACATAAACTTCGTGAGATTAATGATGAATTTTGTTCATTTTATAAAAAGTTATATACATCTGAAGAAAAACAAGAAATTGGATCGATTAATCTTTTTCTATCACAGTTGAATTTACCGATATTAGAGGATGTAGATATACAGGAGTTAGAGGAACCATTTACTGATTCGGAAATTAAAATGGCTATGATGGAAATTCCGAATGGAAAATCGCCTGGTGATGATGGATTTTCGGTTGAATTTTATAAAATCTTTTATAATGATTTCTCTACAGTGTTTGGGGATGTATTACGTCAAGTTAGAGAACATTATGAATTACCTGAGTCTTGTTCTAGTGCTTTAATTACAGTAATTCCTAAAAAAGATAGGGTTCCTTTGAAAGTATCTTCATATAGACCAATTTTGTTGTTAAATGTAGATTATAAAATAATAGCTAAAATATTAGCGAATGGATTGGTTAAACTTTTACCAAAGTTGATTCATATGGATCAAACAGGTTTTATAAAGAATAGATATGCTTCAGATAATATTTTGCACATGATTAGCTTGATTAATAGATTTCGACAATCTGCAGACCACCCAATAGTGATATCTTTAGATGCAGAAAAAGCATTTGATAGAGTTGAGTGGAATTTTTTGTTTACAGTTCTGGAGAAATTTAAGTTTGGTCCTTTTTTTATTGGTTGGATTAATGTTTTATATAGTAAACCGGTAGCTAGAGTATTGACAAATGGCTTGATTTCAGAACCTTTTAAATTGACTCGATCAACTCGTCAAGATTGTCCTTTATCACCAGCTTTGTTTGCGTTAGTGATTGAACCTGTAGCACAGCTGATAAGACAAAATACACAGATACAAGGTATGAAGGTTTTAGATGAGGAGTATAAAATTAATTTATTTGCTGATGATGTATTGGTGTATTTAATAAACCCAGCTCAGTCACTTTTGCACTTGAAGGAATGTTTAATACAATATGGATGTCTTTCTTGATATAAAGTTAATTGGGAAAAAAGTGAAATATTGCCAGTAAGTGAAGGAGATTATTCAGTTTATAAGAATATTATTAATTTGAAATGGACTGATCGAATTAAATATTTGGGTATAATTCTGAATGTTGATTATCAATCTTTATATAAATTAAATTATGTTCTGTTAATTAAAAAAATTAAAACTGATTTGATTAAATGGAAAGATTTACCTATTAATTTATTGGGCAGGATAAATACAATTAAGATGAATATTTTTCCATGTATGCAATATTTGTTTCAATCTATTCCGTATTTACTTGATAATATATTTTTTAGAGATATGAATAAAATGGTTAGGGAATTTTTTTTGGAGAGGTAAATTTTCAAGAGTAACTTTGAATAAATTAACTTGGAAATATGAGTTAGGGGGATTATGTTTACCACATTTTCAAAATTATTATGAAGCAGCCCAACTTAAATTTATTAGTTCATTGATGGATTTGGAACTGCCTCCTAGTTGGACCAAAATTGAGATGGCAAATTTTTCTGAATTTGAAATACATAAATTTTTGTTTAGATGGAATATAAATTTGTTACAGCAATATAATGTGCCTATACTAAAACATTTAATGAAGTTATGGATTAAGAAAAATAAAATGATAGGTTCTAGGGCTGAATTATCGGCTTTGACTCCGTTGTATAATAATCAACTTATTTATTTTTCAATACATAATTGAAGTTTATTGCATTGGAAATTTAAAGGTGTGAAGAATTTGGGAGATTGTTTTAAAGAGGGTAAATTTTTATCTTTTAATCAGATGAGGGAAGATTTTGATATTGATAAGAATTCTTTGTTTCTCTATTATCAATTTCGATCTTTGGTAAAATGTATGTTTGGTAGATTTTACCTGAAATGACTAAATTTGAGATTTTTCTTATGAAGGTACCAGAGAAGGGTTTGATTTCATCTATGTATCAAATATTACAGGATGGTATGGATAAAAAGGGTTGGGATAGGTCTAAACGTAAATGGGAAGCGGATATTGGTTTTATTTTTTTCCGAGGATGATTGGTTAGATATCTGTTATGATAGTGTAACTAAATTGATAAATGCACGTTATGCAATGATTAACTATAATTTTTTACATCAATTATACTTAACAACTGAAAAATTAAAAAAGTATGGTTTTCATGAATCAGATTTGTGTTTTAGGTGTGGTAATTTTGTTGGAACTTTTTTTCATGCCGTTTGGTCATGTATACATATACAATCTTTTTGGAAGAAAATTCAATTGTTTTTAGAATACCTGTATAAGATTAAAATCCTTTTAGATCCGACAGTGTTTTTAATGGGTAGTTTGCAACCTTTGAAAAGTTTAGAATTAGATAAGTTTCAAGTTGCTTTTGTATATTTAGCTTTATCTGTAGCGAAAAAATGTATTGCTAGTATGTGGAAAGATACAAATATGATTGATATTAATAGATGGCATAATGAGATGAAATATTGTTTAATAATGGAAAAAATTACATATGTTTTACGTGATAATTATAGTTTTTTTATTAATAAGTGGTTGTTATATTCAGAATATTTACATTTCAATTTAAATTGATTAGATCTTAATATGTATGCTTAATTTTTTTAAATTTTTTTTCTTTTTTTTCTTCATGGCTCTCCTTAGGAGAGTTGGCTGAAGTGGGGGGGGGGGGTTCTTTTCTTTTCTTTTTTTTCTTTTTTTTCTCTATATATAAAAAATAATGTTCATGTTTAGGGTTAATTGTTGTATATGTTATGTACTAATTGTTTTTTGAACGACATAAATAAAGTTTAAAAAAAATGTAAAAAAAAGTACCTTCTATACCACACCTAAAACACTTATTTAATAAATCCTACTTTATTTTATGTAACTTATATGGCGTGACATATAATTTGATGCATGACGTTATACTAACCCAGACTCTAATTGTACATTAATTGTATTGGACATACAATCTCTGCACAAATCCATCCATGTTTGTTCGTCTATTGTAATACTGAAATCCCATTTCCCATTTCTATTTAGATTTATTAAGTCCAGGTTTACAAGTTGCACTTTGTAGTAAAAGATACATTGCAGAAGTAAATTTCCATACTGTTCCTCCTCTAATAAGTTTCCGCTTCACTGCATGGAGGTAATTTGTCTGGTCCTAATTTGTCTCTTAAAAATCTTTTTATTTGAAAATAGCAAAAACATGTGTACCTAGTTATTCCTATTTATCCCTCATATGAATAAACTGTCCCTGTCCCTGTTCATAAGAATCTTCAATAATTCTAACTCCTTTGTCAGACCACAATTTCAAAAATTTGTTATATCACAAAAAAGTTATCAAACTATTCTAAAACAATAGGAATATAGGGTGATATACCTCCTTTAGTTCCAATTTCCCCTTTTAGCTTACCCAAATATCTATTAAGTGCTTCAATAAAGGTGTATCTTTAGTTCCTGTCATCAGTCTTGAATTCCCTTTGTAGATAAAAGCTGCAGTTGGCTTTTCTCCACTTTTCCCCAATTCTATGTTAACCCATGGTCATATGGTCATATGGTCTCTCCTCAAAGAAAAATGTAATAAATCGCATCTGAGCTGTTCTGTAATAATTATAAAAAATTTAGAAGTTGTAATCCTCCACAGTTCATATTTCCATGCTAATTTCTGCATTGATACTCTAGATATTTTACCTTTCCATAAAAAATTTCTGAACCCATTTATTGAGTTCCTTTAAAAAAATTTCTGAAGTATTGAAATAGGTAATTTCTGGAAGAGATATTGAATTCTTGGTAAAATGTTCATTTTTTATACAATTAACTCTCCCTATTAAGGTAATAGGTAACATCATCCACTTTTTAAAATCCTCTTCAACTCTATTGAGCAAAGATAGGTAAATCAATTTAAATAAGTTTTTCAAATTATCATCTGATTTCATTCCCAAATATTTGATCCCATTTTTCAGCCATTTAAATTGGGTATTTACGTATCATATAATCACCTTTAGTAAATGGCATTACTTCACTTTTATCCCAATTTATTTTACAACCCGAAACTTGTCCATATTCTTCCAAGCAAAAATGTAATTGCCTTAAAGAGGACTCAGATTCCATCAAATAAATCAATATATCATCTTCAAATAGACTAATTTGTCTGACTCTGAATCCTTTAATAGATACATCTTGTCTAATCATATCTACAAGAGGTTCAATGACTAATGCAAATAGTACTGGTGACAGAGGACATCTTTGTCTATTGGATCTCTTTAAATTAAAATATGTCGATGTTTGTCCATTAGTTATTACTTTACCCTTGGGGCTAATATACAATTCAGTGAATAAAAGATTGTCCAAGTCCAAATTTACCTAGTACCTTAAAAAGAAAGTCCCATTCCAAGCTATCAAAGGCTTTTATCTGCATCTAATGATACAGCAACACTTAAATCTCCTTTTGTTTGTGCTAAATGAATAATACTTAATAATCTTGCTACATTGTCAGCAGGTGGTCTCTTTTTAATAAACATGTTTGATCAGCATTTGTTAACTTTGTTAACAGTCTATTCTATTTACCAAAACCTTTGCAACAATTTTTAAAATCTGCAGTCAATTAAGTTATTGGCCTGTATGAAGCAAACTTTGATGTAGTGGTTCTCAACTTTTTTTTTCTTCAGGCCCTACTTTAATTTTTCAAAAGATGCAAGCCCCACCATTAGCAGAAAAAATGTACTATATTCAAAAGAAGTTTTAATTAAATCATTTACTGCAAGTGTATTTCCAAGCAACTATTACTTCAATATGCCAAACACACATTCAACAATTGTAGTCACTTCAGTGGGAACTTTGCCCCTGTCGCTGGCTGCAGATTTTTTTTGATTCAAGGGACTAATTTTGTTAGTTTCAACCATAAATGTAACTTCCAATTGGTTTCTCTTAGCTTGTAGCAAATAACTAACAACAGCAAAGCCACATTTTTCGAAATAAGATGATGGAAATATATCAATAGTTCCCTAGCTAAAGTAGTCGAGTTTGGGCATTTCTTTTCAATCTCATTAGACAGCCATGTCACAGTTCCTTTCACTTTGAACCGAGTTTTCACAGATTCATCACATTGCAACTCAAATAACTCCTCTTGGTATTGCACTGGAACGTCTGATAAGTCCACAGCAAGGGCTGACTTAACCAAGAGGGAAAATCCATTGCCTTTAAAAATCAGAAAATCTATCATGGAAGTTGGTAACCAACATTTTCAAATGTTCAACCATGATGTTAGTAATGTTATGATCCCAGAGGACCCCAAAACCCAGCAGCAATAGAAATTCACCAAGACAAACAGTTACTTAAGCAAATGTTGCTTTTAATTATCTTTAAACATGAAAACAGGATCAAACTTTAACTTATTACTATTAACTTAACTTAACTTAACCTAACTTAATCCCCTTCTAATTCTAAGCACTCATGTATGTAATGTGTGTATAAGTTCAGAAAAGTTCTTTAATTCACAGTCCAATCTCACTTCTCACTCATCCAAGTTCATTGGTTGCAGGCAATTCTTAAACTGTGCACAGAATTTAACATTTATAAACCTTCACCATGCTTTGGTGTTTAAAAAGTAAATGGTTACCTCTCAGGAAGGTTCTTATTGGTTTTCAGAGAGAGATTTATTGCTCATTGAACACCCACAACTGATTCCTTCCAATCAGACATTTCCGTGTCTTGCTGAAGAAACTTGCCCCATCAGGGTTTTCCAGATGATAACCTCTTTCTTTCAGATCACCACAGAGTTCCTTTTCTGTTTCCCTTATTTCAAATGAAACATTATACAGCCAGCCATCTCCTCTTGTATGAACCACAAGAACTTTGACCAGGCTGAACTAAGACCTGACAACCCATCTTCAAAATGGATTTTTCCACATGCTTGCCAGCTTGTCCTGTTCCAGTCCCAGCTGCTGCTGCTGAACTTAGAACTGTGGAACTGAATACTCTCTCAGAGAAAACCACATGACCCTTGTAGAACAGAAAACTGTACTCAGACTGACTGCGGCACCGGACCTAATCTTCTGAGTCCGTTCATTTGTTGCTTTTCAAAACAATAATCCATTACTCCACACCATGTCCAATTAAAACCTACTTGTGAAGTCCTTATAGGTATTCTTCAAAGTTTTTGCAATGGCACTCAGAGCCTAAACTGTCTGGCTTGAGCAAAGCTCTGACATTTTAAATGAGATTTTAAATGAGATCTGCTTTGAAGTGTTTGTATGTGATCTACACTAAAAAAAACTTGCCACAATTTATATCCTTTACAACATATCTATATACAATATAAAATATAACATAATCTGTCACAGTGGCAGCATTATTCCTCACATTTATTCAACTGACAGAAATGACTGAAATTTCTTGCAGAAATATTCCTTTGGCATAATTCTAGAAGTATCATGAATCCAATTTTCTTTCTTTTTGCATCAATGAGCATATTTGCTACTTGAAGTTGCTTGTTCAATGTACTTATGTGGTGATACACCACTAGCCTACTGCAGAGGGTGACCTGTGTACCTGCAGGAAGACCACTGGAGGACAAACCAACACCTGGCTGGCTGTCAATCAGCTGACCTGAATGGACCAAGCCCCACCCAGTCAGCTGCCAATCACCCTCCACGTTATAAGCTATATCCGCCCCCTCGAGGTCAGTCTCAGAGCTAGCACAGCTACTCTCACAGCCACTGTGGAAGTTTGTTTGGAATAAAGCCTGTTGAACATATTTTATGTTTTGTGTCTGCTTTTCTGCTCGATAGCACATCACAACTTATAACTCACATAAGCTTTGCCATCTGTTGTTACTAAGAGCTTCATTTCAGGTTTCAAAAACTCATTGATGAGATCAAACAGTTACATAAACCTTTTGAAGCAGTTTCCCTTTGACAACCACCTTACTTCAGTATGAAGCCATTATTTCACATGTTCTGCGTTTTTAATCAACAGAAAACTGCTAAAATAGATATTCACATTTGGCATTAGCTTTGAAGGCATTGATACAGTTGATCACAGAATGCAATATCTTGTGTAGGACAGGGGAAACTTTCTTGGCAACTAAGTTTTCTTGGTGGATAACACAATGCATAACAAACATGCTTGGATTTTCATTTTAAACATCCTGTTTTTTTAAATCCATCATAGCAGGTGCACCATCTGCAGCACAAGATACAATGTTTCCTTTTGGTATTTCATTTTCATCTGAATAATTTTTGAGCTTGCTGTAGGTATCAACTGGAGTACTGGTTGTTTCCAATGATTCACAAAACAACATCTCTTATTCAATATATCTCACGCATGCCAATAACAGAGCCTCTACCATAAGGTAGATTCATCCAGTTGTATTGAGAATTTTCATGATTTCAACTTCTCAAGCTGTTTTTCAGCATCTGGACCCATGTCATCTATTCTGTTGCAGACAGTACTGTTACTCAATGGCCTTGCTCAGACATCTTTGTCATCTTTTTGCAGAACTGTTTTGAGAAACAATTATATTCTGGGTTTAATCAGTTCCTCCCCAGTCGTATGATTCTTCCCATGTTTTGCTTTCATAGCTAAATTCAAGGGTATGATTCGGGCTGTAGTTTGCAAAGTGAATAATGAAGAGATTTTTGATCTATTTTCAAACTTCTCTTTCAGTTATTTAAAATATTCCCATTTCAAATTGACATGGTAGGATGTTTTACCCTCAAATGAGCTTCAAGACAACCTACTTGCATTGATTCATTTGTCAAAGTCTTTTGGCATAATAGGCAAAAAGGTGCACCTTCATCGTGTGCAGCAGGGATAAACCCAAACTTCAAGAATTCCACTAAATATTGAGAAACCTTTTCTTGCTTGGTCTGCTCATTTTGAATATACAACAGCACAAGCTCCTTGAAACAGATTAATCAATATTTTATTATGTCTTAAAATTCTAAAATGTAATAAAAGAAATGATCGAATCAAAGGAAGAATACTGACCCTAAAAAAAATGAAAAAAATCACTTGTGCGGCTCTGACATTTTTTTTGCCCAGAGAGTGAATCAAAACTGCACTAGATTGTGCTTTACTTTCTGGGGTCCCTATTTTTTTCTGATTTTGGCTTCCACCTTAGTCTGGCACCTGAGGTGGACCCTCCCCCCCCCCCCCCAACCAACCCCCCTAATTAATATGCTATTGCACAAAGATACATACAGATGCAGGTCTCACTCACTATTGAACTGAAAAAGTAAAGGGGTATGGTTGGCGACATGAGTGATGAGAGAATTTGGAATCCTTGTCTCAATAAGATCATTTGGAATGTATGATAATAAGACAGGTCAGAAAAAATATACCAATGTTAACCAAGGATAACAACAGTTAAAATAAGGAAAACAACAGAGAAACATCGGAAGAACAAAAACACATTATGAAAATATGAAGAACAAAGTGATTTTACTTGGAAGTTACCATAATTGTGTTGAAATGATTGTGTTGCCAAGTCACATCTTTCGCACCAACATAACGAGTTTATTTTTTCAAACCAAATGTTTAATTATTTCCTAAAATATTCCTATGGTCCACTCAAATATTCATAAGCCCCATGCCTCACCAATGTATTCCCAAACCCCACTAGTAGGGTGTATGCTCCACCTTGATTATCTTTGCTTTAAAGGGACCCTATCTTCTTTTTGTATTACTGTAATTATTGCAGTAGAAAAGGATTCAGGCAAGGTGTGTGTTAATGAAGCTTGATGAATCATATCAATAAATATAGGAAGTAATAACTCCTTAATTTCATTATAAAATTCAGTCAGAAAGCCATCTTCTCCTGGGCCTTATTGCTTTGTAATGAACTCATTGCTTCTTTAATTTCTAACTGGTCAATAGAGGAATTCAGCTCCATCTGCTCTTACAGAGACAGCACAGGCAGATGTATTTGAGATAGATATCTATCATCATTTGTCATCATTCTTTAAAGATTCTGAACTGTATAGTCTTGAATAAAAACTTTGAAACAAATCATTTATATCCTGAGGTTGGCAACTAATATTGTTAGAGTCTTTCCAAATAGAATTTATAGTTCTGTAGATTTGTTTTGTCTTCAAATTCCACACTAGTATCTTATGGGATCTCTCATCTAATTCATAATATCTTTGTTTAGTTCTCATTATTGCTTTCTTTGTTCTGTAAGTCTGCAAGGTATTATATAGAAGCTTCTTTTTAATTAATACCTGCCTTCTGTCCTCTGACCTTTGGAGATGTAATTCTTTTTTCATATCAGTTATTTCCTTTTCTAATTGATCCAACTCCCTCGTATAGTCCTGCTTTATTTTAGAAATAAAGCTTATTATTTGTCCCCTTAAATAAGCTTTCAATGAATCCTAAATCACATATTTATCAGTTACTGAGTGTAAGTTCAGGTCACAAAACAGATGGATTTCCTCTCTTACAAAAGCACAAAAATCAGATGCTTTCAAATGTAAACTATTTAACCTCCATCTATAAACTGATTTCTCTTTATCAGGCATCTCAGTCTGCAACAATAATGATGAAAGTTCAACAACAGTCTATCTGTATAATTCTCCTGAAGTACTCTACCTTGAAGCTGTGCTGAAAGTAAGAAAAAATTTGATTGAATAAAAATAATAATCTCTAATAATAGGATGTAACCTTTACCATATATCTATTAAATTCAGGTCTTTCATTAAGGTCAGGGTTGTCTTAGCTGCTTTGCATCTACTTGGTCCTCTTAAAGATTTATTTAACAACGGGTCTAAACAAAAATTAAAATCCCCACCTACCACTGTATTTTCATGGGCATTTGCTAAATTTAGAAAAGTTTCCTGTATAAAATTCTCATCATCTTATTAGATGGATAGATATTCAAAAGGGTCCATAATTCCAAATATATTTGATGATGAAACATTATAAACCTACCTGCTGGATCTGTTTCAATATGTTGGATATTTATTGGATAATTTTTATTGAATAAAATTGCCTCTCCTCTTGATTTTGATTTGAATGAAGAAGATACAATGAATCTCTTTTCAATTTCAGATCTTCCTTTTCTACTAAATGTGTTTCTTATATGCACAAGTATTTTCTTTTTTTAGTCCCATTAATCCCATTAATATTAAAATTTAAAAGTTTGATTGATTTATTCATTACATATTATTTGATCACTCTACTTCCATCAATTTTCCCACATGCCTGCACCACTTAACTGCATAATTCATCGTCCTCTGTGTTTCCCCTGGGCCCACCTGTTGATCCAAAAATAAAACAAAACAAAGAAAGAATGAAGTACACTAATGAACATAATATCACATCACAGATTAAAAGAGAAAAACCCATGTTGTGTTGCTATTATCAGTAACACTGTCGCTCTCCATTGTGTGGGTCACAAATGCCCACATAAATCAGTGGTGGTTAGCACCCTCCTCCACTTCACCCTCACCCCCCCCCCACCAGCTGAGATTTAATCATAACTATAATACAACTCCTGTTCAGTTGCACAAGTTTAACATGAAAATTAAGATTTATATTTAGTCCTCAAGGTCTTCATCCAGACTGTAAATTTGCCAAGTTTCCAACAAATTCCTCCACTTCGAGTTGGTTTACAAAAAAACTTGCTTTGTCCTTTTGGTAGAAAGATTTTCAAGGTCGCAGGGTGTCACAAAAGCAAACAATATCCTTTCTCCCATAAGGCCTTTTTCATGGGATTAAATACTTTTCTTCGTTTTGAAAGATCTTCACTGATATCTGGATAAAATAAAAATTTGCTCCCTTGATATTCAAGTGGTTCTTGTCTCTGATGAGCTTTCTGAGCAGCTTTTCTCAAAACTTTTTCTCTATCCTGATTATGCAGGAATTTTTTGATCAGGAGGTGGTTTTTGTCTACTGGCTCTGTGAGCTCTTTCAATCTCGATTTCCCCCACAAAACTTTCTTGGCCCAATACTTCTGGAATCCATAGTTTAAAAAATTTTGGCGTATCTTGTTGTTCCACCCCCTCTAAACCCATGATTTTAATATTATTATAGTTTTCCAAAGTATCCACTTTTTGACAAAGTTCTTGATTTATAATGGTCAAAGCAGTCTCCTTATTTTCCGTGTGAGGCATTCTCTCTTTAACTTGCTCTACATCTTTTATTTTAATAACTTCATGCTTAGTTTTATCCATTTTTTGCCATTTTATTCATAGCTTCAGTTAACTTACTTATCCCTGATTTCATTTCGGCCTTCCTATTTCTAAGTTCTTTAAATAAATCCACATTATTCACTTCCTTGGGGATAGTAATAGATTCTCTTTCTTCTTGATCCGCATCTTCTCCTTGCTCACTTTCTGACTCTGATGTTGATTTGAACAGACCTGCTTGACTTCCGGCCTGACTTCTGGTTTACTCTTCTCATCATCCCATTCAAACGGGTGTGGTGCACTTTGTTGCGGCAGCGGAGGCTGCCCACTCATATCAGGGACAGCTGAAGCACCAGTCCCTGGCTCTGGAGTCGGTACAGGCCTTGACACCCGTTTTTTCCTATCTTCCTTGCGTTGTACAGGTAAGTCACCAGCAGTTTTCTCCTTTTTCTCCATAGTAGTAAGCAAGTAGAGATATTCAAAAGTTGTTTAGAAGAGTTTTTATGTGTTTATTACTATTTACACACTTTTTAAAAGATTTTCAGGAGGGTCAGGATTTCACATCCTAATCCCACGTCATTACGTGACGTCTCCCATATCTATGCCTCTCTTAAACTTGTGTACCTCTATTAAGTCACCTCTCATCTTTCTTCACACCAAAGAGAAAAGCCTAATCTGGATTGAAGATTGACTCAATCTTCAATCCAGACAACATCCTGGTAAATCTCCTCTGTACCCTCTCCAAAACTTCCACATCCTTCCTGTAATGGATGACCAGAAATTAACACAATATTTCGTGTGGTCTCACCAGAGAACAGCAACACTAACTCTTGGACCTTGAATGCGATCTCCCAACCAATGAATGCCAGCTCACCAGAAGCCTTCTTAACTACCCTATAAACCTGTATGGCAAAGTTGAGAGATGAGAAATTGGAGGAGCAGGAGAAAGATCCAGTTGTCATGTTCCGAGTAGAAAACATCACTGGTCAGACTAAGTAAGAGATAGAGCCAAGGGAACGTGAGCAGCCAAGGTCTAAATCATAAAGAAGACTATAAAAGTAATAATTAACCACTCAATCCATATGAGGTTAGAGAATATCAAGGAAAGAGATTCAAGATTCAAGAGAGAGGAGAGCACAAAGCTCCTTGGTGTGCATATAATAGGCAACCTATCTGGACTCACAACACTTCCTCATTAGTCAGGAAGACACAGCAGAGGCTGAGGAGGGCAAATCTACCAGTCCCCATATTGACAACCTTTTACAGGCGCATAATTGACAGTGTCCTGTCTGGCTGCATCATTGTGTGATATGGTAGCTGCAAAGCATCAGACCTTAATTCAAAACAGAGGATCATTGAGAAGATTTCTGGTGTCTCCCTTTCCTCTATACATTTACTGCGATCAAGAAATTACAGTGGATACTTTCCAATGAGTGTACAGTATCTTCAACCCACTACCATCAAGAAGGTACAAGAACATCAAATTCAAGACTGGAAGGCTGGGGAATAGCTTCTATCTGCAAGATGTAAGGCTGATAAACAGTATCTAGTAACCATGAAAATCATCCCATTTATTTCTATACAGTTATTTTGATTATTTACGTGATAGATATGTTTGAAGTATTGTGTGTTTTTTGTGCATGCCACAGTCTGGAGAGATGCTGTTCTATTGGCTTGTATACAGTATGTTCAATCAGATGATAATAAACGAGCTTGAACTTGAAAATTCAATTTATTGTCATGTACTGTGACATTGCAGTGTAAGTGCTGCAAAATTGCTCAGCAAAAGAAGGTGTAAGGTGCTCCTCCTGTCTGATAGCCTACAGGTCGCCCTTGGGCAAGGTGTAGTACCTTCTTAGCCTCCAAATCAGGGTCACGTGAAGCCATGGATTGCAAATGGTGAATGGATTTTACAAGCAGATTCTACAAATTGAAATTTACAGTTGTAAAACTTAAAAACACTGGGCAGATGAATCTGATGATCAATGGCCAGGGTTACCCATCCAGTATGGACACTGCAACTGAAGAAGGCAATGGGAAACCACTTCAGTATTTTTCCCTTGTATAATCATGAACTCAATACCAACTACAGTCTCAGCTCAAGGATGGAGAACAGGGGAGGCAACAACTACAGTTCAGTGGGTCAGAGATCGTGACAGATGGGAGACATGATCGCCCACGCCAAACAGCAAGGCACCTGAATGACTGTGATGTACAGGATGCTTTTCTTTGTTTGCTGTGCAAAGGCAAACAAATTATGTGATGCACCATTATTGACTCAAAAGGCTGAAATTGAGAAAAACTGATAGGCTTTTTTTTGCAATAGAATGAAAACACATCCCTGCTGGTCGACTGTCCCAAACTGAGGAGGTGACTGAGGGACAGTCACTTTTATTCAGGAGCCTGTGGGAAGAACCATAGGTACAGTCAGCCAATGGGTGTGCCCAGACAGATAAATATATACATACAGTGGTTTACCACATAATGGTGAAGTAATACAGTGCCATTATTAAAGCAAGAAAGAGAAGCAAAACAAAATGGCTTCAGAGACATGCAGATGTCTCTGGTACAGCCACATTTCGCTGTGTGTGGTCCATGCATCAATCCGATGGGACCAGCAGAAGCCTCCCTGACCACAGGCCTGGCCAACCTGGTCCACTGATTAAATGTTTTCCTTCTCTACAGATTTTGCTTCAAAGCTCTTCCAAGGTAACCTTTCTGTTAAGATGGGTTTCATTTGAATGAGGTGGAACCTGCATTGTGGCAATTTGGATAGCATGGGTTTAAGCCTAACTGTTGCTGGGTGAGTGGATAGGAGATTTGAGATTAGATGAAGTTTCTAAGCTTAAATTGAAAGAAAGGGTGATAGGGCAGAGCAACGATATGGGGGACAATTCTGGAATGTGGCAGAAAGAGCTAGTATGTATAAACATTGCAGTGACATTTTTTTTTAATCTACAAATGGTAGGAATCTAAAATAACAACAGAAAATGCTGGAAATGCTCAGTAGGTCAGGAAAAATCTGTGGGGTAAAAAGCAGAGTTAATATTTCACATTGAAGACTCTGTCAGAAATGCCAAGGAAACACTGTGCACTGCAGAAAGTACTGTACACTGTCTGAATGCACCATAGCCTGGTTTGGAAGTACAAGTGCCCAGAAATGCAGAGGACTGCAGATGGTAGCATGCATATCCAGGGATATCACAGACTCTGACTCCCATCCATGTGAGCCACTGCCTCAAAAAGACAGCCAATGTCATAAAGAACCCCCATCTCCCTGGTCACAATCTCTTTTTACAGATACATTTGGGTAGAAGGTACAGAAGTCTGAAAAACAGCACCTCTAGGTTCAAGAATAGTTTATTTCCAATAGCTATCAGGCTCTTGAACCTTCCTTTCTTACCATGTGTGCACTCGGATAAATGTGAACATTAATAACACTGGACAATATTTTTATTTATAAAGTCTGCTTCTTGAATAGAAGTTGGAGATTATGATAGACAACTTCAGGCTGAACATCAAGATCATTTCAGAAACTTAGGAAGTTGGGGAGAGATTTTTTTATTGAATTTAGCATGCTTAATTACATAATGATGCTGACACATTGCGTTAGTTCAACTGAACTAAAAATGTTCTGCCGCTGATTTTCATTTGTACTCAGCATCTGATGCCTCAGGTGTCAGTGTTGAACAACAGTCGGCCAGCATTGATGGATTGGAGTTGCCTTGATGCTGCTTTTCTGTGGCCGCAATGTGCTGGTGAAACCTTTTACCATGTTCATCATTCACTGCACGAAGATCAGCAGGGAAGAAGCCTGAGTACGAAGGCGGAAAATTAATTTTCAATGGGATGTTGCACTTCATGGTAGGCTTGAAGTAGATTTAAAATATGAAAGGAAATCACAAAAATAGGTTATGTCTAAAAAGCGGTACATGGTAGCAAAATTTTAAGGTAACTTTCCTGATTAAGCAGCCCAAAATCCATAAAGTACACCCAAAAGTGTTCAGGAAGCAAAATCTTCATTGTCCAGTGTTATCTATCTTTTTTTTTTTGTTGTCTCTTTTTAATTGAATTAAATATATTATTGTAATTGTTTTTAGTTGTTTTTGTAGTATTTTTAATTGTACAATGTATAAAACAATAAACTCATTATCATTATCATCCAGCATTCCCCCTTGGGATCCATCTGCCCAGCCCAACACCAGTACCTTGGTACAGGCTTTTAACTGCCTGTTAAAGGAGCCAACAGTAGTTTATTTTAAAATCCTGTGACCACAGAGTCTGGGCCCAAGATGGTGGCGCCTATGATAGGTAGCAGCTACAAGGATTTGCAGACTCTGGGGAAGCAGAGGACTGGCACAGGGCACCAGAAAATGGGGAGATCATCCCCACCATTTCAGAAGAAGAAGCAGAGGAGTTGAACCACGGGATAGTGACCACGGCAGCAGACCAGCGAGGGGCTCAGAGGCTGAAAAACGCATAGGAGGTGGGCTGTTAGTGACTTTAGGCAAGCCTCTGGTGACTGCGGTCAAGGGACTTGCACTATGCTGGAGACTGGTTCGAGACTGGCTGAAGAGGTATCAGAACCGAGATGCGAGAGGGTGCTGAGGGTGCTGAGGGCCTCTTGATTGTGTCATTGGTTTGGACTGAAGGCTGTGTGGCTGTGGAGGCTGCGTGAGTGCCAGAGGCAAATCCATGTACAGTCAATGACTCTGGGGTGACTCTCTTTTGCTTCTCTTTCTCTGATTGTAGCAAAATTAGTTTAATACATAGTTCTCAAAGACAATTGGATCCTGCATTAGTCTTGTCATTAGATGCAGAAAAGGCTTTTGATAGATTGGAATGGAATTATTTGTTGAAGTTTCACAAAAATTTCAATTTGGGTTAAAATTTATTTATTGGTTTAGAGCTTTATATAGAAGTCCTATGGCTAAAGTAGTTACCAATGGCCAACTTTCTTTATCTTTCCCTTCGACACGGTTGGCTAGGCAAGGCTGTTCTTTTTCTCCTGCATTGTTTGTTCTAGCAATTGAATCACTGGCACAATTAATAAGAAAAGAAGCTGATATTAAGGGGATTAAAGTGAATGAAGAGGAATATAAAATTAGTCTCTTTGCGGATAATGTATTATTTATATAACAGATTCGAAGAATTCTTTAGCCCTATTATATAAAAAATTGTAAGATTACGGTGCAATATCAGGTTATAAAATTAATTGAGATAAAAGTGAAGTTATGCCATTGGTAGAAGGAAATTATGACTGTTGTAAAGATGTAACTCAATTTAGATGGACAAATAACCTGATTAAGTATTTAGGTATTAGAATTGATAGAAATTTAGAGAATTTATATAGATTAAATTATGTTCCATTATTTAATAAAATTAAAGAAGACTTTAATAGATGGAATGATTTACCCAGTACTTTAATAGGGAGAGTGAATTGTATAAAAAATGAATATTTTTCCAAGGGTTCAATT
The DNA here is from genome assembly GCF_036971445.1 of Narcine bancroftii. Taxonomy (NCBI): domain Eukaryota; kingdom Metazoa; phylum Chordata; class Chondrichthyes; order Torpediniformes; family Narcinidae; genus Narcine; species Narcine bancroftii. The sequence goes on from NC_091474.1 coordinate 207,996,040, forward strand.
TTTTTTTCAATCTATTCCTTGTTTAGTGCCTCAAAAATTCTTTAAGGATCTTAATTTAGTTGTAAGAAAATTTTTATGGAAAGGGAATTGACCTGGAAATTTGAAATGGGTGGTTTACAACTTCCTCATTTTCAGAATTATTATAAAGCAGCACAATTAAAATTTATTAAATCAATGTTTGATGCGAGTAAATCTTCTATTTGGGCTAAAATAGAGTTGGAAAAAATTGATGAGAAGTTTATGGTTGAATTTATTTATAAATGGAATTGCATCTTGAATCATGAATCTTGCACAAAAGAAATGTTCAGCTGCAGAGTGGGTAAAGGGGAATTATTCTAATAGGGAAAAGTCAGGGAGATCATGGAAATAATTTGTAAACAAAGTTAACTTGTCAAAAGGAGATAAGACATGAGACTGCAGCTGCTGGAATCTGAAGCCAAACACAATCTGCTGGAGGTCAAATAGGATCAGTGGCAAAATAAGAGTGGTCAATATTTTGAGCCAAATCCCTTCACCAGAACTGAGGAAGTTAGTACAGAAGTGACGTACTGAAGACAGTTTGGGAAAGGTGAAACGGGAGGTTCCACATGGGTTTGGCCAACCAGGTAGAGGTGAAACATGACAGGCAGAGGCAGAAGATGCTGGACAAAGGGAGAGAGAGGTAAGGGAAACCAAGGGCTCAGTTGGAGGAAGATGAGCCATTCAGGGTGTGATGCACGGCTGCAGCAGCAAGCAGACACAAAACTTGAGAAAGGCTGTACAACAGGCTTTATTCAGTTAAGTCTCTGCTACAACGGTAGCTGTACTGTTGACTCCTGAGTGACTAGCTTGGGGGGGGCCGGCTCAGGATTATAATCCCAGGCAGTTGATTGACAGCCGGCCGGTGGAGTTAGGTCTATTCAGGTCGGCAGATTGACAGCTGGTCAGGTGTGGTCTGTCCTCCGGTGATCTTCCTGCAGGTACAGAGATCACCCCCTGCAGTAGGCTAGTGGTGTATCACCACACAGGGTGAAAAGGGTGATTAGATGACAAAGGTTGCCAGTGATAAGTAGAGGTGATAATGCTGGGGTAAAAAGAGACCAGATGGAACTGAAGTTGGGGGTGGGGGGGGTGTGGTGAGGTTGTTAGGTAAGTGGAGAAAGTAGAAGAATCCAGCAGAGGGATGGGAGTGGGACGGGGGAAGTACCAAAAAGGAGGGAGGATAGGAATCAGTGGGGGTGTTTGGGAAGAGAGGACAAAAATTTGGGGGGTGGGGAAGAGGGAAGAGCAGAAGGGTACAAAAGTATATTTTTGGTAGGAATACATCATGGGCTGAAGGGCCTGTATTGTGCTGTAATATTCTATATTTTATGTTCTAAGAGGGAGGGGGTCATTAGCTGAAATTAGCTGAAATGATCTGGTCAATAAGCAAATGGGAGCATTTAAAGAAAGAGGCTGAGAGAGATTGCAGGAGTAGTGAACTGCAGTACAGGAAGAGGAACATTGTAATGCATCTGCAAGTAAATTCTGAATAGGAAACAATCGTAATATACAAAACTAAAGGCTCATCTTTGAAATGCTGTAGCATTTATTGCAAGAATGATGAATTAAATGGATATGATATGAATGCCATTATAAAGATATATTTACTTCCAAGACTGAAAAATGAATATTCTGAAATACATGAAAGATGATAGCAATACAGAGGTGAGAAATGATTTTGGCTCAGGTCACAATGAAAACCAGTTTGGGTGGTAATAAGAAGAAACAAGGGAAAATAATCCATGCTAGTAATAGTGTACAGATCCTATCAGTTATTACATTGTAAGGCAGAGAATAAATCAAAACATAATGGGTGCTTGTGAGAAATCTACTGCCATAAGAGCTAGTGATTTTATTCAACTTATTCATTTAATAAATCAAATTGGAATGGTGTAATGGCCCACACATGGAGATACCTACCAGCCCATAAAATGGCCGATGAACAAAGGCAACTGCGCGGACCTGGGGGTTACACCAGCCATCGTCCCAGGTGACCTCCCACATGGCAGGAAGATGGGGAACTCTGATGGGAACACCAGCCAATCCAGGCCAGCGATCTGATGACACAAGGCCCTGACGTCAGTGCCTGGGGCCCATAGAAGTGCGACAACAGTTCCTCCATTCAGACTTATGCAATCTGCATCCTTCCCCTTTGGTTTGGCAACAGCCACTTTACCTGGATCTTCACCCTCATGGCAGTGGCCCAACTGCTCCTGGGGGCCAACTTCCTTTGTGCCCACTACTTGCTTTTCAAACTCAAGGGATGGCATTTGGTGCATGCCAGAACTTTTCAGACACTGCCTCTGGGGTAAGCCAAGCCACTGCCTCCCACCTGGACTCTATAACCCTTTCGGATAACGAATTCACTTGCATCCTGGTGGAGTTCCCTTCAATAGTGGTGCCACAGTTCTCCATGGCCAAGCCAAAGCATGGGGTAAGTCACCACATTTTGACCGAGGGCTCCCCGCTCTACACCAGGGCATGCCGGTTCCCTCCTGAAAAGTTCAGCCTAATGAAGGAAGAGTTTAGGAAAATGAAGGAGTTCCGACAGTCCCTGGGCCTCCATCTCCACATGGTGCCCAAATCAGCGGGGGCTTGGAGACCATGCGGTGACTACCGCTGCCTCAATGACAGATATCCCATGCCTCAAATCCAACCGGCACAGGGCACAGGTGTTCCCCAATGTGGACCTCATCTGGGGGTACCACCTAATCTGAGTTCACCCCCAGGATGTCCTCAAGACAGCAATCATAACTCACTTTGGTTGTTTGAATTTCTCCACATGCCCTTCGGTCGAAAGAATGCGGCACAAACTTTTCAGTGGCTGATGGACGCAGTGGGCCAGGACCTCCCATTTGCATTCATCTATTTGGACAATATCCTCATTACCAACCACTGCAAAGACCACACTGCCTGCCTGAGACACACTGTGCCTATTGCTTGAATGAGTTTTGGCTGACGATCAACCCCACAAAGTGCCGATTCAGCTTGGAAACCATTGATTCCCGGGGCACAGATAAACAGGCACAGGGCTACACTCCTCCCTTAGAAGGTCGAGGCGATCTGACACTTGACTAAGCCAGGCACTGTAAAAGGCCTAGAGGAATTCACTGGTATGATAAACTTCTACCACAGGTTCACACCTGCAATGGCATGCATCATGCAGCCCCTCTTTGCGCTGATGGTGGGCAAGTCAAAAGACATTACTTAGAATGATGAGTCTTCAAGAGATTTCCAGAATGCCAAAGATGCATTGGCCAATGCTACCTTCCTGGCCGCCCCATTCCAGAGGCAACTACCGTCCCGACAGTTGACATCTCCAGAACAGCAGTAAGGGGTGTGATGGAACAGCTCATGAAGCCCAGTGGCAACCGCAGGGCTTTTTCAGCAGGCACCTCCACCCTCCAGACCTCAAATACAGCGCTTTCATCCAAAAGCTGTTGGTGCTCTATCTGGCATGAAGACACCCATTACTTTTTGGAAGGCCAGCAATTCAAGGTCTTCACCGATCACAAGCCGCTAACCTTCACCTTCCATAAGGTACTGGACCCGAGGTCGGCCTGACAACAGAGACATGTCCTACGTGTTTGAATTTAACACGTGCATACAGCACATCATGGGGAAAAGCCAAGTGGTGGCTGACGCTCTGTTCCGCCCCGCGATTGAATCAATGCATGGCCTATCCCAGGAGTCGACTACGTGACCCTTACCAAAGTGCAGCAGCAGGTCCATGAGATCCCCGTGAAAAGGACAGCCATCTCAGGTCACAGGGTGGGGGACTTCCCCATTGGCACAGGTATACTGACACTGCTGGGCGACGTTTCAACCAGCAGCCCTGCCCCATCATTCCGGCTGCATGGAGGTGCCAGGTTTGCGAAACCATCCACAATCTGTTGCATCCTGCAATCCGAGCTATGGTCTAAATGACGGCTAGAAGGTTTGTCTGGCATGGGCTCATAAGCAGATCAGTCAATGGGCCAAAACCTGCATGAACTGCCAGTCCTCCAAAGTGCAGGTTCACAACAGAGCGCCCACACAGACATTTGAACCAGCATGCCACAGGTTCAGCCATGTGCATATCAACATAGTGGGGCTGTTACAGTTTCCCGTGGGGTGAGATACCTCTTGACCGTGGTTGACCACTCCACAAGATAGCAGGAGGAAGTCCTTCTGGCTGATACCACCACAGAAATCTGTACCAGGGCCTTCATCGACACATGGGTGTCCAGATTCGGGGTCCAAAAGCACCTAACCTCAGACAGGGGGGGCATAATTTACATCTGGACTCTGAGGAGCACTGGCAAACTTCCTGGGGATGCAGCTCCACCATGCTGTGGCATATCAACCTCAGACCAGTGGGTTGGTGGAATGCTTTCATAGGCACCTCAAGGCAGCCTTGATGGCCCAGCACAAGATTCCCAACTGGATGGATGAACTGTCTTGGGTGCTGTTGGGGATTCGTACCACACAGAAGGAAAACTTCAATGCCTTGGTTGCAGAGATGGTCTATGGCATGCCTTTAATTATTCCGGGGAGTTCCTGGCCCCTGACAAAGGCCCAGAAGACACTGCAGCAACCCTTGAGAACTTGCGGGAAAAACTGGGGTCCTTGGTCCTGGAGCAACCCCCAGAACACGGCCAGCCCAAACATAACATCCACAGGGACTTAAAGATTTGTCAGTACGTATTTGTGAGAAGGGGTGCACACTGGCCGCCCCTTCAATGATCCTACAAAGGGGCTTACAGGGTTGACAGGGACAACAGCTCCTCCCTCGTCCTCAATATTGGCGGTAAGGAGGAGACTTTTTCCATCAACTGCCTGAAACCAGTATATGTGGCCTGTGATGAGCCAATCTCCACTCCTCCCCCGTGAAGCAGGGGCAGACCACCCAAGGCAATGGACAATGGCTCAATCATCGGTTCTGGAGGGGTTTGTGTAGCAGTTCACGCACAGAGATGTGAACTGGTAGGAAGTTGGCGAATTCTGGACGTATGGCCAGCCATTCGCAGGCCAGTGTTCCGATGATGCAGAGTCCTGACATCAGTGCTTGGGCCCCATATAAGCGCGATGGCCAGAGCAAGAATCCAGTCTTATTTTCCAAGGCTTCGGTGTGTATATTGTTCTTCTCCATGCTCGCGTAATGAAAATGCAACAACAATTACATTTGAGGATATGTTCATTGTGTTTTAAGTTTCACAGGAGTTGAAACAGTTTCTTAACATTGTGGACCCTGCCAGGAAACAATTGTTTTAGATCTGGTCAGGTGCAATGATACAGGACTAGTTAATGGTCTTATGTCAAAGGATCCTATGAGGAAGAGTGATCATAACTCGACAGAATTTGACAGTGAGTAACTTAGGACTGAAACTATTGTTTAAACAAAATGTGATTAAATTAGCTGAAGCTGACTAGGAAAACAGATGTAAGAAAAATGCCATAAGCCCTATTCTGCAGGCAGTTTAATACTGTACAGAGCCATTGGGCAAGCCAGGCAGAGGAGCACTGAAAGAAAATTTGTGGCACTCTCTATCATAGAAAATTATTGAGGCTAGTTCATTACCACAGAACCATAGAACACTAGAGCACAGATATAGGCTCTTCTAGTCTGTGCCAAACTATTTTTCTGCCTAGTCCCACTGACCTGCACCTGAACCATATCCCTCCATACCCCATCCCATTCATGTTCCTGTCCAAATTCTCATTAAATTGTCAAAATTGAGCCCGTATTTATCAATTCAGCTGGCAGTTCATTCTACACTCCCACCACCCTCTGCTGAAGGAGTTTATCCTAATGTTCCCTTTATACTTATCCCCTTTCACCACTCTTTTGTTCAATATATTCAAAAGGGAGAAATATAGTGGGATCAAGGGATATGGAGAGAAAGCAGAAATAGAGTATTAAAGTCTTATGATTAGCCAAAAATTGTATTAAATAATGTGGAGCAGGCTCAAAGGCCTGCATCTGTATGTTTGAAAGGAAGAGACCTACAATGCAACCCGAAGCACAATAGCTGAGATGATTCCCCAAGGTTGCAGAAGGAGAGGATGGCAGAGGGATTGAGTATGTGTCAGTGGTAGAGAATTCTATATTAGGAGAATTGACCCCATCCTCTACAGTTAAAAACTAGAACCTAATGGCACATGAATCCTATCCTGTTCCAGAGCATGGGAAACCTTAAGAAAGAATGAAAAGTATTTGGAAAATGAGGGGGAGGAAAATCCAACTGTTGCAAATCATGTCAGAACAAATTTACTCTTAGTATTTACAAAAATGTTATTTTTTAAAATAAATCATTCAAATCGATTTCAATATTTAAAAATGTCTAACAGTGCAACAGATCTAAGAACAGTCAGACCAAAACACACGAAGTAATGCAAAGCAAGAGAAATATCAAGGAGTTACTGTTTCAGGATTTATTGAAGGATCCGGAGGATGCCGCTCAGATGATGTGATCCAATGATGCAAATATATTTAAAATAAAAGAGGAGAAACATTAAAAAGCTAATGCATGCAAAGAGGATAAAACTCCATACAAATAGATTATCCAGTAAAACCCCTGTTATCCACAATTCAATCAACCAGCAGGCCTCAAGAAACAGGCAAAAAATTGCACAAAATAAATTGGTAAAAAATATGGGTTTAAAATAGATATGGCCTTGCCGTTAGTTTGCCAATCATGTAGCATAACCTCAAGCAACTGGAAGATTCACTTATCTGACATCTACCAATCCTATGGTTCCAGAGACCAGGAATTTTACTGGATTGGTATAATTTAAAGGAATCTGAGAAGTGACAGCAGAGGTATACATCTATTTATTAATGGATTTGAAAAGGAGGAGTTCCAGATGGATAAATAACATTTTGCTGCTAGGAGGAGATATATCTAACTCATAAAGGGATCAGTGATGAGCAACTAGTTTCCAGAGGAAGGACCAGATAAATGATTGGGGACTCTGCGGTCCCCCTGACGGCCGCAGCACGTTTAAGTAAAAGACTTGTTTGCTTTTCATCTCAGGTAACATAATTTAATTTTTTTTTATAATGTAATCTGTCAGAGAGAAACATGGAAGAAACCAAAACCTGACTGCTTCAACAAGAAGGGGGCCCATGAATTTTGAGCAGGTGGGAGGGGGGGGAGGGGTCATAGCCAAAAAATAAAGTTGAGAATGGCTAATATAAATTATTACTATACAAACTTTAAATGTCCTGAAAACTTCTTGGGGTTGCCATTTTTCTAGCATGGTGTGGTGTGCACCTGGAAGCCCTGCCTGGGAGAGTGGTGGATGCAGACTGCAGATGCAAAGTGTCTAGATGAGGACTTGAATTATTGAGGCATAGAAGGGCTTGGGCTAAATGCTGGAAGATGGGATTAATACAAATGGGAGCCCAGTGGTCAGCGTGGACATAGTGGTTCTGCTTCCCTGCTTTATGACTCTCTGACTCTGTGATCTGTGACCCCTTGGCCATATCCTTTATGTTTTGCCTATTTGAGAGTATACTGAAATGCATTTTAAATGTGGTTTCTAATTTCATCACCTCTTCTGGATGCAAGTTCCTGTGTATTACTCAGTAAACATCTTTTTAAAATTCTTATAGCATTCTGATAAACCTTCTCTGCACTTTCTCTAGTGCAATTAATACCTTCCTTTATTGTGGCAACCAAAACTGTGTGCAATATGTGCAATCTAACCAGTAGTTTGTAAAGTTGCTTCATAATGTCACAACTTTTAGATTCGCTGACCCGACCTATGAGGAGGAGGAAGGCTGGATTCAGACATTACTGAGAGGAGGATTGTAACAAATTAAATATAAATTTTAAATTTAGACATACAGGCCTTTCAACCCAGGAGCCCATGTCACCCAATTACACCCAATTGACCTACAATCCTTGTTCATTTTTTGAATGGTGGGTGGAAATCAGACACCCATAGGAAACTCAGCAGACACAGGGAGAATGTACAAACTCCTTACAGACAGCACCGGATTTGAATCCCAATTGCTTCCACGGTAAGTGTTGTGCTAACTGCTATACTGACCATGCCACCTTAGAACAACATGGAACAGTACAGTAAAGTACAGGCCCTATGGCCCATGTTTTGCAACAAACTATACTAACATACTCCATAACAGTCTAATCCTTCCCTACCTCACAATGATAACCCTTTATTTTTCTTAGATCCATATGCCTATCTAAAAGTCCTTTACATATCCCTATGGAACCAACCTCCACCACCATCCCCTGCACTACATTCCAGGCATCCAACACTTTCTGTGTAAAAACTTACCTCTGACATCTCCCCTAAACTTTCCTCCACTCACCTTAAACAGACATCCTCTGGTTTTTGCTACTGCTCCCCCAGGAAAAAAGGTGCTGGCTTCCTACCCTATCTATGCCACTCATAATCTTATAGACCTCTAATAAGTCACCTTTCAAGCTTCATCATTCTAAAGAGAAAAGCCCCAGCTCTGTCAACCTTACTTCATAAGACATGTTCCCCAATCTGGCCAACACCTTGGGAAATTTCAAGTGTGCCCTCTCCTAAATCCTTCCTGCAATGAGGCAACCAGAACTCTACTGAATACTCCAACTGTGGTCTAACCAGCATTGAAGAAGACGTTACTAAATATGTGGAATGTACAAGTAAACACGTTTGTCAAGGATATTTCAATACACATAAATGAGTAATTACTTCTCGGCATGAAAAAATAATGTGGTTATAGACAACTTGGAAAATAGGAATTTAAACAGGAGAGAGATCAAAGGGGTCTGAAAGCACAAGAACAAATCATGAGACATAGGCTGCTTGGGCCACGACTAAAACAAACTAAGTAGTTGGGGTTATTGCCAAAGAGGTGAAATGGAAAAGTAGAGAAGTTATGCTAAACTTGCATTGAACTTTGTTCAGTCAACACTTGAACACCACAATAGAGAAGGTTTATGAAAAGAACATTGAAGAACAAGAAAAAGTTGAAGAAAAAAAAACAGACAAAAGGCTGATGAGGAAAACTGGAAGCCAATCAATATAAAACCATATAATGGTTTACAGCGCGGAAACAGGCCATGGTCAGCCCTTCGAGTCCACGCCGATTCACTTGAACAACTCCACTAGCTCAACCCTCTCCACTCTGCCCTTAACCCTCCAACCCCCTCACCTCCATGTACACATCCAACCTTCTCTAAAATGAGAGAAAGGACCCTGCCGCAACTCTCTCATTCGGAAGTTCATTCCATTCTACCACCACTCGCTGAGTGAAAAAGCATCTTCTAATATTCCTCCTAAAGTTTTGCTCCCTTACCCTTAACTTATGCCCTCTTGTTCCAACCTCCCCTGCCCTCAGGGGAAAGAGTCTGTTTATGTGTAGTCTATCTATTCCTTTCATAATTTTAAATACCTCTATCAAGTCCCCTCTCAGCCTTCTACATTCCAATGAATAAAGTCCCAGTCTCCTTAAACTGTCCTTGTAACCCAGATGCTGTAAGCCAGGTACCATCCTTGTAAATCTTCTCTGCACTCTCTCCACCTTATCTATATCCTTTCTATAATTTGGAGACCAGAACTGAGCACAGTACTCCAAACCTGGCCTCACCAATGCCATAAACAGCCGCAGCATCACTTCCCAGCTCATATATGCTATGATTTATGAAGGCCAGCATACCATATGCCTCCCTGTCTACATGGGAGTCCACGTTCGATGAACTCTGTACCATAACCCCCAGGTCCCTCTGCTCCTCTGCATGCCTCAATGCCCTCCCCTTAACTCCATATGTCCTATTCTGGTTATTTTTACCGAAATGCAGCACCTCGCACTTGTCTACGTTGAATTCCATCTGCCATCTTTCAGCCCACTCTTCCAAACAAACCAAGTCCTTCTGTAATCCAAGAAAACCTTCCTCACAATCCACTGCTCCCCCTATTTTCATATCATCCACATATTTGTTTACCCAGTTCACCAACCCCTCCTCTAAATCATTGCTATAAATGATAAACAAGAAGGGACCCAGCACCGATCCCTGAGGCACTCCACTTGTCACAGGCTTCCATCCTGACAGACAGTTAAAAAAAAATCTTCTGGAAGGACTCAGCTGATCAAACATGATCAGTTGGAGAAAATGATTTGTTGATATTTCATCAAGACTGAGAGGACAGAGGGCAGGCAGCCAGTATAATAAGAACTGAGTGAGAGGGGATAGACAGGGGACAGGAGATTATTGATGAACCAAGGAGGGGCGAAAGATGACCAGCAGATGGGGAGGATAATAGGGTGAAATCTAGAGGAAGGATATACTGGCTTTGGAGGTGGTGCAGAGAAGGTTCTCAAGGTTGATTTCAGTGATGAGAGGATTAGACTGTGAGGAGAGATTGAGTCATCTGTGACTGTACTCGTTGGAATTTAGAAGAATGAGAGGGGATATTTTTGAAATGTATCAAATTATGACAGGCAGAGATAAGATAAAGGCAGGTAAGTTGTTTCCATTGGTGGGGAAGATTATAACTAGAGCCTCAGGTGAAGGAGGACCTCAGTCTCACGCTGGTTTAAAATGGGAAGGGCATCAAGTTGGAAAATATCATTGTGTCCTGTCTCCAAAGAGAGGCTCCATGTAGAGTCCGGTGATAGAGTAGAGCGCCAGAAAGGCATGTTCCTCACAGTCAGCCCACAGAAACCAGAGACTAACTAACCCAAGAGTGGCTGATTACCTGCATTTCCTTTCAGAAATGCCTCCCTCAGTCAGTCCCATGGGGCATGAAAGAGGATATTTAAGAGGTGGAAGATCTGCAGAAGACAGTGTAACTGAGACACAAGGATAAATTGGAGAAGCCGCAAGTGCAACAAAATACAAGCAATGACGATTGAAACACAAAAACTGCTGGTGCCTGAATCTTGTACAAGCAATGAGAAATTGGAGTGACTCAGCAGGTCAGGCTGCATCCACATGGATGGAAATGTTCTGCTACCGTTTCAGATTGCGATCCTTTATTGAGACACCTAAAGCTCTCGTGAGTCTGAATAAATGATCTCCATTTGATAAGCTGACTGACCATTTGATAAAGATGACAATGAGATTATTGTCATAAACATTGAACAATGTACAAATGTACCGAAATTTGGATGGAATGGTCTGTTTATCTGCTGTATGTTCTGTATACTTTAACTCCATAAAACACAGGAGTGGAATTAGGCCATTTGGCCCAACAAATTCACCTCACCATTTCATCATGACTGGCTTACTCTCCTTTTTGACCCCATTCTCTTGATTCCCTTTCTAATCAAAAACCTATCTACCTCCATCTTAAGTATCCCCAATAACTTTACCTCTGCAGCCCTACACAGCAATGAACTCCACAGATTCACCATCCTCTGGGAGAAGAAATTCCTCCTCAATTCTACTCTAAAGGGACGTTTTTGTATTCTGAGACTGTGCCTTCTGGTCCCAGGCTTGCCCACTACAGGAAACTGCTCTATAATTCATATGGGTTGTGACAAGCTAACAAAAGTATGCCAGAAAACTGGAGAAGGAGCAGGCCTATTCCACCATTCACCATGATCATAGCTGATTTACTCTCTGTCTTATCACATCTGTGTCAGTTCTCCAGAATCATCAATTTTCTGATCTTTCTAAAATGCATCCACTTTTTTAGCTATCCCTAACGATCTCGCCTCCATTATCCTCTGCAGCACAGAATTTCAAAGATTCACCCCTCTCAGCAAGTAATTCTAACTCACATGAATTATAAATAACTGGCCCCTAATCTTGTATGTGGTTCTTTCACCCGTGGAAATATTTTGACAGTCTTGCTCTGAAAAAAATTCAAAACTGTTTTCATAAGGTCAACTCTTATTCTCATATGCTCCAAAGAACATTGATGTAATTTAATTTAAACACTGAGTACCTGTAGTGAACTGTTCAAGGAAACCCTTTAAAATTTGTGAGTGATTGTAAGTGGACAAAGTCTTCTAGATTAGAAAATAGAACATTACAGCACAGTGCAGGCTCTTCAGCCATGATGTTGTGCTGACCTACTCCATAACAATATAACCCTTCACTACCACACACCTATTTTTCTGACATCTATGTGCCTGTCTTAGAGTATTTTGAATGTCACTATTGTGTCAGCCTTAACCACCACCTCCTGCAATGTATTCCAGCCAGCGACCATTCTTGGTGTAAAAACATTACATCTGACATCTCCCATAAATTTTCCACCTCCTTTCACCTTAAATAGATGCCTTCTGGTATTTGCCATTGTCACCCCCAGAAAAGGGCTTGTATACAAGCTCCATAAAGTTACATCTCAAGCTTTGTTACTTCAAAGAAAAAAACCCTAGCTCCATCAACCTTACCTCATAAGACGCATTCTCCATTCCAGGCAACATCCTGGTAAATCTTCTCTTTAAATCATCTACATCCTTCCTGTAATAAGGTGGCCAGAACTGAATGCCATACTCCAAGTGTGATCTAACCAGAGGTTTATAGAGCTACAACATTACCTCACACCTCTTGAACTCAATTCCCCCGACTAATGAAGGTCAACACCATACGATTTCTTAACTGCTCTATTAAATTTCAGGGCAAACTTATGTTCGAATATGCAATAACAAGTTGTAGGAAGTTTTAATGATAAAGCGCAAATATTATCAATGGATTATTTATTTGCCTTTGCATACTTCCTTGATATTAAAAGTGATGAAATATTTTCTTTCTGAAGACACAATCCATTAATATATATTGCCACTATTTTTATTTCTTCCCAAAATTTTTGCAATGGTTGTAGCAAGATGGTAGATTTTGCAAGCAAAACTAGCTGAGTATAAATTCAGCATAAAATAAAACTCCTGATATCTGGTTCCTATGGGGTTTGGTATATGCCAGATAAGTACATTTTCCAGTTGTTTAAGACTTGCTCTTAAAATGCCTAACTAATACACTTGCATTAAGAATAAACAGTTTAAAAGACAAAAATACTGTACTTACACTGAACCAACTTCATTTTCATGAACATATATATAATCCTTAAAGCATTTTGCTTTATTGTCAGTCAAATTTTTTGAAAATATTTAGCCGTCGCAGTACCTGCAGATTCCTCCCCTCCACAGAGTTGCCTGAATGACAAACAATAACATTAGAGATAATTTACCCGCCCCACCTCCCCCACCTCCCCAAGTTTACAGATAAAGCCTCTGACCAGGGCAACTCTTACTAAGCGGGGATAAGGAGACACATCAAGAGCCTCATCCCCAACAACGAGCCGCATCAACCAGCTCTTCATCCTGGGCGGTGCCATTTCTGTTTCATGTAACTTTATTCAAACAGCTGCTATGAGCAAAGCATCACTAAGGCATTCTACTGGCTGAATATTTGCGCCCATCTGAACCAAATATTTATGTGTTACTTCAGAGAACATTAACTTTTACAATTTTAAACGTACATATTGTTTACCTACAGTGAACAATATGGTAATACGTACAGTGTATTACCATATTTTATTTGTACTTAATTTTTAAAAATTTATTTTCCTTGATATTTTTGCCAGTTGCTTGGATTCTGAATACCAGGGGTTTTATTGTATTTACAAATGCTGCAAGTAAATTGGTATTTCCAGGCTAGTAAATGCATTTTACCATTGGCTATCAGATACACTTGTCATCTCTTTCCTCTCTTCTGGTCCTCCTTGATATACTTAATATCACCCCTTCCTAATTTAGTTTTAAAAAGTTTCCAAACCCAAAACATTGACTGAATTTCTACCCATGAATGCTACCTGACCTGCTGAGCCCTCCAGCTTCTCATTGTTTGCTGAAGATTCCAGCATTTGCAGTTTTTATGATTCTCTTTAAGCTTGTTATCAACTCTTCAGTGGTTACACCAGAGACACGTATGCTTGGGCTAACATTGGTAAGGCTAATTTACGTCCAAATGAATGATGCACAGAAGCAATAAATCAAAGCAACAATAAAGAAGGAATCAGAACAAAGGACATTTTTTGATTTTTGATAAGTAATGGTCATGGCTAAATCTTTGTAAGCAGTCCCTTGGGTTCAAAGATGAATTTATTCCACTCCAGTGTTTCGGATTCTGAAATGACGAATCAGGCCAGTTAGGGAACTGTAGATTCTTCCACAGATGGAGCAGGAGATGATTGATGGAGCAGCCTGGATGGTAGGTTGTGAGGTGGTGCACTCCTTCTGTCTGTCCATGCTACCAATGCATGCTATTCAGATTCTCAATGCCATCAACTTTGAATAGTCATATGTGAAGGATTTATGGGGGTGAAACCCCTGAATCCATTCCCCTATCTGCTAATCTCTTTGCATGTTAGAAGAAACAAAATTTATTGTAACGAACATGTCACAAAATCCAATGTTTTGTAAATACTGCAATAAATTATATTTTCAAAAAATAAATTAGTGCAAAAGAAGAGGAAGAGTGGTAGAGTCTGTGGGTCATTGTCCATTCAGAGATCTGACGATGGAGGGGAAGAAACTGTTTTTGAGCCTCTGGGCATTGGTCTTCAGGCTCCTGTACCTCCTTCCTGATGGTAGCAGAGTGTCCTGGATGGTGGAGGTCCCTGATGATAGAGGCTGCTTTCTTAAGACACTGCCTCTTGTAGATGTCCTCAATGAAGTGGTCTGATGCCAGAGAAGGTGCTGGCCGAGTTCACAAATCTCTATAGTCTTTTCCTGCTCTGTGCATTGACATCTCCATACGAGTCAGTGATGTAACCAGTCAGAATGCTATTGTTGAGGTGTGTTGTGTCGATTGTCAGTGATGAGGAGATGTTGTTTCCAATTGGTACTAACTGTAGTCTTCCAATGAGGAAGTCAAGAATCCAGTTGAAGAGGGGAGTGAAGAGGGCCAGGTTTTGGAGCTTGTTGACCAGTACTGAGGGAATGCCAGTGTTGAAAGCTGAGCTGTAGTTGATGAAAAGTATCCTGATGTATTTGATACTGTTGTCTAGGTGATCCAAGGCTGAGTGGAACGCCAGCAATATTGCTTCTCCTGTGGAGCAATTGTGGTCAATGGCAAATTGCAGTGGGTCTAGATCTTTACTTAGGTATGTTAATTCTGGCCATGACCAATCTCTCAAAGCATTTCATTACAGTAGATGTGAGGCCTAGTGGGCGATCGTCATTGAGACAGCTCACCCTGCTCTTCCAGGGCCCTTTTGAAGCGGGTGGGAACCTCTGACTGCAGCAATAAGAGACCGAAAATGTCTGTGAACACTCCAGCTCATTGATTGGCACACATTTTCAGTACCCAGCCAGGTATGTTATCAGGGCATGACACCTTGTAAGGGTTCACCCGCTTGAAGGACGTTCTGATGTTGGCCTCAGAGTTAGGAATCACAGGGTCGTCAGCTTCTGCAGGGATGCTCATTGGAATGATTGAGTTCCACACAGCCACCTTTCTCAGAGTAAAGAAGCATCCCCTTGTGCTGCACCTAAATGTTTGCCCCCTAACTCTCATCTCATGTCCTCTACTTTGAATCTCCCCTATCCTCAATGGAAAAAGTCTATCCACATCTACTCTATCTATCCCCCTCAAAATTTTAAAAAGCCTTCTACCCTCCAAGGAATAAAAACTTAACTTGTTTAACTTTTCTCTATATCTTAGGTGCTGAAACCCATGGATCATTCTGGTGAATCTTCTCTGTGCTCTCTCTATTTTGTTCACATCCTTCCTATAATTTGGTGGCCAGAATGGAACACAATATTCCAAATTTGGCCTCACCAATATCTTGTACAATTTTAATATTACCTCCTAACTCTTATACTCTAGGCTCTGATTTATAAAGCCCAGTATTCCAAAGGCCTTCTTCACTACACCATCCACCTTCAGGGAACTGTGTACCATTATTCCAAGATCTCCCTGTTCAATTGCACTATTTAGCACCCTGCCATTCACCATGTATGTCCTATTTTGCTTAGTCCTACCAAAATGTAGCACCTTACACATGTCAGCATTAAACTCCATTTGCCAACTTTCAGCCCATTCTTCTAACTTGATAGTTTGTGAGAGACTTTTTCAGATTAGCCTGGTTTACGTCCCATACAGAGACCTGGAAGTCATCGGGATGTGCTGTCTCACGGCTGATGATCACAGTGCTCAGCCCATTCAATGCCAGCCTGATGTTACCTGAGGGCAGATTGTACATGACAGCCAAGATGATGGCGATGAAATCCCTTGGCAAGTAGAATGGTTGACGTTTGATCACCAGATATTCCAGGTCAGGGGAGCAGGATTGGAACATAACCATCATGCTTTTGCACCATGATGAATTGATAATGATGCACACACGGACTACTCAGATTTTTACTGTCTGCGCAGCCCTCAGCTCCTGAATGTCATGTCTCGGTGAAGCAAATAACACATCAATCTCTGATATCCTTCTGCTGGTCTAATCTGCCTCTGAGTTCATTTCCATTTTATTTTTTAAAGATTGTACATTGGCCAGAAGGATGGTTGGGAGTGAGGTTCTCAGGGCCTTGAGCCTTAATTTAACATGTAGCCTACCCCCCCCCCACCCCCCACACTCCCACGCTTGCATGTGCATGGTCAGGTCTTCTTTAAATGGCCCATGCATCAGCTGTTTGGAATACACTGTTTTGAGACTCTAGTGTCAAGGATGGAATGACATGGCCTGCCCAGTGGAAATAGTAAAGTATAGTTGGCTAAATGGAATTGGCTAAGTGTATCTAGTGGCTCAGACTTCAAATCTGCTGACAACACCACAGTAACAGGTTGAATTTCAAATGATGAATTCCAGAACTTTTAGATTCAAGAACAGTTATTTTCAAATCCATCAGCTATCAGGCTCTTAAATCTCCTCATACTACCTTATAGGTTATGGGAGGGATTGGGAAAATGTAGGTTGGTTTCTCTGGGGCATAGGAGAGAGAGGAGACATGTTAGAGATTTATAAAATCATGAGAGGTATTAATATAGTGGATAATCAGAATCATTTCCCCAGGATAAAAGCATCAAACACTAGAGGACACGTGTTTAAGGTGGAGGGGAAGACACTAAAGGGAGATATGTAGGGTAAATACCTTACACAGTAGGTGTTTGGAATGAGCTGCCAGGAGTAATAGTGGAAGCAGATACAATAGTAGCATTTAAGAGACTTCTAGACATTCGTGAACTACTCTTTGCAGATGATGCTGCTTTAGTTACCCATTCAGAGCCAGCTCTCCAGCGCTTGACGTCCTGCTTTGCGGAAACTCCCAAAATGTTTGGCCTGAAAGTCAGCCTGAAGAAAACTGAGGTCCTCCATCAGCCAGCTCCCCACCATGACTACCAGCCCCCACCCCCCCCCCGCCCCACATCTCCATCGGGCACACAGAACTCAAAACGGTCAACCAGTTTACCTACCTCAGCTGCACCATTTCATCTGATGCAAGGATCGACAAAGAGATAGACAACAGACTTGCCAAGGCAAATAGCCCCTTTAGAAGACTACACAAAAGAGTCTGGAAAAACAACGACCTGAAGAAACACACTAAGATCAGCATGTACAGAGCCGTTGTCATACCCACGCTCCTGTTCGGCTCCGAATCATGGATCCTCTACCGGCATCACCTACGGCTCCTAGAACACTTCCATCAGCGCTGTCTCCGCTCCATCCTCAACATTCATTGAAATGACTTCATCACCAACATCGAAGTACTCAAGCTGCCAGAGTCCGCAAGCATCGAATCCATGCTGCTGAAGACCCAACTGCGCTGGGTGGATCACGTCTCCAGAATGAAGGACTGTCGCCTTCCCAAGACCGTGTTATATGGCGAGCTCACCACTGGCCACCGAGACAGAGGTGCACCAAAGAAGAGGTACAAGGACTGCTTAAAGAAATCTCTTGGTGCCTGTCATATTGACCACCACCAGTGGGCTGATCTCGCCTCCAACCGTGCATCTTGGCGCCTCACAGTTTGGCGGGCAGCAACCTCCTTTGAAGAAGACCGCAGAGCCCACCTCACTGACAAAAGACAAAGGAGGAAAAACCCAACACCCAACCCCAACCAACCAATTTTCCCTTGCAACCGCTGCAACTGTGCCTGCCTTTCCCGCATTGGACTTGTCAGTCACCAACGAGCCTGCAGCAGACCCCTCAATAAATCTTCGTCCGTGAAGCCAAGCCAAAGAAGAGACACATTAATATGATGGAAGGATATCTATCGAGTGCAATCAGTCCTCTTAGTTTTGACTTGGACATCATGGTTGGCTTAGAGTAGACTATTGGACTGAAAGACCTGCTCCTGTGCTTTACTGTTCCATGTTGCACATTTGGCTCTAACCCTAATCATAAACTAGTCCAGGAACACAAAAGATCTGTTTACACTATTGAAACATCACTTATTTTTTCTGGCATTATCTGCAACTTTGAATATTTACCTATTTTTCCTTTTATTCTCTCTTGGCAGATTGTGGTAACTTAATGTCTACTTTTGTCATTTAATGTGTACTATTGTCATTGGTGTATATTACAAACCTATTTGGCTGCAGCAAGTGAACACTTCAATGTTTCTGTCTATGTAAATGACAATAAAGTCTTATTATTCATTAGATTCTCACCCTTGTCCATTTCAATGAAGCTGAAGTGGTGAAGGTGAACGTCTTTAATTTTCTGGCAGTAAACCTTTCGAAATGAGCTGACCTGGACCAATCATATTGATGTGATGGTCAAGAAATTACACTAGCTCCTCTACCTTCTTAGAAGACTAAGGAAATTTGGTATGTCCCCCATGTCACTCAGCAACCTCTACAGGCATCACTATGTGGAATGGGAGTTGCTCTGCCTAGCTGCAGAAGGTGGTGAATGCTGCTCCAAGCGTCACACCAACCTCCCTATGCCTCCTTCAACTCCATGTACCCCTCCCTCTGCCCATGAAAGGCAGCCAATATACTGAAAGAGCACCCCCCCCCCCATCCATCCAGATCCAGGACACATTCTCTTCTCCTTCCTGCCTTTCAAGAGTGTGAAATCATGCACCAGCAGGCTTAAAGACAGTTCTTTCCTTGAGGTCATCAGGCTACAGAATGAACCCACAATAGTACTCTCATGCTGCCTTTGCTCTCTACTCATTGTCATTTGGTCTTCTGTAACTCTTGTCCTGCTACTTTGAATAGGTATATGAATATTTTGAGGTGACCCATTAGATTGCTTGTGGAAGAACCATTCTCACTGTACTCAGTATAAGGTGACAATCAACTTGAAGTTTCACTTGAATATGGATCTAGAACAGGACCCTGACATTGGTTCACATCCTTCTAGTGAATTTGGAGGATATTGCAAAGACAAAGTTGGTGGTAACCATCATCCAGTGACTTGAGTTGCCTGCTCAGGATAGCCCAGGTCTTAGAAACATGTTGGATTACAGTGATCATTACAGATAAACAACCATATGCTTTCTGGTGATTATTTCCCCCCTCAAATGAACAAAAGTGTCATGAAAAGCAGCTATGAATTTCATCATTAATGGCTGACCTCACGAAGAGATGGCTCCTAATATATTTCAAGTAGTTCAGTGTCTTGCTTTATTTTCAAAGAGCAGTGTTGTGTAATGCAGGCAGATTGGTAGAGGACTGATGCTGGCAATAGATGAGTGCAATGCCCATGTTTCTCATATGCTTTAGTGAATGAGTCAACTCTGACTTGGAGCTCAGTCTATGAGTGCATGCGAACATAATGAAAGTGTCACCATGATGAACTCAACAGAGGTATAGAGGCAGCAGAAAACTCAGTGGGTGGGAGACTCCAAATATCTCCCCAACTCTGTCCCTGACATGGCCACCCTTCACTTCAGCCCAAAATGACCTTTTCAGTCCAACTATGCTCCTTCTCCTGTCAGAGGCCATTTCCCAACAAAATAAAAGCAAGGCCTTTGGGGTAGGCCATTTTCTCTTGGAAGCTTTTTGGCACAAATTAATTATCTATATCTGTAAAATGGGGGATGTATCAGGGGTTCCTAAAAAAAAATGATGACAACTTTAGAGAGCCTACAAGGAAAGAAATCACCAAGATCCTCCTCACTTGCCTCTCCCCCGTGGCTGAAGAGCTGCTCCTACATCACAGTGTGAATTCCAACCATCGAGAACTATAGTGGACATGAACTTCAATACATGGCAATGTTAAGAAAAGTACAGGGAGCAGCACCAGCCACGTGAGGATTTTTATTTACCTCAAAGCTTTTTTTGAAGCTTTTAACGTCATCAATTATAACCAATAGTGTAATGATCTCCCCAAATTTAATTGCCAGAAAAAAAAACACCAGTTTCTGTTTGTTTCGTGACAGTGTGCAAACTATGTCTCTAACCCATGTGTCTGCAACAAAGCCAAACTTGGTGCAGATCTGTCTCAAGCAATGGTGAGTTTAGGCCCCAATCTTCTTGCACATAATCTCCAACAAATTCCCCATGCGATTGGGATTACTCTTCAGAATGAATGGGAAATTGTTCTACTGACTGCAACTTCATTGCAGGCCAAAGTCATCCAAAAATCATCAGGGAAACTGCATGCAGAAAACACCTGCTTAGATAAAAACGATCTCTCGTTAAATTCAAATTTCTTGAAGTGTGTAATCCAAAGAGTTCAGATCTTCAGATAAAAGGCTGATAAAATGAAGTTGTTATTTATTGCCACAAAATATTTTTTGAAATATATTATCATAATTGAAATTTACAAATAGTCATAGGGCATTGAAAATCTCCAAAATTATGGGGATAATTCATATATTATTTGTTTTTTCAACGAATGAATAAATAAAGTTTTTTAAAAAATTATGGGGATAATATTAATTTCATAATGTTACATTTTTTCTCAAACATCTAATGTTAATGTTTCATTCATCAGCAAGAAAGGATTCAACTATCCACTGTCAATTAATATGCATACTCTCCAGAGCAGTTCGTGTCAGGCTTTGAGCATGACTTAATTAATTTCTGGGCAGAGATATTGACACAATAGCCCAGGCAGGGCTCCTTTTGCCATGTATAATTGTGCATCCAGTTGCATGTATTGATCCTTTTGCCATATCGTACATTTCTCTTACAGCTGGCTGACTTCAATCTTTTAATCATACTTCCTCTACCTCTGAGCCCTACAAAATTTTAAACATTAACCATGCTTGCTTTGCTCACTTTGTTATGATACTTGCAACTTTTAGTTTTAATTTTAATCTATTATTAGTTTTGTTTGATTTTTTTCTTTACTCAATTGATCTAAATCACACTACAAATTATTAACTACATTCTGTCTTCATTGCTCTTCCTGATTTACTGTACTTTATAATTAAAATCGCCATTAATGTTACTAACCAGATAACCTATGTGGAAATGTATACGCATCTTCCATTCCATTACATGCACTCCTGAAAATTACATCTTCTGAAATTCATTCCCCACCTCACCTCCTCCCACAACATCATGTCTTCATAGTGTCTTCACTTTAATTAGCAATATTTCAAGGGAATCAAAC
This sequence comes from Narcine bancroftii, assembly GCF_036971445.1. Classification (NCBI taxonomy): domain Eukaryota; kingdom Metazoa; phylum Chordata; class Chondrichthyes; order Torpediniformes; family Narcinidae; genus Narcine; species Narcine bancroftii. Next base: position 208,017,532 of record NC_091474.1, read on the forward strand.
CTGTGTGTGTGTTTTTTTTTAAAAAAATGCTGCTAATACATTTGTTTTCTATGAATCCAACAGAATCTCATTAGGACCCAATGATTCATGACTCCAGCAAGTGCCCAAGCAATTTCAACTCTGGTCTCCTTAAACACCTAAGATATGCCCCACTGGCTTTCAAGACATGCTCATCTTTTTCATCCTTTCAACCTCTCATGGATGTCTGTCACATAATTTCAAAGTTCTCAAGAATATTCATGTATAACAATATCCAATAACATGTCAGCAAGTTAATCTTCAGTTAATACTTTCAGGAATATTAATTCTCTTCTTACTGCTCCTCTCCAGTTTCTCAGCTGTTTTTATTTTTTAAATTTATTTAATTTTTTTAAAATTTACTGTTATTTGCCACAGCGATGCAATAAAGATTGTACTTATTTTGCTATTTTCCTTCTTTGGATCCTGACTGTTCTACTAACACTTTATAGTTTGGTTTTTTTTTGCTCGGATTCAATGTGATAATACAGAACTCTACTCTTTGTTCAATTGCACTGATGGTTTCAAAAATAAATCACTTTTTATTCTCATGTATGTGAAAATGTTTCTTGTTTGCAATTTATGCTACATTTTACCTCATTTTACATTTGTTTCTCACTTATATCACAGTTTTCACATGTGTCAATAATATACAAAAAGTAATGCAAAGCTAGACGTACATTGGAAAATGCACTCTAGTTCTTGTGGTAAAGCATTGTCCAGGTTAAAGAGCTAGATTGTGATCTGGCGACTCCTGGTTTACTGGTTATCATCAAAGATGCGCAGATATTTTAATCTCCAAAAGAGAATTTGGAGACAATCTTTAAACTTAAAATATTTCGACCTTCAATGTAATTATGTCAAAGTCATTTGACATAAAATCATTCACATACTATAGCATCACCTAAATAAAGTGAACGTTCATCTTATAGCAGGCAATTGAGTTGTATAAACCTTCCAAATGTTTCTCCAACTTCTCCAAATTGAAGTCGCTGAAATCAGCCCCAATACAATCTGGTGCGTCCAGTTGGCTTTTCGGTTCGACGAGCTTGTTCGTCAACACTTCTCTCTTCTTCGACAGACATGATTTAGTTACTGAATGCTTCTTTGTGTTTGATCCGTCTTCTAAAATTTGTTTCTGAGGTTTTCGGAGGTGCAACGAATTCTGGAACTTCAATAAAGGCTGGTTTCAAGAGCCCAGGGGGTTGTGCGGAAGAGATTTCGGCGTCAAGCCTGACTTTCGGATGATGTCAATACCCACCTTTGGTCAGTCAGGGCCACAGTGGGAGGGCTGGGGGTCGGCATAGTCCTTGCCTACTCGGGCAGAGTGGCCACTGCTTCTCCCCTTCCTGGGTGGATCGCAAATGCACCAATTCTTTCTATTCCCCGCGGGGACAATGGGATGTCCAGCTGTGATAAAGCCAGGCTCTGGGAGATTGCCGAGAGTTAACGGTGGGGGGTGGGGGATTGAGTCGCCACTGAAGACGGGCAGTATTATCCACCTTCTCTCTGGAGCTGCTGCCTATCGATTGATTTTCACAGCCGAGGATTAATTGCATGCAAATATTGTGTGTGTGTGTAAAGCTCACATGGAGTCCACTCAACCTGGTAAATAAAACAAGGTTTAATAATATGAATTCTTCTATTATTCCCAAAAATGTATATTTGCCTAATTGGGGAATTAGAAAACAGGGGAAAAGCTGGGAATACTCGCAGCTCAGAGAATATCAGCCCAACAGGGGAAATTAGCTAACCTTTGACATGTAGCTGGGATGAAGTGGTTGGGCTGGAATTCAAAGGAGAATGGTAATTATTGGGGTTCTGGAACGCTCCGGGAGAGGACGATCTTTTTCAATGGAAGGGCGCTGATTTGGCAAACATTGGACAACGGCTTCCAAGTGTTGGCGCTCCTTGCATTGTCTGGCTTTGCCCAGCGGAATAGCGATCGTCATTCGTTGCTGGAGGTTGCGCTGGGAAGCGGCGATAGATTTCTATATGCAGTCAGTGCTTATCGAATGCGATAAGAAACGAAGCGCTGGCGGAAGATCTTCTGACAATGAGAGCTCGCCTGCCGAGCCGTTCTCCAAGTCTTCAGACTTGGCTGCTTTCCCCATCTTCTCCACTCCTGTTACTCCAAGCATCATGTGGTTTCAAGTATCGCTGTCTCAAGACAACTTGGAACCGGGTGCATTCACGTGAGCAAAATAACCAATTTGGTCAAGGTTACATTGCAGCCGCGGGAGTTGCGTCGTGAACGAAGTGCGAGGAGCCGCGACTTGATGGTGCCACCATCACCGTGACCCTGCCCCTCCCCCCCTCAGAGGGGGCCAGCTATGGCCATTTGCTCCTGGTGTCCCCCTGGAAGTCCTTATTTAAAGATCGCCCGTCGGCGATTGACCATAAAAATCAAGTAAACGAGCTTTGAGAGAGCCTTTTTTAGCTAGACGATTTCTCCAAAGAGAAATTCGGAATTTGGAGGTTGACAGGAAGCGTATTTATGAAAATTAGATATGGATTTTGTTTTGCGTGGCCGGGGTAGCCGCTGTGTTTTACATGTGTGTGTCTATGCGCGGGGGTGTTTCCACTCTCCCCTTACTCTCTTTTTGACAAGCGAAGTACATTTCCATTCCAGTTTCATAGCGCTCCCGGCGCAACCCAGCCTGTGAGAATCTCCTTGACAGGGTGTCAACACGTGATAAGGTGACAAGAGCTTCATAAATGTGCTGGCAAGAGTGAAAGAGGTTGAGAGAGGGTGGGACCGAGAGAGAGAGAGACCCAAAGAGGCGGGGGAGCGCCATGAGTTCCCGTGAGAGACAGGAAAGCGAGTGGGGGGACAGAGCGATCATGGACCTCACAGTTGCAAATGGAAATCACATCGACCGAGCGCTCTCTGAGAGGCAGCAGCGTATTAATCCAATCTTCACTTCCTTTCACTAGAGAAATCTCTTGAAGAGGAGGGGGAAAGGGACAGAACTGAAAGAGTCTGAGATCCGAATCAATCTAGCCTAACAAAAGAGACCCCCCGAGCCCAAAACGCGACCCGAATTGCTATTCCGAGGTTAAGATAAACGGTAAGTTAATGCCGAGGGTGCGTATTTCTATCATTCGAGAGATGTTGATAAGTTTTGAATGCTTTGGTTTTCCAAAGATTTTGCAACTCGTAAGATGCAGTTGCAGTTGAACGATGTTTGGTAATGATTGCAATTGGAGTTAAACTGGTGACAAAATTGATTCTTTTGTAAATAAATGGCAATTTTAATTGAACTTTGTCAGCTGGGGGGGGGGGGGGAAACGATAGTTAATTCCTCAAAACTCAAGACAGAGTTTAAAATAAAAGGAAAGTTCCCTAATTTCAAAGAGGACTGTTGGATCTCCGGTATGTCCCTTTGTGACTTCTCTGAAGGCTCCCTCCGGAGGGGCAGGTGCGAAGAATGTACCCACCTTTTTGTCCTTGCCTCCACTGCATTGGACGTTCATGACAAACAAATGCTTTGGTGAACACTATTCTATTGTGTAAGCTTATTTCGTAGATGGGCTATTGCTTGGTAACAAGTCCTTGTGGTCGCAAACGGTGGGTTCTGGTCCCGTCTAAAGCCCCCCTTCTTCCCTGAATGCGAACGAAACGTGAAAACAACCTCAATAAATGTGTCAGTAAAAAAATGCTGAAAAGAAAGTTTAAATGCAAGGAAAGTGAGATCGGATTATTATTGACTTTTAACAAAAGACTTGAGTTATATTTTAAGTATCAGCCAGGACCAAGAAGCTGATTGTCCTTCGGTGTATCGTGTTGAATGTCAATTGCATGTCTGTTTATAAAATATGCATATACTTAACTGAAACGAAAATGAGTGTCGCAAGGAAAATGATCTCGATCACCTAACGATGCTCCGCTTAATTCAGTCTGTCACCAAGTCATTCGCTACTCTGTACCAAATGTTTCATGTCTCCAAAACAATCAATCATCACATGATCAGCCAGTCATTGAATGAGTGGGCGAGACGCCAATCAGCTTTAATAACACGAAGGAGAGAGGACAACAAAACGTATTTGCACCGGCTACCTGACACCAATTAAAACTAGTAGATTCGTGTTTGATCTCTCGCTGAACCACGTTCCTGGTTTTAACAATGGCATTGTTTTTGTTCCCTTGCCGTTGGTTCGATGTCCGATTGAGAGCCAATGCACTGATCTATGCAAAATGCAGTCATCGCGGTGTAGTTCGATGTAGCAGAGGCCATCGTGCCGTGGCTCGAAGTTCCTGTCGATAATACCCAACGCATCCAACTGAGCAGATGTGAATCAGAAGCCATCACTTTCCACCACTTGCAATTCGAGATAGCTCACAAAACATCCAAATAGGGGTATTGGTTGGACGGTAATAGACTTTACAATTTGTTTAATTAGAATGAGCTTACTATTCCAATCGTACCAAAAATAGTTTCTGAGAATTTAGAACTAGCTGTACCTCAACAAGATGAAATTGGCTAATACCAGTTGCTTTTATCTTGATGATAAGGTAATGCCAATAAATATTTGATTTGAGGCCAAAATAAATCCTTTCCTAGCAGATGAACACCATAGGCTAGAGTAAAACCTGGTTCCATACATTGGACTTCATTTCAATTGCCTACTGCAGGTCACCGTACTGGGGAATATGCTGAATTATTAACAATCTTGATAGTCCATGAAATGTCACCTGAAGAACAAAACCCATTTCCTCTTTTGCTATACTTCTTCACATCGCCAACATAAGTTCCCTTGAGTAATAATCCAAATATTTACATGGCTCAGCCAAAACAGCTCAAATATATTGCACAACTCTTGTTCTAGCCATGATATCATATTGGCATTCTCCTGGGCTTCTAAGCAAATGACTCCTTCTCTTGTATGATTTGAAGGAAGCAGCAGAAAAATAAGCAAAGATCCTCAAGTCACCTGATTCATAATGTTTTCGTTTTCTACACCACAAGTGGTTTTTTTCATAGCAAGTGTCATTTATATCTTGGATGGATCATCTGGTGGTGGTGTCTATGGACACAAAATGAGGTGGAGAGGTTGTAAATACATTTTATTGCCAATTATACTGAAAATGGGAGGGGGGGGGGAAGAAGTTTATTCTTATTTGGCAGAGGCTGCAGCCCTTTGTTGGTAAAATTGTTCTTGTTTGTCAATTTAGTGGTGTATGATTGTCCTGTGGGAAGTCATGTAATTCCTGAATTATTGTTAATTGATTGGCAGTGTTCTTACATTTGAATCAAGTTATTCATTAGTATTTCAAAATATGTTATGTCACTTGTGCTGCAGTTCAAGAGATTTGATCTCTTTTTACTACTGAAATGAACAAGCATAAATGCTACCTTTTGGTTGATACATAAATAATCTGAGCTCTCTGATGAACACTAAAGAACCCTTGGCAATTTCCTCTGATATCCTTCTCAACACATCCTTCAGTCAACATTATTTATGCAGATTATCAAGTTCTGCACCTTTTTGCTTCTACATAAATTGGTCAATATGTTTTTGTGTATCACGTGCTGTCTGTGGTGAACATAAAATGACATATTGAGGTGTCAAGAAGCCCCATTTAAATTCATCTTTCTTATGTGTTTCTCTAATTCAATATTTAATTGTGCTTTATTTGCTGGGATGCATAAATTTGGATGCAAGATGGATATTTCTGGATTCTTAATAGTAGGGTAGTGAGGGATAGGCTTCCAATAATCTAACTAGTATGTGCCCAATCAGTGACTCAAGTTCAGTGTGGTAAACAGTTAGCACATAGTCTACGCAAATCCTGATATTTAATCCCTGGTTGTTCCAGCTCTCTTCAAACTCACATATTGCTCTAGTCTCTTCTTTCTCTATACCTTATCCAAATATCTCATAATTGTTTTGACTGGGTAAAACGTTTCCTTATTTATCTGTCCCACCCTCCGTTCCACTGCAGTTGCAGTTCACACTTGCCTTCACCTGCGCTTACATGAATATGACTGCCAACTCTATTATTTAGCTAATACTGCCATATTCTCATCTCTGTTTATTCTCCCTGTTAATCCTGCTACTTCAAACCAGTTTTCTCTTTCCACCTTGTTGGTCATTTCCTGCTTGCTGAATATTTGTCTACAAATTTCCCTTTTTTTTTCCTCACACTGCTTTTGTTCTATTCATTGAACTGCCAATTTTGTTACAGAACCAGGTGGCCCCACAAATGCAGTTTGTGATATTTACTACATTAGAGTTGAAAATTCAATGCAAGTTGTTGCTGCCTGTTTAAAAAATGTTCTCTTATTCTGAAACATCATTTCAACTCACTGAAACTTTGTCCACTCCTCTTCACAAACTAATTGGTTTAATATTGCTTGGAGATTTTCATCTCAACTGCAGCACAAGTAACATAACATATTTTGAAATACTAATGAATATTGGCTCCAATTTTCTTGACCTATCATCTCCATTACTTCCTCCCCTTACTAATCACATTGCCCTGATCTTCATGAATGATCTGATCTGAATCCTTTATTTCCTTCCTGTCCTCTCATTTTTTTTCAACAAGTTAGTCTAAATGTTCTTAGCCTTCTTTAATCAACTACCTATTTGTCCCTCTCATCCACACATTACAAATAAGCTTCCTCTTACATTCATGTGCAGGCAATTCAATCTTTTTCAAAATCAGAAAATATTGGAAGGTGATTCTTATCATCTGCAGTTATTTACATTTGATTTTTGCTGTGTCACAATCTCAGCCACAAACTGCAGCTTATAAAGCACTTCAACACCGAACAGAAATTTAAGAAATTTTTAAAAAAACATTAGATAGTGGCCAGGAAGGAACTTAAGAAAGATCTTTGGATACCTAAAAGGGGTATCTTGGCAAGTAGCATTAAAAACTTGGTTTTAGTGTTCAAGAAGGAGAGAGGTCTTGGTGAATGAGGTCAGTGTAGGTTAAGATAATACGCAAGGTAAGGTTAGGAAAGAGGAAGTGATAGATCCTCAAAACTATTTGGATAAGTCAAAGTTTAAAGTCCACAGAACCCAATACCCCAGGTTACTATAGGAAGCTGGGAAATTGTCAATGATCTTTATCCTCCCGGACCACGAGAGAGATACTGAAGGATTGTAGAATAGCAAATGCAGTCCCCTTGGTTTTTTTTTAAAAAGGTAAGAGGAAGAATCCTGGGAATTATAGACCAGTGAGTCTTGCATCAGTGGTGGCCAAACTATTGGAAAGAATTCTTAAGGACAGGATTTATTGGTTTCTGAGCAGTTAGAGAAACATAGCCTTCTTGAGGATAGCCAACTTGGTTTTGTGAAGGGTAGGTTGGTGGATGTATTTGGAGTTTAGTACACTGTTTCACAAGGTCACCCATTTAGAAGGTTTTGAGACATGGGATCCATGGAGTCTTGGCTGCTTGGATTTTGAAATGGCCTACCTGCATAAGGCAGAGGGTGGTAATAGATGGAACATATTCTGCTTAGAGGTCAGTGACTAGTGGATTTCCTCAGGGACCCCTGATCTTTGTGATTTAAAAAAAATGACCTAAATGAAGAAATAGAGGGGTGGATCAGTAAGTTTGCCAATGACACGAAGGTTGGAGGTTTGTGGATAGTATAGAAGATTGACATGGGTCCCAACAGGATATAGACAGGGTGCAGAGTCAGATGGAGAAGCGGCAAAATGGAATTCATGATGGATAATTGTGAAGTGATGCACTTTGGCAGGATCCTTGACAATGTAGAGGACCGGAATATTCTTGGGGTCCAGGTCTATAGATCTCTCAAGGCTGACATGCAAATTGGCAGGATGGTTAAGAAGGCTTATGGTGTGCTAGCCTTTATTAGTTGGAAGATTGAGTTCAAGAGGTAATGTTGCAGCTCCATAAAACTCTGGTCAGTGCACACTTGGACTATTGCATTCAGTTAGGTCAACTCATTACACAAAAGATGTAGAAGCTTTGGAGAGGGTGCAGAGGAGATTGACCAAGATGCTACCTGAATTGGTGAATATGCCTTTTGAAGCAAGATTGACTCCCCTAAACACCCCACTTACTCATAGAACAATGCCCCCCCCCCCCACAACACCACCATTTGTTATAACTCATTCTTCCCCTGCCACTAACATTTTGTGGGAATGTGCCTGATATGCTATTTCAATCCATGTCAATTTCCTCTATTCAGATGTTTGATTCCTTTCAAGACTTCCTCAAATCCCACTTCCCCTGCTGATTACTTTTACCATCTTGCAAAATAGACCAGAAGCTGAAGCAATTTGGTCTAACTATGTAGTGACTGACTGGTTGTGCCTAGAAGCACTGAAGGTGAAGTTCCTACCTTTGGTCAAAATTATATTCTAGTCCAACACTAACTTGAAATGCAGGAACAACTTCTATCTCAGATCTTCCCATATTTCACTCTCCCATTTAGACAGCTGACCCAAAAATCATTAAGGAAATCTTAGAATATCTGAGACAAAAGTTGAAGCCACTTATGGCATCTGACTCCCTTTGATGCCTTCCCTTCCATTCTTTGCTTCGTTCGTTCCTAGCACATGCATGGGATTCACAAAGCTCTCTGTCCTTATTTACTTCTCTGCAGACTGACTTCACATTATTTTCCACTCTATCCATATTAATTCTTCAGTTGAGGCTGTTGTTCATGTGTCATCATTACCACAAGGCTTGACCTATCCTCTGGCATGTTCACACAATTCAATAGATCCATTACATACAACATCCATGCTGATCTTCTCACCTCAGGCTTTTGGTACCTTCACAGTACAGAATGTCCAGTTAAAGGCTCTGTATCATTACTTTGCCCAATCCTCCCAGCTTGCATGTTTTCCCCCCCTCCCCAAATCCCTCAGTCCCAAACTCACCTGAACTTTTCCTATAAGTACTTTCTCATCAGTTACATGGACTTTGACTGGACTGTGAGATCATTCTACTTCCCACTTCTTTAGTTATTCTGGACCTCTCTTCAGATTCTATTATCTTAGGTCCATTAATGTTTTCTTCTCTCCATTTCAAACACTGGGTGTCAGCCACTGGGCCTTTTCGGTTATTGTGCCTTCAAGGCTGTGAAAAGCTGAAAGGCTGTGTGAGAGAATTATCTGATTAATTCCAATTCAGTGCTTGTTTTCCAGCCTTGCAAATGTTTCCTCATAAAATATTTATTCAGTTCTTCTTCAAAAGTTACTGTTGCATATGCCTTCATAGGCCATGCATACCTGATCATGACAACCCACTGCATTGCAAGGAAACCTCCTCACCTCTCCCCCTTCAACACATGGCTGAACCAGTTATGTAAAATCTGTGTCCTCTGGCTACTAACCCACAGAGATGGTTCTCCATCAAATTCACTCATAATTAGTGGCAGATTAACCATTAAGCCTTGGAGCCCAGAAGGGAGGTGGGCCCGAGAGCAAAAAACATGGTTTAATTGAGTGCACACATGAGTATTTTGGATGATATTTCAGAACTTTTGCATATTTTTTCATATCTCTTTGGCTTGGCTTCGCGGACGAAGATTTATGGAGGGGGTAAAAAGTCCACGTCAGCTGCAGGCTCGTTTGTGGCTGACAAGTCCGATGCGGGACAGGCAGACACGATTGCAGCGGTTGCAAGGGAAAATTGGTTGGTTGGGGTTGGGTGTTGGGTTTTTCCTCCTTTGCCTTTTGTCAGTGAGGTGGGCTCTGCGGTCTTCTTCAAAGGAGGTTGCTGCCCGCCAAACTGTGAGGCGCCAAGATGCACGGTTTGAGGCGTTATCAGCCCACTGGCGGTGGTCAATGTGGCAGGCACCAAGAGATTTCTTTAGGCAGTCCTTGTACCTTTTCTTTGGTGCACCTCTGTCACGGTGGCCAGTGGAGAGCTCGCCATATAACAGGATCTTGGGAAGGCGATGGTCCTCCATTCTGGAGACGTGACCCATCCAGCGCAGCTGGATCTTCAGCAGCGTGGACTCGATGCTGTCGACCTCTGCCATCTCGAGTACTTCGACGTTAGGGATGTAAGCGCTCCAATGGATGTTGAGGATGGAGCGGAGACAACGCTAGTGGAAGCGTTCTAGGAGCCGTAGGTGGTGCCGGTAGAGGACCCATGATTCGGAGCCGAACAGGAGTGTGGGTATGACAACAGCTCTGTATACGCTTATCTTTGTGAGGTTTTTCAGTTGGTTGTTTTTCCAGACTCTTTTGTGTAGTCTTCCAAAGGCGCTATTTGCCTTGGCGAGTCTGTTGTCTATCTCATTGTCGATCCTTGCATCTGATGAAATGGTGCAGCCGAGATAGGTAAACTGGTTGACCGTTTTGAGTTTTGTGTGCCCGATGGAGATGTGGGGGGGCTGGTAGTCATGGTGGGGAGCCATTTTGTTTTCTAAATTAGGCTCCAAACATATAAACATTTAAAAGTAATGCTTTTAGGACTTTGTACTGCAGCCATGAGATTGTGTTTACCATGACGATCTTATTACGTCACAAGTTGGCGTTAACGTGCGTATACTGGTTATAGACGGGGAGTGAAGCTTGTTGGAACATGAATGCCAGTATTGTGAAATCTATAAAATATGATGGTGAACAGAAACATTAATTTAATAAGTCCATGTTTTACAAATCTGGAGAAGTTGGCTGTGCTTATTCTCTAAGCACAGGTAAGACCTTCTCGTTTAACTGCAAACTGTTTTCAAGTGAAGACCATGCTTAATTGCTCGATAAGGCCAGTCAGGACGTGATTACATGAGAGCACTTCTGGAAAGGGTTGTTGCTATAATTAAATTTCTTATACATGTAGTACATTATACATAAAACAACGGTATAAGTTATTTAACATAACATCATTTTATTCAACTAAGGATGGGACAGGGGGAAAGGTCAGGAGGAGCCTTACTAAAGCCCGGGTGGTAGTTAATTCACCATTGCTCAAATATAGAAAAATGTCTATTAAATATTTGCTTCTCTGCAGAAAAGAGGGCAATCCCAGCTATTTTGTTCTCATCAATATTGCAGGTTTAATTCTATTGTCCCCTCTGCATTACTTCCAAGACACTGACACCCTTCCTGTAATTTGTTGCTCTAAACTGGATGCAACAGTGTCGGTGCCAGAACGAATGTTGGGGGGTGGGGGGGGGGGGGGGCGGAAATTGCTGTTATCGTCATCTGCCCCTCCGATGTAGGTGCCAAGAGCACTGCTTTTATTGCATCCAGGGTCACTAGCCGCTAGTGACACTTGACTTGCGCTAGTGGTGCCGGAGAGGGCGGGGACGGATCTGACAGTGAGTGATTCCACGGCTGTATAGGGGGAAGGGCACAGCTCCTTGCTTGGGGGGGTGGGGGAGCAGTGTCTGTGGATTCTCCCCTTTGGTGTCGACCCTGATGCAGCATTCTAATTCAGCATTCTCTACGGGGACCATACACCCCAATTTAAGGGACTGAAATCATTAATTTTTTTTGTTTTTTTTATGCAGTCGATAGGAGAGAAAGAACAAACCAACTAAACATGACTGCTTCACATGGAAAGGAGCCTTTAAACTTTGAGCAGAGTCCTAATGGGGACATAGCCAAAAAAAAGGTTGAGAATGGCTGCTCCAATTGATGCCTCCAGCGATTGTAAAAAGGTATCAAAAGTTCATTTCCATCAAGCTTTTTACCTGAAAAATGACTAATTTTCCAATTATATTTCCAACATTATTACCTAATATTGGGTGTCAAATGACAGATATGATGTCTGTCAGAAATCATAATAGCCATGAAATATATTCCCAAGATCAAAAGCAGGCTCCAATGAATTTTGAAAGTGTATGATGTTACTGGGTGTACAAGAGAGACACGAGAACTGCAAAGGCTGGAGGGACTCAAAGGGTCAGACAGCTTCAATGGAAAGAAATGGACATTCAACGTTTCAGGGCAGGACCCCTGATCAAAATGCAATTGGGAAAATTAATATACTCTCCAAAGATCTCCAGCTCTCAGTATTTCTGCATTGAGAGTACTTATAAATGAAGTACATTTCCATTCAAGTCTGGAGAAAATAAGAAATTAATTTAACCCTTTGGACTGTGGCCATTTTTAACCTTTCATAATACATACTCTGTACTGGATCCATGGGTAAACCTTTACAGTACGAACATCAGTACAAACCAGCTGGTGTTTGGGTCTAAAACCAGTCCCGGAAAACTGGGACATAGAGTATATGCACTAGTTGGTAGCCCTGGAAAACTGAGACATGGAATCTAAAGTATTAAATCATTCCATTCTTTGTTTCAGTATATTATATTCAGAAATCTATGGCTTTTGTTATATATCCCTTTCGGGGTGTCTTATTTAACATTTAACCATTTTTGCCTCTACCCTTTTACAGATGTTCCCTTTCTGCTTTGTCCCAGTTACCCTTGTATCCCTTTGCACTCTTCAGTCTGAAACATCCACAGTTCTCTCTCTGAAGTTACTGCATGACCTTCCTCTTAAGAATTTGCAATATCTTTAGTGCCTATATCAGACAGCAGTTTTGTTTTTAAGTAGTGGCCTTATTTTGCCATTTACGGAACAATGATATTATTATGTGATTCAGTCTCATTAGGGTAAAAATAATACTGGACCTTTATACAGTTTTCTGAAATTTCCAGATATGTGTGGGACTTAACTCCTATTGATCTATCATTGGACCTAGCAGCCAACTGTCTGCAACTCCCAGTGAGGACATAACTTAACAACATAGAGTAACGCTGTACACGATGATTGTCACTAAGTATATGAAACTGCTTCAGGAAAATCAGAAAGTCATGTAACAACAAGAGATGAAGGCAGTAACATGCAGGTTGTAAGAGAAAACTGTTAGACACGGGATTCAAAAATCAAACTGCTGGAGTTTCTTTCTCCGGATTGCAGCAGCTGGAGTCTTGTGTATATATATACATATCTATATATATATCTATATATATAGATATATATACAGATATATATATATATATATATATTTATCACGGTGACTGGATTCACATGAGTAACTATCAATTGTACACCAGTGATACTAGAGGAAGTTGGACTAGCACACTTAGAAACAATTAATGCATTTGTTTCATATTACACAATATGGTACTGGGTTCAGCAGTAAAATCAATAGTTTATCTCCTCCCTCCCCTAATGAAGGGTGACCTCTAGTGACTGCAGCTCAAACACAGTAGCACTACATAAGTCAGCATGATGGAGTTGTTAATGGTCCTGTTTATTAACTGGATTTTATATCAAGCAAAATCACCAGTGTCCCAAAGGCTCAGAAGTAGAATTGCATTTTACAGAACTAATCTCATTACAGTCAAGGGTGCAGTGCTGCCGGATCTCACCGGAGCCCACTCAGGCACCTGTTTCCATGCTGTTCCTTGGGAGGGGGAGGGATGGGGAGGGGAGAGAGAGGGGGAGAAAGGGAGGGGGAAAGGAGGGAGGGAGGGGAGGAGGGAGGAGAGGAAAGGAGAGGGGAGGAAGGAGAGATGGGGAAAGAGGGGGGAGGGAGTGAAGGAGAGAAGGGGAGAGCGGAGGGAGGGAGAGGGGGGAGAGTGCAGGGAGGGAGAGAGAAGGGGAGAGTGGAAGGAGAGGAGAGAAGGGGAGGAGGGAGGGAGAGAAGGGGAGGGTGGAGGGAGGGGGAGAGACAGAGGAAGGGGGAAGAGGAGAGAGAGGGAGAGGAGAGGAAGGGGAGTGGGAGGGAGAGGAGAAGGAGGGAGATAGGGAAGGAAGGGTAGGAGAGGAGTGAGGAAGATAGAGAAAAGTTGAAAGGTGGCAAGAGAGTGAGACAGAGAAATGGGGAGGGAGGTAATATTTCTTTAATCTTGGTTTAATGTTTGACATTATATGAAGCCCTAGTGATATATTGCATATAGAAATATATTGTTACACCTAATTTTTGTACCTGATCATTTCATGCTGGACAACTTCCTTGCCCCATTCATGTAATGAGTAGGTACACAAATTAAATGTGGCATATGTAGAGAGAGGATATAGGAAATGGCAGGCATTTTGTCAACTCCAGGACCTACAAAAATAGCACTGCACTCTTGATTACAGCAGCTTACTTTCTTAACTTGGATGTATGTGAAATTTTACATTTTCAAAGGTTTCCAAGATGGTGTGTAGTTTTCTTTCTTTTTCAATCTTTTTATTAACATTTCATAATATATACAGCATAAGGAGAATAGTAATAACACAATTAAAATGGTCTGTTCAAGTCTGCATAGTATAAGTATGATAAATTCCAAAGAGTGAAAATGTGACATATTAGAAATAATTCTACTAACCAAGAAAACAGACATAAAGAAATAATTCTAATATATAAAAAACCTAACGAATCTACAAAAAAAACCCATATAATTTTTAAAAAACATATAATTTTTTTTTAAAAACTGTGCGGCCTATCCCAAGGATCTGTTAAATAGTTTAAAACATAGCTCCAGTCCATACCGACAGATAACAAAATCGGCAAGAATTATATTACAACTGGAAAGGAAGAGTTAATTCATATCCCATGAAAGTAATCAATAAATGGTTTCTGTGTTTCTTCAAATTTAGTAGTTGTATCTAAAGTACAACTTCTAATTTTTTTTTTCTAGATTTAAAAACACGTAAAAACCATTGAAATAATGTAGGAGAATCAATCTTTCCATTTAAGTAAAATGGCTCTTCTAGCTAATAGTGTAGAAAATGCTATAACTTGATATGTGGAAGTAGATAAACAACCTATATCCGTAATTCCAAAAAGAGCACTTCAAGGGTCAGGTTGTAATTGAATAACCAGGATCATTGATAGAAAAAATTTGGGAAGATATTTGTAAAACTCTAACATGGGACATGACCAAAACATACAAGTCAATGAAGCCACATTAGTATTGCATCTATCACAAGCAGAGCTCATATTAGGAAAGATGTGAACTAGTTTACCTTTAGACATATAAGCTCTATGAACTATTTTAAAACTATATTAAAGAATGACATGCACAAGGTGAAGAAGTATTAACTAGTCCAGTAATTCTTCCCCATGCTTCAGAAGGATAGACTGATGCAAATCCAACTTTCACCCTCCACATAACCTTGTATGTAACCAAGAGTTTCAATAGAGTTAGAACACAGCTATCTACCCAACCATTTAGAAAATAATTTAGATACAGTATGTCTTATTCATAAAACAAATCCCACACTGGCAAAATATCTTGCAACTCTAGTTGTAATGAAATACACGTGTTGGAGAAACTCAACAGGTCACGGAGTATTCATATGAATTAAAGGGTAACCAACATTTCAGGCTTGAGCTCTTCAAAATATGGGCAAAAAGCAGGCAGACATCTCCTGACCCTCACTGACCTTTCCACCAGCTGCAAGGCACAAATTAGGAGAATGGTGGGATACTCTTCATGTGTTTGGATGAGTGGAGAGCCAATAATGCTCAAGGACCATCCAGGACAAAGCAGCCCGCTTGATCAGCCTAAACACCACCAGAAATACTAACTTCTTCTATTGCTGACAAATGGAGGATGGATGCAGTGTGCATTATTTGCAATTATTCATTCAGGTGACTCTGGCAACATCTCCCTAACCCTTGACTTCTGCTATCAAGATGGAGAAGGCCGAAGGGCACTTGGGAACACCACTACTTTGCAGGCTCCCCTTCTTAAATATTTCCCTGCCCCAAATCTTGGAACTTCCTTCCCGAGAGCATTGCGAGAGCATCTTCATTAGAAGAGCTGCAGCAATCACCACCAACTTTTCAAAGGTGATTAGGAATCAGCAATAATTGCTGATCTTACTTGTGATGCTCACATCTTGCAAAAATGAATCCAGCACTTTTGTGTATTGCATAAAAACTGCACAATCGCTTTTTTTTCTTAAAGGCTCACCCAAAAAGCTGGAGTGAAACATGAAATTCTAGAGGTGCTAAGATTGTAGTAAAAACACATAGAGATGCTGGAGGAACTCATCCAGTCTTGCAGCGTCCATCGGAAGTAAAGATATATTACCGACATTTCGGGCCCGAGCCGTTCTTCAAGGTATAAGCAAAAGGCAGGCGAGCATCTTAATTGAAGACAAGAGATTAAGCAGGAAGAATGGTAGGGGGAGAACATCCCCACTTTTAGCTCTCACACCATGAATATCCTGGCTGACAAGGAGCAGAACTAACTGCTAAGAGGTTGGAATCAATATCATCTTGTGAGAGCATAAATGCATAAGCATTAGAAGTGAGGGAAGGGAATTCAGCTTCTCATGCCTGTTCCACCATTCAATAAGATCACAGCTGATATTTCATCTCCGTGTCAATTATCTGCATTAACCTTAAATTTCTTAATTCCCTAATATATATAAAAGAACTACAAATCTGTCTTGAAAAGATGCAGTCTCCACTGGGTAGGGAATTGCAATGAGAAACCTAGATGAAAAAAAATCTATTCTTATCTCAGTCCTTAATGGATGCCCTTTTATTTTGAAACATGATCCTTTGCAGCTCTCTTGTCAAGTCCCTTAAGAATTTTCTGTTTCAGTGAGATAATTTTTCATTTTAGAGGGTCCACTTTGGCTATTCTCTCCTCATAGAACAAACCCCACACCCCAGAAATCAATCAGGTGAAATTTCATTGCTCTCTCTATTATAGATTTGTCCAACATCAGGTAAAAAGACTAGATCTGTATACAATATTCCAGGTTTAGTTTTACAAGGATACTGTATAATTGTCTCCTTTCTTAGACAGTGTGTTATATTTGCTATCTTCCAGATTCTTTCTGCAACTGAAAGATTTAGGTTAACTGACCTTATTTCTTCCCTTTACCTGGAAGTGTGGCTTTCTCTTTTTTTTCCCTTCTGCTGACAATGTGGTATTCAAAAACTTGAAAGTCTATAAGAAATAGAAGCAGAAGGGCATACGGTGCCTATAAAACCATGAACCTTGACGACTTTCCCAATCTTAGGCTATTTCCCTAGATTCCTTTGTTTCCATCACTTTCTTGAACATATTTAACACTGAGCTAGCCACAATTCTCTTGGGTAAATTCCAAAGATTCACAGCTTCTATGAGTGATCAAGGTTTTCCTCAGTGCTGACCTTAGTGGCTGACGCCCTAATCAGAGACGATGATCTTTGGTTTTAATTCCCCAGTTGGGAAAGAAAGGCAGGCTCTTATCATCTATCCTGCAAGTCCCTCAAGAATTTCATTTGCCTCCTTGATATTGTACTGTTTCAGAGAGGTTGCGTTCACTACAAATGAGATCATGCCTGCAAATATAGTATGTCCATTAAAGTATTTTGGATCAGGACAGCTTTGAACTTGTTTCCAAAACTTGCCATAAAATAGCAGAAGCACAAAAATAATCTGCAGAATTTTTTTTACTTCCTGAACTATACCCGTGCTTTAGCAATTATGTTCTTTTTCTTTTGAAAGTTAGTATTGAGTTCACTTCCATTACTCATTTAGATGATTGCTTTCCAGATCCACGTGTGATCGAAGGAAGCAAAAAGAAACACTGATGCATACTAAGTGTGAAGTGTTCTTGAAATCACTTGTCTTCTTTGCTTCAGTGTGACTAGCTATAAGTTTCTGTGCACTACTTTAAGCCATTTTCCTTGGTTTCCTTTACTGTAGTTCTTTCTTGATGGTGCTACATTCGTCCAGTTATTGGACTAGGTATGGATCCACCACTCAGCAACGGCAGCAATGCAATCAAACTGTCCATGAATTGCATTTATGGCTCACTGCTCCATTTTAAGGCAGACAATTAATTTCTTGCTCGACCTTCAGCTTGTAATTGCCCATATTGAACCAAGCTGAACAGAAGCAGCACCAGAGGAAGCACAGGAATGGTTAATGTTTTGGGTCGAGACTCTACATCAGGATTGGAAAGTGTAAAGGAGAGGTAGTCATCATGAAGGGATGGGGAAGGAGCGGTGTGGGGGAGCTGAAAGTGATAGGTGGATCCAAGCGAGGAGGGGTTGATGGGCAGATGGGATCAGGTGGTTGAGGGAAGGATTTCAAATTGCAACACCCAGGTAGCCCTCCTGGGACCCGGGTGATATTACTGAGTCGTGGGTCTCCCGCGCCTTTCAAATAGCAGCCTCATCTACCTGGCGATTTTTAAGGGGGGATGACGTGCCACACAGCCACAGGGAATCCCCAGTGTTCTTTCTGTTCCCTTTTTGTTTAGAGTTCCAGAGTAGCTGGGTCAGCCATTTCCCTTTTCAAATAGGCGGAGGAGGATACCCAGGTAAGTTTTACTGGATTCTGGAAAGAATTGGTTTGGCCCTTTCATATAGCCCTGTACTTGGGTCTTCAACCTAGTAAATTGCCTGGTTAACCCCATTTTACAAGGCAATTTGAAAGAACCTAGTGTATATGCTGTTGGACCATAGACTAATCAGGCAGAATATGAGGCATTGTCCCTCTTGTTTGTATTTGGCCTCACCTTGGCAGTGGAGGAAACCATAGGCAGGCAATTCCATGTGGGGGTGGAGAGGAGACTGTTTCCATCCGCCCACCTTCTTTCCTTTGTCTAGGTGGAGAGGGGACTGTTTCCGTCCGCCCATCGTCTTTCCTTTGTCTGAGTGGAGAGGGGACTGTTTCCATCCACCCACCATCTTTCCTTTGTCTGGGTGGAGAGGGGACTGTTTTCATCCACCCACCATCTTTCCTTTGTCTGGTTCCACTCATTGCTTTTTGTATTTAACTAGATTCCTTAATTTTCTGCCCTTCATTGTCTCCACAACACCTCTCAGCCTCTGTTACTATTTCAAACCTTCCCTCCCCTGTGCCAATCAATCCCTCCTCATCCTCCTTTTTTGAGTACATCTAATCTAAGGGTGAAATAGTTCCATGGTAATCATCCCAAAAATCATTGCACTTCATGGTGTGATTTGGCAGCATCATGCCATACAGGCCCTTCATCCCTTGATGTTGTGCCGAGCTATATATTCCTACGAAAAAAAGCTAAAACCTTCCTCCTCATCACCTTCTATTTTCTTTCTACAATTCTGATGCTGTTAGTCTTGACACACGTCAACCTGTACAATTAGTCTTGTATTTACTGTACATTGTTGCAAGCAATATCTGACAAGTTTCTCCATGGCACAGAGTAAGTATGGTCTGGTAACAGGTTTAGTGCAACTCTGCCTGAACTATCTATTCGAAAGATGAAGATTATCCAACAATAAGTATGGTACTATAGGAAGTGGACACAATTCATTGCTTGACTCTTGATACTTATATTTGTTTTTCTTTCTGCTAATTTAGAGTTAGATTCATATATATTCCAAAGTCCAGGACTGACCTCCCTCACCTAGTTAAGCAAAAAAAACCCTAACACAAAAAAGTCCTAAATATCATGGTCTATAATTTCAAATTTGGAGGAGCCTAGTAAGACAAGACTCATTAATTCAAAGGCAAGGGGAATGGCAATCCTGATAAAGAAGACAAAATGTAGTGACTGATCCTGTAGGAAGATATGTTTTTAGAATTATGGTCTCTTTTGAACATAAATGCACCAAAAATGGATGACAAAAAATGTATACCAGAAACATTTCTCCGTTTGGCAGGAGCTCATCAGAATATTTTTATAGCTGGGGATTTCAATTTTTGTCTACATCCAGTTTTAAATAGATCAAGTAGAACAGTAGCGAGAAAAGGCAGCAAAAGACACTTTGACACGAATGAAAGATATGAATTTATATGGAAAAGAATTCACCTGAGAGAGAGAGAGAGAGAGAGAGAGAGAGAGAGATTATTCTTTATATTCAGATAGACATGATTCTTATTCAAGGATAGATTTATTTTTAATATCTGCACATCTCCAAGCTAGAGTTAATCGAGTTGATTATAAAGCAAAAAATGTATCTAATCACTCACCTTTACTAATGACATTCAAAATGTTAGATAAAGAAGAATCAATTTATAGATGGAGGTTTAACTCAGTGTTATTAAAAAAAAGACGTGTGATTTTGTGAGAAGACTTATTCAAATTTTCCTTGAGGCTAATTCTAATTTATTTAATGTTAAATTTATTTTATGGGATCCAATGAAAGAGTATTTAAGGGGACAAATTATAAGTTATACTTCTAAACTTTAGAAGGATTATGAGAAAGAATTGGATCAATTGGAAAAAGAGATAATGTGTTTAGAAAAGGATTTGCCAAGACGGGTCTCCGAGGAAAAAAGTAGAATGCTTATAAATAAGACATTCCAGAAAAATACATTACAAACATATAGAGCAGAGAAAATAATAAGAAGAACTAAGCAGAGATATTATGAGTTAGGTGAAAGGACTCAAAGGTTCTGATGAAAACTAGTTTCAAGAATGATTAACACAATTAGAGTTGAATGTGATTACCTACAAACCTCATGAAATTAATGATGCTTTTAAACAATTTTATTCTCAGTTATATAAATCCAAATTGCAGAGATTTTTTTTTCACAAATAAGGTTACCAACGTTAACTTTACATGAACAGGTGGAGCTGGATGCCCATTTCAACCCAATGGAAGTGGGGGAAGAATTGAGCTCATTACAAAGTAATAAATCTCTGGGAGAAAATGGTTTCCCACCTGAATTTTATAAAGAATTTAAAGACTTATTGATTCCTCCTTTGTATTAGACAATGTGGTGAAAGCACATATACATTCCCAGAATCTTTTTCTACTGAGATAATAACAGTAATACCAAAAAAAGACAGAGACCCTTTAAAACCATCATCATACATACCTTCTTTGTTCTTTTCTTTGGCTTGGCTTCACGGACAAAGATTTATGGAGGGGTATGTCCACTTTGGTGACTGACAAGTCCGATGTGGGACAGGCAGGCACGGTTGCAGAGGTTGCAAGGGAAAATTGGTTGGTTGGGGTTGGGTGTTGGGTTTTTCCTCCTCTGTCTTTTGTCAGTGAGGTGGGCTCTGCGGTCTTCTTCAAAGGAGGTTGCTGCCCGCCGAACTGTGAGGCGCCAAGATGCACGGTTGGAGGCGATATCAGCCCACTGGTGGTGGTCAATGTGGCAGGCATCAAGAGATTTCTTTAAGCAGTCCTTGTACCTCTTCCTTGGTGCACCTCTGTCTCGGTGGCCAGTGGAGAGCTCGCCATAGAACAAGATCTTGGGAAGACGATGGTCCTCCATTCTGGAGACGTGACCCACCCAGTGCAGTTGGGTCTTCAGCAGCATGGATTCGATGCTTGCGGACTCTGCCAGCTTGAGTACTTTGATGTTGGTGATGAAGTCATTCCAATGAATGTTGAGAATGGAGCGGAGACAGCGCTGATGGAAGCGTTCTAGGAGCTGTAGGTGATGCCGGTAGAGGACCCATGATTCGGAGCTGAACTGGAGCGTGGGTATGACAACGGCTCTGTACACGCTGATCTTTGTGTGTTTCTTCAGGTGGTTGTTTTTCCAGACATACCTATGTCATTGTTAAATGTATATTATAAGATCGTTGCAAACATTAAGCTAATAGATGGATGAGTTTTTTTACCAGAGTTGATAAATATGGTTCAGACAGGGTTGTTAAAAAATAAAATCTACAGATAATGTAACTAGATTATTTAGTATAATACATCTAGCACATAAGAGGGGGATACTTAAGTGTGGCAGTAGCTTGGATGCAGAAAAAGTGTTTGATAGATTAGAATGGGACTTTTTTTAAAGGTGTTTGAAAGATTTGGGATGGGATAGGTATTTATAAGTTGGGTTAAAGCTTTATCTAATAATCCTAAGGCTAAAGTCATTACAAATGGGCAAGCTTCAACACCTTTTACATTGACTAGATCTAGTGGGCAAGAATGTCCATTATCACTTCCTTTATTTATTTTAGTGATTGAACCACTTGCAGAATTGATTTGGTCTGATCCTGACATTAAAGGATTTAAAATTGATCAAAAAATATAAAATCAACTTATTTGCTGATTATGTTTTGATTTATTTGACAGAATTAATAGGTTTGCTACATAAATTATATTTAAGACTGGAGCAGTATGGGAAAGTATCAGGTTATAAAGTAAATATATAGAGGATTATACTCATTGTCAACAAGGTACCCAATTTAAATGGCCGACAAATGATAGATAATAAGTTAGAGAATGTATATAAATTGATTTATGTACCTTTACTTAAGAAAATCGGAGAGGATTTTAACAAGTGGAAGATTGCCAAAAACATGATTGGTAGCGTTAATTGTGTTTAAAATTAATGTATTTACTAGAGTACAATATTTATTTCAAACATTATCAATAATGATCATGTTTTTTCAAGAATTAAATAAATACATCAGAAATTTTGCTTGTAAGGGTAAGATGTCAAGAGTTTCTTTAGACAAATTGACAAGGAAGATTGAGCCAGGAGGTTTACAATTACCAAATTTTAAAAATTATTATAAAGCAGTTCAAATGAGATTTTTGACTTTACTTTTTGATGAGAAAGAAAACCAACATGGATTAAAATAGAAATTATAAAATAGGAGAAAAAAAAATCAGAAGGTTTTCTGTATAAATGGGAATTGAAATGATTATCTGGGAGAGGGAAGCAACCTTATTAAAACATTTGATTAATATTTGGAATAAGGGAAATTACAAAATTGGAATGAGGAGGGCTGTCCTGCCTAGAATGCCTTTGATATAAAATTGACTTATTCTATTCTCAATGGATAATCAATTTTTAAACATTTGCTCTTGGAAAGGAATTAGATGTATTGAAGATTGTTATGAAGGAAGGAATTTAATGTCATTTGAACAATTATAAAAATAAATATGGGATAGAAAATAATTAACTTCTTTGTTACTATCAGTTATGGGCTTATTTAAGAGATAAATTGGGTCCAGCAATGCTATTACCGAAATGTGGTGATGTAGACATGTTGATATGTAGTAGATATCGTAAGAAATTTATTTTAGCTATGTACACTTTATTGAAGGAGACTTTTAAACAGGGGATACATTGATCCAGACAACATTGGCAGACTGATCTAAATATTAACATTGATGATCAAAATTGGTCAGATCTGTGGCGAAGTAGTATAACAAATAGTATAAATGTTAGATAAAGATTAGTTCAATATAATGTTTTACATCAATTATATCTCACACCACAGAAGTTAAATAAATTGAAATTAGATTTATCAGATGAGTGTTTTAGATGTGGTCAGGAGAAAGGTACCTTTCTACATTCTACTTGGTCAAATTTGGCAATTTATTTAGGATGGGTTATAGGAATTTCCACAAGACCCAGTGTTATTTTCATTAGGTAATATTGAAGGGATAAGAGCAAAATTGAAATTATCTATATATCAAAAAGAATTTGTAAAGTTTGCCTTGGCAGTAGCAGAAAATGCATAGCAGTAACATGGAAATCAGACACTCACCTAGGTATAGAACAATAGAAAGCAGAGCTGCATTTCTTTGGAGGATTACTTATAATCTGAGAAATAAATATGATGTATTTTTGAAAATTTGGTGTCCATATTTACAAATTGAGGGAATTAATTTATAGATTTTCCTTAAGCTTTGAACCTCGTTAACCTCCTTATACATATTAAAAGATACAAATGACTAATGGCATGTGGAGAGGGGTTTCTATTAAGATTTCAATTCTTGTTTTCCTACTTTTCTTCATCCTTTCTATGCTTTTTCTTATTTGTTTTATTTTCTTGGGGGTTTTGTTTAGGGGTGGGAGGGGTTGGGGTTTATATCATCATGTAATGGATTTGATACTAATATTTGATTACTGTATTTTGTATCTGGCTATGATTACATGTATGGGGAAAAAAGTTAAATAAATTTTCAAAAAAAAAACAAGAGAACTTAACAATAGGAGGATTGATTAATGAGGAATAACCCAGAAATATGCACAGAATTGCTTTGGATGAATACAAATATAAAAAATTCTGAATGCCTTTGCTTAATAGCTAATTTGAACAATTATTGACTAGTTCGCCTGTATGTATCAACTGTTCTTAAAATGGGAGCCTTGATAGCAATAGTATTTTAAGGAGATGAATGAGTAGGAGTGGAGAAGAATCTTATTGGATTTAACTAATTTTTGCTTCCCTGTGAATCCTGTGTTTATAAAGAGGAGTAAAATAGTTTTTCAAACTTTGGACAACCTGAGGTTATTTCAAATATTATCACTATTTCAAAGAAGAAACACCATGGCTGGTTTATAAAAAGCTCCAGAAGCACATTGTAATAAATATTGTTTAGGTTGTCAAAGAATAAATATTGCTAACAATCTCGGTTAAATTTGCCTATAGAGTTAAATGGGGATCTGTGTAGCCTTGAATTAACATTTCATTCCAACCTTCCCTCCATCGATTCCATTCACACTTCCTGCTGCTTTGGGAAGGCAGCCAACAAATTAAAAGACCATCCTACCCTCCGGTCACACTCTTATCTTCACCCTCCTGTCAGGCAGAAGACAAAAGGGTATTAAATCACTCACCATCAAATTCGAGGACAGTTTCTTCCTGTTGTTATCAGACCATTGAATGAACTTTTTTTTTGTAACAATATGTACTTTTATTTTTGACTAGCTGTTGGTCTTATGGAGAGGTTAACATGCACAATTAAGTTTTTCACAATATCTCATTACACAAGACAATAAACAATTCAATTCCATTCAAAATAGCATTGGAAGAGTATGGCATTTCATCAGTATAGGGCTGGAATGTATGTTTTATCTTTGGGTTCAATCTATAGAATGGGGCTTGAACCAAAGATCTTGTGGGATAGATGCATAATGGTTATGTTACTAGAGTCTAAATTAATTGTTTGGTAGCAGAAAAAAATGTTAGGTTCCCTCTTCCCACCAGAAGGTGCAGAAGGTTATTGCAAAAGATATCCTGAAATAATTGAAATAACTCCAATCATTGAACTAAAAAAAAATCAGGAAGAGTGGTTCTTTCCACCAGATATCCAATTTAGGAAAATGAAGTCAGTTCTACATGCAGGCCATTGCTAAAACAACCCAGCAAAAGCCTCATCTTTCCATTGTTTCAGGATATCTTTTAGATTAACTTTCTGCACCTTGTAATAAATTTCAAGAGTTTTTTTTTGTTGAAGAATATACTAAATATGCAACTAATCTTATCCCATACCACAGTCAAAAAAAGTCATGGAGACCCGCAAGGTGCTGGAATCTGGAGCTAACAACCACCTGTCCTGATGAAGAGCTCTGATCCAAACTATCAATAATTCTTTTTCTCTTGCTGATACTGTTTGGTCTGCTGCTTGCTTTTCAGTCAAAATGTCATGGTTATTCTTCCATCATAAAACTGATATCTTGGTCATTGGCTTAGTATCAACATTCTTGTCAATTGACGGATGTGAACAAAACAGAAAAAGTATAAACAAGTTACTCTTTTCAGATTTAAGCATTATATAACCTGTTCAAAGTAAGGAAAGCACTTCTCTTTTCATATAAAGCACTCAGAACAGATCAGCAAACTCCAAGACCTGGGACTCAACACCCCACTTTGCAATTGGATCCTTAATTTCCACACATCCAGGCCACGATCAATGAGGATTGGTAAGAAAATCTCCTCCACAATCTCCATCAGTGCTAGAGCACCACAGGGCTGTGTTCTTAGCCTCCTGTTCTACTTGCTTTACACCTATGACTGTGTGGCGCAGTATGACAACACCACCATCTACCTATTTCCTGATGATATCACAGTGTGGTTCGTACAAAAAGGGGTGATGAGTCAGCATACTGGAGAGTGATTTAAAACTTGGCTGAATGGTGCACCAATAATACCCTCATACTCAATGTCACCAAAACCAAGGAGCTGATTGTTGACTTCAGGAAGGAAAAGCTAGAGGTATAAAATCCAGGGATCAGAGGTGGAGAGGGTAAGCAAATTTAAGTTCTTGGGAGTCGCTATCTCAGATGATCTTTCCTGAATCTAACACACTAATGTCATCATGAAGGAAGCACGTCAGGGCCTTTACTTCCTCGGGAGTTTGTGGAGGTTTGTTAAGACTTCAGAAATCCTGGCAAATTTCTACAGCTGTGTGGTGGAAAGTGTGCTGATCGGATGCATTACGGTTAGATATGGGGACAGGAATACCCCTGTCCATGGAGCCTTCTAAAAGGTAGTGGACACACACCAGGACATCACAGGCAAAACTCTCCCCACCATTGTGAACGTCTATGGGGAATGTGGCCACTGGAGAGCAGCAGCAATCATCAAGGATCCACACAACCTCGCACATGCTCTGTTCTCACTGCTGCCATCAGGAAAGTGGTATAGGTGCCACAAGACTCGCACCACCAGGTTCAGGAACAGCGGCTACACCTCCACCATCAGACTCCTCAACAACAAACTCAGAGACTCATTTAAACACTCTTACTTTTGCATTTTATTGACTTTTTTCTCTCTGTTTTGCACAGTTTGTTCGCATTTACCTGTATGAGTACTTTTTTTTTGCACTACCAATAAGTGGTAATTCTCCTGCACCTGAAGGGAAAATATATATCAGGGTTATATGTGATGTCATGAATGTACTCTGACAATAAATTAGAACTTAGGATGGCCTGAGATGTTTTTCTGATCTTATATAATTTCATAAAGGAGATGTAAAATGTGAAATGCACAGACTAGAAGGGCCAAAGGGGCCTGTTTCTGTGCTGTAATGTTCGATGGTTCTATGATATATACAGTTGCAGGAAAGTCAAAAATTTGTCAGAGATAACAGTGTCCGAAGATAATCAATAACAAATCCAGCAGGAATTCAGACATAACACTTTTGTTTTAATCTAGCAAATGGTTTGAACGTGGAACTATGTATAACCATCTAACCATTTACGGAGCGTAAACAGGCCATGTATAATAAAAGTAGATATCTTAAAAAGTTTAAGGGAAAGCCAAATGTGTAATAGACGTATTAAAATTACATTTTAATGGGATTGGATGGAGCAGCAGATGAGGTCATTTGGATCAGCCATAGATAAGAATGAAGAGCAGAATTAGGCCATTAAGTCCATCAAGTCTGCTCCACGATTCAAATCATGGCTGATATATATCTCCTTTCAACTCCATTCAGCTATCTAAGATTTTCTTATGAGCCCCCCCTAATCCTTTTGACTAAATGCTCTGTTGCAATGCTGAGAATATGTTGTAATGTTTTGAAGAATAGCAAAGGAAAATTTAATTTCAGGCATGATCTTGATGAATTGCAGAGTAGTCTCAAAGGGCCCAATGACATTATTATTATTATTTTTATCATTACATAAGTCTTCATTGAATAGTTGTTAAGTATGTCTGCCTGACAACCATGATGTGAATAATCAGTTAGGGTGGGAAAGAACTGAAGGCACAACTCACAGCAGAATCTATTTACACAACAGGCAGATTGCATTGGAAGAGCACATTGCAGGTGACAGTCTAGAAGTCTACTTAAAAAAGAGCAACTACAAACTAGAGCAAATTAAACAAAAGTAAGGTTATTTCTTTAGTAATTTCTGAGAATTCTTGCATAGCGTGAATTAATTATTTCTCCAAGAGAATTCTGAGTGGGGAATAGTTGCAGCGTGGTTCCTGGAGCAGTTTACATGGAATAACCAAAACATTTGCATTCTGGCTGGGAGTAGTAATACCATTGTACATGAAACAGCAGACTAGAATTGTCCTATGCTATTTCAATCCTAAAAAATTCTTCATCTATGTTTTCAGTATATTTTACGATATGCATGTTTAATAATTTCTGTTAATCTTCATTTCCATAGTTCACACTGGAAGCTAATCATGAAAGCTCTACTGGAAGCCCTTTCAGACACAACTTTCCGGACAATCACCACTGACCTTCTTTATATTGCATCCAATGAAGTACAGTATGATGACAGTAAGTTGGACTTCAACATGACAAAACTTGGTTATGTCACTCAGAATCTGCAGTCCTCCCTTGGAAAAGGCAATGCTTATCTAGAAAAAATGACATCAGGGGAGGAACTTTTATCCAATGCCAACATCCACGATTCAATGAATGCTAGTAATTTCCTGTACAACCAATCAATGATGAATGATGAATCTACAATAAAGTGTGGAGAAAACTTCATGGACATGGAATGCTTTATGATCCTGACCCCAAGTCAACAGATGGCTATTGCAGTATTGGCATTGACTTTGGGGACATTCACAGTACTCGAGAATGTATTAATTCTATTTGTGATTATTCGATCTCGCAGTCTCAGATACAAACCATCTTATCATTTTATCGGCAGCCTGGCTCTTGCCGATCTTCTGGGCAGCGTGATTTTTGTTTATAGTTTTGTAGATTTCCATGTATTTCAAACGAAAGACAGCCCAAGTGTCTTCCTATTCAAACTTGGGGGTGTGACAGCTTCTTTCACAGCGTCAGTGGGTAGCCTCTTCCTAACTGCCATAGATCGATACATCTCTATACATAAGCCTCTTGCCTATAAGAGGATTGTCACGCGGCCAAAAGCGGTTATTGCTTTCACTGTTATGTGGACCATATCAGTAATAATTGCTGTCCTCCCTTTGTTGGGTTGGAACTGTAAAAAACTGAACTCTGTCTGCTCCGACATCTTTCCACTCATTGATGAGAATTACCTCATGTTCTGGATTGGTGTTACCAGCATTTTGTTGATTTTTATCATTTATGCCTATGTCTATATATTGTGGAAGGCCCATGCTCACGCTGTCCGCATGATTCAGCGTGGCACCCAGAAGAGCATCATTGTCCAAGTGGCTGAGGGCACCAAGGTGCAAACTGTTCGACTCGATCAAACCCGCATGGACATCCGACTGGCCAAGACACTTGTCCTTATTCTTGTCGTTCTCATCATCTGCTGGGGTCCACTCCTAGCTATCATGGTCTACGATGTCTTTGGGAAAATGAATAAACTGGTCAAGACAATATTTGCCTTCTGCAGTATGCTGTGCTTGCTAAATTCAACAGTCAATCCTATTATCTACGCTCTGAGGAGCAAAGATCTGAGGCATGCTTTCCGTAGCATGTTCTGCTCCTGTAAGGGAGCTTCAGCTCAGCCATTGGAAAACAGCCTCGAGTCAGACTGCCAGCAGAAGCAGGCGAACTATCCTGGCACCATGCAAGCAGCAGCTAGGAACTGCATCAAAAGTACTGTGAAAGTAGCTCAAGTGGCCATCTCAGTCTCCACGGAGACATCAGCTGAGGCTGTGTGAGTGTAGAGATCTGACAATTAACAGCAACAATAATTCTGAACGATCAAATCACATTTCTCTAATAATCCCATGAAAAGGACTCGGGCAGCATTTCCGACCATTTGCCAAAACAGCACTTGTATTAGCTTGGAATCTGCATCAATTTAGCAATTGTATCCACCCACTTGGCTCTCACACATCAAATGAAAGCCAAGTTGTTGATTTGAAGAATTTGGTTGACATTGTAACACGGAAAGCAATAGTATACGTGAGAATATAGCAGTTCTCATTATACTCCTTTCATTTAGAATAAGCCTGTTATCTGGAAACAGAGAAGTCCTTTTAAGAATTTCAAGTTAATTAGTGTCTGATTAATGTCTGTCACACGTACAATAATATGCATGTACTTTTCAGATATTCAAAGAAATCCAAACCAATTTGCATTTGATGGATTTTTTTCACCTCAATGTACTACTACTTAGGCTAGTTTCCAACCTAGAATTTGGCTTAATTTCCTTAATGCAACTGATCAGAACAAAACAACATATGAGAACTCTCTTCAACAATGTTGTAACTACTGAACACAAGCGCCTAGGACTAATTGCTTTGGTACTGACGTCTTCAGAGATGTTTCTCCCCCAAAATTAAAATTTACAGTTCAATGTCTATTAAAATGAAATTACATATTCATTATATCCCAAAGACTTTTTTTTTCCATTCTTGGTCATGTGACAAGATAGGAAAAATATAAAATATATGTTGCAAAAATATAAAACGATAGTTTAACAAATAATATGTGACATAATTCCAATTGCTTGCTCCAAGGCCTTTTAAATATTGGATGAAGGAACTCAGACAATTAAAATAAATAATTGTGAAGCCATCCAATAATATTAATGCTCTTGGGCCACACAGTATTACCACTCAGTCTTTATTCTTTGCCACAGATTAATGTTGTAATCTGAATTCAGATTTATAATAGAAGAAAATAATTCATGAGGTAAAGTATTAGACAGGCAAAACTGATAAGGAGGAAAAAAAAAGTGTGTAAATGTGCATTCATTAATGTTCCAGTAATGCTTACAAATATGTGAAAATGATGGTTAAATGGTACCTTCCTTTTCAAATTTGGTCATTGTTAGGAGATTTTAAATGTAAGCCACAGCCCTATTTTTAAAGTTACATTAAGATGTTTATTTGGTATAGAATTGCACAGATACTGCCAGTTTGGTTTGATATAAACAGAAATCATGTGCTATGAAACGACTTATTTCTAGACTCTACTCATTATTCTCATGAATGGAGCACAGGTAAAGTTTTATTTTTTTTAAGTTATTCTTAAGTTTTATAAATTATTCCATTATTTTGTGAATTATAAACAGTGAGTGGAGGTTTCTGGAGATTAATGCCTGACCCAAAAGCAGATTAAAGTTTTTTTTACATTTTTGTGACACTTTTCTGCCAACTATCTTAACCGTAATGTGTAACTCTCCAATAATGTTAAGTACCTTAATATCACCCAGTAATTTCTAGGCTGATATGTTTTCTTGGCATCATATCCTGAATTCCAAGGAAAAGTTACTCAATGTAATTGGAAAAATGTTGCTGATACTCAAAAAATTATGTGGCGTGTGACTTCCTGTAGACCTCAATAGAGAATGGTTATTTAAACACACAGTGTTTATTATTGAATCCTAGCAACTTATTTCTCAGATGAACAGTCTACTGCCAAAATATTGGTGTTTCAGAAAAAAACATTTTTATTTTGGAAGATTTCTAACACCTGCATTTATAAGCACAATTATTGTAGCATCACATTACATTCACACTTTTGTATCACATCGAAGTTTATACGAGCTTATAATGGCATGAAATTGCTAGGTTAAAACAGTTAGCTGACAAAATATACATCACTATTTCAGTGGTTAATTAAGTGCTGAAGATTGGCATTTCTTAAAAAAAAATTCAAATCTTTCATAAAATCAGTTACATTTGTGGACATACACCTCTCCAAATATTAAAAATGGCCAATAAACAGTATTTAGATTAAGGCTTTATAGAATGGGTAGGGCAAAAGGGAAGGTGCCACATTAAGAAGGCAAATATTTCCAGTAGTAGTTATGGTAAAATTATAAATTGTTTGCAGTTGCACTGGCACATCTGAAGAAGGAGATCTACCTCAGGTGCAAATGTGAAGAAAATGTTTTAAACCAAGCAGCAACATCTTTTCACTAGATTTAAACATAAAGAACTTATTGCCTGAACAAGGAAAGTGGTCTGTATAATTCTCAGCTGAGGAGGACAGTGAAAAACACATCTGCGACATGTTCACATTATTGACAAGTGTGCCATAATCCCTAATTACACAGCATGCTTAAGCAATAAGTAAAATGTAAGTGAAATTAGAGAATGCTACATTTATTTATGCGAGATAATGATTTGAGGCATAATTGGATATTTTTTAATATAACAGAATATACAAAATACTTGCAAAAACATGAGACCTCACCAAAACTTGGAAGAAATTGAGAAAACTAGCTTTAAGATATGGACTGCTTTAAGGGAGGGAAAGACAGAAAAATATCTGTGATAGTGTGAGGCCTGGGTGGGCTTGATAGTAAGTTTACTTCTTACCATTGTTAAGATGATGCCCATTTGTTCTTCCTTTTCATCATCAAAGAAATTGTTATTTTTCATTTTGAAAACATTTCTTAAGCCTATTATCATTTCAAATATTTATCTCTTAAAATTCAAAAAGAAACAAACCAACTTTATATAACTGACTTGATAGTTTAATCCTTTGTTACTGGTGAATACGTATTCACCAAAACATGTCATATACCCTTTCTAAAATGCAGTGTCTGAAAACTGAACATGATGCTGCGCGTGGCATCTCTTCAATTTTTATATTCTGAACTCCCTTGAGATTAAGGTTATTGCTTCGCTGGTCTTTTTGATTTTTTCTTTTGGGACCTGTACATTAATATATAATGATTTATGTGCTCGGTCACTGTTTTGAACTCTCACATCTCATGGCATCTTATCATGAAGTATTTTCTTACTTCAATCCAAATGAATGGCTCCACATTAATCCTCATTAAACCTCATCTGACATCTTTTTGGCTCCTTCATATAGGATATCTTTTTGTAACCTTCTTGCCCACGTTCGCTGCTCTTTGTGCCTCTTAACATCGTCATGATCGAACTTGGATGAATGGTTCTCTAAAAAGTTTAGGTCTGGGGAATTCAACACATCACATCCTGTCCATCAAAAGAAAACCTTTAATCTTTCATTTCTCCTGCCTCCCAGTTTAAAAAAAAATATTTCCAATTGCATGCACTGCCATTTTTGCTAATATTTTTGGTATGAATTTTTCAAATACTTTGTGGAAGTCTATTGTTAATTCTTGGAAATGCTTTCATCATATACACCAGATGAGTGCCACCATCAAAACGCTGAACGAAAGTAATCAGAAATTCATTGTAATCATTTACCATTAACTAATATTTGTCACTCCATCCCAGATGATGGTTGGGAGTGGTGCCCACAACTGGCATTAAATCGATGGATCTACATTTTATTCTATAGGGGACTTCAAATAATGGCGCTGTATTTGTAATATTTCAGTCTAAGCAAACAATTTTACTTTCTAGCAAGGTCAAATAGTACCATCAAGAGATCATTTCCATTGCCTCTTTATCTCAAAAAGATAAGATATATATTGATTTAAAAGTTCATTTTTCCTTTATGTGAAGAAAAACAAAAACTACAGATGGTAGAATCTTGAGTGAACAAAGAGAAGCTGGAGGTACTCAGTGGGTCAGGCAGCATCCAGGGAGATAAATGGTCAGTTAATGTTTTGGGTGAGAACTCTATCGAGACTCAGTCTTAATAAAGAGTCCTGACCCAAAATGTTGATCAATGATTTCTCTCCATGGTCCTTTTTAACGTGGAAAACGTCAGAGAAATAGATCATGAGCTTGAGCTATTTAAATTCATTGAAATGGATGTTAATCTGGAGCCTTTAATCAATATACCATTGTTTCTAAAGCTCAGTTGGTGAAATGCACTGTTCACACTGTTGGTGTTGACAAAACCAGAAGAAGCCATTCAGTGTATTGTGTCCCTGTTGATTCTATGCATGATAAAGCTAAAATTACTGTTATTATGCTTTCTCTCTATTTTTCGGCATCTTACTTTGCTTGAAATATTCCACCACAATTTTCCCACAAACTAAATGTCTCTGTCATTGCTACATCCAAGTAGTTTGTGCTCCAGCAATACAGGTTTCTGCAAATCTAGCCCTATACTACGACAATGGAGTAGAATTACTCCATCAAGTCAGCTCTGCCACTCAAATCATTGATCAACTATTTGTGATTTGGGAATGGCCTCTCCCAGTTTACTCAGTCTATATTCTTCAGGAGATTATATTCCTGAACTGGTAACCCAAAGCCAAAAATAAAATCTAGAGTTCAAATGTTACTAAGGCACCTGTACAATTTAAATTTGGTTCATAAGATGGAATTTGCAACAAAAATTAAATCTAGTAATGGCGACGAAAACAAATACTGGATTATCATTAAAATACCAACTGGTGCCCCTAATGTCCTTTCGGGGGGAGATATCTGCTGTCATTATCTGGGTTGCTTTTCCTGTGACTTTGATCCCACCCCATGCGATTGACCCTGAAGTGATGGAATCCTCATTTGGTCGTCTTCTGTGGAAATAATCCCAGCATTTTAAAATTCCCTTTATTGCTATAATTTCCCATCCTGGTATTATTTTATTGATTGATTTATAAAATACTTTCATTGCCATTTTGAAAAAGGTGCCCTAGACTGTATTCCAGACTTGTAAACATATCTAATCAGATATTCTGTGCAAATATAGTATTCGTTGTTTACTTTGGCACCCCATAAATCTGTTGAATTTATTGTTCTAGATCTGTTGTCAAAACAAAATTGCATTTCTGTACCTTACACCTGGCTTCCTCCTGCCTAATATTATTTTCCTTATCTTTTTCCAGCTATCACCTCCATCCCGAGTTTCTGTTTCTAAATTCTCCCTTCCCTTCCGCATCTGGTTCCTTCTGTCCTTTATCCCCACCTCAGCTGGTTCCACTAATCACCCTATCTCATGCCTTCCTCTCACCCTTTATACTGGTTATCTTCCCTCTTCACTTTCTGTCATGAAGCAGGGCCTCAATCCAAAATATAGACCATCCCTTTACCTCCACACATGTTGCTTGACCCACTGAGTTCCACCAACAGTTCTGTTTTGCTGAATAGGGTAATGACTGTATTACTATTGTTTACTTAATTGACACCACAAAAATAGACCTTTCAGCATTTGCTCAGTTAATGAGTGCCTTGCCATCTTCTTAATTTCTATTTCCTTTTTCCTTTTGTTTTTTCAAGCCTTCTCTGAAAATATATGATTTACTTCAACCATTTCTTTTGGTAGAGAGTTCCACATCTCCCCACTTTCTGCTTCTGGAGGTCTCTTTCGAATTTCCTGTTTGTTTTTAATTTTGGTGGTCATGTAACATCGACAGCATCGAGCTTTATTTTACCTTTGAAAGTTATCATAATTACATTACCTTTCTGACAGAGTAGATTTTCTTCGGATAAAGGCTGAGTTAAAAGTGGAAAATGGCAGAAATACTCAACATGCCTGTGAACCTTCTATCGATCTCAAATGTTTATTTAGTTCATCACTCTTGTTGCCTGATCTGCTGTATTTCCAGCATTTTCCATTAATTTTCAGTTCCAGTAAAACAGTAAAACCCCCAGTATCCGGCACCTATAGGGATGGTAGATGCCAGATAAATGCATTTGCCGGTTGCTGGAGATTGCATGGTGCATGATAGGTGAACTGACCGCTGAGGTGGGGGGTGGGGCACTAATTTTTAATCTTTTGTATCTTTCACCTATTTATTTTGTGATTTGTGCGTATACTGTATATAGTATACTGTATATACAGTATATACTGTATACTGCATATAGTCTTTCAAAGAGTGAGCCAATTTTGAGAACATTTTTTAATCTTTGAAGTTGCTGAAACATTAATTTCTCAATAGAATGTACCACGTGAATCTCCCCAATTCTATCAGTAGGACTCACATTTAAATCAACCTTTTGTACGGAAATCTGTAATAATTAACAGTGTGGTGGTTGGGAGTGGACCACATGACTGGGATATCAACAACGATTGTATTTCTTGTGACTTAGTCATTTGGACAGTTTGTTCAGTGAATATTTTAACTTTACAGATCAGGAAAGACACAAGTTCAGTCCATGATCTGTACTGACCAAACAATCACCCAGCACTGTTGGCTTCAGCACCACTTATCATTATTGGTAGATGTTTTTCAGTTATTGCTGTTGGTTCTGGCTGTGCCACTGAACTTCCACCTTTTCTATAAAAACCATTTTGTTTGCTGCTGAACTTGTGCTTAAAAGTTGGTAAGTCTACTGATATCTGCCACTGTTTAAGCACTGATCTGAGTGGAAGCTTGGGACTCCTGAGCATAGACTGAAGTGCAGCTTTCCTAGGTAAGTGCCACTCCCAGAATGCCTGCATTGCATTGATGAACTTCCCTTGGAGTGCAATGGGATAGTGCTTTCTTTCTCAGATCCCCCAGCATTTTAACTGAAAATTCTGCCTGAAGTTCAATGATCCAATTGAAATGAATTCGGAACAAGCAACAAGTAGGAGAATATTCAAAACACAAAATGCTGGAGAAGCTCTGCAGGTCAGTGTCCTTTACGGAGCAAAGGTAAAGATACATAACCAACAATTTGGGCTTGAGCCCTTCATCAAAGTATAAGAAAATGCCGGCAGGCATCCAAACAAAAGAATGGTGGGGGGTGTGGCAAAAGTTGGAGATGATAGGTGGAGAAAGGAGGGAGGGGAGACCAGCAATGAGGGGGAGGAGGGATGACTGGATGGGTAGAAGAACTGGAAAGACAGGAAAAAGGAGAAGGTAAAGAAAGTAAAGATAAGCAGGTTTAATGGAAAGCAGTAAAGTCAATGTTCGTGCCATCTGGATGGAGGGTACCCAGACAGAAAATAAGACGTTGTTCCTCCAATCTACAGCTGTTCAGGGTGGGACAGTACACAAGGCCATAGACAGATATGTGATCGTGGGAGTATGACTTGGAATTGAAATGGTTGGCCACCTAGGGGAATGTTTAGTGAGCCAATTTAATTTAGTTGGAATAAATCTAATTGCCTTTAAGTGTGAGTGATTTTAAGCATTTTAATTTTTAAATTTTAATTTATTTTTAAAAGTATATTTTATTTTCAGTAGTTTCAGAGTGATTTGAATGTTTGTGAATATCACTCTAGTGGTAACTTTGTCACCTGTTGAGCATGTGTTTGGGGGCTATTCTTGCCGGTTTATGGTAGCCATTCTGGACCCACTGCTGATAGAAGGATCTGCACCCTGACCAGCTGGGAGCTGGACTCCCAGAGGAAGAATGTACATAGCTTACTCCAGGGCAGGGGACCAGTGAGTTCAGGAGCTTGTCAACAGTGGAAAATCCAGCCCAACATTTAAAACTTGAATTTAGCTCTCAGAATCCTGATACACCACAGTAGTTTAAAACTTATTCTTTTGCAGTGTTACCAGCACACTGCGTGCTAAACGTCTCATGGATAAAGAGCACTAATCAACAATTTTGTTTGAGATTGGCATTGTTTGTAGTTTTGCCGAAGTTAATGAAACATTTTGCAAAGTGCAGTTTAGATTAAAAATTCAAAGGTAAGTAAAAGAGTCTTAAGTTTGTTTTATTCTGATGAAATCCTTGTGAGGAATTAAAAATGCAACAAGTGTTCTTTGTATGACAGTGTCCATTGCATCAATTAAAATATTTGTTTTTTTTCATTGGAAAATAAACTTTTGATTGGCAGTCAACTTCTAGAATGGAGTTGCTTGAGATGTATCTTTTTACTCCAAGTGTTCTTGAGTGACAACATTAATAGTAATTTTAAAAACTGGTTGCGGTCAGCGGCTGTTGGTATTATAAGAGATTTAAATGACTGGATAACAAAATTGCAAGAACAAGTGAACTCTGAAGTTGAAATTGGCGTCTGTAAAGGAGAAAGGTTCAGAAAGGAAGAGAACCAGGTGGCCACCATTCTTACCACCCCCCTCCTCTTAATTGGCTTGTACTTGCACCTATGAAAAAAAAAGCACAAGGTAAACATTTCTTCAACTTTTTCAGAAGTACACTAGATGTTAGCTTCAACAACATTTAAAATTTATAATAGAGCAACATTTCTTGCTAATAAATGTTATGTACTAGAAATTGTGTGTTATCATTAATCAGTATGCAAATTCAATGTAATAAAGGACTTGTTGCATTATAAAGGCTGCGTTGTCAGCTGTATAATGTGTAATTTACATTTCTTTTGCTAGAATGAACAATATGAAGATGGGTTTAAAATAAGTAGAAACACTAATTTCCCATCTGTCACTGTAAAAATGTTTAGCTGTGATTAGTGGAATGTGTTTACTCTGTGCTTCAAGTTAGAATGTAGAAATTGTGTTTCTATCAACTTGGCTGTACTATGGAAACTGCATCTCTAATCAGGATTAGTTCCAGATTTACACCGTCCATTCAAAGCAAAAGAAAGAGACTGCAGTGCAACCACAATTTGATTCACGAATGTAACTGAAGTGACAGCGTCTCTTTTAACATCTTAACTAATGTGTACTCTATAAATGCTGGCAGTTGACAGCTGTGTGACACAATGGATTCCATATTTGTAGAATCAAATCCATAGCAATCTTAGAATGATGCCACAATCTGTTACCTATAAAAGTCTGAAAGGAAATTGGTTGAGCAGTTTGTAATCTATATGGATCCATGGCACAAACTGTTCTTATTTTGACAAGCTCACTCAGGGAGGACACAAGAATAGCTGCTATGGGAAATAGGAAGAAAATTATATTGATGTGTTAGAATTTGCTCTTCAGAAGTAAGGGCTAAAGGATCATGTAGGTTTTTAGTTTCAGCTTGATTCTTTAGCATTATAGAAATAGGCGTTTTGGCCCAATTATCCGGACTGACCAAGATGCCTATCTACACTAATCCTGTTTGCCTACATTTGGCCCATATATAACCATTCCTAAGTATGTACCTGTGCAAATCTTGGGATTGTACTTGTCGCTACCACCTTCTCTAGCATCCTGTTCCATATACCTACTGGGCTCTGTGTGAAACCTGCCCTTCAGATCGCCTTTTAATCTTTCTCCTCAAACCTTAAACCAATGTCATCCAGTTCTAGGCTCCCAACTCCTGGAAACATACAGCAACCATTTACCCAATCAA
Organism: Narcine bancroftii; assembly: GCF_036971445.1. Lineage (NCBI taxonomy): Eukaryota > Metazoa > Chordata > Chondrichthyes > Torpediniformes > Narcinidae > Narcine > Narcine bancroftii. The sequence continues at coordinate 208,056,017 of NC_091474.1, forward strand.
TGCCCCTCCTCAATTTATAAGGTTCTATGAGGACACTCTCAGCTCCTTTGCTTCAGGGGGAAAAGAAAATCACTCAGCCCAACCTACCTCTCCTTGTGACTCAAACCCTCCAATCCAAGAAATATCCCTGTGATTCTTTTTTGCACCCTCTGGCTTAATCACATCCTTCCTCAACCATGGTGACAAGAACTGCTTACAATACTCCAAGTGTAGCCCTACCAAATAATTCACACACTGTAACATGATATCTTATATCCTATATTTCATTCCCTGTCCAATAAAGGGAAAGACACAAATGGCCATTCTCATCAGCCTCTATCTGTTTCTCCACTTTCAGGAAATTATGTATTTTCACATGAAAATGCTGCTGTTCAATACACTCAGAGCCCTGCCATTAACTAGGTATGTCCAGGCCTGCTTTAACTTCAATGTTAAATTCCATCAACCATTCCCTTGCCCATTTTCCCTATTGATCTAGAGCCTGCTGTAATTTTAGACGATCCTCTTCACTATCACTACACGAGTCCTACCCCCACCCCCACCAGGAGGCATAGCACATTTAACACACTAAAATTATAAGATTTTTAATGTTGTCGGTAGGAGAAAAGTACACAAGATGCCAACTAAACCCCTATTTCACAGGGTAAGGGGGCCATAAACTTTGAACAGAGCTCTAAGGAGGCCACAGCCAAATAAAATGGTTGAAAATGGCTGTACTATACCACCAATTTCGGTGACATCAACAAACAGACTAATCATGCCACAACATTCTCATCTAAATTATTAATATATATGAAAAACAATAAATGACCCAGTACTGGTTACAATTCTCCAATATGAAAAGCAACCCTCTTTTACCATCCAGCCCATTTTGTAACCAATTTGCTATCTTGACACCAATTTTTTTATCTTGCCCTGGATTCCATATATTCTAATGTTCCATATCAGCCTAAGATGGGGGACTTTGTCAATGTAGACTTTAGCAAGACCTTTGACAATGTCCAGGGCACTGCCCTCAACAATTTTCCTGGGTACCTCTTCAAAAGCTCAGACCTCTGAGACATGATCTCCCATGCTCAATGCTATATTGTCTATCCCTAACCAGTCCTTGACATTTCAAATGCAAATAAATTTGAGTGTTGGTCCTCACTTAGATATGACAAAAATAAAATATTCAATAGATCACTTAACTTGTGTTTTGCACTTTACTATGCCTAGTAACAAAATGTTAATGTTGGATTATTAGAATGATAGAACGTTTAAAAATTTGTCTGTCGTTTACGGGGCTTCTTAAAGTGCAACAGTAAAACACAAATGCAGCTGCAAGAATGTTAACTTACATTTTTGATAAGAATTCATACAGATTTAATTTTAAGCATACTATCAAGTAAAAACAAAGGAAGAAAAGCAAATAGTACTGCCTTTTAAATAAGCAAATGTAAAGTGTGAAATTATTCTTAAAATGACAATGAGATGGTAGATGTATTAGGTTTGTGCACCTTGTTAACTGAGATCCACAGTTTTTAGCAGATAGAATGTGATTTTTGCTTCCTGTTTTTAACAGTCCTTTTCCTTGTGTTATTCCAGTGGGAAGCAACATTTATTTATTTATGAAATCTGCTGTCAATCTCTGGTCGTGCCCCATGTGCCAGGATGTAATTGTACCTGCACTTTAAGACTGATGAATTTTGCATGTTAACTGTATAAATCAGATAAACTCCTGGTTTTGTAGGACAAAGCCAATTGCTATTTGTGATTTTTTTTTCATTAATGCCGAACATTCAATGTGATAGTCCTTTGGCATTCTGTAAAATAAAGATGTGTTTGACGTTAAGAACAGTGTGATGTTATGTCTCTGGACAAATAGTAACCTACTAAAGCAGCAAAGTATCCAACTGGAAAAGCGAATAATTCCACCTGTTTCTCCTATATCTAATTTTGCTTCAACTGACATTGACCAGGATATTTTATGTTGAAATGTGCTGCTTTAAAATTTGCAGACATCTAATGGATAATATGTTAATGGAATAAAACAATTTTTTTTTAAATGTCTGTAAAAGACCTAGAGGTTTCAATACATCAAGGACTGGAGATCATTTTATTAATAACAACAAAGCTCAAATTATATTTTACACTGATCACAAACTCAAGGTACGTATCATTAAAATAAATCCTAACCTTCGTCTGTTATTCATGTTGGTAAACATGGACAGGAGTCACTTTTTTCTATTAATTTTTAATTTAGACATAGAGCACGGTAACAGGTTCTTTCAGCCCACAAGCTAATGTTGCCCAATTACACCCAACTATGTTTTGAACAATGGGAGAAAACAGGAGGAAACCCATGCAGAGACAGGGAGAGCATACAATCTCCTCATAGCACCAGATTTGAAATCTGGTCACTGGTGCTGTAATAGCATTGCACTAACCGATATGCTAACCATGCCTCGAGTTTTATTCTACTTGCCATGTAACAAATGATAGCCATGGATAGTTCAAACCTTAAAACACAACAAATGTGATTGTTTGAGGTTATATGATTTAAATTAACAATTTGTCTTATTTAACATTTTACAGTGGACAGTACATCCCTTTTAAGTTCAAGTTTATTGCCATGTGTACAGTGTGAAAGTTTGATTTGCATGCAATCCAGTCAGTTAACCCATACCACAAGAAAAGTAAAGTGCAGAATGTAGACTTCAGTGAGGAATCAGTTAGACGAGAGCAAATGCAACATTATTCCACCGGTGCGAGGTTCAGTCAGGAGTCTGATAACAGCAGTGGGGTGGGGGGGGGGGGGAAGTCTTTGAATCTGGTGATGCGTGATCTCAAACTCATGAATCTTCTTTCTGACAGAAGGAGGGAGAAGAGAGTGTAAACGGGATGAATTAAGCCTTTTAATGTTCTTTGTTGAATCAACATTACATCAATATAATTGTAGGCAGAGTTTTTTCCACAAGGAATGACGAGTGAATTACTCCATGGGCGTCATAGAAATATGTTTTAAGTTTGATGACCTAATTAAGTTAATCCTTCAGTTTTATTTTAATTTTCCCATTAGTAATTATATATGATAAAAGTTATCAAAATAAGTTCAAAAAGGGTTCTTAATTTTCAAAACAGAAGTTCAATAAGTTTATTTTTCTGCAAGGATGGATTGCTAGAGAATGTCTCTGCAATATTCAATTTACTGCAAAACTTGGTGTGTAACTCACTCCTGTTTATAAGTTGCTTTCCCTTTGGGTATTTTTAATTTTGGAAGTGGATAAAACCATTTGACTGCAATCGTAGAGATGAATCAGAATTTATTGTCATGAACAAGTCATGAAATTTGTTTGTTTTGTGGCAGCATCACAGTGGATGCATTCATATAAACCACCTTACAAAAATAAATTAAAAAATAGTGCACGAAAAGTCAAAGTCAGGCAGTGTCTTTGGTTCATTGATCTTTGAGAAATCTGATGGCAGCGGGGAAGAAGCTGTCCTTGTGCCAGTGAGTGCTTGTCTTCAGGCTCCTGTTCCTTTCTTGAGATGGTAGCAGAGAGAAGAGGGCATGACCTGGGTGGTGGGGGTCCTTGAGGATAGAGGCTGCTTTCTTAAGACATCACCTTTTGTAGATTTCCTCGATGGAGTGGTCTAATGCCTGTTATGTCACAGACCGAATTAACAACCCTTTGGAGTTTTTTTTTCTTGTCCTGAGTGTACCAGACATGATTCAACCCTCTAGAATACCCAATCTCCTCAAACACCTCACAAAGTATAGCCGCTGGCAAACCTACTTCATGATTGCACTGACACGGAGGCTCCAGGACAGATCTTGGAGAGGTTGACACCCAGGAATTTGAAGTTCTTAACCCTCTCCACTACTGAGCCCTCAATGAGGACTGGGTTGCATTCCCCTGACTTCCTCCTGAAGTCCATAATCATCTCCTTGGGTTTGCTAACTTTGAGCGCAAGGTGGTTGTTATTGCACCATTCAATGATCTGATCTATCTCCCTCCTGTACACTTCTTCACTGCCGCTTGTCATTCTGCTGATTCCATGGTGTTATCGGCAAATTTGTAGATAGCACTGGAATTATGCCGGGCCACGCAATCACGGGTATATAGTGAGCATAGCAGTGGGCTAACCTTGAGGTGCGCCTGTGTTGATAATCAGCGAGGAGGAGACGTTGCTTCCAATTCGTACTGTCTGATGAGGAAGCCAATGATCCAATTGCAGAAGAGGATGCAGAGGCCCAGGGTTGGAGCTTGACCTGCTCTGAAGGAATAAAGGTGTTGAAGGCTGAGCTGTAGTCTATGAAGAGCAGCCAGAGTTGCTGAATGAGTTGCATTTTTTTAGGTAATTCCAGAGCTGAGTGGAGTGCCAGTGATATTGCGTCGGCTGTGGAACAGTTGTGACGATAGGCGAGTTGCAGTGGATTCTGACCTCTGCTTAGATACATGTTAATTCTGGCCATGACCAACATCTGAACGTATTTCATCACAGTAGATGTTAGTTCTTCTGGGCGATAGTCATTGAGGCAGCCCACTCTGCTCTTCTTGGTGTGTAACACAGTGTGAGTAGAGAGGTCATCAGTGTGACAATGAGAGAGGAGAGGTCAGTAATATATTGAGAGTGGAGAGAGGTCAGTGTGATGGGAAAGTGGAAAGGTTAGTGGGAGTAACAGCAAGTGACCAGGGGATTTGATGTCTGAAGCAAATGTAGCCTCAGATGATGACATAACTGAAAATCAGGGAAGGCATATCCAAATATATACCCATGTATGTTGCTACCTGGTGATGCACAAAAAAGAAAATATGAAGAGAAACACAAGCTGGTGACAGAATCCGCCTGATTTCCTTCCATATAATACTGTAATGTCGAAAGTAATGTAATAAATGATGTAATGAGAGTTTATTGTTACCATATATGCAGTGAAATTCTTACTTGCTGCTGTCAAATAGGTAACAGGCACGTAACTTGCACTAGCTACAATAGTATACATTAAATTAACACAATATTGCCAAAAAGAGATCATAAATATAAAATGAGAGGTAAATATTCACAGTTGTAGTTGATACAAACCATTATAATCTTGGAGACTGAAAAGACTGTGCAACCCTAATCACCAGACCTTCCTTGCTGAACTTTGTTTTCACAACAGAATACAAAAATCTTATAAGTTGAATTAGGAGTAAAATCTCTTGGAAGTCACAGGCTTCTTCACCAATGTACTAAAGCAATCCTGTTCCTCAGTAAATTTTCTGCCCAAATTTCAAATTCCTTCGATACCCTGGATTCTAAAAACCAGCCAAACCCCAAACTTGGCACTCAACTACTCTGATTTAACCATAGAATACACTAAAGTTTGCAACATTTTGAATGAAGTCATTATTATTTTTAATTTTAATGATACAGTATGGTAGAAGCCCCTTCCGACCTTTGAAACCTGTGCCGTTCAATTACACCCAATTAATCTACCAGCCCTGTACGTTTTGGAGGGTGTGAGGAAACCGGAGCATCAGGAGAAAGACAACCAGTACAAACTCCCTGCATATAGTGCCGGATTTGAACCATGGCCACTGGCACTGTAAAATAGTGTTGCGCTAACCGCTATGCTATCTGTGCTGCCCTTCTAAACTCTAAGCTCCTAACCTTTTGCCCTAAATGCCCAACTGTTTATCCTGAGGGTTGTTCTGAATAGTCCATCAAGGGAGATATTCTCCCAGTTCTTTTCATCTCAGAAAGAATGAGCTTAGGTAGACAACTTGACTAAAGGGTCTATTTCTGTGCTGTAAACTCCATGACTCCAATACAGCTTAATATTTAAAATGAGATCTGACCAATAGTATGCCAGTTTTTCAAGGTTTTTTTTTAAATTCAGAACCCAACAATCTGAATATGGGGATTCAATTGAATGAAAGAATCAACAGGCATTGGCCGAGAACATCCCAGGCCCATTACAAGGATAAGCACATAAGAAATTGGAACAGGAGTTGGCCATCCAGCCCGTCGAGCCTGCTCTGCCATTCAATGAGATCATGGCTGATCTGATGATAGGCTCATCTCCACCTCCCCATATCCCTTAATACCCCTTCTATGTAAAAATCTGTCCAGCCTTGTCTTAAATATTGAGGTAGCTTCTACTGCTTTGAAGGCAGGTTCTAAGAATTGAAACTGAATGAGGCCTGATATCTGCTACAGAGCCATCTCTGAGCCTGTGGTATTTGCGAGACAGTTGTTGAAGGTGCGTAAAATTGATCAATGATTCTGTTTCTCATTTTCACTCCTCAGCCAACAGGGCAGCATAGATCTCATGGTGAGCAGTACCCACGGGTGAACTGTGGATACTTATTCATAATGGATCAGTCTGTGGCACAGCATGTTGGCTCTGCTCCATTATTATATTATTGGAACTTTTGTGCTAGTATGTAGGAATTGTGCATTCCCTTCAATGTTTAAGAAAATTTCATCGCAGGGTGCAAGCACCGAGAAATGACTTTGGCAGTTAAAGGAACGATGACTCTCCTCAGACAACGAATTCAACATACTGTCGGTGAGAGTCAGTACAGTATGTCACTTGTATCACTTTTGAATGGAGGCCCAAAATTATTAAAATATTTTTGGAAAAATTAATTGCTTAATTAAAATGGATAAAATATAAATTAATGATTCAACAAAAATCGTCCATGCATCTTTTTGGCCTTTTTATATATTCTCAGAATATTACAAAGTGCTTGAAAGAAGATAAAATATTTTTCAAAATGCAATATTGCACTAATTTAAGCTCACTCTAACAAAGGCATAAGGAAACAAGATTAGAATCCACTGTCGAAGCGTTGTGCCAGATGCTGTGAATTCTGGTGCTGAATAGTATCATCCAAATCTTACTGCATGGCTAGAAACAAAATTGCAGTGACAATTTAAAACACATTTGGAATCAGTCACAGAAAGTGGCCAATTCCAGTAAGAAGAAAAAATCTGCGAACATTTTTAAAGGTTCAAATATAATTGCAGAAATATATTAGCAGTACTGCAGAGAAAAAAAAGATTAAATCATGTGAAGTTGAAAGGAAGGAAAAGTCAGTAGGAGAGCCATGATTTTTTTTCTTTGGTTCTGCCTAACATTGCTGGTAACATCAGCATTTATTGCCCAAGCATAACTACTCCTGAGCAGAGAAGGCAGATGAGAATCAATCATATTGGTTGGATAAGAGATTTACTTCTATTTTTTTCACAATCTCATAGTTCCATGGCCAGAACTACTGAAACTACAGTTATTAAAAAATCCATATTTATATTATTATTTGAATTCCTGGCTGGCATTTAGTCTAGCTTTTCCAGAAGCCTGGTTGTTGGTCTATTAACTTCACTGTCACACTACTAAACCCCTAACTTTGTGTGTGACCCAAAGGCAAAGTAACACTGAGCACACAACTTATTTGATCCCCACTGTGGTGAATAACCTGCTTTAAGATAGTCTCAAGTATGTTCCACTCTCACAGATGATTGCAGTACAAGAGCAGTAGGATATAGGTGTGAAGGTAGGAGATGGTGGCAAATTTTTTAACATGGAAAATATACCATTAACTGTATACATGCTTGTTGATCATCAACATGTTCTCCAATGTTAACCAGTAAATTTACTCTGCAGATCTTTCATTGCAACTCATTCATATTCCTTCTCCAATATTGTGCAAGGAGGAACAAAAAAAAATTGAAATTTTCAACACATTCCCATCTATTTCAACCATCAAAGAAATAAAGAAACAAAAACTGCAGATGCCAGAATCGAGGAGGATCTGTAACCCAGAGGGATTTAGCAGGTAGGGCTCCGACCCAAACGATGACTGACCATTTCTCACCATGGATGCTTCCCTCCAGCTTCTCATTGATGAGACTTAGCCTCCTTTCTGATGGATAACAACTTGCTGAAGAGTTGGACATCGCTTGACAAGTAACAGCATTTTAAAACTATTTCTGAAAAGGAACGATTCACAATGAAGTGAAAGTTACACGAAATTTCATGAACGACAAATGACTTTGGCTGGCCTCACTAACTCAGTGACTGTGCAAGTGAAGCTGTTCAGAGCTGTTATTTCTGCTTGCTCGACCCCAGTTGTTAGGCTCCCAGGTGACAAGCAAAAGCATGCACCACAGTAGCCAGCAACTTAATTCCCGTCCATCCCAAATGCTTGTTGTATTTTTTTTACCAAAAATAGACTTTATTCACAATAAATTATTTACAAAAAGAAAGCTGTTCAAAGTCTCTTCCCACCTCTCCTCATACTCCTGGTCCGGGTGGATGGTATAGTTTAATATTACATGTATAGGATCCAGTGGATATCGGTAATCCCCATACTGAGGAATACTGGCCCTCCACTCAAAAAACTGTTTAATCAACCCCGGGCCTGGTTCATCATACAGTAGTCGACTCCAGAAAATAATAACCTCCACAGAGTTTTCTGAAGCATTGGCTGGAATCATTACTATAAACTGTCCTTCCCTTTCTGGTGTGTCCCCCGGGTATGTTAACCGAAGGCCCTTCTCAGAACATTGTATAGTTATTCCCAGTTTAGTAAGAATGACCCTTGCCAATAAATTAATGGGGCAACTTGGCACAACCAGGACAGGTGCTCTAACCCTTTGTCGTCCAAATGTCATGTCGATGTTATCTGTATAGGGCTGTGTTTCCCATATCCCGGAGAATCCTATTGTAGATAATGTTTTGCCCGAATATGTGCTCCCTGGGGGCTGTTTAATCACGGTCATAACCGCTGCCCCTGTGTCAATCATAAATTCAATTTTTTCTCCATTTACCGTCCCCCAAATTTTCGGTGGCTCCCAGGGAGGCGTGATTTTTGATTCTCCAGGGCCCCGTCAATAATCAAATTCAGCACCTTCCCAAATATCGTCATCACACTGGGGTGCCTGGACTTGTTGATCACTCTGCCATCCCCCAATTTTCTGGGGCCGATCAAAGTGTCCACCCCTACCCCTTGCTTGTCCTCTAAAATTTCCTCCTCTTCCTCTATAGCCTCTAATAGAGGGTAATCCTTTTCCCCTTCCTCTCCCTGCCTCTGGACAGTCCCGCTGGTAGTGTCCAGGATTTTGGCAGTGCCAGCATATGGTATGTTCTCCTCTATACATGGTACTTAGGGGTCTTTCCCAACCATTCCTTACGTGGGGTCCTGGATTTATCACTGGCCCCATGGCCTGTGAGACTATCTGTTGGGCCGCTAATTTAATCCCTATTTGTTCTATGGCTCTCATCAATTTATCGGTTGTCTTGTCCTCTCCCTTCTGGGATGCACTTTCTGACTTAGCCTGCTCTGATTGACGATGTCGGTTGAGTGCATGTGTCAGATGTCTTTTCCACAAGTCCTCTGACATCGCCTCTAAACCCACAATGTCCCTTAATTTTGCTTGAACCCGACCAGGCAGTCCGTTTATTGTCCCATTACGAAAATGAGCATTTCCCAGGGGGCTGTGGTCAGGTCTTTTTCCAGTCCCTGTCTCCCATAAGTCCCATGCTCGAGAGAGGTACTTGTGTGCAGTCTCCCCTTCTTTTAGTTGGAGGGTTACCAAGGCGTCCAAACTATAGGGTGTAGGGAACGTTTCTCTAAGTGCTTCCCAAAATCTATTTCGAATTGAGTCAAATCCTATTTCATCCCCCAATTTACTACTTCTAAGGATTCTCTCTATTTGCTTCAGGGCCCCTTCTGCCTTTATTTTTATCATGATAGTTCTGACATCTGCGAGTGCTAATTGTTCTTGACAGGTTTCTCGCTCAAAACAAGAGATCCATGGACCAGCCCCATTACTCAATGGAGGAAGTTTTTTCATTAGACTCTCTAAGTCCATTCGTGACCAGGGTACATATTTTTGATTTCCCCGCCCCGTGATCAGCAATGGGCATTGAGGTCTCAATTTTGGGGATTTCTGTTCCTTTTTTACTCTTGGAATACATCTATTTATTCCACCCTGTTCAGACACCTCTTCGTCACTACTGTCACTGTCCCCGTCAGGTTCTGATGTCTCAGAGTCAAAGGTATATTGTTCACACTCGTCTCTAAGATAATTTTTTCGGTCATAGTCTAGTGGCTTCACGTCTTTCTCTTTCGTCCTAACTATGTCCAGCGGGCATGTCTACTCTTCTCCCTCATGAGTTCTTTAATGCTACTTTCCTCCCATGGAGGGTCATATCCCGTTTCCTCATCTGTACTACACTTTTCGTCCTTTATTCCTATAACTAATCCTCCAGCTTGGAGTTCTGCTGACATTGTTGTAGTTATCTTTTCCATTTCTTTCAATACCCCTACCATTAATTCTTTTTGTTCCTTGCTGGTCTGCCCCAGCACATTCACATCTTTGTTTAAGTTTTTAACGTTATCCTGAACCTTTTTCATGTTCCTTTTCTGCGTCTCTAAGTCTTTTTCTATTTTCTTGGATTCCACGGGGGTCTCGACATCTATTACTCCCCCTTCTATTTTTAGTAAAGGGGCCTGTACCTTGTCTGACGTGTCCCTATTCCCGATGTTCCTGTCATGTCCCAGTGTTTCAATATCTGGATATAAGGGACATGACTCTTGGGTCCCGTCTGGGGTGTCAGGGGCACCTTGTGACTCCACATATGCATAGGGCGGGGGTCTACAAGCTATTTCTACAGGGGCCATAATAGGTGGATTATCGGGGAGACCAAATTCTTCGAATATAGCTAGGACATCGCGGTACTGCATCTCCTTGTCTCTCATCTTTTTTTGTGCAGACTCTTGATTAATGATTTTCCTTTCTATGTCCCGTTTTGTTTCTTCCAGCTTATCTAAGACTCCACGTTTTAAAATTTTGTTTCCCTCACCTGTCAGGAACATCTCATTGCTCCCGGGTAACCATCCCCTCTTCCTCCAACGATCTACACATTTTCGGAGAATTTTTTGTTTCTCCAATGCCACATTACTGGTATTCCGCTTTCCTAACTCCTGATTAATTTCCTTAATAACTTGGTCAAAGGTCTTAGCAGGCAACTGTGTAGCCATTGCTGTGGGACCGTTTCCTAATGCTTCTCTTAATTTAGGTTCTTGTCCGTTAAGAGGATCTATGTTAACAAAAACAGCCTTTAAAAATGTCTCCTTACAGGCCGGATGACAAAGGTTTTTTAGCGAAACAGTCTCCAAGCCTGTTTCTCCGGTGAACCTCAGACTATCCTGTGTACTCTGAATGCCCGTCTTCCACTCTCTTTTTTCCCAAAGAGGTCAGAAGGTTAGGTTACAACTAGGAAACCAAGTTTCTGGGGTATATTTTTGTCCAGTTTCCCTGTACCAATCTATGAATTTACGTAACTTTATCTCCTTGGTGATGCTGGGAATACCCTCATTTAACTTATCAAAAATACTTCGAATAAACCAGTTGTCTCTTAAGATTCTGTCAACTTTTTCATTGATATCTCCTACCTGATCCGGACACAGCTTTTGCAGCCTTTCGTCGTCGTCCTTGTTCACCAGGCAGGCGTCCCTGAGTACTCTTTTTGTCATCTCAAGGTCTCTTATGTCCACTGTGGTATTCCACCACGGCGAATTGGGGAAATAAATTCTTAAGTTTTCAAGTGTACAAACATTATCATACCTACCGGAAATTTATAAGTGAGTCTTTATATACAATTGAGACCAATAAGCCTGAACCTTCGTTTTCTTTCAAAGCCCAACCTTCACGTGGGAGATTTCTCCTCTTAATAACCAGTTTAGGGCAGAAAACTCAGGTCCCCAATTGTTCATAGACCACCTTCTCACTCTAATGGACTTTGCAACGACACAATAAAGACTTTTTAAACTCTAGTATTTGTCAAATGTCACTCAACCACCTTAAGGACTTTTCTTCTCTCTGTAACCACTTACGTGTTACAATCCCGGCAGGTGACGACCTTCAATTATGGTCATCTAATTTGTCCGATCTCCAGTTCTTACTGACAATCATAAAGATTTTAAAAGAGAGAATTTTGTTAAAACAGGCTTCTCTGGACCTTTTTATCAGCCGGCTGAGATGATTGTCAAGAAAAACAGAAACCGTCGTCCAGTGTCCACTCACCCATCACGTCGGGGTCACCAAATTGTTAGGTCTGCTTTGTTCATGAATGAGTGAGTCAAACACCAGACTGAGTCGAAATCAAGGTTCTTTGTTCTTTATTGCCGGATTGTAACACTTGCAACTAACAGTGTTAGTTGGAGAAGGCGCATTCTGATAAAGCAAGTGGTGTTTTTTTATACCTCAGGATACGTACTTAGTAAATTATCATACCATTACATTGTCCAATGAATAAACTGTTGCTATCCTTCTCTGTTAGTCTGCTGCACATCATTCTTGTTAGTGCAAAGCTTATCTTGAGTGTACAAGGTCACATCTGCATTCTGTTACTCCTTAGTACTGGGTGACTCCTTCTCCGGTCCCATCTCATGATGTTTTTACCTTACAGTAATCACTGAATAAAAAAAATATTTATACCCCTGATGTCTCTCCTAAACTTCCCTCCCTTCACTTTGTACATATGTCCTCTGGTGTTTGCTATTCCTGCCCTGGGAAACAGGTGCTGGCTGTTCACCCTATCTATGCCTTTCATTATCTTGTACACCTCTATCAAGACTCCTCTCATCCTTCTACACTTCAAAGAGAAAAGTCCCAGTTCTACTAACCTTGACTCATAAGACTTATTTTCCAATCCAGGCAACATCCTCTGAACCCTCTCCATGGCTTCTACATCCTTCCTGTAATGAGGTGACCAGTGTGACATTGCCAGAGATTGTAGAGTTGCAACATGTCCTCTCTACTCCTGAATTCAATCCTTCTATTAATGAATCCCAGGATCCCTTAGACCTTCTTACCTATTCTATCAACTAGAGTGGTGACCTTGAGGGATGTAGGATTTGAACCCCAAGGTCCTTCTGTTCATCCTCACACTTAAGTAACTGACCATTAACCCTGTACTCAGCCTTCTGGTTTGCCCTTGCAAAATGCATCACCTCACAATTATCCAGATTGAAATCCATCTGTCACTTTTCTGCCCAACTCTGCATCCTGTCCATATCCTCTTCTAACCTTCAACAAACTTCAGCTCCATCAACAACTCCTCCATCCTTCGTGTCATCCACAAACTTACTGACCCATCCTTTAGCCTTTTCATCCATGTAATTTGTAAATATCACAAAGAGCAGGGGCATAGAACAGATCCCTGCAGTAATCCACTAATCACCGACCTCCAGGCAGAATACTTTCCTTCCACTACTAGTCTCAGGCAGTGGGAGGCAAGAGTAGGATTCCCTGAGTGTTAGACCCCGAGGGAAAATGTACCCTTGTGTCATGGCTACCTACGGGGATTTCATAGCATTGCCCCCAGGGAATACAGAGGAAAGAGGCTCTGCTCCGGTATCTCAATGCACCAGGATACCCTGGCTAGCCTGAGGGAGCACAGTACCCCATTACCTGTGACCATGATCTTGGCAGAGAGCAGGAGCATCGCCACGTGGAGGAAAATAGAGTGAAAGAGAGAGATCCCGCTCAGACTTAAATGTATCCTGCTCTGCTTAGCAGGGATAATGGTAGTGCCTAAATTTCCCATTCTGCAGAGCAAGGGCCAATTGCTGGGGCCAACCAATGAATGCAGGTTCAGCCTTGTGGGTGGGCATCCACCTGATTGGTTAGTTGCTGACAGCAGGGCGTGGCTTTTGATGATGAAGGGCTTAAGCCCAAAACATGGGTGATGTATCTGTACCTTTGTTACATAAAGGGCTCTGTTTGACCTGCTGAGGAGTTTCTCCAGCATTTGTGTGGTTTTTTTCCACTTAACCACAGTGTCAACAGAATCCTGTGTTTTACTCCCAGCAGAGTGATAGCTCCCTTCCTATTTCTGACTTCCACCCACACTGACTCAGTGAACACCCCCTCTGCAGCGTCCTCCCTTTCTACAGCCATGATACAATCCCTGACCAATAACATTACTCCCACCCCTACCCCGCCCACCCCAACCCTCGCCTTTTCTACCTCACATTCTATTCCTTTTAAAACACCTAAACCCCGGTACCTGCACCAGCCAATCCTGCCATTCCTCCAGCCAAGTTTCAGTAATGGTCAAAACATCGTAATTTCATGTACTGATCCATACTCTATGTTCATCCCCTTTATTCCTAATAATCTTAGCATTGAAATAGTCACATTTCAACCCCTCTAACTGGTTGTATTTATGTTTTGCCCCCTGCCTATCCTTCCACACTAACTTTTGTCCTTTGACCCAAATCTCTGCACTCACATTCTGATTCCCACACCCCGCTATACTAATTTAAACCCTCTCCAACAGTTCGAGTAAACCTGCTGCCAGATGCAGCCTATCCTTTTTATACAGGTCAGACCTTCCTCAGAAGAGATCCCAATAATCCAAAAATCTGAACCCCTGCCCCCTGCACCAACTCTTTAGCCAATATACATCTGCCACAACTTCCTGTACCTACCCTTTCTGGTGCATGGCACAGGCAGCAATCCTGAGAATACCACCCTTGAGGTCTTGCATTTTAACTTCTTTCCTAACTCCCTATATTCCCTCTTCAGGACCTCATTCCTACTCCTATCTATGTCTTTGTTCCCCACATGGACATCTGGCTGCTCACCCTCCCCTTCCAGAATGCTATGAATTTGATCAGAGACATCCCTGACCCTGGCACATGGCACATACCAACTGGGAGCATCGATCTCATTCACCAATCTGCTCTCCTAACCAATGAGTCCCCAATTACCATAGCTCTTCTCTTTTCTCCCCTTCCCTCTGTGGCAGAAATGTGACCACCACGACGGGTCTCTGGTAGATCGTCCCTCCCAACAGTATCCAAAAGAGTATACTTGTTGTTGGGGTAACAGCCATAGAGGTGCTCTGCATTGTCTGCTTCTAACCCCTTCCCTCTCCTAACAGTCACACATTTACTTGACTCCTAACTTTAGGGGTGACTGTCTCCCTGAAGCTCCTCTCTATCACATCCAGAATGATCCTGAGTTCATCCAGCTCTAGGTCCAGTTTCCTTAAAGGAAAGTATTAAAAGAAAATTTTGTCTGACAAACCAACTGCAATTTTTTGAGGAGGCCACAAGCAGGCTAGACAAACAACAAGCAGTGGGTGTTGAAAATTTGTACTTTGCAAAGTGCCACACATGAGGCTGCCTCACAAAATAAGAGCCCATAGAATTGCAGGTGATGCACAGTAAATAACTCGAGAGGCTGAGACTCAGTCACTGATCTACAGGCTTTTATTCACAATGGACAAGGACCTCATCCTGTGTTGTGACCTGGGCTTTTTGGGGAAGGGTAGGGATGATGGATGCTTTATAAAAGGTCAAAAGAGAGGGGGACCACAGGTACAGTCACAGGATGGGGCAGAACCAGGAAATCAGGAATACAATACAGTTAAGCTGTTAACTTCAACAGGAAAGATACTTGTATGGCTGATCGCCATGAAACAGAGTGGGAATAAATGGATCCTAATCTGGTTGGTTACCTGTTACCACTGTTCCCTCCCGTGTGCGTGTGCACACATGTTTTGCAACCAGCACACAATGGAAATTAATGTACATACAAATGTTAGTTACCTAAAATAATGTAGTAATTAATAATTATTGAAAATAATCTCTTAGCTGTTTCTGTTAATTAGTTAGTCAGTTTTCAAATACCACATTTGCACATCACTAATTTAAGTCACCCCTCCTTTCCTGTTCAAGTTTGCAGCATGGCTGCAGCCATGTTTGGCGGACAATGTTCATATCCTGAAGTTTACAAAGATCTGTTTCAAATTCTGTAAAAGAACTGGTTGCACTGTGCAAGATTCTACAAAAGAGTAGCCTGACACTGATTGATTCACTTCATTTTGCATCAGGCAAAATTAACAAGAGAAGAAGGTAATATCTAGGAGACAATGTTTCATGGAATGACAAAGTTAAAGTTTTGATAAGCCAATAATGTGAAGAAAACAGTACAGTAGATACAAGTTCGCTGTTGACTTTTATAAATCAAAGTTGATGGACATTGGGGGAACCTTTCTTGCATCTAATGCAGACTGTGTGCAAGGATTTAGCCTTGAATCAACTCAAAAACAAGCTGAGAAACCATTTAACCTATCCCAGTATCACAGTGCGGCTTTTGCGCAAACAAAGGAATCACTGACATGGTCTTTGCCCTCTGACAGCTCCAAGAAAAATGCAGAGAACAAAACAAAGGACTCTACATCACCTTTGTTGACCTCACCAAAGCCTTCGACACCGTGAGTAGGAAAGGGCTTTGGTAAATACTAGAGCGTCTTGGATGCCCCCCAAAGTTCCTCAACATGGTTATCCAACTGCACAAAAACCAAAAAGGTCGGGTCAGATACAGAAATGAGCTCTCTGAACCCTTCTCCATTAACAATGGCGTGAAGCAAGGCTGCGTTCTCGCACTAACCCTTTTCAATCTTCTTCAGCATGATGCTAAAACAAGCCATGAAAGACCTCAACAATGAAGACGCTGTTTACATCCGGTACCGCACGGATGGCATTCTCTTCAATCTGAGGTGCCTGCAAGCTCACACCAAGACACAAGAGCAACTTGTCCGTGAACTACTCTTTGCAGACGATGCCGCTTTAGTTGCCCATTCAGAGCCAGCTCTTCAGCACTTGACGTCCTGTTTTGCAGAAACTGCCAAAATGTTTGTCCTGGAAGTCAGCCTGAAGAAAACTGAGGTCCTCCATCAGCCAGCTCCCCACCACGACTACCAGCCCCCCCACATCTCCATCGGGCACACAAAACTCAAAACGGTCAAACAGTTTACCTATCTCAGCTGCACCATTTCATCGGATGCAAGGATCGACAACGAGATAGACAACAGACTCACCAAGGCAAATAGCGCCTTTGGAAGACTACACAAAAGAGTCTGGAAAAACAACCAACTGAAAAATCTCACAAAGATTAGCATATCAGAGCCGTTGTCATACCCACACTCCTGTCCAGCTCCAAATCATGGGTCCTCTACCGGCATCACCTATGGCGCCTAGAACGCTTCCACCAGCGCTGTCTCTGCTCCATCCTCAACATTCATTGGAGCGACTTCATCACCAACATCGAAGTACTCGAGATGGCAGAGGCCATCAGCATCGAATCCACGTTGCTGAAGATCCAACTCCGTTGGGTAGGTCACTTCTCCAGAATGGAGGACCATCGCCTTCCCAAGATCATGTTATATGGCGAGCTCTCCAGTGGCCACCGAGACAGAGGGGCACCAAAGATGAGGTACAAGGACTGCCTAAAGAAATCTCTTGGTGCCTGCCACATTGACCACCGCCAGTGGGCTGATATCGCCTCAAACCGTGCATCTTGGCGCCTCACAGTTCGGCGGGCAGCAACCTCCTTTGAAGAAGACCGCAGAGCCCACCTCACTGACAAAAGACAAAGGAGGAAAAACCCAACACCCAACCCCAACCAACCAATTTTCCCTTGAAACCGCTGCAACCGTGTCTGCCTGTCCCGCATCAGACTTGTAAGCCACAAACGAGCCTGCAGCTGACGTGGACTTTACCCCTCCATAAATCTTTGTCCATTAAGCCAAGCCAAAGAAAGAAATATCCATATAACAGTTTACAGTGCGGAAACAGGCCATATCAGCCCTTCGACTCCGCGTCGATTCACTTGAACAACTCCACTAGTTCCCCCCTCCCACTGTCCCCCCACACCCTTCCAACCCCCTCATATCCATGTACACATCCAGCCTTCTCTTAAATGACAGAAAGGACCCTGCCGCAACTATCTCCTCTGGAAGATCATTCCATTCTGCCACCACTCTCTGAGTGAAGAAGCATCCTCTAACATTTCTCCTAAAGTTTTGCCCCCTTACCTTTAATGTATGCCCTATTGTTCCAACCTCCCCTGCCCTCAGGGGAAGGAGTCTACTCATGTCTAGTTTATCTATTCCTTTCATAATTTTAAATACCTCTATCAAATCCCCTCTCAACCATTTACGTTCCAATGAATAAAGTCCCAGTCTCCTTAATCTTTCTCAGTACTCCAGATGTTGTAAGATAGGCAACATCCTTCTACTCTGCACTCTATCTATATCCTTCCTATAATTTAGAGACCAGAACTGAACACAATACTCCAAACCTGGCCTCACCAATGCCTTAAACAGTCAGAGCATCACTTCCTATCTCCTATACTCTATGCTATAAAAACATAGAAACATAGAAGATAGGAGCAGGAGTAGGTTATTCAGCCCTTCGAGCCTGCTCCGCCATTCAACGAGATCATGGCTGACCTTAAAGTTCAGTACCCTGTTCCCGCCTTCTCTCCATAACCCCTAATACTGAAGAAATATATCTAATTCCCTCTTAAATATATTCAATGAACCTGCCTCTACTGCCCTCTGTGGCAATGAATTCCACAGATTCACCACCCTCTGGGTAAAGAAATTCCTCCTCATCTCAGTTCTAAATGGTTTGCCTATTATCCTCGAACCATGGCCCCGGGTTCTGGACTCCCCCACCATTGGAAACATCCCTTCCGCATCCATTCTGTCCAGTCCTGCCAGAATTTTATATGTCTCTATGAGATCCCCTCTCAATCTTCTAAACTCCAGCGAGTACAATCCCAAATTGCGCAATCTTTCCTCATAAGTCATTCCTGCCATTCCAGGTATCAGTCTGGTGAGTCGCCTCTGCACTCCCTCCATTGCAAGAACATCCTTCCTCAGATAAGGCGACCAAAACTGCACACAATACTCCAGGAGTGGTCTCACCAAGGCTCTGTACAGCTGCAGTAAGGTATCCTTGTTCCTATACTCAAACCCTCTTGATATGAAGGCCAACATACTATTTGCCTCTTTAACCGCCTGCTGTTCCTGCATGCTCGCCTTCAGTGACTGGTGCACAAGAACCCTGGCACCAGGGAGGCAAACCACCATCCGGTTTTCTTTATCGTGTCCACTAAAACCTCTGTCAGTCCCACTGACCATCGAATCCCCTATAACTATTGGCCTTTTCCTCCTATCCCCACCTTTCTGGGCTACAGAGGCTGACCCTACACCTCTGCCTTCCTTAGTCTGACTATCTCCCTCCTCAGTACTCAAGGAGGAGGTCCAATTACTGTGGATTTCAGACTCAGGTGCTTTGTCTTGAACCCAACCCTTCCCTTTCTTCTTCCTAACGATAACCCACTGTCCCTCCTCCCGTGGCCCTGGTGTGACCACCTGACTATAACTCTTGTCTATGATGGCCTCACTCTCCCTAACCAGAGTGAGGTCATCAAGCTGCAGCTCAAGTTCCCTGACTCAGTCCCTTAGACGCTGCAGCTCAGCCCACCTTGCGCACACGTGGATGTCTAGGAGATGAGAAGACTCCATGACTTCCCACATGTGACACTGAGAGCAGAAAACTGCCCTCACACTCATCTTGCCTTCTACTCCACTCACCTTACAAAAGTAAAAAATAAACAGATATATATTAAATTAAATGTGACCATCTTACCTTAATCCAGACATGCTCGCTGAAGCCTCCCGAGCCAAAGCCTTGAAGACCCACTCCTTCACTCTGCCACTCACTCGCTGGGCCGCTCCTCACTGGCTGCACGGCTATACTTACCCTCCTTTTATTGGCCCCTTGACCAATTAACCAATTATCCCAACGACCTTTCCTAGCTCCTCCTCCACCGTAGTCACTGCCCAAGCTGGACAACTGCCAACTCCTGTGACTCCACCCCCAACCTGTAGGCGAATATAATTTGGATATGCTAACGAGAATCAAAAGCTATCAATTGGATGGAAATTCTATTAGTCTAGAATCCCTTACTAATCACAGAGCACCTATGGCATAGGGATTACTTAAGATAGTATGTGAATGGAAAGGAAAAGTTTGAAAACCACTGCCGTAAAGGTTAAACTCCAGATTGAGTGAGTCAGGGGTGAAGAAAGCAAATGCAATGCTGGCAATAGGATACAAAGAGATGGGATATTGTAAGGCATTGGTGAGGCATCATTTGGATAACGGGCTACAGTTTGGGGTTCTTTTTAGACATACAGCAGGGTAACAGGCCATTTCAGCCCAAGTGTCCATGCTGCCCAATTTTTACACCCTATTAACCTATACCCTCGGTACATTTTGAACCGTGGGACGAAACCAGAATCCCCGGGGAAAACTATACAGACGTGGGGAGAATAAACAAACTCCTTACAGACAACGCGGGATTCAAACCCCAGTCCTGATCGCTGGCACCATAAAGGCATTGAGCTATCTGCTATGCCAACCATGCTGCCTTATTTAAGGATGTGCTGGCACTGGAGAGGGTTCAGAAAAGATTTACGTGGATGATTCCTGGAATTAAGGGATTATCATACAAGGAATTTTTGATGGCTTTTGGACTGTACTTCTTGGAGTTTAGAGGAATGAGGGGGATCTCATAGAAGCATTTCAAATGTTGAAAAGCCTGAACAGCATAGATGTAGCAAGGTTGTTTCCCATGGTAAAGGAGTGTCAAGGTCAAGAGGGCATAATCAGGATTGAAACGCACCCATTTAAAACAGAGATGTGGAGAAATTTCTTTAACCTAAGAGTGGTGAACCTCAGGAATTTGTTGCCATGGGCAGCTATGGAGGCCAGGTCATTGGGTGAACTTAAGGCAATCTCAAAATAGTCAGGGTATCAAGGGTTATGGGGAGAGGGCAGAGAGTGGGGCTGAGTGGGAGAGTGGCTCAACTCATGATGGGCCGAATGACCTACTTCTGCTCCTCTATCTTGTGGTCCTGTCTTATGGTCTTATGTAACTGTGCAATATCCAGTTGAAACCCTTCTCCTGCTCAAAGTTGACCAGGCAGTTGTCCAAACCCCGGTCCCACACTTGGGCGATGAGGCTGTCAGAAAATTTTCTGCCTGGTCCTGCACTTGGGCGATGAGGCTGTCAGAAAATTTTCTGCCCGGTCCTGCACTTGGGCAATGAGGCTGTCAGAAATTTTTCTGTCCGGAATCATGCAGGATTGATCTGGGTAAATCACCTGCACCAAGGCAGATGATTGGATTGGCAATGAATTTGATTAGGGTTTTGTTGTCAATGTTTAACAATGAAATGGTCTCCAATTCCTGATATCCTCCTTCTCGCCCTTATGTTTGAAATGAGGGTGATGAATCCCTACCTCATGGAGTCTGACATGCAGCCTGCTAGGAGAATAGCATTGTACATTTCCAGCAGATCTAGGCCCATCCAGTCCCACAGAGCCCTGTACAACTTAGCAAGTAGGGCATTGTGTCTGGGAATTTTCCTTGACCCAAAGGAATGATGGAGTCCGTCAGCTTCCCCAGGGTAATTGACTGGTCCAGACTCTCCCACTTGCTGCTGACTAAGACCTCAATGAAAGAGGACAGAAAGTTTTGGGATGCCATTCTGCCTGTAGCCTTAGTGTCATATAGTTCTGCATAAACGGATTGGCAGATCTTCTGTATGCCTGTCTGTGAGGATATGATTGAGCTGTCCTCTTCATTAAGCCTATGGATCACAGAGCTCCCTCTATGAGCATTTTGGTTAAAAAAAAGTATAAGCTCATCTCATTCTGCTTCACATTCACATTCTCTTTATCGGAAGATAATCTTGGAGGACTCTGAGACTCAGCATGTCTTGCTGGTCTTGCTGGTCTTCATCTCTCAGAGTGACTCTCTCACATCCACCCATCTCGAAGAGTTTCTGCAAGTCAGTCTGGAGTTGGCTCCATTTCCTCTACCTCTGTTTTGCTTTCAGACCGCTTTTCAGGATAAAAAACCTCCTTTGTCACTTCCCATCAGTTCACTGAGAATTCAAAGAAGAGTTTCACAGTTCTCCACCAGCATACTCACTTGTTCTTTAGTTCCTCTACATTCTCTGGAGTCAGCAACTTCACGTTGAGCTTCCATTTTCCCCTGTCCGATTTCTGTTGGTGACAGGAGGCAAAAAGGAGGCAGTAGTCAGAGAAGAACACCAGTGCGATGTTGGTGGTTCTGACTGTGATAGCCTTTGACACAAAGACAAAGTCTATCTGAGATCAGGTTGAGCTGTCCAATCTTGACCAGGTGGGCTGCAGCTGAGCTCAACCTGCAGGGTTACAGAAGGCATCACACGCACAGCCAGATTATCCAGCTGCATTGATGATGTAGTTGAAGTCACTGCCCAGAACAACTAGCTTGGACGTTGCCAGCAACGGTGCGAGCTTTTTTAAATTTAGACATACAACTGCTGGAAGATAGCCAGCCTCTTGTTCCACACAGGTGAGGCATTCACATTGATCAGCCAAAGTGGGATTAAATCCACCATGAGGAGATGATCTCCCCTCCAACCACCTCGTTAACCTTGATTACAAAGTTGCCTCCGTGCAACAAGATACCCAGATCAGATGTGCGAAAATCTTTACCCCCGATTATGCAAACGGTGCATGAGGCCACCATGTGATCACCTCTGACAATTCCTGAGGTGTGGCAGTCCCAGAGGCGTATCTAGGGTATGGCAGGCAGGGAACAAGCCCTGGGTGCCACTTGAGGGGAGGGGGTGCCTCTAAGCAGTCTCTATTAAAGTCAGATAAGCCATTCTCAGATCAGAGAGGAGAAGAAGAAGAAGCAACGTGCACCATTGCAACACTTCAGGTACCATCAAGGCTCAGTGTGGGATCACCGCGGAGGGAGGGGAAAGTGAAGGAGCCGGATGCGGATCAGAAGGAGTGAAGATGCTGGAGGGCCATGGCGTCAGGAGCACTGCCAAGCCCTAGAGGCACTGGGGCCGAGGTGGAGGGGTTCAATTTCTATGCTTGCTATAGATGCTATTTTTCAAACATTCACCCCTGGGCAGACCACACCCCTATATGAAAGTCACATCTGCCTTGACAAGGCATTGTCAAGATTGTCTACATTGTACATTGTGCAGTGTATTTGGCATTGCATGTTGAGAGTTGCTATTTTAATCTCCATTGTTGTTTATAGGTGTCTCCGGTGTGCAATCCTTGAAGTCCAGTGTGAATCAGCTTGAACCCTCATGCCACCATTATGGTGAACTGAAGCACTGATTTTAGGCTCAGGAACAGGGGGTGATTTTCCTCTGGGAGTGGGATCTCCTCAGGCAAAGCTGGGGGGAGATCCAACTGTGCTCCCACTTCTCCAAATCCTGGTTGGCTTGTATTCTCCTTCTCCCAGAGCTGGTGGGGGCAAAGGCGTTTGCTCTGCTCCCAGTCTCCTGGAGCTGGTGGGGTGGGGGGAGTTGCTGGGTTTCCACCCACTGGGCTCACTTGTAATGTGTTGTCCTTTTATCTTCCCTCTCCACCTTGCACTTCCTCTGGCTTCATTCGTCGCTCATGCCAGATGTTGCTGGCTTCTGCTTGCATCTTGACCCCACCACTTGTAGTATTGGTTGAATGTTCCTTCCATAGGGTTTTGGAGGTTTTCTCTTTTCCTCACCAACTGGCATTTTTCCTCCACAGCCCACTCCTGCATCAACTCTATCTCTTCAGGAAGGGCCTCTAACCTCATAGCTGAGATTTGAGGGTTGGAGGTGCTTGGGGTCTCCTTGATCCCCTTGGTCTCTACTGTCACAGTCGAGGTTGAGGGGGTGTTGACCTCATTGGGAGTGGTGATGTTGGTTGTTTACCCTCTTATGGTCTGTGCATAAGTTGCTACCCATTTTGGGCAGAGTCTGTAGAGGTTGCCTGCTTCCCCACACAATCAGCAGCTCTTGCTCCCTGTGCAGTCATTGGTCTGATGAGCTTCCTGCTTGCAGTTCTTTCAGATAGCTGTGCTGCATTGCGCCACCCCTTGCCAAGGTTTGTTGCAGTTCCTGCACCCCCTGGGCTATCCAGCATAGACCAAGTACTCATCATTCCCTCCAATGGTGAACATTGAGGGGCTGGTGGATGATGGCCCTTTCTCAGTTTCACCTTCACTTGGCATGTTCAAGTCAAGTTTATTATCATCTGAATGTACGGTACAACCTGATGAAACAGCGTTCTCCAGTCCTTGGTGCAGAAACATGCAGACACATAACCATACATAACACACATATAGACAAATAATACATATGCAGGACAAGTATTATATCCATAAAAATAAATAAATTCTATCAATATAAATAAATAGATAGATAGATAGATAGATAGATAGATAGATAGATAGATAGATAGACAGACAGACAGACAGACAGACAGACACTGTTTTGTACAAATGAGAGTCTTGGGTGGTCAGTGAGAGCAGTTCCTTGGGTTGTTCAGCATCCTCACTGCCCATGGGAAGAAACTGTTCCTCAGCCTGGTGGTGCTGGCTCTGATACTCCTATTTCTTTTTCCCAACCGGAACAGCTGGAAGATATTGTGTGCAGGGTGGAAGGGGTTCTCAATGATTTTGCGCGCTTTCCAGACAACTTTCCTGGTTGATCAAGCCAATGGGGGTGGGGGGGAGGGTCCAGAAGCCAAATATGTCTTTGACATTCATGCAGATCCCTGTCCCTCGACATGATAGCACAGCAAGGTGAGCATGTTCACTATTGGCACATGTGTGTTGAATGTGCACCATTATCACTCATTCCTTCTGCATTGGGTGAAGACTGACTGAGCCTTAAGTAGTGAGAGTGGAACCATGCTCCCCTTCTCCTGGAAATCCAAGAGCATCCACTACCATCCCACCTGAATGTCACAACAACGTGACTGTTATCTGCAATGTCCTGGAGGGAACAGATGTCATTTGCCTCAGGTTTGGAGCATTCCATCAAGACTTTCCAGCCAAAGAGATCCCTGAATCCTTTGTTCTCCTGAAGAATTTCCTGCCACAGCCATCTTTGTGAGATAAATGGAGATGGGCTAACTGCTGGAAAGAGCATTAGATTGGTACCCCAATCAATATGGATCTGCCCGTGTCGTCAGGCCTGCTCACACCAGAGGATCTCTTCCACTCCAAAAGTAATCTCAATTGTCTTCCTATTCTTTCTTCTTCCTTTTTGTTGCTGTAGCTTCTCATGGATCCAATTGATCAGCTCACAGTAGTGAACTACATTTGATCTTATCCAAAAGGCCGAGAGCCAAACATTCATTCATATGCGTGGGATGATCCATGTCAGCCTGTCTTATCCAGGTAGGACCTGTAAATCCATTGGATAA
Organism: Narcine bancroftii; assembly: GCF_036971445.1. Lineage (NCBI taxonomy): Eukaryota > Metazoa > Chordata > Chondrichthyes > Torpediniformes > Narcinidae > Narcine > Narcine bancroftii. Next base: position 208,081,134 of record NC_091474.1, read on the forward strand.
TGTAGAATTATTAAATAACATCTTCAGGTTTAATTTTAAGCTTATTATCATCTGATTGTACAACATGAGGAAACAGCGTTCTCCAGTCCTTGATGCAAAAATATGTAAACACACATACAGACATAACACACAAACAGACAAACATTGCATATGCAGTACATATCTACATGCAGTAAAAGTCCTAAAATCCAGACTGCTCGGGGACTGGTTTGGTCCAGATTTTTGGATTTTCCGGATTCTCAGGCATACTTTTAAAGTTTAAAGAGAATAAACAAGTAAATTTTGATAGTTTATTAACAAATTCTCAGGTGGTCCAGATTTCAGCTGAGAGTTTTCAAGAAATCAGAATTCTCAGGCACTCCAACAAATTGCTGGGATCCGGATTTTTGGGATTTATAAAAATAAATAAATATTGTTAAATAAATAGTAGAGTCAGGGGATTTGTACGAGCTGTTCATTAATCGTTCAGCAATCGCACTGCCCATTGGAAGAAGTTATTTCTTAGCCTGGTAACTCTGGCTCTGATATTCCTGCATCTCTTTCCTTTTCGGAGTAGCTGGAAGATGCTGCATGCAGTTTGATATGGGGCCTCAATGATTTTTCAGGCTCTTTTCAAACAATGATCCCAGTATATCATGTCGATTGGGGGGTGGGGGTGGGGGGGGGATGGAGCATGGAAGGAGATCCAGTGGTCCTCTCTGCTGCTCTTACGGTCCTATGATTGACTTCTGATCCAATGCACTGCACCAACCGTACCACACTACGGTGCAGCCAGCCAGGACGCTCTTGACAGAGCTCCTGTAGAAAGCTGCCAGGATGGGTGCCCTGTAGCCTTACCCACCTCAGTCTTCTCAGGATTGAAATCTCTGTTGTACCTTCCTGACAAGTGTAGAGGTGTTGTGTGCCCAGGATAGGTCACTTCTTAAGTGGACTCTGAGGAACTTGGTGATCTCCATGCTCTCCACTATTGAGCTGTTAATGTGTAGTGAAGGGTGGTCACCCATGATCATCTCCTTTGTATTGTCGACATTGAGACTCAGGTTGCTATTCTCACACTATTTCATGAGATTTTCCACCTCTTCTCTGTAGAGCGACTCATCATTGTTGCTGTTGAAGCCAATTACTGTCGTGCCATCTGCAAACTTGATGACTCTGTTGTTGCTTCTATGGTGAAGCAGTCATGGGTCAGTGACATGAACATGAATGGACTAAGCACACAGCCCTGAGGGGCGCCAGTGATCAGCACAACGGTGCTCAACTTTCTGCTACCAACCCGGACAGACTGTGGTCTTTCTATTATGAAGAGAGGTACTGAGTCCCAGTATGAACAGCTTCTCCACCAGCCTTTGGAGAATGATTGTATTAAATGCCGAGCTGAAGTCGATGAACAACAGCCTGGCATATGTGTTGTTGTTTTCCAGGTGGGCCAGTGTGGAGTGGTGGGACAAGGCTTTCGTATAATCGGAGGAAAACTTCCATTTGTCGGCAAAATGAGGTGGTTTCAGTGTCTCTGGGAGGTGTGTTTTGATGTTCAAAGCATTTAATAATGGTGAAGGTCAGTGCCATGGGGTGGTCGTCATTGAGGCCTGTCACTCTTGCCCTCTTTGGTACTGGGATGATGGTGGCTATCTTGAAACCCTTGGGAATGCTAGGCTGCTGCAGTGACATTGAAGATGTCTGTAAGGTCCTCCGTCTGTTGGTCTGCCCAGTCCTTCATGACATGGCCAGGTGTGTTGTCTGGTCATGTTTCCATGTGTGGGTTAATCTTGGATACGGTTCTCCTTACCTCAGCCATGGCAATGCGTTTTTCATCATTGGTAAATGGTTCTATGGTTATATGGCTATATGGTTCTATGGTTCTATGGTTATATGGTTATATGGTTATATCGTTCTATGGTTATATCGTTCTATGGTTATATGGTTATATGGCTATATGGTTATATGGCTATATGGTTATATGGTTATATGGTTATATGGCTATATGGTTATATGGTTATATGGCTATATGGCTATATGGTTATATGGTTATATCATTCTATGGTTATATGGTTATATCGTTCTATGGTTATATGGTTATATGGCTATATGGCTATATGATTATATGGCTATATGGTTATATGGTTATATGGTTATATCGTTCTATGGTTATATGGTTATATGGCTATATGGTTATATGGTTATATCGTTCTATGGTTATATGGTTATATGGTTATATCATTCTATGGTTCTATGGTTATATGGTTATATGGCTCTATGGCTATATGGTTATATGGTTATATCGTTCTATGGTTATATCGTTCTATGGTTATATGGTTATATGGCTATATGGCTATATGGTTATATGGTTATATGGCTATATGGCTATATGGTTATATGGTTATATCATTCTATGGTTATATGGTTATATCGTTCTATGGTTATATGGTTATATGGCTATATGGCTATATGATTATATGGCTATATGGTTATATGGTTATATGGTTATATCGTTCTATGGTTATATGGCTATATGGTTATATCGTTCTACGGTTATATGGTTATATGGTTATATCGTTCTATGGTTATATGGTTATATGGCTATATGGCTATATGGTTATATGGCTATATGGTTATATGATTATATGGTTATATCATTCTATGGTTATATGGTTATATCATTCTATGGTTATATGGTTATATGGCTATATGGTTATATGGTTATATGGCTATATTGCTATATGGTTATATGGTTCTATGGTTCTATGGTTATATGGTTATATGGTTATATTGTTCTATTGTTATATCGTTCTATGGTTATATGGTTATATGGCTATATGGCTATATGGTTATATGGTTATATGGCTATATGGCTATATGGCTATATGGTTATATGGTTATATGGTTATATCGTTCTATGGCTATATGGCTATATGGTTATATGGTTATATGGCTATATGGCTATATGGTTATATGGTTATATGGCTATATGGTTATATGGTTATATGGTTATATGGCCTGTTATTCTTATCGCATTATGCAAAGAAAATGTTAAATGTTGTTTTGTGATCTGTTATTGTTTTGATCCCTTGCCACATGCACTTCGTGTAGTCGGTGTCACACAGTCGACTATGGATCTTCTGTGTGTATCCACACTTTGCTCAGGAGACTTCATCCCTGGCTGACCTTAGTGCCATCTTGTCTCCTGTCCTGAAGGCAGCATCATCTGCTCTGAGAAGTGTCTGGACCTCTGCATCTAACCATGGTTTCTGGTTAGCTCTGGTCATGAAGCATTTGATCTCAGTGACATCCTTGATGAACTTGCTAATATAGCCACTCTCTGAGCTCTTGCACTCCTTGGTGTTGACATGACTGTTGTAGGTGTTTTGAGACCAGTCCATGGTCTCAAAGCAGTCCTGTAACACTGCTGTGGCCTCCTTCTTGAGTTTGTGCAACTGGTAGTTTTGTTTACTGTTGTTTGCTCTGCATTGACACTTCTAATGACTAAACGATAGCAGATTTGAATTTAGGAAGTGCATAAGAAACAATTATTACGATGCATTCAAATTTGCTCATGGTGCAACCAGGTCAATATTCCAGTACCCAAAGCAAATAGACACAGAACTACTTTCAAATCATCGTATTGTTTGCCTGACATTCCACTATTTGAAAATAACATGGATAAGAAGTTTCATGCGGGGAAACCTGATTCATGTCCTACAAATGCAGCACTTGACAAACAGCTTATAAGGACTAGCACCTAAGGTCATAAGGACCTTTAAAAATCAATAGTAAACAAAAAAGAAGGCTGGAGATATTATTTTCAAAAGCATTAAATCAGTTTTCTTAGTAGTTTCCTTTATGCACACTGTCTTCTCTGACATTGCTTAGCCACCAATGGGTAGTGCACGTTAAAGTGGAGATTTCTCACTTCAGTATTCCCAGCACATGCTTTACATTCCAAAAGGGAATTTGGTCACCTTTGCCTGTAGTTTTAACATTAAAATTAATGAGCAGAAAATTGGAGACCAGATTGCATAATTTTCCTCAAATGTAGTTTTCCCATTCTCATATTTCTCTCAAGGGAATAATCACAGCCTTTAAAGATGGAGGGCAACTGTCACAGTTGTTGCCTCAATATAGATAACTTGAATATATTGTTAAATGCATGACAGAATTACCATGTTCGTCATTGACTGCACTAAGATCGGCAGGAAAAAATGCAGAAAATTAATTTTTAATGATATGTTGCAATTTGTGCTTGTGTATGGTTGAATTAGACTTTAAATATGACAAGAAATCACAAAAAATAGGTTATATCTAAAAAGCAGTGTGTGATAGTGTGACAGAGTATTTAGAGGTGGTTTGGGAGCAATTGGAAGGGCAGCTTCCACACACACATTTTAAAACACCGAATTTTTGCAGGACTTTTGCAGAGTGTTTTGCAGAGGAGCAACCAAGTAGCAACATTCAGCTTGGATGTGATTTTTTCAGACAGAGACAGAACAGCTTTGCTCTCAGAAAGGGACTGTGTATATTCAAGAGGGAAATGTTTACGTGTATTTTGGTCAATATGGTTCAATGTGTGAAAAATTTTTAAAAATTTAAAAAAAAGAAAGGGAGGGTGTGAGAGAGAAAGAATCACAGAAATCAGTTCCCGAAGGACAAGCTGGCAAACGTTGGATGACTGCCTGGTCAAAGGAGAAGTCTGAAAGGTAACCTGAAAGAAAGAGGATCATCTAGAGGGGGCAAGTTTCATCAGCAAGACTGATTGAGAAGGAATCAATTGCGGATGTCCTGGAAAAGGAATCTCTCTCTGAAAACTAGCAAGAACCCTCCTGAGTGGTAACCATTCTTCTTTTCTTTGGCTTGGCTTCGCGGACGAAGATTTATGGAGGGGGTAAAAAGTCCACGTCAGCTGCAGGCTCGTTTGTGGCTGACAAGTCCGATGCGGGACAGGCAGACACGATTGCAGCGGTTGCAGGGGAAAATTGGTTGGTTGGGGTTGGGTGTTGGGTTTTTCCTCCTTTGCCTTTTGTCAGTGAGGTGGGCTCTGTGGACTTCTTCAAAGGAGGTTGCTGCCCGCCAAACTGTGAGGCGCCAAGATGCACGGTTTGAGGCGTTATCAGCCCACTGGCGGTGGTCAATGTGGCAGGCACCAAGAGATTTCTTTAGGCAGTCCTTGTACCTTTTCTTTGGTGCACCTCTGTCACGGTGGCCAGTGGAGAGCTCGCCATATAACATGATCTTGGGAAGGCGATGGTCCTCCATTCTGGAGACGTGACCCATCCAGCGCAGCTGGATCTTCAGCAGCGTGGACTCGATGCTGTCGACCTCTGCCATCTCGAGTACTTCGACGTTAGGGGTGTAAGCGCTCCAATGGATGTTGAGGATGGAGCGGAGACAACGCTGGTGGAAGCGTTCTAGGAGCCGTAGGTGGTGCCGGTAGAGGACCCATGATTCGGAGCCGAACAGGAGTGTGGGTATGACAACGGCTCTGTATACGCTTATCTTTGTGAGGTTTTTCAGTTGGTTGTTTTTCCAGACTCTTTTGTGTAGTCTTCCAAAGGCGCTATTTGCCTTGGCGAGTCTGTTGTCTATCTCATTGTCGATCCTTGCATCTGATGAAATGGTGCAGCCGAGATAGGTAAACTGGTTGACCGTTTTGAGTTTTGTGTGCCCGATGGCGATGTGGGGGGGCTGGTAGTCATGGTGGGGAGCTGGCTGATGGAGGACCTCAGTTTTCTTCAGGCTGACTTCCAGGCCAAACATTTTGGCAGTTTCCGCAAAGCAGGACGTCAAGCGCTGAAGAGCTGGCTCTGAATGGGCAACTAAAGCGGCATCATCTGCAAAGAGTAGTTCACGGACAAGTTTCTCTTGTGTCTTGGTGTGAGCTTGCAGGCGCTTCAGATTGAAGAGACTGCCATCCGTGCGGTACCGGATGTAAACAGCGTCTTCAATGTTGGGGTCTTTCATGGCTTGGTTCAGCATCATGCTGAAGAAGATTGAAAAGAGGGTTGGTGCGAGAACACAGCCTTGCTTCACGCCATTGTTAATGGAGAAGGGTTCAGAGAGCTCATTGCTGTATCTGACCCGACCTTGTTGGTTTTCGTGCAGTTGGATAATCATGTTGAGGAACTTTGGGGGACATCCGATGCGCTCTAGTATTTGCCAAAGCCCTTTCCTGCTCACGGTGTCGAAGGCTTTGGTGAGGTCAACAAAGGTGATGTAGAGTCCTTTGTTTTGTTCTCTGCACTTTTCTTGGAGCTGTCTGAGGGCAAAGACCATGTCAGTGGTTCCTCTGTTTGCGCGAAAGCCGCACTGTGATTCTGGGAGAATATTCTCGGCGACACTAGGTATTATTCTATTTAGTAGAATCCTAGCGAAGATTTTGCCTGCAATGGAGAGCAACGTGATTCCCCTGTAGTTTGAGCAGTCTGATTTCTCGCCTTTGTTTTTGTACAGGGTGATGATGGTGGCATCACGAAGATCCTGAGGCAGTTTACCTTGGTCCCAACAAAGCTTGAAAAACTCATGCAGTTTGGCATGCAGAGTTTTGCCGCCAGCCTTCCAGACTTCTGGGGGGATTCCATCCATACCTGCTGCTTTGCCACTTTTCAGTTGTTCGATTGCCTTATATGTCTCATCCAGGGTGGGAACCTCATCCAGCTCTAGCCTTAGGGGCTGTTGAGGGAGCTGGAGCAGGGCGGAATCTTGGACTGAGCGGTTGGCACTGAAAAGAGATTGGAAGTGTTCTGACCATCGGTTGAGGATGGAGATCTTGTCGCTGAGGAGGACTTTGCCGTCTGAGCTGCGCAGCGGGCTTTGGACTTGGGGTGAGGGGCCGTACACAGCCTTTAGAGCCTCGTAGAAACCCCTGAAGTCGCCAATGTCCGCGCTGAGCTGGGTTCGTTTGGCGAGACATTAGACACCTGTTAAACACCAAAGTCTGGTGAACTTTGTTAATGCTAACTTCTGTGCACAGTACAAAAATTGCCTGCAACCCGTGAGATTGGACTGTGATCCAAAGAACTTTTCTAATCTTAAATATATATTACACACACCTGCGTTTAATATTAGAGGGGGATTAAGTGGGTTAGGTAGGTTAAGTAATAAGTTAAAGTTTAATTCTATTTTCTTGTTCAAATATAATTCTAAACTACTTTTGTTTAAGTAACCCTGTGTTGTGGTGCATATCTATTACTGCTGGTTTTTGGGGTCCTCTGGACTCCGTAACAATAGAAAATTTTAAAGTGATTTTCATGATCAGCAGCTCCAAAATCCATAAAATACATCCAAAAGTCTTCAGGAAGCCAAATATTCATAGTCTAGCATAATTACAACATAACTTTTGAAATAACAGTGAAATGCATAGACATTACTAAGGTAGTTAATAGATATAAAGGCTCAGGCCCAAAACGTCGGTAATATATCTTTACCTCTGAGGATGCTAAGAGACCGACTGAGTTCCCCCACATTTCTGTGTGTTTTTACTTAATAGATGCAAACCAAGGACAAACTTCTACCTTTGGAAGCAAATCTAATCATTACACATCTAGACCTAGTTCACTTTAACAATAAATAATGTAAATGGGCACTGTATTCAATTCCATTTGTACTTCTTCAGATAATAAAACATTCGGTGCCCCCATGACACAAGACCTGGACAAAATTCAGCCAACTAATATACAAGTGTGAGGGAATGATTGATTCAACAAGTGCCTAAATACCTCCATGGACATTCATCCACAATATCAATGTGGAGATCAGAAAGTATCTCCAGTTTCCTCCCACCCTCCAAAATCATACGGGGTTTGTAGGTTAATTTGCGTATTTGGACTGCACAAGTTCATGGGCCAAAAGAGTCTGTTATTGAGTTGTATCTCAAAATTAAAATTAACTAGACAAATTACATAATTAATGTGACTCAATAGCAAGCAATAGTCTAATGTAATTACCGTAACATTTTCAAAAGCTTTTACCCAATCTAACATCATAAGACAGGGTGGTGACAGAGCCTCTAATTTGCCTGGATGAATTCTGCTCCAACAATCTCACTGGGGCCTTCAACAGTTCTATTAGGGGGCAGCATGGTTGGCGTAGTCGTCAGTGCAACACCTTTACAATGCCAGTGATCGGGACTGGGGTTGGAATCTCGTGCTCTCTATAAGGAGATTGTATGTTCTCCCCGTGTCTGTGTGGGTTTTCACCGGGGGCTCTGGTTTCCTCCCACCGTTCAAAACGTACCAGGCGTGTAGGTTAATTGGGTGTAAATTGGGCAGCACGGACTCATGGGCCAAAATGGCCTGTTACCATGCTGTATATCTAAATTTAATACCTCTAATGCATTCCAGGCAGAGAAACCCCTTGACCAGTGCCCCACATACTATCATAAAGATTCACATCCCCTGCAGTGTAAGTAATGTACATGGTGCACTGTATTGCCATAAAAGTGCTGGAGAAACTCAGCAGGCCACACAGCTTCCATAGAAAGTAAAGGGCACTCTGCTGAGCCATTAGTCAGGAATGGGGTAAAACAGGCAGATACCTGAATAAAAGCTGGAGGATTTTTAATTAAATAATATTGGAATGGGTGCAGGTTAGTGGGACTAGTGGTATGATATTTCAGCACAGACAAAAATGGCTGAATGGCCTGTTTTCTGTGCTGTAGTGTTCTTTGGTTCTATGGATGAGGAGAGGAATAAGTGGGGGGGGGGGAGCACAGCCCCCACCCCCCACTCCTCACACACATTTTATTCAGACATTTCCAGATTCCCAACAAAGGGCTCAGGCCCTGAATCATTGACCATTTTTAACCTCCCATGGATGCTGCATTCCGTGCTGAGTTTCTCCAGCACTTTTGCGTATTGCACTAGACTCTAGCATACCACACTTGGCTTCTTTGATAGACCATCCAAAACCTACCACCTGGAAGGGCAATGATAGCAGGTGTATGAGAACATCACCACCTTCTGGGTCCCCTTCACGTCACACCTCTGGCTTGGAAATATATGATCATTTTGTTGTTTCGAGGCCAAAGTCAAACCCACTGGCATTCAACATACATACTTCAATAGATACGGAGGTTCAAGCAAGTCAATGTCACCTTGCATGTCATCATTCAAATGTAAAAACAGTCTTTCTTTGAGGCTTGGATGAATTCCCCAAACGAGGCAAAAGAGTGCACACAGAGCATTGGAACATCAAATTAAATGCTAAAACATCTTCATTGGATCTTCTTACATTTTAAGAATGGACTGCAGCATTTTTCAACAAAGCTTTTATTATTCGGTCAATATTCCTTAATTATATTTCAATAAGATTAAGTTATACCTAGAAAGAACTTGGTCTGAGTCTGCAGCATTTGTCGCTTTGTTAATCCGGTAAGTGTTTTAGAATCTCAGAACTGTCAGGAGCAATTGCAAAGTCCCCATAAGTTGGCTCTTCAGTATAACTGGTGTCATCCTCTGTTGTGGTGGATTTAATTGGGGATGAAGCGTCTCTCTGCATCGTCCTACCTGGTTTTGGGTGCAGTGGCGGTGAGCCACGGAGGCGTGGAATGGCGGCTGAGTGCGGCCCCTGGTAGGATTGAGGAGGTGCACTCGGGCGCGGGGGCGGCGGTCCACGTGGCCGGACGGGTGGTCTGCGTGGTGACGCGGGTTGCGAAGGTGACGGCGGTGGTGGGCGAGGTGGTGGCTGGATGTGTCGTGGCCGTTGCACCTCAGGTATTTTCGGACTGCATCTTGGGATCCTCCTTGGTCCCTTCCTTGCATTGTATTGAGGTGGCAGTGGAGGGCGAGGAGGCGGTGTTTTCTTCTTCCCCTGTTGCTTAGATTTCCTGAAACACAACAGGTAGATACAATGACCTGCATTCACACACCCTGAAGGTTGTCTCCCCTTCATGAACAATACATCGTATTCCTCTTAGACAGTCTGAAACCAATGGCATGAACATTCAATTTTCCTAATTTTAGGTGGCTTCCACCTCTATCTTGATCCATCTCCCATTTAACCACCACCTTTTTACTTTGTTCTCTCTCTCTCTTCTCTCCCTTCAGTCCAATACCTCTCATCTCCTACACCTCAGCTTCTTCCATACCTTTATATTGTGCATGTCTCCCCTGCACACTTTAGTCTCAATAAAGGATCCTGACCTGAAACAATGACTGTCTATTTCTACCCATGAATGCTGCCCGACTCACCGAGTTCCTCCACCAGTGTTTGCTCCTCTCCAGTTTTGTTAATGTCAGTTCTTTGCAGGGTTCATAATTAAACAGATGCCGAGGCATCTGGTGAAAATCAAGATACTACAGATGATGGATACCTGAAACAAAAAATGCAGCAAACACCCAGCATGTCTGGCACATCTCAAGTTCATTGTTATGGGTACTGAGGTATACGTTTGTTTTTCCTGCAATCCAGCTAGTTCACCCATACATTGTACAGCAATAACATCACTGCAGAATTACAGAGAAAAATTAATCCGACCAGATCAAAGGCTGCATATTAGTGGAGAGAGAAATTATATTGATGTTATGGGTTGAAGACTCTGGACATAAACTGTAATGAAACTTTGACTTGAATGTTGACTCTGTTTTTCTTTCCACAGGTATTGCCTGACCTGCTGAGTTTTTCCTGCACTTTTGATACTAGGGGTGGTGCGACATCTGACACAGCGCCCTCTCTCGGACACCAATAGTTTTGTTTTGTTTTTCTTTTAATTATAGTTAAACAGTATAGTTAAATTGTTATAAAGTTATTCAGTTTTAGTTTTTATAGTTATGGCTATCTGACGATAAAGCCTACAGTATTTAAAGTTGTTTAGAAATGCATCTACTCACCTCCGAGAAGATCTGTGGGATGAGCTATGCATCCACGGGTGGACTAGGCCTAAAAGCCTTGGGATCGCAGAGGAAAAGGAAGTGGTGCGCGAGGTGGAGGAAGCACCCAGCTTTCCCATCTATCCTGGATGACAAATGACTCTGGAGGTCTGCTGGGCTTTGGTATTCACAGAAGCATGGCTCAGTGCCAGGGTCCCAGATGCCGCAATTCAGCTGGATGGGCTCACTTTATTTTGGGCTGACAGAGATGCTGCTTTGTGTGGTAAAGCTTGTGGTGGTGGCTTGTGCATTTATATCAGCGTGGAATGGTGTAAGGATTCTGTACAAGTCTCTGGTCACTGCTCAACACTAGTGGAGTTTGTGACTGTCAGATGTAGACAATTTTATATACTGTGGGAATTCACCACGGTCCTCATAGTTTCAGTGTACATTCCCCCTCCCCCCCCCCACCCCCACCCCAGCGCTAATGCTAAGGAGGTGATCTGGCAACTGTATGAGGCTATAAATGAATTGCAGACCACACACCCTGACAGACTGATTATTATCCCTGGGGATTTCAACCAGGAAAGCCTCAAGTCAGGGCTACCTAAATTCCATCAGTATGTGGACTTTACTACAAGAAGGGCGAACATGCTGGACCTTGTGTATACCAACATCTCTGGTGAGTATTGGGTGGAGCCCCGCCCCCTCCTCAGATACTTAGACCACATTTCTGTAATCTTAATCCCAGCATACAGACCGCTCATCAGCTGCTCCACATCAGTTCAGAAGCAGAATGGCGGGGGCTATTCATGCACTCTAAGACTGTTTTGAGTGCACTGACTAGAACATGTTAAAGGAAGCAGCAACTGGTAGTGACTGCATCAATCTGGAGGCATATATGGCATAAGTGACTATCTACATCAGTAAGTGTTCTGACGACATCATTGTGCCCAAGACCATCATAACTCACTCCAGTCAGAAGCCATGGATGACTGCGAAGGTGGGTGTGCTGCTCAGGAACTTCAGAGCGGACGGCAAGGTAGCCCTAGCTATTGCAAGAACCAAGTGTGAGTGCTGCTGTGAGAATGATTCTGACTCAAAGTCTACAGACTGTACAACAGGCTTTAATTATCTTAAACTTAGTATCTTTGCTGGCTCCACATGTGTCTGACTGTCCTTTGCTGGCTCTATGTATGTCTGACTGTTCCCCAATGGAGCCAGCTCGAGTCTTTATACAGGCTGGTGGGCCCAGCCTCCCAGGTTGCCCCCTGCAGTAGCTGATTGGAGTGCGGCCAGTATAGTGGTTGTATCACCACACCAAGCTGTCCAAGGCCATCAGGGAAGCAAAGCGTGTGCATACCCAGTACATTCATAGTCACTTCCTGGGCAGTAAGGACATGCAATTCATGTGGAAGGGCATCCAAAACATCATCAACCACAAGACTACACCATCTGTCTACTAGTGATGCCTCCCTCCCCGAAGCATTGAACAATCTCTATGCATGCTTTGAGACGAAGAGTGATGTTGCAGCAAAGAAGACCACATATCCTCCAAATAACCAGCTGCTATGTCTTGTAGTGGATGATGTGAAGAGAGAGCTAGGTAAGGTCAACCTGCGGAAAGCTGCTGGACCAGATAACGTTCCCAGTAGAGCGCTCAGGGGATGTGCAGCTCATCAAGATGTTCTCACCAACATCTTTAACATCTCCCTGAGAAGCACCATGGTTCCAATGTGCTTCAAAACTGCCACCATTGTCCCTGTGCCGAAGAAGTCAACTGTATCCTGCCTCAATGACTATCACCCTGTCGCACTCACATCCATTGTCATGAAGTGCTTTGAGAAGCTTGTCATGGGGCACATTAAGGACCTGCTGCCCCCATCACTAGATCCCCTGCAGTTTGCATACAGACTCAACAAATCTAAGGACGATGCCATCACCACCTCCTTCCATCTAGCCCTCACCCACCTGGAAAACAAGAACTTGTATGTTTAAATGATACAAATTGACTTCAGCTTGGCATCCAACAGTCATACCACAGTACCTGAAAAGGAGGTTGAGGCTGCTGGGTCAAAATACCTCCCTCTGAAATTAAATTCTCAACTTCATGTTGGGGAGACATCAGGCATTTCAGATTAGTAGCACTTCCAAGGCCATCACACTGAGCATGAGGTCCGTCCGTTTACCACCCCCCCCCCCCCCACCCAGGGCTGTATGCTTAGTCCACTGATGTTCACTCTGCTAACCCATAACTGTGCAGTTAAACACGGCGTGAACCACATCAAGAAGTTTGCTGACCACATGTCCATGTGGGCCTGATCAGTAAGAATGATGAGTCATTGTGCAGAGATGAGGTGCAGTTGCTAATAGACTGGAATGTTAAAGAAACAAAAGAGATGGTTGTTGACTTCAGGAGGGCCTGGGGGGACCACGCTCCGCTGACCATTGACAGCTCCACTGTTGAGGTCGTCAAGTGTATCACTTGGTCCCTCAACACCAGGTTTGGGAAGGGAGTGTGTGTACTAGGTATTAAACTATATGTTGACAAGGAAATTCTTCAGTAAGTTCTCCAAATAGTAACTTTAGTAGAAAACCAATAGAAACCGCTAAAAATATGCTGGCAAAACTCCAAGTGCCCATCATTAGTGCTAAGAGGTTGTTCTGTGATATTATGGAAAATTGTGGAAGCCCCTGAGAGATTGAAAGGATAGGATCCCTTTCTCATAGCAGATTGGTAAATAACTGGAAGGCATAGGTTCAAGGTAATTAACAGAAAGATTAAGTTAGAGTTGAAGTATATTTTTGGATCCAGAAATTTACTTTGGTCGCAAATACAACACTTGAAATGGTGGAGGTGGAAATTCTCATCATATTTAAAAAGTACTTGGATGAATATGTATGTTGTCATATCCTGAAGGGATATAGAATGAAGATAAAAGAACAAAGAATAATGGAGTAAGATTAAAAAGGAAAGAGAGCATAACAGGTAAACTAATAGTATAACAAGTCTATATGCCAGTGACAAGAGATCTAACAGTACAGAAAGTAGACTCCCTCCAAATCATTGAATGGAGTAAACTGAGCATTTTGCAGGCTGGTAAGTATTTCTAAAATTTTTAAATTTGTTAAATAAAATATCTTGGACCAGATAGTCCCAATGAACAAAAAAAAATAGAATCAGCTGATGCAGTGAATCCAGGAATTAGTTAATTCAGAAAAAAATATTGATCAATTGGAACAGCTTTAATATGAAAGTTGAACAGCAGGGCAGTATTTCCAGTGATAGAAGAAATTCAATATTATAAACCAATATTACCCTCTCATCTACCTTGGGGTCATAAAGAAGAATTCTATGTCTTTATTTGAACAAACTTCAGTTTTTGATCTATAATTTCCAAGCAGGTTGATAGGATAGTTAAGGCTTATGGGAGGCTGGGCTTCATTAATAGTGGGATCGATTTCAAGAGTCTAGAGATCATGTTGCAACTCTACAAATCTCTGCTGAGACCATAGAATAGTGTGTTCAACTCATTATTGGAAGGGTGTGGAAGCTATGGAGAGGAGATTTACCAGGATGTAGCCTGGATTGGAAATGTCATGAGATAAGGTTAGTAGAGCTGGGACTTTTCTCTTTGGAATGAAGAAAGATGAAAGGAGACTTAATGGAAGTCTACAAGATTCTGAAAAGCATTGATAAAGTAGGCAGCCAGCACCATTTTCCCAGGGCCGAAGTATCAAACACCAGAGGATATCTGAGCAAAGTGAAGGGAGGAAAGTTTAGGAGAGACATCAGGGGTTCATTTTTTTATACTGAAAGTTGTGGGTGCCTGGAATGTCTTGGTGGGCCTGTGGAGTGGAGGCTAAAACATTAGGGGCATTTAAGAGATTCTTAGACAGGCACATGGATGAAAGAAAAATAGAGAGTTATGGGGTAGGAAGGGCTTAGTTTTTTTTGGTAGGAATATACAGGTCAGCACAACTTCTAAGGCCCTATGCATATTTTAATTTTATTTCCTATGTTTAAAATGCTTTTCTTGTGACAATAATGAGAGCAGAAAAGGAACAATATGATTGGAGCCCTGCATCTTTTTTTGATGCAGAGTGATTCAAGCTGGGAAATGCCAAAGCTAAATTGTTAGAAAGGGTTTTGATAAGGAATATGAATTTCTAATGTGAGAAAGGAAATAGAACTTATAATGGACTAAAATTACTTAGAGCAGATGAGGAAAGAGATCAATAGGCCTGCGTTTTTGAAAGTTGGATGAATCTAATGGGCTGATCAGCCTTCTCATCTGCCAAGCAATTGGGGAATATGTCATCACATTCCTGACTTGTACCCTGTAGATGCTAGAAGCATTTTGGAATGTGAGGAAGTGAGATACTCCTCACATAATATGCATCCTTCAACCTGTGCTTCCAGCCAGGGTGTTTATGCAACTGATAACTTGGGTTTTAGTCCTTGGTGACCCCTGGGTGTTGGTGGTGGATGATCCAGCAAATGGCAATACCATTGAAAATCAAATTGTTGCACAAAATCAGTTGATGCATCCAATTTAAGGAGTTACATGCTTGGAATTTTCAGTATTAATGTTGATTGACATCATCTTATCTATAGAGTGGCATATTTACAGTCACTCTTGTATCACACATATTACATAATGAGACACAAGGCATCTTGGAATCCAAAGCAGAGAACAGAGTTGATCTTTAAATGGAATCAACAGAATAAAGTATGCAAATATGTGATCCATATAATGTGTTAGAAAATATATCCTGAACAGAACCTCACTATGAAATGGAAGTTCCCAAAAAATGGGAAACGTTTGGTGTTACTGTGAAACAGCTTGTACTTTAGTTCAACATGCCATTTTCCATGGGAACAATAACAATTGCTCTGGGGTGTGCTCAGGTTTTAGATACATTCTACACTAAAGAGTTACAGGTACATGTGACTCAAGGTTAAAATGAAAGGAAGACAATTGATTAAATCAGATATATTTTCAGACTCTTGAAATAGATTGAGCAGATTTACAATCCATGTAAATGTTGTTAAAGGGCTAAGTTGTGAAAATTGACAAAGTAAATTTGTAAATTTTATTTTATAAAAGGAGGAAAATTGGTCAGGATTTGATTTGGCATCTCTGGGCCTTATTTTCACTTCGACTTCCTGAGGTTTTCCTCCCCAAGTATGGAAATGGGAGGATGACGAGACTGCCTTACACAATGATTTTCTCAACATGGTTTTCCTTAGCAACACTTCTTACAAAGGACTTTGGTGTACTCAAAAAATAACTTTGTTGCTTTGGACTCAGATGTAAGGAGAAAGGAAGGAAATTTAATTGTTGAAAGATAGGTTTGAATAAACAAGTTCAAAGAACTGCAAGGAGGAAAATCCATGGTATAATAGGAATAAACGACTGCTTTATGAAAATGATGGATTAAATCTTTCCTCTAAGTGCATGCCGTTATCTCAGATCTTTCTAGCCTTTACTCTTGGAATATATAAACAAGCAACTTCAGTTGTCGTATGTATTTCAATTATAGAATTTTCTAGAACACTGATTTGTAACTAAAAAATGGGTGGAATGGTGGCACAGCAAGCGTTGCCTCACTGTGCCAGCAACCCAAGATCAATCCAGACCTCTGATGCTGTCTATGTGGAATTCATATGTTCTCACTTGTGACCTTGTGGGTTTCTTCTGGGTGTTCTGGTTTTCTCCCACATACCAATGACATGATTTCTACTAAATTAATTGGCCATCGTAAATGCAGGTGGAGAAGGAGGAGTTGATGAGAATGTGGGGTCAGTAGGTGGTAGGGAAAACTAATGCAGGAATGGGAATGTGCTGAGAACAGACTTAAGAAATATAGAAATAACAGAATGCAGGAGTCTCATTCATGATTTTTAAGCATTTGCCCCATTTTCATTTTTGAAAATGAATGTAGAAATTTATTGTTATTATCTACACTCCTTGTGTTGACAATTTGATTGCTTGAATAGGAGTAGCAGATGGTGACACAGGGCAAGGACACAAGGCTTAAACTTTAGTAATTGAAAGGCAATGAAGGTTTGGACATGCAAAAACTTGTTTCAGAATTTGCAGTGATTTACAAAGATCCAAACAATGCAATACAGGGCCTTTCTCCATCTGCATTCCTCACCCTGGACAAGCTTATGACTTGCTTTAAAATCTAAGGCCTGCTGCCTCACAAGTCATATATGTGGATTTAGTGGTTTTACCAAAATTTGAAACAATCAAATAAAATTGTAAACAATCAAATTGTAATACTTGTCATATCATTATAAAGTCTAGAGATAGATTTGCAAATGAGCTGTTCAACCATGTATTTCAATATTTAAGAGGCTTGTTAAAACATGTTAACTTACCTTCTACGGCAGAAGTAGATAATTCCACAAGTTATACTTAGAACAACCATTACTGTGCCGCCAGCAATACCCATCAAAACTATCTGTGACTTGACTCCCAACGCAGGATTTTCAGTTCTTGTTAAACCATCTGAAGAAAATAAAATTTAGGTAGTAGGACTGACCAGAAAACAGTAAATGGAAAGCAAAAAAATACATAATAGCTCCATCATAGTTAACAGACTCAAATGTCTTGTGTCATCTAAATGTTTGAATGTCTAACGATATATTTGGTATTTGAACAGTAATAAAATTCCAATGCATGTATTTCTGGTTGTGAAACTGAATAATAAACCATTGAGGAAAGTTCAGAAATAATGAAAAAAGGTTAACTCATAATAATGGGTTTTAAGATTGTGGTAAACCACTGTTACGCTATGACTGGGTGCTGACAGCTGGACACTTCTTCCATGACCGATCCTACCCATAGGCCTTTGCGTGCTCCCCATTCCACTCTGCCTTGATCAGTCAATGAGGTTCATGGTTGTTCCAGTCTATAGTTAATAAAAGCCTATCAGTTTCACAACTTCAGTCTTTTGTGATTATTGATGGTGCATCAAAGATATTTTTGGAGAAAGAATTCTAGGAGGAGATAGATTGAAGTAGGAATTGTTAAAATAAAGGCAAAATTAATGAGCTTTTACCAAAGCATTGACAAGAAGGAAAAATATACAGAATGTTGGAGCCTGAGAAATAAAATATTCAAAATGAATTGCAGGCCAAGAGGAAATTGCTAAGTGTTGTGTGATGGAATATGGAGTGGGGACCTAGGAATTTTGTTTGGAAACACAGGGTCTAAGGAGCCGATGTGGATCAATGAGCACTGGATAAGATAAATTGGATTTGATAAAGGGCAAGATTTGTTTAGCAGGGTTTAAACCATTTGTAGTTTATGTCAAAGATGAAGATGTCAGCAAAAATAAGGGTATAAAAATAATTAATGTTAAAGAAAGTGCGGTATTTATAACACAGTGTCACTATACCTTGGACAAAAACATCACCGAATAATCCGAATTCAGTCTGGAACTGAAAGTGCTGAGTTGCAGCGTTCTTCATCAATTTATGTTGGGTACAGCCACATGGGGGGAAAAAAGGAATAAGAGATGTGGCTGGGAGAGATTGATTTAACACCAGGAGTTTCCTTATTTTGTAACTGACAGAACACTGGTGATAACAGGTAAAGTCACAGTCCAAACTACAAACAGGGCAGGACATTAGCAAAAACAGCATGTTTACATATTTAAAAAGTGACAAGGATCAAATCATTGAAGATCTTGGAAGTGAAGGTGTGCCTAAGATGTTTGGCTGTTGGTCAGAGATTGAGGACAGCAGTAGGCGATTGAGGAGCTGTTGGGGGAGAATGGAAATTATGTTAAAGCCAGTGGAAAGATTGGGAAGAAGGAAAGGAGGAATAGAACTTATGCAATTTAAATAAAATGACAGGATGTTTTTCTCCCACAATTTCAATTTGAATTAATGGAGTTTGGAAGTAGCTTCATTTCGACAGCTTTGACAAAAGAAGAACATTTGCTAAAGAGAACCTAACAAAATGATCTCAGCTAATGTGGATATTAAAAAGGAAGCGAGTGGTCCAGAACCTGCGCAGGTAGTTGGGTAAACTTGTAAAGTTAAAAGATTCATATCACACCATTTCTATTCTATCATTCTACTTCAAAATAATTCTGCCCTTTTCTGACCTGATCCCTTTTGGTAAGATGAGTCTAGATAAATATCTTGGTATTCTTCACCATATCCAAAGTTCATCACTACATTGGAAGCAAATTAGGGCAGTTTTCACCTTGTTGAAGGACTCAAGCCTGAAACGTTGGTAATGTAACTTTATCTTTGTTATATAAAGCATACTATTTGACCTACTGATTTTCTCCAGCATTTGTTTTAATTAATTATTTCTGCTTTCATGTGCCAACTTGGACAATGATATCAGGAGACCAGTTGCAGGGATGAAGTGCCATTTTCATTAATATCTATGGACTAGTTTAAGCCTTGAGTGTGTAATTGTCAATTAACTGCTGTGTAAGGTATCATTATTGTTCCCTAAACTGATTATTGATTATCAAAAGTATACAATAAAATAATTAGTTATTCATATTTCAATACTTTTTGTAGAATTAAATTAATTCTGGTATTTTCAACATTTCCACTCATTCGCCTCATTTTGAAAGCTCCATTCAGTTTTGCTCCACAACTGCAGTCTATTAACTAAATATATATATATATATATCAGTTTTGCAAAGGAGAGAATGCAAGAATTAATGTAGATGTAATGTTGTGATCCCCAGGATTCTGGATAGATGATTGCGCAGTGTACTTACTGAAATGAGGATGCCTTTGAGTGGCACAACATCAATTAATGCTGCCAACGAGTCTGGGTGAAAACTTGGGAGCCTACTGTTAAAGGATGCCAAACAACTCTAGCGCCAGGCAAGATTAGAAGATGTCAATATTGATATTTTGCATATGGATGTCAATGACAATTCCCTGGTTCACAAATTAAATAACTAATGAATGAGAAATGCAGCCTTTGCAATTGATATTATGAGATATCATTCAATGCATCTGAAAACCCTCCTTCCATTCCACTAAAAAATCTACATCTAATTGTTCAATTGAAGTGCAATGTTAACAGAAATTTATAACTATACCACTCGTAGAAGAATTTAGAATTCACCATCTATCACTGGTTTCAATGCACATTATATTGGGTGAAGTATCAAGCCGTATAATAATGGCTACATTTAGAAATGTTTCTTACTTTCAAGCTTAATAATAATGACGGAGAGAACAACGTCAGCATACTTGTTTAAATGTAAATGTTCTGCATATATTCCTACACATTCCTCCACCTTACTCTCATTCCACACTGCTGCAAAGAATTCTTAAAATAATAACTTTTAAAAATGTTATCAGTATCTGGGATAAATCCCAGATGCCTGCCAGAATTTATTACTTGACAATGAATGTGTCTGCTAGAGCTTATTCTCGGTTAATAGGCAGACCACTGCAATATCTACAAAATTGGAAGAATTATTATCAAGACAGTGATTCATCTAACTTGGTAGAGTAAGTAAATATATTTTGTGTTTTCAGAGCATCTTAATGAAGCTTATGAACCAGTTTCATTAATGTGCCAGATTGAAAATAAATATGCACAATGGGATAATTTTGATTTTAAAATTCAACAAAAAATGTGAAGCCTTGAAGGCTTCATGATAAATAGGGGAGTAATTATGCTGTGGATACATTACATTGCTGCAACACAATAATCAATTTAATTTATTACATATCAAAGTCACATTCATCTTTCATTACTAATTCTGAAAAAATCTGCTCCAACAAACTAGCTGGAGTGTTCACGGGCATTTTCAATCTCTCACTGCTGCAGTTGAAGGTTCCCAGCTGCTACAAAAGGGCATCAATCATCCCAGTGCCCAAGTAGAGTGGAAGGAGCGGTGTGTGGCATAGTCACTTTGAGAGGTTAGTCATGGCCAGAATTAACACATACCATGCAATTCTCCTAGGCTCCACAGCCGATGCAATATCAGTGGCTCTCCACTCAGCACTGGGTTACCTAGACAACAGCCACACGCATCTGGCTACTCTTCATCGAATACAGCTCAGCCTTCAACACCATCATTCCATCAGTGCTGGTCAACAAGCTCCAAACCCTGGGCCACTGCATCCCACTCTGCAACTGGATTCTTGACTTCCTTATAGGATGACCACAGCAAGTATGAATTGGAAACAACGTCTCTTCCTCCTTGATGATCAACACAGGCCCACCTCTGCTTAGCCCACTGCTCTGCTCACTCTACACCTATGACTGTTTGGCCAGGCACAATTCAAATGCTGTCTACATATTTGCTGATGACACCACGGTTGTCAGCAGAAGCACAGATGAAAATGAAGAAGCATATGGGAGTGTGCAATAGTTGATACAGTGTAAAAATCTATTTGGCCCAAAAATCTGGTATTTTCCATATATTGCATAAAGCTGATTTCCCCCCCCTCCACCCTCAACATTTTTAGCCTTTGGCCACCCATCCATCTGAGCTCCTGTCAACCCAGCCGCCCACCCACCCAAGCTCATGATGCCCCGATTACTGTCTCTCACCCAGGCTCCAGCCACCCATCCATCTGAGCACCCAATGCCCTGACTGCCGTCAATCACCCAGGCCGCAGCTGCCCTCCCATCCAATCTCCTGACACCCTGACCGTGGACTCTTGCATCGGCCCTGGCCGCCCATCCAAGCAACCGATGCCTCGAACGTGGACTTACCACCCAGTCACAGCGGCCCACCTGGCCATTAGAACTCCCAATGCCTCAAGAGATGCAGGTATTTACCGTAGTATGTGTGCAATAGTTAACCCCCTAAATTTTAACCTAAAAACTGGTTCACAAAATTTGACTACTATATGAATATATATGTTAGTTTAGTGGTGCCACAATAACAACCTTGCTCAATGTTAGCTAAATCAAGGAGCTGATTGTGGACTTCAGGAGGAAATCAGGAAAGCATGAACTAGTCCTCACTGATGTATCAGAAGTGGAGAGCATCAGGAACATCAAATTCCTGGGTGTCAACATCTCTGAAGGCCTGTCTGGGGTCTCCATATCAAAGCAATCATGAAGAAGGCTTGCTGGTGGCTATATTTCGTGAGAAGTTTAAGGAGACTTGGTTTGTCACCAAAGACTTTTGCAAATTTCTACAGGTATTCCGTGGAGAGCATTTTGTCTGGTTGCATCTAAGCCCTTTCAAATTGCTTTGTAAAATTGGGTTAACTGGGCAATTTACTAAGTTGAAGACCCAGGTACAGGGCAATTCCAGTCAAAATCTACATGGGTTCCAGACCTACCTCGGAGGTGGTCAGAGAATCCAGTTAAACATCCCATTTAAATGGGAAATGGCTCACCTGGTTGCTTTGGACTTTTAAACAGAAACAGAAAGAACACAAGGAACAGCAGGTTCCCTGTGGCTGTGTGACATATCACTCACCACGTCATTGCCAGGGCGGGATCCCCCTTAAATTGCTGGGTTAGCAATTTAACAGGCTGGTTAGGCTGCTATTTGTAAGATGCAGAAGGCACTCATGACCCAGTAATCTCACCTGGGTCACAGGAGGGCTACCCGGGTGCTACAATTTGAAAGCACCTACTGTGTGGTATGGAGGTGCCAATGCACAGGACAGGAAAAATCTCTAGAGAGTTGTTAACTCAGTCAGTGACATCACAGGCACCAGACTTCACTCCATTGAGGACATTTAGAAGAGGTGGTGTCTTGAGAAAGCAGCCTCTCTATCCTCAAGGACCTTCACTGCCCAGGCCATCCCCTCTTCATATTGCTACCATCGGGAAGGAGGTACAGGAGCCTGAAGATATGCACCTAACAGCACATGGACAGCTTCTTCCCCCCTGCCATCAGATTTCTGAATAGAGAAAGAATCACAAAATCATTTTATCTTTTTTTGCACTATCTATTTATTTTTGAAATGTAATTTAGAGCAATATTTGCACTGTCGCAAAACAATGAATTTTGTGATATGTTGATGACAATAAATGTTGATGCTGTTTTGGACATTAATATTGAGAGCCAGACTAAACCAGCGAGCACCAACAAAGAAACAAGGGATTGGCACTGCAGTGCTGGTCACCATAACATCCGAGAGAGAACATCATGGTCTAGTGAAACAACATTTCAGATGACCTGGGAGAACTGGGGCAAGGACGAGAAGGAAAATAGTCAACACAGCAGCAGAATAGAGGAAATGCAAAACTTTAAAGAGGCAATTGTATTTTCTGTGCTTTCCAAATGCAGTTCCTTGAAAACTGTACGTGTCAGTGCTGGTGAGGGAGGGAGCAACCCAAAGATCAGGAAAATGTGTACATGGCAGAATTTTAGAAAAAAGCAAAGCAAAGATGATTGGTATGTGCCTTACTCAGAGGACATCAGCTTGGGAAGAAGGTACAACTTTCCTGGTGGTGATCTTGCCTCAGGTGTGGTAGATGTTTAATGAAATGAGGGAGATGCCATCAACAGCAGCTATCTTCTGGGACTCATGTACAAAAAAAAGGACTCCTTTCTTTGAGCATGGTATGATATGATGAAGATATTTCTGGCAATTATATGCTACAGTCACTAAGATTAGCTAGGATTTATATAGCGAAAGTACAATGACCAGAGGCAACAGCCAGTCTATTAATTTTTTTTTAAATTTAAAATATAGTCATACAGCATGGTAACAGGCCCTTTCGGCCCATGAGCCTGTAGCACCCAATTGCACCCAATTGACCTACAACCTCCGCTGCATTTGCAACAGTGGGAGGAAACCAGAGGCCCCGGGAAAAGCTCATGCAGGCATGGGGAGAACGCATAAACTCCTTACAGACAGCATGGGATTTGAACCGTGGTCCCAGTCGCTGGTGCTAGCTAACCGTGCCACTACGTTTTCCTGTTCAGACATCTGACAAATATAAATTTCCTTTGGAAGTGTTAAGCTGTGTCTGACAAAAATCTATTCTGAAGGTGAATAATAGGGAGGAATAAGCAAGCATATTGATATCCTAAGAAGATATTTCACGAAGATTGAATTACTGATGAGCAGATGACAGTTGTAAATAAACTCCCTATATATTTCTCAATTAGTTTCTTCTAGGTGGATGTCCATCATATTCAGGTTAGCAGTAAAGGCTGATAGTATGGACTACAGCAGTGAAAACCCAGCTGAGGACCCTGGACATAGGCACATACTTAATGTAGATTGCAAAGTGCCAATGCCATGCAAAATTTCATAAAGGCTCAAGGCAAACTCCTCCATGCTGTTGGAGGTTGTTTTGAAATGGTGCACGTAGTTATTTCCTTCATTAGTGTTGCATTTAGCAGCATCACTGACTTCTGTTACATATATCATTTGTACTGCATGCATTACTTGGTGCAGGCAACCACCTCTAATTCACTCCATGGCCTGAAAAGAGGTCAATCTCTATGATGATGTTTGGAAATGATGAAGCACATGATGGTACCTCCTCTGGTGCATGCTAATCCTCTGATTGAAGGACCTGGAGAAAATAGTTATGCACTTGAGGCTGAATGAAGCAAATGATGTATAAAAATTAACAATATAGTAAACCTGCCTGGTATTCTGCTTCTTTCAGGTTCACACAGGGGTGCAAGGAACAGTGAGACGTCACTTGAAGTGAGGCCTTCAAATTTGAGATATCTTATTTGTTTCGCCCCTGGAGGCTGTAAAGTTGTTGTAGCTTAGTGCAGCTCAAAATATTGGGTATTCTCCCATCCAATCTTACTTCTCTCCCCCGTGCAGAAACACAGAGTGGGAGTTGGTTAATGTCTGCTGCACAGATGGTGAGAGGAGAAAGAAGGAAAACATTTCAGATGGGAATGTCTTGCATGAAAAACATGCGACTGGAGTGCAAGGAGCATTCTCCAAGGACTGGCTACTGTGACAGAGTATATAGATATATATATATATAAAAGGTATGTTTTTGAGAAATAAACTGGGGAAGGTTTGTTAGAGTAGGTTACATACAAACACTTTAAAACAGATCTTATTTGAAATATTGGAGCTCTGCTAATGCTAGACATATTGGGGCCTCGATAGCTTTTGCAAGAGCTTTGAAGAGTGATCAAGAGATTTCACTAATGGATTGTTGTTTACCAAAGGCAACAGATGAAAGAGCATGCCGGAGCCACTTTTAGAGCTTGCTGATGTAAGAGGATCATGTGGTTTTGCAAGCAGAGAAAGTCAAACAGGCTTTCTCTCAGAGAGAGAGGGATACACACACACACACACACACACACACACACACACACACACACACACACACACACACACACACACACACACACACACACACACACACACACACACACACACACACACAGATCACTTGTACAGTGTTACAACTGGGACATCAGACAACAGCTGGGTCTAGAACAGGACAAACTCAAGCTTGTGTAATGCCCCAATTTGTAAGATGGCCTGGTCAAAGCCCTTGTGGCTCATGCAAGAGGAGAGGATTGGCTGTCTAATGTTTTACCTGGAATAAGAGAAACAAAAATGAACTCTGTGGTGACCTGAAAGAAAGAGGTTATCATCTGGAGAACCCTAAAAGGGCAAGTTACATCAGCAAAACACTGAAGTGGCTGATTAAAAAGGAACAACAAATCTCTCTCTGAAAACCAACAAGAACCTTACTGAGTGGTAACTATTTACTTTTCAAGCACCAAAGCCTGGTATACTTTATAAGTGTTAAATTCTGTGCACAGTATAAGAATTGCCTGTAACCAGTGAACTTGGAGGAATGAGAAGTGAGATTGGACTGTGAATCAAATAACTTTTCTGAACTTAAACACACATTGCACACACATGTGCTTAGAATTAGAAAGTAAGTTAGGTGAAGTAAGTCAGTTAAAATGTAATTCTATTTTCATGTTTAAAGATAATTAAAAGCAACTTTTGTTTAAGTAACCATTTGTCTTGGTGAATATCCATTGCTGCTGGGTTTTGGGGTCCTCTGGGCTCGTAACAATACTGAATCAGGACATTGCTGCTGATGGCAATTGTGAAGGCAGCAAGCAAGAGCGTATGTTTGTAGGGGGAAGGAGAAATGATAACATGCCCTTAAGATGGATGGAGAAAGATGTGATGATGGAGAGAGAATTGTTGAGAAAGGAGAAGGAAGGAGAGACCGATCTCCAGGAATCACAGGAGGCTATTGAAGCAATTTCTGCAATGATTTCTGAAGCTGAAAATTGCAACAATTTCTTCCTCTCTGTGTTGAAATGCTTCTCCCACAGGTGGCCCGGTTAGTTTAGTGGTTAGTGCACCGCTGTTACAGCGCCAGTGACTGGGGTCTGCCGCTGTCTGTAAGGAGTGTGCATGTTCTCCCTGTGTCTATGTGAGTTTCTTCCGGATGCTCCGGTATCTTCCCACCCTTCAAACATACAGGGTCTGGAGGTTAATTGGGTATAATTGAGTGGCACAGCTTTGTTGGCCGAAAGGTCCTGTTACTATCCAAAGAAATTAGGAAAGGAAAGCTTCCACATTGCCCTGACCTCTTCTGAGAAGACCCTTAGTTCTTCCAGAAAGAATTGCAACCTGGAGAAGCCTTTGACGGGCACGCTGAAAATTACACTGACTTTTGAATTTCATGTTGTTGCAAGAAATTGTGAAGAAAATGAGGTTTTAATTTCATCCCATACCCGTCTGACTCGAATTAAAACTGGCTAATATTAGGGATGATAAACTTGGATTGAAAGTTGGCTACATTTGCTGTGAAAAAGCAAGTGATAGAGAAGAGAATGACAACTGTACCCTCTGACTGATTGTGTTTCTTGTTCAGAGAAAGGGAACGATAATTAGCATGCCCTAATCCATCTGTAATATGTAGCAGATGAATAATTCCTGTGTTATCTTGATTGAGTAAAGATTATCACTAATAACCAAAAAATAAATAAATAAATAAATAAATAAAATGGCCATGTATGAAAATCATAATATCCAGTCCAGCTAATAGTGGAGCTGCTGGAGGAGAGAATGGGTGTAATTTTTTATGTCCAGGGTTACTTTAACTGTGTGAAAATGCCCCCTTGAATTAATGGTTTGCAATACAGTAAAACTGAGCCTCAGATAATATATAAAGCAAGTACTATAGCAGATCCATTCAAGAGTGTCCAAAGTACACTTCACAGTTTGATTGTGAGTAAATGGGTTGACCCGTGTAATAGTGTTTTACCACTTCACAGAACACTGCTTCATCTGAAATCATCCCCTCCTCATCATGAACACAGAAAGCAACAAAGATCACTCTGAATGTAGAACCCTTAAGCAATGTTTTTGCTAGCAGACAGCGTCCTTGAGTTGAAGATTTCCTTGTGGCGCACGCCATTAGGCAGGCGAACCGGCCCCGCGTGTCACGCACGTGGTGGGGCAGCTGTGCAAAATGGCGCCATCAGGGGTTTCTTCCCGACCTCGGCACCGGGCTTAGAAGCCAGGTCCGGGCTGGGAGCATAAGACCAGTCAGGCAGACCTCAATAAATCAGTTTTGCTCACTGAACTCAACCTTTTTGGTTGTGGAGAAATTCAGTAAGCAAAGTAGCTGTCACTACATTGTGACCCCGATGGGTTCAAACGCCTTTGAACCCGATATGAACGACTCTTCGATCAATGCTATAGCCATCAAGCTTCCAGACTTCTGGGTTCAGGAGGCTGAGACCTGGTTCAGCCACGCAGAGGCTCAGTTTCACCTCCGCCGGATTTCATCAGATGCGACCAAGTTTTATCATGTGGTCGCCAACCTGGACCAGGCCACCACCAAACGGGTGCTGCACTCATTCAGCAGCCTCCCACGGAAGATAAGTATGAGACCATCAAGTGGGTGCTCACCAGCTTCCTCGGCCTCTCCAGGCGCCAGTGTCCCATTTGGATGCTGCACTCAACGCCTTGGGAAACAGAACTCCAATCGCATTGATGGATGAGATATTCGTGCTCATGGGTGATCACACCAACTTCCCACTCTTCGAGTGCATCTTCCTCGACAGCAGACACCCAGCTGTTACTGTCCCAGGAGAGCTTTGACGACCCCAGGGAGGTCGTTCAAAAAGCTCAGGAGCTATGGCTTGAATGATTCCCAGAGGGCTCAGCAATCCAACTGGTTATGAGTCCCAGGAATGACCATGTCAAGCCTTTCTCTAGCACTGTGGAAGAACACTTGGCCCCTGCAGGGGCCTCAAAGAGGATAGCCAGAACCAAGCCATCCACTTCAGGCCTCTGCTTCTTCCACCAGTGCTGGGGAGCCAAGGCATGGAAATGCCATCAGCCCAGTTCATTCCTGGGAAACGAGCAGGCCAACCACTGTTAATGGCTTTGGTGGATGGCCAAGAACACAGCCTTCTCTACCTGTGAGATGCAATCAGTGGCCGACGCTTCCTCGTTGACTCCGGGGCCCAGATCAGCGTCATCCCGGCCACAGCCATTGAGTCCCTGATCCGGCCTTGAGGACCTCCACTCCGTGCAGCCAATTCGATGGAGATCCGAACATATGGTAACAAGACCGTCCACTTCCAGCTCGGCCGGCGGAAGTTCTCGTGGAGGTTCCCTGTTTTGTCCTTCCCAACCTCCATTCTGTGTGTTGACTTCCTCCTCGCCCACAGGCTCCTGGTTGACCCCCGAGGTAGGCGACTTGTTGATCCCCGTACCTTCCAATCCGTTCACCTCAACACCTCCCGCACAGAGCAGCCGCAGATGGCCACAGTCAGCACACCCAAAGACGAGTTTCAGCGCATCCTGGATGAGTTCCCATCCCTCCTCAAGCCGCAGTTCTCCGCTGCCTCACCACACCACTAGATTTTTCATTATATCCCCACCCAAAGCCCGACTGTCTATGCCAAGGCATGCCGGCTCCCGCTGGATAAGCTCCAGATAGCGAAAGAGGAGTTCTCGCATCTGCAGGAACTGGGGATCATCTGACGCTCCGACAGTCCTTGGGCCTCGCCACTCCACCTGGTCCCGAAAACTTCCGGTAGCTGGCATCCCTGCAGAGGTTATCGACAGCTTAACGACGCGACAGTACCTGACCGTTACCCGATCCCTCACATTCAGGACTTTACAGTCAACTTGCATGGCGCGACGATGATCTCCAAGGTCAATCTGTGTGGTGAATGTCTGCCAAGCTGCCTGTCTCCCCTCTGGCGAGCCTTGCTGTACTAACATTGGCTGTGCATTATCTCTATTGTTAAGGACACTCACCTTGGATATAACTGTATATGCATCTATTGTCTTTCATTATTATACCATGAGTTTCTGCTAATAAAAGCCATGATTATGGTTTGACCACATTGTCTTAACTGGCACTTAAACCTGATGCGCGGGTATCATCAAATCCCAGTGTACCCTGAGGACATCCCCAAAACGGCCATCATCAACCCTTTCAGCTTGTTCAAATTTCTATGAATGTATTTCGGGCTCAAGAACGCCATCCAGACCTTCCAGTGCCTCATGGATACGGTGGGCAGGGATTTGAACTTTGTGTTCATTTATCTGGACGATATTCTTGTCACCAGCAGATACCGGGCACAACACAAGTCTCACCTGTGCACCCTCTTCTCCCGACTGGCCGACTTCGGCCTAACGATCAACCTGGCCAAATGCCAGTTCAGGAAAGAGTCCATGCAGTTCCTGGGCCAATCCATCACAGCCAAAGGAGCTACACCAGCTGCTACGAAGGTCGCTGCAATCAGGAGTTCCTGCGCCCGGACAACCTCAAGGGGCTACAAGAATTTGCAGGTATGGTCAATTTCTATAACTGATTTATTCCAGGCACTGCACGCATCATGCAGCCACTCTTTTCCCTCATTGTGGCCAGGGACAAGATGCTCACCTAGACTCCAGAGGCCAGCAGGGCATTCAAAGCCACGAAAGTTGCTCTCACGAAGGCTAACCTGCTCGTCCACCTGCACACCGACCTTCATACGGCATTTTCAATCGATGCCTCTGCCACCGCCGGCAGTGCTGTCCTGGAGCAGCAGGTTAACGGACAGTGGAAACCACTGGCATTCTTCAGCCAACTTCTTTGTCTGCCAGAGCGACCGTGAGTTGCTGGGCATGTACCTTGCTGTGCGTCATTTTTGCTATTTCTCGGAGGGGAGGCCTTTCACCATTTTTACCGACCACAAACCCCTCACTCAAGCACTCGCTATGGCTAGAGATCCCTGGTCGGCCCACCAACAGCGTCATCTGTCCTTTGTGTTGGAGTTCACCACCGACATTCGGCACAAGGCGGGGAAAGATAATGTGGTCGCTGACGCGCTCTCCCAACTGGCCATTTGCTCATTGACACCCAGCTTTGACTACGACCAGCTTGCCCGGGACCAGAAGTCTGACGAAGAGACACAGACCTTCAGGACTGCCATCATGGGCCTGCGGTTCCAGGACCTCCCGACTTTTCTCGGTGATGATACCATCCTGTGCGATGTCTCCATGGGCACCCCGCCACCAGTGGTTCCCCAGGAGTGGTGCAGGCAAGTCTTCCACCATATCCACGATCTTTCCCATCCTTCCATCAGGTCCACGGTTCGTATGGTGGCAGATTGTAGACTGGGCCAGGACCTGCACCCATTGCCAGCTTTCCAAGGTACACAAGCACACCAGAGCGCCCATGCAGGATTTCAAACACGCCTGAGAAAGGTTCAGACACATAGATGTGGACATTGTCTGTCCCTTACCCATTTTCCGAGGTAACCGTTACCTTTTCATGGTGGTAGACCGCACCACTTGTTGGCCCGAGGTGATTCCGATGCCAGATGACTCCATGGACTCCTGCTACCGAGCAACTTTGACTTGTTGGGTTTCCTGGTTCAGCATCCTGAGCCACCTCACCAGCGACCGAGGCGTGCAGTTCAGCTCCGCACTCTGGGCACAGCTCGGCAACAGGCTGGGAATAAAGCTGCATCACACAATGGCCTGTCACCCACAGGCCAATGGACTGGTCAAATGATTGCACCGCCACCTTAAGTCGGCACTTATGGCCTGCCTCACCGGCCCCGACTGGGTGGATGAGCTGCCTTGGGTACTCCTGGGCATCCACTCAACACCCAAAGAAGACCTGCTGGCGTCATTGGCCAAGCTGGTCTATGGTGCATTGCTAGCCCTGCCCGGTGAATTTATCAATGCACCTCACAACCCTCAACAGTCATCGCACAGTTTACTTCTCCACCTCCGGGCCCAGTTGGACTCCTTCACACCCCCACCACTGCCCAGACACGGCACTCGGGCCTTTTACATCCCCAGCAAGCTGTATTCCGCAGAATATGTTTTTTATCAGGTGAGGCCCGTCCACAGCACCCCTTCAAAGACCGTACGAAGGGCCGTACAGTGTCATCCAGTGTTCAGGATCCACCTTCACACTGGACATTGGTGGTAAGAGGGAACTGTTTACTGTGGACAGATTAAAGCTAGCACGCCTCGACCCCAACGAGCCAGTGGTCGCGGCCCAGCCCAAGAAGCGAGGCTGCCCGGCAAAGAAGGAGATTGGCACCGGTTCTGGGGGGGCTGTGTGGTGGCATGCCATTTGGCAGGCAAACTGGCCCCACATGTCACGCACGCGGTGGGGCAGCTGGCCAAAACGGCGCCGTCAGGGGTTTCTTCCCGACCTCGGTACCAGGCTTAGAAGCCCGCGCTCTGAGGCCCACGTGACGCCCCGGCGGCATCAGGGCCCAAGGCATGGTTCTCAGCCAGGTCCAGGCTGGGAGCATAAGACCAGCCAGGCAGACCTTATAAATCAGTTTTGCTCGCTGAACTCAACCCGTTTGGTTGTGGAGTTATCCAGTAAGCAGAGTAGCCGTCCCTACATCCTGTTAGATTTTCCATATTCCTTCTGACAGTAACCTGTCACATTACCTCAACTATTCATGTCAGCTAAGGTCCTCAGGTTTGACAGCAGAATCAGCATTCAGAGGAGCACAAATTAAATTTTAAATTTAAAATTTAAATTTAGACACAGCACAGTAACAGGTCCTTTCAGCCCACGAGTCCATGCCGCCCAATTACACCCAATTGACCTACAAACCCCGGTACATTTTGAAGGGTGGGAGGAAACCGGAGCCGCCAGAGGAAACCCATGCAGACACAGGGAGAATGTACAA
Source organism: Narcine bancroftii (assembly GCF_036971445.1). NCBI lineage: Eukaryota > Metazoa > Chordata > Chondrichthyes > Torpediniformes > Narcinidae > Narcine > Narcine bancroftii. The sequence continues at coordinate 208,113,038 of NC_091474.1, forward strand.
ACTTTTTACAGACAGCATGGGATTTGAACCCTGGTCCCAGTCACTGGCTCTGTAACAGTGTTGCGTTAACCACTACTAACCATGCCATCCATCAGGAAGGATATGTCACAGGAAGCTTAGTGCAAAACCTCTATCAAATCCCCCCTCATTCTTCTATGCTCCTGGGAATAAAGTCCCAACTTGTTTATCCTTTGTAACACAGTTCCTGAAGTCCAGGCAACATCCTAGTAAATCTTCTCTATCTTTCTATCTTATTGATATTTCTATCTTATTGATATGTTTCCTGTCATCAGGAGACCAAAACTGTTCACAATTTGGCCTCTCTAATGTCTTATACAACTTTACCATGACACCCCAGCTTTGATTTATGAAGGCCAATATGCAAAAAGCTCTCTTGACAACCCTATTCACTTGTGACACCACTATGAGGGAATTATGTACCTGTATTCCCAGATCCCTCTCTTCTACCACACTCATTGTCCTGTGTGTGTGCTTTCTTGATTTGTTTTTCCAAAATGCAACACCTCACACTTGTCTGCATTAAACTCCATCTGCCATTTTTCAGCCCATTTTTCCAGCTGGTCCAGATCCCTCTGCAAGTTTTGAAAACCTTCTTCATTGTCCACAATGCCTCCAATTTTAGTGTCATCTGCAAACGACATTATCACATTTACCACATCATCATCCAGATCATTAATATAGATGATACATAATAATGGTCCCAGCAATGATCCCTGAGGCACACCACTAGTCGCAGGCCTCCAACCTGAGAAGCAATCATCCATCACCACTCTCTGGTTTCTCCTGTGCAGCGATTGTTGAATCCAGTTCACTACTTCACCATGAATACCTCGCATCTGAACCTTCCTGACTAACCTCCCATGTGGGACCTTGTTAAAGGCCATACTAAAGTCCATGTAGACAACATCTACAGGCTTTCCTCATTAACTTTCCTGATAACTTTTTGAAAAACTCTGTTTGGTCAAACACGACCTACGACGCACAAAACCATGCTGTCTATCCCTAATCAGTCTCTGGCTATCCAAATAATATAATTTAATTTAATTTTAGACATACAGCACGGTAACAGGCCATTTCAGCCCACAAGTCTGTGCTGCCCAATTTACACTCCATTAATCTACACTTCTGGTACACTTTACATGGTGGGAGAAAACTGGAGCCCTCGGAGGAAACCCACGCAGACACAGGGAGGATGTACAAACTCCTTACAGACAGAGCGGGATTCTAACCCAAGCCCAGTCCCAATCACTGGCACTAATTACTACGCCAACCGTGCTGCCCTCGTTTATCCGATAGTGTATTCTTGTATATCCCATCTCTGAGAACACCTTCCTATAATTTACCTACTACTGATGTCAGGCTCACTGGCCTATAATTCCCAGGGTTATTTATATGGAGCATTTTTAAAGATAAATACAGTGGGAGATGGAAGAGGAAGGTTAGCAACAGCTTATTGAGAATTGTTTCATTAAAGCCATAATTTCCATCTGCGATTCACCAGAAGTGTCATAATTCAGATTTAATTGTTCATGCTACCCATATCTGATTTTGCTGAGTTTGCTGTTCACTAAAGATATAAGCCCAACAGAAGCTCCAAAAAATCAAATATATTCAAAGGCTCTCTCCAAGCTGAATCTAATAATGATAATGAATTTATTGTCATGCACATAAGTATGACGTAGATATGCACCAAAATTTTTACTTAGTGCAGGCAAACGAGTACCTTTGTAAAAATAACAACTCTAATAGTATGCATTAAATTATCCCAATATGGAAGGAGATCACAAATGTAAAAGATGAATCGATAATAGATATTCACAGGTACAGTTAGTGCAAAAGAAAGTGGCAATTCAATTGTGAAAAGAGGTCATTTTCGTGGTGCAATTTTTGTAGATTAGAGTAGTAAGGGCATTATTAATGATAATGGATCATTAGTAAGTTAGCACTTTAAACAAACTCATCTGTCTGTTGAACTAGCCAGTGTGCCTAGGAGCATTTCACCCATGACTACAGCTTGGTAATTGCATGTACACAGGCATTGAGTAATCAAGTAGTTACTAAATCCTGGCACTGGCCAGGATAATTTGGCACAGCTAGCACTAGTTTAGTGGATGGTGGGAAAGTAGCTGATATCCTCTGGAAGAACAGGTGTTTCTTCTCCAACAAAGCCAGCCAAAACCTTTATCTTGGGATTCTGCCTTAGCGCTCTTGTGACTTCAACACTGGAAAGTAAAGGGCAATTTCTTGATCCATATTAGATGGAGTAGTCTCCATAATTTCTGTAGTCTTGACTTGTTGGTCTGTCTGTGCATTGCTTTACTTCACCTACCACCTATCTTTTTCAATAGCCTGGATCTTTAAGGCCTATGTTTGAGTAGATATAAGAATCAAAGCCATTGACAGTCTCCTGCGATAACTTCCAAACACTTCTCCACCAGTCTAATCTCTTAAGTATGGATATGTCAGCCTCAGAATTCATGTTTGGCTTGCAACAGTGAGATCTGTGGCATCAGGAAGGCTGACTTCTCCTGTAGTGGCCACTTTAAAAAAAAACTTTAATTATGAATAATGTGACAGGTGGCAGGTGAAAGCATCTACAGTGTGTCATGACAAGAAGAATTAATAAGAAAATAGTAAAAGATGGCCAGTGTAGACCGATTTCCATCCTGTTTCTTTCTGGTTCTATGATTCCATCTTTGTTGGCCAAACTGCAGTGCTTCTTGTTCAAGCTCATTACACTTTACACTAGAAGGCAAAAGGCACACAAGTGGGCTCAATTTCTTAGCTATTGGCTTGCTGTGTGTGAGTCTTTTTTGCAAGAATGGTGTGAGTGTATAAATCAAAATCTCTGTAGATGCTTGGAGAATGAAATGTCCTGGTGGAGAACTAGCATTCAATGTGAAGCAAGGATGGAAAATTGAGAATGTGTGAAGAGAAGGGGCCAGCTGAAGCATGATGCAATGATTGTGGAAGAGTGGTGGGAAGGCTAACTTGAGTATGAGGCTAGAGGCTGTGCAATGTGGCCAGAGAAGAAGACATGAGCAATATTATTCATGTCATGGCGTCAAAAACATTGGTGCCCTCTCAAACCATGGCATGGGACATTTTCTCTATTACCAGATGACTGCACACACAGCCTTTTGAAAATGTTGGTGTTAAATGAATGTCTGAAATCTGACACCACTGCCACCAAAACATGAGCCAATGAATAATTTGGGGACGATTGATACTGCAGTATCATGATGGGTGTTCAGCACATAGGTTGAATATCATGTTCAACCTGGTGCCTACAGTGTGGAGCCTCACGCCAGTGAACAATCAAAGTTTCAGAATTCCCAAGGCTGGAGAATCAGGATACAAGGGCTCATGCTTTATCAAGACTCTAAAAATATGTGGCTGATTTCAAACAGAACCTGTGGAAAATGTGAGGGAGCGAACCTTTGACTCATTTGACATAATTAATTGAAATAGTTTGAGTTTTGACCCCAGACCATCCTAAATGAATTGTATCAGATCCTGCCATATTTTGAGTAGACTCAACGTGTTCTGTAGCCTCTCAACGCCTCAAATCCTGTTGCATCCCACTTTGTCCCTTACTTTCACACTTGTCCATAATGGCTAAATCTAGCGTTAGAATGGAAAACCTCAAGACCATGATGAATGTCACCTGTTTCAGAAAGGACTTCGGTGACAGTGATGTCATCGTGCCAATTCCCAGTGCTGCTACATTTCTGATTGCAGGATCCTGTTGTTGGAAAAGGCCAGAAATAGGATGAGCCTATTCTAGTGAAAAATCTGACAATTTTCATAGAATTAGGTCTTCAGGACACAACACTTCGGGAAGGAATTTAAGTACCTGGATGGATAGGCACAGATTTACTATAGTTGTACCAGGACATTGGGATGTGGCCAGATTAAAAATAAATTCCTGCCTTAGAGCAGAGAAAGATAATGGAAGATTTGATATTTTAAAATAGTCATTCTAAATAAACATTAAAGGATCAGTAACTCCGTCTTCATGGCTATCCCTTATAGGCGAGGATGATGGCTTTCATTGTGTTGATCCACTGAGCGAAGATGTTACACTCCAAGAAGCACATGATACTTCACAAATCAGCCATCTAATTCCAATAGCAGGAAAACCACGATGATTAAAGGTGATGGATTTGTTGCAGCCTTCACCTGCCTTCATAGCCGTTGAGTTCAGAGTAACTTCATCCACCTGTTCCATCATTGAAGACTTGGATCAGTAACTATAATGTAGGTCATTGATATTTAAATTTAAAGGTAAAAGGAGGAAAACTCTTTGTGGTGAATTGTTTTGACATGAAATTCATTGTCTGAAAAGGAGATGGAAGAAGCAAGAGGAGATCATTTAGGCCCTTGAACCTAACTATCATACAACAAAATAATTTTACTTTAACACAGTTTTTCCTGTCCCGTTTCTAAATTCTTCATTCATTTAAGGTCCTGAAATCTACTTGTATCTGCTTAGAATGAAAATATCTGTGCCACCAAAATAGAGAACTCCAAAAAATTTAGTGTCATCTTAGTGAAGAAATTTCTCCTCCCAGCCTATCCATGTTGTGAGAGTATAACGAGTCATAGTTGAGTACAGCAGGGAAACGGACCCTTCAGCCAAAATTGTCCAATCAAGTTGCCGATCTCAGCTAGTCCCATTTATCAGTGCTTATCTCATATCCCTCAAATGTCATTGTGGTGGTATACCACTGGCCTACTGCAAGGGGCAACCTCTATACCTGCTGAAGAGCATGAGGACAAGACAACACCTGGCTGACTGTCAATCAGCTGACCTGAATAGACCAAGCCCTACCCAGTCGGGTGTCAATCACCCTCCAGGATATAAGCCTGAGCCGGCCCTTCAAAGACACTCTCAAAGTTTACAGCAGCTCTCCTCATAGCTGGCCCTGTGGAAGTTTATGTCGAATAAAACCTGTTGTACAGGCTTTAGGTTTTGTGCTTCTGTCCAATAGCGCACCACAGTCATAATTATAGCAGCCTCCACCATTTCTTCTTGCAGCTCGTTCTGTTCTCTTGCAGGTTATTCTAGACTCCATATCTCTGGGGGGAAAATATCCTCTTTACCTGTCAAACCTTCTTATAAAGACAGGTTGCGTTTGTTTCAACTCTACAAATCAGAGTTCAATCATACTCAATCTCTCCTCATATGATAGTATTGTCATCCTAGGAACTAGCCTGAAGAATCTTTGCGGCACTTTTTCTAGGTAAAGAGGCCAATACTTTAGGTGTCATCTCACAAAGAGGCTGTATAATTATAGTAAACTTTCATACTCAATCTTCTTACAATAAAGGCATCATACTATTTGCATGTTAACTTACAATGAGGTCCCTTTTTACATTAACATTTCTCAGTTTCTCATTATTTAAATTATACTCCGAATTTTGTTTACATGTCATAACATATTTCCACACTATACTCCATGTTTTTTCCCATTCACATGGTTGGCCTAGAAGTCTCTGCATCTTTATCACTTTTCATACCCCATTTGGATTTGTATGATCAGCACACAAAAAGAATAGGTTATATTTGGTCCCCTCAGCTAAATCAGTGATGTAATTTGTGAAGAACTGTGGCTTAAGCATTGATCCCTGCTGTAAAAGCCTGAGAAACATACCAACTTTAGAGGAATGCATTCATTTGAACTGCTTTTAATTTGTTACCTGACTCTCAATCCATGCTGGAATAATATCCCAGTTCCATGTAACCTTCTCCACTAACCAGTGTGATTAACCTCATCAAAAGCCATGTGAAAATTCAAACACACCCCTTCCACTGGTTATCCTCTTCCTCAAATTGATTCAGCCTCAAATAACTCCAGTAGGTTAGCCCAACGTTTCACTTTCATTAAGCCACAGGGAATCAGCTCAAATATAATGGAAGATGATAACCAGGGCAGTCACGGTTTTCCTTATGTTTATCTATTTATCTTATAGCCATCTTTTTCAAAATACTGAGACATAGATCATCAGATCCTTGAGGTTCATCATTGTTCATGCTCATTAATTCCTTTAATAATACCAATTTCTTTTATTTCTTCATTTGTAGCAGACCCTTGCATCTCCGGGAATTTAGAGAGTGCATTTCTGTCTTTTGTCTGGGAAGACTGCCACAAAGTATTTGTTTAATTCCTCTGTCATTTCTTTATTCTCTATTATAAATTTGTCTCTGTCTGTCTGAAAGAGATATATACTTGAAAAGGAAATCAGAAAATAATCAAGATCCAGAAAGAATACATTAAGACAATGGATTAATTTTATAACCTTATCAAGAGTATTGATATGGATAATTGAACATTACATTTCAAGGCACTCGGGAAAATGGGCGATAATTTAGAAGAAATGTAAAATGACATTCATTGATATATATTAATGAATAGAGTTTTACATAAAGAAATATCCCATCACGAAGCAAGCAACCCTATTAATGTGTGTGATCCTGGTAATTATAGAAATGTCTGGATTAGTTGATGATAGAACATGGCAATTTACACACCAAAAGAAATTATCTTTCACAGCCATTCTAAGGAAAGATGAAAGAATATTTATAATGAAATAATTTAAAATATCTCAGCAAACATTTAAAAAAGCACATTTATTTATCAAAGGCAACAAAAGTAGATAAATAATAAGAGACCTTTAAATTAAAGTGATTGTATTAGAAATTGACAAATGTAACAAGAATACCTCTTGAATTTATCTGCACTGTCAGGTTAAAGGACCTCAGCCATCTTTCAAAGACAATTGTAAATCTCAAAAAAAAATTTTATCAAGTAAATACGGAATAGATTGAAACAAATATTGTATACGCGAAAAGATATTCATCTTAATTGTATTTATCCTTCCCATTAAATTAATAGGTAAATCTTTCCATTTAATCAAATCAGTTTTAATTTTTTTCATTAACAGAGCATAATTTAATTTATATAAAGATTGATAATTAACATTCAAAATTATACCCAGATATTTAATTCGATCAGTCCACTTCAAATTAATAATATTCTTATAAACTGAATAATCTCATTCACTTACCGATAATATTTCACTTTTTTCCCAATTAACTTTATATCCAGAAAGACATCCATATTGTATTAAACCTTCCTTCAAATGCAAAAATGACTGAGCTGGATTTGTTAAATACACCAATACATCATCAGCAAATAAATTAATTTTATACTCCTCATCTAAAACTTTCATACCTTGTATCTGTGTATTTTGTCTTATCAACTGTGCTAAAAGTTCAATCACTAACGCAAACAAAGCTGGTGATAAAGGACAACCTTGACGAGTTGATCGAGTTAACTTAAAAGATTCTGAAATCAAACCATTCGTCAATACTCTAGCTACCGGTTTACTATATAGACCCCTAATCCAACCAATAAAAGAAGGTCCAAACTTAAATTTTTCCAAAACTTTAAACAAAAAATTCCATTCAACTCTATCAAATGCTATTTCTACATCTAAAGTATCACCATCGGATGATCTAAAGATTGTTGAAATCTATTAATCAAACTAATCACTCGCAAAATATTATCTGAAGCATATCTATTCTTTGTAAAACCTGTTTGATCAATATGAATCAACTTTGGTAAAAATTTAGCCAATCTATTCGCTAATACTTTAGCTATTATTTTATAATCTACATTTAACAATGAAATTGGTCTATATGAAGATACCTTCAAAGGATCTCTATCTTTTTTAGGAATTGCTGTAATTAAAGCACTAGAACAAGACTCAGGTAAATCATAATATTCTCCAACTTGATGTAATACATCCCCAAACACTGTAGATAAATCATCATTAAAAATTTTATAAATTTTTTTTTGAGATTTAAATAAAATGGTTAGGGAGTTTTTATGGAGGGGTAAATTTTTGAGAGAAGCTTTGAATAAATTAAGTTGGAAATATGAATTAGGGGGATTACGTTTACCACATTTTCAAAATTATTATGAGGCAGCCCAACTTAAATTTATTAGTTCATTGATGGATTTGGTACGCCCTCCTAGTTGGGCTAAAATTGAGATGGCAAGTATTTCTGAATTTGAAATACATAAATTTTTGTTTAGGTGGAATATGAATTTGTTACAACAATATAATGTGCCTATACTAAAACATTTAATGAAGTTATGGATAAAGAAAAATAAAATGATAGGTTCTAGGGGTAAATTACTGGCTTTGACTCCATTGTATAATAATCAACATTTCTTTTTCAATACATAATCAAAGTTTATTGCATTGGAGATTTAAAGGTGTGAAAAATTTGGGAGATTGTTTTAAAGAGGGTAAGTTTTTATCTTTTAATCTGATGAGGGAAGATTTTGGTATTGATAAGAATTCTTTATTTCTTTATTATCGAATTTGATCTTTGGTAAAATGTATGTTTGGTAGAGATATGATTTTACCTAAAATGACTAAATTTGAGACTTCTCTTATGAAGGGTTATATTTCATTTATGTATCAAATATTGCAGGATGATATGGATAAAAAGGTTTGGGATAGATCTAAAATTAAATGGGAAGCAGATAATGGTTTTACTTTTTCTGAAGAGGATTGGTTAGATATTTGTTATGATAATGTAACTAGATTGATAAATGTATGTTATGCAATGATTAGTTACAATTTTTTACATCAATTATATTTGACGCCTGAAAAATTTTTAAAAATATGGTTTTAATGAATCAGATTTGTGTTTTAGATGTGGTGATACGGTTGGAACTTTTTTTCATGCTGTTTGGTCATGTATACATATACAATTTTTTTGGAAGAAAATTCAATTGTTTTTAGAATATCTGTATAAGATTTAAATAGTTTTATTTAAATAGTTTTAGATCCAACAGTGTTTTTATTGGGTAGTTTGCAACCTCTGAAAGGCTTGGGATTAGATAAATTCCAGCTTGCTTTTGTATATTTAGCTTCATCCGTAGCAACAAAATGTATTGCTAGTATGTGGAAAGATACAAATATGATTGATATAAATAGATGGCATAATGAGATGAAATATTGTTTAATAATGGAAAAAATTACATATGTTTCGCATGATAATTATAATTTTTTATTAATAAGTGGTTGTTATACTCGGAATATTTACATTTCAATTTATATTGATTAATTTAATATTTATATTTAACTTTTTTTAAATATTCTTTCTATTTTCTTTTTTTATGTCTCTCCTTAGGAGAGTTGGCTGAAGGGGGGGGGGGGGAATCTTTTTTTTCTCTTTTTTTTATATATATTTTTTAAAAATGTTCATGTTTAATTGCTGTATATGTCATATATTATTTGTTTTTTGAACGAATAAATAAAGTTTAAAAAAAAGACAATTGTAAAAGGATAGTTACAGAATGATATCCTTTTGGACAAGAAGGTGGAGTCAAGTCCACCCATACTACCTAACTGCTAACCACGTGGTGTTCAATATAGTGATTGTGACCAGGATGCTGTGGGGTTATTATATAAACTCAACTTCTTTCTCATAGAGAAATAAATCTCTGTCCTTACCATCCAGCCCTAGGTTAAGGTTAAGGTGGCTGACTCTTAACTCCCCATAAGGTGGTCTGAAAAGCCACTTTGCACTATGAAAGGGCAATAAATATTAGTTTTGCTGATAATACCCACATCCTAAAAATCAACATTTTATAAAGGATTCCAAAATCTAAAAATAGAAGACGATGGAATTTAACAAGAGGGAATTTCACATAACAAGTCTTATCCTTCCCTACAGAACTGATCCACAATGTACATCAGCTTTAGCAGTAGAAACAAAGCCTCATGTCTCTACATTCCTCTGTACAAAGGTTCATCTCTTAGGAAAAGTGTTATTCAAAAGAAAATACTGCAAGGACGTTTGCCTACCAGGGGTTATTTACAAATAGGTTTGGATTGTAAAGTGTCTGAAAATAATTAATGTGATAATACATCTGTCAAACAGTTGCGATGATCTCAGAACCACTTTAAAAAAAGTTGATTTGTCCTAAAACAGGAAAGTCTGCAGATGCTGTGATTGTAGTAAAACCACAAAATTTCTGGAGAAACTCAGCATGTCCTACAGCATCCATAGAAGATTTATTTTAACCATGTACCCTGATTACGTTGGTACAGTGCAGGTGACATGATAATATGCGATAAATAAACATTACAGGCACTGAGAACAAAAACAGGCAGATTGTCTGACTGAACAACCTTGACCTTAGAAGGAGCTGAAGAAACTAGTGTGGACAGTTCATTGCCAAAGTAAAATATACAACTGACAACTAAAGGACAGGCTTATTTTCATTTTAAGCCTTCCTTTATGCTAACAGGAAATATGTAAATAGGTAATGGGCAGCAATGGTAACTGAGAGGGAGACCTGGTCACTCCAGGGGTCTGAGATCTAGGGATAAGGGTGCAACTTGGAGAATCCGAACAATTTCCAATGGGGATGGAGAGCTAGTGCCAATTAAAGGGGATATCGAAAATCTTTTTTGTTTTTCAGATGATTCAAGATGTTTTGAACATGGACACAATTCTCAAACTGGAAAAATCACCTTGCATCTATGGTGAGATCATCTGGTTCATATCTTCATACTTAAATGAAGAACAACTTGTCTAATTAGTATGTCGCATCGACAAATCTTGAGAAAATGTTCTATGCAGTATTATCAATGCTAGAGTTTCCTTTATACATACCAGTATTTGTATATACTGAGTACTTTATAGATGCCACCACATCATCTTCAAGTAACGTGTCACACTGGTAAGCTACTGGCTGGTCTTCCTTTTCAACATGAATGGTGGGTTGATCTTCCTTAAGAATAATCGGCTCCTGGCCAGAGGTGAAACCATCAGCTTTAAACAGAGCTGGTGCAGACAAAGATATAAAAATATACATGTCTCAACTGATACTTTCCTCCCACCAAGATGGTTTTCGATGTATGTCCAGGACTGCCTATGGTTAACAACATTCGCAACAAGTCAATGATTTGTATTAGATCTTTCTCAGGCAGCACCAAAAAGCAAACCTGTGAACCTCATGTTAATATTTTTCAGCAGATTGCCAGATTTCATGAAGGTGTAATAGAATGGCTAGATGAAACTGTGATAAGATCCCACTGCACAGACAGAAAGGGACAATACCAATCCCAATAGATTACCAAATAAACAATAATGCTTAAATTAACCTCATTAAAATGCATACTTGCATCAACAGGAGAGGCCAGACTCTTGCCTACAAGAGCTCTAAATTCTGCAGCACCAATCAGGCTTCTAATGCCATTGAGAGAAAATAGCCATTAAAGCTGTGTGGGATGAATTACATCAATTACCACCTCAACCCCTTTCATGCAGAATATTATCAGTGTTAAAACAAAGCAAAGTTATTATTGATGGAGATGAAAACAAGTGCTTCTCATCTCTGGATTAGAGATCTGGATGTGTTTCACCATCAATAGTTGGGAATACCAATTTACCATCCTCATGTCCCAGTGGGTATGATGCTGGAACATTGGTCTCACTCATTGACTCTTTTTCAAAATCTCCTTCACCTTTCACTTGTCCAACAATCATGGTGCATCAACCCTAAACTAGTAAACCAACCTATATCCATGTATAAAGAAAATCACAAGTGGTGAGGAGCAAGGGTTGAATTACAATGGGAGGCTCAAAATAAATAACATCAGCAAAACAATGCTGGTAATCTTAAAATATTAATCAACGTGGCAATTGTGTCAGCAAATGAAAAATATTGTTCAAATGCTCACTAAGAGATTGATTCATATTCTGGAATTCTGACAATTAATATTTCAACATTCTGCATTGAAATTGGAGACAACTTGTACTTCAAAATAAACCTGTTTAGAGATTGCTCTAAATACATGAGGAAAAGATTTTCCCACACTTACACTTACTTCATGCCGAATGAAGCACAGAGTACATTGCGGGAGGTTTGCTGGGCTAAATCAATGTATTAGCTATGAGGATGCCAAATTGTTTCTCTGTCGGGTTTCAGGATTAGACAGATAATCCATTTTTCTTCACTTTGCTAACGAATTACAACTTGTCTAATTAAGTGTGTTACAGCTACAGAAATAAAGCAATTAGATATTACTCCTAAGAATCTTCTCAACATACTTTGGCTGACATTGTTCACAGTGAAAACCCTTAGTATCTGTCACCTACGGGGATTGGTAGATGTCGGATGAATGAGTTTTCCAGTTGCTTGAGACTGTGTGTTGCATGAATGGAGAACTAATGGCGATTTTTTTTACCCATTTATTTTCTGAAATTTGTTTTGCTGGTTGGTTGAATTCCAGATATCAGGAATTTTACTGTAGTAGTGTGTGGAGTCATCAAATAGAAATTAGAGATTTCTGAAAATGTGTTAGGGAAATACCAGACACTGGTGCTTCACTGGTATATAGGCTACTTTTGTGATGTGCCAAACTCGCATTAGAAATGGTCCCCTCAGCGAGAGGCATGCCTCTTCTGAGAGAGTGGGCCTTATGGCAAGTTGAGCTTACTTTATGGGGTAGATGTCAGCTGGACAGCAGACATTTCTTCATAGAAGTCCCAAAGTCCAGCACTGGGGCTGAGGTAAGGCCATCTTCTGCCATGCTGCCTACACTACCAGCTATCATAGCACTGCATAGAAGCACTCCCCATTGAGTCCAACAAGGTAGTGTGGACATCTGTATCTCCAGAACAGGAGATACTTCTGTTGACCCTGCGCTAATTTTAACCAAATTTAAAATTGGCACAAGGTCAACAGGAGGTTCTCTCATTCAGGAGATATAAATATACACACTCAGCAAAAGTAAGGCAAAACCACTGAAATTAACAAGAAGAAACAGTTCTTAGGAGAATGATAAGTAGATCTATTACTTGAGTTAATTCAATTAGTATAAGAGTATTTAATCATTTTAAGTATTTGTGAGTTTATTTTAGAGTTTTAATTTAAGATAAATTAGTAGTTCTAGTTTTATTAATATTTTAATTTTTGAGTGTTATTGAGGGAGATTAATAGCAGGGATGTAGGAAAGTAAGGATGGTAAATGAGATTAATGCAGTGGTTCTCAACCTTTTTCTTTCCACCCACATACCACCTTAAGCAATCCCTCAGTAATCACAGAATGCCTACGGCATAGGGAATACTAAAAAGTGGTATGTTAGTGGAAAGAAAAAGGTTGAGAATCGCTGGATTAATGGGTTTGTCCTCACGGACCCAATGATTCAAGTACCTTCGTTAGTGGCATTATACTGTAACTATGAAAATGTAAGATAACTGCCACATATGTTGGAAGTCAGCCGAAGTTGAAATAATTCCTATCCCATCAAACCCTCACCTTAATGATGTGGAATTTCAGTGTGTTAACTGCCTAAAAGAAGGGAAATTTCCTCATCTCCTGTACTATAATGCTTTTCAAACACCTACGGGGTTTGTAAGTTAATTGGTGTATTTTGATGGCACAGGCTCATTGGCCAGAAGGCCATAACTCTGAATTAAAAAATTAAAATCAAAAATTAAATTAAATTAACATTGCAAAGTTTTTATTGCTCATTTCTGTATTTAGCTTGTAACCAGTAGTTTTCTAGATTGTAATAACAGTCTTGTTGAGTGAAGATCAGTGTCCAGCACTGAAATATCCACTGTCCAGCTGACATCTACCCCATAAAGTTTCAATATTACAGCAAGAGATGGCAGGTCCATTTCTCCTCTCATCTTCCTACATGCTCATGACAGCTCACATCTTACCATTCTGATTTTTGGCATATCTAAGGCAATAACACTTGTTTTCTCACAGTGGAAGAAAATTCAGAGAATAAAATGTAGTCCACATGACTCTTGTGCAGTTCCTAACAGTTGGCGTCCCATCCTATTAGCTCATTCTTTGCCTTCTCCTTCTGATTTTACTTCAGTGAGGCACCTTGAGACTTTACAGAACCTGCGGCATGGTTCAATATTTTTTTTTCCAAAGCACCTCCTCAAACGAGTCAAAAGTCATACACGTTTAATGTTTACTAAAATTATTCAATCTCATCACTCATCGCAGCTGAGCCAAAACCAGCAGATTTGAAACAGTATTCAGAGTCTCAGCACACACCCCACCCTCCCTCCTCCAATTGCCTTCAAGGACAGTTCATTGCTGGACTGTGTTTTGATCTTCATCCAATTTAAGTGTTCTAAAACTTTAGTAAAATAGACAGAAGAAAGTCATTTCATCTGCCAACTGTTCCCCAAATTCTACTGCAGTCATATGATCGTAAATAAGCTTCCTTTTTTTAAACAAAAGAAAGATGTGGCTGCTTAGAAACTGAATTCACTTATAGATGCCTTTTTATGCAAGATTTGCACTTTAAAGTATTTTATGCACATTACATTAAACTACTGAATATTTATGAATCATATTTAATTTTTTAATTACAATATAGGAGACCATTGGGCCCATCAAATCTATGCTGCCATTTATGTTTCTTTAACCTACTCTCTCTCTCTCTCTCTCTCTCTCTCTCTCTCTCTCTCTCTCTCTCTCTCTCTCTCTCTCTCTCTCTCTCTCACATGCCTTGGCTATTCTTCAGCAACAGAGGTATTTTACAGCAGCCAATTGACCGACTAATCATCGTGTCTTTGAGATGTGGAAGGAAACTGAAGGACCAGGGGAAAACAATATGACAATAAGGAGAATTTTCAACTTCCACAAACATCAGGAAACCAGTGTGATTCACCCCAGCGTGCTGGCATTTGCCACGAGTTGGTCACAGATATCTCTACTGATTCTATGAGGTTATGTAGCCCATATTTTCACCACTGTAGCAGAATATTGGAGTTTGGGCCATTTGCAACACCAGTTCCCATCAGGCCAGCCCATCATGTGGGAAGAGCCCTGCACTGTAGTGCGGGTGGTGGGAGCTGATGCAGCCAGCAAAAATGTTCTTGATAGAATTCCTATAGAAGGATGACATAATGGTGACCGGTAGCCTTGCCTGCTTCAATTTTCTCAGGAAGTGCCGTCGCTGTTGCACCTTCCTGACAAGTGAGGAGATGTTAGTGTCCCCGATAGGTCATTAGTTAAGTGAACTTCAAGGAACTTGTTGCTCTTCACTCTCTCCGCTACACAGTGGCTGATGTGTAGTGGAGGACAGTCTTTCCTGGTCCTCCTGAAGTCCACGATCATTTCCTTCATCTCATGCACCTTGAGACTCAGGTTGTTACTCTTGCACCACTTCACAGGATTTTCCACCTCTTCTCTGTAGTGCGACTCACTGTTGTTCCTGATGAGGCCAATTACTGACGTGTCATCTGCAAATTTGATGACCCTGTTGGAGCTGGATCTGGCAATACAGTCGTGGGTCAGTAGCATGAACAGAAGTGGGCTATGTGCCAGTGCTCAGCTTGATGGTGCTCAGTATTCTGCTACCGACCTAGACAAACTGTGGTCTTTCTGTTATGAAGTTCAGGACCCAGTTACAGAGAGAGGTTTTGAGTCCGAACAAGGACAGCTTCTCCACTAGCATCTGGAAATGATCATATTAAAACCCGAGCTGAAGTCACTGAACAACAGCCTGGTGTATGAGCCATTCTTCTCCAGGTGGGCTGGGACAGACTGAAGCAACAAGGCTACAGCATTGTCTGTGGAACAGATTCTTCTATATGTCAATTGAAATGGATCCTATGTCCCTAGGAGATGTGCTTTGATGTGTTCCATCACCAGATACTCAAAGCATTTCATAATGGTGGAGGTGACTGTCATAGAGCAGTAAAGCCTGTTATTGTTGCCTTCTTGGGTACCAGGATGATGGTGGCTGCCTTGAACCCTGCAGGAACAATGGACTGCTGAAATGAGGTGTTGAAGATGTCCATGAAGTCCTCCATCAATTGGTCTGCGCAGTCCTTCATTACCCAATCAGGTATGTTATCTATTCTAGCCGCCTTGTGTGGGTTCACCTTGGATAGGGTTCTCCTAAACTCCACTGCGATTATGCAGGGGACCTGTACATCAGGGGGACATGGAGCTTTCTTTGACATCATCCTGTTCTTCTCATTAAACTGTGCATAGAAGGTATTCAGTCTGTGCAGAAGGGAGGTGTCATTGTCCTTAATTCACAAGGTTGACTTGTGATCTCTAATAGCCTTGATCCCTTGCCACATGCACCTCGTGTTGCTTGTGTCACACAGCTAACTGTGGATCTTTGGTGTGTACCCCCGCTTTGCCTTCTGGATTTCAAGGGAGAGTTCATCCCTGGCTAATCTTAGTGCCATCCTATGCCTCTGTCCTGAAGGCAGCATCATGAGCTCTAAGAAGGGCCCGGAACTCTGCATCCAACAGTGGTTTCTAGTTTGCCCTGTTTATGAAGCATTTATCTTGGTGACATCCTCAATGCATGTGCTGATGTAGCCAGTCACTGAGCTCATGTACTCCTCTATGTTTACTTTACTGTTGTAGTTGGCCTCCTCCCTGAAACAGCTCCAGTCTGTGTCTCAGAGCAGTATTGCAGTGCTGTTATGCTCCCACCGCTCCCCCAACCCTGGCCGTGTCCTGATCTTCCTGCGAACTGACCTAGTTTGCTTCACCAGCAGTCTGTATGCCAGGGTTAACAGGACAGATATGTGATCTGAGTATTCAAGGTGAGGGCAAGGTGCAGCCTTGAATGCATCAGGGATGTTGGTGTACACTAGATCCAGGATGTGGCAGTTTACTTGCTGTCGAAACCGTGGTAAGACCATTTTCAGGTTGGCGTGATTTAAGTCACCAGCAATAATCCTGGCACCATCAGGGTAGGATATCTGGGCTTAGCAAAGTGCACCCTAAAGCTCCTTCATGGCTTCACCCTCATTATCTGAAGGCAATCAGCGTGGCTAAGAATTCCGTGGGCAGGATCTGCATTTCACCAGGAGGTATTCTATCATCTCTGCTGAGCAGAAGTTCTTCACAACAGAGACAGTTCTCATCGATGTAAACATACAGACCTCCTCCTTGAGCCTTGCCAGAAGCAGCAGGGTCTCTGTCTGCCCTGAAGGAGATAAGGCGATCCAGCTGGATTGCTAAGTCTGGAATGGTGTCCTAGAGCCATGTTTCTGTAATCGCCAGAGCACAGCATGATGCATCTATTTTAGTGCCAGCAACCTGAGTTCAAATCCAACACTGTTTGAAAGGACCGCACGTCCTCTCTCGAACTGCATAGGTTTCCTCTGGATGCTCCTGTTTCTTCCCACCATCCAGAAACATATGGGGTTTGTCCATTAATTGCTATATTGGGCAGAAAGGTCTTATGGGCTGGAAGGGCCTGTTATTGTGCTGTATCTCAACATTTTCAAAAATTAAATTAAAAAATTTATGTTATGGTTAGTCCATCATGGCATTCAAGCCTCGATATTGATTAATGGGTTTACCGCAGTACAATCCCCAGTAAAAGCTGGTGTCAAACATGGCTTTGTTATTATCCCAACCCTCTCCTCAATATTGAGCAGACAAAAAAAAAATTGCTGGAGGAACTCAGGATCCACAGGCAGAAATGGTCAGATAATATTTTGGCTCTGGGGCCTTTAGTCTTGAAAACAGGAAGGGGGATATTACATAAATAAAGGGGGAAGAAACTGTGGGATGGACCCAGAGATGATGAGAGATGCTCCTCATACGTTAACCCTTCACTATCAGTACATCCTTCCTATCGGGCCCAAAACTGCTCATAAATACTCCAATTGTAGTCTGACCAACACCTGATAAAGCCTCAGCATTGCTTTTGCAATCCTCTTGAAATGAATGCTAAAATTGCATGTGCCTTCCTTACTACTGACTCCACAGACAAGTTAACCCTTAAGGAATCCTGCACTAGGACTCCCAAGTCCCTTTCAACCTCTGACTTCTATATTATCTGCCCATTTAGAAAATACCCTATGGCTTTATTCCTTCTACCAAAGCGCATGACCATGCACTTAACACTGCATTCCATATGCTACTTATTTGCCCATTTTTCCAACTTGCCCATCCTTAAGCAAATGCATTCTCAGTTGGAATGGCTATCAAGCCAGTGATCTACTCCATTTGCAGGATGTGGGAAATCAGGGTGACCTCCAGTCACCCTGATGACTTAACCTGCATAAAGTGCATCCAGCTGCAGCTCCCTACAAACCCTATTATGGATCTAGAACTAACATGTCGACCCACGAGTCCATGCTGCCCAAATTACACCCCATTAATCAATTCCCCCAGTACATTTTGTATGGTGGGAGAAAACCAGAGCCTCTGGAGAAAACCCACGCAGACATGGCGAAAATGTACAAACTCCTTACAGACAGAACAGGATTTGAACCCCAGTCCCAGTTGCTAGTATTATAAAGATTTTGTGCTAACTTCTACATTCAAGAGGCTGAGGTCTTGAGAGAGAGGAGTTACATGGAGGCAGTCACATAAGATGTGGGATACAAGTAGCTGGTTGAGTATGAAGAAAGGGAAAGTGCAAGAATAGCGG
This sequence comes from Narcine bancroftii, assembly GCF_036971445.1. Classification (NCBI taxonomy): domain Eukaryota; kingdom Metazoa; phylum Chordata; class Chondrichthyes; order Torpediniformes; family Narcinidae; genus Narcine; species Narcine bancroftii. The sequence continues at coordinate 208,131,540 of NC_091474.1, forward strand.
TGATTAATTAGAACATGGATGAGTATATGGAATTATGATGTGACTAATGCAGACAGTTGTGGCAAGGGCAGGATTGGTTGCTTGATGTTTAGAGGGGTTAGATGTTTCAAAAATGATAGGGAGATCGTGGCATTGCTGATCAATGATATTATCACAGATGCAGAAAGGGATGAGGTTGCAGAGGAATCGACTACTGAGTCAGTGTGGGTGGAAGTCAGAAATAGGAAAGGAGACTTCACTCAATTGGGACTATAATACACTGTATTATCTTATAAGCCCTAAATAGCCACTGGGTCAACAAGGAGCAGATAAGTAGGTAGATTTTGGAAAGGTGCAAAAGTAACATGGTTGTTGTCATGGGTGATTTCAAATTCTCTAATATTAAATGGCATCTCCTTAGTTAGATGAGGAAGAATTTGTTAGGTGTGTCCAAGGATTCCTGGCATTGTATGTGGTCCAGCTGAATGGAAGATAGGCCATACTTGATCTAGAGCTGAGTAATAAACAAGTGACAAACCGCTCGGTAGGTGAGCATTTTGGAGACAGTGACCACAACTCCCTGACCCTTAACATTGCCATGGATAAGGATAGGAGCAGATGATATAGGATAGTATTTAATTGGAGGAGAGCTAAAGATAAAATTATAATAATATTAGGCAGGAACTTGTGTTAACTGGGTCAAATATTCTCAGGGAAATGCACAGCAGAAATATGAAGGCTTTTTAGAGATCCTTTATTTGTCCCACTAAGAAGGGAAAGGATGGTAGGGTAAAGGAACCATGGTTGACAAGGGATGAGGAATATTTAGTCAAGAAGAAGTAGCATATTCAAAGTTTAAGAAGCAAAAAACAAGGAAGGCTCTTGAGAATTATCAGGTAGCCAGGAAGGAACGATAGAAGGGATTAAGGAGAGCTAGAAGAGGATTTGAGAAGGCCTTGGTAAGTAGGATAAGGAAAACCCTAAGCTGGATTTGACACGTATGTGAAAAATAGGAGAAAAAAATAAGTAGGATTGCTCAGGGATAAAGAGGGAAATGTGCTAGGAGATGGAGAAGGTAAGGGAGGTCCTTAATGAATACAGTGTTACTAGAAAGGGGGACCTTGATAAATGTGAGGTCAGCGTAGAGCAGGCTAATGTGCTAGAGCAGGTCAAGTTTAAGAAAGGTGGTGTGGGAGCTTCTGAAAAATATTGGGATAGGTTGCTGTGGCTGGATGGGAGATTTCCCAGGTTACTATGGGAAATTAAGAAAGAGATTGCTGGGGAGTTGACAATGTTTTTTTGTGTCATCCCTGGCCACAGGAATGGTATCAGAGGATAGGAGGATGGCAAATGTTGTTCAACAAAAGTAATAGGAAGTAAACCTGGAAATTTTACACCAGTGAGTCAGGGGAAAGAAGTGAGTATATTCATTATTACTGAGAAGGTGCTTGGAAATCTGATAAGCCTGAAGGCCTCTAAAAATCCAAGTGAACAACATCCATTTATTATCCTTTCCCTGTCCTGCTCATTACTTTCTCAGAGTTCCAACATATTTGTTAGGCAAGATCAACCCCTGTAGGAAACCATGTTGACTTCAGGCCATTTTACCTTGTGCTTTCAAGTACCCCAGAAATTTATCCTTAATAATTAACTCCAGAATCTTATCAATCACTGAAGTCAAGCTAACCAGCCTATAATTTCCTATCTTTTGTCTCTTGGTTTTCTGAGAGTGGAGTGACATTTGCAATTTTCCTGTCCTCTATAACCATTCCTGGCTCTAATGATTATTGTAGATCTCTACTTATGCTTCCCCAATCTCTTCAGCTACCTCCTTCAGAACCCTGGGGTCGAGTTCAGTCCAGATGATTTATCAACCTTCAGCCCCTTTAGCTTCCCAAGCAACTTCTGCTTAGTCAGAATGATTACACTCACTTCTGTTCCTTGCCACTTGAATTTCTGGCATGTCACTAGTGCCTTTTGCAATGAAAATTGACACAAAATACCTACTCAATTCATCTGCCATTTATTTGTTCCCCATTACCACATCTCAGCATCATTTTCCAGTGGTCTGATGTCCACTCTTGCCTCGCTTTTACTCTTTATAAATCTGGGAAAAAAAAACTTTTGGTGTCCTCTTTTATGTAGGTAAGGTCAAGGGTAAGGTCCCTGACAAAGAACATCCAATCAAGCCCTCAATGGTGGAAAGGTGGAACAAGTTACTTCAAACTCAACAGATATGAAGGTGGGCAAAAACTGTAACAAATCCATCAGCTCCAATCATCGTGGTTTTCATGCCATTGGAATTAGTTGATTGATTTGTGAAGTTTCTTTGGAGTGCAGCATTAAGTACATGTTAAACAAATGCACACATAGGTGTCTTCAGTAGGTGGGCCATTTTCCAAGATTGGACTTGTAAGCCACTTGAGAGCCCATAAATAGATCAATGGAACAAAGACCATCATCCTCGACCTTGAGGGATAGCTACAACGATGACTGATGTATCTGATTTTAGCTTCCCCCTAAAAAATTGCAGGGTAAATTCTAACTCCTTAAGGTTTCTTAACTTGGTTCATTGTACAACATCAAGTCCAGAGTTGCCTTTTCCCAAATGGACTTGATCATGAGCTTCTCTAAAAAGCCATCCGAAAGGCATTCTACAAATTTCTTCTCTTAGGATCTAATGCCAACTTGATTTACCCAGTCTATCTGCCTATTGAAGATGACAAATGTCACATTGTCTTTCTTACATGATTTCTTTAAATCCTGTTGTAATTTGTATCTCATATCCTGGCTGTGATTTGGAGGTTTAGGGTCTCTACAGAGAAGAGATGGAAAATCTTGTGAAATGGTGCAAGAGAAACAAACCGAGTTTCAGTGAGGACAAGACAAAGGAGATAATCATGGTCTTCAGAAGGACTAGGAATGACCACCCTCCACTACATATCAACAACTCTGTAATGGAGAGTCTGTCGTTATTTGGAGTTCACTTAACTAGTGACCTATCGTGGACAGAAAACATCTCCCCACTTATCAGGAAGGTGCAACAGCGACTGCAGTTCCTGAGAAAACTGAAGTGGGCAAGACTACCGGCCACCATTATGTCAACCTTCTTTAGGAGCTCGATCAAGAGTGTCCTGGCCAGCTGCATCATAGTGTGGTATGGTTACAGCAGAGAAAGGATAACGAGGTCAATCCACAGGATCATAAGAGTGGCAGAGAAGATCACTGGAGTCTCCTTCCCCCCTATCGACATGATCTACTCGGATCATTGTTCCAGAAGAAGGCATGCAAAATCATTGAGGACCTCTACTACCCCACCCACAACATCTTTCAGCTGCTCCCATTAGGAAAGAGATGCAGAAGTATCAGAGACAGCACCACCAGGCTATAAACAAAAGTTTCTTTCCATGGACTCTGAGAATGCTGAACGACCAAAGGAACTGCTCACACTAACCAACCGAGACTCTCATATACACAAAACTATATTTATTTATTTATCTGTATATATGAATACTGTGTATATTGTTTGACTGTACAGTATGTGTTTTATATCTGGTTGTTCATTCATGTGTTTTTCACTGAGGACTGTTTTGTCAGGTTGTACTTGTGCAATCAAATAACAATAAACTTGACTTGACTTGACTTTTGCCCTTCCATTTTCTAATCTCTACGCTCAAGGATTGCACATCTTCTGATTCTAAGTCCATTCTTGCTAAGAATTTGATTTCTTTTTACCAACATCTACTCCAACCCCTCTGCCTGTCTTGTCTTTTTGATAGGCTGTGTATCCTTGCATGTTTAGTTCCCAGCTGTAATATTCTTTCAGCCATGATTCTGTATTGCCCACAATATCTTTCCTGCCAGTTTCTAATTTTCCTAAGATCATCTACCTTGTTTTGTACATAGTGTGTGTTTAACTATAATAGCTTCAGTCCTGTATTCACCACCCATTTTCTTACATTTGTCTTCATTTTGCCTGAGGTTAAATTCTTATTCCTTTCTAAACTCTGTCTTATTTTTTTTGACTCAGTGACTTCTCCTGCTCTTTCTTACTGTTTTGCTGTATCCATATTTTCCAAACTGTTGAACCACCACCCCTCCCCATTCCTGCTACTTGGTTTAATGCCCTCTCCACAGCCCTAGTTATTTGATTCTCCAGGACCCTGTTTCCAGCATGGTTCAGGTGGAAACTGTCCCATTTGAACAGATACCTCATTCCCCAATACTGGTACCAATGTCCCACAAATTCAAACCTACCTCTCCCAGACAGATCTTTGATCATCCATTTAACTCTCTAATCTTATCAATCCTGTGCCAATTTGCACTTGGTTAAGGTCAATATCCAGAGATTATCACCTCTTGGTTCTGCTTTCATGGGATATTGGCTCAATCACAAGCTACTCTGAAAACCTCTGAAAAGTCATTTCATCAGCTTTCTATAAATTATCCTTCCTGAGATCCAGTACCAACTTGGTTGCATGTTAAAAATCCCTAGCTACCATAACATTGCCCTTCTGACACAACTTTTCTATTTGCTGTTGTAATTTATTGACCACTGTTTGATGGTCTGAATACAACAGTCAAAAGTGTATTTTAACCCTTGTCATTTCTTAATTTCTCTTTCTAAATGATTTAATGTTATTCTTTATCAACAGAGCACACCACCCCCTCTGTTTACCTGCCTATCCTTTTGATAAACTGTGTACCCTTGGACATTAATCTTCTAATGACATCCATCCTTTAGCCACATCTCCTTTATGGCCACAAAATCACATCAGCCAATGTGTAGCTGTATTACAAGGTCAACCACTTTATTTCTGATTCTGTGTGGATTTAAATACAAAACCTTTAGCCCTTTATTTGTTTCTTTTGACTCTTCAACCCACAAGTTATTGGTTGCACCCCTAAATGACTATTTATTCTTACTCTCTGTTTCCTGTTTGTCAACTAATTTTCCATTTATGGTTAGCGGAGCAGTTAATGTTACACCAGCAGTGATGAAGATTCAAACCCACTACTGTCTGTAAGGAGTTTGTATGTTCTCCCTATGTCTGTGTAGATTTCCTCCAGATGCTCCAGTTTCTTCCCACGTTCCAAAGACGTACACGGTTAGTAGATTAATTGGTAACATGAGCTAATTTGGGCTGCATGGCTCATGGGCCAGAAGGGCCTGTTACCATGTTGTAATTAAAAATTACCCACACTCACATGAACATTGATTTTACAAACTAAAGTGTCTAAGCAAACAAAATAATCTGATGCACAAATGTGCTTGATACTCAGTTGGATTTATAAAGATTGTAATGGCTTGCTTCTGGCTACTTTTACTTGGGATGTTCGCCAACTCCTTTCAAATCACTAAGCTTGATCTAAACTCTGAATGACTGCCTGATTGGAATTTCTGGAGAGAATTAGATATGCTTGACAACTCTTATAATTGGAGAAAAAAGAATTTGTGAAACAACATTAATGCCCCAGTTCTAACTCTGGATTCTGCAGAATATAATATTTCCCATTTCACAGACAACATTAAAAACTATGTAGTATTTACTGAAAATTTAATTGTTGTAAATATATCTGCTATTGCTTTCTTATTTATTTACTTCATAATAAAATGTTTAGTGGCAAAATATGGTGTCTGTGTGTTCTACAATTTATATGATGCATGACGGCAAGGGTTGTAAAATATCCAATTATTAACTTGAGTATGTTTTGATATTTTGATATTTCACCAATTCACAATTAGTGTCTAATAATTCTTAAAGTCAGGAGAAAGGGTCAATATGAACTAAGACTGAAACAATGAAATGAAAAACATTCAGACTACAGATATTCTCGACTTACAACTTATGCGACTAATGACAATCTTCACATATGACCAAAAAACGTATAAATTTAAAAAAATAAATAAATAATATCCGCAGATATAAAAATTTATGTCTACTAGTGCTAACAGCTGCGTGTATATGATAGTGACCGTCAGACGATATCCCAGCATTGTGTACATCACAGTATCTCTCTCAGTTCCCAAGATAAAAGAATGCTGTACAGGTACCGCAGGCTGTTGGGAGAGCACAGGGCAGGAGGATCAGTGTGGGGTCTGATAGCGGGCTGTCGGGAGAGTGTGGGGCAGTGAGATCAGTGTGGGAGCTGATAGGGGGCTGAGAGTGGCCTGCTGGGAGAGAATGGGGCAGTGGATCAATGTGGGGACTGATAGTGTGGGGAGTACATTCCATACCAACATATTTTACGTCCAATTCGAGATACAACCAGTCGGTCAGAACAGAACTCAGACATATGTCAGGGACTATTTGTACAATGTATAAAGAAAGCTCAAAAAAGTGACATCCTTCATGACCATTATTCAATGCTTGTGTTCCTACCACCAACACACTACCTATGAAGCCAGAGGAGCCAAAATACTTGACCTCTGCTACACCACCATGAAGAACACCTACCAAACCATTCCACGTCCGTACATCGACAAGTCTGATCACCTGGCTGGGTGTATGTCTACCCCTAGCAGACAAGCAGAGACTGAAGATTGCAACACCAGTGGTGAAGACAGTGAAAGTGTGGTCAAGGGAAGTGGTGGAGCAACTGCAAGATTGGATCACCTTAAAGGACTCATCCTCAAACTTGAATGAATATGCCACAAGACCTGTGTAAATGAGTGAGTACCCACGCATATCCAACCAGAAGCCATGGATGAATCAAAAGATTCACAACTTGCTGACGGTGTGATCGATAGTGTTTAAGTCCACGTTGACATGCAGAAGGTCATCATAGCAGCAGAGAGACAATTCCTGGGGAAGCTAGAGACAGTCAGATGCTTCCCAGCTATGGCAGGATTGCAGGCCATTACGAGGCGAGGCCAAACACCATAAATGTGATGCATCACTACCCAATGAGCTGAACACCTCTTGTGCTCGCTTTGTAAAGGAAAACTCAACAATACCTATCAGAATCTCTGCAGAAGCTGTTGATGCTGCGATATCTATCTTTAAGGCCACTGTCAGAACATCCTTCAAGAGGGCAAACCCTAGCAAGGCATCAGGCCCTGATGGCATACCTGGCAGCACACTGAAAATCTAGGGCAACCAACTAGCCAGAGTATTCACAGACATTTTCAATCTGTCGCTGCTGCAGTCACTTTTTCTCACCTGCTTTAAAAGGGCATCAATCATGTCAGTGCCCAAGGAGAGTGGAGTGAGTTGTCTCAATCTAGTAAAACTCACATCTACTGTGATAAAATGCTTTGAGAGATTGATCATGGTCAGATTTAACTCACACTTAAGTAACGATATGAACCCACTGTAATTCACCTACAGTCATAATCTCTCCATAGCAGATGCAATATCATTGGCTTTCCACTCAGCTCTGGATCACCGAGACAGCAGCAATATATACATCAAGCTAATTTATTGACTACAGTTCAGCTTTCAATACCCTCACACCCTCAAGTATTGGTCAATAATCTCCAAAACCTGGGCCTCTGCACCCCACTTTTCAAATGGACTTCTTCATTGGAAGACCAAAGTCAATACAAATTGGAAACAATGTCTCCTCCACACTGACGATCAACACAGGTGCCCATTAAGGATGCGTGCTTAGCCCGTTGCTCTACTTGCTGTATACCAATGACTGCGTGGCTAAGCACAATTCAAATGCTGTCTACAAATTTGCTGAAGACACCAAGGTCATCAGCAGAATCACAGATGGCAAAGAGGTAGTGTATGGCAAAGAGATAGATTGGCTTTGCACTCAACCAGCAAAACAAAGGAGCTGATTGTGGGCTTCAAGAGGAGAAGTCAGGAGAACCAAACCAGTCCTCATTGAAAGGTCAGCAGTGCCATGGGTAAGAGCTTCAAGTTCTTGGGTGCCAACATCTTTGTGGACCTGGGGCCTCCACATCACATCACGCAGAAAGCTCACCAGGAGATTTGGTATGTCGACTCTTGAAAATTTCCATATACACTGTGGAGACCATTCTGACTCATTGAATAACTGTCTTGTAAGGAGGTGCCAATGCACAGGTCAGTAAAAAATTGTGATGGTGCTGGCCAACACCAACTCCCCCTCCCCATGCTCCAATCTGAGGGTTGTGAACTCGGCCAGCACCATCACAGGCACAAGTCTTCACTCCATCGAGGGCATCTACAAGAGGCAGTGAATTAAGAAAGCAGCCTCTTTCCTCGAGGACACTTACCACCCAAGCCATTCCCTCTTCACACTGCTACCATCAGGAAGGAGGTGCAGGAGCCTGAGGATGAACACCACAAGGATAGCTTCTTCCCCTCAGCCATAAGATTTCTGAATAGACAATGAACCACAAACATTACCTCTTATTTTTGCAGTTATTTATTTTTAAATGTAAACTTTATAGAAATATTTGCATTGAGATGCTGCTGCAAAACAACAAATTTCATGACATGTTCATGACGATAAATTCTAATTACTTTTAGACAGCTATAGTAGTAGGGCTCTAACTCCAGTAGACGTTCAATCCCCACTTCAGAATTTCAACAATTAATATTTTGCTGATCTGGTAGAAGCAAATTGCATTACTGAGAAAAATAGAGATGAAATTGTAAATTCAAAGCATGTTTGCCTCATAGTTGAATGATGCCAGGTGTTCAAGGACTAATTGAAAAGCAACAAATCTTCCTATCCAATCACCACCACCATTTTATTCATTACATTGCAGTCTGTAGGAGCTTGCTCTATACAAATAGTCTGCTACTAAATTTGTTTGTGGCAACACAGAAATAGGAATTAATTATCAGTAAATTTCTTGATAAAATGTTTGTAATAAAAATCATTGAAGCAGTGAAAGACATAATATAAATATTCATTGAGGTATGTTTAACCTCACATAAGCCTGTACAACAGCTTTGAATGTAAAAAAAACGACTTCATTAAGAAATATTCAGTTTCAATAGTGAACCAAAGTCTTTCCTGAACATATAATCTTGCTCAACAAGACCAACATAAAGTCAATGGTAATTTACTGATTGAGATATCGGAGAAAAGTGAAATAACATCACAATATTCAAACAAATATGGGAACCATACATGAAATACAATAGAGAAATCCTACCATGAACTTTCACCACCTAAAATGACAGAAGGAGAAGACAACAAATACAATAGAGAAATCCTATCCAAAAAGGATAAAGGAATAACCCTTTCTGATGGTTGATGCAGACATTTAGTCTGTTTGGGTGCTGTCTTCTGAGGTCCTTCCTTTAACTTTTCATTGAATCAGGTCTTGAATAAACCTTGCATATTCTGAATGCATCAATTCTAAATGATCAGAGAATTGCTTGGATCACATTGACAGGTGAACAATGCATTCAGCATTGGACTCAAAAAGTGGATGGCTATGGGTGTTCCAGGTACAATATCGGACCCATCTTCTTTTTTTTATTTTTTTATTTTTTACACAATAAACCATATTGACTAAAATACATACAGACATTTTTTCTCTTGAATATACAGTGTCATTTTCTCCCCTTTTTCTCCCTCCCTTCCCTCCCTCCCTCTCCCCCCTTCCCATTTATTCAAAGTTCAATCTATAAGATACATTAAATCCGTTAAACAATGTTGTCACTTAATAAAATAAACAAGAAATTTTTATCTTTTACTTTTATATACTGAGTCAGTTCATTTTGTTGTCTTCTCCTTCTGTCATTTTAGGTGGTGGAAGTTCATGGTAGGATTTCTCTATTGTATTTCATGTATGGTTCCCATATTTGTTTGAATATTGTGATGTTATTTCTTAAATTATATGTTTTTTTTCTAATGGAATACATTTATTTATTTCTATGTACCATTGTTGTATTCTCAAGTTGTCTTCTAATTTCCAGGTTGACATAATACATTTTTTTGCTACAGCGAGGGCTATCATAATAAATCTTTTCTATGCTCCATCCAAATCAAGTCCAAATTCTTTATTTCTTATATTACTTAGAAGGAAGATCTCTGGGTTTTCTGGTATATTACTTTTTGTGATTTTATTTAATATCTGGTTTAGATCTTCCCAAAATTTTTACACTTTCTCACATGTCCAAATTGCATGTATTGTTGTTCCCGTTTCCTTTTCACAGCGAAAACATCTGCCTGATACTGTTGGGTCCCATTTATTTAACTTTTGGGGTGTGATGTATAGCCTGTGTAACCAATTATATTGTATCATGCGTAACCTGGTGTTTATTGTATTTCTCATGGTTCCGGAGCATAGCTTTTCCCATTTTTCATTCTTTATCTTTATGTTTAGATCTTGTTCCCATTTTTGTTTAGGTTTACAGTTTGTTTCCTCGTTCTCCTTTTCTTGCAGTTTGATGTATGTGTTTGTTATAAATTTTTAAATTATTATTGTGTCTGTAATCACATATTCAAAATTGCTTCCTTCTGGTAACCTCAGACTGTTTCCCAATTTGTCCTTCAAGTAGGCTTTCAGTTGGTGGTATGCAAACCTTGTATCGTGAGTTATATTATATTTGTCCTTCATTTGTTCAAAAGATAATAATTTATTTCCCGAAAAACAATTTTCTATTCTTTTGATCCATTTTCTCTCCCATTCTCTGAAGGAAAGGTTATTTATTGTGAAAGGGATTAGTTGATTTTGTGTCAATATTAATTTTGGTAGTTGATAATTTATTTTATTCCATTCTACATGAATCTTCTTCCAAATGTTGAGCAGTTGGTGCAATACTGGTGAATTCCTACGTTGCACCAATTTTTTCTCCTCTATTTTATCTAGCTCTATCTTGGTCCAATCTGGTTTTTCCCTTGTTTGATAAAAATCTGATAGGTATCTTAATTGTGCTGCTCTATAATAATTCTTAAAGTTTGGTAGCTGTAAGTCCCCTTGTTTGTATCACTCTGTTAATTTATCTAATGCTATCCTCGGTTTCCCCCCTTTCCATAAGAATTCCCTTATTATTTTCTTTAGCTCCTTGAAGAATTTCTCTGTTAGGTGAATTGGTAATGATTGAAATAGGTATTGTATCCTTGGGAAAATGTTCATTTTAATACAGTTTATCCTTCCTATCAGTGTTAGTGGTAAGTCTTTCCAGTGCTCTAAGTCGTCTTGTAATTTTTTCATTAATGGCTGATAATTTAGTTTTTATAGGTGGCTGAGATTATTATTTAGTTGTATACCTAGGTATCGCATTGCTTGTGTTTGCCATCTAAATGGTCATTCTTCCTTAAACTTTGTGAAATCCGCATTATTCATTGGTATGCCTCACTTTTATTTGCGTTGATCTTGTACCCCGATACTTCTCCATATTCCTTCAATTTCTTATGTAATTCTTTTATTGAAATTTCTGGTTCTGTTAAGTATATTATAACGTCATCTGCAAATAGACTGATTTTATATTCCTTCTCTTTTATTTTTATCCCTCATATTTTATTTTCTGCTCTTATCAGTTCTGCTAGTGGTTCTATAGCTAATGCGAACAGTGAGGGTGATAGTGGACATCGCTGCCTTGTTGCTCTGCTTAATTTAAATTGGTTTGATATATATCCATTTTCTGTCACTTTCGCCAATGGTCCCTTATATAATGCTTTAATCCAATTAATATATTTCTCTGGTAGGTTGAATTTTTGTAGTACTTTGAATAAATAATTCTATTCTCCTCTGTCAAAGGCTTTCTCTGCATCTAAAGCAACCGCTACTGTTGTAGTTTTGTTTCCTTGTACTGCATGGATTAAGTTAATAAATTTACAGATATTGTCCGTTGTTCGTCTTTTTTTAATAAATCCAGTTTGGTCTAGTTTTACTATTTTTGGTACACAGTCGGCCAATCTGATTGCTAATAGTTTAGCTATTATCTTATAATCTGTGTTAAGTAGAGATATTGGTCTATACGATGCTGGTGTTAGTGGATCTTTCCCCATCTTTGGTATTACTGTAATTATTGCTGTTTTGCATGAATCTGGTATGCTTTGTGTTTTTTTAGTCTGGTTCATTACTTCCAGGAGAGGAGGAATTAATAAGTCTTTGAATATTTTATAGAATTCTATTGGGAGTCCATCCTCTCCCGGTGTTTTATTGTTCGGTAGTTTTTTTAATATCTCCTGTATTTCTTCTATTTCAAATGGTTTTATTAATTTATTTTGCTCCTCTGTTTGTAATTTCGGTAGTTCAATTTTAGTTAGAAATCCATCTATTTTGTCTTCTTTCCCTTTGTTTTCAGTTTGATATAATTGTTTGTAGAATTCCCTAAAGTTTTCATTTATCTCCGTTGGGTTATATGTAATTTGTTTGTCCTTTTTCCTTGATGCCAATACCGTTCTTTTAGTTTGTTCTGTCTTAAGCTGCCATGCTAGTATTTTGTGCGTTTTTTCTCCTAGCTCATAATATTTCTGTTTTGTCTTCATTATGTTCTTCTCCACCTTATATGTTTGTAGTGTTTCATATTTTATTTTCTTGTCTGTCAATTCTCTTCTTTTAGTTGTATCTTCCTTTATTGCTAATTCTTTTTCTGTATTTATTTCCCTTTCCAACTGTTTTATTTCTTGATTGTAGTCCTTCTTAATCTTAGTTACATAACTTATTATCTGTCCTCTGATGAATGCTTTCATTGCATCCCATAGTATAAATTTATTTTTCATTGATTCCGTATTTATTTCAAAGTACATTTTAATTTGTCGCTCAATTAATTCTCTAAAATCTTGTCTTTTAAGTAGCATGGAGTTTAATCTCCATCTATACATTCTTGGTGGGATGTCCTCTAGCTCTATTGCCAATAACAGGGGTGAGTGATCTGATAACAATCTAGCTTTATATTCCGTTTTCTTAACTCTTCCTTGAATGTGGGCTGATAACAGGAATAGGTCTATCCTTGAGTATGTTTTATGTCTACTCGAATAATATGAATATTCCTTTTCCTTTGGGTGTTGTTTCCTCCATATATCCAAAAGTTGCATTTCCTGCATCGATTTAATTATAAATTTGATTACTTTGTTCTTTCTGTAAGTCTATTTTCTAGTTTTATCCATGCTTGAGTCCAAATTAAGGTTAAAATCCCCTCCTATTATTATATTCCCTTGCGTATCTGCGATCTTCAAAAAGATATCTTGCATAAACTTTTGATCTTCTTCATTAGGTGCGTATACATTGAGTAAATTCCAAAATTCTGAATATATCTGACATTTTATCATTACATATCTCCCTGCTGGATCTATTATTTCCTCTTCTATTTTGATTGGTACATTTTTATTGATTAATATAGCTACTCCTCTGGCTTTTGAATTATATGATGCTACTGTTACATGACCTATCCAATCTCTCTTTAATTTCTTGTGTTCCACTTCAGTTAAATGTGTTTCTTGCACGAACGCTATATCAATTTTTTCTTTCTTCAGTAAATTTAACAGCTTCTTCCTTTTGATTTGGTTATGTATTCCGTAAATATTTAAAGTCATATAGTTCAACATGGCCATTTCATACTTTGTTTATCTTTCCTTTCCACCTTCCCTCCTTATCCATTTCTGTTTTCTTTTTTTGAACACATTGTAAGACAACATTTCTAAAACATAAAATATTTCCACTATTCCCATATCTAAAATTCCTTTAACCCCAATAGTCCCTCCCATCTCTGAGTTGCCCTTTGTCCCTTGTCGGGCAACCAGATCTCCCCTCTTCATTTGGATTTGCGAACCCACTCACAAGCGTCAACTGATTTCGCAGTGACTGTTATTCTTCCCCACCCAGCCCCTCCAGAAAAGATTTTAATCTTCATATATAACAAAGCTCACTCTCTTAATTCCCTCCTTACTTCCTTTCTTCCCTTTCTTTCACTTCTTAGTTTTTACTTATACTTTATTCTTCTTCTTCATATATAGTTTGTTGTCATTTTTGTTCTTGTTATATCTCTTCATCTCTCTGTCTGTTTTGTAGCTGTTCTGCAAATTTTCGTGCTTTTTCCGGATCTGAGAACAGTTTGCTTTGCTGCCCAGGGATAACTATTTTAAGTACCACTGGATATTTTAATGTAAATTTATAACCTTTTTTCCATAGGGTTGTTTTTGCTGCATTAAACTCCTTCCTCTTCTTCAAGAGTTCAAAACTTATATCTAGATAGAAAAAAAATTTTTGACCTTTGTATTCCAGTGGCTTTTTGTCTTCTCTTATTTTTTCATTGCTTTCTCCAATATATTTTCTCTTGTCATATAACTTAGGAATTTTACTAGAATGGATCTTGGTTTTTGTTGTGGTTGTGGTTTAGGGACTAATGTTCTGTGTGCCATTTCTATTTCCATTCTTTCCTGTAATCTGGCATTCCTAGGACTCTGGGGATCCATTCTTTTATAAATTCTTTCATATTTTTGCCTTCTTCATCTTCCTTAAGGCCCACTATCTTTACATTGTTTCTCCTATTATATTTTTCCATTATATCTATCTTCTGAGCTAACAGCTCCTGTGTTTCTTTAACTTTTTTATCAGATTCATCTAATTTCTTTTTTAAGTCATCTACTTCCATTTCTATGGCTATTTCTCATTCTTCCACCTTGTCTACTCTTTTTCCTATTTCTGTCATGATCATCTCTAATCTATTCACTTTTTCTTCTGTACCTTTTATTCTTCTTTTTATTTCACTGAATTCTTGTGTCAGCATTTTTTTAATGTTTCCATATATTCTTTAAAGAATTTTTTATCCATGTACTGTCCCTTCCCTTCATCTTCTATTTCTCTGTGTAGAGTTTGATGTTCTCCCTCCTCTTCTTCTGAGTCCACTCCAGGATCTGTGTCCCTTACCTCTGTCTCTTCTGATCTTCTTGTTGGGTTGTTTATTTTATTTTGTTGGGTATTTTGTTTTTATTATTTTTATTAAAGGTGTCTTGGTGTTGGTCTTCTTCCTCTGGGTTGGTCATCTGTTGTTTCTCTGATTTCCTATTTTTATTCTCTTCCTTCTTGTTCCCATTATTTTCTATGTTTTCCTGTTGGGAGTCTTGCTGTCGTGTTATACTTGTCTGTTTCAGCTGTGGAGATTTACTCCTCAGCTGGTCCCCCCTCCCGTCGGTTTTTGTCTTGTACATCGCAAGGCGTGAATCATCGTGCATGCGCGGTTGTGCACTTTTGTTTGGCTCCGTGAGCCATATTTGTAGTCCTGAGTTCGGGGTTTCCACTGACCTCAGGGAGCGGGCTTCTCTCTCCACAGCGGGCCTCCTCGTACAGGTAAGGCCTTCACCTTTCTCTTCCGACATCTTTCTTTCTTCTTTTCTTCCCATTGTTTTTGCTTTTCCTTTCTTTGCTGCCATTTTCTCCACACTTTTATTTTTAATTTGTTATCGTTTCTGTGTTTGTAGCTTTGTTTTTTCTTTACTTTTTTAAAACGTTTCTGGAGAGGGCTGGTATTTTCTTATCGGTCTCTACTCCATCACGTGACTTCCCCCCGGACCCATCTTCTTAAGACACCAGTGATCCTCTCTGCCACTCTTATGGTCATATGGATTGACCTACCATCTGATGCTCAGCAGCAACCATGACACACTGAGATGCAGCCAGCCAGGACGCTCTTCATAGAGCTCCTGCAGAATGTTGACAGGATGATGGCTTGTAGCCTTGCCCGCCTCAGTCTTCTTAGCAAGTGCCTGACAAGTGAGGAGTTGATGTGTGACCATAATGGGTTATGTAGTAAGTGGACTCTAAGGAAACTGGTGCTCTCTATTCTCTCCATTATCATGTTATTAATGTGTAGTGGAGGACAGTGGCGTAGCTAGGTTGGGGGGGGGGGGGGGGGGAATCATTTTTCAAAAGTGGTGCCTTCTCCCCCCTGGTGCAATGCTGCCACCATCCCCTGGTCTGATGCCAACACCAATCCCCCCCCCCCCCCCCCCCACGCTCCAGTCTGATGCTGCCAAAAAATCAATGTGGCCCACTATTCAACCAACTCACCATCTGGTATGTGTTGTGCCCCTTTTTTTTATGTGCTTGCTCTCCCTAACTTTAGAAACAGGCTATGCTCCTGGTGGAGGGTGGTCAAGTCTGGCCTAAAGTCCAATCCATCATCTTGTCCACGTTGAGACTCAGATAGTTACTCTCACACCATTTCCTAAGATTTTCCACCTCTTCTCTATAGTGCAACTACTCCTGTGTCACCTAAAAACTAGATGACTCTGTTGGAGCTGAATCTTCTGTTGAAGTCGTGGGTCAGTTGTGTGAACAAGTGCGGCTGAGCACACAGCCCTGAACTGCGTCAGTACTCAGCGTGGTGGAGCTCGACGTTCTGTTGCTAACCTGTACAGATGGTGGTCTTTCCATTAGGAAGTCCAGAATCCAGTTGGGTGTCATCTTCAGAATCCAAGGGCTTTAATTAGTGCATGAAAATGTGCATGACTAACCTGTACTGATCTGGACAGTACAGCACAAGAACAGGCCTTTTGTCCCATGTGTCTGTACTGAACATCCAAGTAAAACTAAAAGTCTGCTGCTTGCAACTGATAAATATCCCTCCATCCCTTTAAATACATTAAATTCATGGACTCTTGCATTAATTACACTATTGGACACTAGACTAAACATTTGCATTGCACACTTAATGGCAATTTCTTTGCAATTTTACTTCCATCTAACATTCATGTGAACGAACATTTTCAAAGACAAGCATTACTACAGGCCTAACAACCACATCTCACAGATTCCAAAGAGTCAGCTAAGGCTCACATATCTTTCAGACACAGTGCAACCCATGCAAGAACATATTCTCTTTTCTCTTTCAAGAAGTTTAAACAGGAGCAACAAATGATCAGAGGACAAACCAACATACATCGGTGCAGCAGCCTGGAGAGAGAGTGTTGGCGGGTTGGTGCACTTTCTACCATTGAATCCATAACCAGCAAAAGCAAAAAATATTATTGAGATAACACCTAATTCATCTTCACACATCCCATTTGCATCATCTCAAAATCTTCTCTGGCTTACAAACAATGTAAACTCTATGATTCTATCTTCCTTCCGTCACAATATTGTGCTGACCAATATAAACTATCAATCTAACCCTTACCTGCCTCATACACATAATCATCTATTTTTCTTCCATCCATGTGCCTATCTAAAAATCTTTTAAATGTACCCATTGTACCAGCCTCCACCACGACCCCCAGCAAATTTAGGAGTTGGGTGATTACTGTACAATATTTCATCTTGTATTCTTATGTGTGAGTTCTTAGACAACACATGAATGAAGGAAAAGGATTTTTACTTTAAAGTTATTGTAAATAGCACCATGAAGCAGGCCATGAGGCTGCAAGTCTTCATTACAGATCCAGCATATTGTATGTCAGCCCACAGCTGGGAGCCAAGTGTAATCAAACCGTAAGGCATTGCTAGTTGCCATGCAAACCTGATCACTATCATTACATCTCCCTTTCTTAAAACAAAAGTAGCTTACTTTTAACTAACATGTTTTCTTTGTATAACACTGCAATTTTAACTTTAACACCAAGAACTCACATTTTCATTATTAGCAACATTGTTAACATTTTTTAAACTTATTTTGTATGCTCACATTTACATACACTAAAACTTGAAGAGTGAATAATATAGCACTACTTCATTTTATAACAGTGGTCTTTAAATTTGCTCAATGTGACTCTGAGGAGGATTCACGTGTCTTGATGATCTCCTGATTGATTGTCCTTGAATTTGAGTTGTTGCCTCAGACGATGTCTTCTCAGATGTGCATTCAGGTTGTTCAACAGTATCCATCTTTCCATCTATTGAGCTGGTCCCATTTAATGATCTCAACGATTTCTTCGCAGAACAGCATCTTCATCTGTCTGAATGGTGTATGATCTTTGTTGGAGTTCACTAAGGACAGTTCCCTTCTGAGTCAATAAGTTTGTTTTGCCTTTTAGCCTTAATTGGTCACCAGTGTAGAGTTCTGGTAGGTTTTTCGTTCCTCGTCAAAGTAATACTTTTGCTTTTCTTTCTATTGTTCTATGAACTTCCTCATTTTCTCCCCCTCTTTTGTTTTTAGGAGGTTCTTCTGAATGGGTAAGTTTGATCTTAATTAGTGCATGAAAATGTGCATGACTAACCTGTACTGATGTGCTGGTGACATATCACACTCAAGTGGCATTGTGCGGTATACTAGCAGTCTGTTCCACTGTCTTTTGCCTTGTTCATCAGTCTTTTCACTGTCTGTACTGATTTTTCCACTAGACCATTGGACTGTGGAAAATGAGGACTTGACATTGTCTGTACAAAGTCCCACTCTTTTGCAAACTGTCGGAACTTTAAATTGCAAAGTTGGGGTCCACTGTCTGTGAAGACCTCTCTTGCCATGCCATGTCTGGAGAATATGACAGTCATACCTGTTATTACAGCATCTGCAGTGGTGGTGTTCAGTTTACATGCTTCTGGATACAGGGAGTAATAGTCTGTGACTACAAGATAGTCCTTCCCTTGACATTTAAATAGGTCAGTGCCTACCTTCTGGTAAGGTCTGTATGGTGTTGGGTGTGGCTTTAGTGGTTCTACAGGATTGCAGAATATTTCCGGCATATTGTACAGTTTGACACTTCATTTGTTATATCATTGTTGATTCTTGGCCAGTACATCACCTCTCATGCTCCTTTTTTTTTACACTTTTCGATTCTGAGATGTCCTCCATGGATTCTTTTTAGCATCTCGTTTCTCAGACTCTTTGGGATGTGGATTTTACGTCTGTTGTAGATAATGTCTTCAACCACTGATCGTTCTGCTCTGCAGTTCCAGTACTCTGAAACATCAGGTGAGCAGTCCTGCTTCATGTTGGGCCATCCATCCAAGATGTTTTATCTCAGTTGTCTCAGTGTTTCATCTTTGTTTGTCTCTGACTTTCTGAGTTCCATTTTTGCATCTGATATGGGCAGTGCACTTGTGTTCATGTCCACAAAGGCATTCACGTCTTCATCTATTTTGGCGTTTGTGGGCTCTCGTGTCAACAGCTCTAGACAATGTGTCTGCTGTGAACATTAGCTTACCCAGAGTGTTCACCACATTCAATGTATAGCATTGCAGCCTTATCATAATTCTTTGTATTCTCAGTGGACATTCATTTAATGGCTTTTGGAACAATGCAATCAAGGGCTTATGGTTGGTGTCTACACTGATTGTTTGTCCTGACATAAAATTATGAAATCTTTCACAGGCGTATGTGACGCTGACCATCTCCTTTTCAATTTAAGCATGTCGCGTCTCTGTGTCTGCCATTGAGCGTGATGCATACGCAATGGGCTTCCAGTCATCATATTTTTGTAGAAGAACTGCACCGAGCCCACTATGTGATGCATCTGATGATACCTTGATGGGTCTCGCTGGGTCGTAAAACCTCAAAACTGGTTCTTCTGTGAGCAGTTTCTTTAGTTCCCTCCTTGACTTTTCGTGGTCATGATCCCACTCCCATTCAATGTTCTTTTCTGTTCATCTTCTCAATGGAGCCATCTTTTCTGAGAGGTTGGATATGAATTTACCCATATAGTTGACCATTCCATTAAACCTCTGTACATCTTTTTTGCATTGTGGCCTTGGCATATTCCCAATAATGGACACCATTCTGGGATCTTGTATGATGCCCTCATTGGCAATAATATCTCCTACAAATGTTAGTTCTGTCACCCCCAATTTAACATACTCTATTCAGCTTCAGGTTTGCTTTCCTTGTTGCTTCCAGCACTTTCCTTAGTTTCTCATCATGCTCCATTCTCATGGTTCTCCATACTATGATATCATCCATTGAGGTATCAACTCCATCCAGGTGCTCATAGACCATATGGATAATTTTGTGATACACTTCAGGAGGTGAGGTAATTCCAAATGGTAACCTTAGGAATCTGTATCTGCCAAATGGACTATTGAACGTGCACAAGTCTTGAACTTGCTTCATCCAATTTTAACTGCCAAAGTCCTGATAATGTATCTAACTTGCTGAAAAACTTTGCATTTGCAAACTGTGACATGATTTCTTCATGTATCAGAAGCTTAAAGTGTTCTCTCTTTATTACTTTGTTTAGATCCCTTGGATCCAGACAAATTCTAAGCTTTCTATTCTTTTAATCCACAACATCTATCTTCTAAATCACATTCAGGCTTTCCATCCTGTCCAACTCTGCTTTTAGTTGCTTTTGAAACACAATGGAACTTTTCTGCATGGATGTATTATCAGTGGCACACGTTTATCCACTCTGATCATGTGATCTCCTGGAAGGCAGCCTAGACCCTGAAATAGGTCATTGTACTCCTTCATGAGTTCATCATAGACTGTCTCCCCTTCACTTTCCACAATGAGGACTCCTTTTACCAGGTTCAGTTTCTCACAGGTTGTTAAACCTAGTATGGCCTGTACATCCTTTGGTACCACAATGAATGCTAGCATGTGCTCTTTGTCCTTGTGTTTCACTTTGACCATGCATTCTCCTTGCACTGGTATATTGGTACCTGAATATCCTGTCACCTTCACTTTTGTTCCAAACACTTTGGTCTGGATCTAATCTTCTTAAAACCAGTCTCTGATATTACATTAATTTGTGCTCCAGTATCCAATTTAACTGAAATGTATATGTCATTCACTTTTAATCTCAACATCCAGTCTCTGTTTTCTTTCTTGTTTTCAGTCACAACATTTACATAGAAATTCTCTATCTCCCTTTCATCTACTGCATGAACCTTGCTTTGTTGCACTTGGTTCCAACAGCAACAGGCATAATTGTTGCTTTTGTTGCACATATAGTATGTTTTACCATATTCGGGACACTTTTTTGGTAGGTCTTGTGACGACATGGTTTTCAATTGTCCCTTTCATTTTTGTTCATTGGCCACGCCTCTCTTTCCACTTTGGTGCTTTTTGTTAAATGGTTTATATCTGTTCTTGCTCATTGCATCCACGTTGCAGCTAGTTTCACTGAATAGCTCTTTTGCCTGCAATTTTATAGTTTCTGCAACTTTACAGAGTTTTATGGCTTTTTCCAGTCTAGATTTTACTCTCTTAGCAGTCTTTCCCTATTATCTGAATACCACGCACAAGTCTGTCTTTTATCAGCGAGTCATTCAGTCCACAAATTCACACGTTTTGCTTCTTTTTCTCAATTCAGTCATATACTGATCAACACTTTTTTCCATTTTCTGTACACAGGTGAAAAATCTGTGCCTCTCAAACGAGACGTTACATTTAGGAATGCAGTATCCCTCAAACTGTTCCATTATTTTTTCCAGTTTCATTTTTCTCCTTCAGCAGCAAATGTGAAGTTATTATACACTTCCAGGGCTTCATCTCCCATGACATGTAAGAAAACTGATACTTTCACTTTATCACTTTTCTCGTCAGCTCCAACTGCCACAAATACAGTCCAAAATGTTGTTTAAATCTGTTCCGATTTTCATCCACATTACCTGTCAGCTAAAGTTTTGCTGGTGGATATAATCCTTCAATTTTTCACTTAGTTAGTTTCTCTTCATTGATCAGTTGCTGGCTTTAGATTTTACCTTTTGAAGTATTTCCTACTAATTTCCTTCATCCCATTCTGACACCATGTTTCATCTTGATTTCGTATGTGTGAGTTCTTAGACAACACATGGATAAAGGCAAAGTTTCTTTACTTACAAGTTGTTTTATTTTGAAAATTATATTTTCCATTTGCGTCAAAACATAACATGAAAATGATAAAATTATGACACAAAAATAATGCAATTTTGATATATCCCCCCCCCCCCCCCCACACACACACTTTAAAGTTGCTATAAACAGCACCATGAGGCTGCAAGTCTCCATTACCATCCAGCATACTGTGTGTCAGCCCCCTTCTGGCAGCCAAGTCTAATCAAACAGTAAGGCATTGCTAGTTGCCATGCAAACCTGATCACTATCATCACATACAATATATTTAATTGAATTCACAGCTGCTCAGAAGAATCAGTCCATGTTTACATGCAGCAGACCCAGAAAACATTCAGAAATGGACTGACTGTCTGAATGTAGATTTTGAGGCACATAGATGCCAGGCAATGGTCCTTTTGATTCATAGAAAGCCTTGTTAACTTTCCTTAATATTCAATGGTATCACCATCACTCAGTCCCAGACTATCAATATCTTAGGGATCACTGTTGACCAAAAACTCATTTCACCAGCATTTAAATACTATGTCTGCAAAAGTAGATCAGAGTAGATATCTTGTGGTGAGTAACTCATATCCTCACTTCTCAAACTCATTCCACCATATATAAAGGCCCAAGCCAAGAGTGTGAAGGAATACTCTCCATTTGTCTGTGTAGAATATTGAAGTAACTTAACTCATTCCAGGTCAAGGCAACCTGCTTGATTGACACTTAATCCGCCAGTGCAACAATGTAATATCAGTTCATATCTACACAATGCACTGCTGTAACTCTCCTCGCCATTTCCCCATGTCTCCTAAATGTGAACTCTGAAGCACCTTTTAATTCAGGCATCTGCTTTTATCTTGCTCATACCTTGATGAAGGGTTCAGGCCCGAAATGTTTGTTACCCTTTACTTCCTATAGATGCTGCATGATGTGGTGAGTGTCTCCAGTACATTTGTGTGCTACAAGAACAATCGATGTATGGGAACATGATCTGATGCAAGTCCACATCCAAGCCTCCCACCATCTGAACTTGGAGGTAATCGCCATTCCGCCTCCTTTGTTGTTTTTAAATCATAGCCCAAAAACCAGGTAGGAGAGTCTAAAACTAAAAGGCTCGGGTTTAAGGTGAGAGAGGAAAGATTCAAAGGGGGCCTGAGGGGCACGTTTTTCACACAGGCTGTGGTGGGTAAATGGAACAAGCACCCAGAGAAAGCAATCACAATTGGAACAATTACAATGTTTAAAAGACTTTTTGACAAGTACATGGATAAGGTAGGTTCAAAAGGATAGATGCCAAATGCAACAATAAGCCTCAGGCACCTCAGTCAGCATGGACAAGTGGGTGATATGGACTGTTTTCATGCTGTTTAACTCTATATTCTATGACTTGAAGGCCAACAATTCTGCAGGATTACTACCCCTTGAAAGATTATTTCCATCTTCTCAAATTCAATCAGGAATGGTAGTAAATACCAACCTTGCCAGCAATAGCCGTATCTCAGAAAATAAGTTGAAAAGTTTGCAATTCATCAGTAAACTGGATAAAACAACATTGTGAAGCTCAGTTCAGTGGGCTGAAAACCCTATTCTAGAATTTAACAAATAAAATTTTGAAAATTATTATGCTTTAATAATTTTCAAGCTCATCTCTCATAAACCATTCCTTAGTTCACCCAGCCATCAATACTTATAATTCACACGATAGAATACAGATACCACACTAATATATCCAAGACCTCACACAAAACTATTTCATGCAACGGTGTCACTGCACCCACAGGTGCATTTTGGCTTCCACATAAGGCATAATTTTATATGCTGTTATTTTTCAACATTATTGCTTACTGTGGTGGAGACAGTAAACTTAGACCTGCATTTTCCATGATTTTACAATGAATTTTAGGAGTGCCCTCTTGATATGAAAAAGAAAATTATTTGCTGGATCTTAGCTCACCTAGAGCCTTTGGCTGCTACTTAACAGTGTCCAAATATTTGTCAAGTTATTCCAAAGCTTTTAACTTGCATATTTCTCAACAGAAGTGCTCTCTATATGTCTGATTGTTTCATCATTATTCCAACAACATTATGCAGGGTATAATGAAAGATTAGCTAATCTTTCAAACAAAAGATTCCTCCAACAAAGAGCAAATGGCTCAGAGATTTGATTGTAATTGAAAATGGAGACTCAATATATGTAAAACACTGCACATGCCTGTTCTTGGGACTGCTGGAAGAACAGGAAATTAACTAGGCATTGCTGTCTTACTGCTTATGAACTACATGTCTGTTTGGGGGACTGAGAAGTTGACTTTCAGCGATTCCATTTAAAGGCAACCAACATGTCTTTAAAATGGCATAGGCTCCCAAAGAGTGGAATTTTATCAAAAGTTTTAAAGTGATTGGATAATATGGATGTGGTAAACCATTGTATGTATATACTAAACTGTCTGGGTACACCCCTTTGGCTGACTGTGCCTGTGGCCACTCCCACAGACTCCTGAATAAAAGTGACTGTCCCACAGCCCCCTCCCCAGTTCAGGACAGTCGACCAGCATGGACATGTCTCCATTCTATTGCTAATAAAAGCCTATCGGTTTTACATAACTTCTAGTCTTTTGGAGTTATTGATGGTGCATCAATTTTATTTGTAATAAATTTTGATAATGGAGCAGATCCTAAAACCAGAGAAGTTGGAAATTGACCCACAATCACCGGAAGCCTCCAACAACTTCAAACTCTGTGTTGCTTCGAAGCATTCCTGCAGGCCTCACCTACCATCATTTGATCAGAGAATGACAAGGAGCAGGTACTACATTCCTGGGTTGCGCCCTTGGTATATTCAATGATCAGGGGTGCAGAGTTGTACCCAGAGGTGATGGACATGCTGAGGAAGGTAAATGAGACACCTCCTGGCTACTCAAAAACAGCAAACTGGGGAATCGAGCGCTGAGTACCTCTGGACCCTGCAAGCTCTTGGGCTGGCCTGCGACTGTCAGGCCATGACAGCCATGGTGAACATGGAGGACCTGATCAGAGATGCTTATGTTGCGGGTATCAGGTCCAACTACATCCGACAAAGACTGCTGGAGCAAGATGAGCTCAACTTATGGAGGGCAGTCAAACTGGCAGGCATGCTAGAGGTAGCCCTCCAGAATATGGAAGCCTACTTGGCCGACAATGCAGCCACCTCGTGGTTGCCCAGGTGCCGCCATCTTGGGATGAAGAGGGCCGCATCCCTGTGGAACATGGCCACTGCCACATCCTGCCAGCAATCTGACCACTCCGTGAGCACCTAACACCACTATCGCCATGTTGCGCCAGTGGCCCAACCACGGCCTCTGTACTCCATGAGCACCCGAAGTGCTACTTCTGCAGTCTGAACAAGCATTCATGGAAATGTTGCCTGAGAAAGATGCAGTTTGCTCTGTGGAAGAAAGGATATTACGTGAAAGTGTGCAAGTCCAAGTCACCCCAAACCAGCAACGCTCTGTGCAGGCATCTTGGACACCGCTATCTTTGAAATCCAGAAGCGCAGTATGCGAGCCATGGGGGCCACCGTCTTGGACGCCGTCATCTTGGGACCAAACACCTGCACACTCCATCACATCTGCAGACAGTGATCCAAAACTGGCCTCCATCACGCTAGATCAAGGTAGCCCTCATCAACTTGTCAGATTGAAGATGGAGATCCAGGTAAATAGCCATGATGATGGACATCCAGCATGGACATCCAGCAATAGTGATAGCACGGAGAGCTTCATCGGCCCTAACATGGTGTGGTGTTACTCCTTCGTGGTAAGGCCAGTAAGCCACGAGGTCTCTTTGACCTCAAAGTCTCATATGGTTGATATTCACAGCTACTGTGTTGTGACTATGACCATGCAGGGCACAGACTACAAAGACTTTAAAATCCTAGTGGTGTCACAGTTCTGTGCTGCCATGCTATTGGGGATGGACTTTCAATGCCACCTTAAAAGTGTGACAATGGAGTACGATGGCCCCATGCTCCTCTCACTGTCTGTAACCAGCAGTTTTTAAACCACCCACTGCGCTCCACCACCAAAAACTCCCCAGTCACTTCCCTCTCCTTTTCTGGCAAGCAACCCAAAGATTGCCCACTGCGCATGACCTGCAGACTCTCAGCACTCAAGATCACTCCATCTACCATTGTTCACTAACCTCACCCCCAACTGTAAACCCATTACCACCTTAAGTAGGCGGCACAGTGCCGGGAAAAGGGCTTTCATTAAATCAGAGGTGCAGCGGCTACTCAGTGATGCGATCATTGAAGCCAGCACCAATCCCTAGAGAGCCCAAGTGGTGGTGGTCAAGAATGAGGAGAAAACAGGATGGTCATTGACTACAGTCAGACCATTAACAGATACATGCAGCTGGATGTGTACCCTCTTCCCCACATATCTGATATGGTTAACCAAATTGCTCAATATTGGGTATTCTCCACCATTGATCTAAAGTCAGGATACCACCAGCTCCCCATCCACCCAGAGGACCTCCAATATACTGGTTTTGAGGCAGATAGCCACCTCTACCATTTCCTGAGGGTTCCCTTCAGCGTCACAATTGGGATCTCGGTTCTTGTACTTTATCAAAGTCCGCAATCCGCCTTACTCCATTGAGGAGATCAGGACTATGACCAGAAACTGCCAAGTCTGTGTGGAGTGCAAACTGCACTTCTGTTGACCAGACTGAGTACATCTGATAAAGGCTACCAGGCCTTTGAATGTCTGAACATTGATTTCAAAGGACCCCTCCCCTCCTCTGACTATAATGTGCACTTCCTCAACATCACTGATGAGTGCTCACGTTTCCTGTTCACCATCTCCTGCTCGGACATGACAACTGCCACAGTCATCAAGGCCCTACGCAATCTCTTCACCCTGTTTGGGTATTCTTAGCGACCAGGGATCCTCTTTTATGAGTGACGAGCTGCATCAGAACCTGCTGGCCAGAGGCATTCCCATGAACAGGACCATCAGTTACAACCCCCGAAAGAATGGGCAGGAGGGAAGGGAGAGCACTACCGTCTGGAAGGCCACCCTCCTAGCCCTGTGGTCTAGAGGCCTTCCAGTCTCCCACTGGCTAGATGTCCTCCTAGAAGTGCTCCACTCCATCAGATCACTTCTATGTACAGCTACCAAAGCCACTCCCTAGGAAGTCCACTTCAGGGTCCACGCTGCTGACATTGCTGACATCCCCAAAGCCAATCCTACTCTGGAAGCACGCAAGGAGTCATAAGTCTGATCCACTGGTCAAAATCTCCACGCCAACCCCCAATATGCCTATGTGGCATACCCTGATGGGCATAAGGACACAGTCTTTGTTTGGGGTCTGGTGCCTCAGGGGTTCCTGAGACCATTACTGATCACCACGCACCCCCTTCACCTATCATTACCCATGATACACCAGGCCCCAGCAAATGGCATGCCAGACCTGATACCAATGACTACATACAGGAGTTCCAGAATATCCAGTACTCAATAGCTGTGCCGCAGCCATAGCCGGTACTACAACGGTTGTAGTGCTGGACTCTTTCTCAAACAAGCGATGAATGTTTTGCTGACTGGACACGATCTTTTGCTGACTGTACTTGTGGCTCCTCCCACAGACTTCTGAATAAAGGTGACTGTCCCACAGCCCCCCTCCCTAGTTCAGGACAGTCGACCAGCATGGACGTGTCTCCATTCTATTGCTAATAAAAACTGATCGGTTTTACATAACTTCTAGTCGTTTGGAGTTATTGATGATTGCATCAATGGGGAAGGGAACCGTGACTCTGCTCTTATGGTACAGGGATTAAGTTATCAACTAATAAGCCAAAGGCTTAGAATAACAAAGTAGAGAACAGCGTTCAAATTTTCCACAGCAGCTGTGGTTTTGAACTTTGGTTAACCATCCAAATTCTTTTTTAAACTATCCAGTTCACTAATTGTTCACTAAATGAAAATTTATCAATCTTATCCAGTCTGTGACTCCAGAGCCATAGATGGGACTGACCTTTGAAATGGCTCAGCAAGCTACTCACTTAAAGAGCAATGCATGCTGGCGTTGTCAGAGATGCCCCAATACTGTAAATTACATAAAAGGACAACTGTATATTTCAGGTCAAGTTTCCTGTCATTGGGTAATTTAAGATTAAGTACTGAACTTGCCAGAGGAGGGTGGATCTCCAACTGCCCCAAGAAGCTACTTCAGAAATAAGTTCAACACATTGGTGAAGGAATCATTGGGATGGGGGAATGACACCCTTCACATTGGTCTGTAAGCTTCTCATGGTGGGGAAGCTGATGTGTTTCATTGACCTGGCAGGGCTTTAGTGCCTGAGGTCTGTGTTCATGTTGGAGCCACCCTTGGTAAAAAGGACAGGGGTAAGGCATGATTCAAGTAGAAAACATTGTAGATGTAAAGACCTCTGGCAAATATTTGTGATGGCTTGACTCCCAGTTTGTAAATCCACAACAGGGCACAATCACACAATGGTCATCTTCAGCCTGGATTGTAAGAAAACCTTTTCAAAAGCTGTGTTGGTGGGTGAGCAGAGCATGGTTTGGAAAATTCAAGCCATTTTTAAAAAGGATGAGTCACATGGCCACAAGTTTGCTCAAAGTTAGCCATATGCCACTTGCAAGCTGCAGGCAAAACCGCAAACACAAATGCAGGCCTGAAGTCATAACCCATGGCTGCAATAAATCCAGATTGAGCAAGAATGTGTTAATTGGTTCAAATTCACTTGCAGACTCAGAAAGAAAGCTGCGTAATTTAATTTAATTTTAAAGGGACATTATTAATTTTTATAGACCAGGTATATGCTTTAAGTTCTGTGGGTCTTTGCTGAATGTTGGTATAATGGTATTCTGAGATTATCAAATTACAGGACTGGCACTGGGGTGACCTATTTTATTGTATGAGTACATGTTTTAATAAGTCTAGCCCATGGTATGCAATCTGGTCAAAACAAATCCAAATGGCCCATGGCATATACATGAAACCCAAAAATAAGCATCTGCATGCTGTTTGCAATATTATTCCCTGGGAGCTCATTTTATGCCTGTAAAATGCAATCTAATCCATTTTTTAGGCCAATAAGTACTCCCGAAGCAATTATTAGGATTACTAAGGCTTTGATTTGAATGCATGCACATGAGGATTGAGCTATTGCTTTAGGCCCATGAACTGTGAAGAGTAGCATTACATATAAAACTGAAATCCTTTTAGCATATTAGTTATAAGTAGTCAGGAACTTATCAGTTCTCTAGTTGTTTACACAGATCAAGTTCATAGCATTTTCAAAAGGGAGGGTGAGCAGCCAGATGTCATGGTCCATGTCACGACCAATGATGTGGGTAGGAAAGGAAGGATGATGTGGTCCTGCAAAGAGATTTCAGGGAGTTAGTTGTGAAGTTGAAGGACAGGACCCCCAGGGTTGTGATCTCACAGGAGCGCTACCCATGCCACGTGCTAGTGAGATTAGAAACAGGAGGATAATGAAACTTAACATGTGGCTAAAGTGTTGATGCAGGAGGGAGGGTTCAGATTTCTAGGTCATTGGACTCTTTTCCTTAACCAGTGGGATGGGTTGCATCTGAACTGGAGGCGCAATTAATATCCTAATGGGAAAGTTTGCTAGTGCTGCTCTGGTGAGTTTAAACTAGATTTGCAGACGAGTGGAAACCTGAGTGCCAGAGCTGATAGTAGAGTGGAGGAGGAAAAAGATGATATTAAGACAGCATATAAAGACAGTAATCAAAGGATTGTGCATGATAGAAATAATGTTCTCAGATGCATCTATTTCAATGCAAGGAATATTATAGGAAAGGCAGATGAGCTTAGAGTACCGATTGGTACTCTACCAATCTACCGATTGATAGATTAAATTATGACCTTGCAGACATGAGTAAAACTTGATTACAGGAGGGAAGGACTAGCAGCTCAATATTCCGGGGTTCAGTTATTTCAAACATGATAAAGGGGGAGGGATGTAAAATGGAGGAGTGGCATTGCTCGACATAGAAAATATCACAGCTTACTCAGACAGGTCAGACGAGAGGTCTCATCTACTGAGACTATATGGGTGGAGCTGAGGAATGGGAAAGGTATGACCACATTAATGGGTTTGTATTATAGTCAGCCCAATAGCCAGCGAGATTTGGATGAGCAACTCTGCATCGAGTTGGCAGACAGCTGCAGGAAACATAAGGTTGTGATAGTAGATAATTTTAACTTTCCACATATTGACTGGGGGCTCCCATACTGTAAAAGGGCTGGATGGTTTAGACTCCTTGGAGTTTGCCAAATTTGTTCAGGAAAGTTTTCTAAATCAATATACACAGGTACCAACTAGAGAGAGTGAAATACTGGATCTCCTCTTAGGGAATAAGACAGCACAGGTGACAGAAGTATCAAGGGTGTGTTGGGGAACACTTTGATAATGCCATTATTTTCAAGATAATTATGGATAAGAATGGATCTGGATCTCGGCTTGAGCTTCTAAATTAGAGAAAGGCCAATTTTGAGGAAATGAGAAAGGAACTAGAAAGCATGGATGGACAAGCTTGTTTTCTGGCAAGGATGTGCTTGTTAAGTGGGAAGCTTTCAAAGGTGAAATGTTGAGAGTATGTATATTCCTGTAGGGATCAAAAGTCAAAGATAACAGGCATAAGAAACTTTGGTTTTTAAAGAGTATTGGGGATCTGATTAAGAAGAAGGGAGAGGTGTATAGCAGGTAATAGGCAACAAGGAGCAAATAAGGTACTTGAGGAGAATAAAAATGCAGGAGAGAAATGAGGAGGGTTAAAAGAAAACACGAGGTTGCTTTGGCAGACAAAGTAAAGGCAAATCCAAAGGACGTCCACAGGTTCAGTAATATCAAGAGCAAAATGATAGTAAGGGACAAAACTGGTTCTCTTGAAAACCATAGTGGTCAGCTATGTATAGAGCCAGAAAATATTTTGCATCTGTATTTACTCAGGAAACTGGCACAGAGTCTAGGAAAGTGATGAAAACAAGCAGTGAGGTCATGGAACGTGTACAGATTAGAGGAGTTTCTTGCTTTCTTAAAGTAAGTAAAGGTGGATAAATTTCTAGGGCCTAACAAGATATTCATTCAGACCTTGAGGGAGGCTACTGTAGAAATTGCAGGGGCTCTAGCAGATATATTTAAAATGTCCTTAAGCCACAAATGAGGGACTGGATGATTGGAGGGTAGCTCATATAGTTTTGTTATTTTAAAATGCCTTGTTAATTAAAATCAAGAACACCTGGGAGCAAGATTTGAACCTTTCATTGTCCAATAAGGTCTGGAATTCTATTTTTAAACTGATTAACACTACATCTCTGTGCATGGTATTGTCTGCTGCAATTCAAAGTGGTTCAGAGTATCTATGTCTAAAGTTAAATTGTCTTGTTTTTTATTTGGACATAAATCCCCAATGTGAGAAATGTAAAAGAGGTGACACCTCTTTAATTCACATGTTCTGGATCTGCCCTAGCTTTGAAAGGAAAATTTTCAAACATTATCAGTAATTCTCAATTTAAAACTGGAACCTAACCCTTTAATAGCTCTTTTTGGAACACTCCAAGACAATGATGTTTTACTAACCAATTCAATGTCACTTTATATCTTTTTCTTTGTTGATAACCAGATGTGCAATTTTGATTAAATGGAAAGATGCACAATGGCTATGAGATATTATGTCTTGTCTAGATTTGGAAAAAATTAGATATTCTATTATTGATTCAAATATTAGTTTTCAAATTATATGGGGCTCATTCATGGACTACCATCATAACCTTAAGAGTTAATGTTGATTTGAATTTTGGCTTGTATAGTCTTGTAGCACATTTCATAATTGCATGTTCAATTTTTTATTGTAAATATCAATAAAAATATTTTCAATTTTTTTTTAAAGGCTCCAAAAATAACCCTGGAAATTATAGGACAGTGAGTCTGACATCAGTAGTAGTTAAGTTATTGTAAGTTGTTCTAAGAGATATGATGTTCAAGTATTTGGATAGCCATGGACTGATTAGGGACAGTCAACATGATTTTGTGTATGGTAGGTCATGATTAACAAATAGAGTTTTTCAAGTAAATCACCAGGAAAGTAGATGTATGGAAGGCTGTGGATGTTGTCTACATGGACCTCAGTAAGGTCTTTGACAAGGTCTCACATGGGAGATTAGTCAGGAAGGTTCTCATTCAGAATTCATTTTAGTGAAGTAGTAATCTAAATTTGACATTGGCCTACTTCTAGTTTCCAGATACATGTCCACCCTCTGAGGGAAAAAGTTCCCTCTCAGGTCCCCTTTAAATCTTTCCCCTCCACCTTCAACCTCCGCCCTCTTGTTATAGAATCATCTACCCTGGGAAAAAGATTGAACATTCACTTTATTCATGTCCCTTATGATTTTATAAACCTCTATCGGATCACTCGTCAGTCCCCTGCATTCCAGGGAATAAAGACACAGCCAATCCAACTAGTAATTTAGGATTGTCTATGGCTGGGTCTCCACATAACTCAATAGTCAATGTAACATAAGAGTAAGCTATCAATGTAACATAAGAGTAGGAATCTATGATGCTATAACCTTCAGGTAGACAATATCCTAAACCAATGGTTCTTAACCTTTTTTTAACACTCACAAACCACCTTAAGTATGCCATAGATGCTCTGTAGGTAGTAAGGGATTATTTAAGATTCTATATGAATGGACAAAAAAAGGTTGAGAACCACTGTCCTAAACCTTAACATCTCTTACACAGGTCACGGAATATCCACTCAATAAACCTAAACCTATAAGACAAGTGTGGAGTCAGATCCATCATTTCAATGAATTGAATGCTAGTGCAGCCTTTTTCATCATCCTCATTTGTTTGGTGTATGCACAGTCAGTACTCTTCCACCTAAACCTTTTCTGACAACAATATTTTTTGCCACGATCAATATGTCACAGGTGAATAAAGTAGCTACTCCAAGAACATGCATTGCCGGGGGAAATTCCATTGACAGAGAAGAATGGAGGCATGTGTTCAGATGATTAAACTTGAGAGACATGATATCAAGAAAGGGTAGTTTATTCATGAAATAAACTTCTGTAAGTCTAACTGCTATGTTAACCGTGCTGCCCTATAATGTGAGGTCATCTTCACATAACCTGCATTGATAGGGCATTACGATTAGCATAGCAGTTAATACAATGCAATTACTGCACCAGTAAAGCAGGTTCAAATCTGGCCCTGCTGTAAGGAGTTTATACGTTCTCCCCATGTCTGCATGGGTTTACTCCGGGTGTTCCAATTTCCTCCCACCCTTCAAAACGTACGGGTGCCATGCACTATCAATAAGTCCAAAGACTAGAAGTTACCTGACTAATTGCCTTTTATTACCATAAACTGACAGCACATCTCTTGTTGCTGACCTGAGACCTGAGCTTATTCTGGGGGAGGGGTTATGGGATTTCCACCTTTATTAGGGGAATCAAGGGGGAGGAGCCACAGGTACAATCAACAAGGGGTGGGCCAGCCATGCATGTACAAACAGTATTAACAGTGGTACCACCACTGGGGTTTGTAGGTTAATTAGTGTATTGGTTGGCACAGGCTTGTGGGCCAGAGGATTTGTTACCATGTTGTATGTCTGAATTTAAATTAAATAAATCAATAATGACTTGAAATAACACAAATGCAAATATCACCTGAGTACAGATGCCTGAAGTTGGTGAACTTGGTTCACATGGAAAAGGCTGATTGGTCTCCAATTCATCCCGTAGATGACCTCAACTCCAAGTGAGTTTTCTGGAGGTAAGGTGCAGAATTGCATAGGGAAAGATTCAGAAATGAAGTGAAGCAATTAAATAATATTGCTTGACTCTTTTGTAATGCTGGAATTTGTGGATCTTGGTTAAAAAAGTGACTTTCAGGTAATATTGCTGCACATTCTCACCCATAGCTCATTCACCACACATTATCAAACATTGCAATTCAAAGATGGTTTGTAAAGCTTCTGGTGTCTTTCTGTAGAATCCAACTGCAATTACTGCTCAGATGGGACAATTAACCAAGGAATGCAGAAAGTGTACAAGGCAAAGCCTTTGCTTTACCATAAAAGAAGAGTTTGAAGGATTACTTATGTGAGACCTAAAATGATAATACACGTATTGTCACATACATTCTACATTTTTTACAATAGATTGAATTTTAAAAATTCATTCTTCCACATTGATCTGTATCTAAGAAGGGACATGTTTATGGTAATATTATATTGTAACAAGTCCAGGTTCCAGCATAATATGATTTGGATTGAAAAGTTTGCTGAGCATTCGATATCCTGCTATGTTCACATGATTTTTTTTTGCTTTTTAGACAAGGTATTGGAGGCTAGAGGATACCCATGGAAGGATACACCAATACCTATGGAAGGATACACCTGAAGCTCTACCAGGAAGAAAGGAGAAACTTGAGAAAAATTGGTCTTCCTCCTACAATAACGTTCTTCTTGACATTGGGGACGTTTCATATGAACGCAGTTTGCTTGTAACTTAATACTTGATTTCAATCAAGCTGATACTTTCTTCAGAAGTCAGGCTGCAGAGCTGTCTGCTACTGCTTGCATTAAGAATGGTGAATTTTTGTGCATTAGGCAAAAATAAGAAACACTGACCTTTCACAGTCAATTGCAGCATGTGTTCGAAGCTGACCTTTCACCAGTATCTGTGAGACCTAGATACTTACTTGTCTTCCAGTTCCCCGACTCTGCAGGGTGTTGTTGCCAGAATTGATGCTGCCAGGGAAAGGAAAGTGCAAAAGCCACAGGACTGTGCTGTCATGCGGAGCTCAATGTCACATTCCAGGGAGAAGAGCAAAGCACTCCCTCTTGGGCATTTACCTGCTCTTTGGAGAAAATCCAGTATTTGCTGGCACTTAACTATTAGCTTGGGGCAGCCTTTTTCTTTCCACTCCCATACCATCTTACTAAACACAGAGCACCTATGGGGTGATTCCTCCAATTTGTGGGTGGTCTCAGTCTGGCAGTGCATGAGACCATGGACAGACATGCTGGTAAGGGAAAGGACCAGAGAATTGAAATGGGTGGCCACTGGGATATCCACGCTATTGCGGTTGACAGAGCTGAGGCTCTCATTGAAGCTATCTTCCAGACTGCATTCAGTCTCTCCGACATAGAGAAAACCACAACAGAACCACTGAATGCAGTAGATTAACAAGTGAAATGTTACTTCACTTGGAAAGTCTTTTTAGGGCCCCGAATGGTGATAAGGGAGGAGGTGTTGGTGCAAGTCCAGCACTTTCTGTGATCACAGGCCTACCTGCTTTTTACTTATACAGGTACTCCTTGACAATCGGGACCAAAGGATCGGTCGTTTCTCAGAATGGATATAAGTTGGAATTTTCCCCATGCACGTCTTAAAGCAAACTTTTTAATCAAATCTTTTTTTCATTGTAGATTTGACAATAATAACTTGAAGCTTCCTAAATTTGTCAATCAATCTTGGCAAATCTTTCCATGTTCTGGCCCATACTTGCCTTGATATTCGGCGTCCTGGGGTCCATAGGCTGGGTGCGACCATCTTGGTTCCTGTGTGCATGTGCAAGTTTTCGGTTGATGCATGCACAGTGGGTTCACATATTGGAATTTGGTTAGTGCATGTGCAAGAGATAAGCCCCCTAGCGATATTGAATTCACATCCTTAAATCCCATCGTGCATGCACCAAGCAAATACTCAGCACAGGAATCAAGATGGCTGCGCCCAGCCTACAGACCTTAGGGATGCTGACTAACAAGGTAAGAATGCACATTTAGGCTCTTACGTGCATTGTATCCCTGCTATAGTTTGTCCAATACAACATAATCCATGCAAATTTTATATTTTTTATTTTTTTTAAATTTTGGTCATATGTGTGGATGGACATGAGTCATATAGGTCACAAGTCAGGGAGTACTATACTCAGAACCAAAATGTCGGTTATATATCTTTACCTCCTATAGACACTGAGAAACCTGCTGAGTTCCTCCAGTGTCTTAACGGTTAGCTTAGAATTAGAAGACCCAATTCAATGTTTTCTTTCTGGGCTCGTGAAACATGACACAAACCTAAGTGTTCCCATCTGCTCTTACAAGTATTATTTTAGGCACTGTGTATAGCCGTTTCCGTTTTGCGTATATGCTCTGTTAGCATGCTTGAGTTCACTTTTAGTAGAAGGTTGGAGGGGTGTGTGGAAAGGATGGGGAAGGTGGAGCTGTTGGGAGTTAAACGTATACTGAGGCTTCCAGTCCAAAAGTCCCCTCTGCGGTCATGAAGCTTCTCAGTGGGTCCAGTAGCTAAGGCTGTTGAAGTTACAGACAGGAAACATCAAATGTTCACCCTGGATAATGAAAGCAGATGTACATGAATATTAACAGAATGCACATGTTTTCCCTTCATGAATGATGTGCATTCCCTTTGAAAAGGTGGATACCAGATGGTAAGAAATAAATATGAATTTTAATAATGCCTTTTGCGCATCAGGATATCCTAAAATTATATACCTTTGAAGCAAGCATCATTTTTGAACACGGGAGCGCCAGCAGCCAAAATGTGAAGAGCGAGATTCTGAGATTTGTTGATGAAAGGATATATACTGAGCAGGACTGCTGAGGACTTTCATGCTCTCTTTAAATAGAGCCACAGGTTCTTGTAAATCTAACCAAGAAGGCAGATGGCTGTCTGTTTAACATCTCAAGCAAAAGTATACACCCTCAGCATCACGCTGACGTCTCTGGAGTGGGATTTAAACCTTCTGCTTCAGAGGTGAGAATGTTAACACTGAGCCAAGACTGACGCCAGAGCTATCATGTGTGACTCCATCTGAGTGAGAATTAACAGACTGCGAAAGATTTGTGGTGTGTCCAACTGCTTTCCCAGGAAACATGATGAAGGCGAAAACCTTGCAAACATAGTGGGAATATCAATGAGCAGAATGGAGTTTGAAGGCCAAAACCTGACAAAGCAACAGTAGTCTTTGCACTCCTGAATGTTTCTGAGACCCACAACAGGTATCTCAAAGTACTGAAAAGAGACCACCAATACTGTCTCTGTAAAATCCTCCAAACCCTCTGGTAAGGGTAAATGAACCAATATCCATTTCTTCTTCAATAACAATCCAAACTACCCTCCCAGTCTCCCCATCAATCCCAACACTTCTCAGCTGTGACTTCACATTGGCCTCAACAGCCACCCAGGAAACCACAGAGCATCATTCTTGATTCTGAAGGATTATCCATAAAGGAAAGGTTCTCTCTGCCATTGTAATAAATGTCCTGATTATCGTAGCCATTTGAGTGTCTGCTTTCAAGAATTGTCCTGAATGGTGGCCACATAAGTATCTTTCAGCATGGAACTTCAGATTTAATTGTTGAGTATCATTGTGTGAGGTGTATTTACAGACCTAAACCAAGACCCAGATAACCAAGCAGTACCTATCTCTTGGTGACTCCAGTGAGGTGTCCAATATGTGAAGTGGCACAGCTTTAAAACTTCTTTAGACAACACCATCAAAAAATGGTGATAGAATGTTGGTGAAATAATGACAAAGTAAATCAAAGAGTGTTCTGGTATGCTTGAATAGTTATTTTCAAAGCTTCAGCTGCAACTGGACAGGAAGAAGTGATTTACCTCTTAGTTGCACTCAAAATTCTCAACAATGGCTTACTAACCAATTTTTTTGTTTGGAGAGACTGTTAAATGATCCATTATTAACAAAATGACATGCAAAACTCTTTCATGGATAGAACTGCAGGCAATCGAATTCTCAATCTGTTCTCTAATTATCATTAGGGCAATTGTTATGAATGTGGGCTTCAACTCCATCAGCGAGATATGGGAATAGAAATTCCTCTCAGGTCAATGCGTCCGACCGACACACAAGATGGTGACACTTCAGTGATATCAAACATCAGAAGTAGAATTAAAGTATGGATGGTACAATATTGCATGCTTTCCAAATGTGGCCAAAGGTAAATTTCATGGCACATGGTGCTGGGCTAAACTCAAGCAACCATTTTACCAGACTTAATGTTAGCAACCATTTTACCAGACTTAATGTTAGCAACCATTTTACCAGACTTAATGTTAGCAACCATTTTACCAGACTTAATGTTAGCAACCATTTTACCAGACTTAATGTTAGCAACCATTTTACCAGAATTAATGTTAGCAACCATTTTACCAGACTTAATGTTAGCAACCATTTTACCAGACTTAATGTTAGCAACCATTTTACCAGACTTAATGTTAGCAACCATTTTACCAGACTTAATGTTAGCAACCATTTTACCAGACTTAATGTTAGCAACCATTTTACC
Organism: Narcine bancroftii; assembly: GCF_036971445.1. NCBI lineage: Eukaryota > Metazoa > Chordata > Chondrichthyes > Torpediniformes > Narcinidae > Narcine > Narcine bancroftii. Next base: position 208,169,491 of record NC_091474.1, read on the forward strand.
AGACTTAATGTTAGCAACCATTTTACCAGACTTAATGTTAGCAACCATTTTACCAGACTTAATGTTAGCAACCATTTTACCAGACTTAATGTTAGCAACCATTTTACCAGACTTAATGTTAGCAACCATTTTACCAGACTTAATGTTAGCAACCATTTTACCAGACTTAATGTTAGCAACCATTTTACCAGACTTAATGTTAGCAACCATTTTACCAGACTTAATGTTAGCAACCATTTTACCAGACTTAATGTTAGCAACCATTTTACCAGACTTAATGTTAGCAACCATTTTACCAGACTTAATGTTAGCAACCATTTTACCAGACTTAATGTTAGCAACCATTTTACCAGACTTAATGTTAGCAACCATTTTACCAGACTTAATGTTAGCAACCATTTTACCACAATAGCAACTACAGTACAAAGCTATTTTGCTACTTATGCTCTGCTGTTTTTTCACAATTTACTCCTTTCATCATCCATCCTTCCATCATCCTTTCATCCTTCCATCATCCATCCTTCTTCTGTCCCCACTTCATGAAAGAAACAATCAGCCTGATGAGTGCATTTTGGAAAAATTTTATTATTTTCAAAGCCACGAGATTTTGGGGATTTGTGATGTGATTTAAAATTATTTATTTTCTTCACATTGCATCGAACTGTTCTCTCATGGGTATATTCTTGACTTTTTTGGAAGGCAAAGATAAGTGGCCAACAATTTATATTTATAATTAAAGCAGTATTAAAATCCCTGTGAGCAGAATGAAATGTTAAAATTGAATTTATACTCATCTATTGGATATTACTAAAAGCTGAGAGGAGAGGATAAACTCATGCAAATGATTAGGCAGTCATCTATTCCACCAATGAAACAGTGATAATACTTGATGCTAACCACCAAAAAACTGCCTGAAAAAAGACATAAATTTTACCATCCCACCTCCAAGTCAGTTGAAGCATATATGGAGACTAACAACAGTGCAGGTTAAACAAGCAGGCTAATCAAATTATTGCCTGAAACAATTCACAGAAATAACAAAAGCACAGGAAATAATAACATAATTATTATAATTAACATTTTAAAGGAAATGATAGCTGAAGCATCCACATAAGAAAGGTAGAAGCTGAAATGTTATTTAAAAAATTGATCATAATGAAGGCTATAACAAGGACAAAACAATCATGAGTAATGATTCACTTGGCGTGTGCACAAATCACCTGGTGCACAACTCCCAGAAAACAAAAGCTATAACTTCATAACATTGTTAAAAATAACTCTTCACCTTGAGCAAAGACAATCATAATTGGGCATTTGCTAAAGTAACATGATTTTGATGCTCCCTTCAACTTGGACCTTTTCATTGTGCTGCTCATGGATTACACTGTTGGTGAACAGAGGATGCTCACTCATGTTTGTGGATCTCTAATTATCATAGAGCAGTAATGGTGTGCCAATCTGCAAGATTTAGTGTTGCAGGCTTCTGGTTTTTTTTAGTGAGTTATTGTAGGGGGGTGGGAACAAGGGGCAAACACTCATAGATTTCATCATAATATTTTGAACAGTCACAGAGGCACCAAAGAAGCTGTAAACAGAGTTAATGCTCTCAAATAAAGACCTGGAACAATGGATTGTTTGCTTAAAGAGAGGCCATATGTTTATCACTCATCCTTTTGATAAATTAAAACTGAAATCAGTATTGATCAATCAAGTCATGTGATTGAGACCCTTGAAGAAACCAGAGGTCTGCAAGACACAGAAATGAAGGATTTTGTATGAAATGGACACTTCTTCTGTTTTCTCATCGTCTGTGGGTGGGGGTGGGGGTGGGGGGTGGGGGGTGGGGGTGGGGGTGGGGGGGGGTGGACACTTCTTCTGTTTTCTCATTGACTGTGGGGGGGAGGGAACAGTGATTTGTGTGGCCATTGTAATGTTCATTTGGATTTACCCATGTCTGGGTAAAGGAAACAGAATAATTCCTGTATTTTGGATTGTGTTCATTCTAATGGTTATTTCATTTAACCCTTGCCTAGGTTCATTTAAACATTGTGGAAGTCACAAATTTCATAATCCCTACGCAGGACAGAGAGGAGTTGTGACAATTGTATAAAAGAACATTTATCTGGAAGCAACTCAATAAGGATTTGTGAGTTTTGAGAAATCTGGTAGCAGAGTGTCTCACCTTCTTTATAATTACTTATGGACATCAGCTTAAAGCTTATGAGTTTCAACACAAAATTTCTGACTGAACTTTGAAATGACTTTGGAAAATTTTGCATAAATTGTAATGGTTTGAGTAATACACACACACACACACACACACACACACAGACACACACACACACACACACACACACACACACACACACACACACACACACACATCAGTACAAACTTGTATAGAAAGCTAAGTGATCAGATTATAGATAATTAGTTATTGGGACAAATGCTGATGGCCTAGAAATTCTTTCTCACAAACTTGAAGAAAATGGTGCAGAGCAGTTGGGAAAAGGCTTACATTTGAATTAAGAAATATTGAGAAAGTCAAAATAACTATAGATGCTTGAAATACTCAAATCAAGCAGCTTCTGTGGAAAGGGAAACATTGTGCCCCTCCATTTGATGGTAAGTCTTGGACTTGAAATGATAATTATTTCTCTTGCTTTCTGACCTGTTCAATATTTAAAGCACTTTCTATGAATCAACATTGTGCCTATTTTGAGGTCCTTGGCTTTTTGGTTGGATTTCATTGGCATTGTAAAAAAAAATTCTAACATAACATTTTCTGAAATGACTTCATTGCACGAAGTGCAAGATGAATTTCACAGCATGGTCTTCAACCATGCTTATCTGAAACACAACAATTCTTGTTTACTTTCAAAATGAACAGCTTTATTAATCTTCATTCTCCTGAAATGGTGCTGTTCTGAAGACCGTACACTGCAATTAATTGAATGGGATTGCTTATTGTCACGTATACTGTGATAGAGAAAAACTGTTTTTTTGTGCTATTCAGGTAGGTCAAGCTTGACATAGCACAGCAGGTAATACAAGAATAAAAATATAGTGTTATAATAAAACAAAAGTGCAAGGTGTAATGTGAAATTGCATTCTTCACCAAGATGCTCCATAGCTCTCTAAAGGCACAGCACTCACTCTGCTAAGATTAATCTTTCCTCCCAAAATCATCATCAACTTTTCTGATTTCCAATAGAAATTTGTCTGACTGGATGGAATGCAGATGGGTCATAAGTCGCAGAGTAATCACAGCCAATTGGAGAGCCCATGTTGGAGGATGCACAGGAATTATATATCTGTATTCCCAGATCCCTCTGTTCTATCACACTCATCCATGCCCTACCATTCACTTACCTTTCTTGGTTTGTCCTTCCAAAATGCAACACCTCACACTTGTCTGCATTAAATTCCATCTACCATTTGTTTATCCCATTTTCCAGCTGGTCTAGATCCCTCTGCAAGCTTTGAAAACCTTATTTACTGTCCACAACACCCGCAATCTTAGTGTCATCTGCAAACTTGCTGATCCAATTTATCACTTTATCATCCAGATCATTGATATAGATGACAAACAACAATGGTCCCAGCACTGATCCCTGAGGCACATCACTAGTCACAGGCCTCCAGTCTGAGAAACAATCAACCACCGCTACTCTCTGGCTTCCCCCATCCAGCCATTGTTGAATCCAGTTCATTACTTCACCATGATTACCTAGCATCTGTGCCTTCCTGACTAATCTCCCATGTGGGACCTTGTCAAGACCTTACAAAAGTCCATGTACAAAACATCCACAGCCTTTCTTTCATCAACTATCCTGGTACCCTTTTTGACAAACTCCAAGTTTGGTCAAACATGACTTACCATGCATAAAGCCATATTGACTACCCTAATCAGTTTCTGGCTATCCAAATAATTGTTTTCCCGATCTCTTGGAACGGCTTCCAATAATTTACCTACTACTGATGTCAGGCTCACTGGCCTATAATTTCCAGGGTTACTTTTGGGGCCTATTTTAAACAACAGAACAATGTGAGCTACCCTCCAATCCTCCAGCACCTCACCTGTGGCTAAGGATATTTTAAATATTTCTGCCAAAGTCCCTGCAACTTCTACACTAGCTTCCCTCAAGGGAATATCTTGCCAGGTTTTATCCTCCCTTATTTGCTTTAAGACAGCAAGCACTTCCTCCTCTTTAATCTGTATAGGTTCCATGTCCTAACTGCTTGTTTTCCTTACTTCCCACAACTCTGTACTTGTTTACTGAGTGTAAGAGCCATAAGCTCCTTACTTACCTGTTGTTTTGGCCACGGTCGCCAGCGGTGTCCCAGGGTCCATGGGCCTATTCCCATTTGACCCATGCGCGCAGCCTAGCACCGCTTATGGAGACATAGCGTGGCCAGCGCATGCGCAGTTTGCTCGGCGGTGGCGCTTTCAGCCAGGGCTACCATTTCCATCAGTGTGAATGCCACATGGCCTCAGTTGATGCATGCTTGGTTGGCCCAGGCCTGACGGTGAACGATTGATATGTGGAGCATGGTGTGCATGTGCACCAGGTTCGGTCTTGTGTGCACAGTGGTTGAAGAATGTGCAACAGTTCGGCAGCATTTAAAAGGAGGCAGTTGAAACCTGAAGGAGGGTGAGTTAGGGGTCTATAATTTCTATTGACTGTTTTCAGTATCATTTAATTATCAGTTAAGTATCCTTTAACCCTCTTTAAACGTGTTGTTGTTAAGAATAAAGGATTTAAAATACAACTGAATTTGTGTTAGAAATGATTGTAAATGCATCATGGATGAATGCCTAATTTAGTCTCCAAGCAACTTCAAGGAAGTCACTACACTGAGTGAAAGCTGATGAAAATAAAATAGTTAAGATCTTGTCCATACAAAGCTGACCACTCTCATCTTCAAGGGGATCAATTTTGTCCCTTACTATCCTTTTGATCTTGATATACCTGTAGAAACCCTTAGGATTTTCCTTCACGTTGTCTGCCAAGGCAATCTCATGTCTTTTTTTTTCAGCCTTCCTGTTTTTTTTTGTTTTTGCATTTTTTATACTCCTCAAGTTCCTCATTTGCTCTATATTGCCTTTACCTGCTATACCCCTCTCTCTTCGTCTGAATCAGATCCCCAATATTCCTCAAAAACCAAGGTTCCCTATGCCTGCAAACCTTGCCTTTAATCCTGACGAACATACAAACTCTGTTTTCTCAAAATTTCATCTATGAAGATCCTCCACTTATCTTGTACATCCTTGCCTGAAAACAACTTATCCCAATCCATGCATTCTAGATCCTTTCTCATTTCCTCAAAATTAGCCTTTCATCAATTTAGAATCTCAACCCAAGATTCACTTGAAACTAATGGCATTATGATCACTGGACCCAAAATATTCCCCTACACCTACTTCTGTCACCTGTCCTGTCTTGTTCCCTAATAGGAGATCCAGTATTGCGCTCTCTTTAGTTGGTACCTCTACATATTGATTTAGAAAACTTTCCAGAACACATTTGACAAACTCGAAGCCATCCAGCCCTTTTACAGTGTGGGAGTCCTAGTCAATATGTGGAAAATTAAAATCCCCTATTATCACAACCTTATGTTTCTTGCAGCTGTCTGCTCTCTCTCTACAGATTTGGTCATCAAATTCTTGTTGACTCCTGGGTGGTCTATAATACAACCCCATAAATGTGGTCATTCCTCTCCCGTTCCTCAGCCATATAGCGTCAGTAGACGAGCCCTCTGGTCTCTTCTGCGTGAGCATAGTTGTGATATTTTCTCTGATGCAACTCCTCCCCCTTTCATTCAGCACCCTTTCCGCCCCCCCCCCCCCCCCCCCACCATTCTATCGCATCTAAAACAACAGAAGGCTGGAACATTGAGCTGCCAGTCCTACACCTCCTGCAACTAAGTTTCACCAATGGCCACAATGGCATAATTCCACATGCCAATCATTCTCTAAGCTCATCTGTCTTTCCTACAATACTCCTTGCATTAAATTCGATGCACATTAGAAAATGTTCATCACATACAACCCGTTGACTTCTAACGGTGCGTGTAATTTTCACATCATTCTTGCCCTTCTCCACTTCTCTACCTGCTCTGCCACTCAGGTTCACATCCCTCTGCAAATCTAGTTTAAATCTGCCGGAGCAGCACTAGCAAACTGTCCTGCAAAAATATTAGTCCCCCTCCAGTTCAGATGCAAACTGTCCCATCAAAATAGGTCCCACTTTCCCTGGACGAGTGCCCAATGATCTAGAAACCTGAACCCCCTCCCTCCTGCACCATGCCTTTAGCCACATGTTAAGCTGCATTATCCTCCTATATCTATCTCACTCGCACAGGGCATGGGTTTCAATCCTGAGGTCACAATCTTGGAGGTCCTGTCCTTCAACCTAATGCCTAACTCCTTAATTCTCCTTGCAGGACCTCCTCATCTTTCCTACACATGTCATTGGTCCCTACATGGACCATGACTTCTGGCTGCTCACCCTCCCTCCTAAGAATGCTGTGAACTAGATCTGAAATATCTTGGACACTGACACCAGGGAGGCAACATACCATCCAGGATACTCTTATCACTTTCATAGAACCTCTCATCTGTCCCCCTAACTATTGAATCCTCTATCACCACAGCTTGCTTCTTCTCCCTTTTCTTCTGAGCCACAGGACCAGACTTTGTGCCAGAGACTTGATCACCATTAGCTTGTGCCTGGTAAGTCATAACTATCATAATTGCAGCAGGTGTAATAGATCAATACAGTAGTGCATAATGAGATTACTTCACAACACCAAATAATGAACAATTCAGAAACAATCACAACTAACTTGCATGGATAAAGGATTTGTTAACCAATAAAAGACCCAGAGTTAAGATAAATGGGCATTTCTCAGGTTGGCAATCAGTAGTGCGCAGATTGCGACAGGAGTAGCTGCTGGGCCTTTAGTGACTGCTATATGCTCTATGGCCTCAACATTTGGGGAGTAGATTTAGAATGAATAGTGTGCCATGATCTACCTGCCTTTACCCATTTGGTGAAGCTAGTCCACTGCTAGTCACTGTAATGATAGTGATCATGGTTGGAATGCAACTAGCAATGCCTTAAGGATTACAGCTCCTGTTTGATTATACTTGGCTGCCAGCAGGGACTGACACAGAGCAAGAGACTGAAGCATGCAAGATCTGTGATGGAGGCTTGCAGCATGGTGTTGTTTACAAGAACTTTAAAGTAAAGAATCTTTAGCTTCATCCATGTGTTGTCTAAGAACTCGCACATACAAGTACAAGATGAATCATAGTGTCAGAAGTGGGATGAAGGAAATTAAAAGGAAATACTTTAAAAGGTAAAATCTAAAATCAGCAACTGATCAGTGAAGAGAAACGAACACAGTGACAAATGGAAGGATTACATCCACCAGCGAAATTTCAGCTGACAGGTAATGTGGCTGGAAAATGGAACAGATTAAAACAGCATTTTGGATTGTATTTAGTGCCAGTCGGAGCTGACGAGAGAAGTGATAAAGTGAAAGCATCAGTTTTCTTACATGTCGTGGGTGTATAATAACTTCACATTTTCTGTTTGACATGCTTTTTTAGCTTTTGTCTTGCATAAAGAGCCTCTTGACCTGAAACTCCCTGTAATTTAAAAGCTTCATTGATTTATCTCATTGCTGATGAGTTTGGAATTAAAAAATGTAAGTACTTTTTTAATGGCATGATCATTGTTAAAGCAATAAAATTACTGGTCTCTCTATTCCAGAAAATGTACAATTTAAACCATTCAATTTCTGGCTTGAGAACTGTTGATAGAGCTATTACAAATATAAATATTTAAAACTTTAAAAAGTTTTCTATTGCTCTTTCTTTCTGTCTTTGTCCTCTCTCTTGATCAGGTCTTTCTCTCACAAAAATGCTGGAGTAATTCAGAAAGTCATCCAATGTTCTTTATGTAGCAAAGATAAAGATACATAACCAATGTTTTGGGCCTGAGGCCTTCATTCAATGTATGAGCAAACAGCAGGTGCCAGAATAAAATGGTGGAGGGGGAGGGGCAGTGGGAGGAGCACAGGCCCACAGGCAAGAGGTCATAGGTGGATATGGATGAGAGGGCACAAGAGAAAAAAAACTGAGAGTAATAGGAGGACGGGTAGCTCTCTAAATGAGGAGGGAAGGGGGTTTAAAACTGGAGGAAATAAACAGATTGAGATTACCTGAAGGAAGCAGCTTTGAATATGTGATTACAGACACAATGATAATTAAAAGATTTATAACGAACATGTACATTAAGCTGCAAGATAAGGAAAATTATGAAATAAACTATAAACCAAAACAGAAATGGGAAAAGGATTTAAACATAAAGATAAAAAAATGAAGTATGGGAAAAGTTATGTTCTGGAACTATGAAGAATACAATAAACACAAGGTTACGCATGATACAGTATAATTGATTACACAGGGTACATATCACTCCTCAAATATTAAAAGAATGGGATTCAACATTATTGGATAGGTGTTTTCACTGTAAGAAGGAAATGGGAACAACAGTACATGCAATTTGGGCATGTACGAAAGTGAATACATTTTGGGAAGAACTAAATCAGATATTAAATAAAATTACAAAAAGTAACATACCAAAAAATTCCGGAGATCTTTCTTCTAAGTAACATAAGAAGCAAAGAATCAGGCCTCAAACTGGATAAAGCACAAAAAAAATTCATTATGATAGCCTTAGTAGTAGCAAAAAAATGTATAATGTCAACTTGGAAAATGGAAATGAAGAGTACAGCAATGGTACATGGAAATGAATGAATGTATTCCATTGGAAAAATAACACATAATTTAAAAAATAAAGTCACATTGTTTAAACAAATTTGGGAACCATAACAGAGAGGGATTGCCTAGAACCTCCATTCCCTAAAATGAAAATGATAAGAAGACAAAATGACTCGATTCAGTGTATAACAAATAGATGATGCATTTTTCTTATTTATTTTCCTTTGTGTGAAGATATTGTTTTATGGTTTTATTGTATTGTATATGTTGAATATTTATGGGTTTTGGAGAGGGGTGGGAAGAGGGGAGGGAGGGAAAGGGGGGGGAAAAAGGGAGAAAATTCCACTGTGTAAATTTAATGAGAAACGTTTGTACATATTTTGGTTGATATGGTTCACAGTGTGAAAAAATAAAAAAATTATTTAATAAAAATGCTGGAGGAAATAAAAGAGAGACAAGGAAATAGCCTAATGGAAACTAGAGAAGTTGATATTAATCCCATCCGGATGGAGGAGCAACACCTAATATCTGTGCTATCTTCAGTCTCCCTCTCTTCCCCATCCCTCTGTGTTCTTACCTCCGGTTCTCAGTGCCCTTCATTCAGAGAGCTATCTCTCCCTCATCACCTCTCACCTTTTTTCTCTTGTGCACTCCCACTCATCTGACCTTTTGTCTGTGCTCTGCCCCCTCCTCCCACTATTTCATTCAGACACCTGCCTTCTTTTTGTTCACACCTTGGTGAAAGGCTCAGGCCTGAAACTTTGGTAATCTTGATCTGTGCAAAATACGGAATGCCGCCTGACTTGCTGAGTTTCTCCAGCATTTTTGAGTAAACTACAATCACAGTGCCTGTAGACTTTCAAGTTTAACAAATTTATTTCTCTTTCTAATTGACCAATTATAATCTTCCCACCTTCTCTCCCTCCATGAGCACATGCATGTGGGAAAAATTAACCTTTAATCACCTGTGACAATGCAGTTGCCAGATGGACTTGGCTCCACATTTGGTTTCATTGGAGCTAAAGGGACTGTGAGTAGTAATGCAATCAATAGCCAATATTCTCCCATGCACAGATGACCAGAGACATATTTCAATCTTAATGAAGCAAAGAAATATCAAGCTGGTCTGGAATTTGTTGCACAACATGATGCCCGATTGTCATGATCACACCCACATATCCAACCATGTAATCTCATGAGGAAATTAAGGACGTTCAAAGATGGGGAAAAATGTCCAGAAATGCTGCTCTCTGACATCAGCATTCCTATAGATGTTCTCTATGGTGGGGAGGATTTTGCCTGTGATGTCCTGGGCTATGTCTACCACCTTTGGGAGAGCTTATGCTCAGGGGCACCATACCAGACCATGATGCAACCACTCAGCATACTTTCCACCATACATCTGGGTGGTGCCAGGGTTTCTGATGTCATACCAAACCTCTGTAAACTCCTGAGGAAGTAGAGGTGCCGAAGTGCTTTCTTCACAATCCCATTAGTGTGTTGGGTCCAGGAAAGATCCTCTCAGATAATGACTCCCAAGAATTTTGGATCGTATACCTTTGGTTTTCCTTTCCTGAAGTCAATAATTAGCTTCTTGGTTTGATGACATTGAGGGCAAGATTGTTGTTGGTGCACCATTCAGCCAAGTTTTCAATCTCAATCCTGTATGCTGACTCATCACCTTCCTTTATTGGTTATAACATGTCTTGTATGCATGTTATTACCTAATTATCACGCAGGACTGAATGTTGGGATGAGAATGCTTCACTTCCTGTAGTGTTGTGATTGAAACCAAACATTACGCAATCACCAGGGAACATCTAACATGGAATGAAGGTACCACACTGGGCATCTTTTTTCAAAAGGTTTGCTTCCTGAAAATAAATTGGGGATTAAGATAGACAAATTCAAGCTGAACACAAAGATAATTTCAGATTTGCGGTACAATGTAGGAAGTTGGAGAAACATTAAATTAACTTTATTTGAATTTAGCATAATAATGCTGACACATTGCATTAGTTCAACTGACCAAAAATGTTATGCCACTGATTTTCATTTGTACTCAGCATCTGGTGCCTCTCTTGTTAGTGTCCAACAATAGTCAGTCAACACTGATGGAATCCAGTTACCCTGATACTTTGCTTTTCCATCGTTGCAATGTCCTGGTGAAACCTTTAACCGTGTTCGTCATTGACTATACCAAGATCAGCAGGGAAGAAGTTCAAGTGCGGATGCAGAAAATGAATTTTCAAAGACTTGTTGCATATCATGGTTTTGTAGGATTGAAGTAGTCTTAAAGTATGACAGGAAATCACAAAAATAGGTTCTATCTTTAAAAAACAGTACGTGATAGGATGGTTTTAAGGTGATTTTTGTGGTCAGCAGCCCAAAATCCATAAAATACACCTAAAAGTGTTCAGGAAGCAAAATCTCCATTGTCCTGTGTAATCAACAAAGCAGAAGAATGCTGCATTTCATAATGATATCATGTGTTTGAGATGATTGTCCTCCAACAACTACAACCTGTGTGCTGGGAATGACCACAGTTGTACATGCTTTCTCCCTGATTCTCAGTGAATTCAATTTGATGAGATCTCTATAATGTCGTACTTGTTCCGATGTTATGAAGTGGAACATTTGTGCTCGTCTCATCTCTTTTATTTACATTTAGACCTTGACAGTGAATAGGTATCATGCTGAATAATCCTAGCAACATCGAAAAAGAGCAATGAATAAAATAGCTTTGAGCGAACAGTTAACTGCACCTTCTATCACTGATAATAATTGTATGTAAACTGACAACTTGGTAACAGATGGATTGGATTGTCCTCCTTTTTGTGCAGAGGATTTATTTGTGCAATTTTACACTTGGATGAATGCCAGAGTCACAACTTGCTGGAATAGTTTGGTGAGTGGTGCAGCTCGCTTTAGATTAGAAGATATCTAAATAGCAACTGGATGTCAGTGTTTACAGCCTTCATTATAGCACGGTTAGTATAGTAGTTAGCATGACACTATATTCGCACCTCACTGACAAAAGACAAAGGAGGAAAAACCCAACACCCAACCCCAACTAACCAATTTTTCCTTGCAACCGCTGCAACCGTGCCTGCCTGTCCCACATCGGACTTGTCAGTCACCAACGAGCCTGCAGCACACGTGGACATACCCCTCCATAAATCTTCATCCGCGAAGCCAAGCCAAAGATATTCGCATTCAAATTCAGCAGTCTGTTAGGAGCTTGTACGTTCTCCCTGTTTCTGTGTGGGTTTCTCTGGGTGCTCCAGTTTCCTTTCACCCTCAAAAATGTACAAGGTTGTCCGTTAATTGTGTGTCATTGGGTCGCACGGGTTTAAATGGCTGGAATCGACTTCCACCGTGTTGTAAATTTTTTAAAATTTGAATCAAAAAATGTAAAATGTAAACCATTTCTTGACATGTAAAGTGAAAAATGTTAAGCTGTGATGTGGTGGACATCTGAAGGAGGCCGAGATGGGTCACCATTCATTTGCTGCTAAAGAAGGATACAAACTGTTAGGCCTCTACATTTGTACAAAAGTACCAGGATCTGTCTTAAATGGGTATATGGACACTCAGAGTTTTCTCCATCCAGTACTTAACTGGATGATCTGCTAGATATGCCAGTACTTAACTCTGTCAAAACATCAATGTCTTTCATTAAGATTCTGGAGAATAGCTGGTCTGTTAAAGTAATAAAGTACCTATTTTTCAACAAACAAGTTTACAGAGAGATGTTGATGTTCAGGATGGCTATACATTGATTACCTTTTTCTTCCTATGGAAGACCTGCTGAATTTCTCCAGCACCTTTTGTGTATTGCACTTGACCACAGTATCTATAGACTTAATTTATACAAAATTGACATTGAAAAATCAGCACTTCTAATGTGTCCTCTGAGAGCATCTCTCAGTCAACCTCTGTACAGTTCCTTCGTACTTCAACAGGGTAATTCTTGCCAGTTTTAGCTGCACTTTCTTGAAAGCGATGAACTTGCTTCAGGAGAACATTTTACAATATCCCTGAGGCAAGTTAAAATGTGATTTGTTGATTGTGTACTAATATCTTGGTGGACATGGGTGGTGCTCTTTTCAAAGAAATGACTTTCCAGTAATCTGCTGGAGGAACTCAATAGGTTGAACAGCATCAATAGGAGAAAAATGATGGTCAGTATTTCAGGATGGAACACTTCATCAAGGAATTTAGCTGCTTGATCTGCTGAGATCCTCTAGTCTAGCACATATTCCACCACCTGCAGCCTCCTGTGTCTACAGAATTGATTTTGTTTGGCACTGGCTGCAATTTTTGCTATTAGTTCTTTGAATTTGGACTAAAAATAGAAAATGTTAGAAACACTCAGCATGTGAGGCTGCATCTGTAGAAGGAGAAAGAGTTATTTCCTTTGAATCTGACCCCATCTCTGTCCTTGCGGGAAGAGGAATTTAGTGTCCTCGTCATTGAGTGCTGCTTGTACAAATTATTTTTCAATCCATGTCACTTGTTCTCTGACCCATTTGCAAAACATTTCTTTTTCAGCTGCAAATGTTACTTTCCAGAATAGCGGCAACTTCTAAACTACATTCACTATAATCACCCTCTCTGTCTTTTGCTAGGCAACTTCACAGCATGAGCTTCCAAATGTTGGCCATTACATTTTTGGAGAGCTGCACAGTTTTTTTGTGTCTGATTGCACTTTTCTAAACCTCCTTGTCTCAGGCATTCGTTGTTGCCTAAGGCCATATTTCTGGATTTCACATGCAATCCAATCTCTACACAATGTACCCAAGTAGCGGTGAAGTGTTACCTGTTGCCCATCCAAGATCTTGATGTATATGCATCTGGTGCATATTCCTTTCACAAAATCTACTTCATCTGGCATCATGTGTCTTGTCTTAAAGTGTACTTTATATCTGACCTGAAGTGTACTTTAAATTTGAATTGTTATTTCAATTCCTCACGCCATTCCTATACTGATGTGTCTGTCTGTCTGTCTTTAAATTCTCCACCCCATTCCTGTGCTGACATGTCTGTACATGGTCTCATGCACTGCCAGACAGAAGCACCATTCATACTTGCGTCCCACTAAATCAACCTTTTGATGCCCCGGGATAGGAATGGGGATTTGGCTTTTCACACTTGGCCATTCCTAATTGGGACACTGAATGCTTCCACACTTGCAAGGAGCCATCCCCGGGATTAGGACTGTTCTACCTTATACTGGTGACATCATGACATATCGAGCAAGGGTGGACCTGCCCTAAATCCTTATCAATATATTATGATCTTAAATTTGAACAAAATTAATTATGCCTAATTAAAACATAATTAAGCTTCATGAACAGCATTGTAATAGCTCGTCAGCCACTTCTGTTGTTGTGCCAACCTATATAAACATTTATAAGGGACCGTGGGAAAGTGCTAGCAATAAATAGCAATCGCAGACAATTTTTAAACAGCGTGGAGAGTTGGTAGCGCTGTAGTACGCAATTTGCACAGCATGGGAAAGTTGGTAGCACTATAGAATACAATGTATAAAGACCATGGGAAAAAGTGCTGGTGGACCTGCCCTCCCAGAATTCCATAGAGCAGACAAAGGGCTGTATGCTTGACTGCATGCACAGAGAACTCATGGAGGGGTTTCTCTGCTGCACGGTATTCTTGGAAATCAGGTCCGCCATTGCTTTTTTCCATGGTCTTTATAAATTGTACTATAGCGCTACCAACTTTCCCATGCTGTTTAAAAATTGTCCACTTTTGCTATTTATTTCCCCTCTTTCTCCCGCTGTGTCTTTATACCTTCATTTTAATCTTTTCTTCCTTTATATTCCTGCTTTCACACAAAAACTTGGGTCATCTCAATCCCACAATGCAATTGCCTATTCTACACTTGCCTGATTGCAATGCAGGTGTCTGCAGATGCTGGGGTTTGTACTAGGGGTTGAGGCCTTCAATCCCTGATGTGAGATGATGTCATCTGATGCCAGCATTGAGAAGATTTTCCTTTCACACTAGACACTTTAAAGGCCGATTTTCCATCAATTCTTGGGACCTTTTGCCAGTGTGAAAGGGTACTGAGACAACTCGCATATTGGAGGACCAACACCTCATCTGGGCACCCTCCAACTTGATGGCATTGGCAACAACTTCTCTGGGTTCCGTTACCATCCCCACCCCCCGACTTCCATCTATTCCTACCTCTTCTTTACTCTAGCTCTATCTCTCTCTCTTTCCTTTTCCCTCTGCATTCACAGAGCCACTCCCTCCCCCTATCAATCCTCACCTCTCCTCCATTTATCTGTTGGTCTGTGCTTCATCCCTTGCCCTTTCTTTCCTTCTCCCCAGCCTTTCAAATCAGGCACCTGGCTGATTTTAATCATGCATTGAAGAAGGCCTCAGGCCCGAAACATCAGTTATAAATCTTTACCTCCTATGAGTGCTGCAAGACCTTGCGAGTTCCTCCAACACTTGTGTTTCCATTTTAAATCTGGCCCACTCTCTGTCTCTGCATGGCTCAGAGTTTGATGAAGGGTCATCATTGCCCCAATGTATTCACTTTTTTTTTTCTCCGTAGATGCCCCGAGCTTTTGAGTATTTTCAGCATCTGTAATTTTAGTGCTTTTCAATCTCTGATCAGGGAGTCCTCCAATCTGCTCACCTGCAATTATCTGCTAACAGCCCAGATTCTATTAAGCAAGGATCAAAGGATTCAGCCTGTTCCCAGTTAAATAACCCACTGTATCATTTCTAGACAGATTGCAGAGTGCTTGTAATGCATCTAAAGCATTCTCCAGGGTCTCTTTTGAAGATTTTTGTGGTATGTTGCATTCTGTGTCTGTGTCCAATGATGTGTCACAGCATGTTTCCTTTAGACTGTTCTGGTTTATCTTGCATATCCAAGTCAAAGCACAATGTAAATTCTTTCGTTCACAGTCTTCATTCTTTAAGCAGGTGGCTTGCCTGGCAGTCTTTATTTTTTCTATAGTGTACTATCTCTCACACACACACACACACACACACACACACACACACACACACAGACACAGACACAGACACACACACACACACACAGACAGACAGACAGACAGACAGACAGACAGACAGACAGACAGACACACACACACACACACACTTGCAGGTATGGAGTTTATCTGTCATATAAAGTCCAAAAATCTGGACCACTCAAGTATCTGAACTTCTCATAAACTCTCAAACTTTTTAAATTTAGTGGGCTGCGTAAGTGCCACAGATACACAGACGTTGTGAAAATGAATGAACAAATATTTAAATTTTTTGCCCTTCGTTTATTAACAAAACTATTTTTCTTATTATATTACAATCAAAATTTACCTGTCATCACTTCTTTATTCTCCTTCAATTTGAATTTTAAAAGTATTGCCCGAGAATCCGGAAAACCCAACCCAATCACCGAGCTGTCCCAGTTTTAGGACTGTTACTGTCAAAAGGACATGCACTTCTGCCACCATAGTGGAAGGCAGTCATTGAGCTAAACTAATAAAAACACTTCAGTAAAGCAAAGAACATATGGATAGCAACAAACATTTTTTTCTTTGAGCCAACTTTCATGAAGGCAACCTTTTCAATATTCTCATTGCAACAACATACAAACAGGGTGCAGTTGGATATATGCTGCAATTCTTAAAGGAGTACATACCTCATTACATTTAACCCAGATTTCTGTTGGTCATATGCTGGTGGTTCTTCATCAGCACCTCATTCTAGATTCATTACCAGCTGCCCTACCATGCCCTCCATCATTCCTCATTGAACCACTGTTCAGTTTTCATCTTATGGTAAGGATAAAGTGAAGGATATACCATGGTAGGCAGCGATGGGATACAACACTGGGACTGCTGAATATCCACTGCCTCAAGACAACCCAGTTTTAAACAGCTGGATTGTTCTGAGTTCTCTTTCAGCACGGTATCCTATCAGTATTGTCAAAAATTCCAGGCAATCAAGGCATTTCTCTCCTTTCTGAATCCTTGTGAATTAAGAGGGTGAAATGTTTGGCCCTGCCTTTCACCAAGGTTCCAGATAGCTCCTTGCACTCACCATCCTATCATAAAGCCAGCAAATTACAACTCATACAAAACACTGAATGGAACCATACAGGCAAATAAGTAAAAACAAAAGCTAGGAGATGACTCACTCCAGCAGTTTCTGCCCCAGTTATCAGTTTCACAAACTATTGAGTAAACCATACATCCCCAGCATTTGTTTCCAAGAATAATTGCATCAAATTGTGCATCAGCTGCAAAGCTCTACTTTCCCATTCCACTTCCTGATACAGAACAATAATAAAAAAATCTGAAGGAACATTAATTAAAGGCAGCTTCTGGAAAGTGAGGAGTGATTGACTGTCACTTGCACTGAATTTGTTCACTGAAATTGAAATTGCTTAGAATGGATTTGAAACATGAAGAATAAATGTGATTTACTGACACATAAGAAAGGCTGTCAGAAATGAAAGAGCTAAATGCTGGAAAGTGTGACGACAAGCGTGAGCCACCGTGTCTTTGCATCCTCTTGGTTATGTGCAAATGGGCATTACATACCAGGCTGTAGATTAATTGGATGTAATTGGCCAGCACGGGTCTCAATGGCCAGATTCTACCATGTTGTAAATAACATTTAAATGTAAAATGCTGTCCCTATTTAAAATCAACTCAAGTTTAGGTCCAACTATTTTAAATATGGTAAAGAAAAGGAATCTGTGTCATTTGTTTTAAAATAAAAGTCCTAAAATCTGGACTGCTTGGGGGTGGGCTGGTCTGGATATTCCAGATTCTAAGGCAGTATTTTAAAATTCAAATTTAAGGAGAAATAAAGAAGAGATGAACATGCAAATTTTGATAATTTATTCATTAGCAAATACAAAATGCTTCTTTTATCAAAACGAGCAACATAAATTTTTTCACTACAAAAAAAGCGTGAAATGCTTGAAATTAGGTTTTAAAATGAACACTGTAAAAGAAAAATACAATATACAAATGAATTTCTTTGTGATAAGATCACCTGTATTAAGTGTGGTCGCTTGTTGCCACAGAAAAGCCTGCTAAATTAAAAAAGTTTGAGGGTCTGGATTCTCAGGTGGTCCAGATTTCTGCCATCTGGACTTTTGGCCTTCTACTGTATTTGTTTTAATATTGAAATGTTACATTTCATGTTCTTTCAAAGTCCAACTGGAACAATTTGAATAATTATTGGATCTTCCATTTTGAAGAAACATTATATAGTCAGTTCTTTTACAAATGTTGGTGTGAGTGTGCCACAGATAGTCTAACTCACGACATCTGCTGTTGATAGAAGCTGTTCATGGTGTCTGCAGATCTTCGTGTTTTACTTCTAAACATGGTGTCTGCAGATTTTCGTGTTTTTCCATTTGCTGTTGATATTTCCATTGCGAAAACCATTGCTGAAAGTCACTGAAGCAATGACGCAATGTTCAGCTTTCAAGAGCAATAATGAAGTATAGTCCAACCTGTAATCCTCAGTGTGCTTACAGGTACAATTGTGCATTCCTTGGGGAGGAAGCACATACGCATGAGATTTCAGGAATTCATGCAGCACACATCCTAACAGAGCTGGGCATTAATGCCCTGGAGAATGATGACAGACAAAGCTCGCAAATTTTATTTTTTTCTAAATTTAGACATACAACACAACAACAGGCCCTTTTGGCCCACAATCCCTCACTGCCCAAATCCATACATGTGACCAATTAACTTATTAACCCCGTACACCTTGGATGAGAGGAAACCGGAGAACCCATAAGAAACCCACATGGACATGGGAAGAACGTACAAACTCCTTGCAGACAATGGCCAATTTGAACCTGGGTTGTGAGTGCTATAATAGCATTGTGGTAACCACTTCACTAACCATACCGCCAATGTTATTGTTAATGAAAATTAGGTGAACTATTATCAAGAGCATTAATTGAATTTTACAAAATATGGCTTGCAACAGCAATAAATAATCCAGCTATTTCTGCAGGTTAATCTTGAAGTAGGTCATAATAATAATTCTCATCTTTGCTCTCTTGGATAAAGCCATGTGCATTATAAATACAAAAGAAAAAGGATCCAATCACAGTGGTTAATAATAACCTGTATATTGCTCCATTGTTGGAGAGGTAATGTTCTTGTTAATTAGTGATGTGTTGCCATGGTTATGTAGCTTGAGAAGAAACCAATGCCAAATGAGGCATTGGCTGGACTATAAATGGAATTTTGTTCACTTGGCAGGAATTTCCAACCCCATGGAATCTTTAGCAGGGCTCAGGATATGAGTAACATGCCATCCTACAGAATCCATTTATACAGATTCAGATTTATATTTTTGTTTTAATGTTTGAGTACATACATCACATACAACCCTGAGATTCCTTTTTCCTCCAGACACAGCAGAATTACCACCAATAGGTAGTGCAAAAAATAAACTATGTACAGTGTAAAATATGTAAACAAAGAACTGTAAACAGATAACAAATGTTATCAACCTAACTGTGCAATACAGAGAGAGCAAAAAGAAAATCAATAAACTGCACAATAAATGAGTCCCTGACTGAGTTTGTGGTGGAAGAGTCTGATGGTGGAGGAGGAGCAGCTGTTCCTGAACCTGGTGGTGCGAGTCTTGTGGCACCGACACCTCTTCCCTGATGGCAGCAGTGAGAACAGAGCGTGTGCCGGATGGTGTGGATCCACGATGATTGCTGCTGCTCTCCGATGGCAGCGTTCCTTGTAGACGTACTCAATAGTGGGGAGAGGTTTGCCTGGAGGTCTTTATGCTCAGTGGTATTGGTATCCCCAAACAAGACTGTGATGCAGCAAATCAACACACCACTGTATAATATCTGTGAGATTTATTGCACATCTCAAGTAGCCCTGGAGAAGATGGTGATGAAGTGGCTCCTTGGGAGGAAATGTAATTGCAAGTGTCTCAACAAAGTGATCTTCCAATCTGTCTCCCTCACTACGATTTGGGGCCCCAAACAATTCTTTCAAGTGAATCAATACTTCTGTGAATCTGGAGGTGTAATTTACTGCATCCTCTACTTCGGAGGACTAGATGCAGATTGGAAGATTGCTTCGTTGAGCACTTTGCTCTGTCCATGCAAAGGCAAGGACCTCCCAGTGGCCAACCACTTTAATTCCACACCCTTTTGCCACATTGATGTCTATCGTGTACTGTCAAGTTGAAGCCGCCTGCCATTTGGAGGAACAACCCCTAATATTCCGTCTCGTCAGTCTCCAACCAGACTGCTAACTTCTTCCCCTTTCTCTTTCTTTCCCTCATTCCCCTCCCTCCAACAGATTCACAGCCCCTTCTCTTCCTTCTTCTATCAGAGAGCTACCCTTCTTACCCTCCGCCCTCTCCCCATCACCTCAGCTTCCATCTCTTCTACCCCCACTTGCAGTTGCCAATTACCTCTAACCCATTAGCCTATGTCCCTCTGCCCTTCTCCACTTCCGACCCCTTCCCCCACCTTTTTATTCAGATGTCTGATTGATTTTCGGCACTCCTGAGGAAATGCTCCAGCCCGAAACACACAATCTACTGAGTTTCTCCAACACTTTTGTTTACTGCACTAGAGCCCGTCTGCAGATTTTCTTGTTTACTTTCCTTTGATGCCTATTGATTTTTGTCTTATCAGGCCTCCTTGATTTCATACTTTGTCAAATGCTACCTCGATACCATGAATGGACAGATGAATGTGTTGGATGGAGAGGGGATTTCAATTTCAGCATTACCATGTTATTTAAATCCATGCTCTGTGGCTAGCTATTTACAAACCACATTTCAGTTCTGTCAGCTTCTTAGTTTATCCATGGAAGGGACATATAAGGTTAAAGCTTTGAAACTGATTTTCGCCTCAGAAATAATGATGGGCACTGCACAATCCATTTTCTTTGTTTGAGGGATTTAATCCATCTCTTTTAAAGAGAATTTGACAGTTGCTGTAAGTGGGGAGATTGGAGGGTATCCTCACTTGCTGATTATGCTTTATACTGTTCAGAAAACCAGGCCAATTTGTGATGTTTGCACTAGACTCTGGTAACTGAAGTAGAAGGCCGTTCCAGGAGAATGCAAGTGAATGAAGTAGCTGTGTCTTTCTGGTAATGAGGCTCATCACACAGCTTCGTGGGGAAGTGGGTGGGGGGGGGAGGGAAGGGTTTTGGAGAAGAAGAAAGATTTCTTTTAACAAAAGATTTATCCATCAGCAAAGCTTCTCATTATGGTAATTGAAGTGCGCTGTCTTCATCTGCAAAGGGGAAGAATCTCAATCATCTGGATAATTAGCCACGACAGAACCTCTGGGAAGCGAGGCAGGTTTATGACAAATTGTACTGCTTCTGTCCCTGCAGGACGGCCTTTCCAGATATGGGGGAGGGGACCTCTTGTCAGAACACTGCACTGCTGAGGTGATCTTCATCCTTGTCATCAATCTGCTCCTTGCACCTCCTGGACCACTTTGCCAGATTTCATGCTGTCTTTTCACCTCCCAGCTCTTTAGCTTTCCATACACTATCTGGTCCTAAATTTTATCCCAGAGCATGAATCAATGATGTGAGGCCCAGAGGATGGTGAATCTGTGGAATTTGCTGACCATTGAAGCAGTGGAGGCAACCGCAATAAATATATTTAAGATATGGTTGGATACAGGGGTGCGGTGCAAATATTTTGGGTGCCAGAGCTCACCAAAAATGGTGACCAGGTGGTCTCACGAGGCCGCCATATTGTATTTGGCGTTATATAATTGACAGCGAACTGTAGGACGAGGAAGGTGGACGACCGGTCGTGAAAGAAACAGGTATGTCTGGAATAGTAAATAGATAAATAGCGCTCAGTGGGGGTGGGGGGGGAGTGGGGAGGAGGGGGAGTCCGCAGTGACAGGCATTTGTTTTTCCATGGTGCTTGCACTGGCAGAGCAGTTCCAGCTGCGTGGGGGATTATGGCTAACAAAGATGGCCAAGATGAGCGGGTCCGTGAGGTGCCAGAATGGTCCCAAAGCGGCCCCAAAATGACCCGATGAGGTGCCGGATGCCACTCCGGCAAGCTCCAGCAGAATTGCACCTCTAGTTGGATAGATTTTTACCAAGTAGGGGAATTAAGGGATATGAGAAAAAGGCAGGTAGGTGGAGACCAGCCATATCATTGGATGACCTATTCCTGCTCCTTTATGTTCTTACGTAAGACTGGGTCAGGGTGACAAATATCAGGCAGGCACCATGGAATATTAGATTCTGGGTGATTTTAAGTCCAGGGGCTCATAAACATTTCTCACCACTGGCTTCCAGCACTTCACTGGGAAGGTGGGTAGCTCCGACACAGGAGGCAATGTTTGTTGGTGGATTTGTTGGGAGAGGGAGTGCTGCGAGGGCAGATGTTTCAGCCATCAGGCCAGTGGTACCATTGAAGTGTCTCTGTTGGTAAGCAGTTAGTAAATTACTCCATTGTTAATTAGAAGATAGTAAATTAGTGAAAAATGTTTGTTGGGGTGTGTTGTAGGGTTCAGCTATGGGCTGAAAGAATGGACAGATGCCTCGGGAATTCCAAAAAAAAAGTCTGCCAGTCAGGCTGATCATTCCTGTTCTGAAGATTTGCCAAAAATATATAAGAAATTTTTGCCTAGAAATTATAATGGCCCCAAGATATTACTGCATTTGGCATCAATGGCAAATAAGGTTCCTTACAAAAAAAAATTACAAAATGAACTAAAAGTCTGAAATAATGTCAACATACTTTACAACTAGAAACCAATAGTAAGGTGAATCTTGCAGTTTCCAATATGGCCAGGTTTGAGTGTACACACTGTCAACGCTTGCAATACAGTGATAAGAGAAAGGCACATTCCCTAAGAGGACCAGGAGAGGCAGAGAGCTTGCAGATTCACGTCAAGGGACATGATGGAGGTCCTCAACAAAGATATTCAAGCCGACTAAAAAGCCCCATGCCAAGGTCAACCTGAACCATATGTAACTTCCTGTCGAAATTACAAAAAGTGCAAAACTTGTCCCTACATCTCCTTCACCTCCATCCTGGGCCACAAACAGACTTTCCAGATAAGGTAGTGCTTTCCACATACCAGTAAATTGCCCAACCTAATCTATTGCATTCAGTGTACCCTCCTCTACATCAGTGAGTTGAAACATAGATTGGGTGAGCGCTTTGCCAAGCATCTTATGCTCTATCTGTGGATCTAAACTTGAGCTTCTTCAGCCAACCATTTTAACTCCCAAATCACTCCTACACAGATATATCTGTCCTCAGCTTCAACCCTTGCCAGGGTGAGGCCAAATGTAAACCTGAGGAACACTACATCATATTCCTCCTGGACAGTCTTAAACCTCACGGCATGAACATTGAATTTTTTTCTAATTTTATGTGACCCCCCAATTCCATCTGGTTCTACTATTTCCCTCTGTAATTATTTTTTTCCTGTAATTATTTTTTCCCCTTCTCTAACTTTTATTTCTGCCCCTCTCCATCCCTTGAACCTTCTGTCCAAGTCCCTATCAACTTTAGGTTTCTCCTCCAGCCTCTTTCCTCATTTATACACATCATATCATCCCCTTCCCATTTGTCCCAAGTGTAGACCCGAAACCCAGCAGGTTGTGTGTCCTGCGACGCCCCTCCAGCAATTCTTTGCTCAAGATTTCAGTATCTTCAGTTTTTGTGTTCCTCCATAGGAACAGGACTGGCACAAATTGTTCCATCTCTCTCTCTCTCTCTCAAATATGTCCTCACGAGATAATGACATGACGTGTTTTCTCTCTCACACACACACACAAAACAGATTATGAAAGAGAAGAGCAATCTCTCAAGTGATGGGAGATGGCATGAACATTGAAATCCATCATTTGATTCGAGCCCTGTTACATTCTGTTTGGGCACAACTGATCAATGCTTGTTAATCCAGGTCTCTTGCATTGAAAGCAGAGATGGAAAAGTTCAGCCAGGGCTCATGTAAATAAGTTTCAACAAAAAAAAGAAGGGAATTTCTGACATAAAGAAGAGAGATAAATGCAGGTGGTCTCGCTCCAGGACAAACATCCAAGAAGTTGGATATCAGTCATTCTGGGCATGAAATTTTGCAGCAAGATTGTGTTTAACTCAAAACTTTCATGAAAGGAATCATCCAATTGTTCTGTAAAGCAGCTTTTTATGGCATTTACACGTAGAAATTGATCAAGCTCATATCCCAGCCTGGGAGCTTATAAGTATGTTTAAAAACAGACATTAAGTTCTTGGGAGTCACTACATCAGAGTATCTTTCCTGGACCCAACACACTAATGGCATTGTGAAGAAAGTACACCAGCTCATCAATTTCCTCAGGAGTTTGTGAAGATTTGGTATGACATCAGAAACCTTAGTAATTTTCTACACATGTGGTGGAAAGTGCATCACAGACTGGTATGGGGACACCAATACCCCTGAGCCCTCCAAAGGTAGTGGAGACAGCCCAAGAAATTACAGGCATAACCCTCCCCACCATTGAGAACATCTACAGGGAACACTGCCGTCAGAGTGCAGCAACAATCATCTAGAATCCACATCACCCAGCACTCACTCTGTTCTCGCTGCTGCCATCTGGAAAGAGGTATAGGTGCCACAAGACTCACATCAGCAGGTTCAAGATCAGTGGTTACCCCTCAATGCAAACTCTTACTTTTGCACTTTATTTAATTTTTTTATTCAGTCAGTTTGTTTACATTCATTATCTATTTACAGTTTTTTAATTGTGTGCATGTGTACATTGTGTAGTTTTTTTTTCTTTGCACCACAAATAAGCCTCACCTGCAGTAAAAAAAATCTCAGGGTTGTATAAGGCTGGAAAGGGGTACTGATGGTAATGATCAGCCATGATCTAAAATGGCGGTGCTGGCCCGACAGGCCAAATGGCCTACTCCAGCTCCTATTGTCTATTGTCTATTGTCTATTGTCATATATGTACTCTGGCAATAAATCTAAAATCTGAGACTGCAGGATGCACTGGGACAGTTTGCATGACACAAATCGAAAAGAGCTGGAATTAAGTTTATGGGAGTTGGGCCAAAGGGCTTGTTCTGTGCTTTATGACCCAATGATTCTATGGCTCTATGCATTTCCTTCTCTGATCCTACAGTCAGCAAATCATTGCCTAGTTAGAGTCCCTTTAAATAATAAGAAAGGGAATGGGCTAACTCCATGAACTCCGACTAAAATCAGAATGGGGAGAAAAGGGAGTACAAATTTGCTGCCAGAAAAATGTCCGAAGAACCAGCAGGCTGAAAGTACCAGGCTCAATTTTTCAATTGTTGCAATTTTGCCAACGTAGATAATACCACCCCCTCTAGGTAAGATTTTTAAAAATGGATTGCATATTTTCTGGATAATTAAATTATCTTATGGTCAGAGTTACGGCCATGTTATCCTTTACAGACACCTACCTCAGTGCAGTGCACCTGAGGCCATACCTGGGCATATGGACAGTCTTATGGTATCTTTAGTTACACCTTTGCCACTAAAATTAAGCCCCCCTCTTTTTTGGTAGTTCGGATCATTTCTATGACTTTAGACTGGTTAAAACTGTACAAATGGGATTGCAATGGGAGAAATAGCATGACAGTGGATTTGGAGGGTTTTATGGAGACAGTAGAGATGGTACTTTTCCAGTGCTTTTAGGTGACCGGTTTCTCTGGAACATGCAGGTTTGGGCTCTTGGAATTCAAACACTCTTTTTCTTTTCTCAGCCAATGTTCTTTCATTCGCTGACTGATATGAGTTACGAGTTACCGTCATAAAAAGCAAGGCACCTTCTTCAGTAACTACAGTACTGGGCAACTGCCCCAACCAACTTTAATTGAGCTTTGCAGATGGTTCAACATGTTTGCCAAGAAGGGAGTTTTTTGTTTTCATGTACCAAATCTCCAACATTATGTTGCAGCTGGCACTATGTTTGGGTCATGTAATTTTCAGAATAATAAATGATCTCCAAGGTCCTTCTGTTAGAGAAATGAGCAGTGATAGAGCCATTAAATGTCAAGGGATAACTGGGGCATAAAGGATATTTTCAGACACCACTATGTGCAGCACCAACTTGACACTAATTCTTCCAAGTGGAAATGGTATATTTCACTCTGAAGCTTTGCTCAAAGTCCCTTACGTGAATCTCAACACTTTAAGGCATGGCCCTGCCAGAATATCAAAGAGAGTTTCTCCTCAGCACCATCTACTGCTTTCCTCTCTCCCCTGCTGTTGTGTCTGGGGAAACACTGTGCCCATGTAATGGTCAGAATATGAAACCTGAGTTTACATTGGAGGTGGGAGACCGTCTTCAGAAAATTTAACAGGCCCCACTCCACCACACCCAGGTGATCTTGAGAGCTGAATATCATCTTGAGAACTGTGATTCTCTTCACTATGTTCAATATGGCCCAATGGCTGTGCTTGTAATAGAGAAGCATGGAATGATGTAAGGAACAGTGGGATGGCTTAGAACAAAGATATTTGAGTCTCTGGAGTGTGAAGAGGTTGTGTTCACGCACTCGCCTTTGGGGATTATTCTCTTTGCAGTGGATGAAGATCTATCAGTTCAAATGTGGAAAATAGAGTGGTGCTCAAACAAGATCTATCGTCTCTTGAGAAGGAGTGTAATTTTTCTCTTCCAGAGTGCTGTATCCATAAAATCACATTTGTAGTAATGAGCTACAGTCTATGAACTGGGGAAGCTAAGAAGTTCAGGGCCAAGGTAATCTTTAATTCTGTGGGCATTGCAAACCAGGCATAGGTGTGCAGGTGGAGCTCTACCTTTGGAAAGTTACAGTGAAACCCAGTCACCAATGACGAAGAAAATCTTGGGCTTAGGCCACACTTGAAGAATTCATTGCAGTTCTACTCATCACAACACAGGAAGAACATGGTTAAGCTAGAAAGACTCAGAAGGATGTTGCTGGGATTGGAGGTCTTAAATTATAAGGAGAGATTGGATGGACACTGTATGTTATGCTTGTAACAAAAGGTGGCCATTCCAAAGGAGGTAACACATGGATTGACAAAGCATATGTGTGCTTTATATTTATTGTGCATTCCAGGCAATGATGCACATGATTGAAAGTGCTATTATGTTTTCTTGCCTCTCCATTTTTTTTTGCTAAATAGGAAGATTGAATAATTGGACAAAAAAAAACAGACAAATGGGGTTTACTGTGAGGAATTGGTAGGTCATAGAGTTTAGTAAGAGGAACCAAGAGGTGAATTTATCATTATTATTAAATAGTGAGAGGTTCAGCAGGCAAGTTGAACAAGTAATATTGGAAGCAGTCCAAAAGGAAATTCACCGTCTAATTCCTGAGATAATAGGTTATCTGATCAAGAGTTAGAGATTAGAAGAATGAACAATGACCTTATTCAAACATATGAAATCCTATGGAGGTTTGACAGGGTAGATGTTAAGATCAGAAGAAATGGTAGATGTAGGTTTGATTCCAACACAAGAGAAATTTGGATAGGTACATGAATGGGAGGGCAGCAGGGCTACAGTCCAGGTGCTGGTCAATAGGATATTAGAATAATAGTTCAGCACAGACTAGATGGGTCAAAGGGCCTGTTTCTGTGTTTCTATGTTTTCACTAGTGAAAGATTCATGAATAAGGAGACATAGCTAGAATTTTTTTTCAATGGGTAGTGAATCTCTGAAATTCTCTGACCGTAAGGATGAAGAATGGCCTTGTGATTAAATATACTTAAGATGGAAACGGATCTTTGAAAGATCAAAGAATTGAAGGTCATGGGGAACTGGCAGAGAAGAGACGGTGAGGCCAGTATAGATTAGCAATGACCATATCAATTGTCGGGGCAGGTTTGAGGAGAGAAATGGCTATCTGCTTGTGTTATATAACTTTTAAAAAACTTAATTGTATTTTGCGATCAATTTTCCCCCATAAGTCAGTCACAGTGCACATAAAATATGTGCTGGTGTTTGAACTTTCAGTCTGTGAATTGTAATAGAGACAAACATAGCTGAGGCACACTAAGTTTTACTTTCAAGTTCCTACTATATCTTTCTAATTCAGAGCCATGCTAAATAACAATGTTTACTCGAATGCAGTGATCTTTGCAGTTCTTGCCGATTTTCGCATCACCGCTGTACTGCTGATCTTCACAGAGAATAAAAGGGAATTGTGTTTGTTGCCAAGATAATTATACATTGTTAAATATTTAATATGTAATGTTTTTTGAAATCTATTGGATTTTGAAAGAGTCCTGAGTAATGGAAAACTAGGAAATCGGCAGAGAAATGTCAAGAGTAAAAAGAATTACTGTAAAAGAACAGACTGTAAGGCACCAATGAAAATCTCTTTCCATTGATTTTTATTGGACAATTCACAACTCAAATCCAGCATTAAAGGAAACTCAAACCTATAAAGCAATTTAAAATAAACAAGCTGAGGAAACCAGCCAGCAGGTGAACAGGAACACAATATGAAGTGACAAGTATTGAGAACTCACATAATTGATGACAGATAAACTGTAAAATACAGCAAAGTTGTGCTGACCTATATAAACCTACTCAACAAACTAAACCTTCCCTACCTTACACTCATAACCCTAATTTTTCTTGAATCTAAGTATCTTTTAAATGTTCCCATTGTACCAGCCTCCACCACTCCAGGTACCCACTGCTCTCTGGGTAAAAATAAAATCACCCCTGACATCTCCCCTGAACGTTTCTTCCTGCACTATGTCCTCTGGTGTTTACTACTCTTGCCCCAGGAAAAAGGTGCTGACTGACCATCCTATTAATGCCTCTCATAGTCATCTCTCATTCTTCTTTACTTCAAAGAAAAAAGCCCAAGGTTTGTTAACCTTGTCTCTGTTAACCTTTCCTGACGAATTTGTCTAAGAGAAGTGTATCCACCTGCAGATCCTGACAAATGAAGCTAAGGAATTAGAGCTGGAGTTGAATGAATTCTGGATCATTTGTGAGGCGGGGGGGGGGGGGTGATAGACAGGAGTTACAAGGCTGCTATCACCCGTAGAAAGCAGGAGGGTTGCTGGGTGACAGTCGGGAGAGCTAAAGGGAACAGTCAGGTATTACAGGGTACCCCTGTGGCCGTTCCCCTCAATAACAAGTATGTCATTTTGGAAAATGTTGGGGGAAGACTATCTACCTGGACAAGACACAGTGATCAGGTCTCTGGCACGGAGTCTTGGTTCTGTGGTTAAAAAGGAAATTGGAGAAAGGATAAGTTGTTTTCAGGCAAAGATGTGCGAGTAAGTGGAAATCCTTCAAAGGTGAAATGTTGAGAGAACAGAGTTTGGATGTTCTTGTCAGGATTAAAGGCAAAGTTGGCCGGCATAGGGAACCTTGGTTTTTGAGGGATATTGGAGATCTGGTTCGGAAGGTGTATAGCAGGCATAGGCAACATGGAAAAAATTAGGTACTTGAGGAGTATAAATAATGCAAGAAAAACCTCAAGAAAGAAATCAGGAAGACTAAAAGAAGACATGAGGTTGTTTTGGCAGAAAATGTGAAGGAAAATTCGAAGAGGTATATCAAGAGCAAAGGATAGTAAGGGACAAAATTGGTCTCCTTGAGATCAGAGTGGTCAGCTTTGTATGAAACCAAAAGAGATGGGGAAAGATTTTAATTTTTTTTTCATCAGTATTCACTCAGGCAACTGGCACAGAGTTGAGGGAAGTAAGGAAAACAAATAGAGAGGTCATGGAACATATTGAAGCAAATAAGGGTGGATAAATCCTTAGGGCTTGAAGGACCTTGAGGGAGGCTAGTTTAGAAATTGCAGGGGCTCTGGCAGAAATATTTAAAATGTCCTGAGCCACAGGTGTGGTGCTGAAGGACTTGAGGGTAGCTCACATTGTTCCATCATTTAAAAAAGGCTACGAAAGTAACCCTGGAACTTATGGGCCAGTGACCCGGATGTCAGTAGTAGGTAAATTATTGGAAGGAGTTCTAACAGATCGGACATACAATAATTTGGTTAGCCATGGACTGATTAGGGATAGTCAACATGGGTTTGTATGTGATAGGTCATGTTTAACCAATCTAATAAAGTCTTTTGAGGAAGTTACCAAGAAAGATGAGGAAGTTGCCCACATGTGCTTTAGTAAGGCCTTTGACTAGGTCCCACATGGGAGGTTAATCAGGAAGGTTCAAATATTTGGTATTCTTGGTAAAGTAGAGAACTGGATTTGACAATGGCTGGATGGGAGGAGCCAGAGAGTAGTGGTGAATGATTGCTTCTCAGGCTGGAGGTCTGTGAATAGTGGTGTGCCTCAGGGATCGATGCTGGGACCATTGTTTATCATCTATATGAATGATTTGGATGATAATGTGATCAAATGGATCAGCAAGTTTGCAGATTACACTAAGATAGGAGGCGAAGAAAGTTTTCAAAGCTTGCAGAGGACTAGGTGGGAAAATGGGCTGAAAAATGGCAGATGGAATTTAATAAGACAAGTGTGAGGTTTTACATTTTGAAACGACAAACCAAGAAAGAAAATACACGGTAAATGGTTGGGCACTGAGAAGTATTCTACTGAGGGGTAGAATAGTTTATGTAACACCTCACCAGCTACAATTGAGAGATGCATAAACTGAAGGGTTAAATTTAACACAAAATTTATTAACCAATTAACAATAGAATTACCTTAATAAACTTAATCCCTTTATGGCAACTCTACATTAACAACAGATATTTATAAGGTGTATGTGGAAAAAACCCAGACCACAGACCAAGCTCAAAATGCCCCAAAATTCCCAAAACCTCAACCCTCCACTCTCACCACAGTCCAGGGCCCTAAACAGGCCTTTCATGTGAAGCAACACTTTGCTTGTGTATCTTTAGGATTGATTTACTGCATCCAGTGCTCCCTTAGTGGATTTCTCCACATCAGAGAGACTGTGCACAGACAGGGAGATCACTTCGCTGAGCACTCTATCCGCACCAGTGACAAGGACCTCTCAGTGGCCAACCATTTTAGTTCTGAACCCACTCCTATACTCAGATGTCTATCCATGGCCTCATGTACTATGCCATCTAGACCAACTATAAATTGGAGGATCCACACCTGATTTTCCATCTGGGCATTCCCTGACAGATGGCGTTAACACAGACATTTCTGGTTTCTGCTAACCTGCTCTCTCTTTCTTCCCCCCTTCCCTTCCTCCTGTCTTCTTTCCATCAACTCTCCACTCCCTTCCATCTCTATTCATCTAGCCATCCCCACCCCCACCCCCAATTGCATCTGTGCCCTCCCCTCCCTTCTCCACCTATTACCTCCTGCCCTCGCTACCATGCTCCTCTCCTCTTACCTTTTTATTCGGACACCAACCAACATTTTTCCATACCTTGATGAAGGGTTCAAGCCCAAAACGTTGGTTATGTATTTTGATATTTGCTATATAAAGGACCCTGTTTGACCTGCTGAGTTTCTCCAGCATTGTGTTTTTACTGTCCCTCAGAATCCTCTCCAATATTTCACCCAACACTGATATAAGGCTCACTGGTCTATAATTCCAAGGAATCTCCCTATTACTTTTATTAAGCAAGGGGACCATATTCACCATTCTCCAATCCTACAGCACCTCTCCTGTGGCCAGGAGGATCCAAAGATTATTGCCAAGTCCCCAACAATTTCTTCTCTTGCTTCCTGTCGTAACCTATGGCATATCTCATCTGGTTCCAGGGACTTATCATTCCTGATGTTTTGGAGACCCAGCACTTCCACTTTCTTAATCTCAACATGGTCCAGCACATAAGCCTGTTCTATTCTGACCTCACCTTGTCAAGGTCCCTCTTTCTGGTGAAGACTGAAGCAAAGTATTCATGTAGGACCTCCCTTACCTTCCCTGCCTCCAAGCACATGCTACCTCCTTATCCTTAAGTAGCCCCACTTTCACTCTTGTCATCCTTCTGCTCTTCACATTTGCATAGAACCCTTAGCATTCTCCTTAATCCTACAGGCCAGGGCCTTCTCATATCCCCTTCAAGACCTTTCTTGTTCCTTCCTAGCTACCATATAATTCTCATTAGCCCTTCCTGTCCTTTGCTTCATAACCTCTGTGTGGTTCCTTTTTCCTCTTAACTAGCTGCCTCACCTGTTCTTTTAATCTACAGTTCCCTTCTATAGGTTTCCCCGCTATCCAAAAGTAGAGCATTCCTATGAAACCTTTTGTAAGCTGAAATGGCATAAAGCCAAGAAGCAATTACCATTAATTTATATGAGAAAAAGTTTTGAGCGTTCCCAGACTCCAAAAAAATTACTATTACTGGCTGTCTAAAAGAGACCACTTTGCTACTAGCAGAACCAATAATAACTTCAGCAACTTTCAAGATTCTTTCTCTCTGTGTGTAAATAGTACGAATGGTGAATGCAGGCAAGTTCAACACATGCACAATGTCTTTATTTCATTCACCATAATCAAAATGCTTAACTTCATCAAGTTTTACGCTAAGCGTAACATCCTTACGAGCTCTCTTAGGCTTTTCTGATACCTTAGGACATATCTTGCTAAAGGATGCACAAAATAAATCGAGATAAAGCGCAGATGTTCACAGATGCAGTTCAAAACTATGATGGCTTGATGCTGAGTGTAATTCCCGGGCAAGGAGCTTGGCAGCGCCACTCTTGCTGCTTTGGGCACACGCTGCCTCTATAATGGTTCGCTGCAAAATAAAAGCTGAATGCTATTTTTGCTTTTCGCCTTTTATTCGTAAAAGCAAAAGTCCTCCGGATTTCTTTTGGTTAGTGAAACAGGCACTAATATAGGTCTTTTGTAAAGGTGAAGTGGCATAAAGCAAACTTTCGAAAAGCAGAGGATACCATCTTTTCCTGTCTCAATGGACAAACTTATCCAGAACCCCACACAAGTGGTCTCTAAACATCCTCCACATTACTTTTGCTCTCCCCCACCCACCCCTGAGAACATCTATACCCAATTAACACTCCCTAGTTCCTGCCTCATCCCATCATAATTGCCCTTTCCCCAATTAATCACTTTGCCATTTGACCTACTCTTAGAATTGTCCATAGTTACGTTAAAGGTCAGGGAGATGTAGTCACTTTCACTGAAATGCTCCCCCACCAAGAGGTCTGTCACCTGATCAGTTTCATTGCCAAGAATTAGATCCAGTATGGCCTCTCCTCTCGTCAACTGGTCCACATATTGTGTCAGAAATCCTTCTTGGACATACTTGACAAATTCTGCCCAATCCACCCCTCTTTCAGTAAGAAGGTACCAGTCAATATTTGGGAAGTTGAAGACTCCCATAACTACATCCTTGCTATTTCTGCAGCATTCCAAAATCTGCTCAATGTCATGAGGGCTATTCGGGGGCCTATCGTCTTCTCCTAACCCAGTAATCGCTCCCTTCCTGCTTCTGACTGCCCACCTACACTGACTCAGAAGACGATCCCTCCACAATTTCCTCCCTTTCTGGAACTATGATGCTATTCCTGATTAATAATGCTACTTCCCACCCCCATCCATCTTTTTTACCTCCCATCCTAACCCTTTTAAAACATCTAAACCCTGGTACTGCATCAGCTAAGTCTCTGAAAGGGCCATAATATCATAATTCCATATACTGATCCATAAACTCATCTGGCTTATTCCTAATACTTCTTGCATTTAAATAAACATATTTAAATGATGGAACAATGTGAGCTACCCTCAAGTACTTCCTCACAAGCTCACAACATATTGCATCCACCTTCCACCATCAGCTCTATTCTCTGACCTCTCACTCATCCCCTTGCCAAATTAGTTTAAACCCTTTCCCCAACAGCTCCAGCAAACCTGCCTGACAGGATATTGACCCCCCACTGGTTCGGGAGCAAACCTGTCCTTTTTGTACAGGTCATATCTTCCCCAGAAAAACTCCCAATGTTCATGAATCTGAATTCCTATCCTCTGCATCAACTTTTCAGCTACACATTCATCTGCCATAACTTCCTATTCCTGCCCTCACTGGCACGTGGCACATCCTGAGATTACCACCCTTGAGGTCCTGCTTTTTAGCTTCTTTCCAAACTCTCTACGTTCCCTCTTCACGAACTCATCCCTTTTCCTATCTATGCCATTGGTATCAATGTCGACCACATCATCTGTCTTCTCACCCATCCACTTGAGAATGCTGTAAACTTGATTTGAGGCATCTCTGATTTTGGCAACTGGGAGGTAACATACCAGTAGTCTCCATCTTGTGCACAGAACCTCCTATCTGCTCTCCTAACTACTGAATCCCCTATCACTGCAGCTCTCCTCTCTTTTTCCCTTCTGTGTTGAAGCGCCAGACCTTGTGCCACAGATCTGACTACTATTACCATTATGTGGAAGAACCATATTTATTCCCACCAAGGATGATCCAACTGTTGTGTAGGCTGTTGAGAATTGAATTGTTTATTGCCACATGTACTAAGATACAATGAAAAGCTTTGTTTTGTCTGCTGCTGAGGCAGTCAATCCATACTTAAGTACAGCAGGTATGCAATAATAAAACAAAAGCTCAGAGTGTAATGTCATCAGTCAAAGTGTGAAAGGTATAGTGTTGTGAAGTTAAAGTGCAGGGTATAGAGAAAAGTAGTTAAAAGCGCAAAGACATCATCTTTTACCAATGAGAGGTCCATTTAAGAGTCTCATAATAGTAGGAAAGAAAATATCCTTGAATCTGGAGGTTCATGTTTCTCGATGGAAAGGGAAAAGAGAGTATGACAGGCTGGGCTGGGTCCTTCAATAGGTTGGCAGCTTTCTTAAGACAGCAGGAGGGAAATATGGAGTTGGTGGAGGAGAGGCTTGTTTGTAGGATGCCTGAGCTGCCTTCACAACTCTGCTTGGGTGATAACCTGAGCTATGTCCTCAACTCAGGAAAAGTCGACTTTTTTTTTCCAAATGACAATAATTTTTGAATTTAACATCATTTATTCTTCATCCTCCATTGCTATAGTTGCATTTTATTTGGCATTAAGCATTTACACTGACCAGCACCCAGTCCATACCCCTCTAGTCCCCTCCTATCCATGTAACGATCCAGTCTTTCCTTAAATGTAACCAATGATCCCGCCTCGACCACGTCTGCCGGAAGCTCATTCCACATCCCCACCACCATCTGTGTAAAGAAATTTCCCCTCATGTTCCCCTTATAATTTTCCCCCTTCAATCTTAAACCATGTCCTCTAGTTTGAATCTCCCCCTTTCTTAATTGAAAAAGCCTATCTACATTTACTCTGTCTGTCCCTTTTAAAATCTTAAACACCTCTATCAAGTCCCCTCAATCTTCTACGCTCCAGAGAAAAAAGCCCCAGTCTGCACAACCTTTCCCTGTAACTCAGACCCTGAAATCCTGTCAACATTCTCGTGAACCTTCTCTGCACTCTCTCTATTTTGTTTATATCTTTCCTATAATTTGGTGACCAAAACTGTACACAGTACTCCAAATTTGGCCTCACCAATGCCTTGTACAATTTCATCATAACCTCCCTACACTTGAATTCAATACTCCGATTTATGAAGGCCAACATTCCAAATGCCTTCTTCACCACACCATCTACCTGAGTATCAGCCTTGAGGGTACTATTTACCATAACTCCTAAATCCCTTTGTTGCTCTACACTCCTCAATTGTCTACCATTCAATGTATATGACCTATTTAAATTTGCCTTTCCAAAATGTAGCACCTCACATTTATCTGTATTAAATTCCATCAGCCATTTCTCAGCCCACACCTCCAGCCTTCCTAAATCACCTTTCAATCTACGGTAATCTACCTCACTGTCCACAACACCACCAATCTTTGTGTCATCCGCAAACTTGCTTATCCAATTCTCTACCCCTACATCCAGATCGTTAATATATATAACAAATAATAGTGGACCCAGGACCAAACCCTGAGGAACTCCACTAGTCACCGGCCTCCAATTGGACAAACAATTTTCTACCACTACTCTCTGACACCTTCCATCCAACCACTGCTGAATCCATTTCACTACCTCCTTATTTATACCTAATGCCTCCACCTTTTTTCCTAACCTCCTGTGGGGAACTTTGCCAAAAGCTTTACTAAAGTCCAAATAGACAACATCCACAGCTTTCCCTTCATCAACCTTTTTTGTAACCCCCTCGAAGAACTCAATCAGGTTTGTCAAGCATGATCTACCCCTGACAAAACCATGCTGATTACTCTCTATCAATCCCTGTACCTCCAAAAATTTGTAAATAGCATCCCTCAGAATACTTTCCATCAACTTGCCCACCACAGACGTCAGACTTACAGGCCTATAATTCCCAGGTTTGCATTTGGACCCTTTCTTAAACAAAGGAACCACATGCTCCACCCTCCAATCCTTTGGTACCACCCCCGTGGCCAGTGACATCCTAAATATCTCTGTTAATGGCCCCACTAACTGTCCACTAGCCTCCCTGAGTGTCCTAGGGAATATTTTGTCCAGTCCAGGAGATTTATCCACCTTTATCTTTTTTAACACAGCCATCACTACCTCCTCGGTTATCCTTATATGCTTCATGACCTCCCCACTATTTTTCTTTACTTCAACTGGTTCAACATTTTTTTCCCTAGTGAATACTGAGGCAAAGAAATCATTCAAAATTTCCCCCATTTCCTCAGACTTCTCACTCAGCCTACCCTCGCTATCTACAAGGGGTCCAATTTTATCTCTCACTAATCTTTTACTTTTAATGTACTTATAGAAACCCTTTGGATTTATTTTTACTCTGTCAGCCAAAGCCTCTTCATGCCTTTTTTTGGCCTTTCTAATTTCTTTCTTAAGATTCCTTCTACACTCCTTGTAGACCTCCTTCAACTTCTCAGCTCCCTGCTCTTTATACCTCTTGTACACCTCCCTTTTTCTCCTAACCAAATTTCCAATATTCCTCGAAAACCAAGCCTCCCTATGACTTCCAGCCTTCCCTTTGATCCAGACTGGGACATAACTACTCTGTACCCTCAAAATTTCTTTTTTGAATATCCTCCATTTTTCATTAACATCCTTACCTGAAAATATCCTGTCCCACTCAATACTCCCCAAATCCCTTCTTCTTCCTTCGAAATTTGCTCTTTTCCAATCCAGAACCTCAACTTTAGGCCTCTCCTTGCTCTTCCTTAAAACTACCCTAAAACTAACAGAATTATGATCACTAGACCCAATTGGTTCTCCAACATTAATGTCTGCTACCTGACCTAGCTCGTTCCCTAACAGGAGATCCAATATTACACCATCCCGAGTCGGTTCTTCTACTAACTGATTTAGAAAACAATCTAAAAATAAAGTGGTTTCAACAAATTACCAGCATAATTTTGCTGGGGTTGACCAAAATCTTTGGAAAATTATAAAATCTTTATAGAAATTTCTGACCAGCTTCATAAAGAACTAAATTAGTTTAGGGCACAGCCTTGACATGGAATCCAGTGAACAGAATTTGTATGCCAATTCCTGATGGGTAATACTGAGTTCCTTCAGCAAGAAGAGATTCTATGAAATTTAACCTTTTGAAACCATGTTATAGTTTTTTGTAAAGATTTGGAGATTGGCTTATCTTGGTGGTGTCCATCTATATTTTCTGTGGTATTTTGGGTCCAGTTATCTGCAGAATTCATTGTATTCCAAAACAATGATATGTCCTCCATTTTCCAACAACAGTCTAGTTCATATTTTGGTTGCTGGAAATAAACTGCATAAATGGGAATTTATTCAATGTTTTTAAAAATGGTATAGAATTTCAAGAGGATATCAATTCAGCTGCAGAGGAGAAAGGCAAGATGGGCCGACATTTACTCACCTGTGCTATTGTTCGATCACTTCAGAGGGGCCCAGTTTTAGCATCTTACTTTAAGAATCAAAGCTGTTAAGCAGCTTCACCATTTGTGGAAGCTGCTTTTAATATGGAGGAATGACATTCCCTAGAGGATGAAATTTGTTGATGTATGTCACTGGATCTTTCCAAGTAATTTCCAGTTGTTGTTTTTGTTTCCTCATCCACTTGGAATGCTGTTTTTAATTTCCACTGACAGGCCAAATACTAATGTTTCAGAAAGGGTTAAAATTTGCAAGCAATTCTATATGAAACTTTCTCGATGTTGTTTATCATATTTCTATGTAGTCTCCTTGCAACATCTTCCAGCCAAGGTTACAACTGGATTCTCGGCCATGTTAGAGATTGCATATTCTAGTTTTTTAGTTCTTTAGTTCTGTGAAGTGGACGGATCAGAGTGGTTTCTATTGACTGTCTAACACCGTTTTAATGGCTTGTAAGCTTGTATAGCAATAACATTAACAATATTTTATATTGTTTAATAAACTTTGTGGGAAAATTAACTCAACTTTAGTACAAATTTGTTTGAATGTGTCAAAGCCAACAACAATATTTTCTGATCCTCCAAGCAACTATAAAGGAAAGTAGTCACTATGATTTAAGTCAATAGAAACAGAATTTAGTCAATACAAATTGTCTTAAGTCACTACGAAGTTAGAAATTGGATTTGGAATTTGAATTGGATCGATTGGCCTCTGTTTAGAGCATTTTGAACAGAAGGAGGCACAATTGTCACCAGCGTCATCAAGGCAATTGAAGAAGCAGTAAGCCTTACATAATGATTACTTCTGTGTGTCCATTGCAAGTTAGAACACAGTTTGGAGAAACAGCCACTTGTCCTTTGAGGACTGTTTTGGTTTTAGAGTTATTGTTGTGTAAGTTTGATGCCTGAGTGTGACGGTCGGTGGATGGATAAGGAGAATATGGCAGCCGTTGTGGAAGCTGCTGTTCCTGAGGAGCTATGTGACAAGGAAATGAAGGTCAAGGAATTTAGAGAAGAACTACAACATAGGGGATTACCTTCAAGTGCAGCCAAAATTACTCTTCAAGCAAGACTGAAAGAGGCAACAGGAAGAGAGATGGTTACGGCTGCTGGGAATACAAACCCCACAGAATTACTGCAAAAAACATCAATAGAATTTAAGAGCAGCCACTTGGAATTGTTTGAAGGTGTGCCACAAGATGATCGTGTGGAGGATGGGCAATCCAGAGTGGAGACAAAGTCAGATATTAAGGCCATCTAAAATAGAGAATGATAATACTACCAGGTGATAATGTGCAAAATGCTAGAAGCTGGAGAAGCAAGAGAAGTTCTAAAGCAGGCTCCAGAGTTTCAAGAACTGCATCTACATGTTTAAAGGTTCAGGCTGACACAGTAGCTCTTGAAGCAAAAAAAGAAATGCTTCAAAATAAATTGGCCTTTGAAGAGCAGGAGGAGTGGATAAGAGGAAGACGGGGTCAGCTAGGGATGAAGAAGGAGCTGCTAAGGAGGGAGATGGAGCGGGAGGAGGAGCAGCTAAGGAGGGAGGAGGTACAGCTAAAAAGGCAAAAGGATCAACTACAACTGGATACAAAAATTGTTGTTAATCAGGCCAGGACGAGGGTACTAGGGTACTCGTGTTCAAAACAAATTATCTGAAATGCCTAACATTTTGGAGTCATGTTTTGAGGTAAGACATCAGAAAAAGAAAATATTTTGATGCCAAAGAAGAGTGCCAGTGCTACGGTTACAAGATGTGTATGTACCCGAACAAAGCAGGGGAGGCATGGTGGTTCCCGATCTCAAACCCCATTAATGTCTCCAGTGGACAGAGATGTGAGCCAAATATTATCTTATGATGCAGGATACTTGTCACTCCCATCAGGTAACCGGAATCTAGGTGAACAAAGTAACGTACAGTCAGGCATGAGAATGCAAGATGAAATAGCTGTATCATTAATCCAGTTACAGCCTCTCTCTGCCCAAGAGAGAGATTCAAGTTTTTAATGGTGACCCACTTCAGTTCCCAATGTTCATGAGACACTTTGAACACAGTATTGACAATAAGAGCCAAAACTCGAAGGATTGTCTATATTATATGGAACTGTTCATGAATGGACAACGACAAGAATTTGTAAGGAATTGTCATCATATGGATCTGAATGAAGGATTTGAAACAAGCTTGCGACCTTTTTCTAAGAGGATGTTGCAATGTCATGATGAAGATTGGCCATCTACAAGAGCTTGACATCTCTCCTAACGTGCTAATCATTTTAAATAAATTATCCTACCAAATGAGAGAACTTTGGAGAAGTTTGGTTGTTGAATACCAGAAAAGATGTGATAAAATGGCTACTTTTATGGATTTGGTGGAGTTCATTGAAGAGCAAGTGGATATTGTCACAGATCCAATGAATGGAAATATCAAAAGCACTCAGACAGTAAGTAAAGACATTAAGAGTTCCAAATCATACCCTCCACCTCCCTGGAAGTTGTGGATAAAGAAATTAAGGAAAAGGGAAGTTTGCCTGCTGTGAAGAAATGTTTGTTCTGTAATGATAAGCATGCTTTGGAAAAGTGTGCACAGTTGGAAAATGCATAGTGAGAAAATTGCTTTCCTGAAGGAAAATGGAGTATGTTTTGGCTGTCTGTGTAAAGGACGCATTAGCAAGGACTGCCAAAAGTGACTCAGCTGCGAAATATGTTAGAAGAATATGGAAAAGGAACAAACAACAAGAAAAAAGGCAGATGGAAATAGTGCTGAAGCCTTGGTATGGACAAATGGTCTTACTGGGTCCGGAGAGAAAAACTGTAAACTTTTAACAGTACCTGTCAAAGTCAAGGCCAAGAAAAAAAACTTAAGCAAAATGCAAACTTATGTATTTCTTGACCCAGGTACCACTGTGTCATTTTGCACTGTGGGGCTAATGAATAAGCTTAATCTTCAAGGAAGAAGGTCAAAAATTCTACTGAAAACTATAGGTGAAATTAAACATGTTGAAACCAACATTGTTTTGGCCCTAGAGATTGCTGGACTGGAAAGAAATTATTTTTGTGAACTCCCAGGCAAATACACTCAGAAGACTATGTTTGTGCATAAAGGAAACATCCCCTATCAAATCAACATTGAACCATGGACACATTTGAAAAATGTTTTTATATGTGAAATCAACTCTGACATTGAGTTGCTGATTGGTTCAGATGTACTAAAAGCTCTGGAACCACAAGATACGATAAGGAGTGTGGGATTATGCACTTTATGCTGTCAAACCATGCTTGTTGGATGATTAATGGACCATTAGGAGCGAGAAATCAGGATCAGGACCAGTCAGTTATAAGTGTCAACAAAATATTGATTATTAAACTTGATGAGCTGTGAGAGCAGCAGTTCAAGATTGACTTTCCTGAGTGCCTCAGGGAGGACCAAGAACCTTTAAGGGAATACCAGCAGTTCTTGGAATTGGGGTCAAAATCTGACAAGCTAGTTAATGATTATTATTGCATTGGATTACCTTTAAAGAATATACATGCCTGATAATAGAAGCATTG
This sequence comes from Narcine bancroftii, assembly GCF_036971445.1. Lineage (NCBI taxonomy): Eukaryota > Metazoa > Chordata > Chondrichthyes > Torpediniformes > Narcinidae > Narcine > Narcine bancroftii. The sequence continues at coordinate 208,210,691 of NC_091474.1, forward strand.
TCAAATAACGTACACTGAATTTAAAGAAAAGATTCAAGAAAAATTCTTCCTTTCATTCAGACTACACCTACTACATGTCTGAAATGATAATTAATGGTTATGCAGAGAAAGTACCAGATGATATCTTGGAATGTAGTGATGGCAAAAAATGGTACTTACCACACCATGGGGTTCTGCATCCACAAAAGAAAAAAACTTTGAGTGGTGTTTGACTGTGGAGCAACCTTTCGGATAGTCTCAACTCCTACAGGGTCCTGATTTGACCAATATGTTAATAGGAGTCTTAACTAGATTCCGTAAAGAACCTGTTGTCATCACTGTAGACACTGAAGCAATGTTCCACCATGTGAAAGTACTAAAAGAAGACTGAGTTTTGTTATGATTCTTTTTGTGGCCTGATGGAGGCTGTAGTCAAAATATCTTCTTCTTTGGCTTGGCTTCGCGGACGAAGATTTATGGAGGGGGTAAAAAGACCATGTCAGCTGCAGGCTCGTTTGTGGCTGACAAGTCCGATGCGGGACAGGCAGACACGGTTGCAGCGGTTGCAGGGGAAAATTGGTTGGTTGGGGTTGGGTGTTGGGTTTTTTTTTTGAGGGGGAGGACGTGGAGGGGGAGGACGTGGAGGGGGAGGACGTGGAGGGGGAGGACGTGGACTTGTCCTCGGGCCTGCGCAAAGGAGCTTTTAGGTGGAGTGCAGTGCGCGCAGTACTGGCCCCACCCTTTACACCCATGGTTCGTGTGCCGTGGCCGAGCAAGCTGGGACGTGGCAGCGAGGTCCTTGGGTCGTAGGTTTTATATCGGAGTGGCCTTCTCCTATGCAGGTTTCTTACCCAGGCTGGAGGGGCCTGCCTCCCCTCCTAGGTCGGTCCATATAAAATATGGTAGAATACAAAATAACAGGAGTTCTATATGGAGTGACTTCATCACCAAGTTTTGCGAATTTTGCCCTTAGGAAGTGTGCTGAGGACAATATGAAACACTTTAGTTCTCAAGCTAAAGAATAACTTCTATGTTGATGACTGTCTTACTTCTGTAGCTACAGAAGAAGAAGCAATAACTCTTTATCAGACATGAGAGCGATTTGCTTCAAGGGAGGCTTTCTACTAACCAAATGGATAAGTAACAGTCTTCATGTATTGGCAGCCATACCTGAAAGATAAAGGGCAAAGGAAATTAAGAATTTGGTCTTAGACCATGACAACCTTCCTGTGGAGAAGGTGTTAGGTGTATAATGGTGTGTTCAGTGTGATGTTTTTGTTCAATATTATTTGGAAGGACTGACCTCTCACAAGAAGGGGGATTCAGTTAGTTCAATGCATGATCCTCCTGGAATATTGGCACCAGTTGTCCTGACTGCCGAGATGATTCTGCAAGATTTGCGTAGGAGAAGGATTTGTTGAGATGATGAGATACTACAAGAATGGACATATTGGAGTCAGGATCTTCGTATACTGGAAGATTTCAAGATTGACAGATGCTTCAAACACATAAAGTTTGGAACTGTAACATCTATTCAATTGCATCATTTTGCAGATGCATGTGAAAACGGTTCTGGAACTGTTAGTTACCTATTACTGCATTATAACCAGGATCAGGTACATTCTGGATTTGCAATGGAAAAAGCCACAATGGCTCCAAATGGAGTTGATGGCCGCTACGATGGTGAGCTGAATGGACACAATATTGAAAAGAGAGTTGCAGATGAAACAAAAAGACTCATATTTTGGGCTGATAGCATCTCTGCTCAAATACGTCAGTAATAAAACCACAAGGTTTCAAACTTTTGTGGCTAATAGAATCACTGAAATTTATAAAGTCTCACGTCCAATACAGTGGAGATATGAAAGTCAAGCATTTTCTAAAGAAAGAAATGTGGGTGTCTGGGCTTCGATTTCTTCTACAGCCTCAAAAGGTATGGCCTAAAAATCCTGATGTTAAAAGAAATGTTACCAGAAGACCCTGAAATCAGGAGTAAGACTCAAAATGCTGTTCGGATAATGTCTGAACAAATGGATACAGTTACCCGCTTACTTAATACATTACTTCTCATCCTGGAACCATTTGAAAAAGGCAACAGCATGAATACTCAGACTTAAAAGACTTCTTCTTCTTAAATGTAGCAGAAAGGAAAAACAAACAAGCAATGTTCCTGCTCAATTTCAATTGGATAACATCCATCAGAGAGATCTATGACAAAAAGAGACAGGAGATCTTGAGACTCAAGAAAATGGTGGTCTCACAGTTAAAAAATTGGTTAATACCTTCAATACCATTATTCCCTCAGTGCTGGTCAAGAAGCTACAAATTTTAGGCTTCTGTACCCCACTCTACAACTGGATCCTTGACTTGACTTTCTCATCGGAAGACCATAGTCAGTATGAATTGGAAACAATGTCTCCTCCTCACTGATTATCAACAGAGGTGCACCCCAAGAATGTGTGCTTAGTCATTGCTCTACTCATTATACATCCATGACTGTGGCCAGGCACAATTCCAATGCTATCGACAAGTTTGCCAATGACACCACAGTTGTCAGAAGAATCACAAACGGCAATGAGGAAGCGTTCAGGAGGGAGATAGATCAGCTCGTTGAGTGGCATAACAACAACAACTTGTGTTCAACATTAGCAAAACCAAGGAGATGATCGAGGGTTATAATATGAATGTTTGCACCATGATGTTGTCACGAAACACTGAATTTCATGACGTGTTCATGACAATAAATTCTGAATCTAATGCTGAGAAGGAGATAATTTTTTTTTTGCCAAAGGAAAAGATTTGCAGTTGAAATTTCGAGCCTGAAATTTAAGGAATCTGATTTGATTCTTCAGCATATTCACGAAGAGGTGGGTCATAGTGGTTACAACCTCATTATCCAATCAACAGCAAAAATATTGGATTCCTGGTGCCACTGGGTCAATCTGAAAAATTATGTAAAAAAAGTGTTAATTGTCCATGTGTAAATGCAACTCCTAGACAACAGCAGATGGCAGATTTGCCCCTGGACAGAATCTCTCCTGATGAACCTCTGTTTACGTATGTTGGAGTTGATTATTTCGGTCCTTTTGGAGTAAAGCGTGGAAAGGGTGTTGTGAAAAGCTTGTGTTATTTTCCTGTTTATCCATAAGATCATTTCACAACAAAGTGGCATCATCACTTGACACAGACTCCTTCATTGATGTCCTTTGGCGTTTTATTGCCAGGCGTGGTCAGGTAAAAGAACTACAATTTGACAATGGTGCTAACTTTGTGGGGGCTCAACATGAAGAAAGTGCTTACGGACTGGAATCAAGATCAAATTCATTATGTACTACTTCCAAAAGGAATAAATTGGATCTTCCATCCCCCTTCTAGCTCACACTATGAAGGTGTATGGAAAGGATTGATTAGATCAGTATGGAAGGTTCTCAATTCCATACTAGATGGACAAAATCTTAATGAGGAGGGTCTTCAGACAGTTCGATGTGAAGTTGAAGCTACCCTCAACAGTCGTCCAATCACTAAGACTTCTACATTTCCAAATGATATTGAAGCACTTCTCCTGAACCACCTTTTGCTTCTTAAGACTAAGCTTTCATTGCCACACGGGCAGTTTCAGAAGGAAGATATACATGTGCATCGCAGGTGGAAACAGATGCAATTTATATTGGATTTGTTCTGGAAAAGATAAGTGAAAGAATATCTTCCAGTGTTGCAGGAGTGACAGAAATGGTCTAAGATCAGGCACAATTTCACGGCTGGGGAGGTTGTGATCATCATGGACAATTCGGTGCCTCAAAATTCCTGGTTGATGGGGAAAGTTATTGAAACCATCCAGAACAAAGGAGGACTTGAATGTTAAGTTCAGATCAAGACTAAAACTGGCTTTCTGAACAGACCAATTTCAACAATCTGTCTTTAATAAGAGGCAGAAAGCTTTGATAAATGACTTTTATTTTCTTTTGAAATTTAACTGATACATACTACTATGTACTATTTTGATTTTTTTCTTTGTAATGGTAATCATTATTTTTTAAAAACATAATAATTAGGAGCCGGTATTGTGAGGGTTAAAATGGATTGCAAATTTGCAAGAAATTCTGAATGTGGCTTCCTTGATGTTATTTATCATAATCTTATACGGTCGCTTCACCCCAAGTTCAAAGCCCTCTGCGCAGCTCAGATGGCGAAGTCCTCCTCAGCGACAAGATCTCCATCCTCAATCGATGGTCAGAACACTTCCAATCCCTTTTCAGTACCAACTGCTCAGTCCAAGAATCCGCCCTGCTCCAGCTCCCTCAACAACCCTTGAAGCTAGAGCTGGATGAGGTCCTTACCCGGGAAGAGACATATAAGGCAATTGAACAACTGAAAAGTGGCAAAGCAGCAGGTATGGATGGAATCCCCCCAGAGGTCTGGAAAGCTGGCGGCAAAGCTCTGCATACCAAACTGCATGAGTTTTTCATGCTCTGCTGGGACCAAGGAAAGCTGCCTCAGGGCCTTCGTGATGCCATCATCATCACCCTGTACAAAAACAAAGGTGAGAAATCAGACTGCTCAAACTACAGGGGAATTATGCTGCTCTCCATTGCAGGCAAAATCTTCGCCAGGATTCTCCTTAATAGACTAAAACCTAGTGTCGCCGAACATGTCCTCCCAGAATCACAGTGTGGCTTTCGCGCAAACAGAGGAACTACTGACATGGTCTTTGCCCTCAGACAGCTCCAAGAAAAGTGCAGAGAACAAAACAAAGGACTCTACATCACCTTTGTTGACCTCACTAAAGCCTTTGACACCGTGAGCAGGAAAGGGCTTTGGAAAATACTAGAGCGCCTCAGATGCCCCCCCAAGTTCCTCAACATGGTTATCCAACTGCATGAAAACCAACAAGGTCGGGTCAGATACAGCAATGAGCTCTCCGAACCCTTCTCCATTGACAACGGCATGAAGAAAGGCTGCGTCTTCGCACCAACCCTCTTTACTATCTTCTTCAGCATGATGCTGAAATAAGCCAATAAAGACCTCAACAATGAAGACGCTGTTTACATCCGGTACTGCACGGATGGCAGTCTCTTCAATCTGAGGCGCCTGCAAGCTCACACCAAGACACAAGAGCAACTTGTCCGTGAACTATTCTTTGCAGACGATGCCGCTTTAGTTGCCCATTCAGAGCCAGCTCTCCAGCGCATGACATCGTGTTTTGCCAAAATGTTTGGCCTGGAAGTCAGCCTGAAGAAAACTGAGGTCCTCCATCAGCCAGCTCCCCACCATGACCACCAGCCCCCCCCCCCCACATCTCCATTGGGCACACTGAACTCAAAACAGTCAACCAATTTACCTACCTCGGCTACACCATTTCATCTGATGCAAAGATCGACAAAGAGATAAACAACAAACTCGCCAAGGCAAATAGCGCCTTTGGAAGATTACACAAAAGAGTCTGGAAAAACAACCACCTGAAGAAACACACAAAGATCAGCGTGTACAGAGCCGTTGTCATACCCATGCTCCTGTTCGGCTCCGAATCATGGGTCCTCTACGACTCCTAGAACGCTTCCATCAGCGCTGTCTCCGCTCCATCCTCAACATTCATTGGAATAACTTCATCACCAACATCGAAGTACTCGAGCTGGCAGAGTCCGCAAGCATCGAATCCATGCTGCTGAAGACCCAACTATGCTGGGTGGGTCATGTCTCCAGAATGGAGGACCATTGCCTTCCCAAGATCGTGTTCTATGGCGAGCTCTCCACTGGCCTCTGAGACAGAGGTGCACCAAAGAAATCTCTTGGTGCCTGCCACATTGACCACCGCTAGTGGGCTGATATCGCCTCCATCCGTGCATCTTGGCACCTCACAGTTCGGCGGGCAGCAACCTCCTTTGAAGAAGACCACAAAGCCCACCTCACTGACATAAGACAAAGGAGGAAAAACCCAACACCCAACCCCAACCAACCAATTTTCCCTTGCAACCGCTGCAACCATGCCTGCCTGTCCCGCATCGGACTTGTCAGTCACCAACGAGCCTGCAGCAGACGTGGACATACCCCTCCATAAATCTTCATCCGCGAAGCCAAGCCAAAGAAATATGGTCGCCTAGTAACATCTTCCATCCAAGGTTACAGCTGGAGTCTCGGCCATGTTGGAGATTATGTGTTAGTTTTTAGCTCTTTTGTTCTGCGAATATGGATGGATCGGAATGGTTCTGACAATTTCTATTGACAGTGTAACAATGTTTTAACAGCTTGTAATAATGTATAGCAACTGATAATAATGTTAACATTTAATAAACTGGGGAAAATTCAACTCAACTTTAGTATGAATTTGTTTAAATGAGTCATAGACAACAACATTTTCTGATACTCCAAGCAACTATAAAGGAAAGTAGATGCTACAGTTTTTACCCTGATCATAACATGGTCATCCTATATTGTGTGCCAGGCTGATTCACAGCTAGAGCGCAAGTCTGTTTTTTGCAGGTCTGAATGCAACAGTGTGCTCTTCACACTTTCTGACCTAGAAATAGGAATTACGTCAAATGGACAAACCACTTCATAACAGGTGAAGTGCACCAAATCAGTAAGATGAAGGTACACAGGTGCATGAGGAAAATAACAAAATCCATTTTTGAAAAGAGAAATTGCATTCTCTGTGAAAGGAGGCATCACCTGAAGGGAACATGAAGCAGAGTGCAGAGTGTTGTAGATAGTATTAATATGGTTATCCAGTTAGCACACTGCATTATTGCCTCCATATTTTTATTCTTACCTTCATATTCTGTTACAAACAGTGCTAATTTAGCAAAGTAATGACTTGCATCTTCTGACATATATAGTTGTGTTGGTGCCAGAGAACACAGTGAGAGGAATGCGGGGTACTGTGTGTGATGTTTTGTTTTGGCTAGTGATGGCAAGCAGCTTTTCCAAGCCAATAATCACGGAAAGCAGTCACGTGTTAAAAACCTGATTCACTTGCAGGATGAATTCAAATTGTAAAATAGTATTTGTGTGTTTGTATAAATAATGACAGAAGATTAAAAAGAACAAGACACAATACAAAATAATGTCAAGTAAAAGATTATTTCACTTGTATCACCTCTCTGCATGTTTTGATACTTTCCCCAAAAGAAAAAGGCCTCATGATTCGTTAACCTTTCTTTAGCATGTTTCTGTATCAGTAAGATCCAACATTTTTTCTCCCAACAACAAGCACTCCCTGCCAAAAACTGATACTGAAAAATCGAATGCATGCTGTGCAACCTTTTCTGAAATGAAATTACTGCAGGCAAGGTTTTGTGTGAGGAACTGAATTACAATGCCTGTTATATGGCATCTTGCTGTGAAAGTAGAAAAGGGCTCTTGAAATGTGAGTTGAATGATCAAAAGCACAGTAGCACACCTATGCTAGACTTCCAAGTCAGAGTTAGATTCCATTGACTGGTTGTTTGAACCCCCAAGAGAAATGCAAAGACTCCAAGGTTATTAATTACACATTAAATGTGTGTGCTCCTGATGTATGAATTGAAGCACCCCATAAGGTTGTATCATAGTATTTGCCTTGGACAGACAATCCATGGTAAATATGGATTTGCCATGGATTGAAGGCGAATCTCCAGACACTCAGTGACTCTGGGGGACTCTGCTTCTCTCTCTCTGACTGTAAGAGGTGCTTAGGCAATTTCTGCTAATGGCGAATCTGCCTTACAGCAGGCAAAAGCAATTTCATGTAATATGACATTGTTTTTATTACAATGATAATAAATTGAATCTTGAAATGTAAAATACATAAAAGGCAACACACTCCAGGTGTATCAATTTTCTGCCTCTGATCTAGCAATTGAAACTGTTCAAAATCCTTACCTTGCAGTTTCCAGTTGAGCCTGCCCACCATTCTTAAGGGGCATTTTTGTTCCGCAGTGTGTATACCTGCTTTCTTTATTCATCTACAGGAATGGATATTATTGGAATGAATCGCATTCAATACCCATTAAAAATTGGCCTTGAATTAAATTGCTCTTTCAGAGAGCAATGAATAATTAATCAGTCTGCTGTGGTTCTTGTGTAATGACAATAGAATTCCTTCTTTAAAAGATATTAATGAATCAGATGGATTTTTTTATGATAGTCCAGTGACTTACATTACCATACTTCCAGATTTATTTAATTAACCTCAGTTCTATGGTGGGATATGAACTTGTATCTACAGATCTAATTAGCCTCCATAGCATATGTCCACATGGCCACTAAACCCAAGTATGCATCTGCCTGCATCACCTTTATCCAAGAAACTAACCCCTATCTGCACACACAATTTTGTAGCTTGTACTTGAATTTTGGATTACCAGAGTGAAACAGATTCAATTCAGAATGTTTTTTGCAAACTTTTCACTGAGCATGTAACCAGGAATATGGCTGAACAAGTTTTCACGTGGCTTAACATCAATACAAATGAGTAAAATAAAGAAGTTGAGATACTGCTCCAAACTGTGGGTATCTGCACCCTCCCCTTCCCCCCCCCCCACCCCCCCCCCCCCCACTGCAACTGGATCCTTGACTTCCTCATTGGAAGACCACAGTCAGTGTGAATTGAAAACATCTCCTGCTCATTATCAACACAGGCGCACCTCAAGGATGGGTGGTTCACCCACTGCTCTACTCACTCTATACCCATGACTGTGTGGCCAGGCACAAATCAATTTCAAATGTTATCTAAAAATTTGCTGATGGTTATTGGCAAAATCACAGATGGCAATGATGAAGCGTACAGGAGGGTGATTTTAGTTGAGTGGTGTCAAAACAATAACCTTGCACTCAATGTTAGCAAAACCAAAGAGATGATTGTGGACTTCAAGAGGAAATCAGAACACAAGAGCTTCAAATTCCTGGATGTCAACATCTCCAAGGATTTGTCCTGGAGCCTCCATGTTGATGCAATCACGAAGAAGGTTCACCAGCAGCTGTACTTTGTAAGGAGTATGAGGAGATTTGGTATGTCACCGAAGACTCTCGCAAACTACTAGTTGTACCATGGAGAGCATTTTGGCTGGTTGCCTCACTGTCTGGTACAAATGCTCAGGAGAAGAAAAAATTCCAGAGGGTTGCTAACGCAGCCTCAGACATCACAGATACCAGACTTCACTCCATCAAGGAACATGCAGGCTTACTCCTCCAGCAACGTGGCTGCCATATTGGGAGCACGGGCGCCCCCATCTTAAGACATAAGGTCCAAAACAGCACCCACTATCGCTGAGCACTCTAAGTGCTATTACTGCAACCAGATGAAACACCCGCGGAAGAACTGCCCAGCCAGAAGCGCGATCTGCAAGGGTATGTAGGTCCAGACTTTCCCCTTGCAATGCCACGTGCGAGCAGTAGCCATCACTATCTTGGACCACGTCATTTCCAGCCCTAATTCTGATCAGGGAGAACAGCACAGCAGGAACCCGGGTGTGACGGCCGGGGTCGGCATCACTTCCAGATTCACTTCCACTTACAAGAAAGCATCTTTTATCCTCAAGGACCTCCACCACCCATGCCATGCTACCATCAAGAAAAAGGTACAGGAGACAAGCACTCAATGACACAAATCGCTGCCATCATTTTCCTGAATGAACAATGAACCACAGACACTGCCTTACTTTGTCTTTTTCTTGCAAAATTTTTTTTTTTTGTAAAGTGGTTCACTGCATATAAATGTTTGCACTGTGATGTATTATGAGGCTGCCGCAAAACAACGAATTTTGTGTCATGTTCATGACAATAATTCTGATTCAGATTCCCATTAATAAGGAGATATCACAAGGCCCTAGATAAGATTCAAAAGCTGCATAATAAATAACAAGCAGATAGAAAGGGCAGGGGAGACCTACACATAGAACCAAAAGTCCCGTTAATGTGGTGGAACACTGTAATACATGCATTGTACTGGTTAGCCCGCCCCTAATACTGTAACTCCTCCCCCTCAGAATTCCTAATAAAGGCGGTACTGCCCAATCCCCTCCCTCAGTACTGCCTTGGGATCAGGCCAACAGCATGTAAAGCTATACCTGTGAGTTTATAGCGATTAAAGTCTATTAATCTCGACCTGGTCTGTCAGGTAAAATTGATAGCGCTACAATTTAATCACCATATTTAAGTGCCAAGGACATGGCTATTTGAGCGGAGAAGCTGGACACTGACCCAAAGGATCCACTGGCTTCTGTAAAATTCGATTAGTGACTGCATTGCCTGAACGCCTTTATGAGGTGACATGACATCTGGGACGAAATTGATAAGAGAGACCTGCTGTTTGCACAGATCAGCCACCACGTTTTCCAGATGATTAGAGACTGTGAGACTTCCTTAGCCGCTATTGGACTCTTGCCAAAGCAGCACCTGGCCCCAAAGAATATAATCTATGCCAGATGACTCCTGGGCAGTCGTTAACGGATGCATTCGGGCCTTGCAGGTTCTGGGGCGAGCTTGTGGCTGCATCTATGTTATGGCAGCCTTCTACCAGGTGGAGCTGATCAGGGACGCCTGTGTGGCCAGTCTGATCATATCAAACAAAAGCTCCTGGAGAAGGGCGAGCAGACCCTGCAGGAGTGACTGATCTCAATAAGGCACTGGAGGTGGCCCAACAGAACATGCAGGCTTACTCCTCCAGCAACGTGGCTGCCATATGGGGAGCACGGGCGCCCCCATCTTAAGACATAAGGTCCAAAACAGCACCCACTATCGCTGAGCACTCTAAGTGCTATTACTGCAACCAGATGAAACACCCGCGGAAGAACTGCCCAGCCAGAAGCGCGACCTGCAAGGGTATGTAGGTCCAGACTTTCCCCTTGCAATGCCACGTGCGAGCAGTAGCCATCACTATCTTGGACCACGTCATTTCCAGCCCTAATTCTGGTCAGGGAGAACAGCACAGCAGGAACCCGGGTGTGACGGCCGGGGTCGGCATCACTTCCAGATTCACTTCCAGTAGCTACCGCGTGCGAACCATCTTCGGGGTGGACATCTTGGAGGTTGCCGACGCACACATAGAGCAGCAGCAAGTCGGACATATTCTGGACCAGAGCAACCCACATTAATGTGCAATGTCCACCATGGACATTGAAGTAAACGGCCGCATTACAAACTGCTTGTTTGAAACAGGAAGCACCAAAAGCTTTATACACCCTGGCACTGTACAGCACTGCTCCCTCACTGTGACCCCAGTCCAGTGTAAAATCTTGTTGGTCTCCATGTCCCATTTGAACAAAATCCAAGGTAGCCGCACAGTAACACCAACTGTGGGTGGTACCGAGTACAAGAATTTTAAATTGCTCCTTATGCCACAACTCTGTGCACTGGTCATACTGGGGCTGGACATCCAGTGCCAACTTAAAAGTGTTCTGATGGAATATGACAGGCCCCACCCCTCCCTCACTGTACATAATAACCAACTTTTAAACCACCCACCTGTCTCCCCGAACACAGCCAATCAGCGACCTGAATACCGTCCACTGCTCATGATCTACGGTCTGTCCACCCTCCAGGTCCCACCACCTCCCCGTTCAAAAGCCTCACTCCCGACTGAAAGCCTATGGCAACTAAGAGCAGGTGATATAGTCCCAGGGACAGAACCTTTATCAAGGATGTGGTTAAGCGACACCTGGCAGAGGGGGTCATAGAGCCCAGCACCAGCCCTTGGAGAGAGTAAGTAGTGGTACAGTAGTAAAGAGTGGAGAGAAGCACAGGATGGTCATAGACTACAGCCAGACCATCAACCGGTTCACCCTCTTGGATGCCTACCCCCTCCCCCACGTAGCCGACATGGTGAACGAGATTGCCCAGTACTTGCTCTCCTCCACCATCAACCTCCAGTTAGCCTATTACCAGCACCCGATCCACCTGGAGGACAGCCTATACACGGCGTTCAAGGTGGATCGCCACCTCTACCATTTCCTCAGGATCCACTTTGGTATCACAAACTGAGTTTCAGTCTTCCAGAGGGAGATGGTCCGAATGGTGGACAATCACCATCTGAAAGTCATGTTTCCCTACCTGGACAATGTGGTCATCTGTGGCCATGACCAGCAGGATCATGATGCTGACCTGCAAAAATTCCTCCAGACGGCTAAAACCCTTAACCTCACGTATAACCAGAAGAAATGCGTGTTCTGCACTTCACGTCTGGCTATACTAGGGTGTATGGAGGAGAATGGAGTCATTTGACCCAACCTTAAGCGTATGTGGCCCCTGCTAGAGCTCCCATTCCCCCCATAACCTCAAGGCCCTGAAAAGGTGCTTGGGGTTCTTTTCATACTATGCACAATGGGTCCCTAATTATGGAGACAAAGCACGACCCCTGGTAAAAACTACTACTTTTACCCTGTTGGCAGAATACCAAGCAGCCTTCACTCGCATCAAAGAAGTACATACCATAGACGAACCCATCCCTTTCCAGGTAGAGAGCGATATGTCCAACTTTGATCTGGCTGCCATGCTGAACTAGGCAGGCAGGCCAGTGGCATTTTTCTTCCGTACCCTCCAGGGCCCTGAATTCCGCCACTCAGCCACTGAGAAAGAGGTCCAGGAAGCTGTGCATCACTGGAGGCATTACCTAGCTGGCAAACCATTCACACTGCTAAATGGCCAATGTGCAGTTGCATTCATGTTTAACAACAAACAGCGGGGGAAAAATTAAGAATGACAAAATCCTGAGGTGGAGAATTGAACTGTCCACCTACAACTATGAGATCTTGTACCAGCCCAGGAAGGTCAATGAGCCTCCCAATGCCCTGCCCCAGATACCTGCACCAATGAGCAAGCTGAATGCCTCCAAGCCCTTCACAACAACCTCTGCCACCCCAAGGTTACTAGGCTCTATCACTTTGTGAGAGTCCACAACCACCCATACTTGGTTGAGGGCATCAGGGAGCTGACCCGCAGCTGCCTGGTCTGCGCAGAGTGCAAGCCACTCTTCTATTGGGTGGAAAAAGCTCATCTGATCAAGGCCACCCACTCTTTCAAACATCTAAGTACAGACTTCAAGGGCCCCCTTCCCTCGACGAACCTGAACGTGTATTTTCTCAACACTGTTGATGAATACACATGATTCCTGTTTGCCATCCCTGCCCAAATATGACTACGGCCACAGTCATTAAGTCCTTTCATAACCTCTTCACACACTTCGTATACCTGAGTGACATCCACATTCAAGAGTGAGGATTTGCGCCAATACCTGCTGGCCAAAGGCAGAGCCACAAGTAGGACCACCAGCTATAACTTCTGAGGGAATGGCCAGGTGGAAAGGGAAAATAGCAGACCTCCTGGCCTCAAGTCAAAAGGGCTGCCCTTCTCCAATTGGCAAGTGGTCCTACCAGAGGCACTCAACACCACCAGGTACTTCCTCTGTACAGCGACATATGTGGCCCCACATAAAAAATTATTCTGCTTCCCCAGGAGATCAGTGTAGGGAACAATGCTACCAGTCTGGCTGACAACCCTGGGGCCTGTGATACTTTGGAGACATACCAGAACCCACAAGGCAGACCCTTGATCGAGAAAGTCCACCTCCTCCATGTGAATCCCCATTATGCCTACATGTAGTACCAGGATAGGTGGAGAGACACTGTCACTGGCACATGCAACTACTCATAATCCCTCACGCAACTGAAGCACTTGCTGAACCAACCATGGTTGACCGACCAGCATCCCCCTGCCTCTTGACTACCAGACATGGTCGAAGATCCAACACCACCATCGGCATCAGTTGCACCACCCCAACCCACACCCCTTCCGGCCCCAACTGATTCTGTTCAGCCATTTGAATCTCAGCCTGTCACATAGCACTGCCCAGGAGCCTATGGCTACACCACAGCTGGCACTGTGATGGTAAGTTTGACAGACGAAACCACCGGAGAGGCAAAATCTGTAAATAGATTCTGAATGGACTCTGACTCTTCACCCTGCTGGACTCTGTTTCAAAAGAAGGAGTGGATGTGGTGGAACATGGTAATACATGCATTGTCCTGGTTGGCCCACCCCTGATAACTCCTCCCCCTCAGGATTCCTAATAAAGGTGGTACCGCCCAAACCCCTCCCTCAGTACTATCTTGGAATTGGGCCAACAGCATGTAAGATATGACTGTACATTCATAGTAATTAAAGCCTACTAATCTCGACTTCTGGTCTGTTGGGTCTAAAAGGAAGGTTTTTAGGATGATTTTGAAAAACAAAGATAGCAAGTGTGAAGGAAACAAGAAGAGAGTTTCAAAGTGAAAAAGGAGGTTAATGGAGATTCTTTTCTCTGTTCTACCGCAAAACTGTTACCAATCATTGAACAGTTAACCTTGTTTACAGTGTATCCTCATAGTCACACCAGATTTTCTCTGTCAGAGACATCTCATCCACCCCGCCCCAGCTCCTGACAACAAGCAAGTTTTAATTTTCTTCCTAGTTCTGCAAATAGTTTCTCACAAGAAACGTTAACTGTGTTTCTCTTCCAACAGATGCAGCTCAAACTGTTAAATGTTTTCTGTTTCTATATTGTACAAGGGAGATAGGAAGATTTTAGTGGAGTGAAATGATATTAAGAAACATACAGCAGGAGAGCCTCATGAAATTGAATCTTGAATCTTGAGGATGAGGTCGGCAATTTGGTTCATTTAAATTTATTTATACTGAAAGAATCTTACAATTCCCTCATCTTATTGCTTCTTAAATGATTTCCCTGCAAGGCTCTGCTGGGTCCATCACATTTTTATATCAGCATCAAGTGTGCATCAAGTGTGACAGGATGTACAACCTGTCCTGATATTTCCACCAATGAGAATAGAGGGAACATGTGGTTATTGTTTTTCAAATGGAAACTATACTTTTTTGATAATAGAGATTTAATTTCTTGAGGCCAGGCCAACTTTCTGGGCAAGGTGCAGAGAAGCACAATTTCTAAGCTTGATTATACATTCCCAGTGATCCCCTGGCCAAAACAGAATGCTTCATTTAAGGGCCAAAGTGTTAATTCTGGGTTAAAATTGCCAAATTTGGCATAAATTGCAATCTTTTCTGGCCAAGCCAGCAGATGGTGAGGCCATTTGTAAAAGCCTTCAATGGGTAGGCAAGACATTTAGTCCTCCCTACTTCTCCTTGGACTGAGATATCAACTTGGCAGCTAACTTAACTGCTTTAAAGAATCAACCAGCTATGAAGCTGCAATGGGGATGTCCACCAGGCATCCATGGATTACCAGTTTTCTGAAAATGAAGCCCTCAGCACCACAAGCTTCAATATTCCAGATACGTTATTCACATTGTATTGGAAACTTCCCAAAACCAGTTCAGTGGTTCCAAGCAACAGTTGTTCCTTTCCCCAAAAATAAGCTTTATTCACAATGAAAATTATATGAAAAGGGAACAGTGCACTCTTTTCACCTTCTTAGTGCCATATTTGTATATACATTTATTGAACATCGTACATTTATTTCACCTTGTCACACCATCGCTACGAGTGACCAGTGCCACCCAATAAAGCAGTGTTCTTCGGTTTTCAGTTTTAAAACATGCAGACACACAAGCAGGCATAGCACACATAGAAACAAATAATACATATGTAAGACAAGTATTATATATTTATATAAAATAAATAAATACATTTTGTTTTGTACAAAAGGGAGTCTCAGATGTTTAGTTCCTTTGATTGTTCATCATTCTCATTGACCATGGGAAGAAGCTATTCCTCAGCCTGGTGGTGCTGGCTCTAATACTCTTGTATTTCTTCCCTGATGGGAGCAGCTGAAAGATTCTGTGTGCAGAATGGAAGGGATCCCCAATGATTTTATGTATCCTCTTTAGGCAATGATCCCGGTAGATCACATCAATGATGGGGAGGGAGACTCCAGTGATCCTCTCTACTACTCTTATGGTCCTGTGGATTGACCTCCGATCCATTTCCCTGAAGCAACCATACCATACTGTGATGCAGCCAGTCAGGATGTTCTCAATAGAGCTCCTATAGGAGGTAGACATAATGGTGGCTGGTTGCCTTTCCTGCTTCAATCTTCTCAGGAAATGCAGTCACTGTTGTGCCTTCCTGACAAATGAGGAGATGTTGAGTGTCCATGACAGGTCACTAGTTAAATGTTCTCCAAGGAACCTAATGCTCTAAACTCTCTCTACTGCAGAGTTGTTTATGTGTAGTGGAGGATGGCCATTCCTGGTCCATGATCACCTCCTTCGTCTTGGCCACGTTGAGACTAAGGTTGTTACTCTCATACCATTTCACGGCATTTTCCACCTCTTCTCTATTGCATAACTCATCATTGTTGCTGATGAGGCCAACTACTGTGTGTCACCTGCAAAGTTGATAACAATAGGCCCTTTCAGGTGGACCCTCTGCCTTGAGGGTGGCAGCAGGACCGGATCTTAACTTGTGGACTCACCTTTCGGTGGCAGCCCTAAAAGGCTGCTTGCAGCATTGCCTGGTCCACCTGAAAGGGCCTATTCATGTCCAGAAGTGCCTAGTAGCGCCTCCTGATCTGATGGAGGTGGGGGCGACTGGTGCCGCAGCACCACCCATACTAAATATGCAACATAGCAAAGGCCATCTTGCCTACTCATCATCTCCCATGCAGATGGAACTGCTCTGTATTTCCCACAACAGTTCCAGCTGCGTGAGGGATTATGGGTAGAGAAGACAGCCATTGCTATGCCACATTTTGAGCCACAGAGAGTGGCCCTGGTGCAGGAGCGACCAACTGGGTTGTGACAGCCCGCACCGGCTGCCCCCAATATCCCTCACCGGCCACCCCTGCCCCGATGTCCCCCTTTGGCTGCCCCTGCCCCAAAGTACCCCGCTGGCTGCCCCTGCCTCGCTGACCTCCCCTCCCCAGTGAGGCAGGGTCTGACAGGTAGCCGGGCAGGGGGCGGCTGTCAGGCAGCAGGGCGGTGGGGGCAGCTGTCAGGCAATGGGGAGGGGAGCTGTCAGGCAGCAGGGAGGGGAGCTGTCAGGCAGCAGGGAGGTGGGCTGTCAGGTAGTGGGGTGGGGGGCTGTTGGGCTGTGGGTAGTTGTGTTGCCGGCTGATAATGTCATCAGTCCGGCCCCAGGCAGCCGCTTATAGCGGCTGCACATTCAGGTGCCTCGGCAGAGTCCAGAACTCCACTGATTATCCCTCTCCGAGGAGGGTTGGCATCAACACCTCAGAGGTGCTTCTGCTGCATTCAGTTGAGTATGTCTTTAGCTGCAAGAGGGGAGATTATGTGGCTTTACACTGGAGTGTTCAGTCCACCTGTAAGGGCCTACTATGAGAGTTGGATCCGGCAATGCAGTCGCAGGTCAGTAGCGTGAACAGGAGTGGGTTGAGTTCTGTGGTGGTACACCACCAGCCTTCTGCATGGGGCGACCTCTGTACCTGCAGAAGAGCACAGGGACAAGGCAACACCTGGCCGGCTGTCAATCAGCCGACCTGAATGGACTAAGCCCCACCTGGTCGGCAGTCAATGACCCTCCGGGATATGTTAGATCCAGCCCTTCGAAGAGTCTCAGAGCTTGCAACAGCATTTTCACAGCCAGCTCTGTGGAAGTTTATGTTGAATGAAGCCTGTAGAACAGACTTTGTTTTGTGTGTTTGCTTCTGTTCAATAGCGCACCACAAGCACACAGCCCCAAGGTGCACCAGTGCTCAGCGTGACGGTGCTCAATATTCTGCTACCGACCTGGACAGACTGTGGTTTTTCCATTAGGAAGTCCAGGATCCAATTACAGAGAGGGGTGTTGGGTCCCAGCAAGGACAGCTTCCCCACCAGCCTCTGGGGAATGATTGTATTAAACGCCAACCTGAAGTTCACAAACAGCAGCCTGGCATATGAGGTATCATTCTCCAGGTGGGCCAAGGTGGAGTGAAGTGACAAGGCTATAGCATCATCTTTGGAATGATTTCTTCTATAGGCAAATTGAAATTGATCCAGCATCTCTGGGAGGTGTGCTTTGATGAGTTCCATCACCAGATGCTTGAAGCATTTCACAATGGTGAAGGTCTGTGTCACAGGGCGATAGTCATTGAGGCCTGTAATTGTCACCCTCTTGGGTACCGGGATATCGGTGTTGAAGATATCTGTGAAGACCTCCATCAATTGGTATGTGCAGTCCTTCATTACCTGACCATGTATGTTGTCAGGTCCTGCTGCCTTGTATGAATTCACCTTGGATAGGGTTCTCCTCACCGTGGCCAAGACAATACAGGGATCAGTTTATCAAGGGATACAGAGCTTTCTTTGGCATCAGTCTGTTCTTCTCATCAAACTGTGCATAGAAGGTGTTCAATCTGTCTGGAAGGGAGGCATCATTGACCTTAATTCGCATGGCTGATTTGCGATATATTACAGTCTTGAACTCTTGCTACATGAACCTTGTGTCACACAGTCGTCTGTGGACATTTTGTGTGTCCCCTCATTTTACCTTCCAGATTGCATGGGAAAGTTCAGCCTTGGCTGATCTTAGTGCTATCCTATTCCCTGTCCTGCAGGAAGCATCATGAGCTCTGAGAAGGGCCCAGACTTCTGCATCCAACCATGATTTTTGGTTAACACTGGTCATAAAGCATTTGATCTTGGTAACATCCTCAATGCACTTGCTGATGTAGTCAGTCACTGAGCTCGTGTACTCCTCTATGTTTACATGACCATTTTAGGTGGCTGCCTCCCTGAAACAGTTACAGTCCATGGTCTCACTGTAGTCTTGCAGCGCTGCTATGGTCCGGGCCCCCCCCCCCCACCCCCGTGAAGGGGACAACAGGCTGATCAGGCCAGATACTGAAGAGCATTATCTCGCTCTTCTTCCAGTTTACCCAGGCAACTAATACCAATTCCATCTGGTCATGGATGCTGATCAGTCTGCAGACTGATCATGTATCTGAACAGAAGATAGCAATATCATCCATCTACAGGGAGGCTTTGAACTGAGTGCCTCCACTGCCCCTGTCCTTCCCAATAGATTCAGCAAAGGGCTCTATGCAGCACATAAACAAGTCAGGAGAGAGTGGGAAACCCTGCCTGACTCCAGACAATGTGGAGGTTAATTGTTTCCCACCCATTGATTTGAATGGCACTATAGATGTCCATGTATACAGAGTCCTCCCCAAAGCCCATTTTGGAGAGCTCATCTATCACATACAAGTGTGAAAACCTGTTGAATCCCTTCCCCTGGTTCAAGCTGACCAGGCAGGTGACCACCCTTCTGTCCTGCACATACGATGGTATCTCCAAGCAGAGCAGTGCAAGGCTGTCAAAGATTTTCCTGTTAGGAAACACCACAGGTTTGGTCCGGGTAGATTACCTGTTCCAGAGCATACTTGACCGATTAGTGGTAGCTTTTGACAGGATCTTGTAATCACGTTCAATGTTGAAATGGGACTCCAGTTCTCAATGTCCTCCTTTTCCTCCTGCTTGTAGGTAAGGGTGATGATGTACTTTCTTAAAGAATTTGACATGCTACAAGCCAAAAGCAGAACATTGTACACTTCCAGCAGGTCTGTGCCCATCCAGTTCCGCAGAGCTGCCCGCATACAGATGATGAAGGGGAAATTTAAAAATTGTCAAAGAAAATGGTCAACAAAGTTTTAATTTATCAAGCCAATGCATCACTTTTAATCCTCTACTTTATGAAGTCAAATCCACAGAATAGGACAATTTGATTTCCATTAACTTTTTCGAATTGTACTTGTGTCACTCAAAACACTGAGTGGTGTAAGAAACTGCTGTATGAATAACACTGGACAACAATTCTTTTCAAAATGGTTTGCTTCCTGAAATAAAATTGGGGATTATAATAGGCATCTTCAAGCTGAACACAAAGATAATTTCAGATTTGCTGTATCACGCAGGAAGTTGGAGAAACATTCAATTAAATGTATTTGAATTGAGCATGTTTAATCACATATTGGTGCTGACACATGCTCTCAGATTGAATGAACATGTTGCACAACAAATGTGAGGAGCTCAGGGTTTGTCTCAGTCACCAATTTTACAACCGAAGTAGACCTTATCGGCTTTCTTTAATAAGTACAGACACAATATTATCTTTGAGCCTGAAGCGTATTCTCGTCACAAATGTTACAAAATGTATCACAGCTGTTGCAACATTGACAAGATATTTCTGCTATATTGAATCTTCCTGAAGAAAATAAATGCTATTGTTAAGTACACTCACTATGCTATTGCCTGAAGAATATGTGCATCAACATGTCAATTTAATGCACACCATCTGTATACGTGTTGCTTTTATAGCCTGTTTGCATCTATCCTGACTAAGCATGCCCAGGCCTAACTCAACATTTGCATAGCACCTTCCCTGACTGCACGCACAGGCATGCTTGGACTGACCAAATCAACTTGCTTTGTTGGCTATATACTAGTAGACTTAAAATATGGAAAGAAATCACAAAAATAAGTTATATCCAAAAAAAAAGTATGTGATAGAAAAATTTAAGGTGATTTAATGATTAGCATCCCAAAATCTATAAAATACACCCAAAAGTATTCAGAAAGCAAAACGTTTGTTTTCCAGTGTAAATGACCTTCTGACATAAGGGGTAAAGAGCATTACTGTGGCAAATAAAAAGAGAGCTCTGATTTAAGTAAATTATATACAGAGAATCCTTCAATGTTAAAATCTGGGTAAGCGTTTCATTTGTCAATACAGAATCTTAATATGTATAAGTTGCAGTAGAAAACAAATAATACCCTTAAAAAGACCTGTCAAAAGAAATCATTATGCAATTGCTACATTCTATACAGACAATATTTGTCTGTGCAAACTTACTAAAATTGAGCTGGATTCTTTATTTACATCTTCAACACTGTTATCTCCCAGGCAGGAAGATTTATAAAGAAGCAAGCTGCTTGAATTGGAAGAATGCCAAAAGCAAGCGTTTCTCTTATCCTTAACGAGTCAGAGACAAAATCGGTCCTAATACAAAGATGGAAAGATGCGACCGAGGGATTTAGTTCCACTGTCAATATTTTTTATAGTGTGGAGCTCCTTATCCAAGGCTTAGATTGGATGATGCATACATGAGGAATGTACAACGAAAGGAACTTGGTGAACTAATAGAACTGCATTCACAGCACATGTTGGTAGAATAGGGATATTTATGCAGCTCAAAGTGTTTTATTGCACCCACTCCAGTTGGTGTTGACACATAATGTGCATTACTAAGGATGAAGATATTATTGATATATTTTTTGAACTTTCAGTCTGCTGTAGCTTATTCTTGGGTTCAGAGCTGCATGTTATTTGCATGAACAGTCCAACTTCATGAATATGCTTATCCTACTCAATAGGATTGAAGAAGGAACAATCAGAGGACTTTGTGATGTGAAATGGCAATCATATTCCTATCTGTTCTTGTACTTACCAATGTTTCCAATGGCAGAGAGAATTTCTTATTGACACAAGATCAGATATTAATCAGGAATATGTTTTATTTTAAAAATGAATACTGAATGTGTAAGGTAAATATATGATCCTATCTCACATTCAGCTATGAATAAAAGCAGTGCTAATATGGAAAGCAGGTGAACCCTGTGTTACCAGGGGGTTGCAATCCTAGAAAACTCTGCAATGCAATTTTCCACAGCACAAAACTGCATAATCTGTGCATGCGTGAAGAAATTGGAGTTATGGTTTTATTTTTTCATGTATATTCTGTGAAAGTACATTTAATTCCTTATCTCAAATGTTTTGGTCGTGATTATTAATTTCCATAAATTCAAATTTCTGTTACCTGAATGGGGTTGCCTGCACAGAATATGTAGTGAGCTGACCTTCTGAACATTCAGTAAACACAATAAATCAAGAGATAGGATTACAGATATGTAATCTTTTATCCGAAATTCTGAACACCAAAAACCTCCAAAAATCAGACATTTTTTTTACTGCATATACAAGGTGTTTAGCTTAGTTTGAGCCAGTTTAAGTATGAAGTTTTATTGTATGTTTTACTTAGAAATACAGGGATTGTCCTCCAGCAGAACTTCAGCAACCCTGCTAAAAGTATATTTGACAGAGGGAGTGACTTAGGGAGAAAGCAGAACCACGGCTAAGGCAGGCGAGCAGAGAGAAAGCGGCAGGATGACTCGGTTGGGCAAATGGGAAAAGAGTGGTCTATGTTTATCTAACTTAATTTACCACCCTGCCTCCATGACATGCATCTTCTCCCCACCACCCCCCCACCCCCCCCACCCCACCCCACAATTACTTAAAATTCTGCCATTTTAATATTATTCAGTTATCCAAAAAAATCCAAAATCCAAAGTGTCTGGTCCCAAGTACCTGTATCATCTTATGAAAACTATTTACAATAGGACAGCCAACCAAACTGAAATGAATAAGCACCTCTCCTTTAAATACTAAAATTCAAATCTATCAACAAAGAATTGCTACCAGTTTGTAAAATAAAACCTACAGACTAGTTCTGAATGCTTATGGAGATTGCACACCAAATAAGTACTAAAGCCACACCTGTTTTTGCATTGTAAACTTCAGAATATAACAAGCGTTATGAATGTTAATAACCTTTAAATGCCCAATGGATTTGCTTTAGCAAATTTGAGACAAACCTTGGCATCCAAGGTTTGGCACTATGTTGGTCAAGACTAGTTTTATGCATTGTTAAAGTCAGCAGATTAAAGTGTGTTAATTAAATATTAATTACTTGATTGAAATGTATTTCTAACGTACTTTCATGTTAGCATATCAGCCATACAGACTGTGGTTGAAATGACTGAAATAGTCAATTATAACCTTGAGACATTTTTTTCTGAATAACCATAATTAACTTTCTTATTAATAAGTACAACTGATATTTACATACCTTATATAAAATAGTAAAATATCCAAAGGATCTTCACTGACACTAAATGACATAAGGATATAATCGGACAAATTGTCAAAATCTTTCAATTTTAAGGATCATTTTAAGGCATAAAGGTAGAGACACGAGGTTTTTACGGAAGGATTTCCAGAGTTTATGGCCTTTGAAGCAAAAGGTTTGGTTCCCAAGAATAGAATACATCTGTGAATTATTTGTCTGGAGAAGGTTGCAGAGATCAGAAGTTACAAAGCCACAGGGGCAGGGAGAGGAATTCAAAATAAAGATGTGGAGTTTAAAATCAAAATGCAGTTTGAATGGGAACTCGTATACTAGAAATTAACTCAGTCCTGAGCAACAAGAAGATCTCTTGCTGGATGGACAACCTTCCAGCTGAACCATGTTTGAATATCAACACAGCTATCAGTACTGTAAGTTTTTCTACTCAGTATCAGCTCTCAGAGAGTGAACTCTTGCACAATGAGTGTGAATTCATACGATCTTCCCTCTCAAATTTTCAATTGAAAAGACTCTTTAATACACAAAATAATACCTTGGGATACTTATTAAACACAAAAATTTTAGATCAGTGGTTCCCAACCTCTTTCTTTCCACTCACATACCACTTTAAGTAATCCCTATGCCATCAGTGCTCTGTGAATAGTAAGGGATTGCTTGAAGTAGTATGTGGGTGGGAAGGGAAGGTTAAGAACCACTGCTCTTGACCCAATTGTTGTTGAAGTATTTTGCTTGAGAAAAATTGTCATTGCCCCATTTCCTTTGGAGTTATGAAACCATGCACATAATAAGTCAATTAGGTCCGATTAAAAAAAGTGGTTTTCAAACTTTTTCTTTCCACCCACATACCACCTTAAGCAATTCCTTACTAATCACAGAGCATCTATGGCATAAGGAATACTTAAAGAGGTAGGTGAGTGGAAAGAAAAAGATTGAGAATAGCTGCTTTAGATTAAAGAATCCATTTAATTTTTTTGCCTCCCAAATCCATAGTTGTCATCTTTTGCACTTGTTTGACAGAAGTTGGATCTGGCCTCAACAACTGATGTTCTTTACCATCCTGTTCTAATCAAGGAGCCACCAGAAAAGGGCTAATTCCTCATGACCACAATATTTTGTATTGTCCAAATATCCATCACTGACCCCACAGACCACATTTCATCTATGTTCCATTTTGGAACAATGTAACCTAAAATCCAATATCCATTTTCATATGGACAGTTGTCCTGTGTTTTCTATAATCTTAAAATTATCCAACTGTTCTGCCAAACAGTTATAGATGAGCAGAAAGTTGGCAAAAATTTGCGTACACTCTTAGACTAATTATTGTTCACTTTTGGTGTCTCAGGCTGTAGAGGTCTGGCAAACCATTCATAGCAAATGCATTGACCTTAAGCAAATGAACTTTCTGCACCTACTTGATCCCTTGGGGCAGCTACCTGCACCCAGAACACAAGTTAATAAAATAGCTTACTTGTTAACTTGTGGAACACTGTATAGGTTACTCAACAACTGGTGCACCCAGAATTGAGAGAACTTGTGAATGAATTTGCAAAACATTAGTTTGCAGATGTAGCAGAAATGAAGAAGCAAATAGAATGTTGTCCTTCATTACTATAGAGCTGGGATGTCCTGCTGGAACCGTACTGGGTGTGGCAGTTCTGGTCTCCTTACTTGAGATATACCACTTTTGGAGGCAGTGCAGAGGAGGTTAACCAGGTCGATTCCAGAAATGAAAGGATTAGTTCATGAGGGACTGAGTAACCATTCTTCTAAACTCATTGGCTGAGTGGGGGATCTTATCATGTAAAATTATGAAAGGAATCGATGTGATAGAAGCAGAAGATTGATTTTGCTGGCAGATGAGACTTGCAAGGGGACACAGCCTCAAGATTCAAGGGAACAGATTTAAGCCAGAGAGAAGGAAGAGCTGATTCTCACAGAATGGTGAATCTATGCAATTTTCTGCCCAAGGAAGCAATAGAGGTTAACTCATTAACTATATTTAAGACACAGATACTGTAGAGTTTTGAAGAACAGGAGAATTAAGAGTGAAGGAGAAGCAGGCATGTAAATGGAGCTAAGTCCATGGCCAAATCATCCATGATCTTATTGAATGAGAGAGCAGGCTCAATGCACCAGATACCAGGTGGCCTGCTCCTGCTCCTATTTCATATGTTCTTATTCAAGAATCCTTCATTGTCATGTAATAGTTCAAAACGTAATATTACATGAAATTTCCTTCTGCCTGCCATAAGGGCACAGTCACCATTAGTGTTACCCCTTACCATAAAAGAGAAAGAGAATGAAAAGAGAGTCCCTCCAGAGTCACCAAATGTCCATGGATTTGCATCCAGCGCTCCCTCAGCCTCTTTGGACGCACAAAACTCCTGTTCAATTTATCGGCAATCTGAGCTCCAGATCCAAGCCTCTGTTACAATCAAGGGCAGCCCCTCAGGAGCCATTCTTACCCTCAGCACCCTCTTGAATTCTGGCTCCCATACCTGGTTCCCATGAGCTAGTCTCCAGCAGCCCGTACCCCATGACAGTAAGTTTCCCACAGCCTGTGTATGATCCTTGTTTGTTTGCTGCTCTGGTCACCTTCCCTGAAGGATCATCTCCTCTGCCTCTCAACGGGCAGAGTTCTCCCCATCACTGGTGCCCTGCGCCAGGCCACTGCTCCCCAGACTCTGCACCCTTTGTGGCCGCTGCCGAGCACAGGTGCCGCCGTCTTGGGCACAGACCTCTGTGGTTGCAGGATTTGACTTACAAACGCTATCAGCTCCTTTAAGATCATTCCAGTTTTCATACTAAATTCCCCGCAATCTATTCTTTGTCACATGGCCCATTGACACTACGCTGATTTTCCTGCCACCCATCTACACCAAAGGTAATTGGCAGATTCCAATTAACCTACAGCCATCATGTCCTCGAAAATTTTCACTGTCTGAAGATGAATACTATTGGGGTTCAATCAAAACCTAAAATCTATCCTGGGAACCAAATACTATTTTGAAATATGATTTCAGCAAATTATTTCTGCCTTCCTCCACATAAAATGCAGCTAAATTATCCTGTGGTAACAAGAACGTCAGAGAAAATAGCTCTGTGAAAAATTTGCTGAAGCATTTGATTGGTCTTTTAGATTTTCTGCCAAACTTAATACTTATTTAAATTTTGCAGCCTAATTTCAATACAACATTTAATGAATGTAATGGTTTGCAGTTTATAATTTTAAAATAAGGTGAGAATTGTTTGTACTCTCCGTAAAATTTGTTAGGGTGGTGGCAGTGTTTCCAACAACAGTGTTCATTTTAAATGGATATCTATATGATTTCTGAACAGTTCCCCAAAGTGGATATATGTAGTAGGAAATGAAAAACTGAGAAAGCATTCTACAGACATTTGAAATCATCTTCCTCCATGATCTGTTTTTTTTTATTGGAAGATAGATAACTTTTCTTGGCTATTACAGCAATTCCCATAGAATAATTCATGCTTTTTGGAGACACAGGGGGATAAAACAAAGAACATTAGTCAATGTGATTACACTACACAACCATGCAATGCACTACAGAACTAAGCCTAAAGGCTTAGGCTTCTACAATGTCCATGCTCAAGGTGATCAATATTTAAATTCCTCTACCGCCACAGGATTCTCAGGGTCACAACTATTTTAAACATGTACTATATATACGTATCTAGGTCATTTCAAGCTCCCCCTAAAGATACAAATAGGATAGCCAAACTACCATGTGCCAAAGTTTCTTTCCAATGACTGAGGTTCGTGAACCTCCCCTTGTTACATTAATCATAGACTGCTGACATGCCACCAAAAGCTCTATCTGCACTACTATAACCCCTTTTATTTGCATTCTGAATATTATCTCTTTCAGATTTAATGTGTACTATTTTAGTTTTTTTTTTAAATGAAATACCTGTTCAGCTGCAACAAGTAAGAATTTCGGGACATATGCACATTGTACAATGTGTATGACAATACACTCATTATCATTATCAAAAGGGGATGGCCAAGGCCTTGGTTTGGCACCCCATTTCACTTCCTTCCCTGTAGACAACTGTGAACAGCAGAGAGGGGAGGCTTTAGGTTGAATCCCACGTGGCCTGACTTGTTTCTCTGCACTATTGCCAGTTCCAACATGACTCAGAAAAATGTTCACCCCATAAATATTCAACTTACTTGCCACCATCAACAACAGCTGATACAAGTCACTTCCCAGGCATCTGTCACAATGCCCATAACACAGCACATCTTGGCACTTAGTACTCACACAACTCCCATTCCTGTCAGCTAACTGAGGAACCTTAGGAAGAAAAATATTATGCACAAAGACTCCTGTGATGTGACGACGTGACTTGTGCAATTCTCCTTTTCTACCTAACCGATCTCTCTCTCTAGGTTGATCTCGGGAGAAGGGGAAATAGGCATTTGACTGGCTATGTCCCCTCAGATAGGAAATCTATCTCTTCATTATAAGCTTCCAGTGGAATGGTTGGAGCTCCAGTTGAGTCCACTGCATCCCTTTTGCAGATTGAGAGGTTACTTTCCCATCGAACATTCTGAGAAAAAGTGTTAGTTGTGCTGGACCTGAGACTGTGGAGGTCACCATGTCTCCTGCTGTTGGACCATTGCAGCTTCAATCAGAATAACAGCAATGATGCCTCTCAGACAACCCAGGGGTTGCCAAAGTTTTGATGCTTCGAACTTACTTAAGAAAAGTACAGAACGTCTCTATGGCCCATGGGCTTGAAATGTTCCATTGAAGATACTGCCCCATTCTCCTTGTAAAAGGATTTTTTTTTAAACATGTTTCCAGGGAAGCTACCATCTGCAGTGTGCTGCAAGGGCAGTCCTCAGGCATGAGACTGGACATTTAATGTTCGTGGGGTCTAAATTCCCAAGTGTATCAGCTGTGCCAAGCTGCAAACAAATTCTTCAGTCAGCAGGTTGCTTGAAATCCTGCAGCCTGGGGCCTGGGAAGGACATATCTGGACTTGAGAGCTAAGCTGGTGTGGTGTCAAGCCCTAACTCTCCTTCTTGTAAAGCTCTTAGTGAAACAAAATGACAATGGAGTGCTTTTCACACACATCACATACAGCTCGCAATACACAAGAACATAAGAAATAGGAGCAGGATCAGGCCATCTAGCCCATTGAGCCTGCTCCACCATTTAATTAGATCTGGCCTTGGACTCATCTCAACTTACCACCTGTTTGCCATTACCCTTGATATCCATATTCCTCAAAAATCAATCTATCTGTGTTTTGAAGAGGTTGTCTTTATAGCTTCCTTGGGTAGAGAATTCCAGATATATTCTCTCTGGGAAAAGCAGTTCCTCCTTGTCTTCATTTTAAATCTGCTCATACAAATCTTTAGGCAATGTCCCGAGTTCTAGATTCAGGTTTACTGTCGGAGTACGTACATGATATCGCATAAAACCCCGAGATTCTTTTCTTTTTTTCTGCAGGTGAGGCAAAATTACCATATATTGCATTGCAAAAAAATCTGACTCAATGTACACATGACCCAAATGGCAGCAAAAATGACCTTCCTCATTCTATTCCATTCATAATTTTACTGTTCTTGATAAGATCACCATTCATCCTTCGAAACTCCAATAAATATACTCCCTGGCTATTCAATCTCTCCTCATAAGCTAACCCTTTCATTCTAGAATCAATCCAGTGTACCTGCTTTGCACTATTTCCAAAGCCTCAAGTAAGGAGAACTTCACACTATAACTCCAGGCACGGCCTCACCAAATGCCCTGTACAGTCACAGCAGATCCTCCCTGTTTTTAATTTAACCCCTCAAGCAATGAAGGCCTAAATTCCATTTCTCTTCTTTCTGAACCCAGAAACTAACCTTTTGTGATTCACGTATCAGTACTCCCAGATCTCTCTGCACAATACTCCCACCATTTACATTACATTGATTTGTTCAGCCCCTTTTCAAATGCCCTCTGGAAATCTAAGTATATATATCACATTCACCTGCTTTCCTTCGTACACTGTGCTCATTATATCCTCAAAGAATGTATCATATATCTTGAACGTTGAGTGAGTGGGGAGGGGGGTGAAGGAGGGAGGGAAGGGAGGGGGGAAAAAGGGAGAAAATGACACTGTGTATATTCAAGAGGGAAATGTTTGTGTATATTTTGGTCAGTATGGTTCATAGTGTGAAAAAAATTTTTTTTAATTTAAAAAAAGAACTCAGTAAATTAGTTAAACATGACCTGCCCTTCCTGAATCCACAATGTATCTGCCTGATGGAACCATTTCTATCCAAATGTCTTATTATTTCTTCCTTCATGATCCCTTCAAGCATTTTACCAACTACAAATACTAAACTAGCTAGCCTATGGTTACAGGTTCACTTCTGCTTTTAAACAATGGCTTTACATATTCAAGGAACAACTTGATAAAGTGGTTTAGTCCAATCTTTACAAAGATCATGGCTGATCTGATTATGTTATCTACCCATATCAAATTCCCACCCATTTTTTATTATCAAATATCTTTCTCCCACTGTCTTAAAAATATTCAGACCATTTCCATCAGTCCTTGATGAGAGTTTCAAAGAAACATAATTCTCTGAGAGGAATTTTGCCTTGCCTCTGTCTTAAATAGATAACTCTTTTTTTATGTTGGCATCTGGTTCTTGATTCTTCCTGTGAAAGGAAACATTCTCTTCACATCCACCCTGTCATGACTGCTTGGGAATTTCATTCAGCCCTTACAATCTATTTTTAAGAACAGTGGATACAAGCACCTATTAATTCTGTATGTTTGTCAAGTAAACTTCCAGTGCCTGAACATCCTACTATAAATAAAGAACTCATCATACTCCGGATATAGATTAACTAAAGCCCTACTTTTGCATTCAGTTCTCCCAGCTATAAATAAAAAATGTCACTTTTCAAAAATACTTGTCATATCTGTTTGCAGGCCTTTACTAAATCACACGCAAAATTCCTCTGAAACCCAGTTATGCAATTTCTCACCATTTCAATTACATGCTACCTTTTTTTTATTTTTATGCAAATTGGACAATTGCACATTTCTCCCATTATACGCCAGTTGCCAGTTTTGTTCACTCTGTCATTCTATTTTTGTATCTTTCTGACCTCAAAACTTCCTCTTCACAACATATCAACATACCACCTTTCGTGCCATCAGCAAATTCAGCACCCATGCCTTTAAGTGGCTTCATCCATGTAAAATATACAGAATAAACTGTGAAAGGTTGAGGTTTCAGCACTGATCTCTGTGGCACTCTACTCATTATAACTTGCCAATCAGTAAAATCAGTAAAACAAAAAGTTTACTCTCAGTTTCCTGTTAGCCCGCCAATGTCCTGTTACTTCCAACTCCATGAGCTTTTATTTTTCACAGTAACCTTTGATGCTGCATTTTAGGAAATGCCTCCTGGAAATCTGACTACTTTTTATTCATACATTTATGCTTTATAGATAGACCCCCAACTTACGATGTTCCGACTTACGATATTTTTAAGTTACGATGATCAGAATCCATTTTGAATAAAGGTAAGTTGGGGTTTACCTATATCAGTGTGGTTGCTTTTCTTCCTCTGAAGGAAATGCTTCCATCCAATAAGCGCACGCAGATCATTTCTCACCACCATCACCCCCTAAACGTCATCATTTCAGTGTTCCTCTTGGAGTGACGTCAAGGAAACGTGCTTTGTCAGACCCAATGCTGGATTTTTAAAAAAGGGTGATTTGGAACACATGCATTGATTGCCATTGTTGGAGAAGGACAGAGAGATTGAAGAGGGAGAGAGAGCGATGGCAATCTGTGCATGTGTTCCAATCACAACTTGGGTTGCGAAATGATGTCATTGCCCTTAGTTACCGGGTGCCATCTCAGGCTCCCAGCAGGAGCAGGAATGTTGGCCTCCCAGCAGGAGCAGCAGCTCAGGAAACTACCTGTACAGGTAGACCCCAATTTACTATAATTTCACCTTATGATGCGAGTCATGAAGCCAACCCCATTGTAAGTAGGGGGTCTACCTGTAATTTATCTTTCACATACATTTGTTCAAAACACCACAGTTCAGCTTCCTTTCTGCAATAACTTCTCCCTCCATCCACCAAAACAGCATTCTTGAAGTGGCCTTCAGAGATTTACTTTATATACTGAAGATCCTCAAACCTGGGCAACGATGGTTGGCAGCCAACATTTAATTGGCACTTCTGTGAGCAGTCAGAGAAGAGAATGAGATACAAGTGGACTTTATTGTTTCCAGCTAAGACAAACACAATATCTCAAATGTAGTAACAAATTTTAAACATTCCTTTCTTTGTCAAAGACAAGCAACAGGTGTAAAGATGGTTACAAAGTCAGCACTCATGAAAGGGCTGTATTGACTTCTGAACTTACCTGATCTGCAGCTATCACCTTCCAGATAAAGTCATACTTCTTTGATGGATTAGTGAAAATGCACTGAAGTTCTACCACATCGTCAGATATGTATACTGGCTTGCCCCCTAAGTGAAGAAAGAGTCAATCAGTCATTTTCTTCAGAACCTTTGCTTACATATTCAATCTTCATGCCCCTCCCAAGTGTTTGGGAGTATTCACAAACTTACAGTGTCCCTTGGAAACCTTGTCATATCTGATGAAGAGTGCAGGCCTGAAACACTGGTCATCCTTTGCTGCATCTCCTGCTGAGTTTCTCCAGTACATTTGTATATTAGTGTCCCTTCACTCTCCCCACTCCTTCTCCTGCCTCTCAGTAAACCTGTAGCATATTTATTTGTGGGGTGTTCTCTCCTTGAAGAAGGGCTCAGGCCCGAAACTTCAGTTATAAACCTTTACCTCCTATGGACGCTGCCAGACTTGCTGAGATCCTCCAGAATTTCTGTGTTTTTACTACAGTCACAGCATCTGCGAACTTTTGTGCTTCACTCCAGGCTTCTAGGTTAATTGGTCACTGCAAATTGCCTCTAGTGTATGTGTTTTGTTGACTACAATATGGAGG
The DNA here is from genome assembly GCF_036971445.1 of Narcine bancroftii. Classification (NCBI taxonomy): domain Eukaryota; kingdom Metazoa; phylum Chordata; class Chondrichthyes; order Torpediniformes; family Narcinidae; genus Narcine; species Narcine bancroftii. Next base: position 208,242,541 of record NC_091474.1, read on the forward strand.
CAATCAAGGGGAACATGGAAAGTAAAATGGAATTGGTATAGGATTGTTTGATGGTCAAGATAAACTTGTTTGGCCAGAGGGTTCATTTCCAAGGTGTCCGACTCTACAGACCTTCATGGAGGGTGGTGATGGATTATCATCCTCCAAATCATCCAAAGAAAAATCCCTTGTTCTCAGTTTTAATTTGTTCCACTGATATTTAAAAAAATTATTTGTACCTCTGAAAATCTTGTAATTGATATGTTATTCAATTAGTTTATTTCATCTTGGTTGATTTTAATTCTGAATATTGAGGGAATTTCCCAATGATCTCCATTTGTAGAGTAAGATTACATTGAATGAAAGAAGGAATCCTAAATATGCACTTTACACATCATCTATTTTAAATTGAAACATAAGTAGATTTCTTCAAATAGTTTTAGCTGATATAACAAATAGTAGCTTTCTTTTTTTTAGAAGTCCACAATAAATCATATAAGCAATCTAAAGACTAATTAAATATTAATTGAGCTACTCAATTTGAAAAGCATTATCAGCTTACTCTTTACAAAATAGAAAATCATTACAGAAGAACATGAAAAATGGGAGTAGAATGAGGGTACGCACAAAAGATCCACAGACAGCTGTGCAACACCGGTGACACAAGGCGCATGTGGCAAGGGATCAAGACTATCACGGATCATAAGTCAGCCTTGTGAATTAAAGACAATGACACCTCACCTTCTATGCACGGTTTGATGAGAAGAACAGGATGATGCCAAAGAAAGCTCCATGTCTCCCTGATGGACTGCCCTCCTGCATAACTGGGGTGAGGTGAGGAGAACCCTATCCAGGTGAACTCACATAAGGCGGCAGGACCAGATAATATACTTCATCGAGTACTGAAAGACTGTGCAGGCCAATTGACAGAAGTCTTCACAGACATCTTCAACACCTCACTGTAGCAGTCCATCATTCCCATAGGGTTCAAGACAGTCACTCAAGAAGGTGACAATAACAGGCCTCAATGACTACCACCCTATAGCAATGACCTCCATCATTATGAAATGTTTTGAGCATCTGGTGATGAGACACATCAAAGCCCACCTCCAAGAGATGGTGGATCCATTTTAATTTGCCTATAGAAAAAGCCATTCCACTTCACTCCATCCTCATATGCTAGGCTGCTGCTCATTGACTTCAGCTTGGCATTTAATACAATCATTCCCCAGAAAGCTGCCCTCGCACTCTTCTCTGTAACTCAGTGGTTTTCAAACTTTTTCTTTCCATTCACATATCACCTTAAGTAATCCCGATGCCATAGGTGCTCTGCGATTAGTAAGGATTCATTTAAGGTGGTTTGTGAGTGGGGAGGGGGGGGGGGGGCGAAAGGTTGAGAACCATTGCCCTCGACCCAATTTTTATTGAACTATTTTGCTTGAAAAAAATTGTTATTGGCCCATTTCCATTGGAGTTATGAAACCGTGCACATAACAAGTCAATTAAAACAGTGGTTTTCAAATGTTTTCTTTCCTAACATAACATAACATAACAATTACAGCACGGAAACAGGCTGTTAGGCCCTTCTAGTCCGCACCGAACCAAACACCCCTTTCTAGTCCCACCTCCCTGCACAATGCCCATAACCCTCCATCTTCTTCTCATCCATATACCTGTCCAACCTTATCTTAAATAATACAATTGACTCCGCCGCCACTATTTCTCCCGGAAGATCATTCCACACGGCTACCACTCTCTGAGTAAAGAAGTTCCCCCTCATGTTACCTCTAAACCTCTGCCCCTTAATTCTTAACTCATGTCCTCTTGTTTTAATCTTTCCTCCTCTTAACGGAAATAGTCTATCCACATCCACTCTGTCTATCCCTTTCATAATCTTAAATACTTCTATCAAATCCCCTCTCAACCTTCTACGCTCCAAAGAATAAAGATCTAATCTGTCCAATCTCTCCCTATACTCTAGATGCTTAAACCCAGGTAACATTCTGGTAAACCTTCTCTGCACTCTCTCCACTCTGTTTATGTCCTTCCTATAATTAGGCGACCAGAACTGCACACAGAACTCCAAATTAGGCCGCACCAACGTCTTATACAATCTCAACATCACCTCCCAACTCCTATATTCCATGCAATGATTGATAAAGGCCAGCATACTAAAAGCCTTCTTCACCACCCTATTCACGTGAGTTTCTACCTCCAGGGAATGATGTACCATTACTCCTAAATCTTTCTGCTCTTCTGTATTCATCAATGCTCTCCCATTTACCACGTATGTCCTATTCTGATTCTTCTTACCAAAATGAAGCACCTCACACTTATCAGCATTAAATTCCATCTGCCATTTTTCAGCCCACTTTTCTAAGCAGCCCAAATCCCTCTGCAATCCTTGAAAAACTTCTTCATTATCCACTATTCCACCTATCTTAGTATCGTCTGCATATTTACTAATCCAATTCACCACCCCATCATCTAGATCATTAATGTATATAACGAACAACAATGGGCCCAATACAGATCCTTGAGGCACACCACTGGTCACCGGCCTCCAACCTGACAGACAATTATCCACTTCCACTCTCTGGCCTCTCCCTTTCAGCCAATGTTCAATCCATTTGACTATCTTAAAATTTATACCTAAAGACTGCATCTTCCTAACTAACCTTCCATGTGGTACCTTATCGAAGGCCTTACTGAAGTCCATATAGACAACATCCACTACGCTACCCTCATCCACATTCCTAGTCACCTCTTCAAAAAATTCAATCAGATTGGTCAAACATGACCTTCCTCCCACAAATCCATGTTGAGTGCTCCTGATCAGACCCTGTCTATCCAGATGTTTATAAGTACTATCTCTAAGAATTTTCTCCATTAATTTACCTACCACAGACGTCAAACTTACAGGCCGATAGTTGCCAGGCTTCCTCCTTGAACCTTTTTTAAATAACGGAACCACATGCGCAATGCGCCAATCCTCCGGCACTATCCCCATATCTAATGACATTTGGAAAATTACCACCAGAGCCTCTGCTATTTCCTCCTTCACTTCTCTCAATGTCCTGGGGAAGATCCCGTCTGGTCCCGGAGACTTATCCACCTTTATATTCTTCAAAAGCCTTAAAACTACACCTTTTGTAATCTCTATATTCCCCATATTTACCCAATTTGCTTTTTTTATCTCACATCTCCCAATATCCTTCTCCTTAGTGAATACCAAAGAAAAGAAACTGTTCAATATCTCCCCCATTTCTCTAGGCTCCACACACAGTTTTCCACTCTGATTTTCTAAGGGACCAATTTTGTCTCTAGCTTTCCTCTTACCATTAACATATTTGTAGAACTCTTTTGGATTAGTTTTCACCCTGCTTCCCATAGTTTTCTCGTACCTTCTTTTAGCTTTCCTAATTCCTCTCTTAAGATTCCTCTTACATTCAATGTATCTTTCAAACATCTCCTTAACTCCATGCTTCTTATATCTAATGTACGCCTCCCTTTTTCTTCGAACCAAGTTTCCAATATTCCTTGAAAACCACGGCTCTCTCAAATCTTTTGCCCCTCCTTTTAACCTAACAGGAACATAAAGCTTTTGCACTCTCAAAATCTGATCTTTAAAAGACTTCCATTTCTCTACTACATCCTGCCCATAAAACAAATTGTCCCAATGCACACCCTGCAAGTCCTTTCGCATCTCCTCAAATCTAGCTTTTCCCCAATCAAAAACCTCAATCCTTGGCCCTGATTTCTCTCTTTCCATAATGACATCCTCTCACATACCACTTTAAGTATTCCTTTACTAATCACAGAACACCTATGGCATAGGAAATTCTTAAAGTGATAAGTGAGTGGAAAGATAATGTTTGAAAACCACAGCTCGAGAGTTTAGAAAAATGTGAAAAATTTATAAATTATAAATTTCTCATTTGGCTTGATCTAGGTGTGATGTCCTCAGCTGCAAAGACCAGAACCATGGGTCAATGACTGAGAATTGGGGTGGGGGTGGGTGGGGGAGGGTGGGACTTGTATGAGAGGAAATCAATTCATTCAAAGGGTGTGACATTTTGAAATTCTTAATGCTGGAGGGCACTGGGGCCTCAGTCATTTTCTTAATATTTATAAGCAAAATCAATGGATACTCAATATTAAGGAAATCTATGGATATGGAGTAGAGCACAAAATGGTATGGTTCATCATTAATTCTAATGATTTTTGTTTACCCCTCTTCTTCTCCCATTTCTTATATTCTTATGTCCTAAATGACTATTGCCTTGTTTTCAGAGACCTCAGCAGAGGAAACATCCCACCATTTCTGCTTGGTTAAGTCCTTGAAGTATGTTGTCAGTTTCAATGTGGTCACATCTCATACCTTTAACTCTATAGAAACCTAGCCTATTCGATATCTCTTGTATACAGGCTTGCCTTCAGTTGCATTAATCTGCTAAATCTTCTCTGTTCCCCATCCTAGCATAAGGCATATCATCACCTTGATGTTTCGTTCTAGGAGCCGTAGGTGGTGCCGGTAGATGACCCATGATTCGGAGCCGAACAGGAGCGTGGGTATGACAACGGCTCCGCTCCATCCTCAACATCCATTGGAGCGCTTTCATCCCTAACGTCGAAGTACTCGAGATGGCAGAGGTCGACAGCATCGAGTCCACGCTGCTGAAGATCCAGCTGCGCTGGATGGGTCACGTCTCCAGAATGGAGGACCATCGCCTTCCCAAGATCGTGTTATATGGCGAGCTCTCCACTGGCCACCGTGACAGAGGTGCACCAAAAAAAAGGTACAAGGACTGCCTAAAGAAATCTCTTGGTGCCTGCCACATTGACCACCGTCAGTGGGCTGATAACGCCTCAAACCGTGCATCTTGGCGCCTCACAGTTTGGCGGGCAGCAACCTCCTTTGAAGAAGACCGCAGAGCCCACCTCACTGACAAAAGGCAAAGGAGGAAAAACCCAACACCCAACCCCAACCAACCAATTTTCCCCTGCAACCGCTGCAACCGTGTCTGCCTGTCCCGCATCGGACTTGCCAGCCACAAACGAGCCTGCAGCTGACGTGGACTTTTTACCCCCTCCATAAATCTTCGTCCGCAAAGCCAAGCCAAAGAAAAAAAAACCTTGATGTTTCATTAGGCTAATGTGCTCCCCACATGAACAGAAAACATTATACTGAAATTAGGTTATATTTACAATGGCAACCTTTTTATGAATCTGATTTCACATTTACTGAGAAGCAAGAGATAACAAATTAAATAGAAATCCAATTTGCAGGCAGAATTAAAACCTTCATGTCAAAGTGTTGGGCTGTCTCTACCCTCACCGATCACTCCAAAAAAAACACACAGGAAAGAGACATTCATCCTTGGACATTTGTTGCTAAAAGTATGCATTAGCATATTGAATCTGTATTCAAAGTCCAAGGACAATATTGTTAGTTTTTGTAACAGGGAAAGTTCTTCATATAGAAGTAACCAGTCTCCATGGAGATCTCTCTCATCAGTCGGTGGGAAGTGACATTGAGGTGCAGCTGACTACAAAGTCTGGGCCACTCTCTTCTCTACCTTCCCAGGGTAACATTACAGGTCATGTTGCAATTTTCCATGACTTACAATCTGCATGTGCAGAAATGCAAGGTGAAAAAAAGGTTTTTTTTAAACTTTTTGATTACTTTTTTTCCAGATATATTCCGTGAGAGTGAATTTTGTTCCATGTTCCAGGTTTTTGTGTCGTGATTTCTGAATCCTGTGATGGTGAATTTCCATTACCTAAATGGCCGTAATTTTGGAAAAGGGAGCTGTAATGTGGGGAAAAAGGGCCTGTAATGTGGTGGTCACCTGTACTTTTGCACTAGTTGCCAATTATGCTCTCTGTCTGAAGCTAAGGATGTTGTTTGTTAATACCCTGGTGGCCCCAAGCTGAAAATTCCTCCCTCTTAATGTACTGATAAAAGCCACAAATTCCAAACCATGTGAACAATGATTCACCTTCCAGATCTCAGCAAAGAAAAAAAGATTTTACCTTGAGAAGCACAATTTCATGGAAACAAGACCAACGTATCCCTAGTCTCAGGTATGACTGTCAAGACCAATACAGCACAATGTACCCCAATGTACTCAATCCAAACAACAGTATCAGAATATGGGAAAAAAATAGAAACTCAGTAAAAAATAAGTTGCAGAGTCCTACAGTTTCTCTCTTATGCTGTGTAACTGACTTTTCTCAGACTTCAACAGATTCACTGCAGAGGCAGCCATAGAATAGTGCAATCTGTACAAGTGCAGGGAGTCAAAAGCTCGTCAGTGGAACAGCGCCAACACAATAGTAAGAGGTTTTTCGAGGCATAAATGATCCTTGTACAACAGGCATATTTGTTGATAATTTCTAGAGTGAAATTCTCCATCAGTGCTGCACGTCTCGAGTGAATGAGAGATAAGACAGATATACTGGGAGGGGGAAGTGGTAGTATCATGTTGAAGAATGAATTTCAGTAAACTGCCTTCTACTCAGACAAGGTGCGGGGGTGTGTGTGTGTGTGCATGCGTGCGTGTGCGTGAGCATGCGTGTGTGTGTGTGTGTGTGTGTGTGTGTGTGTGTGTGTGTGTGTGTGTGTGTGCATGCGTGCGTGTGCGTGAGCATGTGTGTGTGTGTGTGCATGCGTGCGTGTGCGTGAGCATGTGTGTGTGTGTGTGTGTGTGTGTGTGTGTGTGTGTGTGTGTGTGTGTGTGTGCGCGTGATCAAAGGAGAGAAGGCCCATTCGTGTAAAGCTGGGACAGGACAGGGAGAACAACATTACTCAAATAGATGAGAAAATCATTCCTGCCTAATATGTGCTAGGGTGGAGGGAGGGAGGAGAGGGAGAGAGAGAGAATGAAAGCAACTAGGAAAAAGAAGAATGATACAAGTAAGCTAAAGTATGGGGTAATGGAAGGCACAGAAGTGATTAAACTATGTGGATGACACTCAGCTCTGATGAAGAACAACAGGATGAACAGTAGGAAGGAGTCCTACTGCATGGATAGTAAATAAAATTTCTACAGCTCTGGTAAACATTTAGATGATAATGGCATGCTTATTTACTAAGGGAAGAAATGATGGAAGGAGGATATGCAGCTCTCTCAGGTTAAGAGATAGTCTGCAAGAAACTCACTATATCACCAGCCCACTCCACTCAGAGTCCTAGTAAGGGAGATTTAAGAGATTCTCATGAAATAGCAACAACATTTGGACCACTGTGATATTGTACAATTTTTTTGTTACAGTTCATCCACAAGCAGAATGTACATTAATGTTTCAAGAGATTTACACTTCCTCCATGTCATTTATATTTATCTTAATAATTTATCAACTTTTTACCTAGAATAAATGGAAATGCATAGATTTTATAACACAGAAACAGACCTCTCTACCTCACTGGAAAACAATATGTTCCAAAGGCAGCTTCTCCCATCCTAATCTCACCATGATCTATTCCATTCTTCCTCATCTGGCTTCTCTACACATTCATGTAAGCACTAAGTGAGGCTAACATTGCCACTTCCAATCCTGCTTTTCACAATTGTACGTTTATTGAATTGATGCCAGATGTATTTGCATCATTCCCTAAAGTCCTTAAGTCAAACTTTTCCTCAGGATCTCCTCTGAAACATAAGATGGACCTGAGTAGAAGTCTGAAATTAATTTACCCAGAGCATTCAAATTTTAAAATTTTTATTTGCAGCATGGTACAACCCAGTTCTCGCCACTTAAACCCATGCCGCCCAATTATACCCAAATAAACCTGTGACCCCATATGTTTTGGATGGTGGGAGGAAACAGGAGCACCTGGAGGAAACTCACACAGACACGGGGAGAATGCATAAACTCCTTACAGACAGTGCCGGATTCAAACCCCAGTCACTGATGCTGTAATAGCATCATGTTAACTGCTATGATTACTGTGCCGTCCATGTTGGAGTGTGTGCAGAAGCATAGAGTCACACACCTGGAGCCTGAAAATCATACGAAGACCTGGCTTCCACTAGCGAATCTCAATGTAGAGCACTTCTTTAGTGACCAGCCCAAATTGGATCCAATGAGTAGAAAGGACCTTCATTGTAGGTCCTATGCCATAATACTGCCATTTGAAATGGTGAAGTAAATGCACTTAATGTGGAATGAGTGTGGATTCTCTTGAAGCAAAAATGTAAAAAGTGCCATCTGTTGTCTCTGGACATTCCAACATGCTTCAGAATCAATGAATCACATTTGAGATGCATTTATATGATGAGAATGTGAGTCAGTAGAAACAAAAGGATACTATTAAAGATCAATTAAATAATTAAACAAATTGGTCAGATTGGAGAGATAAGTGGTGGCCAAAACACAACTTCTACATTTTTGGTAAGTGGCAGATGAGTCAGAGCTGATCTCAGAGCTGAGCATGAATCATTAATCATCTGAACAGGAGCTATAAGCGCAAAACACTGTACGTAGCCAACATAATATAGGAGGGCTTCTGCACGAGCGATGATATATGAATGAAACTTAACATACACTGACCTATCCCTTTGAACTAAAATAAATATTTGTAAAAGTTAGGGGAGGTAACTGATCAGTACAATCCTGCCAGCCATGATATAAAATAATAATAATGAGTTTATTGTCATATACATTGTACAAAATTGGTTAGTGTAGCAGTTAGCACAATGCTGTCACAGTGTCAGCGATCCAGATTCGAATCCGGTGTTGTCTGGAAGGAGTTTATATGTTCTTCTCGAGTCTGCATGGGGTTCCTCCAGACCCTCCAGTTCCCTCCCACCATTCAAAATGTACCAAGGTTGTAGGTCAATTGGGTGTAATTAGGCAGCCTGGGCTCATGGGCCGAAAGGGCTGGTTTCTGCCCTGTTTGTCAAAATTTGTCTTTTTTTGGTGTCATTACAGTCGATGATGAGTGTAGCAAAGGGAGATTCAAGAGCTTGACAGCTGTTGGAAAGAAACTGTTCTTGAACCTGGAGGTACTGTTCTTCAGACATCTGTGTCTGCTGTACAAAGATAGCAGTGAGAGGAAGATGTGACCAGGATGATGGGGTTCTATGGATATGCTCCAAAGGTTTCTACTGCTGACATTAATTTAGTGCTCCATGAAGACCTCAAGGAAGAATTATTGAATTAGAATATAGTATTTGAAAACTAAAGGTTTGAAATGATACATCCAAGCACTCACAATAATTAAGCACTTCCCTTTTACACTCATTACTTTGACAGTTAATTATACATGCTTTATTCTCTGACAAAATTGCCCCTTATTTTATTCCACCTCATATCTACCACAGCAGTGGGTCAGTTTGCACCTGCTCTAACTATGGAAGGGAAGGAATATGAGGCTAAGTTCGTAGTGAAGGACAGTTGGCAGATTTCATCTTGCTTACTTCTGATATTTGTTTCCTTTGCCCTCTGGTAATAAATCTGTTAGTTTTATTATAGATTTCTACAATATAGTTTCAACTTCAATGAAGGAACAATGAATTAAAGGTCAATACTGTAGTAGCTTGGATGAAAAATCAACTTAAAGGCAAAAAACAGACAGTAATGGAAAACATTTTTTCACACTGGAGGAAGATGTGTGTGTGTGTGTGTGTGTGTGTGTGTGTGTGTGTGTGTGTGTGTGTGTGTGTGTGTGTGTGTGTGTGTGTGTGTGTGTGTGAGAGAGAGAGAGAAAGAGAGAGACACCCCTCCTTTCCTCCCCCCCTCCCCACACACACACACACACACACACACACACACACACACACACACACACACACACACGCACACACACACACAAAGGGAGAGTTGTTCTTTAGCTTTTCATACTATTTGGGAGTGGCCAGTGGAGTTCGCCACCTATCAGTACCAGAACAACTGCTTTTCTTAATACAAATTAGTGACCTGAACTTGGATGTAAAGATCAGAATTTTGAAGTTGCATTCTCAAACTTTGGAAGCATAATGAATGGTGGGAGGACAGACTTGAAGGAGATGTAGTTAGATTGGTGGACTCAGCAGATAGGCAGCAGATGAAATTTATTACTGAGAAATATAGAGTGTTACACGTTGATGGGAACATTGAGAAGATACAATAAAAACTAAAGTGGATATTTCTGGTTTTCAAGAAAGGTGGTCTAGCAGAAGGTATACCAGGGCAGATTAAATGGTTAAAAAAGCATAAAGCATTCTGGAATTTGTAGAGAAATTGAGCATACAAACACAGAAAAGTCATGTTGAAATTTTTTTTTAATTTTAAATATAAACATAGAGCAAGGTAACAGGCCTTTCGGCCCACAAGTCCATGCCTCCCAATTACACCCAATTGATCTACAGCCCCTAGTACATTTTGAACGGTGGGAGAAAACCAGAGCCCCCAGAGAGAACCCACACAGATACGGGGAGAATGTACCAACTCCTTATTCACAACGCGGAATTCAAATCCTGGTCCCTCTGGTCCCTACTGAAATCATAAAATGCTGGTTTTGACACAACCGAAGTATCATATTCAGTTTTGGGCACTCTACTTTAGGAAAGATATGAAGGCATTGGAGATGCTGCAGAAGAGATTCACCAAAGTGACTCGGGGGGGGTGGGGGGGGGGGGGAATCTTGAGATATATAGATTATAGCAGCAAATATTGTTTTCCTTGGATCAGTGAGGAAATTTGATGGCAAAATTTGAAATCATGAGGGGTATAGAAGTAGGTGATTGGAAAAAGAATCAGTAAATCTTTTATTACACAATAAACGATTAGGGCCTGGAATACATGGCCAGTGGTACAGTAAACCTCCAGGTATCCAGTACCTATGGGCATTGGTAGATGGCGGGTAAATGTATTTGCCAGTTGCTTGAAATTGTTTGTGTGCCAATTTTAAACTCCCACATTTTTTGCCTATTTATTTTCTGTGATTGTTTTTCCGGTTGCTTGAATTATGGATAATGTGGATTTTATTGTACCTGTAGTTAGCAATGAAGATTTAATTCTAGCATTCAAAAGGGAACTGGATAAATATCCAAAGGGAAAGAAATTGCAGGGGTAGGAGAAGAGGGCCTGGAATGTGATGAGCTAGACTGCTCCAACAAGGGCCTCCTTCTGCTCTTTATTTGCTCTGTGATTCTGTGAAACTGTGGTGCAAAAATTGTTGACAGGAGATTTGATAGCCTGGGACTGGTTTACAAGGGATAGATAAAGGGAAGTTATTCCCATTTGCAAATGGTTACAGGACCAATCAGTAAGGATTTAAAATGTGGAGCAAAAAATGGACAAGAGAAAATTCTAATTGCACAATGAAATTAAGCTCTGTAATTCACTGCTGTGAAAGGTGGAAAAGGAACCAATGAAGGAATTACACAGGTATTTGTAAGAGAATAATTTTCATGGCTATTAGGAAAGAGTTTGGGAATGAGACTGATGGAATTCTTCTACTAGGTGACAACAGAGACTCAATAGGTTGGACATTTTGAGCCATTATATTATTCTGAAAGAACGGTAAGCAAAGCTGCACCTATCAGAACAAATCAGGTGAAGAGCTGTTCATAAGATGCCAAAGGCAGCTCAGAGTGTTTATAATCAGAATCAGAATTTATTGTCATGAACAAGTAACAAAATTCAGTGTTTTGCAGAAATATCAAGAGTAAACATTCATATTATAACCATTCTACAACATTACTATAAATTAAGTAGTGTACAAAAAGAAAGGTTCATTGATTATTCAGGAATCTGATGGCAGTGGGAAAGCAGCTGTCCTTGTGCCTTTCAGATTTATAGATTCATATTTCTTACATGTTAGCAAGAATCACCTCAAAAAAAAACTTGTTTGGTGTCTGCTTGGAATATTCTTCGTGCTGAACTATAATTGCAAGCCTTTCTTTTTGGAAGCACCAGAGCTGATGAGGGATGCAGTAATGAATAGGAAAGGCTTCTACTGCAATAATCTCCATTCACAGGATCAAATGTCTGACTTTCTTCAATCAAGCTTTCTGTTTCTGGTTTCTGCTCTGTCTTTTTTTTCAGACAGTTTAAAACAAACCTCCACATTTGAGCAACACTTAGAGAAACAAAAGTTGGATAAGAACATAATGCAGGGCAGCCAACCAGGTTCAGGGTTGATTCTCTACAACATGGGCTGGAAACAGTTGTGTGGGTTGTTAGGACTGCACAGTGTCCTGCATGACTTCACATTCAAAGAAGGTTGAATTGGATCAAGCATAATAAAATAAGCTATCGCCACAAACAAGGAATTTGGAGAGAAGCAAAGAAACAGGAGAAACGAAGGTAACCACAAAACATTGTAAAGGGATGTATGAGGGCAGGCAATTGCACCATGGTTCTTCACTTTAAAATTCATAAAAAACTCCATAGCATTAACAATTCTTGTCATATTTGTCATTGTTAATCCTGTACTAAATACTTACATTACTCAACCAGCTTCCTTATGAAAAATACACTGAGTAGACAGACTCAGAAGCTACTAAGAAAACCTGCACCAGAACCTAAAGCTACCAAATACAAAAAAGTGGTGAATTTAATTCCCAACACAATTGCTATTCAGTCAATTCACACTTGAGAGCCAACCCACAGAGTGTTAGTTGAAAAGATATCCTAACATTACAACAGTGATCACACTTCAGAAAAGAGTATTGGCTATAAAGCACTTTAGTAAATCCGGAGGTTATCAAAATGCTCTACTTATGTCAGTGTTTCATTTATTTTTAACTCTATTCCTTCACAGATATGACCCCTGCTAATCCTCAATGATAGCGTGAGAGGTCTGTTGCAATGGTCATTAACTTCTGCATGCTTGAACCACAAGGGCTCAGCTGTACACTGCAGCATCTTAGAAGTGTCCCACTCCTCTGACCTGCTGACACATGGAAGAGTTTGCTTGCTGAAGTGACATATCTTAAGACACTCAAGAGACTGCAGATGCTGGAATCTGGAGCAACAAACAATTGGCTGGAGGAATTCAGTGGCTCAGCAACATCAATGGGAGAAAAAGAATGGTCAAAGTTTTGGGCCAGATTTACTCAGGGGTTGTGGCCTGAAACTGGGATAGACAGGGACTGATTAGTGATAGTCAGAATTATACACGGTATGTCATGTCTAACCTGCCTTATAGAGCTTTTCTTGCTTTTTAAAATATTTTTATTGATATTTTACAGTATAACCAATAAAACAGTACAATTATACAATGAGCTACAATTTTTAAAAAATTAGAAATAATTCTCATAATAAAGAAATCACGAGCTGATTCATAACAATGAAATAAGATTTAACAACAAAAAACCCAAAAAGAAACATTTCAAAACCCCTTCCTCTAAGCAAGGTTGCAAGTTGTCACGTATGAATCAAGTGACATCAACTTGGAGAGGGACAACACAACGCCAAAATTCCAGAACAACACTAAGTTTTGAAATTACGATAATAATCCATAAATGTGCCCCATGTCTTTTGAAACTTAATATTTGAATCCTTGATAGAATTTTTTTTTCTCGACTTAAACAAGACATAATATCTCTTAGCCATTTTGCATGTGTATAGGGGGAGTAATTTCTTTCCATTTAATCAAACTTGCATGTCTGGTTATCAATGAAGTAAAAGATAAAATTCAACTTTGAAATGAAGTCAGTAAAACATCAACATCTTGAGGTGATGCAAAAAGAGCAATTAAAGGACAATGTTCCAATTTTAACTTAACATCTTCCCAAAATTCTTCTAGGCTAGGGCAGGTCCAGAACATATGAACTAAAGAAGCATCACCTATTTTACATTTGTCTCATAAGGTATTTATTTCTGAATAAAAATGAGACAATTTAACTTTAGACAGATGTGCTTTGTGGACCACTTTAAATTGCAGCAAATAGTGTCAAGCACATGTGGTGAATCTCTGCTAAGCTGCCTGTCTCCCCTCTGGTGAGCCTTGCTGTACTAACATTGGCTGTGCATTATCTCTACCATTAAAGACACTCCCCTTGGCTATAACTGTGTATGCACCCATTGTCTTTCATTATTATACCAGAAATTTCTGCTAATAAAAGCCATGAATATTGTTTGACCGCATTGTCTTTGTCTACTTCATTAACTGGCTCTACAGCACAAAAGGAAATAAAGTTAATCAAATTTAAAAATGGAGTCCCAACCCTCATTGGACAATGAAAGATTCAAATCCTGCTCCCAGGCATTCTTAATTTTAACTAATGGGGCAAGTCTTAGATCAGCCAAAACCATAAATAAGATATATTAAACCTTTACGGGAAAATTGTAGATCAAAAGAAATGTCAAGAACAGTTGCCTCGGGAATTGCCGGAAAATCAGGGATCTGAGATTGAAAAGTGTCTAATTTATAAATATCCAAAAAAATGATTTTACGTAAATTAAATTTTACCCCCAATTCTTCGAAAGATGCAAAATTCTTGCCAATAAAAAAATGTAATTGACAAGAGCTTTTTGAGGTCGTTTACCAGGAAAGTTGATGAAGGAAAGGCCAGGGATGTTTGTCTACGTGGTCTTTAGTAAGGCCTTTGACAAGGTCCCACATGGGAGGTTAATTAAGAAGGTTCAATGCTCAGAATCCAAGATGTGATAGTAAGTTGGATTAGACATTGGCTTTGAGGGAGAAGCCAAATAGCGGCAGTATATTGATTGCCTCTCTGACTGGAGACCTCTGACTAGTGGGGTGTCTCTAGGATCAGTGCTGGATCCATTGTTGTTTGTCATCTATATCAATGATCTGGATGATAAATGTGGTAATCTGAATCAGGAAGTTTGCAGATACCACAAATATTGGGAGGTGTAGTGGAGAGCGAAGAAGGCTTTCAAATCATGCAGTAGGATCTGGACCAGCTGGAAAAATGGGCTGCAAAATGGCAGATGAAATTTAATGCAGACAATTTTGAAGATGTTGTACATTGGGAGAACAAACCAGGGTAGGGCATACACGACAAAAGGTAGGGAATTGTGGAGTATGGATCTGGGAATGCAGATAACGTAACTCCTTGAAAGTGGCATCACCGATAGATTGGGTCGTAAAGACACTTTGGTGTTCATACATCAAAGTATTGAGCACAGGAGTTCGGACACTATGTTGAAGTTGTATAAAAAAATATGGAGTATTGTGTGTAGTTTTGGTCACCCACCTACAGGAAAGATATCAATAAGATTGAAAGAATGCAGAGAAAATTTACAAGAATGTTACCAGAGCTTGAGGAGCTGAGTTATAGTGAAAAGTTGAATAGGTTAGAACTTTATTCCCCAGAGTGTCAGAGAATGAAGGGAAATTTGATAGAGGTATACAAATTATCAAAATCGATAGGATAAATGCAATCAGGCTTTTTCCACTGAGGTCAGGTGAGACAAGAACAAGAAGAAATGGGTGATGGGTAAAAAGTGAAATGTTTAAGGGGAACATATGGTGGAATATCTTTACTCAGGGCGGTGAGAGTGTGGAACAAGCTACCATAGAAGTGGTGGATGCGGATTTGATTTCAACATTTAAGGTAAATTTGGACAGGTACATGGATGGGACAGTTATGGAGGGCAGGTTGATGGCTCGAGGCAGAAAAATAGTTTGACACAAATTGGAGAGGATGAAGGGCCTGTTTCTGTGCAGAATTGCTCTATGGTTCAGTCACCATATTCACCACAGAGACCAGTAGATATAGGGTCAGTGCAGGAAAATAGAGCTGAGGCAAATGATCATCCAAGATCATATCTAATGGAACAGCAGGTTTGAAGGACTTCATTTCTATCTATTATGGCATTGCAGCCATTTGAGCTGCATCAAGTTACAAAGGCCTACAGTTTGTTTCCTCGTTCTCCTTTTCTTGCAGTTTGATGTACATGTTTGTTATAAATTTTTTAATTATCATTGTGTCTGTAATCACATATTCAAAATTGCTTCCTTCTGGTAACCTCAGACTGTTTCCCAATTTGTCCTTCAAGTAGGTTTTCAGTTGGTGGTATGCAAACCTTGTATCGTGAGTTATATTATATTTGTCCTTCATTTGTTCAAAAGATAATAATTTATTTCCCGAAAAACAATTTTCTATTCTTTTGATCCCTTTTCTCTCCCATTCTCTGAAGGAAAGGTTATTTATTGTGAAAGGGATTAGTTGATTTTGCGTCAATATTAATTTTGGTAGTTGATCATTTATTTTATTCCTTTCTACATGAATCTTCTTCCAAATGTTGAGCAGTTGGTGCAATACTGGTGAATTCCTACGTTGCACCAATTTTTCATCCCACTTATATAGTATATGTTCAGGTATCTTCTCCCCTATTTTATCTAGCTCTATCTTGGTCCAATCTGGTTTTTCCCTTGTTTGATAAAAATCTGATAGGTATCTTAATTGTGCTGCTCTATAATAATTCTTAAAGTTTGGTAGCTGTAAGTCCCCTTGTTTGTATCACTCTGTTAATTTATCTAATGCTATCCTCGGTTTCCCCCCTTTCCATAAGAATTCCCTTATTATTTTCTTTAGCTCCTTGAAGAATTTCTCTGTTAGGTGAATTGGTAATGATTGAAATAGGTATTGTATCCTTGGGAAGATGTTCATTTTAATACAGTTTATCCTTCCTATCAGTGTTAGTGGTTAAGTCTTTCCAGTGTTCTTAAGTCGTCTTGTAATTTTTTCATTAATGGCTGATAATTTAGTTTATATAGATGGCCGAGATTATTATTTAGTTGTATACCTAGGTATCGAATTGCTTGTGTTTGCCATCTAAATGGTGATTCTTCCTTAAACTTTGTGAAATCTGCATCATTCATTGGCATTGCTTCACTTTTATTTGCGTTGATCTTGTACCCTGATACTTCTCCATATTCCTTCAATTTGTTATGTAATTCTTTTATTGAAATTTCTGGTTTTGTTAAGTATATTATAACGTCATCTACAAATAGACTGATTTTATATTCCTTCTCTTTTATTTTAATCCCTCGTATTTTATTTTCTGTTCTTATCAGTTCTGCTAGTGATTCTATAGCTAACACGAACAGTGAGGGAGATAGTGGATATCCCTGCCTTGTTGATCTGCTTAATTTAAATTGGTTTGATATATATCCATTTACTGTCACCTTCGCCAATGGTCCCTTATATAATGCTTTAATCCAATTAATATATTTCTCTGGTAGGTTGAATTTTTGTAGTACTTTGAATAAATAATTCAAAACAAAAATAATTCCTAAACAAAAATAGGAACAAGATCTAAACATAAAGATAAAGAATGAAACATGCTCCGGAACTATGAGAAATACAATAAACACGAGGTTACGCATGATACAATATAATTGGTTACACAGGCTATACATCACACCCCAAAAGTTAAATAAATGGTACCCAACAGTATCAGACAGATATTTTCGCTGTAAAAAGGAAACGGGAACAACAATTCATGCAATTTGGACATTGAGAAAGTGAAAAAATTTTGGGAAGATCTAAACCAGATATTAAATAAAATCACAAAAAGCAATATACCAAAAAACCCAGAGATCTTCCTTCTAAGTAATATAAGAAATAAAGAATTTGGACTCGATTTGGATGGAGCACAGAAAAGATTTATTATGCTAGCCCTAGCTGTAGCAAAAAAATGTATTACGTCAACCTGGAAATTAGAAGACAACTTGAGAATACAACAATGGTACATGGAAATAAATAAATGTATTCCATTAGAAAAAATAACATATAATTTAAGAGATAACATCACAATATTCAAACAAATATGGGAACCATACATGAAATACAATAGAGAAATCCTACCATGAACCTCCACCACCTAAAATGACAGAAGGAGAAGACAACAAAATGAACTGACTCAGTATATAAAAGTAAAAGACTAAAATTTCTTGTTTATTTTTATTAAGTGACGACATTGTTTAACGGGTTTAATGTATCTTATAGATTGAACTTTGAATAAATGGGAAGGGGGGAGAGGGAAGGAGGGAAGGGAGGGGAAAAAGGGGAGAAAATGACACTGTATATATTCAAGAGAAAAATGTCTGTATGTATTTTGGTCAGTGTGGTTTATAGTGTGAAAAATTTTTTAAAAAATTTTTAAAGTTACAAAGGCCTGGAGATATTGTGGATTCTTGCTGTGTAAGAGAGTGTGTCAGATACTATCTTATATTTATATAGCATTTATCACATTCTCAGACATCTTACATCCTTAAATAGACAACAAAGTTGTTGTCAAAGTGTAGATAGTGAAATCCGCATCCAGTACGCAAGCAGTAAGCTTTCATATCTAACAAATAATTGTGGTGCAGATGATGCCAAAGGTCCTATGAAATACCCTTTCTCTGAACAAATTTGGATAGGGTCACGGATAGGAGGAGTATGGAGGGATGTGGTATGGGTGCAGGTCAGTGGGACTAGTCAGAATAATAGATGGCACCAACTAGAAGAGTCAAAAGGCCTACTTCTATGGTCTATGGTTTTCATTGATTCTTTCAGGCCATGCCATCTAATCCTCTAAGTGTGCTTGTTACACAGGCAAAGCCTTGGTTTAACATCTAATCTGTAATGGCACTGATTTACCACAGCTTACAAACAAAGAATACACTCATGTTTCTTTCAACACACCATCAAGTCCACTTTATTTTATTATTCA
Source organism: Narcine bancroftii (assembly GCF_036971445.1). Taxonomy (NCBI): domain Eukaryota; kingdom Metazoa; phylum Chordata; class Chondrichthyes; order Torpediniformes; family Narcinidae; genus Narcine; species Narcine bancroftii. The sequence continues at coordinate 208,261,147 of NC_091474.1, forward strand.
CTAGGCACAATATTTCATTCTTCAACTCGCCAAACACCACCCAGCTAAACCCCTCTCATCTTCTCATCGGCTCACTGCCACTCGGGTGATCGTGACACTCTCACTCTCCTCCTCCTGCATCCAAAATTCATCACCCACATTCTGACACTTACCACACCTGCACGTGCTATAACTGCCGCGTGTCAGATCGGTCACGTCATCAGCAGCAAAGCAAACGCCGCTCCTGACCCAGGTAAGTATGAGATCCCCCCCCCCCCCACCCCTCCCTCAGCCTCCGAGCCATGCAAGGAGGTGACTGATTGGAATGGTGGACTAGCAAGGGTGCAATTAGTCCAGATCAGAAAGCTGCATGTTCCAATCATTTCAGGGTCACCACTTGTAACAGCACAGATTTACCACAGTTTACAAACAAATAGTACAAACAGTGCTGTTAAAAATATTGTGTCCCGATTTTTGGTCTTTCACTAGGGTGTCATCCTGGACCTTTGGACGTAAGTCTTCACCGTGGGGCCTAAACACAAAACCTGACTCAGAGGCATGACTCCACCCTGCTGAACCATGAAGAATGTATGAGAGATGAAAAGATAAGGACCTGTAGGCAGCCTTGCTGCCCCCGTGAGGTTACTGGTTCATTCCCACTCTGATGCTAGGTTCATGAAGTTGATATTGCTGGCAATGAGCCTGTCCACTACCTTGGGCTTAAACTGCATAATTGTGGCCTCAGAGAGACTCTTACAGATACAGGTGAACATGACCCACCCTTCTTGTTACAAACTTCTCCTTGAAGATATCTGAAGGGGTCTGCAGAAAGCCTGACACCAGTCTGTTGCTCTATCGTTCAGTACAAATTGTGCACAGCCCTAGACAGTGATTTCTTTTCAATAAACACACACGAGGTTCATAGGGAAAAGTGCACACAGAATTTCCTAATGTGATGGATTGGAGAAGACCGTCAATCATGTTGTCTAGATGTTCAGGAGTTAACTGGAGATACACATGAGACTGCAGATGCTGGAATCTGGGGAACAAACAATTTTTTTGAATACTTTCTTTTAAAGTTTTCATACATATAATATATTAACATTTGTTTACATTCATCATATTGTTCAGACTGATTCTGATGACAAAGAAAAATGAATTATATCCTCCCTAATCGCCACCCCCTAAAGCAAAATCAACAAACAGTGCTTATATATTTTTATTATATAGTAACATATTAAAGAAAAGGAAGACACTAGAAAGAACTATTGGATTGTACTAGGATAGGCTATGGGGCAGCAAGGGCTTTGTCAAACACACAAGTATCTTAACTCATCTATGGGTGACATTGGAGGATACAGCGATTAGAAGATTTAAAATTAAACAACAATACCTATCTTTTGCATATATTGGCTCCATATTTGTAAATATATGTTATACTTATTCCTCAAATTAACTGGTATAAGTATTTTTTCTAATGAAATACACTTTTGAATTTCTGCATGTAGTCTACCTACACCTAAACACGAATCCAATTTCCAAGTCATTGCAATACCCTTTCTTGTCACCGCCAATACTATTTTCACAAATTTCTTTTGATTTAATGAAAGGTTCCATTTAGGGTTTGTCCCTTCATGTTCCCTAATAAGAATAGGTTAGGGTTTTGTGAGCATTAAATACCCCAGTGATCTGTTCTAATAGTTCCCCTACTTTCAACCAAAAAGGCCTCACTTTCAGACACCCCCATGTAGAGTGCAAAAAAGTACCTTCTTCTATACCACACCCAAAACACTTATTTAATAAATCCAATTTTATTTTATGCAACTTATACAGCATGATATATAATTGATACATAAAGTTATATTGTACCAATCTATATCGTACATTGATTGTATTGGTCATATAATCTCTACACAAATCTGTTCATCTGTTATAATATTCAAATCCTGTTCCCAATTTTGCTTAGATTTATAAAGCCTGGATTTAGAAGTTGCTCTTTGCAACAAAAGATGCATTACAGAAGTAAATTTCTATACAGTCCCTCATCTAATAAGAGTTTCCGTTTCACTACAAGGGGGCAATAATCTCTCTGCTTCTAGTTTATCTTTTAAAAAATTTTTTTATTTGAAAATAGCAAAAAAGTGTATTCCTAGATATTCCATATTTATCCCTCGATTGAGTAAAAGACATTACCTGTCCTTGTTAATAATAGTCTTCAATGACTCTAATTGCTTCATCAAACCATAATTTCAAAATCTGTTTTTTTCATGAGAAAGGTATTAAACTATTCTGGAGCCAAGGGGTTTTAGGTGATCTACCTCCTTTTGTTCTAATTTCCCCATCTATCTTACCCCAAACATCTATTAGTCTTGAATTCCATTTATGGATATAAGCTGCAGCTGATTTTTCTCCAATTTTTCCTACTTCTATATTGACCCATGCTGGCGTGGTCTCTCCCTCGAAAAAGGACGCAATAAATTGCATTTGAGTTGCCCTATAATAATTGTTAAAGTTTGGAAGTATGTAATCTCCCCATTTCATGTTTCCACATTAATTTCTGCATCAATATTCAAGACTTTTTTCCGTTCCATAAAAATGTCCTCATCCATTTATTAATAAGTTCCTTTAAAAAATTCTGAGATATTGAAAGAATTTTGATTAAGTGTTCCTGCCTGAAATGTTGATCATTCTTTTTCTCCCATTGATACTGCTTGACTCACTACACAGATTGTTTGTTGTCCTGGAGTTAAACTCACTATACCTCCTGCTGGTGATGACAAATTTAAATATACATGCGGCCCATGAGCCCATGCTGCCCAATTACACCCAATTATCCGACAACCCACAGTACATCTTTGAATGGTGGGAGAAAACCGGAGCACCAGAAGGAAACCCACACAGACACGGGGAGAACATACAAAGTCCTTACAGACAGCGCAGGATTCAAACCCAAGTCCCGATTACTGGTGCTGCAACAGCATTGCACTCACCGCTATACTAACCATGCCATCACACACTTCATGAGGGGTTTCCCACACACCTCATTTCCCTTTCCCTGTACTAACTACCAACTGCTGGAATTAAAATTAAGATTCAGGTATCTTTAATTTGCTCCCCCTCCCCCCTCCCCCCCCCCCACACCCCCCCTCCACTGCCCACAAAAAACCGACTGGAGATTTTTTTTCAGTGATCTCCTTACAAAAAAAGGAACATTGCCTCACTGAAATATAGTGCTAAGGGTTGATTTTAACTTGATGACTTGATACAAATAGGAAAGGATGTAAGCTTTTATCAGTGGAGGTAAGATGGTGTAAAACAATGGAATGTAAAAATCCAATTTACTTCCACAAGTTTCCATGCATTTTATGGATTTTAAAAAATCAATTTTACCCTATTACATTTCTGAGGTTAACATCAATGCCAATGACAAGTAAATTTAACTGGATTTTCTAAAGATTTATTCCTGATGATCAACCATTTGCAATTGGATTTTGTTGCTGAGTACCTCCTGAAAAGGAAATGAGTGTGTCAGCAACTTAAAGCTCTTCATCCCCAACTTGAAGAAAACCACCTTAAAGAAAAGGCAAAGAAAATAGATTTAAGCCTTCAAAAGGCTGCAAATATGCTGAAAGATGAGAAAAGAAAAAGGTCCCTCTAATAATGCTTCTACCATGCTGTTAGTCTCATATTAAGACAATAATAAAGCTGTTGACTAATCACTGCAATCAATCCCTATCAATTATGGAACATCAAACCCAGACATGAAGCGAGAAAACCCCGGGTGTGCAGAGATTTGGAAAGCAGAGGGCCAGAGCCGCTTGTACCTGCCAATATGCTACACTTGCCACATGTTATGTCTCATATTACTCAAATACAGTATCCCAAAATCTTTCTTTCCCTGAAAGAAATATGACAAATTTGCATTTGAATGATTCAATAATAAATGCTTCTATCGCCTCTATAGGGAGCCGGGTCCATCAATTGGCCACTTGTTCATTGGTCACAAAGAAAAGTACTTTTCTCAGCTTTTTCAAAGGCTGAATAAATCAGGGAAAAAAAGCAACGGTCAAAGCTCAAGGAATGGTGAAATTAACATGAAGGCTGGGGCAAAGACAAGTGATGAAGCAACAAAGCACTCAGAAACTGCCATCTGGAAAATGGATTTAAGCTGAATGTAAGAGTGGTTCATCTGCTTGATGTTCCTCAGAGGAGATCAGTAACAACATGCCTGATATGAGGTGACAGCCTGGATTAGTATTGCACACACTACCCAATGATTCATCGAGTCATATTGCATGGAACAGGCTCTTCGGCCCAATTCATCCATGCTGACCAACATGGTATTTTGATCTGATCTCAGCTCTCTGCACGGTCTCTCAAACCTCTTCGTAACTAGAAATCTATTTTGGACAGATTCAAGGAAGCTTCACAGATAAATGATATAAATGCAGTCCATGTGCACACCACTATTTTTCCTACCAAGCTAACATATCGTTACTAACAAGCCCAAGAAATGTCCAGAGATAGGCCTAGAGGCTTCTTGTTACTTTTTGTGTGCGCATCTTGTTCAGAAGGATAAGCTGAGTTCTCACTTTCAAAAGGCTCAACACACAAAATCACTGCAACGTGACCCACTTACCTGTCCATCAACAGTTGACCGTGCATCTTGCACATGTCAACTGTTGATGTACAGGTTGGGTCATCAGTGATTTCTACACAAGTAGCAGTCTGGTGACATCAGACCACACCCAGGCTGATTCAAATGTGAGAACTCACCTTCTGGCATTTCAGATGAAACCGGTGCCAAACTGGAAAGGTGTGGGGTGGGATGTGATTCAAGGCGGGAGTTCAAGGTGGGGATTGGGTACGTGAATGGTGAAATCAATGAGAGAGGCCAATTTGATCACTTTGGGGTTCTACTTTATGTCCAGTTCTTCTTTTATTTCTCATTAATATGCTGGAAAATTGGGAAGTTTTGATTCTAGTCAGATACATGATGAGTTGACGGGCAACTTCTGGCAACTGTCTGGTTCTAACCTGAAAAACCATTGAGCCCTTCAAACTAGCTCTGCAATTCATTTACATAATGCGTGGCTGTGACCCTCTGGTCTAACATCCTACCTGATCCACGTGTCATCTAGGGATCTTAGTCTTTTAAAACCTCCCAATGTCAGAGCAGAGTTACACAACAAATGATCATCTACAGCTGTCTGCAATAGAGAATTCTAAAGATATACAACCTCCTGTGTAAATAAAAATGTAAGATTGGAGATGGTGCACCTGATTTCTGTAAGCCTATGCCTGCAGGAAACATCCAATCAGCATCAACGTAAATATTGTTTGTCTGAGAAAGAAAATGTTTTTCAGAAGTAAGCAATCAAATTAATACCACGGTAATAGAAAGGTTTGGGAAGTTAATCTTCCTTAAGTTTTTGAATAAAGGGGCCCTGAATATACCCAACCCTATAAAACAGAAAAAAATATCCTAAACTTCATTTAAATGCATTGAAACACTCAAAGGACCTGCACTTTATTTTTGTTGAAGCCTCCTTACACCCATATAAAAGGCACAGCAGAATATTACATATAATTAAAATGATGCAATAGCGGCCAAATGAGTCTGAGCCAAGTTTTCCTGCCGCCTGGCCCTTGTTCCTATTCAACATCGCAAAGAGAAAGAATATTGTTGTGCTTCAGTGTATTCTGCTTTGAAAGAAAACGGAGATGTGCATGCAAACCTTCATTTCTATCAAGGATATTTTTGAAAGAAAGTCAGGACAGACACAATTTTCACAATGTACTCAGGACTATTATATTAAAACCCACTCCATAATTGTAATCGTCTGTATTAATTCAAAAAATCAGGAACTTTTGCTTGATGTATTATGCATGAACAGAATGCTCAATGGCCAGACATGGAACACAGTTTATATAGTCAGCAGGGAAGTCCTCAATCACTCATTTTTGAATAATTCCCATTAGTTATGAGATTTTCCCTAATTCTGGAATACATTGATGATCACTGATTAATGGAATAATTCACAGCTTTTTATATGTAGCAGGTGGCATAACAGAGTCCAGCCAGAAGAGATGTTAATGACAGCAAATGTCTTTTGAATACGGCCCCCTGGCATGGCGTTGAAAGCACAGGACGACTATGAATAATTACCATGGGGTGCTAATGAACAAGTCATAGGTTACCTCATAGCTCAATTTATCTTCCAGCAATCTCATTTCAGCAATTAAATACAGCATCTCTGAATGGCTCTTTGTAGGTTACAGGTAACAGCTCTGAGTGCAGACAAGGGAAGCACGATGTCAAGTTCTCGATCTCCCACTGGTTTTCTGTATGTGCCTTATAGGATTTTGACACAGGTGCACCTGTCCTCTTGGCATTAACAAGGAGGCCAGCATCTTCCAAGGTCACACTTCACTCATTATCCCAGAGAGGAGTAACAATCCATAATTATTTCTCCCATGTTGTATATGGCAGAATTTGACATGAAACCTGCCATTGTTAATGAGTTCATAGACCTTTATCTTTTCAGCCTTCCCAGTACCGAACACAATGAACAGTACGTCACAAAGTTTTCATATTCTTTGGCTGGTCAGCTTTGTCTTTATCCTCACTCTCCATAGATTCAGCTTGTTCAGATCATACCTGCCCACCAGCCCTATTCCCACTGGCCTGATTTTGCTCACTTATTGCAAAGCAGTGAATTTCAGTCCTCAACCTCACTTTCCAATGAGCCCACATTGTAACCTCCTCTAGTCTTAGACATGACAAACATGTGTACAAACTTGGTACCACAGCACCAACACGTGTCCACTTAAATTAATCCAGATGGTATATCTAACAGTTTCAGTGTTGTCTGTAAAACTCCCAGCCTCTGTAAAGCTTGCCATGTAAAATGGCAGCGCTGCCTCTAATCATGGTCTGTGCTTGACAGTGGACATGAAAGGTTGCAGACTCTGGAGAGCAACGGACTGGCGCAGGATACTAGAAATGGGAAGAACAACCCCCATTGAGAAGGATAAGCAGAGGAGACAGCCCTACAGGAAGTTGACCACAGTAGCAGACCAGCAAGGGGCACAACAGCTGAGGGATCCACAGAGACTGTGAGCAACTTACAGTCAGGGGACCCGCGTGGGCTGCTGGAGACTGGCTCATGGGAAACAGGTATCAGATTTGGAATTTGAGAGGGTGCTAAGGGCAAGAAGGGTTCTCGAAGGGCCTCAGATGCTGAAGGCTTCGTGTTGGAGGTTTGGATCTGGAGCTCGGGTTGCCGATGGATCAAACAGGAATCTGTGTGGCTGCAGAACTGTGAGACCACTGGAGGCGAATCCAGAGACACTCAGAGGCTCTGAAGAGACTCTCCTTTGCTTCTTGTTCTCTCGTACTGTAAGGGCCACCAGACGACTCTAATGGTGACTCTTAGTCTGATTTTCGGCAGGCAGAAGGCAATTTTGTGTAATGTTACATGTTCTGTACTATTACATGACAATAAAGCATCTTGAATCTTGATCAATCACTCAACATGTCTCTTACCCATGACACTGCTTGGTTCCTACTCTTAACAGCCAAAGATATTTGTCAGTATCCAACATCAGTACCAATTTATAGAAAACTAACTGAGGTGAAATGTTGGGCTTCTTCTCTGTCACTATTCATCAGTGACATTTACACATGAGCTATTTCATGCCATAGCTTTGACCCATCCGTTCATTTTATGTTTACTGTTCACTCATGAGCTCCCCAACAACTTTGAGAACAACTGTCCTTGCTTACTGTGCATGCTCAGGGTTCAGAAAGGCACATCAAACTTCAAGGGTTATCACACGCAAAATCACAGCAACAATGAGCAGAGCATCAAAATTCGACCCCACACCTTATAACCTAAAAGCTGGAGTAAAACGTGTACCTCAAAACAGAAGGCCGGCTCCTACTCTGACATGATGCCCAGGGATTGTTCAATCAGCAAATTACTTGAAGTTAAAAAGGAGGACTGAACAATCATAGCAATCAGTCTGCGCTTTACCTTATTCTCACTGAGCTATCAATTTAATAGGAGATAAATCCAAAAGCTCACATTCATCAGGGTTTAAGTGCAGCAGTGGATATTGTGGAGCACACAGTTCACTGCTCATTATTCAAGTTACAAAAGTCTTTTTTAAGTTTTATTTAATTTTCTCTACAGCTTGAGAGAGTTGCAACAAGGCCAACATTTGTTGCCCGTCATTAATGAGATCTTGAACCATTGTAATTCTTTTGGTGAAGAGACTCCCACAGTACGATTGGGTGGTGAGTTTGGGGATTCAGACCCAGCAACGGTGAAGGAACTGCAATGTATTTCTAAGTAAGGGTAGCATGAGCTTGAACGATGATGACATTCCCACATGCCAGGTGCAGTTGATCTTATTCTCATTGTCCCTGCTCTATTGATAAAAATCAGTAACCATTTGAAGTGATTGACTTACTATTACTTTAACCTCTAAGTGTAAATATTCCGAAAAGGTGGAATCTCAGCCTTCATGGAAAAGTCATTGGGCAGAAGGAAAGAAGAGGACAATTAAACAACTAAAACCGATGGTCCAATCAGAGGTTCTGCACTCCAGGAGATTTTTTTACATATATATATGAGAATTGTCGAATTTCCCTCAGGTCCCCACCGATTCACCAGGACTGTGAAAATGGTGTCAACAAGCAGATCAAGGTGCTGCTCTATTCCTCCAACTTCTTCACTCAGCTGAAGCAGTGATGAGTCTGTGGGACAAGCTGGCAGATGAAGTGGTAAATGTAGGCTGGTTTCCAATTTTTTTTAGAGAAATTTGGATTGGCACATGGATGGGAAGGGAATAGAGGGCTATGGTCCAGGTGCAGGTCAATGGGATCAAGCAGAATAATAATTTAGTGCAGACTAGATTGGCTGAAGGGCTGTTCCTGCACTGCAATGCTCTATGGATCAATGGTATAACTGAGAAATAGTTTGCCATCCCAAACCACAGCATCAATGTACAGAAGTTTGTACTTTAATCCAATCATGGCCAAAATTAACTTATACCTAAATAAATATCAGGACCTGCTGCAATTCACCTACCACCTCATTCGTTCCACAGCCACTCCATAGTGGCTCTCCACTTAGCCCTGGATCAGCTAGACCACAGCACACATCCATCAGGCTACTTTTCATCAACCACACCTCACCCTTCAACACTATCATACCCTCAGTACTGGTTAGCAAGCTTCAAAACCTGGGCCTCTGCACTTCCCTCTGCAACTGGGTCCTTGATTTCCTCAGTGCGCATCAGTAACAGCATCTCCACCTCATGGTAAATTCACACAGGCGCACCTCAAGGATGCGTGCTTAGCCCACTGCTCTACTCGCTATACACCCATAATTGTGTGGTTAGGCACAATTCAAATGTCATGTACAAATTTGCCGATGACCCCACCACTCTGTTGTTGGCAGAATCACAGACTGCAAGGAAGCGTAGAACACAAACAAGTCCTCACCGAGGGGTCAGCAGTGGAAAGGGTTAAGAACTTCAAGGTCCTGGGTGTCAACATCTCTGAAGATCTATCCTGGGGCTCCATGTCAATGCAATCACAAGAAGGCTCACCAGCAGCTATACCGTGAAAAGTTTGAGGTAGGTCACCAAAGGCTCTTGCAAATTTCTACATGGAGAGCATTCTGACTGGTTGTATCATTGTCTGGTGTGAGGTACCAAAGCACAGGACAGGAAAAGACCACAAGGACATCTACAAGAGGCAATGTCTTAAGAAAGCAGTCTCTGTCCTTAAGTATCCTTAACCCCCCCACCCCACCCCCCAGGCCAGGCCCTCTTCACAGTGTTTGGTGAAGGTACTTAAGGATAGAGGCTGCTTTCTTAAGGAAGGAGATACAGGAGCCTGAAGACAAACACCCAGTGCACAAAAACAGCTTCTTCCCCTCTGCTGTCAGATTTCTGAATGGACAATGAACCACAGACACTAACTCACTTTCTCTTATTTTTGCACTAATTGATTTATTTTTAAATATCATTTATAGCAATATTTGGACCTGTAATTCTGCCGCAAAACAACAAATTTAGTGATATGCCCATGATTGATTCTAAAGAATTCTTCTAAAGCTGTAACTAAACCAATTGTAACAGGCTGAGAAGTGTTTCCGCGAAGGTTGAGTGAAAGCAGCGTCTTGAAGGTAAATAACTGAGAAAGCGGAGCAAGATGTGGATAGTAAGAGTTTAGAGCTGTGCAATCCTATCCAAAAATATCATGGGACTCCCAAATCTGATGCACCATAAATATCAGCCAGTGAACAAGGGGTGATGGGCAAAAAAATTTGGGGAAAAAACAGAAAAACTGCAGATGCTGGAATCTTGATCAAACAAGAAGGGACTCACCATGTCACACCACATCAGTAAAGAAAGCCAACCCTAAACTTTGACTAACCACATCTATCAACAGATGCTGCATGGCCTGCGGAGTTCTTCCATCTTCTCATGGGTTGGTCAAGGAGAAGCTTATGATGGAATCTAATCCAAGAGCTCAGTACTGATAAAAAGAACATTTTGCATTTGTCTTCATAAAGGGAAGGATGAATGCAGAATATTGGACAAAACTAATGATTAAAAAGGAAATGGAGATAAACAAGAAAATCTGCAGATGCTATGATAGAAGTTTACACAAAATTGCTGAAGAGACTCACCGTCATGTAGTGTCCTTTATCTTCTTTCTTCTTCTCCTTTGGCTTGGCTTCGCGGACGAAGATTTATGGAGGGGTAATGTCCGCGTCAACTGCAGGCTCGTTTGTGGCTGACAAGTCCGATGCGGGACAGGCAGACACGGTTGCAGCGGTTGCAAGGGAAAATTGGTTGGTTGGGGTTGGGTGTTGGGTTTTTCCTCCTTTATCTTTTGTCAGTGAGGTGGGCTCTGCGGTCTTCTTCAAAGGAGGTTGCTGCCCGCCGAACTGTGAGGCACCAAGATGCACGGTTTGAGGAGATATCAGCCCACTGGCGGTGGTCAATGTGGCAGGCACCAAGAGATTTCTTTAGGCAGTCCTTGTACCTCTTCTTTGGTGCACCTCTGTCTCGGTGGCCAGTGGAGAGCTCGCCATATAACACGATCTTGGGAAGGTGATGGTCCTCCATTCTGGAGACGTGACCTACCCAGCGCAGTTTGATCTTCAGCAGCATGGAAAATAACAATACATAACCAATGTTTTGGGCTTGAGCCCTTCATCAAGGTATGAGGAAAATGTTGGCAGGCGCCTGACAAAATGGTGGGAGGAAGGGGCAGGGGAGGAGCACAGTTCCACAGGCAGGAGGTAATAGATGGATAAGGGAGGGAGGACACTCCAGCAACCACAGGGAGGAGGGATGGCTTTGTGAATGAAGAGGGAAGGGGTGGATAGCTGGAGAAAAGAAGACAGAGGGATAAGGAAGAGAGAAAGAATGGGGAGTGGGCGAGCAGAAACCAGAGAAGTCAATGTTAATCCCATCAGTTGTTGAGTGCCCAGGCGGAATATTAGGTGTTGCTCATCCAATTTATGGGCAGCCCTAGTTTGGCAGTACATGAAGCCATGGACAGTAGTGGGGAGCAGAATTGAAATGGTTGGCCACTGGGAGATCCCTGTTATTGATCCGGACAGAGCAAAGGTGCTCAGTGAAGTGATCTCTCAGTTTGTGCCCAGTCTCTCTGATATAGAGACAGCATAAAAATACATAACCAATGTTCGATGAAGGGCATAGTCTCAAAATGTTGGTTATGTACCTTTCCCTTGGCTACATAAAGAATCCTGCATGCCTAGCTGAGTTTCTCCAGCATTTTTGTGTGCATTGAAAAGGAAATGTTGGTCTGAACTTTCCTGAGAAGTGCAAGCAGCTTGATATGAATAAATTTGTATCATATCTCCCACATATCCACATGCAATTGTGGAAGTCTGGACCTTCAAAAAATGGTCTTTGTCATTCTGTGAAAACTCTGAAGTTGGGCTCCCATATGGTGTGCCAATGTTTTGTAGATTCCCAACAGTCACAGCAGGAAATTTGACTATTAATTTCAATGAAGGGGAACAACTTCAGGGGAGAGGGGAAAATTTAATGAGGTTTATATTTATTTATTTAATTAATTGGATTTCTTTCTAAGATCTGTTTGTCCCAGATGAGGTCAGGATTTAATCCCCATTTCTAATTATCCTGAAACAGGTACTGACAAGCTGCCTTCCCCTGAACATCACAGTCCTTCTGATGAAGGTACTCCCAGAATTCTCTGGGGCAGGAAGGTCCTAGATTTGGATGCAGCAAAAACAAAGGTCAGCTATATATTCCCAGGTTAGCATGGGAAGTGATTTGGAAGGGAACCTGCAGGTAGGTGATGGCATTGCCATGCGCCTGCTGGCCTTGTTTCTCTTGGAGATGGAGGCTATAGGTTTGGGAGGTGCTGACAAAGTAGACTGGGTGAATAATGGCAGTGCATTGTGTGCGTGGTACATACTGAAGCTGATGATGGAGGAAATGATTACACAGGGCACAATGGGGAAATCGTCACCTCTGCCCCATGAATTAATATTGTCTTTCACTTAATATCCTTTTCAGATAACTTTCACAAATTGTTAAAATTTCTGTTTTTTTTTAAATTCTACCTATTTAGTAGGTCTTTTATAAAATCTGTTTTAACATGTCTGAATGCCATATTAAATGAAGAATATCCAATTAGAAGATGCCATTCTGACCAGATGATGTTTCATGCATGAACAGTGAAGAAACAAGAACATCTGCAGACTCTGCAATCTTGAACAAACAATGAGCTGCTGCAAGGAAGTTTCAGGTCAGGACACTTTATCCCCTTTATCTAGACTAAAGATTGAAGGGGTGATACCAAGTATGTCAAGGGGAGGAAAGGAGGGAGGGGGAAGAAAGTGCGGATGAGATAGGAGGTGATAGGTTATTGGACAGAAGGTGAGAGAGGTGCAGAGACAGGTAGGAAGAGAGACCATTGGAAAGGGCAGAAGGTTGAGAGAAAAGTAAAAACAGGAGTAGGCAAAGAAGAGATTGAAACAGTGAAACATAAGATAGAGGTGGGGTTAGCCAAAATAGGAAAAATCAATGTTCATTCAGTATGTTTCCCACTCGGGACCGGATGTGTATCGGTTAACTGTATTTTCCAGATATCTGAGAAATGCTTTTAAGCAGCCCTATTTAAGCAGCAGAATATTATATCAACTGTCACTGATCCCAACATCTCCCCATTGCCATCGCCGAACGTGCCCAGGCATCCAAGGTCCCTTCTCCGATCCCAGACACCTCCTCACCACTGTCTCTGAACCTGCCCAGGAGCCCGAGGTCCCTGCTCCAATCCAACCCCAGTAGCATCAGCCAATACGTGCACAGAAGCAGTGATTAAAACAACAACAAAGATCGAGGAAAGGTTCTTCAAGCATGAACTAAAGTTTAATTCTTATCAAAAAATGTGATCTCTGTTTACAAAATAAGATAAATGCAGCCACATTCAAAATGGCACTAACAGCGCACTTGAGTACACTAGAGTTCTATTGGATTCAAAATGGCACTAACAGTGCGTCAGAGACCTACTTGAGCACACCAGGTAAAAAAAAGTTCAACTTTTTTTCAACTTGTGACATTCATGTCACCGCTAAAAAATTTGCAGATAACTGAGAATTTTGGATAATTGTAAACATTCTGTACCATGAAAAATGAGAATCCTAAACATCACCAAGGCACAAATGTCATTTGTCCTTAAATCTCAAAGGTGCTTCATGACTCATGCACAGGTTTTTTTTTACCTTTTAAAAAATATTACTTTCTTCCTTCCTCCTCTAAGGTTTTGAATTCTGTGCACCCTCTCGTTGCTGGCAGAGAGGACAGGTACCCTGGTTTGCTTTATGGAGACTGGCCGTAGTGCTCTGTGATTTAGTTTCTGTGGCAGGAGAAAAAGGAGCAGAATCTCACTTTGTGTTTCTAACTCTCTTGCTCCCAGATGCAAGGTAGCGGCTCCTTGCACTGCAGTTCCTCACACCAACACAGCTGGAATCACTACCTTCAGTGGAAATCCAATCCTCACTGACGTTTCATCATTCTGTGGAGAAAGCCATTCTGACACCCCTGATGGATGCTCCACCTTGCCAAACACATCCTTCACAATTTCTTCCCTTCTTAAAGCAATGATTTTTTTCTTAAATTCCAAACCATCAGTATCTTTCAGGCTCCCAGCGATCTAAGTAGTGTATGAGGTTCCACAATATTTCTGAGAAGAACAGCAGAGGGGTTGCTAGCTGGTGATGAGGTCAACATTTATTGTCAAGCAAAAGCATGGACAGCAGATAATGTATTCATCACTTTATTGCTGGCTGTAAGAACTTACTATGGCAACTTGGCTGTTACATTTGCTCTTCTGAAGCAATGATCACACTTTAGAATTACTTCTTGACCATAAAATACTTTGATTCGGCCTGAGAATGCACAAGAGTTATAGAAACACAAAACCTTTTTCTTTCTGTATTCCTCATGTGTGAATCAACATGCAGAAACATTAGAATTCCACACCATACTCAACCAACACCCACACTGAGCATGAGATCATGAGATTTTGATCAAGAATCTCAGAGGAACTGTCTGCTCCTTTGCCAAGGCCAATTATCGCATTTCCACTGTTACCTCGGCAGAAGTAGATTATTCTGTACAATAAATGATATTAAGTTTCTTATTCACTTATGACTAAGATGCAAAGGGCAAAACATCTAGCTGATATACTTATAATGAAAGACACTTTTTACTGAAACAAAGACAGCTGCAAAAGATGGCTTTAAAATAGGTATGTCATTGTTTTGCACCATCCTGTATTTATGATCTGTGGTCTTCTGTGACACCCAGTGGATGCATGAAAAACTGCAATCTAATTTCCAGATCCGTAAGACGGTCAGCAAGAAACTGGGACTTTCAGCACCATTTCCCAGTAAATCTACTGTCTGCAAGCAGTAACTCTTTTGGAGGGCAAATTACACTGGATGGCAAAGTGTTGCAGATGTTAGCTAAGATGTAGTTAAGAATCATTTGAAATGGGGGCATGGCCATGCAAAGGACTTAGACAGACATGTTTTGGTTGAGCTCTCCATTGTTGAAGACCTGATGGAGAGAATGAGTCTGACGAAAACACATGAAAAACTTGAGGCTTTGGGGAAAAAAGCCAAAGACTGGGAGTCATAAACAAGGACTGCTGGACAGAATTGACCTTAGGGAGAACTTTATTCATTTGAATAATCTTCAAATTATTGGACTAAATGAGTGAACTTTTTTCAAAAATGGATCCCACAAGTGATGGAAGAATATAAATTTGGAGAAAAACTACACATCAAGAGAGCTCACCGAACACTCGGACCCAGAAGAGCTGGTGATCAGAGACCAAGACCAGTTCTGATGAGACTTTTAAGCTACTGAGAACAGGAGATCATTCTGAGAGCAGCATGGGATTAAGCAGAATAATGGCCTGCCCAAGGTTGATCATGAAAGGTACTATTCTTTCAAGATTTTAACCCAACCTTGATTAAACAAAGAAGAATTTGAAGATGTAAAAAGACAACTACATGCTAAAAATTTGAAATACTCAATGATATATCCCGCAATTTTAAGGGTCAAAGTAGAGGAAGTGAATCAGCGATTTTTCAAGACCAAGAATGAGGTGGAAGACTTTCTGTGAAGTTTGTAAAAGAAAAGACATTCAGGTTGCCGTGCGAGAAGATTGTGAAAACATTTATAATGGAACTCAGTAAAAGTAGTAAAAGCTGTATATTTTTATTTTTGTTAAGCCATCTTGTATTTATTGTTTAAAAATAAAATGCATAGAAATGCTCATGGAGAGCTCAGAAAAAGAAAAATCTGTGAAAAATGGTAGCAGGGTGGAGACTCCAGTCTCAGGGGGAGAATGGCACCTGTAAAGGAGTGGCAAAAAAAGATGGCGCTGAAGGGAGGGGTTCTTCTTGCTCGAGAGATTCCGCAGGCTTTTTTTGCAGGCTTTCGGGGCTCTATGTATATGTCACCATTAGTGCAGGGACGATGATGTTTTTCTTAAAGGAGAAGAAGCACTTTATTATGTAATGAGCCAAAAGAGTTTAAAGAAGAATATGGATAAAAATTAAAATTTATTAGTTAATGGAATTATGGGAAGGTGAAGAGAAAACATTTCTTGGCATACCTAAAAAATTAAAGGCAGATATAGTCTTTTTATAAGAAATACATCTTAACAATTTAGAACATGCAAAATTAAAAAGATGATGGGTGGGGCAAGTAATATTGTCTTCATTTGGATCAAAAACAAGAGGTGTGGCAATTTTAATTTATAAAAATATGCAATAATAATAGAAGAGATATTAATGGATAAAGCGGGAAGATTTGTAAAGGCACACTGCAAAATTTATGCAAAATTGTGGACATTTATGAACATTTATGCCCAAAATTATGATGATGTAGTCTTTAAGAAGGATATCTTTTTAAAAACTGCAGGGGGAAGACAAAATATATTGATTGGAGGAGATTTCAATTTTTGTTTAAATCCGATATTGGACAAGTCAATGAGAACAGTAACAAGGACGAAAGCTGCAAAAATGAGATTATCATTTATGAAGGATTTAAATGTAATTTATATATGGAGGCGGCTCAACCCTTTAGAAAGAGTCTATTCGTTCTATTCAAGGGTGGATGATTCACATACAACAATCGACCTATTTTTAATGTCTGCCCAGTTACAAAGTAGAATAGTAAAATGGCATATTTGGCAAGACTTTTATCAGGTCACTCACCCTTAAGATTGACTATCACGATAATGGAAAAGCAAAAAAAGTATGTTCAGATGACGCCTTAACACAACATTATTAGAAAGGAAGGATTTTTGTGAATTTATTAAGAGACAGATAGAAATATTTTGTGAAAACAATCTTCCTTCCACTGACAATAGTTTTCTAATATGGGATATGCTTAAAGCTTATTTGAGGGGACAAATTATTTCTTACACTAAAAATCTTATGGGGGAAATATGTGAGAGATTTAGAAGGTCTAGAGAAGGATAGCAGCTGCTGAAGATCCAACTGTGCTGGGTAGGTCACGTCTCCAGGCTGGAGGACCATCACCTTCCCAAGATCATGTTATATGGCGAGCTCTCCACTGGCCACCGAGACAGAGGTGCACCAAAGAAAAGGTACAAGGACTGCCTAAAGAAATCTCTTGGTGCCTGCCACATTGACCACTGCCAGTGGGCTGATATCGCCTCAAACTGTGCATCTTGGCACCTCACAGTTCGGCGGGCAGCAACCTCCTTTGAAGAAGACCACAGAGCCCACCTCACTGACAAAAGACAAAGGAGGAAAAACCCAACCCCAACCAACCAATTTTCCCTTGCAACCACTGCAACCGTGTCTGCCTGTCCCGCATCGGACTTGTCAGCCATAAACGAGCCTGCAGCTGACGTGGACATTACCCCTCTATAAATCTTCATCCGTGAAGCCAAGCCAAGGAGAAAGAGAGAGAAGGATAGAACAAAATTGGAAAAAGAATATCAGATATCAAGAACACAAGAAAATTATAGAATATTAGAGAACAAAAAGTTACAATATAATACACAATAAACATTTAGAATGGAAAAAATTATATTAAAAACTAAACAAAAATATTATGAACTAGGAGAGTAGGCACATAAAGTGTTATCTTGACAAGTTAAAGCAAAAGAGTCATCCAGAATGATAAATGCCATAGAAAAAGCTCATACTATAACAAATAATCAAAAATAAATAAATAATGTTTAGACAATACTATATAAAACTATACAAATCAGAATTAGTAGGAGATGAAAACAAAATGGAAGAATTTTTAATACATGTTGAACTTCCTAAACTTGAAGAGAGAGAAAAAAAATGAATTAGATGCTTCTTTTACAAGGGAAGAAATAGAGAAAGCTCTGGGTACTTTACAAGCTAATAAGTCCTCAGGGGAAGATGAGTTCCCTCCCAAGTTATATGGACAATTTAAAGATTTGTTGATGCTCCTTTTGATAGATATGTTAGCCAGGGCGGTAGAGACCCAAACCCTCCCAGAAAGATCCATTAAAAACCTTATCATACAGACCAATATCACTTCTGAATGCAGATTATAAAATCCTAGCAAAGGTACTAGCCAACAGATTGGGTGAGTATTTACCAAAATTAATACACTCAGATCAGGTAAGGTTTGTTAAAGGAAGACATTCTGCAAATAGTCTAGGTAGATTATTCAATATAATATATACAGCAAAATCAAGGTTGAATCCAAGCATAACTATTTCTTTAGATGCAGAAAGGTCATTCTACTGATTAGAATTGTACATTCTTATATAAAATGTTGGGAAAATTTGGTGTCGGTAGAAAATTTATAAATTGGATTAAAAACTCTTTATCATAAGCCACAAACTAAAATTATAACTAATAACCAAATGTCATCAATTTTTTTTCCCTTGAATAGATCAAGTAGTCAGGGGTGTCCCTTATCTTCAACATTATTCAGACTAGCTATTGAACCTTTGGCAGAGATTATAAAAGAAGATCTGGATATAAATGCTTCAAAGTTGGACAGGAAGAACATAAAATTAGTTATTTGCTGATGGGCTATTATACATGTCCGACCCACTGACAGCTGAACCATGGATAAGATTACAAGCAATATTACAAAAATGTGGAAGAATAAATTTGGATAAAAGTGAGGTAATGCCATTTCAGAACTTTGATTATGAAAGATAGCAAAAAGGTAGTAGATTTAAATGGAAGAAGGATAGAATTAAATACTTAGGAATAATGTCAGATAATAATTTACAGAATTTAGATAATTATACCCTCTACAAGTAAAAAATAGGAAAAGATTTACAGAAATGGAAATATCTACCAATTACATTAATAGGAAGAATAAATTGTATAAAAATGAAGGTAGTGCCAAGACTACAGTGTCTCTTTCAATCATTGCCTATTGTACTAACTAAAAACTTCTTTAAATTATTACATAATTGTACAAGACAATTTCTATGGAATAACAAAGTACCAAGAATTACACTGGAAAAGTTAACATGGGATTATAAATAGGGAGGACTCTGACTTCCAGATTTTAAGAAGAAATATCTATCAACACAAGCAAGATTTCTATCATCTTTCTTTGAAGAAAACAATTCCTCTTCATGGATTCGAATGGGACTGAATTCAATAAAAGAGAAGACAATGAAGGATTTTATTTATGTGGAAAGTTAAGTCAACAACAAAAAAACAAATAATCTTATATTAATACACATGATTAGAATATGGCAAGAAATAAATTAATGTATCGGGGGAAAAAGTAGGTATATCACGAAGGACACCATTATGTAAAAGTGTATCTGGGTAACTGGGTAACAAAATATTGGATTCATGGAATGACAAAGGAATAAGATATCTTGATGATTGTTATATGGAAGGATCTCTTATGTCTTCTGAACAATTAAGAAATAAGTATGAAGTAGCTAATGGGACATTTTTTTGCTTTCTCCAGTTAAGACTGTTCTTACAAGAAAGATGGGGACCAAACTTGGCCCCACCTGAAATTAGTGAGAAGAAATGAAAGATTTGTCTGGGGAACACACCTAAATTTATATCTAAGATGTAGATTCCTCTCCAAAATGAAAGTGCAAAACCAGGTTTACAGAGATTGAGAGAGAGATGGGTGTTGGATTTAGAAGTTGCAATAATGGAAAGCTGCTGGTCTTATTGGTCTTTGGATAGCATGATGTCAATTATAAATGCAAGATATAGATGAGTACAATATAATCTTCTTCACCAATTATACTTCACACCATAGAAATTACATAAATCAAAATTGGAAATATCAAAAATGTGTTTTAGATGTGGAACAGAAATAGGAACATTTGTACGTGCTACGTGGTCATGTGTGAAGATGAGACCTTTCTGGTAAGATATTACTGAAATAATAACAGGGGTGGCCTTCGCCAATGACCCAGAGCTTTATCTTTTTGGCAACTTTATTGAAATAAGTGACAAACTAAATAAATTCCAAATTTCATTTGTTAGCTGTGGCTAAGAAATGTATTGCGATTACTTAGAAATCCAACTCCCCTCTACAGATAGCACCATTGAATACAGAGATGAACAGTTGTATACATATGGGAAAAAAAATCACATACAATCTAAAGAACAAATATGATGTATTTGTAAATATATGGTAGCCATACTTGGATTATATAGGGCCCAAAATATAAATAAAAAAGGGTGTTATTATTATAAAAATATAAGTGATCTCCCAATGAAGATTTTCTTCTTTTAAACCCAACTGTAACCCCTAAAAGTGTACAGATTTATACTGTGAAGAGGGAGGGAGGGAAGGGGTTATGTTTTGTAAGAAAAAGTTATATATATTTTTTAATGGAAATTTTTGATATGTATATTTATTGAAAAAACCTAAACTAAAATATTCCAAAAAAAATAATAATTTGAAACATTAAAAGGTGGGACTAAAATGTAAATCAGCTTGTGACTCTGACTTGGCATCAGAGCAGATACTTTTGAGATCAATGCCCTCCCATAACCTCACAGAGGTGGACGGGCAACAGGAAGGATCTTCCACTGATATAAAGGAAATACTAACAACTCACATGTGTTGTTCATTGCTTCATTATAGCACAGTTAGAGTAATGATTAGGGCAACACTGTTAAAGCACCAATGATTTGGGTTCGATTCTGGCGCTGTCTGTTATGAGTTTGAACATTCTCACCATGTCTGTGTGGATTTCCTCCAGGTGTTCCAGTTTCCTCCCACTGTTCAAATCGTACCAGGATCATAGGTCAATTGGGCTGTAATTTTCTATGTTCTATATACTTGTGATTGGTGCTTGCTCTAGATTTTCAGGTTGCAGATGTCTAATGGAATTGGTGCAGTAGTTGCTAAAGAACATATTAACGGATATCATGGCTCCTGGAAAATATTTTTCTTGTTAAGTTAATATTAAATGCCCTGGAAAAGCAGCTGACAGATTAAATGACTTATCCCACACTGGCCACACTCTCTTCACCCTCCTCCCTTCGAGAAGATCGCACACCACCAGATTCAAGGACAATGATCAGACTCCTGAACAAACCTTCCACTCATAAAATTATGTTGCCTTTAACTCTGTTCTAACTTATCTCTCTCTCTCTCTCTGTAACTATATTTTTACTGCTGCACTACGTATGGGTTGACTCAGATGGACTGCTCACAAAACAAACTTTCTCATTGTCCCTTGGTACACATGACCATAAACCTGAACTTGAAATGTGGGAGGAGGTAAGAGAAGGTCTCACAGCATGAGCTTATCTACCTAGCTGAACCCCACTGAGAAACCAAGACTGTTGTCAGGTCCCTCTGGTTGAAACCTGGTAAAATTCTATTGTATCACCAGAACAATTTTCAGATTTTCACAACAGGGGAAAAGTCAAACAATGTGCAGAGGCCAAAGGGTGAGGATTGGGGTTGGAAACACAATTTTAATGACTGTTAAGAGGACAAGGTGCTGGAAGCCTGAGGGAGGTAAGGAATATCAAAGATGTGTTTTTTTTTTAACTGCAGATGCTGAAATTCTGACATAAAAATATAAAATCCTGTAAATATTCAGCATATCAGGAAGAGAAACAGGGTTAACAACTGAGATCTACAATGGGGAGGTTTGGGGAGGGGATGTCTCTGATAGGGTAAAACTGAGGTGAGCCAGCCTGTCCCGCTTAATATTTCCTGAAGAGCATCAGTAGTAGAACATGGAACGTAGAATATTGGTGTTTTCTATGACGATCAATTCATATGTGCACATTCAGTGGTTATACCTCTTGGCAGAGTATCATCCACCTATCAGCTCATGGGCTGTTGCTGTGGACTGAGACTTTCTAGAAAAAAAGAAATGTTGATACAGCACCACTGTAAACATTCTCTTTTACTCACATCAGTGCCCACATTGCTTTTGGCTCCAACATCATCAGACCTATTCACTCAGACTGAGCTCAATGGTGATAATCTCAGCGTATTCTCTGATTCTGACATGAGTTTTACACCATATCTGACTCTTTGAGAAGATCAACATCTTTTACCCCCACATCACTACCCTCCCATGCCTGTACCCCACTGCTTTTGTCGGTGAGGTAAGAACCCACACTTTATGACTTGCTGATTGACTGCTTCACTCTTCTTTTAGGTTTAGGTCTCTAGCGAGGTTTGGATTCTAAAGGCACTAGTCTACCACATATTATCCTCAATACTCATTACTGCTATTCACCCCATTCAATTTCAAGTCCCCCATTTATATCCTCATCCCATGCTTTGTGAGAAACCTTCAACCATGTCTCAGCTTGAACGTCTCCAGTTGTCCTTTACACATTTACACCCTTTCCTTTTATGCTGTGCTGCAATACCCTGTGATTCTATTTTAGCTGGCCTCATTTGTTTGAGGATTTGTTTGTTTGCATTTCTTTATTTGTTTACATGTGAACATTGGGTCAGTTTTATTTAACACTGCCAATAAGTGGAAATTCTGCCTAGCCCGCAGAAAAAAAGAATCTCAGGGTTTTATGTAATATCATTGATGTACCATCAAATACACCAAAAGATTGAAGATATGTAAAACTGACAGGCTTTTATTCACAATAGAATGGAGGCACATCCATGCTGGTCCACTGTCCTGAACTGGGGAGGGGTCTGTGGAACAGTCACCTTTATTCAGGAGTCTGGCAGGGGGGGCACAGGTACTGTCAGCCATTGAGTGTACCCAGACAGTTAAATATACAAACAGTGGTTTACCACAGTTATGTTTTGTAGAGCTCGTTGAAAGAATCAAAGACTTGTTGATCCAAACCAAGGCTTTTATTAGCAAAAGACAAGAGCTCTTCACAGGTGGCCGACCAGTCCGGAATGATCCGACCTGGCTAGGGACACAACCCTTTAAGGCCCAGACAATTGGCGTGGCTAAGCTCTCAGCCAATCGCTGTAAGCACAGTCTAGATACTGTAACTATACACACTATGTACATTGGTGATAGATCTGTACCATCACATGTTTGTACTGACAATAAATCTGAATCTGAATTATTTGAGGCCTCCAATAATGCTTTAAAATCATCAAGAGTGGAATTGGACTCACCAACATATCTTGGTGTAGAAATTAAATTTCATCTCACCTTAGTGTCTAAATATCTGCAAATATTTTGGAATCAATGGTAAACCTAAAGAAACCTTCAAGGAAGTATTGCTGTGATTTATGTACTTTGAGAAACGTCAGAAGTCAACCTGCCTGCAGCACACACTGTGCCACCTGTTCAACAGGTCACAGCAGTTGCATTCATGCAGTTAAATAAGAATGTCCACTGATACAAAGGTTCAGGAGAAACTAAGCAGGTCATGCAGCATCCACAGCGAGTGAAAAGCACTCACCGTTTCGGGCCTGAGCTCTGTTGGGGATCTGGAAAAACAGGTAGATGCCAGAATAAAAAGGTGGAGGTCCTCTCCCCCATCATTTCTCACCTTTATTCTTTTGTATCCTCCTGTCTGTATCCATCTATTACCACATACCTGATAGCCTGTGTTCCTTCCCCCTCCCCTCTCCTCTTTCCCCTCCTACTTCCCCCGCCCCCCCCCCCCAAGTCCTCTTACTGAAGCATCTACCTGTTTTGTCAGATTCTCAATGAAGGGGCCCAGGCCTGAAATGGTGATTGTCTTTTACTTCCTGTAGAAGCTGCTTGACCTGCTGAGTTTCTCCAGCAGTGGCCCATGGGTGATAGGGCAATCTTCTTTCTTTCTTTTTAATATTGATTTGAACGAGAGAAATATTACGTTGAAATTGAACAAAAAATATGAATATGAATCATAAACAAATTATACAGTGAACATGTATAAAAGAAGTTCATTTGGAGGCACGTTGGTTCACATTCTATTATTGGAATAAATTTATGAGAAGATAAAGTAAATCTCTTCTAAGTGTAGAGAAAAAAGGGAAAGGAAAAACACAAAAATAAAGGAGAAAGAAAAAGAGAAAAGAAAGGAAAAGGAAAGAACCCCCCCCCCATACTAATCCTACCCCTCCCTCTAAACACGGTCATCAGCAAAAGAAGGACAATTTCTTTTAAAGTGATTAGCCCAACACAATCTCAGGGAGAGGAACAGTGGATCATAAGTCTCCTGGAGGAGATGTTCCTGAGCATGAAGCATAAGACCGTGTAGCGATTGTACACGGTCCCCCATGAATCAGGAGTAATGTCGGGTACCATGTTAAGATATTTTTACTTATTATGAGGCTGGATTTGTACCCAGGTCTGTTAGAAATGGAGATTGAAATAATTAAAGATCATGGGGATGACCTTTAACAAACTGAAACAAGGTACTGGGAAGGACATGCATGATGCAATACCTACAGCGTGATGTTCTCTTTGGTTAATGGTATTTTAATATCACATATCAGAAAGAACAATCTTTTCATCCACTTTGTGCAGTAAATAATATGCACACTGCATGTTGCTTGTGCAAGATGTAATGGGAATAATATAATAAGTGTTGGGTGAAATCCAGGTGGAAGAGACCAGTCAGATGTCCAAAATCTTTATACATAAAATGAGTACAATCTCAAATGCAATTTATAGGCTCCTGTTTCTTGGCATAGTGAGAAACAGCTGGCATCAGTTCAGCATTGCAATGGCATCAGTGATAACCAGTCCTGAAAATTCAATCTATCTCACCAGGCAGACAACCATAGTCCAGCATGCCCAATGACGCCCACCACAACGAATCACAAATCACCATCTTAAATAAAAAGATATCACTGGGTGAATAATGATCACCTTCCCTGTTGTCTTGATATTGTGACCAGTTTTTCAATATTTCATTTTAGAATCTCCCTCTAAAATAGATGGGTTCTGGAGTCTAGGACTGCTGCAGGTTTACATGTCCAAAGGGAAAGAAAAATACAGCAACAAAGAGTTCAGCATTCCATCACCCCCTCATACAGATTGGCACACTATACATCCTCTACCCAGTGCTTCTGAGTTGTTGAAAGACCATGGGCATTTATTTTAAATGAGTGCAACTTTGGTCTACCAGAAAGAGCACTTATAAAGAATAGAAAGGCAACAGTTATGCAATTATAATGAAACGTTTAGAAACTATCTGGTTCAGATTGGTTAATCATATACATTTATTTCTATCCATGTTCTGTACATGAACAGCATTGCAGGATGTAAATAAGCATTAAAAGCACTCACCAGCTTGAATCAATACACAATAGTCAACTTTGTAAAACTAAAGGGAATTGTTCCTTGTTGCGTGTACATTGAGAAACTCTGTTTGGCATGCTGTCCAGGCCAGTCAACCCATACTTAAATACAGCAGGTAGTGCAGTAAAAAAAAACCCAGAAAAGTGCAAGGTGCAGTGTTAGATTAAGTCAGAGAGGACAAGGCATAGTGTTACAAAGACAAAGGTCAGGGTCTAGAGAAAAGTGCCGATAAAACTGTTCAAGACCAACATCTTTTATTAATGAGAACTCCATTTGGAGGAGAGGGATGTTAAGTTGGCCAATCTGAAAACAGCAATGCAGCTTTCCCCACTAAATACTGAAAAGTTCTTGCATCATTTGTGCTGTAAGGGAAGTGTTTGCAGAAACACATGATGGGAATAAGCACCCTTACCTTGAGTCTGTTAGGATTCTCAATCTTCTCCCCATTTGAAGGGTTTGTTTATGGCTGCAGCTTTAGGTGCTGAAGGTTAATGATTTGGGGAATTCAATTCCCCAAAGCTTATGAGGATGGAACTTGCAAGTTTACAATTACAAGTGCTGCCTGCGATGGTAATGTATCCCTCTCAAGAGCTTGAATCAGTGGCCATGGACCCCAAAAGGCACTGATAATATATTGATTTGTATCCCACAATCTGAAAATTGCACCAAAGGTAACAACATTCAAATGTTTTATGCACTCATATGCAATTCCTACTTCAGAACTTTTTTAAACAAAGGTGTTAACCTATTTACTTATAAGACTTAATATTCCTACTACAATAACAGAAAGGGGAATTATGCATAAGGTGATGTAAAAATTGCCACTTAACACCCATGATTACCATAAAGATGTAGTTTAGGTTCTGTAACCTTAATCACAGGGATGATCTGCCTGGATACAGTGAAGCTTTAATAAAAGCATATCTTCTTTCTTTGTATTGATAATGCACCATTATCAGCAAACATTGATGTGCTTCTGCCGCAGTTACCAGCACATTCAGTGCCTCAATGGAATTTTCTTTTCCAAAATGACACAGTTAGCATTGCGCACACCCAGTGATACCTTTAACAAGATGAAGCCTGTGGCAGTGGCCCACTTTCAAATAAGAACCTGCATTTACTGCAGTTCTAGTTCCAAAATAATCCTTTCCATGTTAGTATGACAGTATGCAGTGAAATCAATATGGATACTTCTTTCTAATCAGGTTAGCAGCCATGTTTTCTTCTGAAAATTCTTAGGGTTTTTCCTTCCCTTACATTTACTGTGCCAAACAGCAGCCCCAGAAGCTTGCTCCCATCTCCTCTAATGCTGCTCCATAAATAACTGATGTGAGATAGACCAGAGTGATAATAATATCTCTGATTGTTTCATTTGGCTAGTTTCCACTCTTTTTTTTTCTCTGAATGACATTGCAAGCCCAGTAACACAGTGGTAGGTATTAAATTACTTCCTTCCATTATGCATCAGTCAAAAAATCCTTCGTCCATCATTTTCTCTGGGTCCAAATGAATTAAAGGCATCAACTAAAAGGGCAACGATGTAGAATTTTTAAAAAGATAGATATTTAAAATGAGGCATAGTTAATTCAAATGAAAAATAAATGTAACAGCAGAATTGTGAAAATACAGGGAATGAATGCAGAGGCAATAAATGGGCTTCAAGCAAGATTAAAAATGCCTCATGCAGAAAGGTTTATATGTTATCTGACCTTCTACCTCTTTCCTTCCCAATATCAGGAGACCCAAGCATTCTTTCTGGGTGAATCAGTGATTCATTTGCACCTCCTTCAATTTAATATGTTTATTTGATGTTTATGACAGGGTCTTGTCTACAGAAGAGAAATTAAACGCTGATTACGTAAATGCTTTGCACCTCCTTTCAATCCAGAAGGGTGACCCTGAACTTGCACTTTAATTCTCCTTCCCACAATCACTCTGACTTTAGTCTCTTATAGTTCCATTGAAACCTAGTGTCAAATTGAGGCACCCTGTACTTCTCAGAGTTTCTGTACTTTAAGTAATAATTCTAGGTTTTCTCAGTTCCAAAAGGTCATCAGCATGAAACATTACACAATTCCTTTCGCCACAGATGATCCATGATCTACTGATTATTTCCTACATTTTCTGTTTTTATTACATAGAACAAATGCACAGCAAAGGGGTTTAATGTTGGGCTGATTGATTCTGTCAGTGAAGAACTGCGTTGAAAATGGAGTTGACAGTATTAAATAAAGATAATTAAATGCTCTGCAAAACACAGTGCTGAGGACCAGGAAAGAGTAAGCAGTGAGGGCAGCTGGTCAACATTAATTCATTGCGTGGGCTGCAAAGTTAGATTGACATCCTGCAATTTCACTCAAGTTCCTAGTGGGGATTGATGTAAATGTTCACAAACATTCACTTCTTTAGAGCTCAACAACATTCTTGTTCATTTAACACTTCAATACTACGAATGAAATTATATCAAGTTAGTGTACTACATCGCCAAAAGAGCAGGGCCAAAGTGGTAAGATATAAATATAATAATGATGTGGCAGTCAGAATTTGTGCGGTGTCATTATTATCGAAATGAAGGATGATTGCCAATAAGCAGAGGACAGAAAATCCAGATGCTCTTGTACATAAACTGTAGGTTCTGCAACAGATTAGCAGCCAAGAATAGCAGGTGGTTAGGAAGGCAAATGATTTACTGGCATTTATTGCAAGATTTTAAATATAGTAAAGTATTCCTGCAACTGTACAAGGAACTGTGAGGCTATATCTGCAGCACAATGCATAGTTTAGATCCCTTTATTTTAGAAAGGACATACTGACATGGAAGGGGCTCCAAAAAAGATTAATCAGGCTAAGTTCTGGGACAAGAGGGTTGGCCTATCATGTGCAGCTAAAGAAATTAGATCTACATTCTTTGTAGTTCTGGAGAATGAAGGGCAATCTTATTGAAACCTATAAGATTTCTAGGAGGCACATTTCACACAGCACAGAGCAATTAGCACAATGCTGGGACAGTGCCAGTGACCCCGGTTTTAATCTGGTGCTGTAGGTAAGGAGTTTCTACGGTCTCACTGAGTCTGTGTGGGTTTCCTCTGGATGTTCCAGTTTCCTCCCACCCTTCAAAACATATCGGGGTCAAAGGTTAATTGGGGTACTTGGGCAGCACAGGCCCGAAGGGCCTGTTCCAGTACTGCATGTCTACATTTTTTTTAAATGTAAAAGCCCTTCAGCCCACTAGCCCTCTTCCACACCAATCCCACTCCACTCTCTCTACACTCCCACCATACTTTCCTTCTGGGTTGGTTTTCTGTTGTGTCTCTGGTTTCCTTTTTTCTTTCTCACCCCTCCCGTTCCTGTTGTTTTCTTTATCTTCCAGCTTGGAGCCCTGCTGTCGGGCATCTCTCAGCTGTTTGTGCTGTGCAGTTGCGCCCCCCTGTTTGGCTCCGTGATGTAAATGAAAAATGGAGAATATTCAAAGAAAAAAATTTGAGAGTACAGAGTAAATATGTCCCAGTGAGGATCAAAGGAAAGGCTGGAAGTCATAGGGAGCCTTGGTTTTCGAGGAATATTAGAAATTTGGTTAGGAGAAAGAGGGAGGTATACAAGAGGTATAAACAGCAGGATGATGAGAAATTGAAAGAGGACTACAAGGAGTGGAGAAAAATTCTTAAGAAAGAAATTAGAAAGGCCAAAAAGAGGCACGAAGAGTCTTTGGCAGGCAGAGTAAGAATAAATCCAAAGGGTTTCTATAGGTATATTAAAAGTAAAAGATTAGTGAGGGATAAAATTGGACCCCTTGTAGATAGGGAGGGTAGGCTATGTGAAAAGTCAGAGGAGATGGGGGAAATTTTAAATGATTTTTTTTCCTCGGTATTCACTAGTGAAAAAAAATATTGTACCAGTTTAAGTAAAGAAAAATAGTGGGGAGGTCATGAATCATATAAGGATAACTGAGGAGATAGTGATGGGAGTGTTAAAAAAGATAAAGGTGGACAAATCTCCGGGTCTGGACAAAGTATTCCCAAGGACACTCAGAGAGACTAGTGTACAGATAGTGGGCCCATTAACAGAGATATTTAGGATGTCACTGGTTACAGGGGTAGTGCCAGAGGATTGGAGGGTGGCTCATGTTGTTCCGCTGTTTAAGAAAGGGTCCAAATGTAATCCTGGAAATTATAGACCTGTGAGTCTGACGTCTGTGGTGGGTAAGTTGATGGAAAGTATTCTGAGGAATGGCATTTACAAATATTTGGAAGAACAGGGATTGATAGGTAGTAGTCAGCATGGTTTTGTCAGGGGTAGATCATGCTTAACAAACCTGATTGAGTTTTTCGAGGGCGTTACAAGAAAGATTGATGAAGGGAAGGCTGTGGATGTTGTCTATTTAGACTTTAGTAAAGCTTTGACAAAGTTCCCCACAGGAAGTTAGGAAAAAAGATGGAGGCATTAGGTATAAATAAGGAGGTAGTGAAATGGATTCAGCAATGGTTGGATGGGAGGTGTCAGATAGTAGTGGTAGAAAATTGTCAAATTGTAGGCCGGTGACTAGTGGAGTTCCTCAGGGATCGGTCCTGGGTCCACTATTGTTTGTTATATATATTAACGATCTGGAAGAAGGGGTGGTGAATTGGATAAGTAAGTTTGCAGATGATACAAAGATTGGTGGTATTGTGGACAATGAGGAAGATTACTGTAGCTTAAAAAGAGATATGGGAAAGCTAGAGGAGTGGGCTGAGAAATGGCTGATGGAATTTAATACGGATAAGTGTGAAGTGTTGCATTTTGGAAAGGCAAATCTAAATAGGTCATATGCATTGAATGGTAGACAACTGAGGAGTGCAGAGCAACAAAGGGATTTAGGAGTTATGGTAAATAGTACCCTCAAAGTTGATACTCAGGTAGATAGAGTGGTGAAGAAGGCATTTGGAATGTTGGCCTTCATAAATTGGAGTATTGAATTCAAGAGTTGGGATGTTATGATGAAATTGTACAAAGCATTGGTGAGGCCAAATTTGGAATACTGTGTGCAGTTTTGGTCACCAAATTATAGGAAAGATATAAACAAAATAGAGAGAGTGCAGAGAAGGTTCACGAGAATGTTGACAGGATGTCAAGGTTTGAGTTACAGGGAAAGGTTGAGCAACCTGGGGCTTTTTTTCTCTGGAGCATAGAAGATTGGGGGGGGGGGATTTGATGGAGGTGTTCAAGATTTTAAAAGGGACAGAGAGAGTCAAAGTAGATAGGCTTTTTCAATTATGAGTGGGGGATATTCAAACCAGAGGCCATGGTTTGAGATTGAAGGAGGGAAATTATAGGGGGAACATGAGGGGAAATTTCTTCACGCAAAGGGTGGTTTGGATGTGGAATACGCTTCGGGAGGAGGTGGTTGAACCAGAGACATTATTTACATTTAAGGAAAGACTGGATAATTACATGGAGGGGAGAGGATTGGAGGGGTATGGACCAGGTGGTGGTCAGTGGGATTAGGAGGGTGGGGATTTGTTCCGGCATGGACTAGTAGGGCCAAACTGGCCTGTTCTATGCTGTATATGGTTATATAGTTATATGGAAACAATATAAAGATAGTGGACCTTAAGGACAATGAAGAAGGCAAAGATATGAAAGATTTTATAAAATAATGGATCCCAAATGTCCTGGGAATGCCAGAAATGCAGGAAGGAATGGAAATAGAAAGGACACCCAGAACATTAGCCCCGAAACCACAGTCACAACAAAAACCAAGATTCATTTTAGTAAAATTCCTGAGATACGCGACAAGAGAAAATATATTGGAGAGGGCAAGGAATAAAATGAGAGAAGACAAAAAAATCACTGGAACACAAAGGTCAAAAAAAAATTTTCTACCCAGACATAAGTTTTGAGCTCCTGAAGAAGAGGAAGGAGTTTAACGCAGCAAAATCGATCCTATGGAAGAAAGGTTATAAATTTATGTTAAGATATCCAGCGGTGCTTAAAATAGTTATCCCGGGGCAGCAAAACAGACTGTTTTCAGATCCGGAGAAAGCACGAGAATTTGCAGAATGCCTGCAAGACAGAAAGAGAGATGAAGAGATGTAACAAGAACAAAGAATGACGACAAACTACATATAAAGAAGTAAAAATAATGTATAAGTAAGAACTAAAGGAGGGAAGAAAAGGGAAGTAAGGGAAAAGGGGGGGAAAGAGGAGGGGTTAAAAAAATTAATAATAAATAAATAAATAAATAGATAAATAAAAGAAAAAGAGAAGAAAAGAGAGGGAGCATTGTTGTAATGTAAAGATAAAAGTCTTTTCTGAAGGGGGTTAGGTGGGAGAGAATAACAGTCACTGCGAAATCAGTTGACACTTGCGAACGGGTTCGCAGTCCAAATGGAGAGGGGAGTTCTGGTTGACCGGCAAGGGACAAGGGGTGACTCAGAGATGGTGGGGCGACACTTGGGGTTAAGGAAATTTTAGATGTGGGAATGGTTGAAATATTTTATGATTTAGAAGTGTTGTCATACAGTGCGTTCAAAAAAAGAAAACTGAGAAATGGAAATGGGTTAAAGGGGAAAGGTGGTGGTGAGGAAGTGGAAATGAGATGTAAACAAAGTATGAAATGGCCATCTTGAACTATATGACTATAAATATTAATGGAATACATAACCAAATCAAAAGGAAGAGGCTATTAAATTTACTGAAATAAGAAAAAAATTGATATAGCATTCATGCAGGAAACACATCTAACTGAAGTGGAACATAATAAATTAAGGAGAGACTGGGTAGGGCTCGTAACGGCAGCATCATATAATTCAAAAGCCAGAGGTGTAGTTATATTAATCAATAAAAATGTACTAATCAAAATAGAGGAGGACATAATAGATCCAGCAGGGAGGTATGTAATGTTAAAATGTCAGATATATTCAGAACTCTGGAATTTGGTCAATATTTATGCACCTAATGAAGAGGATCAAAAGTTAATGCAAGATTTTTTTTGATGATTGTAGATACGCAGGGGAATATATTGATAGGAGGGGACTTTAACCTTAATTTGGACTCAAACATGGATAAAACTGGAAAAAAGACTAGCAGAAAGAAAAAAGTAGCCAAATTTATGGTTAAATCAATGCAGGAAATGCAACTTTTGGATATATGGAGGAGACAACACCCAAAGGAGAAGGAATACTCATATTATTCGAGTAGACATAAAACATACTCGAGGATTGACCTGTTCTTGTTGTCAGCCGACATCCAAGGGAGCGTTAGAAAAACGGAATATAAAGCGAGATTGTTATCGGATCATTCACCCATGTTATTAGCAATAGAGCTGGAGAACATCCCACCGAGAACGTATAGGTGGAGATTAAACTCCATGCTACTTAAAAGACAGGATTTTAGAGAATTCATTGAGCGACAAATTAAAATGTACTTTGAAATAAATACGGAATCAGTGAAAGATAAATTTATACTATGTGATGCAATGAAAGCGTTCATCAGAGGGCAGATAATAAGTTATTTAACTAAGATGAAGAAGGACTACAATAGGGAAATAGTAAGTACAGAAAAAGAACTAGCAACAAGGAAAGATACAACAAAAAGAAGAGAGTTAGTGGACAAAAAAATAAAATACGAAACATTACAAACGTATAAGGTGGAGAAGAACATAATGAAGATAAAGCAGAAGTATTATGAGCTAGGAGAAAAAACACACAAAATACTAGCTCGGAAGCTTAAAACAGAACAAGCTAAAAGAACGATATTGGCATCAAGGAAAAACGACAAGCAAATTACATATAACCCAACAGAGATCAATGAAAACTTCAAGGAATTCTACGAGCAATTATACCAGATTGAGAACAAAGGGAAAGAAGACAAAATAGATGAGTTTCTAGCTAAAATTGAATTACAGAAACTGCAAGAAGAGGAGCAAAATAAATTGATAAAACCATTTGAAATAGAGGAAATACAGGATATATTAAAAAGCTACCGAACAATAAAATGACTAGAGAGGACGGACTCCCATTAGGATTCTATAAAACATTTAAAGAGTTATTAATTCCTCCTCTCCTGGAAGTAATGAACCAGACTGAAGAAACACAAAACATGCCAGATTCATGTAAAACAGCAATAATTACAGTAATACGAAAGACGGGGAATATAAAGTGAGATTGTTATCGGATCACTCACCCGTGTTATTAGCAATAGAGCTGGAGAACATCCCACCGAGAACGTATAGGTGGAGATTAAACTCCATGCTACTTAAAAGACAGGATTTTAGAGAATTCATTGAGTGACAAATTAAAATGTACTTTGAAATAAATACGGAATCAGTGAAAGATAAATTTATACTATGTGATGCAATGAAAGCATCATATAGACCAATATCTCCACTTAACTCAGATAAGATAATAGCAAAACTATTAGCAAACAGATTGGCCGACTGTGTACCAAAAATAGTAAAACTAAATCAAACTGGATTTATTAAGAAAAGACGAACAACGGACAATGTCTGTAAGTTCATGAACTTAATCCATGCAGTACAAGGAATAAGACACCAACAGTGGCTGTTGCTTTAGATGCAGAGAAAGCCTTTGACAGGGAAGAATGGAATTATTTATTCAAAGTAATACAGAGGTTCAACCTACCAGAGAAATATATTAATTGGATTAAAGCATTATATAAGGGACCATTGGTGAAGGTGACAGTAAATGGATATATATCGAATCAATTTAAATTGAGCAGGTCAACTAGGCAGGGATGTCCACTATCTCCCTCACTGTTCGCTTTAGCTATAGAACCCTTGGCAGAACTGATAAGAACAGAAAATAAAATAAAAGGGATAAAAATAAAAGAGAAGGAATATAAAATCAGTTTATTTGCAGATGACATCATAGTATACTTAACTGAACCAGAATTATCAATAAAAGAATTACGTAAGAAATTGAAGGAATATGGAGAAATATCAGGGTACAATATCAATACAAATAAAAATGAAGCGATGCCAATGAATAATGCGGATTTCACAGAGTTTAGAAAAGAATCACCATTTAAATGGCAAACACAAGCAATCCGATACCTAGGTATTAGACTGGATAATAATCTAGGCCATCTATACAAATTAAATTATTAGCCATTAATGAAGAAATTACAAGATGACTTAGAACATTGGAAAGATTTACCACTAACACTGATAGGAAGGGTAAATTGCATTAAAATGAATATCTTCCCAAGGATACAATACTTTTTTCAATCATTACCAATTCCCTTAACAGAGAAATTCTTCAATGAGCTAAAGAGAATAATAAGGAAATTCTTATGGAAAGAAGGGAAACTGAGGATAGCGTTAGATAAATAACAGAATGGTACAAACAAGGGGGGTTACAGCTACTGAACTTTAAAAATTATTATAGAGCAGCACAATTAAGATATCTATCAGATTTTTATCAAACAAGGGAAAAACCAGATTGGACCAGGTTAGAGCTAGATAAAATAGGGGAGAAGGTACCTGAACATATACTTTATAAATGGGTTGAAAAACTGGTGCAACATAGAAGTTCACCGGTACTGCACCATCTGCTCAATATTTGGAAGAAAATTCATGTAGAAAGGAAAAAACCAAATTACCAACTACCAAAATTATTATTGACGCAAAATCAACTAATCCCTTTCACAATAGATAACCTTTCCTTTAGAGAATGGGAGAGAAAAGGGATCAAAAGAATAGAAAATTGTTTTTTGGGAAATAATTTATTATCTTTTGAACAAATGAAGAACAAATATGGTATAACTCACAATGTTTGCATACCACCAACTGAAAACCTACTTAAAGGACAAATTGGGAAGCAGGCTGAGGTTACCAGAAGGAAGCAGCTTTGAATATGTGATTACAGACACAATGATAATTAAAAGATTTATAACAAACATGTACATCAAGCTGCAAGAGAAAGAGAACGATGAAATAAGCTGTAAACCCAAACAAAAGTGGGAACAAGATCTAAAGAAAGATAAAAAATGAAAAATGGGAAAAGCTATGCTTCGGAACTATGAGAAATACAATAAACATGAGGTTATGCATGATACAATATAATTGGTTATCACACCCCAAAAGTTAAATAAATGGGACCCAACAGTATCAGATAGATGTTTTCGCTGTAAGAAAGAAACGGGAACAACAGTACATGCAATTTGGGCATGTGAGAAAGTGGAAAAGTTTTGGGAAGATCTAAAACAGGTATTAAATAAAATCACAAAAAGCAACATACCAAAAAATCCAGAGATCTTTCTTCTAAGTAATATAAGAAGTAAAGAATTAGGCCTCAAACTGGATGAAGCACAAAAAAGATTTATTTTGATAGCCTTAGCTGTAGCAAAAAAATGTATAATGACAACCTGGAAATCAGAAGAGAGCCTGAGAGTACAGCAATGGCACATAGAAATGAATAAATGTATTCCATTGAAAAAAATAACATATAATTTAAAAAATAACGTCACAGTATTCGAATAAATTTGGGAACCGTACTTGGAACACAACAGAGAGGGCCTACTGTGGACCTCCACCCCCTAAAATGATAGAATGAGGAGAAGACGAAATGAACTGACCCAGTGTGTAAAAGTAGATGACACAATTTTCTTGTTTATTTTCATTGTGTGATGACATTGTTTAATGGGTTTATTGTAATGTATATGTTGAACTTTTAGTGGGTAGGGAGGGGGTGGGAAGGAGGGAGGGAAAGGAGGGTAAAAAGGGGAGAAAATGACACTATGTATATTCAAGAGGGAAATGTTTGTATGTATTTTGGTTAATATGGTTCATAGTGTGAAAAATTTTTTTTTTTTTTTTAAAAGGGCATCAGTCATACCCATTCCCAAGAAGAGTAGAGGCCTCAATGACTATCGCCCAGTAGCACACAAATCTACTGTAATGAAATGCTTTGAGAGGTTGAACATGGCCAGAATTGTCATATATTTTGGTGGGTAAGGTGACCTTTAGGTAAGATGAGACCCTGATTTCAGTCTGAATTTTATGGTTTTATCTCATATTGGTGGCATAAGACGACACCCAAATCATATATGTGTTGACTGAGCTGGTATCGTGTTGACTGAGCTGTTAGGCATGGCCAATAGGTGGGTGAAGCACCATCATAAAGCATTCCACAGTTCAGTCTGTGCTAGCTTCTCTCTTAACCAGTTTTAAAAATGTTTAATTTTTTTTTATTTTAAATTAGCATGAAATAATACTGAAATTGCTGTTATACCTGATGGTTTGGCTTCTCTATTGCAACCACTATACGTTTGCTTGAACAAGCCATGTGCGAGAAGAATAGAATAATTGGATGACAAGTGCTGAAAAATCCTTTACAGAAGATGGGGCAATGTGTCCTGCATTAGTTGATGTGCTGTGTGATTTTGTGATCAAAGCATGGGATAAAGTGAAAGTAGAGAGTGTAATAAAATTGTTCAAAAAGTTTGGTATCTCTAGTGCAATGGATGGTGCTGAGGATGATTTATCGTGGAACACTGATGACAAAGCAGAAGCCGAATCATCAGATTCAGACTGGGACCCATAGGATGACAGTGTAACAGCGAGACTCCAGATGTGCTCGCCTTTGCATCAACTAGTGATGAAGCTAGTGATTTTCAAGAATTTTAAATGTGTGTGTTTTATTTTATTTTACATTTATTTTACAATTTTTTTTGGTTTAACACCACATTAATAATGGATTTTAGTGCAAAATAAAAATTGTGTAATTTTAAGGTCACTGTTTTTGTACCTGGCCTATAGGTCGAGCCCCTTTTTTGTTTTTGTTTTTGGGTGCTTCAAGTGTTGTCTTATCCGCCGAAATATACATACCTAAGAAAAGACCTGGACACTCTGCAATTTTCCTACCATGACAACTGTTCCTCAGCAGATACAATCTCATTGGCTCTCCACTCAGCCCTGGATCCACAGGACAACAGCAATACGTACATTAGTCTGCCTTTCATCAATTACAGCTCACTTTACAACACCGTCACCTACTCAGTACTGGTCAGCAAGCATCAAATCCTGTGTCCCTGCACCTCCCTCTGCATCTGGATCCTTGACTTCCTTATCGGAAGTGTGGATCGTCCAATCAGTACCTATGTTGATTGTCCTCACTGACAATCAAACACAGGTACACCTTAAGGATGCCCACTGCTCTACTCCCTCTACACCCATGACTGTGTGTGCCCAGGCACAATTCAAATGCAATCTACAAATTTGCCGATGGCACCACAGTTGTCGGCAGAATCACAGACGGCAACGAGGAAGCATACAGGTGTGAGATAGATCAACTACCTGAGTGGTGTCACAACAAAAACCTTGCAGTTAATGACAGCAAAACTAAGGAAATGATTGTGGACTTCAGGAAATGGAAGCAAGGAGAACACAAACCAGTCCTCATAGAGGGGTCAGCATTGGAGAGGGTAGGAACTTCAACTTCCTGTGTGGCAACATCTCTGAAGACCTGTCCTGGAGCTATCGTGTCTATGCAATCATGAAGAAGATACATGAAGTGCACTACCAACTACCACTGCCTGAGGTTAAAAATGTCTCTACAGGTGTACCATTCTAACTGGTATTGAGATGCCAATGCACAGGACAGGAAAAGACTACGTTGGGCTTTAAACTTGGCCAGCATCATCATGGGTATTAGTCATCACTCCATTCAGGACATCATTAAGAGATGTTGTCTCAAAAGAGCAGCCTTTATCATCAAGGGCCTTCACCCCCTAGGCCATGCCCTTTTCTCAATGTTTCCGTAAGGACAGAAGTACAGAAGCCTGTAGATGCACATCCAATGTTACAAAAACAGCTTTCTCCCCTCTGCCATCAGGTTTTTGAACAGACACTAAACTTGTGGGCACTACCTAATTTTATTTCTCTTTCTGTCGCATTAATTATTTAATTTTTATTTGTCGTTGCAATTTATAGCATATCTGCACATATAAATGGACGCTGCCAAAAAACAACATATTTCATGACAAAAAAAACCCGATTCTGATTCAGTTCGTGTAGGTTGAGGATTCAAGCTGTAGAGCTGACTCCATACTAGAAAGGAGAAGACAAATTATAGTGACGTAAAGGAAATCATTTTTACATTGCATGTGACTAGCATTTAGACTACACATATGATGGAGATAGGTTCCCCATTCTGGCCTTCAAGAGAAAAATGGATTACCATATGGTTAAAAAAAAGAATGTTTGTAGCTATGGAGAAGAGGTAGAAGGTGGAATGAGTAAGTAATGAGTGAGAACCAATGCAAACACTATAGGGCACTTTAACCATTGTATGATTCTGTGAAAATATAATGTTTAACAGGCCATAGCCAAGAAGCTTGTGGTTTCTCCTGGTCTGATGAGAGTGTCACAAGAGTCTGTCCAAAGACTTTTCAGCTGCAGTACAGCTGTTTATACATCATGAATTAGTTGAAATGCCACATGTGGATTGAACATAGGAGTCATGGGTTTATAATAAAGACCAGTTACATGTGACTGTTAAGAATGTGAGTATTAAGAATGAAATGATTTTGCAGCCAGCTCAGCTTCTTAAAGTTACACCGTGAATCCTGGCGTGCTGTTCCCCGAGTACGAGCCAGATCAGAAAGTGATAACACCATCATCTTTGTCAGCACCTGCAGAGAGTCAAGCCTACAGTTACTTTAATTAGAGTGGTGGAAATCAAGATTATAGCACTGTCATTTTAATCAATGTGACACAGAAATACAAAATAACTGCAAGCTGGAACAAAATAGAGGGAGAAATTGAACCAGCTGACTATTTTGCACTCAATCCATTAAGTCACAGGACCTCAGGGTGACATTTATTCCTTCCAGGCTCCCATCTGAATTTGTAGAAGAATGATTTATATCTCACCTATATTTTAATGGTTTTGAGTTATAATGTAAGCTTTTGATTTTAACGTAAGATGGCTGACAAACCTTTAGTGTGACATAAGATGGCTAAAAACAGTTAGACAGCTGCAAATATGACCTTGCAAGCATGGTTTGAGAATAGGCACCAATTGTACAGACTCTGCAAGGACAGATACAATGAAAAGCTTCTGTGACGAGATGTCCAAGAACCCTTCTATTTTGCCTATCTCCTTCCAAATAATGCTAATGCCCTGTGCTTGTTCTTCAGACACCTTATCACTCAAGTATAATTTTATCATACAATAAAATCCCCATTACCTGAAATTCAAGCAACCGCCAGCCTCAAACAACTGGCAAAAACAATGTGGAAAATAAATAGGTTAATAAAAACATTAAAGTTTAACATTGGCGTCCCAATGGATAGTTCGCCAATCATGCAACCCGCAATCTCAAGTAACCATAAAATTTTCTTAACCGGCATCCACCAATCCCCATAGGTGCCAGATACCGTGGGTTTTACTGTAGTTTATTTTCAGCTTTATGGTGCAGTTTTTATATGCTATTGATAAAACACATTAGCAAGTAATGAACTGTTTTAAAATTAGTATTTTACCAAGACATTAAAGTCAATCTACATATGCATGACACAATGCAGAGCAGCCTGAGACAAGTGCAGATGATTTTCCACAGAAGCCAGAAGATTAAGTTCTCTTCAAATGTATTTAGTGTGTGGTTCAAGAAGGCAAATAGAAAAGGTAGCATCTGGTATTTCTGGTTAATGTAACAAGGTGTTGCAAGATGGGTGTTCAAATGATGTCCATTTTCTTTCACGTATATGTTAACTAATATTCTGTTCCCATATCTATTTGGGAAAGAAAATGTGCTGAGAATTTCCCTTCCTCCACAGGGACCAATCAATGAAATGCTGGAGGATCTCAGCAGATCAGTGAGTATCCATGGGCAGAAATGCTCAGTCTATATTCTGGGACTTGACCTTTTATCAAAACAGTATTACCTACATAAAGGGACAAGAAGGTTGGGGAGGCCCCAAGGGTATCGGACAGAAGCTGCTAAGAGGTGCAGAGATGGGTAGAGGGAGAGACCATTAGGAAAGAGTGGGGAAGAAAATTTAGAAAGAGGGGATAAAGAAAATTAAGTACAGGAGTAGGTAAAGAAGAGTGGGTAACAATGGGGGTGGGGTTATGTAAAATAGAAGTATAAAATAAAAATATCGCCCCTTCCCTTTTGCCTTAATAAAAGCTGTATTTAAAGCACTAGAGTAGTCTATGTCCAGGCTCATCCCTGATTCTAAACAGCCTTAAACCAATAAAGTTCCACAACTTTTCTTGTCAGCAAGTTTATGAAAATTTAAATGTGATTCATGATTTTGATTTGCTGGAAACATGTCCTGGACTTTAAAACAAGATGTCTGTGGTCTGGGTATGCCCACTGGTATTTAATGACTGTTGGAATCTAGGGGTTAAAACATTATGAAAGAAATTATTAATTAATAAGTTTATATGTACTGCATGAGTCAGGGAAAAAGAGGAATGTGATTAAGTGGCAATCACAGCATGGAGCAAAGTTGGCTGAGCAAAATTGTCTGCTCCCAAATACAGGGAGAGGAAATGCATAAAACGATTTAGGAGGAACGCTCAAACTGAAGGAGGTGGGGAATAGCACAGGAGACACAGGCCAGACCAGAACAAAGAATGGCCTGCAAGAAACAAAGGGAATGGAAAACCAGTCTAGGAGGAAGATTAAGGCAGGAGGAGGTGTTAAAGAGAACAGCAGAAATTGGCCAGACAGGGACAGAATGGTGATTAGAAATATCTGGGGATGAATTAACTTCTGATCCAATCAACAGGATAGTCTGGCTTGGAGGATTAAGATGGGAGTGCTACACCCCAGATATCTGCAAAACAGATGACTTGTGATAACCCTTATGCAAAAAGATCTAGCAAAGGAAGACAACTTTTGTTCTGTATGATAATGAAATCTAGCAAAGGAAGCCAACTTTTGTCTGTATAATAAGGTTGATCTATATAAACTGAGCCAACTGGACAATAGGGGTCAGTCTTGGGGAATAGCTCACTGTGCAGGTGACCTATGAACTAACGACTGACCCAGAGCTCTGTTAAGTTTTATTCTTGTGCTGTGTAATAAACTGACTGTTGAACCGAATACCTTCTCCTATCACTTCATTCAAAGAACACGCTGGACTCAGACCACACATAGACTAAATTTCTTTTTCTTTGGCTTGGCTTCGCGGACGAAGATTTATGGAGGGGGTAAAAAAGTCCACGTCAGCTGCAGGCTCGTTTGTGGCTGACAAGTCCGATGCGGGACAGGCAGACACGATTGCAGCGATTGCAGGGGAAAATTGGTTGGTTGGGGTTGGGTGTTGGGTTTTTCCTCCTTTGCCTTTTGTCAGTGAGGTGGGCTCTGCGGTCTTCTTCAAAGGAGGTTGCTGCCCGCCAAACTGTGAGGCGCCAAGATGCACGGTTTGAGGCATTATCAGCCCACTGGCGGTGGTCAATGTGGCAGGCACCAAGAGATTTCTTTAGGCAGTCCTTGTACCTTTTCTTTGGTGCACCTCTGTCACGGTGGCCAGTGGAGAGCTCGCCATATAACACGATCTTGGGAAGGCGATGGTCCTCCATTCTGGAGACGTGACCCAACCAGCGCAGCTGGATCTTCAGCAGCGTGGACTCGATGCTGTCGACCTCTGCCATCTCGAGTACTTCGACGTTAGGGATGTAAGCGCTCCAATGGATGTTGAGGATGGAGCGGAGACAACGCTGGTGGAAGCGTTCTAGGAGCCGTAGGTGGTGCCGATAGAGGACCCATGATTCAGAGCCGAACAGGAGTGTGGGTATGACAACGGCTCTGTATACGCTTATCTTTGTGAGGTTTTTCAGTTGGTTGTTTTTCCAGACTCTTTTGTGTAGTCTTCCAAAGGCGCTATTTGCCTTGGCGAGTCTGTTGTCTATCTCATTGTCGATCCTTGCATCTGATGAAATGGTGCAGCCGAGATAGGTAAACTGGTTGACCGTTTTGAGTTTTGTGTGCCCGATGGAGATGTGGGGGGGCTGGTAGTCATGGTGGGGAGCTGGCTGATGGAGCCATCATCAGCCTAGACC
The DNA here is from genome assembly GCF_036971445.1 of Narcine bancroftii. Taxonomy (NCBI): domain Eukaryota; kingdom Metazoa; phylum Chordata; class Chondrichthyes; order Torpediniformes; family Narcinidae; genus Narcine; species Narcine bancroftii. Next base: position 208,303,438 of record NC_091474.1, read on the forward strand.
AAATTAAGAGTAAGGTAAAGCCAGAGTCCGACAATTTGGTGACCCCGACGTGATGAAGATGGAGAAGTGATGGAAGAAAAAGATACGAAACACCGGTCGATTGTGGTGTGGTGATAACAAGTGACCATTCTACAAAGGGAGGTAAGCAGACGCCTGTTTAAATGAAGTTCTGCTATTGGCAACGATAAAATTGTGTGTTGTCACTACTCTGCAAAAGCCCTAGTTAAAGCCAAAGTATAAAAGAAACGGGGGTTAGAGTCCCCCGTAAGGAGCGGGGGTTAGAGTCCCCTGCACAAAAAAGGGGGTTGGAGTCCCCCTAGTAGAACGGGGTTGGAGTCCCCTGTAGAAAAAAGGGGGTTGGAGTCCCCCTAGTAGAATGGGGTTGGAGTCCCCTCGTAGCGATCTCGAGAGATAGGTTTAGACACTTGGCCAATTAGAATAAGGTGTATTGTGATAGTTATTTGTTTCTATAGTGTGTAATAAGTATTTGATTAAGGATCATGTACCATAGTAGTGTATAATAAGTATTTGTTTAAGGATTGTGTACAGTGTGCCGCTGGTGTTTATAATAACGTGGGAAGGGTCGAAGTAGATTGCAGGGTGTCAAAATCCTACCAGGGGAGAGACCCAGTGAAGTACGAAGTCTAAAGGGTTAAAAATCGGAACAGAGATGGAAGGAGTAAATAGGGATGTAGGGCAAGAGCTCGGGGAAGACAGAGGAGTTCCCCCATCTGTAAACCGACAGTGGGAAAAAACAAGGAATCAATTACTGGGAGGATTACCGAAGGGAGAGGAGGTACAGGCTATGGCACGGTACGAACAGATATGGAAAGAGCTGCAGAGTCAGGGGAAGGTACCACGAGGGTTTGAAAAAATCCGGCTGGTACCGTACTTAGGAGAAGCAGAGAGGGAAGCAGCCAAGGAGGTACAGGAACATGAGGCAAAGGGTCAAGGATCTATATGGAATAGAAGAAGGCTTAAACAGCAGAAAGAAGTGAAGGAACAGAGAAGGGCAGATTTACACAATATGACATTGGCTTACATGGCTGTGGAAGCGAACCTTCAACATGATATTAAAAAGGGACCCCTATCATAAAGGAGAAAACGGGGGAGGTTAAGCCGTCAGCCCCGCTATATCCAAAGTTACCAGAGACATTGCCACCACCTTATCCTATTCCCCAGATGCCAGTGATGCAGATAAATGAGGAAATAGTGAATGTCACTGAATTAGCAGGTCACGAACTCCAGGAGGCGAAGGAGAGACTTAAGAGAGTTATGCAGGAAAGGGTGGAGGAAATGAAGGAGTTATCAAAGGAAATACAGAATGATGTATGTAAAGTGAGGGAAACTAGTATGCGACTGGAAAAAACAAATGAGAGAGAGCAAGAACAGACACTTGAGAATGCCTTCTCGGTAGGAATGTCAGAGGATCACACCACCCCCACTCCTCACAATAGACAAAAGGAGTCAGAGGATGAGGAGATCTTGACCTTTTTGAGTCAGTGTAAGAAAAGTTGGACGGATAAAAGCAGGAGTACACCCAGCCACAGATCCCTTGCAGACTACACTCTTTAGGGCTGCAGTAACGAGCGGACTGCCAGCTGTTGTTAGGGAGGCGTTAGAGAATAACCCTGATATTCCTGGCTGCTCGAGTGAGCAATGGGAAAAACATTTGACCCATCACATGAAACGTTACAGGGCTAAGCAAAAGGAGGTCAAACAAACTACGGAGTCGGCACAAGTGCAACTCCTTAAGCTTCAATTGGAAGAGGCTAGGAAAAAAGCAAACGAGGCAAAAAAGATTTCCTCAAAGGGTGCGAAACAGATGATTCAGCAGCCACCGCAGCCACCACAAGGGAATAATATGAGTTGGCCCCATATTGGGCACCGGGTCCCACCTATGTGGGCAGTACGGGAGGTCCAATGGGGGGATTCTGAGTAAGAGGGAGAGGTCGGGGTGCTACACGAATGCAACCAGCCGTATGTTTTGTATGCGGTCAGCCAGGACACTGGAAGAGAGATTGCCCCCTAGCTTGGGATCCTCGGGACACTGGGGGAAGGGGATATGGACCACCACAAAATGAGCATTGGATCCAGCCCCAGAGATCGTCAGTGCCACCCCCGGTACATCAGGCACCCTATGCAGCTCTAGCTCCGAAGAGACAATTCCCTTTGCTGACAGAGGAGGAGCAATATTGCCCACAGTGACGGAGCCCGAGCACCCACGAGCAGGCTAGGTTGGCAGACCCTTTCCTGCAGATTAAAGTAATGGACATGGAAGTATCCTTTTTAGTGGATACGGGAGCCAGATTTTCAACACTCACTGGCGCTGAGTTTCAAGATAAAACATCATCCTCTAGCGTCCAGCTGATAGGGTTCTCGGGTACACCAGAAAATCTGCCATTTTCTAGACCACTAGTCACTTCTGTGGCGGGACAGACTTTTACACATCAATACATTTTGTCAGCCAGGTGCCCTACCAATCTTTTGGGCAGAGACCTGCTGGTCAGGTGCAGAGCATCGATCCTTTGTGGACCCAGCGGAATAGAGGTCACCTTTCCAAATGGATATTCTATGAACTGTTCAGTAACTACACTTCATTCCGGTTCTCAGATGTTGTTGGCGGCAGCTGGAGAATCTGCGTCTGAGGGACAATGGGCTGACATTTACTGGGGGCTGTTGGAACCGGAGGACCCACAAAAGGGAGGGCTGATAAAGCTTTATAATCAATGGAAGCCGTGGATCCAGGCGTTACACCCGTATACCCCTCCCTCGGACCCCCCCATATGACCCTCTTTTACGATAGGGATGGGGATGAAATGTTTCAGCATGCCTTTTATGAAGAGGTAGAGGGCATGCAATGGGAGATTAATTCGGACTACATAGTGGTAGGAAAGGAGGGAGTGGCCGCTACGTTGGCACTGACATCTGAACAGCTGGAATGGTATGAGATGGCAGGTGAGGCCATTCCTTATGTCACCCTTGCAATTGGCACTACTCACCAGGCAAAAGATTTGGGACCGATGTGTCGGAACTTGATGTCCCTTAGTGACTGGTCTGACACCCAATTACCGACAGTGCAGTTCTCCTCATCTGGTCAGGCATACAGAATTTTGTCCCCGACATATGATCGAGTCCTCCTTGAGCATAGACAGATTGAACGCTTTCATGGTAGAGAGAAGATGGATCACCCCGACTCGGCCCCTATGCTAGATTCTCTCCCTGAGAACCTGTGGTCAGTGGGATCAGCAGATGTGGGTTTTTGTCAGCAGGTTGATCCCATAAACTTTGAACTGTCAGATTACACCCCTATTTGGCAGATGCAGTATCCACACAAACCTGAAGCTGAGGAAGGTTTGGCAGATACCATTGATGGCCTTATGTATTCAGGGGTGTTGGAACATTCGTGTTCTAGTTGGAATACACCCATCTTACCTGTTCCTAAACAAGACACGGGCAAATATCGGATGGCCCATGACTTAAGGCGCATCAATGGTATTGTGCGAACACCCACAGTTCCAGTACCAAACCCATATACTGCCATGACTGCTTTAATCCCTAACCACAAGTGGTTCTCTTGCATAGATTTAGCGAATGCTTTCTTTTGCTTGCCACTGGCAAAATCATTAAGAGATGTGTTTTCGTTCACGTATAGAGGGAGAAAGTTGCGGTATACTAGGCATCCGCAGGGCTTTATCTTATCTCCAGGGATTTTCAATCAGGTGTTGAAAGAACAGCTGGGGGGGCTAGCACTGCCAGGTGGGGTAGTTCTGATCCAGTATGTAGATGACATCCTATTAGCAGCACCTGATCATACTTCCTGTTTGGAGGCCACCTGTCTCCTGCTAGTGCAGCTGTTCAAGGCAGGCTTTAAAGTCTCTCGCTCAAAGCTGCAATGCTGCAGACAGGTGGTCACCTTTTTAGGTAGAATGGTCTCAGCGAAAGGCACAGGGATTTCCCCTGCACATCGAACAGCGATACTACATCATCCAAAACCAAAGACAGTTAAGGAGATGCTTTCGTTTTTGGGTTTGTCAGGTTATAGTAGGCAGTTTATCCCATCATATGGTGAGTTGACACATCCACTGCGAACTTTGGTGAATGAGCAGGGGATGAGGAATCTGGGAGCTACACTTGATTGGACTGCACAGGCTGAGATGAGTTTTATTCTATTGAAGCAAGCTCTTACAACAGCTATAGATTTGGCGATTCCAAATTATAAACTACCTTTCTTTTTGGATGTTTCTGAAAAAGCACACACAATTGATGGTGTTCTTTTTCAGAAAAAAGGGGGTGGAAGTTGAGTGCTCATGTATGTGAGTATCACACTAGACCCGACGGAAGACAGACACCCACCATGTACGAGACATGCAGCGGGAGTAGCAAAGATTCTACAAAAGGTGGCACACATAGTAATGGGACATGGCCTGACGGTATTAACAACACATAGTATTGTAGCATTTGTGAGCTCGACAGCATTTACAATGACTTCGCTAAGGCAGACGAGACTAGAAAAGATCCTGAATGCTCCAAATGTTACGTTTACCCATGAAGGCATTAACATGGCAGACAATATGGGAGAGGGAGAACCACACTGTTGTGAGAAGAGGGTAGTAAAGGATATTAAAATAAGACCTGACTTACAGGCTACACCCTTAAGAGAACCAGATGAAACCTTGTTTACAGATGGGTGTTGTTACAGACACCCCACAGATGGATTGAAAGCTGCCTATGCGGTGGTACGAAAAACTACAGGAGGATTTGAAGAAATCATTACAGGGACAGTGAGAGGAAAGGAGTCAGCACAACTCGCAGAACTACAGGGAATGATAGCAGCATTAGAATGGGCAGAAGGGAAGGAGGTCAATATATATACAGACTCGGCATATGTGGTAGGGACAATACAGGTTGAGCTTAAGTCAATGGATTAGAAGTGGGTTTTTAACAGCAGCAATGACCCCAATTAAACACAAGAAGGACGTTAGGAAACTGGCTGAGGCACTCCTGAAACCAAGGGCATTAGCAGTTCTTAAATGTAAAGGACATGATAGAACAGATACGATGGTGGCTTGGGGAAATCAGGAAGCGGACATGGCCGCTAAAAGGGCAGCAGGATACGGCCCTCAGTTTATTATGATACAGGCAGACAGAACAGCACATGACTTATTACCACCGTGTAGGGTAGAAGTAATAATACAGGAACAAGCAAAGGCATCACCTCAGGAAAGGATGGTATGGGAGGAAAGGGGGGCAACCGAGGATCAAGGACTATGGAGATCGATAGACGGGAGGCCAGTTTTACCATCTGGACTCATGAAACCCCTCCTCGAGGAGGCGCATGGGCTAACACACTGTGGAAAGAAGCAGATGATATTCCTGCCGGCGATGGTGGAAAACCATATTAGAGAGTGTGAGGTATGTATAACTTTCAATGTCAAGGCGACTGTAAAGCCACATGAAGGACAGTTCCCGTTACCTAAGTTACCAGGGCAGGAAATCGTACTTGATTATACGGACATGATTGAGAGGGTAAGTGGCTATCGATACCTCTTAGTAGCCGCAGATGTGTTCACAGGGTGGCCGGAGGCAATCCCTGCCAAAAGAGAAGATGCAAGGACGGTAAGTAAATTCCTGATCAACCAGTATATTCCGAGACACGGATTTCCTAGAAAAATTCGGTCTGATAATGGAAGTCATTTTAAGAATAACGATCTACAGGAGGTAGAAGCAATGTTGGGATTGAAACATGCCTTTGGAACGGTGTACCATCTACAATCCCAAGGGAAAGTGGAGAGGATGAACCAAACAATAAAAGGTAAGATCGGGAAAGTACAGGCACGGACCAAACTAAATTGGGTGGATGCGTTGCCCCTGGCATTAATGTCAATAAGGAGTTCGGTAAGTTCTGTGACAGGATTTACTCCATATGAACTACAAACGGGGCACCAGTTTCCGGGAGCTGGAATTCAGACTACGAAGAATGAGGTAAGTTCAATGGGATGCAAGCTTTATTATGATAAACTAACGGCTCTGGTGTCAGATTTTTCACAACAGGTCACAAGTTCCAACAGAGAAGGGGAAACACCGATACCTTCAGTCGCGGAGTGGGTTCTGCTAAAGGTCATCAAAAGAAAGTGGTCGGAGCCCAGGTGGACAGGACCCTACAGAGTGGTGGAGAGGACGTCCCACGCAGTTCGACTATAGGGAAAAGGCGAGATGTGGTATCATTGGAGTCAGTGAACAGCAACGGACCCACCAACACGGACACTGGAACAGATTCGAACGGAGATGACTGGGACTCTGTGAAGAAACCACGGACTAAGAACACTCAACAGTCCACACGTCCCTTTTTAAAGAGACTATTGGACTACGGTGACTGTATATCAGTGGTTGACGGTATAATCAATTTATTGGCATCAAAACAATGAAGGGAGCTGGGATGAATACTATGTGGGGACTATGGGTACTGGTGTTCCGAACCCTTGAAGGGGCTGGGGAAGAAAACCACTGTACGAAGTGTTTGTGGTCAGCTTGGGAGGCCCATAACGAACCGAAACAGTACTTTGCGATTTGGACTGACGTTCCTGAACACTGTGTTGGGGCCCCCACTGGACTGAAGTGTGTTCATAATGGCCAAGTTTGTGAGGTTAAGTTTAACAAGGGGTCAGAGATGCCAGTCCTTGCAAAAACTCCTGAGGTCTTGGTCCCATAAGTTAACTGGTGGTTGGTCTCAGTTTCCTGAGACCAAAAGGGGGACTGTTGGAATCTAGGGGTTAAAACATTATGAAAGAAATTATTAATTAATAAGTTTATATGTACTGCATGAGTCAGGGAAAAAGAGGAATGTGATTAAGTGGCAATCACAGCATGGAGCAAAGTTGGCTGAGCAAAATTGTCTGCTCCCAAATACAGGGAGAGGAAATGCATAAAACGATTTAGGAGGAACGCTCAAACTGAAGGAGGTGGGGAGTAGCACAGGAGACACAGGCCAGACCAGAACAAAGAATGGCCTGCAAGAAACAAAGGGAATGGAAAACCAGTCTAGGAGGAAGATTAAGGCAGGAGGAGGTGTTAAAGAGAACAGCAGAAATTGGCCAGACAGGGACAGAATGGTGATTAGAAATATCTGGGGATGAATTAATTTCTGATCCAATCAACAGGATAGTCTGGCTTGGAGGATTAAGATGGGAGTGCTACACCCCAGATATCTGCAAAACAGGAGATGACTTGTGATAACCCTTATGCAAAAAGATCTAGCAAAGCAAGACAACTTTTGTTCTGTATGATAATGAAATCTAGCGAAGGAAGCCAACTTTTGTCTGTATGATAAGGTTGATCTATATAAACTGAGCCAACTGGACAATAGGGGTCAGTCTTGGGGAATAGCTCACTGTGCAGGTGACCTATGAACTAACGACTGACCCAGAGCTCTGTTAAGTTTTATTCTTGTGCTGTGTAATAAACTGACTGTTGAACCGAATACCTTCTCCTATCACTTCATTCAAAGAACACGCTGGACTCAGACCACACATAGACTAAATTAAGAGTAAGGTAAAGCCAGAGTCCGACATGACGCATGGGGTATTCTGAGAGAATTTAAATTTAAATTTTATGGAGTGTCTTGGTTATCACTAACGTGTGTGAAAATACTCAGACATTGCTATAGCCTCTCTGAATAGCTTGTCACAGATTTTAACGAGCCTTCTGAACCATGAGTTCCTCTCTCAAAGGGAATCAGATTCTGACTCTGTTCTCAGACATCTCCATTTCCAGACCAAGTTTGTGAATGACAAATTTCTGAAGCTCCAGGAGGTCATAAAAGTTGGGATTTGCTCTACCCAAGCACCTTCATCTTCTCCATAACAAACCAAAGCTCCATCCAAAACTTTAGACCTAATCTTGGAAGGCTGAACTGACCTTATTGAAAACTAGCAGCTGAAAGAGAAGCCATGAACTAATGGAAGCCAAGAAGGCAATTTGTGGGGGACAAGGAAAGCACTAAATATTAAAGAATTTATTTGAAAATAATTACATTCCTTAAAAACTGCAGATCAATGCTCCCAACAATTTCAACAGCATCAATCTTACAATTAATTCCCTCTACTTCTATCTGCTAATGGCCATCGTACTCTCCAAAATGTATGACAAGTATGGCATGGTTTTGCTGGTACAGTGCTAGCGATTGGGACTGGGGTTTAAACCCTGTGCTGTCTGTGAAGAGTTTGTACATTCTCCCCGTATCTGTGTGGGTATCCTCCAGATGTTCCAGTTTGCTCTCACCCTTCAAAATGCTCTGGGGATGGTTATATGGTTATAAGTTTGTAGGTCAATTATGTGTAATTGGGCGGCATGGGCTCATGGCCGAAAGGACCTGTTACTGTGCTGTATGTCTTAAATTTAAAATGTAAAAAATTTTAAATTAAAAAAATGCTACACTGTGGTGGCCCAGAATTGCAGAGATCAGGCCGGCACATCGTGCGGCAGCAGACACGGACAGAGATCACTAAAGCGACTCCCAGGACAATGAACCGGCGAGGGTAGAAGCTGGGGCAGCATCAGACCAACAGCCCTAAAATGGCATTGCTCAAGCTGCCCAGCTAACTCAGCAGAAACAGGCTGGGGAAGAAGGGCATTCGTATGCATGGATGTTCCCACCCGCTATTGTTATTCATATGGATGACTCAGTCAATCAGCAAAAAACTACTTGAACAGTATAAAAGCTGCCTTTCCAGCCCGAATAAAGAGAGCTTAACCTGCCACACTATGTGTCTGTGTTTCTTTGAGGCGGTTGACTACAACACTTAAAAAGGAAGTCTCGCTATTCTTTGGCTTGGCTTCGCGGACGAAGATTTATGGAGGGGGTAAAAGTCCACGTCAGCTGCAGGCTCGTTTGTGGCTGACAAGTCCGATGCGGGACAGGCAGACACGGTTGCAGCGGCTGCAGGGGAAAATTGGTTGGTTGGGGTTGGGTGTTGGGTTTTTCCTCCTTTATCTTTTGTCAGTGAGGTGGGCTCTGCGGTCTTCTTCAAAGGAGGTTGCTGCCCGCCGAACTGTGAGGCACCAAGATGCACGGTTTGAGGAGATATCAGCCCACTGGTGGTGGTCAATGTGGCAGGCACCAAGAGATTTCTTTAGGCAGTCCTTGTACCTTTTCTTTGGTGCACCTCTGTCACGGTGGCCAGTGGAGAGCTCGCCATACAACACGATCTTGGAAAGGCGATGGTCCTCCATTCTGGAGACGTGACCCACCCAGCGCAGCTGGATCTTCAGCAGCGTGGACTCGATGCTGTCGACCCCCGCCATCTCGAGTACTTCGACGTTAGGGATGTAAGCGCTCCAATGGATGTTGAGGATGGAGGTCTCGCTATTAACATTAAGCAAATTCACCATGCTTTAGGCTGAAAGCTATTGTGAGAGTGAAAAGGCTGGAAATGTTAAGATTCTATTGAAATGTCCTGATGGTTTTCCCTTGATTAAACCTCTAAAGTTTTTTTTTTAAAGAGCTTATATATTTTCACAGAGGACTTGGATCCCAGAGGAGCCTCAATATCATCACCAGTCCTTGCGTGGGAATCCTGCATCTTTCTGGGTTGATGCCCTTGGTTTCAACTTGGTCCCAAAACTGACCAGTTGGGATGCTTCAACACAAAACCCTAATCCAGTGAAACCACACATTCAAGCAATGTATGTTAAAGTTACTTCTGTACTTCAAAGCTGCTTTGAGTATTCAAACATGAATTCTAATGAAGGAGGTCAGATACTAAGTAATCTGGGGTCTAAGTAATGAAAGCATACCTCACAGCAGGGAGATATATCAATTAGTTTTGATTTCCTTTTAAAGTTAAGGCTTGTTGAGCATTGCCGAAATGGTTTAAGGTTGAAATGACAAGGCTGATACAGCTGATTTAAATAAGACATGATTAAACCCAGATTGAAAAGAAAAAAAAAATGTCAGATGGTATAACTCTTGTGAGAGATGGGAAAATTGACCTAAAATTATGAACATGGAAGAAACTAAAGTTCATCAGTAAAATGGCTGAAACCAGTTCAAACAGGATAAGTTTGGGGCTTAGGATGCAGGAAAGCAGAGTCAGCACGATTAACATAAGAAGCTTCTAGTCTTTGTGACAAGACCATAGGACTAAGATAAGGAATGGTAAGGTACAATAGAATGTAGGAAGTTGAGGTAGTCTGGATCAGATAAGGGTCTCCTAGCCCTGGACAGAAGTACCAAGTCATACATTTCTAATTAGCTAACCATACACAGATTTATACATATGAAATTAGCCAACCCTAGATAGAATGAGTCAACTCTGCATATCAAGAGACTGTAGCCCAGAGAATCAGGAAGGTGTGAATAAGGACAATGACATGAAGGGACACCGACAGGATACCCCCCCCCTGGTCCTCCAAGTGTACTGAAACTGCACGTAGGCAGGAAGAATTACCTATGCCAAACCCATCCAGGGGGCAGAAGAATGTAAGGGGGAGGGCATTCTGATACTGAAATTGACTGTATAAAAGTTGGGTGAGCCCCAGTATGTGTGTGTATTCCCAGGGTAAGGGGAAGCACCCAACTTTGCATTGTTGTAGTAATAAATGTTCTTTGTTCTCAATTTTTGTCTCGAGCAATTTCTTTAAAGGTACTTTAATTCCTAACACACTGAAATAAAAAACAGAAAATAGTGGAAAATCAGGTCGCATATGTGTAGAAACAAATACAATTAACATTTCATATTGACAGTGTTTCACCATGCATAATTAAACCTGGACACTATTCATTTAGCCAGAAGAGAAAAAAAATTGGATTTTACCAAGGATAATCAATGGCATCACAAACTTTTACTGCAAGTCTCAAAGTGCAAAATCGACCAATTCATTCTTTGACAGATATATTTTCTGGAGACATGGATGTCACGATGCTACTGGTGACTCAGTACAGGTTGATGAATTTTACATACATTCAGATGATACATTCAATCATCTTTTAAATTCATGATTAGAAAAACTGAATTTTCCAACACAGATGGAGGCCGATTGACCATCATGCTCTGTTAGAGCTCTGAAAGAGCTGACTGATTTACTTGCAGTCTCGGTATTTTCCCCATAACCTGTAAATTAATCTTTCTCAAGCCTCTAAAAAATTCCTTTGTGATATAATTCTACAAATGTTTTAGTCAGTGCAGTTCCGATATAAGCAACCCTTTGCACAAAAAAAGTCCTTTAGTTAATGTTACAATAATTTAAAAAGTACATTTTTTGGTTATCAACTCACTAGCCAGAGGAAAACATAATAGGTTTCATTCTCTGGTCCAAGGTGAACCATTCCAACTTCTCTGTTCTCTCCATTTAATCACAAGTCACAGATGAATGCTGTATTGTGTTTTGAACATAACTATGGAAAGTATGAATGACACCATAGAAGTGCTGATAAGATTAACAAAGATGTTGCTAGGTTACAGGGTCATCTTATCTAAATCAGTGTTATTTTCTTTGCAAAACAAGAAAAATTGAGGGGATATTTAATTGATTATTTTACAGCAAAGTTGTGATTACACAAGGGTGCAGCGGAGATTCACCAGGAATATTCAGCAACAAGGAGAGACTGGATGGGCTGGGTTTGTTTTTCATGGAGCAAAAAAGGCTGGAGAAGGGAGGGGCTTAAATAAAGTGTACAACATTATGAGGAGCATAAATAGTGAGAAGCTTGTGAGATAGTGAAAAAAATTACCACACCCTGATAACATTCGAAGATTTGTGACTACGTATCCCTCTGCTCCTCCACCCACACCTTACAAGAGTACAGTTTAGTTCTACTCTCAGCCCCAAGCCCAAAGTCTTCCATCTGTTGCATTTAGAGGCCTTTTAAGAAAAATGCTTGAAGTTATAGTGCAACATAAAGCGATCGGTCCAGAACTTCCCTCTCTATAATCCCACAAAACAAATTTCTTCACAAGTAACAGCACCCACATTTACTTGCCATCTAGAATCACACATAGTGCTGAAGAATAAGAAATCTAAATATGCTTTTTCTCTCTCTTTGTAATGCAGATTATTGAAGCTAGTAATACCACCCTTCTGCCAGCCTGGATGAAATTAGGAACTGGGAGTAAAGCCTGGGGCTTCATGGTTGTTTCCACTTTACGTGAGATCCACCAAATGCACAGATGAGCTAATGTGGGGCTGTTTAATTCAAAACTCAAAAAGGAGAAAAAGCCATACTTTATAAAAAATAAGTGCAACATAAACCCTTGCACACAGAAAAATCTGAAGCATGAGAAGTGGGTTCCAAAGTGCAACCACAGTTCAACAAATGCATGTCATTATTAAATTTGAGCTTACATACAAAAGAAGGCTGCAGAGTCAAGGGAAGCAATTCTCCTGTCTCTGCTTGGATATCCTGACAACCAGCTGAAGCAGCTCTTATTTTTGCATAATACATAACAGTTTGGCTTAACGATCAACAACTTTTGATGAGGCTGTTCTGGTAATCATCTCTGAAAGGACTAACAAACAGTTGGCCACAATACCGCATTACTCCAGATTTAAACTCTGGCCACCAACATCCAGCTCATGTGGTTTAGTGAATTTGGAGCAGTTCATTTTAGAGCGAGATATGATTTTGTTTTTCCATAAGTTAGCAACTTTAGATGAAAGTTGTAGCTTGTTACAACCAGAAATAAGCCTCCCTGAAACTTATGAATCCTGCTCCCCACTCTCTTCCCCCAAACTCCTCAAGCCATTTAAGCCATGCTTCCCTTACTTAAATTAGAAAATAATAAGTTGGGAAAGTGGGTGCTCGCAATAGAAAGAGCTGGGATTCCTGGTATTGTATTCCTTGTCTCCTGCTGTGATTCCAGCAACAGTCCAGGGGAACAGTCCAACAGGAGGTCTAAGTTACATTTTCCCTCTGAGCATTGCAGGATATCAAAGAAGCTTCTTTCCACAGCCCATGAAAATGCTGAATGACCAAAGGAACTATTCACACTAACCATATGAGACTCCTGTATTCTTTTTATTTATTTGTATATGTGAATACTTAATCCTGCATATGTATTGTTTGTCTTTATGTATGTAATGTCTGCATGTTTTGCACTGAGGACCGGAAAATGCTGTTCCGTCAGGTTGTACTTGTTCAATCAGGTGACTGGACTTGAAGAAATATTATAAATGCATAATGCTAAGGAACAAGTTGAATTGAAATTTCATAAAAAGGAGGAGATATTATCTTTTAACCTTAATCTTGGCAGGCCAAAAAAAATTGAAGAACATGAGTTAATTGAGAGATGGAGGCAGGCAAAATAATGGAGAAAGGCAAGATTTGGCATGGGGTTTCAATTAGTTTCTTTCAGAGCTGTTTTCCAGCAGTTAGTGTTGGACATACTCCCTCCAGAGCAAGTACAGTGTTGGGGAGGACATTTGACAGAACAGAGAGAGTAGTAATGATTATTAAGAAGCTGCAGAACTCAAAACATTGCAACCTGCTGGCTCTGTGTGGATTACATCAGAAAATATTACCCAAGTAATGATTGGCAACAACTGTGGATGCTGCAGTCAAAATAACAACAAAAAAATGGGTAAGGGGATTGATATTGAAACTCTCGGCTGGATCTTCCAACACTAACCGATTAGAAATTGAGGAGAGCAATGGTGGGAAGTGGGACAATATTAAGAGCAACTTCTACTGGCAACTTCCCACCAGGATGCTTTGCCTCCTTCACCATCACCTGTCTCCCAATCCCACCTGTGCTGGTCATGTCATAACTCTCCTTTCCTTAACTACCAACTCTAACTGCAAGCTACATATAGGGCTCCTTGGCCCCTTCCACAATGTTCCAACAGCTAAGGGTCTTCCAAGAGGAGTGGAGCAGTAAACCCTTGGGATTGGACGAGGGTCTACTGCTACACTCCCTTTAGTCTGTGTGATAGGTAAGGCCTTAACAGTAGTCTGCATTTGTGAAGAAAGAAAGTAATTTAAGTTTCTGCAAATCAGTAACTCCCTGGATCCTCTTTAAGAACTGCACCAATGAATAGATGCACATTCTCCTGTTCAAAAACCACAAAATGGCAGCAAGGAGGGGGCTACTGGTATCCCGCCAGAAATCTGTCCTGCTCTTCAACAGTGCCGCAGCCCAGGAAAAAGAAGGTTACAGCAGGTGAAAGCTCCATACTGAGAATCACAATGTTTCCCTCTGCATCACCACAACCCCCCTCCACCTCCACTTCCCCACCACCATGATATTTACTGGCAATATTTCTACTTACACATACTTTTTGAGAGACTCGGAACACAAAACAGCACACCTTGTTTACAATAAAAGCTACAGTGATGTGAGCAAATATAATTCAGTGAACAAGTGTGAGCAGCTGAAATAAAACAAATGCAATCACCTCGAGAAAAAAAAAACATCTTGAGGACAAAAGTTATCACTGACTTTGCACAAGATGACAATCTGTGACTGAGTTCAAAATCAGAAATGGTGAAGCATTTCACCATATTTCCAATGCTATTTTTGGGTCTTTACAATAGAATGTACTTACAACCACATCTCACAGGTCCTCTGCATTCTTCGACTCGTATAACACACTTTTTTTCATTGCCTGGACATCCTTTCGTCAGCAAGACCTCTCTCACTCCAATACCTTGCCATAAAGAAGCCAATATTAATATTGTTAGATAAAGGTTTCATCACCCTCTTTTAATGCTGGCCAGCTGAATCATGGCCTGGCATAAGGGCACCAATGCCTTTGAGTGAAAAATCACTCAGCCCAGTACATCACAGGCAAAACTTTCCCCACCATCAAGAAAATCTACATGGAACATTGCTGTTGGAGAGGAGCATCAATCATTAGTGATCTACACCACTCAGGACATGCTTTATTCTTGCTGCTGCCATCAGGAAGGAGGTATAGGTGCTATATAACACGTACCACCAAGTTCAGGAATAGCTGTTATCACTCAACCATCAGACACCTGAACAACAGACACATTCAGAGACTCATTTAAGGATGTGTATTTTGCTCATTATTTATTACTGTATAATTATACTTCTGTATTTGCGCAGTTAGTTTACATTTCTTTTGTTCTTTGAGTGCAGTTTATAGTTACCGGTAATTATAAATTCTGCCTGGCAAGACAGTAAAAGAATCTTAGGGTTGTATGTAATGTCTTTCTTTGGCTTGGCTTCACAGATGAAGATTTATGGAGGGGTATGTTCACGTCTGCTGCAGGCTCGTTGGTGACTGACAAGTCCGATGCGGGACAGGCAGGTATGGTTGCACCGGTTGCAAGGGAAAATTGGTGGGTTGGGGTTGGGTGTTGGCTTTTTCCTCCTTTGTCTTTTGTCAGTGAGGTGGGCTCTGCGGTCTTCTTCAAAGGAGGTTGCAGCCCTCCGAACTGTGAGACGCCAAGATGCACGGTTGGATGTACTCTGACAATGAATGTACAATTGATACATTGCCGTTCAGTGAGTGCTGCTTACATTCAATAAATATATTAGGATAGAAACTCTGTCCTCTTTGCTGGAAAATGATGCAAGAGAAGTGGTAACGGGGAACAAATAAATATCAGATCAACTGAATACATGTTTTGAGTCAGTCTTAACTACGGAGGATAACAGTGACGAGACAGAAATTTGAGCACCTGGGGGAAGATGTGTGCTGAGTGGTATTACTAAGGAGAAGGTGCTTAGAAAGCTGGATGGACTGAAATAAGATAAGTCACCTGGACTGGATAGACCACAACCCAGGAGAGATCAAGAAAGATGTGATGCTGAGGAGGAGTCATGTGATGTAGTAGTGGCCGGTAGGAGAATACCAGCCCTCTCCAGAAACGAAAGAAAAAGGTAAAGAAAAAGCAAAGCCCCAGACACACAAACCACAACAAATAAAAAATAAAGGTGTGGAGGAAATGGCACCAAAGAAAGAAAAGCCAAAAACAACGGGAAGAAAAGAAGGAAAGATGCCGGAAGAGAAAGGTGAAGGCCTTACCTGTACAAAGAAGCAGGGACCCGCCGTGGAAAGAGGAGCCCTCTCCCTGAGGTCAGTGGAAACCCTGCAGGGTCGCGACCCACTGAACACAGGACTACAAAGATGGCTCACGGAGCCAAACAGAGGTGCGCAACTGAGCATGCACGAGGAATCGCGCAAGCGCGATGCGCATGACAAAGACAACACCGACGGGAGGGGGGCCAGCTGTGGAGTCGAACTCCACAGTTTGAACAGCTGAGAAAGACCCAACAGCAGGGCTCCCAGCGGGAAGATATAGAAAATAACGGGAACGGGAGGGAGGAGAATGAAAAAAGGAAATCAGAGACACAGCAGATGACCAGCCCAGAAGAAGAGGACCAACATCAAGGCATCATAAAAAAAATACCCAGCAAACTGAGATAAACAGCCCAACAAGAAAGTTAGAAGAGACACAGATACAAGGAAGAGAGATAGAGAACACAGGTCCTGGAGTAGACACAGGGGAAGGGGAGGGAGAACATCAAGCTCTGCACAGAGAAATAGAAGATAAAGGGAATGGACTGTACATCGATAAAAAAATTTTTGAAGAATAAATGGAAGCAGTAAAAGAATGGCTGACACGAGAATTTAATGAAATAAAAAGAAGAATAAAGGGTACAGAAGAAAAAGTGAGTAGATTAGAGATGGTCATGACAGAAATAGGGAAAAGAGTAGACAAGGTGGAAGAACGAGAAATAGCTATAGAAATGGAAGATGACTTAAAAAGGAAATTGGAAGAATCTGATAAAAAAGTTAAAGAAACACAGGAGTTGTTAGCTCAGAAGATGGATATAATGGAAGACTATAATAGGATAAACAATATAAAGATAGTGGGCCTTAAGGAAGATGAAGAAGGCAAAGATATGATAGAATTTATTTTAAAAATGGATCCCCAGGGTCCTAGGAATGCCAGAAATACAGGAAGGAATGGAAATAGAAATGGCACACAGAACATTAGCCCCAAAACCACAACCACGACAAAAACCAAGATCCATTCTAGTAAAATTCCTGAGATATATGACAAGAGAAAATATATTGGAGAAGGCAATGAAAAAATGGGAGAAGACAAAGTGCCAATGGAATACAAATGTCAAAAAAAAAATTTCTACCCAGACATAAGTTTTGAGCTCCTGAAGAAGAAGAAAGAGTTTAACGCAGCAAAATCGATCCTATGGAAGAAAGGCTATAAATTTATGTGAAGATATCCAGCGGTGCTTAAAATAGTTATCCCGGGGTAGCAAAGCAGACTGTTCTCGGATCTGGAGAAAGCACAACTATTTGCAGAACGCCTGCAAAACAGACAGAGAGATGAAGAGATGTAACAAGAACAAGAATGACGACAAACTTCATATAAATAAGAAAAATAATGTATAAGTAAGAACTAAGAAGGGGAAGAAAGGGAAGAAAGGAAGTAAGGGGGGAATTAAGAGGGTGAGCTTTGTTATTTGTGAAGATGAAAGTCTTTTCTGGAGGGGGCTGGGTGGGAGAGAATAACAGTCACTACGAAATCAGTGGACGCTTGCGAGCAGGTTTGCAATCCAAATGGAGAGGGGAGTTGTGGTTGCCCGGCAAGGGACAAGGGGCAACTCAGAGAGGTGGGGGACATTTGGGGTTAAAGGAAATTTAGATGTGGGAATAGTGGAAATATTTTATGTTTTAGAAGTGCTGTTTTACAGTATGTTCAAAAAAAGAAAACAGAAATGGATAAGGAGGAAAGGTGGTGATGAGGAAGCGGAGATGAGAGGTAAACAAAGTATGAAACGGCCATGTTGAACTATATGACTATAAATATTAATGGAATACATAACCAAATCAAAAAGAAGAGGCTGTTAAATTTACTGAAGAAAGAAACAATTGATATAGCATTCGTGCAGGAAAAACATCTAACTGAAGTGGAACACAAGAAATTAAGGAGAGACTGGGTAGGGCACATAACGGCAGCATCATATAATTCAAAAGCCAGAGGACTAGCTATATTAATGAATAAAAATGTACCAATCAAAATAGAGGAGGAAATAATAGATCCAGCAGGGAGGTATGTAATGATAAAGTGTCAGATATATTCAGAATTTTGGAATTTGCTCAATGTATATGCACCTAATCAAGAGGATCAAAAATTTATGCAAGATATCTTTTTAAAGATTGCAGATATGCAGGGGAATATACTGATAGGAGGGGACTTTAACCTTAATTTGGACTCAAACATGAATAAAACTGGAAAAAAGACTCGCAGAAAGAACAAAGTAACCAAATTTATGGTTAAATACATGCAGGAAATGCAACTTTTGGATATATGGAGGAGACAACACCCAAAGGAGAAGGAATACTCATATTATTCGAGTAGACATAAAACATATTCAAGGATAGACCTGTTCCTGTTGTCAGCCCACATCCAAGGGAGAGTTAGAAAAACGGAATATAAAGCTAGATTGTTATCGGATCACTCACCCCTGTTATTAGCAATAGAGCTGGAGAACATCCCATCAAGAACGTATAGATGGAGATAAAACTCCATGCTACTTAAAAGACAGGATTTTAGAGAATTCATTGAGCGACAAATTAAAATGTACTTTGAAATAAATACAGAATCAGCGAAAGATAAATTTATACTATGGGATGCAATGAAAGCATTCATCAAAGGGCAGATAATAAGTTATGTAACTAAGATGAAGAAGGACTACAATCGGGAAATAGAACTGCTAGAAAGGGAAATAGCAAGTATAGAAAAAGAATTAGCAACAAGGGAAGATACAACAAAAAGAAGAGAATTGGCAGACAAAAAAATAAAATATGAAACACTACAAACATTCAAGGTGGAGAAGAACATAATGAAGACAAAACAGAAGTATTATGAGCTAGGAGAAAAAAACGCACAAAATACTAGCTTGGCAGCTTAAGACAGAACAAACTAAAAGAACGGTATTGGCATCAAGGAAAAAGGACAAACAAATTACATATAACCCAACGGAGATCAATGAAATCATCAAGGAATTCTACGAGCAACTATATCGAACTGAGAACGAAGGGAAAGAATACAAAATAGATGAGTTTCTAGCTAAAATTTAACTACCAAAATTGTAAGAAAAGGAGCAAAATAAATTAATAAAATCATTTGAAATAGAGGAAATACAGGATTTATTTAAAAAAACTACCGAACAATAAAATGCCGGGAGAGGACGGACTCCCATTAGAATTCTAAAAAACATTTAAAGAGTTATTAATTCCTCTACTCCTGGAAGTAATGAACCAGATTGAAGAAATACAAAACATGCCAGATTCATGCAAAACAGCAATAATTACAGTAATACCAAAGATGGGGAAAGATCCACTAACACCAGCATCGTATAGACCAATATCTCTACTTAACACAGATTATAAGATAATAGCTAAACTATTAGCAAACAGATTGGCCGACTGTGTACCAAAAATAGTAAAACTAGATCAAACTGGATTTATTAAGAAAAGACAAACAACTGACAATATCTGTAAGTTCATTAACTTAATCCATGCAGTACAAGGAAATAAGACGCCAACAGTGCCAGTTGCCTTAGATGCAGAGAAAGCTTTTGACAGAGTAGAATGGAATTATTTATTCAAAGTAATACAGAGGTTCAACCTACCAGAGAAATATATTAATTGGATTAAAGCATTATATAAGGGACCATTGGTGAAGGTGACAGTAAATGGATATATATCAAACCAATTTAAATTAAGCAGGTCAACTAGGCAGGGATGTCCACTATCTCCCTCACTGTTCGCATTAGCTATAGAACCACTGGCAGAACTGATAAGAACAGAAAATAAAATAAGAGGGATAAAAATAAAAGAGAAAGAATATAAAATAAGTCTATTTGCAGATGACGTCATAGTATACTTAACTGAACCAGAAATATCAATAAAAGAATTACATGAGAAATTGAAGGAATATGGAGAAGTATTGGGGTACAAGATCAACGCAAATAAAATTGAAGCGATGCCATGAATAATGCAGATTTCACAAAGTTTAAGAAAGAATCACCATTTAGATGGCAAACACAAGCAATCCGATTCCTAGATATACAACTAGATAATAATCTCGGCCATCTATACAAACTAAATTATCAGCCATTAATGAAGAAATTACAAGATGACTTAGAACATTGGAAAGATTTACCACTAATGCTGATAGGAAGGGTAAATTGCATTAAAATGAATATCTTCCCAAGGATACCTATTCCAATCGTTACCAATTCACCTAACAGAGAAATTCTTCAAGGATCTAAAGAAAATAATAAGGAAATTCTTATGGAATGGGGGGAAACCGAGGATAGCGCTAGATAAATTAACAGAATGGTACAAACAAGGGGGCTTACAGCTACCAAATTTTAAGAATTATTATAGAGCAGCACAATTAAGATACCTGTCAGATTTTTATCAAACAAGGGAAAAACCAGATTAGAGCTAGATAAAATAGGGGAGAAGATACCTGAACATATACTATATAAGTGGGATGAAAAGATGGTGCAACATAGGAATTCACCAGTACTGCACCATCTGCTCAACATTTGGAAGAAGATTCACGTAGAAAGGAATAAAACAAATTATCAACTACCAAAATTAATATTGATGCAAAATCAACTAATCCCTTTCACAATAGATAACCTTTCCTTTAGAGAATGGGAGAGAAAAGGGATCAAAAGAATAGAAAACTGTTTTTTGGAAAATAAATTATTATAAATTATTACTTGAAGGACAAATTGGGAAGCAGTCTGAGGTTACGAGAAGGAAGCAATTTTGAATGTGATTACAGACACAATGATAATTAAAAGATTTATAACAAACATGTACATCAAACTGCAAGAGAAAGAGAACGAGGAAACAAGCTGTAAACCCAAACAAAAATGGGAACAAGATCTAAACATAAAGATAAAGAATGAAGCATGGGAAAAGCTATGCTCCGGAACTATGAGAAATACAATAAACACGATCTTACGCATGATACAATATAATTGGTTACACAGGCTATACACCATGCCCCAAAAGTTAAATAAATAGGACCCAACAGTATCAGACAGATGTTTTCGCAGTAAGAAGGAAACAGGAAGAACAATTTGGGCATGTGAGGAAGTGGAAAAGTTTTGGGAAGATGTAAACCAGGTATTAAATAAAATCAGAAAAAGCAACATACCAAAAAATCCAGAGATCTTTCTTCTAAGTAATATAAGAAGTAAAGAACTTGGACTCGATTTGGAAGGAGCACAAAAAAGATTTATTATGATAGCCTTAGCAATAGCAAAAAAATGTATTATGTCAACCTGGAAATTAGAAGATAGCCTGAGAATACAGCAATGATACATAGAAATGAATAAACGTATTCCATTGGAAAAAATAACATATAATTTAAGAAATAACATCATAGTATTCGAACAAATTTGGGAACCGTACATGGAACACAACAGAGAGGTCCTACCACGGACCTCCACCACCTAAAATGACAGAAGGAGAAGACGAAATGAACTGACCCAGTATGTAAAAGTAGATGACACAAATTTCTTGTTTATTTTCATTGTGTGATGACATTGTTTAATGGGTTTAATGTATCATAGATGTTGAAAGTTGAGTGGGTGGGGAGGGGGGGGTGAAGGAGGGATGGAAGGGAGGGGGGAAAGGGGGAGAAAATGACACTGTGTATATTCAAGAGGGAAAGGTTTGTGTGTATTTTGGTCAGTATGGTTCATAGTGTGAAAAATGTTTTAAAAATTTAAAAAAGAAAGATGTGATGCTGGGTGCTTTGTAGAGCAATAACATAGATAGATTCCCAGGGTTTGAAAGAATGCACCCCATTGAAAGTGACAAGAAAGGACAGTACAGTTAGAGTAGTGAATAGTGCAATGCCAGTGATCAGGACCGGATTCGAATCCGCACTATCTGTAATGAGTTTGTATATCTACCCATGTCTGCGTGGGTTTTCCTGGGGGTTCCAGTTTCCTCCCACCAGTCGAAACATACCGGGGGCATAGGTTAATTGGGTGTAAATTGGGTGGGACGAACTTATGGGCCAAAATAGCCTGTTACCATGCTGTATATCAAAATTTCTTTTAAAAAAAGGAGATTGTGGAGTCCTCGATGAAGATCTTTGTATCCTTGTGAGCCTAGGATGATTGGAGATTAGCTGACATTATTTGTTTGTTCAAGAAGGGAAATAGGAATAGCCAGGAAATTATAGGCCAGTGAGCCTCACATCAGTGATGAGGAAGCTAATGGAGAGGATTTGCACACATTTGGAATGGCACCATCAAATTAAGGACTATCTGCATTGCTTTGTATGGAAATAGTTATGTCTGATAAATTTAATTGAGATTTTTGAGGAGGTAACAAAGATGATTAATGAGGGAGGGCATCGGATGTTGTCAACATGGATACTGTCTACATAAGGCATTTGATGAAGTCCCTCTTGATAGGCTAATTCAGAAGGTAAAGATGTATGGGATCCATGGTGAATTGATAGATTGGATTTGGAATTGGCTTGGATATAGGAAACAGAGAATGTTGGTGGAAGGGAGTGATTCTGATTGGAGGTCCATGACCCAAAGGTGTTTAGCAGGAATTGGTGTAGATCAGAGAGTTTGAGCTACAAGGAGATCTTGGACAAACTTAAGTTATTTTCTCTTGTACATTGGAAGCTGCAAGTAGCCCTGACAGAAATTTATAAAATTAGATGAAGCATAGAGCAGTGAGACAATCTTTTTTTTTCCCAAAGGGTAAAAATGTTAAATACTAGGGCACATATATTTAAAGTGAGGTGGTGGGGGCAGGAGATGTGTTTAGCAAGTGTTTTTAAAGCAAAGAGTGGTAGGTGTCCAGGATGGGCTGCCAGAGGAAGATAGTAGTGCCTAAGATGCTTCTAGAGAGGGATAGGAATATGCAGTGAATGGAAGGATATGTATCAATTAATTTAGCATCATGTTCAGTGCAGAGATCATGGGTGGAAGGGCCTGTTCCTGTGCCGTACATATTTACATTTTATGTTCTGTCAATTACTTCTCCATTCGTAGGAGGTGTGGTCTAGCTGGGAGACCAGCTTGGAGCCTGGCCTAGAAATAGCTAAAAATATTGGAACTAATATTTTTTCCAACCATATAAAGGTTGCAAATGGGTAATAGAATCTTGCAGGCTGTGACTGGTCATGTGAAATATCAATGTGCAGATACTCTCAACACCCAATCCCTTCTCTCTGCTTAGCTTCAACAGGAAATAGTCATCCTTGTTCTTTCTCATTTCAGGTGTAGAAACTGACCTGATCCTGCAACAATAAGAAAGAGAATGAAGCCTTCCTGATCCCAGGTTGGAGATTAGTACTTTAGAGGCCAGGCTTCACATCATGGATTACTAGTCATAAACAAGCAGGAACTAGAAATTGTCCCAGAAGGCAAGGAGTGGTGTGCATTTGGGTGTGAGTGAAGAAAGCATCTCCAATGACAGTGGGGCAGAGAGGTAAGATAGAAAGCATCCTAGAAAGTCCAAGAGGATTTAAATGTTGACCCTAGGGTCCCAGATTCCAAAGGGAAAAAAAGTCCTGTGGCCTGTATCCCCACAAATGTGCACAATGGCTCAGATCATGCTGGAGTCCAGTTTCAACTTGCATTAGATCTTCACAGTTACAGGGAGTAAGTGATCAGCAGGTACCATGACTATAATCCTGAGAACAGATCTATTTCTATGGTACCTCTTACTGAGGGAGGGCATCGGATGCCCTTGTATGCCCCAAAAGTCTATTGAGATGCAGGAATAGAGGATTATCACAGAGCAATATATCCAACTATATTCAATTCACAATTAGCATTATTAAAAATAATATTTACCACATGTTACTGAACAAGGTCCAATCTCCTCATATTCATCAGCATTAAAAGAATTTGTTTTATCTGAAATAAAAAAACGCATTCATTATAGATTGACTTTCAATAAAGATAAACAAACCACACACCTTCCTCTTACAGATTAACCTCTGAAAGTATTTCATTTTTCTGATATTATTGTTAAATTCATGCAAACCCAAAGAATCTGATTGCAAAGCTTATACAATTGATGTGAATTTATGGTATCCATTTAGAGACCCTAGACCCAAAATTCCAAGAGATTTGTAGTTTATCCAATTTTCTGTCTGTGTATTTGTATGTGTTAACAGACTGTCACATTATTTCTTTGCTGATTTTTAAAATTATTATGGTAGATTTTTTTTCTTTCATCTTTTTAGATTCAGGACAGGGATTCCAACAATGCACCAACCAGTGTTCACTGAGGGTTCCCTTAAATGTATTGGGGAAGGGGGGTTGAAAATGCTTAAAAAATACAATGTTCTTTGCCTATCTACAGAAGTTTCCTACAACATATTTTGAATTTCTATTAAAGAATGAAAGGTTTTGTTTATTCCTTCAGCTCAAACATATTCTAAAACTTACAGGTAGGAGAAAAGGTGAAAAACAAACTTTTAGAACTTATTAATTCAAAGGTTTCTCAAGACCTCTCAATCATTCTTGTTAAGAACATGTATTTAAGTAGCACAATGAGTAGAGAAAAATATCTTCCAATACTTTCAAAGAATATAATTAATCAATGTAGACATTGAACCATAAAGAGAGATCAACTCTGTTTGGCTCTCCACAGATGTTGTCTAGTTCCAGTAATTTTGCTTTATTTTTGATTTCCAGCATCTACAGTATCTCTTAGATGCATGATCAGTCAAAAAAATGGAATTTAGAATTAGATATTAAAGAAAGGGAAGAAATAAATATTTCCAATGTTTAGGAACTATTTATTTGAATGCATAGGTTTCAAAGAGAGAGGGTAATAATAATATTTCCTTTATATATTACCTCTAACATAACAAAATGTCTAAACCGCTTCATAGAAGCATAATCAAACTACTTTTGACAGCAAGGAATGTATGAATTAAGGCAGATGACCAAGAAGTACATTAAAAGAGCTTAACAGTTGACAATTGTGGTTAGATTAAATTTAGATATCAACAAGCAAGAAATGGGAGAGTGAAGTGTGATGGATTTGTGTTAATCTTTAGTTTAATGTTAAACTATATTTCATTTTTTTTTAAATATATATATAGATATATACATATATATAGATACATATATCTATATATATGTTTTAGTAAAGTTAGTTATGGGTGGACAGGGTCACATACAGGTCACTTCACATTTACAGAGACACCATTGCACTCAGAGAGAGTATTCATTTCGGAGTTGTCGAGTCTGAAAGAACCAGACCATAATGGAACTGAAGTGGGTCTTAATTGATTCCAGGACAATGACAGCTGGTCAATTAAGCAAGTTCTTCCTTGAGAGACATGTGCTCAGACTATCTGGAGTCATAACCATTTAAACCTCTTGGACAGAAATTAGGTCAGATATTTTTATGGATGTGAAGTGGTAATTTCAAGGAAGGCAAAAGGTCATCTACCAGGATTTGGGTTTGGAGAAATGAAACTGAAAGAGTGGTGATGTCATATCACATAATTTCAGTGAAACATATAACTAAAGGCAGAGAGAGATATTTTGAAAGCAGACTGAAGAGATTGACCATCCTGTGAAAGAGACAAGGGTAAAACAGTAGCCTTTGGAGACAGAGGGAGATGCTTTTCTGTATTGTATTATCCTTATCATAGGAGATATTCAAAGTAAGTGGTTTTAAAGTAAGTAAGACTACTTTGTTCTTAATCAAGAAAGAAATAATCATTACAATTACAGTTCCATAACCCTATCAAGATAGGGGGAAACTTGTAAAAAAAACGCGCATGAAGAATATCTCTTTGAAAGTCAACTCTTCAAAAGACTTGCGAGTTTAAAGAATCTGAAGACATGATGTTTAAAAGTGCTTCATAATTATTTCTGTACTATGATTTAAAAATCTTCAACCAACACAAGATGTTTGATGCTGAAGTTTAAAACTGACTTTTGAAACTCAAGCTCAAACTGTAATGGTGTGGATTTTAACACACACACACATATATCTACATTTGGAATTAAGTTAGGGTTAAGTTTAGAGATAAGTACGTAATGTTATATTTTTAATAGTTTAATAAAAAAACTATCATTTTGAATTTTCCTTTGTTAGTTCATAAAAATATTTATTAATTTTTAATAGTCAGAATCATAAATTGTGGGTTTAGAGGAGTTTATAGAGGTAGAGCATGATGTGATCACGTGGGAATTTGAAAATAAGGGTAAATATTTTAATATCAAGCCATTGCAGGGTTAGTGTAGATCAGGAAGAGGTTGAAAACTGATGAGGAATTGGTCATGGGCAGCAAAATTTTAGCTGATCTTTAAAAAGTTGCAAAAAACCATTGCATGAGGCCAGGAGGAGAGGCAGTGGTAAAATTTAAGCACAAGAATTTAGAGTTTTGAACTCAAGGTATCAGTTGGCCAAAATCCAATATAGATCGATGGTATTTAGTGCCATTTAGAATGTTTTGATGTCCAGACTTATGATGGTGGAAGGTCAGCTGGCAGATTTGAAGATAACAGAAGGATAGACATAGATCTCATGCATATAGATGAGTGAAGGGTGGAATCAGTCAATACTGTGACTTTGGAAGTGAATGGTCTTGATTTTTAAGGAAATATGGAACTATAGCTAAGGATGACAGAGTGTCCTGAGCCCTGCTGAGACAGAGGCTGTAAGGATTCAAATGGATTTCAAGCTGGCAAGCAGTTCTGTTTGTGACTTTCATGCTGTTGTTAAATTTTTTTTTAATGCTGATTCCTAGCAGCACCTAAAAGCCAAGGATAGTTTCTCAGCCTTGTTAGAGAGATAAAGATGATCAATTTCATTCTTTTGTTCCGTGAAATGGATGGATCAGAAAAGCCCTGCCTATTTCTATTGACTGTCTAACAATGTTTTAACGGCTTGTAACAATGTACAGCAACTGATAATAACGTTAACAATGTTTAATATTGTTGGAGTCACGTGATGGAGTAGTGGCCGGACGGTGAACTCCAGCCCTCTCCAGAAAAGTCGGGAAAAACAAAGGAAAACACAAAGGCACAGAAATAAAAGTTACAGAAAAGTGAGTATAAAGGTGGAAAGAAGATGGCGACAAAAAAAGAAAAATCGAAAGCAACGGTAAGAAGAGAGGAAGAGAAGACAAAGGAGGAAAAAGGTGAAGGCCTTACCTGTCCGAAGAGGCCCGCTGCGGAGAGAGAAACCCGCTCCCTCAGGTCGGTAAATAATGGACTACAAAAATGGCTCGCTGAGCCGAGTAAAAGTGCGCAACCGCGCATGTGCGAGGAATCGCGCATGCGCGATGCGAATGAAAAAAAAACACACCGACGGGAGGGGGGACCAGCTGGGGAGTCGATCTCCACAGCCGGCAACGACAGCTGCAGAACACCTGCAGCAAGAAGAGACCACAGAAGAATAGAAACAAGAAAGAAGAGGAGGAAAGGGCACCAAAGAAACAACAGATGGCCAACCCAGAGGAAGAAGAAGAGGAAGAGGAAGAGTACAGGGAAATATAAGAAGAAAAGAAAGGCAAGGTAAAGGATATACTTGCTCTTATTAAAGGATACATGGAATCATTTAAAGAATGGCAAACACAGGAATTTAATGATTTAAGAAAAAGAATAAACAACACAGAAGAGAAAATGAATAAAATAGAGATGACCTTAACAGAAATGGGAAAGAAAATGGACAAGATGGAAGAGCGGGCAGTAGCAGCAGAAATGGAGGTAGAAGACTTAAAAAAGAAATTGGAGGAATCTAATAAAAAAACTAAAGAGACACAAGAACTACTAGCTCAAAAAATAGATACAATGGAAAATTATAACAGAAGAAATAACATAAAGATAGTGGGCCTTAAGGAAGATGAAGAAGGCAAGAATATGAGGGAGTTTATAAAAGAGTGGATACCTAAGACCCTAGGATGTCCAGAACTACAGCAAGAAATGGAAATAGAAAGGGCACATAGAGTATTGGCCTCTAAACCACAACCACAACAAAAACCAAGATCTATTGTAGTAAAATTCCTAAGATATACTACAAGAGAAAAGGTACTGGAGAAGACAATGGAAAAAGTAAGAGAGGGCAACAAACCACTGGAGTATAAAGGGCAAAAAATCTTCATTTATCCAGATATAAGTTTTGAACTCCTAAAGAAGAGAAAAGAGTTCAATACAGCAAAGGCGATTTTATGGAAGAAAGGGTATAAATTTATACTAAAGCATCCAGCGGTATTGAAAATATTTATTCCAGGACAACAAAACAGACTATTCTCGGATCCAGAAGAAGCACGAAAATTTGCAGAACAATTACAAAAATAGACTCTCTAATGAGAGTAAAAATGATCACGATTGATATGTATGCGGGTAAAGAGGTATAAGAGTGAATAGAGACAATGTGCATACGTGAAAGTATCTGTACTTAGAGGAAAATATAGATAGTATAGACAAGAATTAATAAGGGAAGGTAATGGAATAGAGAGAATAAGGAGGGAATTAAAAGAGTGACCTTTGTGACATATGAAAAGTGAAATCTTTTCTGGGGGGGGCGGGGTGGGGGGAAATAGCGGTCACTGCAAAATCAGTTGACGCTTGCGAGTGGATTCGCAAATCCAAATGGAGAGGTGAGATGTGGTTGTCCGACAAGGGATAAAGGACAACTCAGGAGGGGAAGGGGAGATTGGGGATAAATAAGATAGAAATAGGAGAATAAGGAAAATGTTGGATGTTGTAGGAATGTTGTCTTATAAAGAGTTGAAAATAAGAAAACAGAAATGGAAAAGGAGGAAAGGTAATGATGGAAAAACGGAAAGAGAAGATGAACAAAATATAAAAGGGCTACGCTGAACTATATGACTTTAAATATTAATGGAATACATAACCAAATTAAAAGGAAGAAACTACTAAATTTAAATGAATAAATGTATTCCATTAGAAAAAATAACATATAGGTTAAGAAATAATATTGAAATATTCGAACAAGTAGAGGAGCCTTACATTAAATACAATAGCGAAAACCTACCGGGGACAAACATTACCTAAATTGATGGAAGGAGAAGGAAAGAAAAGAATGGACTCAGTAGAATTTCTGGTGTATTTTTGTTGAATGACAACATTGTCTGACTGGCTTAATGCAACCTAGATTGTATACCTAAAATGGATGAGGGGGGGGGGGGTGGGGGGGTGGCTTGGGAGGAGGGGGGGGGGGAGAAAAAGTCCCTGTATATGTGTGAAAAAAAATAGTGTATATCATTGCTAATGTGATTTATGGTGTGAAAAATAAAAAATTTAAAAAAAAAACAATGTTTAATATTGTTTAATAAACTTTAGAAAATTCAAATTAATTTTAGTAAGAATTTGTTTGAATGTATCATAGACAACAACAACATTCTGATATCCTCCAATCAACCATAAAGAAAGTAGTCACTACAGAGGCCTATCACTAGCATTGTATTTATAGGTCATTTTGGGCACTAAATGACAACATTGAATACACATAAATAATTCTCAAGGCCACTGAGTTATGTTTTACAAAAAACAATATACAGGACATATATAATAACCTTAGAACACAGAACATAGAGGCCCTTTAGCCCTCGATATTGACCGACCTAAGGTAACCTACTCCACAACAATCTTATTTTTACCCTACCTCAGACCTATAACCTATTTTTCTTACATATATGTGCCTGTCTCAGAGTCTTTTGAATGTCCCTATTATACCAGCCTCCATCACCACCACCCCCCTCCCCCCACCGTAATACATTCTAGGCACCTACCACTCTCTGTGTTTAAAAAAACCTTGGAGCAGAGATTATTTTCATTTGTATCACAATGAAAATTCATTGGTGAAATGGCAGCCTTATTTTACACTCCAGAGGAGCATAAAGGTAGCAACTTATTGAATGTCACCAGAATGAAAAACATAAAATGAAAAAGATTCAGGTTAGGCCTAGTTCGGGCAAGAAGCGAGAGGAGCTGCACCGAGGAGGGGTGAGGAGTAAGTAACAGGGCTGGTAAGTAAAAAGGAGAGAGCAGGAGAGAGTGAGGCTTTTTTAAAAAAAATGGCGTGGTAGGCAAATGGTTGAGTTTTTTTTGGGTGTAAGTAATCGGTGTAATTGAGTTAATTGGCAGAGGACAATAAAAGGAGGGGAAAGTCAGAGAGCGGCCCAGTGAGTGAGTCACACAGAGAAGGAGTGGGACAGAGGCTTTGGCTCACGAGGCCTTGGTAAGCAGAGGCTGAGGGCAAGCTTGTTCACATTAAGGTAAGGCTGGTTAGTTGTTTACCTGTTTTTTTTTTCTTTCCTCTGCATTGAGGAAAGGGAGAGGGAGAGAATGAGTGTAAGAGCAGTTTGCTGTTCTCAGTGTCAGATGTGGGAGGTCCTGGAGGCTTCTGGCCTCCTGTTCGTCCATATCTGCGCCAGATGTGCTGAGCTGCGGTTTCTCAAGGACCATGTTAGGGAACTGGAGCTGCAGCTCAATGGCCATGCTCTGGTTAGGAAGAGTGAGGACGTCATAGACAGGAATTACAGCCAGGTGGTCACACCAGGGCAATGAGAGGAGGACAAGTGGGTAACAGTTAGGAGAGGCAAGGACAAGAGTGAGGTGCTAGAGATGACCCTTGTGGCTGTAACCCTCAATTAAAAAATACTCCTCTTTGAATACTGTTGGAATGGACAGCCTAGCTGGGGGAAGCAACAGTGGCTGTAACTCTGGCACAAGGTCGGCCCCTGTGGGTCATAAGGGTAGGGAAAGGATAGGAGGCTCAATAGTTAGGAGGACAGATAGGGGATTCTGTGGACACAGTAAGGAGAACCGGATAGTGGTTGCCTTCCTGGTGCCAGGGTCCAAGATGTTGCTATTTGTGTCAAAGATATCCTAAAGTGGAAGGGAGATGAGCCAGAGGTCGTGGTACATGTAGGTACCAATGACATTGGGAGGAATAGAGAAGAAGTCCTGAAAAGTGAGTACAGGGAGTTAGGTAGGGAGTTGAAAAGAAGGGCCGCAAAGGGAGTAATCTTGAGATTACTGCCTATGCCACGGAACAGTGAGAGCAAGCATAGAATGAGGTGAAGGGGTGGAGCAAGGGGCAGGGATTCAAGTTTCTGGATCACTGGGACCATTTTTGGGGTAGGTGTGACCTGTACAGAAAGGATAGGTTGCACTTGAATCCCAGGGGAACCAGGATTCTGGCAGGGATATTTGCTAAGGCTACTCAGGAGACTTTAAACTAGAATGATTTGGTGGGGGGACAATACCAAATGGAAGAGAACAGCAAGAATAAGATTAGATTGCAAACAGAAAAAGCTTGTCGACAGTGCTTAAGGGTGGAAAGGCAGGTGATAGAGAAGGGAGACTGTGCGAAGATGGAGGAGAGATGATAGAAAAAGAACATAATGGAGTTGTTTGTAAAGATAGGGACAGAGAGTAAAAAATCTCTGAAATGCATATATTTTAATGCTAAGAGCATTGTAAGGAAAGTAGATGAGCTGAGGGTATGGATTGACACGGAATTATGATGCGGTAGCAATTAGTGAAACATGGTTGTAGGAGGGATGTGATTGGCAGCTATTTCCTGGATTTCATTGCTTTAGATGTGATAGAATCAGAAGGGCAAGGGGGGTTGTGTTGCAATGCTTGTCAGAGAAAATATTACAGCGATGCTTAGGCAAGATAGATTAGAGGGCTCGTCCAGGGATGCTATTTGGGTGGAAATGAGGAATGGGGAAGGGGTAGTTACAATGGTAGGGGTGTATTATAGACCGCCTAATGGGGAACGAGAACTAGAGGAGCAAATTTGTAGGGAGATACCAGATATTTGTAATAAGCATAGGGTTGTGATTGTGGGAAATTTTAATTTGCCAAATACGGATTGGGAAACCCATTCTGTGAAAGGGCTGGATGGGTTGGAGTTTGTAAAATGTGTGCAGGATAGTTTTTTACAGCAATACATAGAGGTACCAACTAGAGAAGGGGCAATGTTGGATCTACTGTTGGGGAATGAGATAGGTCAAGTGATGGAGAAATGTGTTGGGGAGCACTTTGGGTCCAGTGATCATAGTGCCATTAGCTGCAATGTAATTATAGAAAGGGATAGGTCAGGGCCTACGGTTGAGGTTTCTGATTGGGGGAAAAGCTAGATTCGAGGAGATGCAAAAGGATTTACAAGGAGTTGATTGGGACAATTTGTTTTATGGGCAGGATGTAGTAGAGAAATTGAAGTATTTTAAAGGTGAGATTTTGAGGGTTCAAAATCTTTATATTCCAGTTAGGTTGAAAGGCAGGGTCAAAAGTTTGAGAGAGCCATGGTTTTCAAGGGATATTGGAAACTTGGTTCGAAAAAGGAGGGACCTACAATAAATATAAGAAACAAGGGAAAAAGATGTTTGGAGAATATATTGAATGTAAAAAGATCTTAAGAAATAAATTAGAAAAGCAAAAAAAAGGTTCGAGGTGGCTATAGCAAACAGGGTGAAAATAAATCCAAAGGGTTTCTACAAATATGGTTATAGCAAAAGGAGAGTAAGGGATAAAATTGGTCCCTTAGAGAGTCAGAGTTGACAAATGTGTGTGGAGCCAAAAGGGATGGTGGAGATCTTGAACAAGTTATTTTCTTCAGTATTCACTAAGGAGAAGGATATTGAATTGTGCAGGGTAAAGGGAGCAAAGAGGGTAATTCTGAAGACTATAGTGAAGTATTGGAGCTTTTGAAGCATATAAAGGTGGGTAAGTCTCCAAGTCTCGACAAGATTTTCCCCAGGGCCTTGAGAGAAGTTAGTGAGGAAATAGCAGCGGTTTTCGGACAGTGATTTTTCAAAAGTAATTAGAGACGGGTAGAGTGGCGGAGGCTTGGCATATTGCACATGTGGTTCCATTGTTTAAAAAGGGTTCGAGGAGAAAACTTAGCAATTATTAGCCTGTAAGTTTGCCATCTGTGGTAGGTAAATTAATGGAAAGCATTCTTAGGGATAGTGTGTATATATAAGTATCGGAAAGACAGGATCTGATCAGGAACTCAACACAGATTTGTGCATGAAAGGTCATGTTTGAACAATCGTTGAATTTTTGAAGAGATGACTAGGAATGAGGAATGCAGTGGAGCAGAAAGATCTAGGAATAATAGTGCATCATTCCCTGAAGGTAGAATCTTGTGTGGATATGGTTGTGAAGAAGGCTTTTAGTATGCTGGCCTTTATCAATCAATGCATAGAATATAAGAGTTAAGAAATGATGTTGAGACTGTTCAAGGCCAAATTTAGAGTACTGTGTGCAGTTATGGTCACTGAATTATAGGAAGGATATCAACAAAGTAAAGATAGAGTGCAGAGAAGATTTATGAAAATGTTACAGAATCTAGATTACAAAGAAAGATTAAGCAAATTAAGTCTTTATTCCTCGGAGCATAGAAGGTTACGAGGGGATTTGATAGAGGTATTTAAGATTGAGAGGGATAGATATAGTTGATCTGGATAGGATTTTTCCATTTAAAGTAGGAGAGATTGAAACAAGAAGTCATGAGTTAAGAGGTAAGGGGCAAAAGTTTAGAAGCAACATGAGGGGAAACTTCTCTCAGAGACAGGTAGCTGTATGGAATGAGTTTCCAGAGGTAGTGGTGGCAGAGTCAATTTTGTCATTTATATGGATGAGAGGGGAATGGAGGGCTATAGGCATGGTGCAGGTAGGTGGGACTAGAGGAGAGTAGTTCATTGTGGACTAGAAGGGCCAAAATGGCCTGTTTCCATGCTGTAATTGTTATATGGTTATATGGTTATAATGACCATAAATCATAGACCTGGTGAAAAACATATTGTGAATTTTGTGGCAACACCTATATTCTGAAAAAGTTGCATGGTTTCTAGTTCACTGTTTTTCCAAAACTATCATGTGGAAAAAGTTGTACTTTGAGTTAGAAATGACTTTAATGCTCTTGGGAGTATTATCAATTACCAAAAAAGAGTTTAACAGTACAAAAATATTGTCTTGTAGCACTGCTAAAGGCAGAGTTGCTGAAATAAATGCTGTCCACACCAAGCATGTAAACCAGTAACTATCATTCATTCAAACCACGTGCATTCCTTTTTTAGGGGAGGCGACAGGCTCACGAGAGTAATGCCATAATACTGCTGTGAGGCCTGATTGTTCCCCTGGCAATGCGCTCCTGCAGCCTGGAAGTTCTGCACGGTGGGGGGAAAGCCCCTGTGCCCTGCTGCGCTGGCTGTTTGCTACGGCGATTTGACCCATCGTGTGTGAGGTTGACCTGGCCTGCTACTCCACCCACACTCCCAACCCCCCAGAATCACAGTCTCTTTGGGTGAGGTTTGGAAGATTGTCTTTGGGTCGGCGCCCCTGGTGCCATAGTGTAGGGGCAGGGAAAGGCTCAGAACAGTCCAAGTGGGCTTTCTTGAGGCGGTCGACTGTAAATATGTCGTTCCTGACTCCAATGTCTAGAGTATACACAATCCCCACCCTCCTCAGTACCTTGAAAGGCCCTTTGTAAGGGCACTACAGGGGGGTACCTGCTTTTCCCCATCTTACAAAGACAAAGTCCATGGCTTTGAGTTCTTGTAGGACATGGCTGGTTGGCATCCTGTGGGTGATGGTAGGATGTGCACGTGGGTAGGCGGCGTGGTTCCTCAGCTGCTGTAGGACATCCAGGGTGCTTGGTGGTGGCTCTGTGGAGCCGATATGGACATTGCCTGGGATGACGAGCAGTGTGCCATAGACCATTTCCACCCTCTTTAGGTGCTGCATGGATGCCCAGCAGGACCCATAGGAGTTCATCCATCCAGTTGGGCCCATGCAGCCGTGATTTGATGGCTGCATTTAGATGGCAGTGAAAATGTTCTATCAGCCCATTGGATTGGGGATGGTAGGTGGTTATGTGGTGTAGCTGGCTGCCACAGAATTTGGCCATGGACACCAGAGGGAAGAGGTAAACTGGGCTCCCTGGTCCGAGGTTATGCGGGGAGGGACACCAAATTGGGCAACCCACTTTGAGGTGAAGGTTCTCGCAAAGGTCTCCGTGTTGCAGGCGGCACGGGCACCAGCTCTGCCCAGTATGTAAAGTGGTTGACCATGCTGAAAAGGTACCTCATCCTCTAACTAATGGCAAGGGGCCCTTCAATGTCCATGTGGTCGAACCTGTTCGCTGCAGCTGGGAAATGTTGCACTGGGGCTTTAATGTGCCGATGGACTTTGGCTCACTGGCATTGTACACAGGTTTTTGTCCAAAGTGAAACTTTGCACCGAAGCCCATAAACATATGAACCTGTCCAAAATTAGGCAGACTGTTGACCGGATAGAAGGATGAGAGAGTCCATGCACTTGATTGAACACCTGCCATCTCCAGGTCACAGGCAGGATTGGCCTGGGGTGGCCTGTAGACATATCGCACAGGAGTATTGGGCAACCTGTGTCTAGCGTGAACTCCTCAATTTGTAGACTGGTGTTGGCAGTGCGGTATACCTGTGTGTTGGGATCTTCAGCCTGGTCCCTGGCGAGCTGAGCTGTGTTGATGCCACTCATCACCTCAAAGATCGTTGGCCTGGACAGTGTGTCAGCTACCATATTGGACTTCCCCGCTACGTGGCGGAAGTCTGTTGTATATTTGGAGATGTACGAAAGGCGCCATTGTTGCCTCACCGACCAGAAGTCCAAGACTTTGCCCAGTGCCTGCACCAGCAGCTTGTGGCCCTTGTAGGCTGTGAACACACAGCTTTTGAGGATGTACTGGAAATGGCATATGGCCAGGTACATTGCCAGCAGCTCGATTGGTCAGAGGTGTTTGCTGAAGAAAGTGAGTGGCCACCACTGGTGATCTGCCCACTGTTGCAGCACTGCGCCCACTGTCCAGTCTGAGGCATCTATTGTTAATGACAGGGGTAAGTCTGGATCCGGGTGTGCCAGTAATGTGACTTTGGAGAGTGCTGTTTTGGTCTCCTCAAATGCCTGGAGT
Organism: Narcine bancroftii; assembly: GCF_036971445.1. Classification (NCBI taxonomy): domain Eukaryota; kingdom Metazoa; phylum Chordata; class Chondrichthyes; order Torpediniformes; family Narcinidae; genus Narcine; species Narcine bancroftii. The sequence goes on from NC_091474.1 coordinate 208,339,396, forward strand.
GCCTCCGCAGACCAGCTGGGCTCCTTGTTACCTGCCTTAAGGAGGTGGAAAAGAGGCCTCATGGTGGCTGCTACTCCTGGGAGGAAGCAATGATAGAAATTCATCCCAAGGAATTCCTGCAGACTTTTGAGGGTTTTGAGCCTGGGAAAGTTCCAAATGGCCTCGGCCTTGTCAGGCAAAGGTGTTGCTCCTTTGCTGGAGATGCGATGTCCAAAGAAGTCAATGGTGGACAAACCAAATTAGCACTTGGATGGGTAGATGGATACCCTGAAAGTCTGCAGCCGGGCAAACAGGCATTTTAAATGTTCTTTGTGGGTCCTGGCATCAGGGCTGGCAATGAGGAAGTCATTCAGGAACATGAAAAACCCCTCCAGGTTTCTTGCCATTTCGTCCATAAGGCACTGGAATGTTTGGGCCGTGTTTTTCAGCCCGAATGGCATTCTCAGGAACTCGAAGAGGCCAAACAGGGTGATTATGGCCGTCTTCTGGATGTCATCCTAGTCCACTGGGATCTGGTGGTAGCACTTCCCCAGATCAACTTTGAGAAAAAAAATCTGGGCACCTTGGAGTCGTGCGGCAAAGTCTTGTATTTGCGGGATGGGGTGTCTGTCCAGTACTGTTGCATCACTGAGCCCACAGTAGTCTCCGCAGGAGTGCCAGCTGCCGGGGTTCTTTGGGATTATGTGTAGTGTCGAAGCCCATGAGCTGTTGGAACAGCAGACAATCCCAATTCCTCTATCATGGCAAACTTGGCCTTGGCTTGGAGGAGTTTATCTTGGGGCAGTCGCTGCGCCCTCGTGTTCGGAGGTGGTCCCGTGGTCTCAATGTGCTGTTGCACGCCATGTGCTGGTTTCGCATCGTGGAAGGTGGGGGCCAGTAGAGCGGGGAAGTCAGTGAGCAGTGCGGTATACTCGCTTTGTTCGAGAGGGGGAACTCCCAAAGGCTGGAAATTGCATTGGCACAGCATGAGGGGGAAAACCTGGAAGGTGGTGGCATTAATTAGTTGACCAGAAGTTTGTTCATCCACTCCTAGGAGAGCCTACTCTACTGAGGCGACAGTACAGTCCCACCTGAAAACGGCATTCTCAGTGTGAAAGGTCACGCAACAAATCCCATAGGTGGGGATGGTTGAACTGTTGGGAGCCTGTAGGGTAGGCCTCTGGCATTGTTTTTCTGCTCAAAGAACATGCGCTGGTGTCTATCAGGAATTCCCACTGGGCCTTCCGGTTGCAAAGGTAAAGCAGGCCTTTTCTGGTGCCAACCACTGAGACCACTAACAGCGATAGGCTGGCTTGTTTCCCTGCATCTGGCTGGGTTTGCTACCTGAAAAGGTAAGGGCAGTATGCACCGCCAGGCATTGTGGCCTCACTGATGGTAGTAGTAGCAGTATCCTGCTGTTTTGTTGCTGGGTCAGTGCATTGTGGCTAGACTGCTGTTATGGCCACCATGGGGGTGCACAAGGTGGCCGAGGTTTGTGCTGTTGCTTCCACTGTGCAAATAGGCTGCACGTGGATGGAGCTGGATAAAGGAGTGAGGAAGAGGCGGTCGACCATGAGGTGGAGTTCAGCAAAGACCATGGCAGCAGCAACATGGTTTGGCAACTTGGAAAGGAACAGGGCCTCAAACAGGAAGCACTTTGTGTGGCCATCTGCAAGGGCCACTAGCTCCTGCATCAATTCTGAGGTTTTGCGATCACCTAGGCTCTGCGTATTAAACACACGAATGGCCCATTCATTCCGGCCAAGTTCAAATGACTCGAGCAAAAACCATTTAAACATCATGTACTTGCCATCCAAGGGTGGGTTGTTGACAAATGGGGCGACTTTCACTGCTGTGGCGGGGTCCAAGGTGCTTACAACATGCCAGAACTTGGTGTCCTCAGCTGTAATTCATTGCATGGAGAACTGTGATACTGCAAGTTGAAGCCAGCTGCATGGCTGGTTTGCCCAGAATGGCGGCAAGTGGACGCTAATGGTGCAGGAGATCTGTTGGTGGTAGCTGCTTAGGCTGTGGACGAGTTTGCTGGATTCATCCTGCTGTGTGTTGTTGGTTCTAAAATGTTAGAGCCTGTTCAGGGTCACCACTGTAGCACTGCTAAAGGCAGAGCTGATGAAATAAACGCTGTCCAAACCAAGCAAGTAAAGCAGTACCTGCCATTTATTCAAACCACGCACATTCCTTTTTAGGGGAGGCGACAGGCTCACGGGAGTGATGTCATAATGCTGCTATGCGACCTGGCTGTTCCCCTGGCAATGTACTCCTGCACCCTGGAACTTCTGCACGGTGGGGAGAAAGCCCATGCCCTGCCACGCTGGCTGTAAACTACAGCAATGCGCCCCATCGTGCATGGGGTTGACCCAGCCTTCTACACCCTCAAAACAAAAAGGCCAAGAAGAGAATTGAGGTCTCCTTTTCTTCTATTTACATTTACCAAGAGTGTTGCTTAAATAGGACTCAAAGAATTCTAGAGGGCCTTTTCCATCCAGCATACAGTATTTTTGACCCACTATCATCAAGAAGGAGATACAGGAACATCAAAATCAGGACTGATAGGCTGGGAAATAGCTTCTTCCCACAGCCTGCGAGATTGATGAACAGTACCCCGAAACCACATAGATCTTCCCAAAATATTTATATTTATTTTAAATTATATATTGATGTAAATGTGTTTATTATGTGCTGTGTATCGTGTGTATCTTTGTGTATCACTGTTCATCTGGCTGTATATGTTGTTCATTATTTGGATGATAATGAACTTGAACTTGAAATAACTGTTTGAATTTACTGAGAGTTTATATCATGTCAGTCATACTTGATATCCTTAAGAGGGATCCTATGACATTAATTCATTGTTTTATACTTGGATCGGTGTCAGTGCTGCGCAATTGCTCATCAAAAGAAAATGTAAGGCGCTCGTTTGTCCGATAGCCTACAGGTCACCCTTGGGCAAGGTGTAGTGCCTGTTTAGTCTTCCAGTCAGGGTGATGTAAAGCCATGGATTGCAGATGGTGGATGGCTTTTACAAGCAGATTCTACAAAGTGGAATTTATGGTTATAAAACTAAAAGCGCTGGGCAGATGAATCTGCTGATCATTGGTCAGGGTTACCCGTCCAGTATGGATAATGCAACTGAATCTTTGGCTTGGCTTCGCGGACGAAGATTTATGGAGGGGTAATGTCCACATCAGCTGCAGGCTCGTTTGTGGCTGATAAGTCCAATGCGGGACAGGCAGACACGGTTGCAGCGGTTGCAAGGGAAAATTGGTTGGTTGGGGTTGGGGTGTTGGGCAACAGGAAACCACTTCAGTATTTTTCCCTTGTATAAGCATGAACTCAGCATCGACTACAGTCTCAGCTCAAAGATGGAGCCTTCACTGAAAGAGAACAGGGGAGGCAACAACTACAATTCAGAGGGTCCAAGAATGTGACGGATGGAGAGACATGATCGCCCACGTTGAACGGCAAGACAACTGAATGATGATTATTCTTAGAATAATATTCCTGTCATAAAATCAAGATAAACAAGCAGCACCAACTTGGAGATTCCTAGTATTCTCGTAATTACAATGACACCATATACAACATCCTCTCTTTGTGTCAGTTTGGCATATGGTTAATTCCTCAGTAAACCCACCTTAAATATAAAGGTGATTGTGGTAAACCACTGTAAATATGCTTGACTGTGTTAGGACATGCCCCTTGCTGAATGTGCCTGAGGCTCCTCCCACAGACCCCTGAATAAAGATGACTATGCCACAGCTCCCTCCTCAGTCCAGGACAGTCGACCAGCATGGACATGCCTCCAGCCTGTTGTCAATAAAAGCCGATCAGTTTCTCTATATCTTCTAGCCTTTGAAGTAATTGATGGTGCATCAGTGATCACATTTTTAAAAACACAATCGGTTGTGGAGTACACAATACATTGTGCATTGCAATTAGACTTACAGGCTGCTGTGTATTACAAGTTGATTATTAACATGAAATTCCATCCACTTTCTCAGGTAAAAGACCCTCAGGCACCACTTCAAAGACCAGGCCAATTTTCAAAGACCAGCCAATATTTATCTCTCAATCAATATCAATGAAATCAATTATTTCAGTCATTATCACAGTACCCTTTTTGGGATATGGTTTATGCACAAATTGGATGCTCCCTTTCTCTAAATTGAAACAGTGATTATTGTTCATTATTGTAAAGTGCTTTGGTTATCCTGAAACTAGGAATGAACTGTTAAAATTCAATATTTTCTTTCATTCTTTTGATAATTTATTAAATCACATTGAATACTTTAATATACACAAGAAACAAGTTCTAAATATATGGCGTAAGCTTGAAATAAATAAATATGCATGGTAGATTCAGGATTTTTCTCAAACAGCAGTAAGCAAAGTACTTGATTTGAAACAAATAGTTAGACATTCAGCCCTTTATAAATGGTGCCTTTGGCCCATTGTGTGCCTGGCAGTCATCAAAGACCTATCCCAATCAGGGAAAATCAGCACCGTCACCTCCTTCTCACTGAGAGGTAACACAAGGAAGCCTCGAGTCTACGTGCTTGGCCCCTACTCTATTTCCTCTCTGTGCACATGAGGGTGTAGCCAAGATTGGCTCTAATGCAATCTATAAATTTGCTGACATCACTTTAATTGGCTGAATAATGGGAAATGATGAGTCAGAATACAAGATGAAGACTGGCTGGGTGATTCCAGGACAACAATGTGGTTCTCAATGTTGACAAGACCAAGGAGCTTATTGTGGTGGCCTGCATTGATGGGATGGAGGTAGAGAAGGTTAGTACATTCATGTTCGTGATAGGAGGATCTTTCCTTAATATGCCACATACAAGAGGAGTCACGTGATGGAGTAGTGGCCGGTAGGGGAATTCCAGCCCTCTCCAGAAAAGTAAAAAAAAGGTAGAGAAAAAACAAAGACACTAACATAGAAACCATAACAAATTGAAAGTGAAAGTGTGGAGAAAATGGCAGCAAAGAAAGAAAAACCAAAAACAACGGGAAGAAAAGAAGAAGGAAGGACGTCGGAAGAGAAAGGTGAAGGCCTTACCGGTACGAGGAGGCCCGCTGTGGAGAGAGAAGCCCGCTCCCTGAGGTCAGTGGAAACCCCGAACTCAGGACTACAAATATGGCTCACGGAGCCAAACAAAAGTGCGCAACCGCGCATGCGCGATGATTCGCGCATGCGGGATGCACAAGACAAAAACAACACCAACGGGAGGGGGAACCAGCTGAGGAGTAAATCTCGACAGCTGAAACAGACAAGTATAACATGACAACAAGACTCCCAACAGGAAAACAGAAAATAACGGGAACAAGAAGGAAGAGAATAAAAATAGGAAATCAAAGAAACAACAGATGACCAACACAGAGGAAGAAGACCAACACCAAGACACTTTTAATAAAAATAAGAAGAACAAAAATACCCAATAAAATAAACAACCCAACAAGAAAATCAGAAGAGACAGAGGTAAAAGACACAGATCCTGGAGTGGACTCAGAAGAGGAGGGAGAACATCAAACTCTACACAGAGAAATGGAAGATGAAGGGAAGGGCAAGTACATGGATATTTTTTTTTAAAGAATATATGGAAACATTAAAAGAATGGCAGACACAAGAATTCATTGAAATAAAAAGAAGAAGAAAAAGTACAGAAGAAAAAGTAAATAGATTAGAGATGGTCATGACAGAAATAGGAAAAAGAGTAGACAAGATGGAAGAACGAGAAACAGCCATAGAAATGGAGGTAGATGACTTAAAAAAGAAATTAGAAGAATCTGATAAAAAGGTTAAAGAAACACAGGAGCTGTTAGCTCAGAAGATAGATATAATGGAAAATTATAATAGAAGAAACAATATAAAGATAGTGGGCCTTAAGGAAGATGAAGAAGGCAAAAATATGAAAGAATTTATAAAAGAATGGATCCCCAGGGTTCTAGGAAGGGCAGAATTACAGGAAGAAAAGGAAATAGAAAGGGCACACAGAACATTAGCCCCTAAACCACAACCACAACAAAAACCAAGATCCATTCTAGTAAAATTCCTAAGATATACAACAAGAGAAAATATATTGGAGAAGGCAATGAAAAAAATAAGAGAAGACAAAAAACCACTGGAATACAAGGGTCGAAAAATTTTTTTCTATCCAGATATAAGTTTTGAACTCCTGAAGAAGAGGAAGGAGTTTAATGCAGCAAAAACGACCCTATGGAAAAAAGGTTATAAATTTATGTTAAAATACCCAGCGGTACTTAAAATAGTTATCCCGTGGCAGCAAAGCAAACTATTCTCGGATCCGGAAAAAGCACGAAAATTTGCAGAACAGCTACAAAACAGACAGAGAGATGAAGAGATATAACAAGAACAAAAATGACAACAAACTATATATATATATATACACATATATAAAAAAAATAGAGTATAAGTAAGAACTAAGAAGGGAAAGAAAGGGAAGAAAGGAAGTAAGGAGGGAATTAAGAGAGTGACCTTTGTTATATATGAAGATTAAAATCTTTTCTGGGGGGCTGGGTGGGGAAGAATAACAGTCAATGCGAAATCAGTTGACACTTGCGAGCGGATTCGCAAATCCAAATGAAGAGGGGAGATATGATGTCCCGACAAGGGACAAAGGGCAACGCAGAAAGGGGAGGGACTATTGGGGTTAAAGGAATTTTTGATATGAGAATAGTGGAAATATTTTATGTTTTAGAAATGTTGTCTTATAATGTGTTCAAAAAAAGAAAGCAGAAATGGATAAGAAGGGAAGGTGGTGATGAGGAAACGGAAAGGAAAGATAAACAAAGTATGAAATGACTATGTTGAACTATATGACTTTAAATATTAATGGAATACATAACCAAATCAAAATGAAGAAACTGCTAAATTTACTGAAAAAAGAAAAAATTGATATAGCATTCGTGCAAGAAACACATTTAACTGAAGTGGAACACAAGAAATTAAAGAGAGATTGGATAGGACATGTAACAGCAGCATCATATAATTCAAAAGCCAGAGGAGTAGCTATATTAATCAATAAAAATGTACCAATCAAAATAGAAGAGGAAATAATAGATCCAGCAGGGAGATATGTAATGATAAAATGTCAGATATATTCAGAATTTTGGAATTTACTCAATGTATACTCACCTAATGAAGAAGATCAAAAATTTATGCAAGATATCTTTTTGAAGATAGCAGATACGCAAGGGAACATACTAATAGGAGGGGATTTTAACCTTAATTTGGACTCAAACATGGATAAAATTGGGAAAAAAAACTAAAACAAAGAACAAAGTAACCAAATTTATAATTAAATCGATGCAAGAAATGCAACTTTTGGATATATGGAGGAAACAACACCCAAAGGAAAAGGAATATTCATATTATTCGGGTAGACACAAAACATACTCAAGGATAGACCTATTCCTGTTATCAGCCCACATTCAGGGAGAGTTAGGAAAACGGAATATAAAGCTAGACTATTATCGGATCACTCACCCCTGTTATTGGCAATAGAGCTAGAGGACCATCCACCAAGAATGTATAGATGGAGATTAAACTCCATGCTACTTAAAAGACAGGATTTTAGAGAATTCATTGAACGACAAACTAAAATGTACTTTGAAATAAATACGGAATCAGTGAAAAATAAGTTTATACTATGGGACGCAATGAAAGCGTTCATCAGAGGGCAAATAATAAGTTATGTAACTAAGATGAAGAAGGACTACAATTGGGAAACAGAACAGTTGGAAAGGGAAATAACAAATCAGAAAAAAAATTAGCAATAAAGGAAGATATAACTAAAAGAAGAGAATTGGCAGACAAAAAAATAAAATATGAAACACTACAAACATATAAGGTGGAGAAGAACATAATGAAGACAAAACAGAAGTATTATGAGCTAGGAGAAAAAAACGCACAAAATACTAGCGTGGCAGCTTAAGACAGAACAAACTAAAAGAATGGTATTGGCATTAAGGAAAAAGGACAAACAAATTACATATAATCCAACGGAGATCAATGAAAACTTCAGGGAATTCTACGAACAATTTATATCAAACTGAAAACGAAGGAAAAGAAGACAAAATAGACGAATTTCTAACTAAAATTGAACTAGCGAAATTACAAACAGAGGAGCAAAATAAATTAATAAAACCATTTGAAATAGAAGAATTACAGGAGATATTAAAAAACTACCGAACAATAAAACACCAGGAGAGGATGGATTCCCAATAGAATTCTATAAAACATTTAAAGACTTATTAATTCCTCCCCTCCTGGAAGTAATCAACCAGATTGATAAAACACAAAACATACCAGATTCATGCAAAACAGCAGTAATACCAAAGACAGGGAAAGATCCACTTGCACCAGCATCATATAGACCAATATCTCTACTTAACACAGATTATAAGATAATAGCTAAACTATTAGCAAACAGATTGGCTGACTATGTACCAAAAATAATAAATCTAGACCAAACTGGATTTATTAAAAAAAGATGAACAACGGACAATATCTGTAAATTTATTAACTTAATTCATGCAGTAGAAGGAAATAAAACTCCAACAGTAGCGGTTGCTTTAGACGTAGAGAAGGCCTTTGACATAGTAGAATGGAATTATTTATTCAAATACTACAGAAATTCAGCCTACCAGAGAAATATATTAATTGGATTAAAGCATCATATAAGGGGCCATTGGCGAAAGTGACAGTAAATGGATATATATCAAAACAATTTAACTTAATCAGATCAACAAGGCAGGGGTGTCCACTATCTCCCTCACTGTTTGTGTTAGCTATAGAACCACTAGCAGAACTGATAAGAACAGAAAATAAAATAAGAGGGATAAAAATAAAAGAGGAGTATAAGATCAGTCTATTTGCAGATGACGTTATAGTATACTTAACAGAACCAGAAGTATCAATAAAAGAATTACACAGGAAATTGAAGGAATATGGAGAAGTATCGGGGTACAAGATCAACACAAATAAAAGTGAAGCAATGCCAATGAATAATGTGGATTTCACAAGGTTTAAGAAAGAATCACCATTTAGATGGCAAACACAAGCAATGCGATACCTAGGTATACAACTAAATAAAAATCTTGGCCATCTATATAAACTAAATTATCATCCATTAATGAAAAAATTACAAGACGACTTAGAGCATTGGAAAGACTTACCACTAACACTGATAGGAAGGATAAACTGTATTAAAATGAACATTTTCCCAAGGATACAATACCTATTTTAGTCATTACCAATTCACCTAACAGAGAAATTCTTCAAGGAGCTAAAGAAAATAATAAGGAAATTCTTATGGAAAGGGGGGAAACCGAGGATAGCACTAGATAAATTAACAGAATGGTACAAACAAGGAGGCTTACAACTACCAAACTTTAAGAATTATTATAGAGCCGCACAATTAAGATACCTATCAGATTTTTATCAAACAAGGGAAAAACCAGATTGGATCAGATTAGAACTAGATAAAATAGGGGAGAAGATACCTGAACATATACTATATAAATGGGATGAAAAATTGGTGCAACGCAGGAATTCACCGGTATTGCATCATCTGCTCTTCATTTGGAAGAAGATTCACATAGAAAGGAATAAAACAAATTACCAACTACCAAAACTAATATTGACACAAAATCAACTAATCCCTTTCACAATAGATAACCTTTCCTTCAGAGAATGGGAGAGAAAAGGGATCAAAAGAATAGAAAATTGTTTTTCGGGAAATAAATTATTATCCTTTGAACAAATGAAGGATAAATATAATATAACTCATGATACAATGTTTGCATACCACCAACTGAAAACCTACTTGAAGGACAAATTGGGAAACAGTCTGAGATTACCAGAAGAAAGAAATTTTGAATATGTGATTACAGACACAATGATAATTTAAAAATTTATAACAAATATGTCCATCAAACTGCAAGAAAAGGAGAACGAGGAAACAAACTGTAAACCTAAACAAAAATGGGAACAAGATCTAAACATAAAGATAAAGAATGAAACATGGGAAAAGCTATGCTCCGGAACTATGAGAAATACAATAAACATGGGGTTACACATGATACAATATAATTGGTTACACAGGCTATACATCACACCCCAAAAGTTAAATAAATGGGACCCAACAGTATTAGGCAGATGTTTTCTCTGTAAAAAGGAAACGGGAACAACAATACATGCAATTTGGACATGTGAGAAAGTGGAAAAATTTTGGGAAGATCTAAACCAGATATTAAATAAAATCACAAAAAGCAATATACCAAAAAACCCAGAGATCTTCCTCCTAAGTAATATAAGAAACAAATAATTTGGACTCGATTTGGATGGAGCACAAAAAAGATTTGTTATAATAGCCCTAGTTGTAGCAAAAAAATGTATTAAGTCAACCTGGAAATTAGAAGACAACTTGAGAATACAACAATGGTACATAGAAATAAATAAATGTATTCCATTAGAAAAAATAACATATAATTTAAGAAATAACATCACAATATTCGAACAAATATGGGAACCATACATGAAATACAATAGAGAAATCCTACCATGAACCTCCACCACCTAAAATGACAGAAGGAGAAGACAACATAAAGAACTGACTCAGTAAAATTTCTTGTTTATTTTTATTAAGTGACAACATTGTTTAACGGGTTAAATGTATCTTATAGATTGAACTTCAAATAAATGGGAAAGGGGGTGAGGGAGGGAGGGAAGGGAGGGGGGGAAAAAGGGGGAGAAAATGACACTGTATATATTCAAGAGAAAAAATGTCTGTATGTATCTTGGTCAATATGGTTTATAGTGTGAAAAATTAAAAAATTTTAAAAAAAAAGATGCCACATACAATATTCTGTCAAACTTCAAATGGTGTATTGTGGAAAGAATACTGACTGGTTGCATCACAGCCTGTTCTGGTAATTCAAGTGCTCAAGAACAGAAAACTACAGGGGTTACAAACATAGCCAACTCCATCACAGGCACTGATCTCGCATCCATTGCAGATATCTATGTGAGGAGCTTCCTCAAAAAGGAAGCCAATATCATAAAGCATCCTGATCACAACCAAGTCTCACTGCCATCTTTGAGAAGATACAGAAGTCCAGCACCTCCAGTTTCAACAATAATTTTGTTTCCTAATGGCTATCAGACTATTAAACCTTCCTTTAATACACAAATCATAAACCACTCTTAAACCACAGCAAGACAGATCTGCATTTTTAAAACACCACCTTTCTTTTCTTGTACCACTGTCATGGTGAATGTTTCAATTTTCAGATTTATTGTCAGAGTACATCCATGACATCACATACAATCCTGAGATTCTTTTTCCTGTGAGCGAGGCAGAATTACCACTTATTGGTTATGCAAAAAAAAACTGTACTCAAGGTACATATGTAAACAAATAAAGATATGTATACAGTGTGCAATACAGAGAGAGAAAAAAATAAATTAAGTGCAGATATAGGAGTCCTTAAAAGAGTCTCTGATTGAGTTTGTTGTTGAGGAGTCTGATGGTGGAGGGGTAGCAGCTGTTCTTGAATCTGGTGGTGTGAGTCTTGAGGCACCTGTACCTCTTTTCTGATGGTAGCAGTGAGAACAGAGCGTGTGCTTGGTGGTATGGATCCTTGGTGACTGTTGCTGCTCTCTGATGGCAGAATATTTATAATCTCTTTCCATATAGTAATTTAATGTATACTGTTCGGCTCCGAATCATGGGTCCTCTACCGGCATCACCTACGGCTCCTAGACCGCTTCCACCAGTGTTGTCTCCGCTCCATCCACAACATTCATTGCAGCGACTTCATCTCCAACATTAAAGTACTCGAGATGACAGAGGCCAACAGCATCGAATCCACGCTGCTGAAGACCACATCTCCAGAATGGAGGACCATCGCCTTCCCAAGATCGTGTTATATGGCGAGCTCTCCACTGGCCACCGAGACAGAGGTGCACCAAAGAAGAGGTACAAGGACTGCCTAAAGAAATCTCTTGGTGCGTGCCACATTGACCACCGCCAGTGGGCTGATCTCGCCTCCAACCGTGCATCTTGGCGCCTCACAGTTCGGCGGGCAACAACCTCCTTTGAAGAAGACCGCAGAGCCCACCTCACTGGCAAAAGACAAAGGAGGAAACACCCAACACCCAACCCCAACCAACCAATTTTCCCTTGCAACCACTGCAACCGTGTCTGCCTGTCCCGCATCAGACTTGTCAGCCACAAACGAGCCTGCAGCTGACATGGACATTACCCCTCCATAAATCTTCGTCCGCGAATCCAAGCCTCAGAAATTGAACATTTTTTTATTTAAAAAAGTATCTATTTGACTTCAGCAGTTAGGAATTTTTGGCATTTGTACATTGTATGACAATAAATTTATTATCATTATTGCTACCTCCACTGATTTCCTATTTCAGAACATGGCCTGCAGACGACGACAGGATGGCATTTTAAGAGCTTATTTCAGTACTTCTTAAATGCTGTGAGAGTATCTGTCACTGCTATCTTGTCCAGATTTACACTACTCTCAGGGTGCTAAAGATTTTTACAAATCCCTGTAAAATCTTTTACCCTTCACCTTACTCTCTGGTTAAGGGGAAACATTTTTTTTAACATCTATCATAATTTTGTGCATCTAACTTTAAGGAAAGCAATCCCATCCGATCTCCTCATGACTAAAACATTCCATCCCAGTCAACATCCCAGTGAATTTCTTCTACATCTTCTCCATTGCAGGTTATGCTCCAATCCAGTTCCAAATCAAGGGCCGCAACTCATTGCACTTAACAGGGGTAAGAAATAAGCATTAATAAAAATACAGGCTGAACTGTGCTGCCTATTATCCAATGGTTCCAAAGGGAATTGCTGATTATCAACTGTTCACTCTCAGCACCCTTTAGACTTTGCAAGGTAAAGGACAGAGATTTAAGATGAACTGGGAGTGCGATGGCAGTGGAAGGGCTCACCATTGAGACTAAAGGCAGAGCACCCAACTCGGGCTCTCAATCCTACATTATTGGGGCTGGTGTCGAAACAATGACCCCATAATTTGAATGTGGTGGCTGATATGGAGCGAAATGCCCAGGTAAATGTTCAACTTATTTTATCCTATTTAACCCTGGCATTAAATATTAAAATCACTTTGCTTCTTTCTGGACCAGAGACCCAACCAGTCATCCTCTTCCACCATCCTCCTCCACCTGGCAGAACTTGCCCTCATTCTCAACTCATCTCCGAATCAAAGGAGTAGTCATGGGTACCTGCATGGGTCCCAGCTATGCACGCCTGTTTTTGGGCTTTGTGGAGCAATCCATGCTGCAAGCCTACACAGTCAAGACCCTCAACTCTTCCTCCATTATATTGATGACTATATCAGGCTTGCCTCATTCACCTGCGATGAGCTGGGCAACTTCATTCACTTTGTGCCCAACTTCCATCCTGATCTTAAACTCACTTGGTCCATCTCTGACAACACTCTCGCCTTCCTCTCTATTCACCTAGCCATCCCTCCTCCCCCTTGCTTGCTGCTGTCCCCTTTCTCCCTTCTCCACCCATTACCTCCTGCATTTGTGACCAGGCCTCCCCACCCCATTGTTTTATTCGGATGCCTGCCGACACATCCATACCTTGATAAAGGGCTCAAGCCCAAAATGTCAGTTATGTATTTTTACCTTTGCTATAGAAAGGACACTGTTTAACCTGGTGAGTTTCTCCAGCATTATGATTTTACTTCAACCACAGTGTCTGCAGACTCTGTTTTACTTTTTATTAAATATTGTTCATTATTCTAATGATTTTAAGTATGCAAACACATTTGAATAGATTGTTAAATGTCTCAAACTTCAGAGATACTTTTTTAAAAGTTAAAAAGCCTTTCGAGCCATCCTCCTGAATCCTACTCTACTTTTGCAGTCCATTCCACCCAACTGGACCTATTGGGTGCAAAGGGTCACCTTATCCACCTCTTTCCATCTGAAGAAGTGGCACTGGGCTGAGTTGACTGTGGGGATGGAGTCCTCTCAGGATAATCCAGCTCACTAACAATAAAGCCGGCATATTCCCAGAACTTGATGGTTTCCACGAGCAAATAACAAGCTACAGCTAAGCTTTCTCTTTAATGATTTTATTTATAAATTTCGAGCCACATAAAAGAATACACATGATTAAAAGTAATACAAATTAATACAAATACATGTGACATAATAAAGAAAAAAAAGAAAACCCCCTATATACCACCCCCCCATCCCCCTACTAAAAAAAGAAAAAGATGGGATGAGATTCTCAACAGAAGTAGTTTCTAATAGTATGCTGAGACCTAAGGAGAAAGGGAATGTCAAAGCTTCATTTAAATACCAAGCTTTCTCAATGCAGAAATTTCCCCTTAGTTTGGAAGATTGGAAATCTAACTTTATTATTTAAGAAATACAAGAAGCAGGAAAAATAAGAAATAATAAATGTGTTAATCTAAGAGCGGTTGTTGAAAAGTTATTGGAATCTACAAGTAATGAACGATAATGGAATGCTGCAGGGAAATTCCAGCTAATTGCATTGAGCCAACTTATGTTTGTAAAGGGTAAGTTGTATAATAAATCTAATCCTTTTGAGGATGTACCTAAAGAAGGGGCCAGGGAAATATCTAGAAATCTAACTTTTATGGTCTTCCAGAAGGCATTCGGCATAATTTTATCAAGAGAGTGTTTACTAAAATTACTCATGGAATTAAAATTAATACCTTTTTAGGAAATTGATTAGGCAGTAGGCTTAACAATTCCTTGGCATCTGAAAAAAAGATAAGCTAACCGCATTGCCCAAGGGTTCTGTGACACCTTTGTGTGTGGCCCCAAGCACTAATGTTCTGTTAGGGATGTGGTCCAGTGGAAATTGTTTATAAGCAAAGACTTCTGTTAATTCTCCCAGTGAAATGCTGACAGAGGAAAACATGAGGAAGGAGGGAGTGGGAGGAAAGTACAGGAAGGGCAGGAAAAAGGAAAATGGGATGTGGGATCAGTGAAACAAATAAGCTGAGACCGAAGGTCTGGGGATGGGGTGTCAAAACAGCAGTCTGGGTGCCCAAATAAAATTGGCAGTCATGGGGAAGCATTGGAGCAAACACAATGAGAAATTGTCAATTTATCATTATTTTAATGATTTTGGCTTGGGAATTATTGATGGGTGCCCCTATATCCCAGTAAATTAAAACAAAAATGCAAGTTCTGCACCCAATCATGAAGACAAGTGATAGGGTGGCCTCCGTAGTAAAATGACTTGAATATAGGAGCAAGCATATCTTCCTATATTTATGCTGTATAGGACATTAGTGAGGCCATACTTGATGCACTCTATCAACTATGGTCTCCTGACTTTGGAAAGGGTATAGTTGCCAAAGTGGAAAGCAGTTAAGGTTCACCAGATTGATTCTTTGGCTGGAAAAATTGTCTTATGAGGAGGGTCTTAAATCTTATGGAGAGAGTATGCAAAAATGGATTCATATCAATATTGGACCAATTATCTTACAGAATGGTAGAGCAGGCTCAAAGAGCTAATTGGCCTACTTCTGCACCTTTTTATATTCTTATTGGTGTTTGAATGCTGTGCAAGAAGGAATGAATGAATGAACCTCAGAGTAAGAAAATAAGAATATAGAAAAAGAGATTGTATTTATCAGGAGTCTTGAGGTCTCACTTCCAACTTCTCTGCTTTCTATATTTTCCCAAAATCCAAAACCTTTGCAGCCCTCTTCTACAAATTATTAGGTCATCAGCTTACTCCCCTTATTGTCTATTCTGCTCTAATTTGCAGGCAGAAAAGAGAAAATATGCAACATGGTAACTTGAGTGATGTGTCATCCACAATGTCAATGGATTTCCGACAGTCTGCTTGGATTAACACTTCCTTAAGGAAGTCAAGATGACTAATAACGAAGAACTTTCTATATAATAATTCAGGTTCACTGCCTTCATACTGCTTCATGTGAAATATGCCTTACCTATAGACCAAAGCAGCAAGAAGAACCACTTACACCACATCCTGTACCAGACAGGCCATACTTCAAAGTTGGAGTAGATTTGTTTGACTGTAATGGGATGATTCATATAGTAGTAACAGACTATCTTTTCAATTACACAGAGGTAACAACACTACAGTCAACATCCAGCAAAGCAGTTATCACTTCCTTGAAAAATGTGTTCACGAGGCATAGAGTTCCTTATGAAGTACTATCAGACAATGGTCCACAATTTTCAAGCAGTGAATTTGAGTCCTTTGCAATACTTGGGGGTTTCAACATATAATTTCAAGACCACATCACCCAAAGTCTAATAGCCTAGCAGGGAGTTCTGTCAAGGTGGTGAAGAGCCTCATGAAGAAAGCACATGATGGACAAGAGGATTTCCACAGAAGTCTAACGATTCACAGAAGTGCACCACTACAGAATGGCCTTTCTCCTGCCCAAATGGTGATGGGTTGATGCATACGTACCAACCTTCCAATGCATGAAAATCTGTTGACACCTAAAGGAGCACACAAGGTCAAATGGCTAAAGTGTAAGAGTATGTGAAAAGCCGACCAGTCCTGAAGCCTTGAGTTCAAGTTGAAATCCGAGATCACAATTCTGGCGCATGGTCCATGAAAGGATATATGCAAGAGGAAAGAGATCCACAGATCTAGACAGAGGGAGGGACACCTCTGAGAAGGAACCACGTGGATCTATGACACAAAAGGGGGGCCAACACATTTAGAAAAGGAACATGTTCAGAGTTCACAGAATGACACAAATGCTAATGCAAGCAGTACAGTACAGTACCCTGGTGGAAACACATAGCAGACCAAAAAGGATTGTTAAACCACCTCAGAAACTGATTGAAAGCTGCTGAGTGGAAAGAGACTGGTCACAGAATGTAGATACCCTTGTTATGTAGACATAGTATTGTGTTTGTGTTTTTTTTAAAAGGGGAAGATGTGTTATGTGTATGTATAATAAAGAACTACATTTCGCAGTAGGCAATGCTTGCAGTTGGCGAGGGAACAAAATGTAGACCACGAAAGAAGTCAAGTGCATTGTTAGTTCAAGCAGCTCGAAAAATAAAGTTCTCAAGTGTTAAAACCATGCAAGGTTGTTCTTCTTCAAGGAACAAACATAACATCTTGTGAATCAGAAAAATAGAACCACACCAGACTATTGGTAAACAAACTTATCCATTGCTGTAAGTAGCCTAAATCAAAGATACTCATTTACTTAATTCTAATGGACTTCATACAGTGACATTTTCAATCAATCCTCATTATTATTTCTCCTTTAATAAATAGAAATATTTCCATTGCTTGCATTTCTATGAGGCCTTACAGAATATTCCAAAATGTTTTACAGCCAATTTTGCATACTTTGAAAGTGCAGTCCCTGTTAGAAAACACAAAAAAACAGCATCCATTGATCATGTTCTTGCTGTGGAATGCATTTGAGGACAAACTAGGTGCCATTTAATCTGCAATATAGCAGGTAAACTTTAAAAAATAGAACTGATCATGAAGTGCTTGGGAAAATCAGAACACTGATCTTACGGCTTAAGGTTGTTTTTGCTTGTTTCCTTTCAATGTACATTCATTTTAATTTGAATTCCATAAAAACTGACAATTATTTGCATTGCCATGTTCATTCTAATTCTTTTGTCACCAACTTGTCTATCATGACTTCCCTTTAACATGAAAGCTTGTTATCTAACATCTTTCCTTCTCCACCTGCTATACACTCACACCAAGTTTCAATGACCTTCCAAATGGATGTATTTATAGATAAGGAGGGGTTTTGAGGGATATGGACCAAATGGGATTAACTCGGAATGCTAATTTGGTCGTCATGGATTATTTAGGCCAAAGGGAACGTTCTATACTGATAGATTTTATGACTCCACAGAGAGTCATGATTTGAGGCATAGATAGGGTGGACATTCTAAGACACTTTAAATATACCATTTGGGATTCACAAAAGGTGCAGCTAACCATCAACCAATGACTTTGTGGCAATATTTTTACATATGATGGTACTTAGTTCAAATCTCACATTAAAGGCCTAATTTTGTATGACTAAGCAGTCCCATTGTTGTGATGAAATGTTAAACCAAGGCCCTGCTGCATAGAACATTACAGCACACTACAGGCCCTTCAGCCCTATATATTCCTTTTTTAAAAAGTACTAAACCCACTCTACCCTGTAACCCTTTATTTTTCTTCCATCTATGTGCCTGTCTAAGAGTCTCTTAAATGCCCTTTTCAGGCACCCACAACTCTCTGCGTAAACAAAAACTTACCCCTGATGTATCCCCTAAACTTCCCTCCCTTCACTCTGTCCACTGGTATTTGCTATTCCTGCCCTGGGAAACAGGTGCTGGCTGTCCACCCTATCTAAGCCTTTCATATTTTTTTTTGTTTCTAAAGAAGGCTTTTTATATGCTTTCAATGTCATTGCCAGTACAGGTGCTCCACAACTTACAACGGGGTTATGTTCCAGCAAACCCATCGTAAGTCATAAAAATCGTTAGTCGAGAAAGAATACCGCACCTACCATTTTTTATAATTAAATTTTGAATACCTTTTTTCCACATTGAAAAAAAATTAATGTACACAGCTGAAAGCACACTATGCATGAAGAATGTTTGAAGCATTGAACTAAAATTCATTGCTGGATGGTGGGTCATCACGCACGGGCATTAAACAGAAATGATGGGTTGCCTACATTAGCATGATTGCTATGGAGACTGTGAACATGGTTGAGTCAGCATCGCAAGAGAATATGATGTGCAATAATCTCGCGCAATACTGCCATGGCAAGCGCGGGATCGGATCGGATTTTCAAGTTGAAAGTATGGTTTCGAAACCATCATAACTTTGAAAAGTCATAAGACAAACCTCTTAGGTAGAGGAGCACCTGTATTCATTTATCAATCAACTGCCACTCAGAGAGGTTATTCAGTCAATAAATAATTGTAGGACCTTGCAGATTGCAAACTAATTCTCACTTTCATCAGTGTAACAACGAACTGGAATAACACTTAATTTGTTGACACAATGCTTTTAAATGGGAGAATGTTAAAATAGACAATAATCCAAATTCCATCTTTGGATAAAACATGTAATGGCAACTAGCGTGGATAGTACCGTACTTACCCAAAGTTTCCTTCTTTCCCAAATTAGTATTTTGATATGATTCCAATACCTGTGCATCAGCAACCAGCCTGAAGGATAACAGAGATAACAGAAGACCACTTAAACTTATTCTAGAATTTAGTGACATCGCCTGAAAGGACAAATTGAATGTACTGAAGGTGTGACAGTGTGGAGATCAGACACTATAAATTGCCATGTCTGCAGAATATGTTGGGAGGTGTTACCATGTGAAATGATTGCAAAAAAAAATTCCGAAATTACCATGGAGACTATGACACATCATAATAAAACCTGATGTCAAGGCATAGGTTACTATGGAGACCACATTCAAACGGTGAATGATCTCCCTTATCTAGACCAGAGGGGATAGAGAATAGCACAGCAAACAAAGGGATCAACATTTTTCAGTATCTTGAGGATCCCTTGTTTCATAACAAAACTTGTAGTTATAAATAAATGAATATGTCATATGGATTTTTAGTTTTGCTTCAGATAAGTAGTTTCTTAGATCGTAGTTTTTATCTTTCTGTATTTTTTCAGATTGCTAATTTTATACTGAAATAATTAAACAGGTACTGGAGCCTAATAATTATATGGTGGACTACTAACACAAAATGTTGTGAGTTCATAATCCTAGCACAAATAAATTATAAAGAGTAACTTTAATAAATCTTATATTTGCGGATTGCCATAGAGGAAACCTTAACTGGTCCTTACACAGTAATTCATGTAGATCTGACACACAGCATTTTGTGATCGACTCAGTATGCTTCAAAGGGGGAAATAAATATTGTATTTTCAATTTTTTTTCTAAAATGCTGCAAAATTTATTTCTGAATTACTGAACTTGGGCACAGGGCAGATCAATCATGATCATATTGAATAGCGGGCCAGGGCCTGAGGGCCCCTTCGGTCTATTCTTGCTTCTCGTTCATGTTATCATATACTGCAAGTATGTGATCAATTATTACACACAGAGCATTTGCACAATATAAACAAAAGTTGATTAATTTATATTTTCTGATTTAAACAAGAGCCCATAATGCTAAGAAAAGTAATTAACAATGTAATTTTGCTGAGTGCATTTTTTATTCCTGTTTTTATATCAGTTTTCTAGAATCCACAGTATTTTTGCTTTTTTTTTAAAAATGGTACCTGCTTTATTTTCATGGCATAAATTTACTTCCACTCAAGCAACATATCGGTACCACTTCCCTTGATGGGTCATGGACGAAGGAGTCCAAGCAGTATTGCAATAATCCTTTCATATCTCTCTACCTGTGTAAGGAGAAAATCTAAAATGCTCCTCTTCAGTCTTTGACTATCACCTGCGCAAGGCCATGCTGGGTCAGGCTTGTTGAGTGGTTGCAAGCTCAGCATTCTGTCCAACTTCCATCTATAGACCCACCATGAAATCAAGACTGCTTAATATTATCGACAGATTTGGCAATTATAATGGATTGACAAATTTGCTGTTCTTCAGGTTTTATTAGCACTAGTAAATCTTTAGATTTGCAGCGTTTTAGCAATTGACCATCACTCTGTCTTCATCAACTATAGTGTAAGAATCAGTTGTTGCTCGATTGGTATTATTATCACAGTGTAAGAAACTTCTAGATTGAAGTAAGGAGGTGGGGATCAAAAAATCTCAATTGATGCTTCAGTATACTGCTAAGTGGGTGTTGCCTTTCAGATATGAAGTTAAGACAAAGTCTTTTGGAAACAAAAGGTCCCATGCCACTAAGCTGAAGAACAGGGGAATTATCCCTACTGTCCAGGCCAACATCTATCCCTCAGTTAATACTCTGCACCAACCCCAATCTTATTCTAATCTACATCTCACCCATTCTGAATGCACAGCACTCAACTCACTTTCCATCACCCTGAGCCTCCTTATTTGCTGCAGTCTCTTGTGCATCTCCATTTTTGCAGCCTTTGTGAGAATTCACATATTGGACATTGCTGCATCATACTTGCTGGTATGCTTGCTTAGAAAGCACCTTGTAATAATCTGAAAGGACAAGCTTCCATTTCATTAGCATCCTGGTGCATCCATGTCCCAGATTTAGAATCTTCACACACACTTTTCTGTAAACAAGATTCCTGTTCCTAATCACCCCACCATTTTGACTCATGCATTTCCTTCTGCTGCCTCGACTGCAAGCTCTGGACACCCCTCACTGAAGATATCTTTGACCAAGTTCCTTATACTTGCAGTATATATTTGCCAAGGCAAATAGCGCCTTTGGAAGACTACACAAAAGAGTCTGGAAAAACAACCAACTGAAAAACCTAACAAAGATAAGCGTATACAGAGCCGTTGTCATACCCACACTCCTGTTCGGCTCCGAATCATGGGTCCTCTACCGGCATCACCTATGGCTCCTAGAACGCTTCCACCAGCGTTGTCTCCGCTCCATCCTCAACATCCATTGGAGCGCTTTCATCCCTAACATCGAAGTACTCGAGATGGCAGAGGTCGACAGCATCGAGTCCACGCTGCTGAAGATCCAGCTGCGCTGGGTGGGTCACGTCTCCAGAATGGAGGACCATCGCCTTCCCAAGATCGTGTTATATGGCGAGCTCTCCACTGGCCACCGTGACAGAGGTACACCAAAGAAAAGGTACAACGACTGCCTAAAGAAATCTCTTGGTGCCTGCCACATTGACCACTGCCAGTGGGCTGATATCGCCTCAAACCGTTACATCTTGGCGCCTCACAGTTCGGCGGGCAGCAACCTCCTTTGAAGAAGACCGCAGAGCCCACCTCACTGACAAAAGGCAAAGGAGGAAAAACCCAACACCCAACCCCAACCAACCAATTTTCCCCTGCAACCGCTGCAACCGTGTCTGCCTGTCCCGCATCGGACTTGTCAGCCACAAACGAGCCTGCAGCTGACGTGGACATTTACCCCCTCCATAAATCTTCATCCGCGAAGCCAAGCCAAAGAAAGAAGATATATGAAGTGCCTTAAGCTGTTGACTCTTGTGTTATTAACAGGCACCTCGGAAGGCCATTCAGCCGATTGGATCATGCAAGTTCCCTGGGGGAGAAATTTCATGTGAGATTCCATCTCTCCCCATTTCCTTTCATCCCTGCGGTTTATTCTCTCCATCAATTCCCATTTGAAAAGTGGATCTATTTGAAAATGGAGAGTTATGGGTTGTGAGGGAGGGAATGGTTGATTTTTTTTCTCTCAAAGCTTCTTAATTTGCTCATCAACAAGCCTAAGTGCTACCATGATAGCTGGCATTTCCTATGTAGTTATTTGTAGAAATAAATAGAATTCGACACAGGCAAATAAAGGATACAGATGCTAGAAATGCGAAATACGACGGGAAGCGCTGAAAACATACAGGCAATTTTAATGTACCTGTGTGATACATTTATTTTCCCCATCTGTAAGTACAGAAAAGCCCTCAAGTTGTGTACCAAGATGAAAAATCACTTTGAGATGTTAAGCAAACAACTAATCTGATAGAGTCATGTCTCTATCTTTGCTCTCTAAAATACCTGCTAAGTTTCTCCCACATTATATTTTTAATTTGCAGCTATCATTTAGTTTAGTGGAATTGAGGGGGGTAACGACAGATTATTTTCCTTTCTGATCACTTCCTTATTTGTCAGCCACTTGAAGGATTTCCTGGTGGGCTCCACCAATTCCTGCTGCACGGCTTCTTCTCTCTCATTGATTACTGTCCAGACCTTGTTACTGCTTGAATTTACCAATGAGGGATTTAAAAGCTCCAGCGACACGCTTGGGGGGGGGGTGGGGGGGCCGCGCGAGGTTTTGGGTTTTGTAGTTTCGTTCACACCGAACGGGACGATCAATGGCACGCGCTGAACGACAACTCCCAGGGGGCGGCGCGTCGGGCCTGCTTCAGGGGAGGCGGAGCCGCGCTTGCGCGTCGTCGCGGTCTCCGGGGCCAGAGCGAGGCGGGCGTTGTTTATTGTGCCCGGGGCCGCCATCGCGGGCTGAGAGCTGGGAGGCGAGCAATCCGGCGGCATCGGCTCCTGCTGCTGGGCGTGACGGCCTTGGCTCCTGCCGCACGGTGACTGCGGCGAACGGCGTGACCCTCCCAGGCAGACACCGGATAACGGCGGGCGCAGAGCCGGGTGAGATTGAAGGCAGAGCCCGGCCCTTCAGCGGTAACGGGGAGGGGGGGACCCAAGCGTCGCGGCCAGTCCACCAGGGCCCGCGTTGATTGAGCCAATTAGCCGACCTTGCCTGCCCCACCCCGCTAGACGACATGGCCTGCGGAGCCACCTTGAAAAGGACTATCGATTTCGACCCTCTGCTGAGTGCCCCGTCGCAGTCACCGAAGAGGAGGCGTTGCACCCCGCTCACCTCGGCCGCCTCCCCACAGAAGTACCTGAAAATGCAGCCGTCACCGTTCGGGGAGGTGACCCCTCGCCTCACCACAGGTCGGTATGGCCCGCCGTCCTCTCATGGCAAGAGGGCGATGCCCGCCCTTCTCTGCATCGCCAGGGGCGTGGGAGCCACGCGTCCTTTCTTTCACCTTTCTCGCTCTCCGAACGATCTGGGTCGCCGCTCGTTTCTTTGCCGCATCCATTCGTTCAGTGTCTCTACTCCACTCTGCTTGTTGGATGAGTAGCTCTTCCTCTTCCCCTGTCAAGCTTCACTCACCCTCTCCAGATGATGTTGCTGCTCAGCAACTTTCAATCCTGTATCTAAATCGAACATTCTTCTCTGCTATTATTCCCTTCCCTCCACCCTCTGGCTAACTTCCTCTCTGCATTACTGTCCTATCATTCGTGCTTTGGTTGCCCTCTGGATTGTTCTTCCTCGTCACTGCTTGGATTCTTGTTCTCCTGTACTTTCTTTTCCTTTTGAGATTCCCTCACAATCATTCTAGGTCCTGATTGTGTGCTCCTTCCTGTGTTCGTGCAGTAAGGTCAATGTCTCGAGGCCCCAGGGTGCTATTTATTGCTATTGAGTGATTTGTGGTGTGATTTTTAAATCTCTTTGGGAGACAAGTTGAGTAATTTGTATGTGAAGGACATTTAGTTGTCATGCACTTTCTGATTCGTTCTGCTTAAGTTTACTAACATTTTAGCTGTTTTAACTCACTGGGAATGTTTGCTTCATTCACCAAATTAGGTAATATGAAATAAACTATGCAAAAATGTGTTTAATATCAGAATATTTCAATAATGATGAAGTGAAATTGTTTTTGTATGTACTGATGAGACTATATATTTGTGTGTGTATGTGTGTAGAAAGGGTTATCTGAGTGGTAAAGTATTTGGAATACATTGTACCTAAATGAAAATAATATTGTTAACAACTAAAGCCATAATCTTGATTTGCTTAGGAATTTGATTTTTAAATCTTAAGTTTTCTTCACATTTATAGTTCAAACATTTTATGTATTTGGGTTTGTTTTGGGTATTATTCTTTGACTGCAGAGAGGGGAAAATTGAACATTCTGTAATATTGAAAGTTAAGAGTAGACTTGTTTGACCTTTTTCATTGTAGAGCTATTTTGAAAGTTTTTGGGACATATTAATTTAAAGTTTTTTTCAGTAATCTATTGACATCAGTCAGTTTACTGAAATTTTTTTTAAATTATTCAGTATCATGGTTTGATGTGCCTTGGCAGAGTGGTGGTCAGTTAAATTACTGGACTAGAAATCCTGGACTGGCAGTGTAGGAGATTCAAATTCCATCTGAAGGGTGTAGATGCTGGAATATGAGGGCAAACCCAATTTGATAGAGTAATGACCAACATCAACTGGAGAAAAATAATTAATTAGCATTTTGAGCCAGACTCTGAATTTCCTGGGATTTTTTTTCTCCCACTGATCCTGCTTAACCTGTTGATTCTCTTTAGCATTGGATCCCACTTGACAGCTGGAGGATGATTGTATTGAGTTTTAACTATCTCTGAGAGCAGATAATGGAAATTATAAAATTTTAATTGACTCTGGCCACTTTAAACTGATTATTTTGGTTCATTATTTGTTAATCTGCTTTGTAAAACCTTACAAGGTGATTAAAACAGTCCATACATTTTCAACTTAAAATGATATTTGACCATGTGCTCACTCTTTCTGGACAGTAATACAATTTTACAATTGGAGAGCTAATGACCTTGCAACTTCCTGCAATTGTATGGAGGTGAAATGCATCCTGAAAGCTGAGCAGATTTAAAACAATTCATTGTATAATTATAAGTACTCTGTTCCTGGGTAGGTTGAAGATGAGGTCATTCCACTTGCATTTTCATGCAATAATATCCTGCTTTTACTGAGAGAATATAGCGTTTCTGTTAAGTTCAGATTTTGTTCGGGTAGACACGTACATTAGTCTTGTTTACCCTAATATGGTTTCCATGAGCCCAGTTACCTGCATTCAGTTCATTTTTCTGATACATTATTATCAATGAGCACTATTTAGAGTACAAACTAGAGTATCTTGCATCCTTGTTCCAGTATAATGGAACATCCTCTCAGCACCTGTTAAAACTTGAAACATTTTAGTGGGAATACCTCTAATTGGACAAGGTGATTGTTTTGTGGAACACCTGAGCTCTGTCTGCAGTTGTTAGCCTGAGCACCTGCTTCCGTGCCATTTCAACTCCTTCCTGTTCCTGCATTGACCTTTACTGTACATCTTTGGGCTTCTCTGCCAGGATGACACCTCATTCAGATGGAGTAGTCAACAATTGGTATGAATATTTGAATTTTTCACTTTCAGGCAAATTTGTAATGGTACTTATTTACCATGGCTTACAAACAAATAAAGAATACTCTTTTAGCACGCCATGAAGTCGACTTTTTCTTATTATTCTTCAACTCCCCAAACACCACCCAACTAAATTCCTCTGACCTTCTCATTGGCTCACTGCCACAAAGGTGATTCTGACACTCCTCCTGCATCTGAGATCCACCGCCTGTACACTGACGCTTAACACGTGCGCGTTATTGCCCCTGCAAGTCGCATTACTTATGTCATCAGTGGCTGCCGGCACCGCTCCTGGCAAAGGGAAGCATGCGACCATGACAACTTGCGATCCTTGTGCCCGTTCCCTTCTAATTCACCCAGGTTCTCTTTTATCTGATACCATACACAATATCCATTGGGTGCCCTATCCTCTCTCTCCCAGCTGGATCCATCATCTATCTCATATCTGGTTCAAGTTGTTGCTTTTCCTATCAGATTCCAGCCTTTGTCTTGACCTCTACTCCCCACAGTCTGGTTCCACCTGATGTTAATTTCTCTCATTACTTGTCTATTGTACACACTCCCTCTCCTCAGCTGATTTTACCTATTGACTCGCTGCCTTGCTCCTGCTTGTCTCTCTCAACTAACTACACTCAGACCTGTTGCAGGATCTTGCCCTGAAATGTCTGCACAGATGCTGAGTGCTGACCTCCTTAGTAATTTTCTTTTCCTTCATATGACAGCATGGCAGTCTCTTTAGGTCTATTTTATAATTGGAAGCAATTTATTTGTTCAACAAATCTAACTGCACAATTTCAAAGGCAAATATATCCTGTTGATTCTGTTTAGCATTGGATCCCACTTGACAGCTGGAGGATGATTGTATTGAGTTTTAACTATCTCTTCCAGCACCTTTGCCCCAGTAATAGCACCTGGGCCCCAGGAGGGCTACCCAGGTGCTGCAATTTAAAAGGGGTTATTGTTCACTGCTCAGATTTCAACATCATACTGGCAAAACTCCTAAGAGATTTGGAACTCTGTGCATCCCTCTGCAACTGGATCCTCTATTTGTTAGTGTATCTTATTCAGTTCTGATCAGCACCATCACCACCTCCTTGTTATGCATTAATGTAGGAGCAATCCCAAGGCTGCAAGCTTAGTCTCCTGCTTTATTCCCTCCCTATGCACTTGTGACTGCATAGCCAAGTTCCACTCCAACATGATCTATAGATTTGCTGCCAATGCTACTGTTTGCCTAAAAAAATCTGCAAATGAGTACAGGATGGAGTTTGAGAACCACTAATAATTGCATTACCTTTGTTTTTTTTTAAATAAATTGTACATGTGCAGTGTACGTGCTACCCGAGCATGGAGAAGAACTATACGCACACCAAAGCCTTGGAAAATGAGACTGATTTATTGCACACTTACACGGGCCCTGGAGCTGACGTCAGAGACCTGCATCATCGAAGCGACAGTCTTGGATTGCCTGGGATTCTGCCAGAGTTCCACAGCTTCCTTCTGTGCGGAGGTCACCTGGGATGATGGCCATGTTGTCCCCAGGTCCATGTGATTGCTACATTCATTGGCCATTTTACAGGCTAGTCCGTGTTTCCGCACGTGGGCCACTACACAACACCCCACTCTTCCCCCCCCCCCCCCCAGAACTGGCGACAGGGCTGTTGTCCATAGTGTTGTGGGGGAAGGAGTGGAGACCAGCTGGTTACAGTCCTGCTATGCCAATTTTAGGTGGTTGACAGTAAAAGTCTTAACACTGATATAGAGGATGAAGGTGGAACCATTCTCTAACAACCTTGTAGGTCCCCCTTGTAGGGCTATTGTATGGGTGTTCTGTGTGCGCCCCTCCTCATGAACACGTACTGACTTTGGGATGCTTTGCTTTGCTGGCCGTGTAGTGAGGGTTGCCATGGAACTAAGGACCCCAATTTTCACTGCAGGTTCTTGAGGGTTGCCCCAGGGACTTCCGGGAATTTATCATGGGCCAGGAACTCCTGTAGACCATCTCCACTGTTGAGGCACAGTACAGATTCCCAATGTGGCCTAAGGCAGTTTGTCCTCCAGTTGGGACCCTTGATCCAGGCTATCAAGGTTGCCTTGAAGAGCCTGTGGAAACATTCCACCAACCCATTGACCTGTGGGTGATATGCCATGGTGTGATGTCACTGCATTCCCAGAAAGTTAGCTAGTGCAGCCAAGATCCAGGAGGTGAATTGTGCCCCCCCCCCCCATCTCTGGAGTGAGGTGCGCCGGGACATTCATGTTTCAATGAGTACCCTGGTGCGGGTTCCTGTGGTGGTATCAGTCAGCAGGACAGCCTCCAGCCATCTCATTGGAGCAGTCATCCATGGTCAAGAGGTATTTTGCCCCATGGGAAACCAGTATTGGCCCCACTACGTCAATGTGTCCATGGCTGAACCTGCGCCACATCAGCTCCAAAGGCTGTGTGGGCATTCTCTTGTGACTCTGCACTTTGGAGGACTGACAGTTCCTGCAGATTTTGGCCCACTGGCTGACTTGTTTACAGAGGCCGTGCCAGAAAAACCTACTGGCCACCATTTTGACCATGGTCACCGGGTTGTGGATGGCCTCAAACCTGGCACCACCACGCAGCTGGAACTATGAGGTGGTGCCAGATGGCGCACAGCAATGTCCTGGGATAATGGGAACATCCTCCACCCTGAGACTGGAGGTGGCTGTCCAAAAGCAGGGATCTCTGGGTCCTGCTGCTGTGCTTTGGTAAGCGCCGTGTAATTGACCCCTTGGGACAGGGCATGTAGCAATTTGATTGCAGGGCGTGACAGAGCGTTAGCTACCACGTTGTTTTTCCCCATCGATATGTTGAATGTCTGTGGTAAACTCAAGTGTCTCTGTTGTCGGGCCAACCATGCGTCCAATGCCTTATGGAAGGTGAAAGTCAGCAGCTTGTGATCAGTGAACCCCTGAATTGCCGGCCTTCCAAAAAGTAAAGGAAATAAATGTGTTACTGCCTTTCTTTTCTTTCTTCTTTGGCTTGGCTTCGCGGACGAAGTGCAGTGCTAACAGCTCTCGGTGGAAAGTGCTGTATTTGAGTTCTGGTGTTTTTTTTTTTGGTGGGGGGGGTGCTTGCTGAAAAAGGCCGGGCATTGCCACTGGCCCTTGATAAGTTGTTCTAGGACATCCCTTACCGGTGTGCTGGAGGCATTGACCATTAGGGCGGTAGGTGCCTTCAGTCTGGGGTGGACCATGAAGGTGGTGTTGACCAGTGCGTCTTTGGCATTCTGGGATGTCGTGGAGGACTTTTCATCCCAAGGGATGTCTTTTGCCTTGCCTGTCATCTGTGCGAAGAGGGGGTGGGGCACATGATGTGTGCTGCTGCCAGTATGAACTTGTAGAAGAAGTTTATCATACTGGCGAATTCCTGCAGCCCTTTTATCATGCGTGGTTTAGCGAAATGCCAGACTGCCTCTACCTTGCATCGTGTCTGTTAATCCTGTGCCCCAGACCAAACTGGCACTTAACAGGGTTGATAGTCAGTCTGAACTCACTCAAGTGAGTGCACAGTTGTCTCAGGTGGGCATCATGGTACTTGCTGCTGGCGATGAGGATATCTACCAAATAGATGAACACAAATGAGAGGTCCCGGCCCACTGCATCTATCAGCCGCTGAAAGGTTTGTGTTGCGTTCTTTAGATTGGGGACGTCCTGGGGGTGAACTGGGATATGGCAGTACCCCAGATGAGGTCCACCTTGGGGAACACCTGTACCTCGTGCAGGTTGACAGCAAAGTTTTGGATGTGGGGCACAGGATATCTGTCAGGTGTGATGGTCTTGTTGAGTTGGCCATAATCACTGCATGGTCTCCAACCCCCTTGCTGATTTGGGCCCCATGTGGAAGGGGGAGGCCCAGGGACTGTTGGAACACTGCACAATCTCTAGCTCCTCCACTTTCTTAAAACTCCTCCTTCGCCAGACTGAACTTTTTGGGAGGGAGTTGGCATGCTCTGGTGTGGAGTGGGGCCCTCTGTCTATATGTGGTGCCATACCCCAGGCTTTGGCTTGGCTGTGGAGCCACTATTGAGGGGAATTCCACCAGGATGCGAGCAAATTCATTGTCCAAGAGTGTTAGAGTCCAGATGGGGGTGGGTAGCTTGGCTTCCCCCAGAGGCAGTCTAAAAAGTTCCCTTGAGGTTGACAAGCAAGCAGTGGGCCTGAAGGAAGTTGGCGCCCAGGAGCGGTTGTGCCACTGCTGTGAGGGTAAAGGTCCATGGAAAATGATGTTGCTAAAACGAAGGTGGATGGTGTGGGTCCCAAAAGTTTGAATGGAAGAGCTGTTAGCTGCCCTCTGTACTGGGCCCTGCTTGCTGTTCCACTCCCTGATCTTCTCCCAGTATCCCTTGATGCCCTCTCAGTCAAGAACCTATTAATCTCTGCTTTAAATGTACCCAATCACTTGGCCTCCGCAGCAACCTGTAGCAAAAGTTCCACAGATTTAGTACCCAATGTGTGAAAGAAATTTCTCTGTGTCTCAGTTCTAAGTAGATGCCCTTCAATCCTGAAGTTGTGCCCTCTTGTCATTGACTCCCCTACTATGGGAAACAGGCTTTCTACTTCTATTTTGTTCATGCCTTTTGACATTTGAAATATTTCAATGAGATTTCCCCCTCATTTTCCTAAATTCCAATAAACACAGGCCAAGGGCTATCAAATTCTCCCTGTATAACAACCCTTTCATTCCCAGAATCATACTTGTGAAACCCCTCTGACATCAGCAAATTCTTTCTTCATTGAGGAGCCCAAAACTGCTCAGGGCGCACTAGTGCCTTATAAAGCCTCAACAAAACATCTCTGCTCTTATATTCTACTCCTCTTGAAATGAATACCAGCCTCCTTCACTGATTCAACCCAAAAATTCAGAGTATCCTGCATTAGGGCTCCCAAGTCCCTTTGCATCTGGGAATTTTCAATTTTTTCCCCATTTAGAAAATAGTCTGCTTGTTTATTCCTTCTCCCAAAGTGAATGTATATTTTCCAACATTATTTCATTTGCCAGTTCTCCTAATCTAGGTCCTTCTGCAGTCTCCCTGTTCCCTCAACACTACCTGCTCCTTCCTCCACTTCTCATCAGCAAACTTGGCTGCAAGCCATTCATTCCATAATCTGGATCAGTGATGCATTAAAGAAAGTGATCCTAACACTGACCTCTGTGGAATACCATTAGCAACAGGCAACCAACCAGTATAGGATCCCTATTTTCTGACTCTACTTCCTGCCAAGTAGCCAATGCTTTACACATGTTAGTATGTTTCTTGTTGTACCATAGATATGTTTCCTGTTGTACTACGGATTCTGAACAAGTAGCCTCATGTGCAGCAATTTGTCAAAGGCCTTCCAAATATCCAAATACATAACATCCACAAGCATCTCCTTGATCTAGCCTGCTTGATGCTACTT
Organism: Narcine bancroftii; assembly: GCF_036971445.1. Taxonomy (NCBI): domain Eukaryota; kingdom Metazoa; phylum Chordata; class Chondrichthyes; order Torpediniformes; family Narcinidae; genus Narcine; species Narcine bancroftii. The sequence goes on from NC_091474.1 coordinate 208,370,735, forward strand.
CAAAGAATTCCAGTAGGTTTGTAAAGCAAGATTTTCCCTTGAGGAAACCAATGCTGGCTTTAGCCTATCTGTTGTATGCCTCCAAGTACGTTGTATCCTCGTCCTTGACACTGCTCCAAAATCTTCCCACTGATGTGAGGCTAACCCACTGTTTTGATCATACCTAATTGACTCATTATGTGCACGGTTTCATAACTCCAAAGGAAATGAGCTAATGACAACTTTTCTCAAGCAAAATGTTTCAGTAACAATTGGGTCTAGAGCCTTGGCTCTCAACCTTTCCCCCCCACTCGCATACCACCTTAAGTAATCCCTTTCTAATTACAAAGCACCTATGGCATAGGGATTGCTTAAAGTGGTATGTGAGTGGAAAGACAAAGGTTGAGAGCCACTGCTGTAACTGGATCCTGGACTTCCTGACAGAAAGACCACAGTCTGTCTGGGTCAGTAGCAGAATATAGAACACCAATGACTATCTGTTTATGATGGCATGCCTAACTTTGGGGTTTAAAAAAAAAATCAGATGCTCTTCTACTGTAATGGATTTAAATTTTCTAAGTTTATGGGGTTCTTTTATCAATAATTTTTGCAATTTATAAGATCACTTGGATCTTGCTTTGAGTCTGTGGTTTCTTTTAATGGTATCAAAGGAGGAAAACCCCAACACCCAACCCCAACCAACCAATTTTCCCCTGCAACCGCTGCAACTGTGTCTGCCTGTCCCGCATCGGACTTGTCAGCCACAATCGAGCCTGCAGCTGACGTGGACATTTACCCCCTCCATAAATCTTCGTCCGCGAAGCCAAGCCAAAGAAAGATAGTGAAATTATATGTACTTACCAGATAACTTCCGAAGAGAAGGGGTTAGAATTTGTAGTATAGTATAAGGTTTTTTAATCCTTTTTCAATTCGTCATATGCTGTAATTGTTTAAGTGCAACTGAAACTACTGGGTGACTACACTGACCTATAGCTCCAGACAGCAGTGCTAGCACCTATGAACAAAACAACTCGGCATGTGTCTTGCTGAAGCTATCGGGTGAGCATGCATAGTCAGACCGACTGTCTGACTGCTTGCAGTCCAATCCACTGACTAACCTCTTCAAAACCAGTGTGCTGGGCTTTTTAAACTGCTCAGCGTGTTCCTCCAGCTCTCCCCATTGGAGAGAGGTTAACGGCCACAGGTTTGCTCTCTTGTGATTCCACGGGCTTTGTTTGTGGTTCCTGTGCTTTAAAATGGTTTTTCAGGTATTCATTAATGACTGGATAAATATTACATTAGTTTAAAAAAATGGCAGTTGACAGAACTGCTGGTGTAGTCCCAAGGAGAATGGGGAGTAGACACACAGCACTTCACAGGGTTCCACTTCCCACTACTACAGGTACACAATCCTTTATCCGGACACCTAAAATCTGGAAAGCTCCAAAATTCGGCAAGTGGGTGCAGGGTGGCCAGGGGACCGGGTCGGGGTGGATACTGCAGCACAATTCGGGTGGGCTTTCCGAAATTCGGAACACACTTTCCCCCAAGGATAAAGGATCGTGTACCTGTACTACCAACTGCTCAGTTCAGCTTTAAATGACCTGTAAAAGGATCAGATGGTGTTTTTAAAAACTCACGACGGTGGTGTCTGGGCCCAAGATGGTGGCACCTGTGGTAGCAGTGGTCTTGAGGGGTTGCAGACCCTGAGGGGAAGCAAAAGACTAGCGCAGGGCACCAGAAAACAAGCAGAGGAGATGGCACAATGGGGCGGTGACCACAGCGGCAGACCAGTGAGGGTCTCTGCACAAGAACTTGCAGGCAGTGGGCTCGAAATGAGGGACCCATGCAAGCTGCTGGCAACTTGCGATAAAAGGACTCCGCCAGGCTGTGGGCTGCTTGAGACTGGCTGAAGGGGTTCCAGATATTTGAACTGGGATGCAAGAGGGTGTCAAGGGCAGGAGAGGCTTCTGAGGTGCCTCAGGCACTTGAGGCTTCCAGATCGTGTTGGAGGTTTGGATCTGGAGCTCTGGTTGCTGATGGTTTGGACTGAAGTCTATAAACCGCTTTTTGGTGGAATAGCTGGATGTATGCAGCTCCAGAGCTGGCTGTGGGTGTGTGCGAAGTGACATTCAGGTGGCAGCACTGAAAGCGTTATTCAGGTACCTTGGGAGTGCTTGGAAGTGGAGAATCCACCTACCTGAGGAGTGTTGGGTAAGTACTCCTCGGGTCAGGGTTCTCTGCTTTCAGGTGGCCTCCCAACAGCCGCATTTGGGTAGTTTAGGCAGCTTTATGTTGGGGTATTCTGGCCACCTGAAAGCAGATTTTGCCTCTGACTAAGGGGCATCAGGAAATTTCTGCTGATGGCAAATCTTTGACTGCAATTTCGTGTAATAATATATCTGTTTTATTACATGACAATGAAAAGAATCATGAATTATTCAATGAAATGAAAGAACTATGGCAAGTGTGTGTGGAGTGATATGGTATGGATAGCCATAGAAAACATGTTTTTCTGTTTGTGAGTTGGGAACTGAACAGTTGTGTAACCAGGTGATTTGACTGTACCAGTCTAGGTTGTGTCCAGGCCCTCTGTCAAAGAAGTCGCATTAGGTCAAATAATTTCCTTAGTATAACTAATACAATGAGCTTTAAAGAGTCCCTTAAATTTTTTTGTCTTGCTTTATTTTCAATGAACTTAGATTATAATTAACCATTGCAATAAAATGTGAGTGATGGGGGGATTCTGTCGATTGTATAATATGCATAATTCAAATTATATAAAGTAGCAGTGTGCTTTGATCTGAAAAGTTGTTTAATTGCATTTCACTACAGTAAATGTCCAATCCAATAAAATGCATGTGATGCAGATTGGGTGGTTGCTATATTGAGTGAATTACTACCTCTCCAATTCCCTGCAATACCAAGGAATTGGTCACCTTCCTTCCTCCACCCTTCCCCACCTTCTTCCTATCAGAATGTGTCTTTCTCAGCCTTGTGTCCCTTCCCCATCACCTCTTAACTTCTTTCTTGTTTTCACCCATGACCTGCCAGCCAATCTTTTCTTCCTCTGCACCCCTGCCCCACCCTCTTATTCAGGCATCTTCCTGGTTCTTGGTGTTCCAGATGCTGCCTGATGTGTTGTCCCTCCAGTACTTTGTTGCTGCAGTTTGCTAGCTTCTGCAGTAAAACATGAAAGTCTGCAGATGCTGTGATTATAGTTTAAAAACATAGAAGGATGGTGCGACACCTCCTGAATTTCTCCATTTGTTTTTTTTACTTCCAGCATGTGTACTTTTCACTCGTGTAAATGCTTTTGGATGCTGTGTTTGAAATTAAATGATTTAAACTTTTTAGAATAAAAACCAAGCCATGTATAAGTACTGTAACACAACATGGTGTCTGCATTATTTTGGAATTACAGAATTTGTATTTTTTAAATGGCCCCATGTTAAAGAAAATATTATTCTACAGTCTTGTGTAGGTTCCCTCCAGCTGCTAAGTATCATCAGTAACTTTGAATAAGTCACACTTGATTTCTTTCAGAAATTTCATACTAATTCTGTTAAATTCCAATGATCTTGACTCTGGAGCCTTCGTTTGCATGATTTACATTGAAGTCATTTTTTAAACCGTATTTTAACAGTTTTTGATCATAATCTTGTAACTAGTTGAAATGACTTGTTTCTGCCATTCACTTTTTTTCTCCATAAAGCCTAGAGTTAACAATTTTGCTTTCCGGTTGCTTTCCTCTGGTAAGATTTGCTGTTAAATTAGTGACTTGTTCTATTTTCTCTCATTACATTAATTTGGAAATAATTTCAAGGGCTGTACAAAATTTGTTAGTGTTTTGAGTAATTTTTCTTGGCATGGCGTGGGGAGGTAGATACAATCAGTTTTCATGGCTTAATTTTGCTTTGATTCAAACCAATGCTTTTTAAGGAGCTTTCGAGTAAGACATGAAGAGAATTGATTGTGCAGTTTTAAAAACTGGTTCAAAATGCTCACAAATGTCTTGCTCTCACTCTCCATATAATTTACTTTAAAAATGTGCCAACTGTGCTGAAACAACCATTGATATTCCTTGTTTTTCTTAAATGACAGTTTGATTTCTTCCAGAATAAGATGGATCTATTGAATGTTTAATTTTTATTGATGTTTTTAACTTCAGTGAAATAAAACTTGATTTAATTTTTCTTCTAGTCTTTTTGCTGGTGAAACATATTAACTGCTTTTTAAATGTGGTTATTGTATGGTTCTTGTTGTTAAAAGGGTTTTTGTCTTTTTTTGTAGAACAAATTCTCCACAACATAAAACAAGAGTACAAACGCATTCAGAAAAGAAGACATTTAGAAAGCTTCCTGCATCAGTCAGAGGGCAATTGTTCAAGTGAGTCGCAGTCCCAAATTCCAGTTTTAAATGGACCAGCATTGCAAGGTGTGTGATCTTTAATGTGGCTATCAAATTTCTTGCAAAATGTGTTTGATTTTTTTTTAAATCCGCAACAAAAAAAGTAATGGACACATTGAGTGTAAATGTTGCTTCCTTAGTTCAGCCTGGATCCAGTTTTAGCCAAATGAAGCCATAACATGTATAGTCCCTTGGAATGTGTTCCATTTGTGTAATGCTGAGGTACAGATATCTATACAATTGTTCTTAATGTCTTGGTTCAGTTACTAGCAGATAGGGATAGTGGAAAGCTTTTGTAATTAAGTTATAGTGCAATGGCAGTTTAATCAAATGATTGTGATAGCAAGGTATTAAATGTCCATAAGGTTTGTATTACCATTCAGTTAGTTGAAACGTGCAGAATATCATCCTTGTTTGCAATGTTTTTCTTCTGTGAGAATGGATTTTAACACTAAACTTCTTTTATGTGAGGTTTTACTTCAAGTGTACTCTAGGGGAAAATAACAATCCTGGATATTATTTCAAGATGATCTAAAATTTTGTTGTTAATTTAGGGTTTTTCAAAGCTTAAATTAATAATTAATGTAGTTGTACTGAATAGTGTTGGAGATTGAACTTCCGTGGAGCTTTTTTTTAAAAAAAAACTTCTCTTAAAAGCAGCCTGCACTATCCTAGGGTTGCCAAAAGAGATTAGGAAAAATATTGTGGAATGAATGCTGGCTATACTGTATCTCCAAAATAATTTGGATTAAATTAATGTTTCAAACAATCAGGGCCTTTCTAAAATGTACAACTTTGTGCTCCCTTGATATCAGATTCTGTGCTCCATGTCTAATCTCACACACTGCTGTTGATAACACTGAATTGCAGATGTCCCCATGAAATGAACATATTTACAATCTTCAGAGTTGCACTAGAATGGGGATTGTCACACTTCACAATGCTATGTAGAAATACTTTGCATTAATTCATATTAATGCAAGACTTTTTAATCCCTATACACAGTCAAAAAAATTAGAAGGGCCAATTTGTATGATCTCTCTTGATTTCTATCTTCCTAGACTTTGTTTGCAAATGTGAAACTTGCAGAGATGGAATTCTTTTGATTTCTTTTTGGGCAAATTCTACATGGAACCTTTCAAATTATTTTAACCCAGGAAATGTTCATAACACAAGATCATTTTAGATGGTGAACCCTGGATGTTTGGACTTTTTTCCAGAATCGGGGGTAAAGAGATTGGGTAGAGAAAAATAATGGGACTATTGGTAAAAATGATCTAGGAACACAATGTATAAAACACTCTTCCTGTCATTGTTGCTATTAATGGCAAAATCCTTTTGGAATGGGGAGGGGTGAAATCCTTTTGTGAATTTGAAGTAGGGGGCAGTAGGAGGGGAGGAATTGGGTAGCAGTCCCTTGGAGAATCTAATTGATTTAATAATTCTCACCTTGTTGCTCTTTGAAGCATGGCGGGGTGGCACAATTGGTGCAATCCTATTACAGCAACCTGGGTTAAATCTGTAGTTTTGCATGGGCTTTCTCCAGTGTTCCAAAGACACCTGGAGTTGGTAGATTATTTAGATGGCATCATCTTGTGGACAGGAATGGCCTGTTACTGTGCAGTATTTCTAAATTCAGTAAGGCCTTTTCATAATAAAGTTCTGTAGCCCTGTGAGTCATGAACTGCTTGAGGCTGGTTTACTAATCTGCTTGGTTGAATTAAATTCTAAAGACTTAAGATTCTGTTACTAATTGTTGGTTTTACTTGATTACCAAGTAATCAAGTTGTAAAATGTTGCCATTCCGATTCAAAATTTGTACAATGTTTACTACAAAATAAAAATAAAAATCCATAAACACTATTACTTTGTCACATTTTCCACATGCCTGTTTGCACATTATTACTGTTTTAATGCTCCTTCAGTTTTTTATCAATCTTTAATACTTGTGTGAAAGGGTAAGTGGTTTGTTGGATATTATGGTTATTGTGCTTCTATGTCAAAAGAATTGGATTCTGTGAGAGTAAAACGGGCATGTAGAAAGGATGATGATTAGTTGTGAGAGATCAGACCGATTGATATTTCTGTGAATTTGTGTGTGGAAGTGGATGGAGTGAGATCAGTGGAGTTCTCAAATGTCAATTCCAGGACTTGAAATTTGACAAGATAGCTGGACTGGGGGGTGGGCAGGGGCGGGGAGGCGAAGCAAGGGGAGAGAGTCAAGGGCACGAGGATGTGGAGGACTGATTAGCCAGGAGGACAAGTTATTACAAGACTGGAAGTGGTTTTTGATTGATCTGGAAATTAAGGCTGTTCCAAGACCCAATGTAAATCATTGGGATAAGATGGTACAATGGCACTTCTGTTCTCGCATGATGTGCTGCCAGAGGAGCCGAGCCATATTATGTACTAATGCTTGAATAGCATCTCAGAATCTGTTTTCAATTGATTTGAATAATCAAGGCAAATAATGAAAAAGAACATTTTCTTAAGCCACATAGGATGTTTTGGTTATTACATATGGGTGTTCATAAAACCAACTCCTCATGCCCTTTAAAATGGGCATAAGCCACCTTGGACTGCTGAACCCCTCCTGATAAAGTTACTTCAGGGTCAACTCACAATTATTTATCATCATACTATGCTGGCAAGGTAAAGACAAGATGGTGTTTCTCCAGGTCCATAGAACGTGTATTCATAAATATAAGTTAGAATAGAAGTTAAACACATTAAAATATTAAGACATACAGTAACAGTCCATGGTACCCTATCCTCAAATGTTCTGGGATACAGGTTTGGGGAGGAGGGAAATAGCTGTTAGCCAATCTGGGTGCAAGGGCCTAAGCACTGCAGTACCTTTTACCAGATGGCAGAAGGGAGAACAGATTACATGAGTGTTTGGGAGTCCTTCAAGGATTTTTTTTATTTTGCCTGCATCAAGTGTTGTGTATGACCTTCATGGTAAGAAGTGTGTCCTTACTGATCTTTTCTGCTGATGTCATTATCCTCTGTAGGGTCGCAGTCCGAGGAGGTACAGCTTCCAAACCAGGTGGTGATGCAGTTGCACAGGATACTCTCAAGGCATCCTCTGTAGAATTTAGTGAGGATGGAGGGTGGGAGATAAACTTAGCTTCTGCAGGAAATAGAGGTGCTGCTTGGTTAACCAATCTCTGGTGATGCCACACCACTTGTATTCAGTTCTGGTCATCTCATTATTGGCAAGATTTGGAAGCTATGGAGAGGGTGCAGAGATTTACCAGGATGTTGCCTGGATTAGAAAATAAGTTGTATGAGACAGCAGTGATGACAGAATGGGAGTATATTTCAAAGATGAGCTTATGTGACTTCACAGGGAGTCTGCAGATAGTGGTGTTCCCAGGTGTCATCTGCCTTTAATGTTGGTGTTGTGTTTTGTCGGTTTGAAACCTGGTGTTGGAGTGGCTGAGGTGATGATTCTTGTACATCTCGACAACTATTGACTAAATGCATAACTTTTGCACTGCCCTTCAGCCATCAATTTCTACTAATCCTAATTCTATATTTTATTCTCCCAAGTTATCAATTTTTTTGTTCTATCGTCCTTGTGGGTCTGGGGCAATTAGCAATGCTGAACTGACCTACCAACTTGCATGTCTTTGGAACATAGGAGGAAACTAGAGCACCAAGGGTCTCTGAGGCAGCTCTATGCTATTGTTGCCAAAACTGAAAACCCTCCAGTGTCTTTGCACACTTAATGGAGAAAAAGTTTTGGAAGGTCATTGTTTTGCTGGGCTCATCTGGGTAAATGGTGACTATTCTATCACAGCCCTGACTTCTGCTTTTCATAGATAGCAGTCCATTTCCTGATAATCTTTCCACATGCCCATCCTTTGCTATCTTCTTGGCTTATCCAATTTAGTTTTCCAGGTGGTACCAGAACTAGAGAGGATGATATGTAGAGGTGTACAAAGTCATGAGAGCAACGAATAAGTTGCTGGTTGGGTGGATGGAGGGGGAAGGAAGTCTAAAGCTAGATTTAAAGTGAGGGTAGAAATATTTGAAAGGGATTTGAGGGGTACCTTCAGGGTGGTGTCTATATTGAACAAGCTAGTAGTAGGTGTAATTGTAATATTCAAAAGATGCATGGGCATATGGATAGTTTGGAGGGATATTAGTTGAATGCAGGCAAATGATATTAGCAGGTAGGCTGAGCAGTATGGACAAGTTGGGCTGAAGGGTTTGCTTTTATGCAACAAAACTAACTGTTGGTGTTAGTGTCATTAGATGTCAAAGGTAGGTTTTTGTTGGATGTTTAACATATTCTACTGCATTTGTTTTGGGAGGTTGTGATGTTTATTTCCTAAAGGTGACTTTAGCCCTATAGTCTATAGTCACTATAGACTGGAAGAGAAGATTCCTTTTGACAATTTCTATAAACTGCATGATTATAAAATTGTATTTTAGTTCTATTTGCAATCTTTTGACAAATAGTATAGAATCCTTGTGTACTTTGCATGTTCAGCCACTTGTATTGCATTTTCGTAACCCAATTTTCCTACATTTGACTAACTGCTTCAAAGTAATTTGCAGTAAAATTCTTTGATTCATTGAGACCTCATTAAACTTATGAACACAGGTCGGTTATCATAAGATAGTGGAGCAGAAGTTGGCCCATCGAACATGCACTGCCATTCTAATTATGAGTGGGTCCATCCTCTCACTCAGTCCCATTCTCTCCATAACCTTTGATGCTCCAACTAATCAAAAACCTGTCAATCTCTGCCTTAAATACATCCAACGACCTCTCTTTCATGGGCACCTGTGGCAATGAGTCCCACCGACTCGAGACCCTTTGACCAAAGAAATTTTCTGCTTCTGTTTTAAATTGACTCCTTTTCATCCTGAAGTTATTTATGGTCTCTTGTCCTAGAATCCCATACCATGGGAAACATCTTCTCCAGTCCAAGCCTTACAGCATTCAAAATGCTTCTGAGGTCGTCCCTCATCCTGCTGTATTCCAACGTGTACAGTCCTAGAGGTGATGATCAGTCCTCTTGTGCTAAGTCTTTCATTCCTGGTATCATTTTAGTAAATCTCCTCTGAACCCTCTCCAACACCAGGATGTCTTTTCTCAAATAAGGTTCCCAAAACTGTACACAATACTCTGAAAGGCCTCACCAGTGCTTTATAGCTTCAACATTACATACCTACTCTTCTACACTAATCCGCTAGAAATGAATGCCAGCATTGCATTCACCACCTTTGCCACCAACTCCTCCTGGAGGTTAACTGTTAGAGTATCCTGCAAAAGGACTTTTGCAAGTCCCTTTGCACCTTGGAATTTTGAATTTTCTCCCCATTTAAAAAAAAAAAACCTGCCTGTCCATTTCTTCTACCAAAGTGCATGACTGTGCACTTTCCAACTTTGTATTTCATCTGCCACCTCTCTGCCCATTCTCCGAATCTATCCAAGTCTCTGCAGCCTTATTTAGCCACCAAGTCCATAGTTCAAATCATTTATATACAACCTAAAAAGAAGCTGCCCCAACACTGACCCTGCATAATACTAGGTAAAAAGGTCCATTATTGCCACATAATGCTACATTTAGAATGTAACATGCCTGAAATTCTTTAACTTTTGTCCACTGTAAAGCAGACAGTCGCCACTTTGTCCAGCGCCCCTCACAGAAACCAACAACACCTGGTGTTCCTAGGCAATCTCCCCTCCAAGTACTGACCAGTGCTATGCCTGCTTAGCTTCCAAGATCAGACAATCCCAGACATATTCAGGCTATTAGAGTAGAGTAACTGGTAGCCAACCAGAGTAGGATTCCTTTATTCCTACTGTGTCCGGCCAATCGGCCATGCTGTATCCTTCCATGCAAGATGCAGTATATTAAAGTGCATAGGGAGCATTGGAGAATAATGGATTCTGAGAAGTGACCTATCTGGTTTGCTACCTCTTGTACATTTGTGTATTTTTAATAAACCACAGGCACTTCAACTGGATCATTGTCACCACAGTCCAAGAAAGACCAGCCGTTGTTCACATTGAGACAAGTTGGAATAATTTGTGAACGTCTGATTAAAGAGAGAGAGGAGAAAATCCGTGAAGAATATGAAGAAATACTGGATACAAAGCTGGCAGGTACATTCTGATGTGTGGATCTAAAAATTCTGTAGGATAGAATCTTAAAATTGACCTAAAGTTTTAGGTTGAAAGCAGAATTGAAGCCAGAGATGATTAAAGCTGTAGTTTTCATTGTCCTGAAGCAATGTTGACAATCCATTTCCCTCATGAATACAGCCTGACCCACTGAGTTCCACCAGCAGTTTGTTTTATTTCTTTGTGTCCTTTTGGCAGAGATGACATAATGGTTTACTGATTGAATACTACTCCGGGGTGGCCAACATTTTAATTTTTGGACAGACAGCATGGTAACAGGCTATTTCTGCCCAATTGACCTACACCCCTGGTACATACTCATGGGCTGAAATGGCCTGTTGCTGTCTGTCTAAATTAAAAGGTTGGCCACTCCTGACCTGCATTCATAGTGCTAAGGAATATCTAAATTTCTGAGAACAGCTTGGCCAGATGGAAATTTGAACGTTGGAGATTTTTTGGCGAAATTGAGCAACCGTTTTAAACCTTTTTTTGTGCAGAAACTGCTCACCCTCTTCCAATAGTAACACGGGGCCTGCTGCAAATAGCAGTGAAATGGCTTTTATTACGTTGGGTCCCATTTGGTGTGAAATATTGCAAAATACATTGCACTATCACCAATAGCAAGGAAAATACTAGCTGGTCTTGCACAAGTCAGATATTTAAAATGCATTGAGGTAAAGATTAAGGCAGTGGTCTGGAGTAATTATAGTTTTAATTTGCATTACTATAATTTGGAACTGTTTTAATAGTTTCTAAGTTTTAATAGTGGCATTTTGTTTCACTTTGAAGTTTAAATGTGATAATCTGATTCTGCTGTGGCTTTAAATTAATAGTTGTGATACTCTTAACCTGAGTTGAGTAGATGCTAAATGATTCTTTGCTGCATCAGATTTATTTGGTTCTAAACTTGTAACATTTTGTGTGTCTAATGAAGAACTAAATGAGCACTTACCTGTGTGAAATTTGATTATTATTCGAGCAATGGGAGTTGGTGAGTCAACGTGAGGTCCCATCTGCGCATGCGCAGCCATTCCTTTACAGTCCAAGCCACTGAACTTAAATGAGCTAAATTACACGAACCTGTGACTGAACATGTTTATTGCAACCGAAACATCTTTATCCATAAACAAGAAAAAGAGGGGAAGGGAGAGGTGGGCACCTTGACTCACCAACTCCCATTTATTGAATAATAATCAAACTTTGCACAGTTAAGTGCTCATTTAACTCTTAATTATTCTTCGCAATGTACGTGAGTTCACCAACGTGAGAGTTTGTAGCTCAGTGGCTTATCCCCTACAAGTTGTCCGACAGACCATAATCAGTTCAATGTGTCCCCTTCCCCCGGCCTTGTTCAATCTGCTGCTTGTAGAATGGAAGCAGTGAAACAGCCTCTTTGAGTTTAAAGGTTTATCATAGAACTTATTAAACGTTCTCTCATTGCTCCATCCTGCCTGGCAAAGGATATCCCATATAGGGACCTAGTCCCTATTGGCTACCGAGATCACTGAGAAATATCCACTCCAGCCACTCTCATGACCTCCCGCAGCCATCTGGCCAACTGATGCAGTTTTTTTAATAACATATAAACAGGTATTTCTCATTTAGTCTAATATGTTTTGCACATACAACATCTTTTTAAACAATCCAACATAATCTTTCATCTTTCCCATATGCATACAATGAAAATTCTGCCCAATTCTCCCTTGCCTGTTATGTTTCAAAATGTCTAACTTGAATGCTTACACTGTCCTCCTTCCAACAGATATGGTCCATATGACTGTGAGACAAAGTTTGTACCCTCTGGGCTGATGTCAAGGCCACCAGCATTATCAGCTTATGGGACAAGCTACGTAAAGCCAAAATGGAAGTTGGTGACAGTTGCCTTAGATAGTCCAAAACAATCTTTACATCCAAAACTGGTGTACCGGAGGACGCAAGTGGAACACTCCTTTTATAAATCTTTTGATCAGGGGTTGGTTCATCATCTCATGCTCAGAGTCCTGGAGTGTCAAGAAAGCAGCCAACACACTCTTTGCTGTATTCACCGCTCTGTAGCTGGCTCCCTGCAAATGAAATATATCCGTTAGAAAACTCAGTGTGCCTCCGATAGAGGCTGACTGTTCATTCAGCCCGACTTGGGCACAGTGCTTTTCCATTTCCTCACATGGGAGGCATACTGTTTCTGAGTAGACTTTCTCCAAGACGTCCGCAGGATGTCCAGAGTTCAAGGCTGTAGAGCTTTTATGTTAATCCTTGCTCTCCGATCCTGCAACCTAACAGATTTAAGTGAGACAATGGCCGAGACCCCTGCTTTTTGTGAATATCAATAGAGTCCCCACCATAAGCCTAAGGAATACGTGGAGCTATCATTGGGAAGGCCAATTAGACACAACCAGCAATCCCGAGGCAGTCTTCCTGTGTCTTATTCAGGCACGTTGCCACGAAGGCGAACGGGGGAAATACATAAAAGTTAAACTTTGACCAGTCTTGGGTAAAGGCGTCAATGAACTCTGCTTGGGGATCCGGCAGCCAGGACACGAACCTTGGAACATGGGCATTAAGCCTGGATGTGAACAAATCTATCTTCAAAATGCCAAAGGTGTCCGATAGCCGTTTAAAAAATATTTCTTACCCAGAGTCCACTCAGTGCTATCATTGGATTTCCTGGACATCAGGTCTGCCTGTAGATCTGACCTGCCAGGTTGGTGGCAGTAACCCAAATGCTCCTCTGAATGCACCAGTGACAAGTCTCAATGGTTAACTTGCTACAGGAAAGAGATTTAAGACCTCCCATATTATTGAAGTAGGCCACAGCTGAAGTGTTATCCAACCTTAGCAGTACATGAATATCAGCTTCCCTTGCACAGAAAGACTTGAGTGCTAGAAACCCTGCTAGCATTTCCAAATAATTGATGACTGATTTAGAGGCCTCCCTGAGCTCTATGTCGATCCATCTGCCCCCAGTAGAGACCTTTAGATTCATGGCTTCCCAACTGTCGCCACTGGCATCTGACCTGATCTCCAGGTCCACCTTTCTGAGTTTGATTCTTTCATAAGCCCGTGAGATGTGGTCGATGCACCATACCAGGTTGGATCTGGCCTCACTAGTTAGCCTCATGGGCCTGTCAAAATGCCCCCTAGCTGCCTTAAGAGCAGATATTTTGTCCCTTTCCAGGAACCTATAATTTAGTGGGTCATGTACCACTGGGAAAGCTGCCACCAGTTTCCCAATCAACTTGGCCACTTATGGCAGGATGACACTCTGTCATGAGCCCTCTGCAGGCTGTCCTGATTTTTGTCGCTTTATCCTCTAGCAGGGTAAGTCTCATCATGTCTTCTGTATTAATAATGAAGCCGAGGAATTTTAACCTCTTGGAAAGCACCAACACTGATTTCTCAGGATGTATAAGAAACCCCACATGGTTTAATAATCTTGGTGGCTGCTTCTGCCCTTTCTGTCTCCTCGAACGATCTACCCACGATAAGAGTATCATCTAGGTAACCCGTTACCATGTGTCCCTCTTTCCTGAGGTTGGCAAACACAGGCTTCAATAACTTGTTAAATGTTCTGGGTCCTGAGCTCTGCCCATTCGGCAAAGCTTTGTACTGCCATAGCTCTCCCTTCCAGGAAAATTTCAAGAACTTCCTGAGCTGTGGGCAGATTGCAACCGAATAATATGCATCTTGCAAATCTTTTGAGCCATGTAATAGCCCTTGTCTAACATCGGCATCACAGAATATGTTATCCATTTTAAAATGCCTGTACAAGATGCATTCGTTAAGATCCGATAGATCCAGTATCACTCTAGTGCTTTCACTTCTTTTGGGTTGCGTGCGGATGTTTTCATGGCTACAACGTTCAATAACGTTTTTCCTTTTAATGCCATGATGTCAGCATGCACAGCCTCTGTCGGTTGTGGTCTGTGCATATATGTATATAGACCCTTCCTCTTTACCGGAGGGGATTTCTGTGGATCAAATTCTATCTTCTACCCCTTCACTGCCAAATAGAGACATCAGTGGTAATATTACACCATCTATCATAGAATAGCGTTAATTGACCGCAAACCTTTAAAGCCATGTAATTATCAAGAGTACTCAACTGTAAATGTGTAGTGTTCACTTCCTTGACCCACCTAGTCTGCGGGCTGCTGCATTCTGGGCCCACTTCCGCGAAACACTTTGAGCGGCAAAATTCTGCTGCCGCTGTAGCCACAGAGGGTGTTGCCCTAAAAGAGGCCAGTTGGCTGTAGCCGCTTGGAGTGGGGAAACCACCTCGGATAACCCGCTTAAATTCCCCCACGTACCTGCAATAGGGGTGAAACTTAACAGGTTCTCTTGCCTGTGCTCTCAGACCCCTGACCATGCCAGCCGCTGCCCTCTGCTGCTTATTCAAATCTTTCACCTGTTTGTTGAGATCGTCACCAAATAGAAATTTTGTTATAGGATGGATGGTCTGCACAAATGAGCATATCTTGCATTTTAGGTTGGGCCTCATCAGCTCCTTCTTGAAGGCATTCAGTTGATGGTTTGCATGGGATAACAGCCCCAAAGCATCTTGTTGAGTGTCCGATAAATTGTGTGTGTTTGTGCAAATGGAGTGATACCTTTAACCAGTGACCCCCGTAGCCTTTGCAGTTTCATGTCTTTTGCCTTTGTGGGGACCTTCAAATTGTCCCATGTTGCAGGGTTTACTTTGGGCACCTCCAACAGAGGGCAGTTAACGGGGCAGGGGTACTTGATGGATTCTTCTAGTACCGTCTCCTGAAAAGCATTTGACACCATATTATAGACCCTGCAATATCTTCCTCTAGTGGCTGGCCGATACCCTCCGGTACAGCAAACTTCGCAGCAATAGTTGGTATATGGCTCTCATCCTGACTGGCCTGAGCAATGTATGGGGATTTGGGTGACTTGGCCTCCATTACCGGCCCTTCATCTTCCCATGTATAATCATAAATCTCCTCCCCCTGCTCTGATGGCATAGAAAACCTGCTCACCATGGCCATCACCAGTTCCTCTAATTTGTCCAGACAACTTACAATTTCATTGCTGGTTGAGGCCTCTGATCTCTGGCAGGCCTTGCTCTTTAGCCCCGATTTGAGTGGGCAGAGACCTCTTCCTTTGGGCTTTTTCTGGTTGTTCTTGCCTGTTGAGTGAGCAGCTTCACTACACGACGTGTTAAGTTTGACACAGATCCTACCTGCTCTTGTGCGGGGTACTCTCCCTCGCTGCCACTCGATAGACTGAGGTCCAATTGTCTTGTGCTGCAGCACTGCTTGCTTTTTGAGACCCCCGACTTCCACGAAGCCAGATTGGTGCAGCCAGACTTGGACCCCACCTTCAGCAAAGGTAGGCCACTGCTGCCTGATCCCACCCCCAATGGAGGTAGATTGGCCTTGCTGCTCCTCAGCTGGGACACTGTACCCCAGCAGGCCCGCTGGATTTTTGGTGCTAACGAAGTGCCATGGTGCCTCTTGGAGGCCTTCCTCCTCGGGTTCTTGCTGCCCTGCCTTTGCCCCAGCCCCTCATCAGGACCCAGGAGCCTCCTGCTGGTTGTCCCGGATTTTTTACTGCTACCCTCCTCCGGTGAGCTCATTCGGGGGTTTGATTCCATTTTGTGGATTGCACTCTTGTGATCTCCCTCAGGGCTCTGCTCCTGCAGGCCCACTAAGTTGGGGCTTTTTTTGTGATCGCTCTACTGTGATTTTTCCCCCCCCCCCCCACACCCCACTGATTCAGCACTTTTGCTCCCACGCTAAAAACACGTGCTGCTCCTTGCAAGTCAACGGATGTATTGGCTGTGCATGCACGGTTGGGATCTCACGTTGGCGATTCTACGTACATTGCGAAGAATAATAATAAACTGTACAAATGCACCAAATTCTGTCTTGCTGCAGCCACACAGGAATGTAAATGCACCAATAGTGTCAATTAAGTTCCATAATGAGCCATGTGATTAATATAAATGTTCAGCGCAGTTAGTGCAAAAACAAAAGCTTCAGTCAGGCACACATCTTTTGGTGGTACTGGAGTATTTTATGGCGAGATTGAAGAGCGAGGGAGGGGTTAAAAACCTGCACAAGAGGGGTAAAAACTCCTTCAATCTGGAGGTGCTAAATTGAAGCTTTTGTACCTTTTTGCCTAAAGGCAACAGTAAGACAGTAATCATGAGTGGATGATGGGGATTCTTTGCTGCCTTCTTTTACTTTCACTGTTGACTTAACTGGCTCTAGGAGAACATACCTATGCGGATTCCCCAGAAACTGGAGCTCTTGGCCCTCTCCACTGCTGTTGTGCCAATGAAGATCTTGACACTCAAGCACCCTTCTTAATCAGGACTTTGCTAAGGCCAGGAATGCATTTTGTCTGTCATTGCTGGCACCGCCCTAGCGGTCAGTGGCACCGCCCTAGCGGTCAGTGGCACCGCCCTAGCGGTCAGTGGCACCGCCCTAGCGGTCAGTGGCACCGCCCTAGCGGTCAGTGGCACCGCCCTAGCGGTCAGTGGCACCGCCCTAGCGGTCAGTGGCACCGCCCTAGCGGTCAGTGGCACCGCCCTAGCGGTCAGTGGCACCGCCCTAGCGGTCAGTGGCACCGCCCTAGCGGTCAGTGGCACCGCCCTAGCGGTCAGTGGCACCGCCCTAGCGGTCAGTGGCACCGCCCTAGCGGTCAGTGGCACCGCCCTAGCGGTCAGTGGCACCGCCCTAGCGGTCAGTGGCACCGCCCTAGCGGTCAGTGGCACCGCCCTAGCGGTCAGTGGCACCGCCCTAGCGGTCAGTGGCACCGCCCTAGCGGTCAGTGGCACCGCCCTAGCGGTCAGTGGCACCGCCCTAGCGGTCAGTGGCACCGCCCTAGCGGTCAGTGGCACCGCCCTAGCGGTCAGTGGCACCGCCCTAGCGGTCAGTGGCACCGCCCTAGCGGTCAGTGGCACCGCCCTAGCGGTCAGTGGCACCGCCCTAGCGGTCAGTGGCACCGCCCTAGCGGTCAGTGGCACCGCCCTAGCGGTCAGTGGCACCGCCCTAGCGGTCAGTGGCACCGCCCTAGCGGTCAGTGGCACCGCCCTAGCGGTCAGTGGCACCGCCCTAGCGGTCAGTGGCACCGCCCTAGCGGTCAGTGGCACCGCCCTAGCGGTCAGTGGCACCGCCCTAGCGGTCAGTGGCACCGCCCTAGCGGTCAGTGGCACCGCCCTAGCGGTCAGTGGCACCGCCCTAGCGGTCAGTGGCACCGCCCTAGCGGTCAGTGGCACCGCCCTAGCGGTCAGTGGCACCGCCCTAGCGGTCAGTGGCACCGCCCTAGCGGTCAGTGGCACCGCCCTAGCGGTCAGTGGCACCGCCCTAGCGGTCAGTGGCACCGCCCTAGCGGTCAGTGGCACCGCCCTAGCGGTCAGTGGCACCGCCCTAGCGGTCAGTGGCACCGCCCTAGCGGTCAGTGGCACCGCCCTAGCGGTCAGTGGCACCGCCCTAGCGGTCAGTGGCACCGCCCTAGCGGTCAGTGGCACCGCCCTAGCGGTCAGTGGCACCGCCCTAGCGGTCAGTGGCACCGCCCTAGCGGTCAGTGGCACCGCCCTAGCGGTCAGTGGCACCGCCCTAGCGGTCAGTGGCACCGCCCTAGCGGTCAGTGGCACCGCCCTAGCGGTCAGTGGCACCGCCCTAGCGGTCAGTGGCACCGCCCTAGCGGTCAGTGGCACCGCCCTAGCGGTCAGTGGCACCGCCCTAGCGGTCAGTGGCACCGCCCTAGCGGTCAGTGGCACCGCCCTAGCGGTCAGTGGCACCGCCCTAGCGGTCAGTGGCACCGCCCTAGCGGTCAGTGGCACCGCCCTAGCGGTCAGTGGCACCGCCCTAGCGGTCAGTGGCACCGCCCTAGCGGTCAGTGGCACCGCCCTAGCGGTCAGTGGCACCGCCCTAGCGGTCAGTGGCACCGCCCTAGCGGTCAGTGGCACCGCCCTAGCGGTCAGTGGCACCGCCCTAGCGGTCAGTGGCACCGCCCTAGCGGTCAGTGGCACCGCCCTAGCGGTCAGTGGCACCGCCCTAGCGGTCAGTGGCACCGCCCTAGCGGTCAGTGGCACCGCCCTAGCGGTCAGTGGCACCGCCCTAGCGGTCAGTGGCACCGCCCTAGCGGTCAGTGGCACCGCCCTAGCGGTCAGTGGCACCGCCCTAGCGGTCAGTGGCACCGCCCTAGCGGTCAGTGGCACCGCCCTAGCGGTCAGTGGCACCGCCCTAGCGGTCAGTGGCACCGCCCTAGCGGTCAGTGGCACCGCCCTAGCGGTCAGTGGCACCGCCCTAGCGGTCAGTGGCACCGCCCTAGCGGTCAGTGGCACCGCCCTAGCGGTCAGTGGCACCGCCCTAGCGGTCAGTGGCACCGCCCTAGCGGTCAGTGGCACCGCCCTAGCGGTCAGTGGCACCGCCCTAGCGGTCAGTGGCACCGCCCTAGCGGTCAGTGGCACCGCCCTAGCGGTCAGTGGCACCGCCCTAGCGGTCAGTGGCACCGCCCTAGCGGTCAGTGGCACCGCCCTAGCGGTCAGTGGCACCGCCCTAGCGGTCAGTGGCACCGCCCTAGCGGTCAGTGGCACCGCCCTAGCGGTCAGTGGCACCGCCCTAGCGGTCAGTGGCACCGCCCTAGCGGTCAGTGGCACCGCCCTAGCGGTCAGTGGCACCGCCCTAGCGGTCAGTGGCACCGCCCTAGCGGTCAGTGGCACCGCCCTAGCGGTCAGTGGCACCGCCCTAGCGGTCAGTGGCACCGCCCTAGCGGTCAGTGGCACCGCCCTAGCGGTCAGTGGCACCGCCCTAGCGGTCAGTGGCACCGCCCTAGCGGTCAGTGGCACCGCCCTAGCGGTCAGTGGCACCGCCCTAGCGGTCAGTGGCACCGCCCTAGCGGTCAGTGGCACCGCCCTAGCGGTCAGTGGCACCGCCCTAGCGGTCAGTGGCACCGCCCTAGCGGTCAGTGGCACCGCCCTAGCGGTCAGTGGCACCGCCCTAGCGGTCAGTGGCACCGCCCTAGCGGTCAGTGGCACCGCCCTAGCGGTCAGTGGCACCGCCCTAGCGGTCAGTGGCACCGCCCTAGCGGTCAGTGGCACCGCCCTAGCGGTCAGTGGCACCGCCCTAGCGGTCAGTGGCACCGCCCTAGCGGTCAGTGGCACCGCCCTAGCGGTCAGTGGCACCGCCCTAGCGGTCAGTGGCACCGCCCTAGCGGTCAGTGGCACCGCCCTAGCGGTCAGTGGCACCGCCCTAGCGGTCAGTGGCACCGAGGCATACATCTGATCGATGAGAATACATAACCTGAGGCAGTATAATGCATCTATTCCCTGTGCTCACCGAAGATTTGTGGGAATTAAGCAAACATTCAAAGTACTAGTTAAATGCAGAATGCAGTATTCTTGGCATGTAACTATTTTGTTTCCTCTGGTTGGGTTGTCATTTTGGGGATATGAGTGATCGAAGATGCTGGAGTATATGGAAGGGTGGGTTGGGGGAGGGGGCAGCTGGTAGGTTTTTTTTGTGTGAGACTGGTGAAGGGGATAGTGTTGAGAAATGTATTTGCTAGCTTTTTTTTAAACAGTCCTGAGGACCACGAAAAGGATTTTTGGAAATTGCCGGGCATGATTTTGTGGTCTCCTTTTCCGAGCCTAAGGAGAAACCAAAAACTATCGTGCTTGCCTTCACTTCCAATCAGTCACACTTGCTATTTGCTAGTTATGGAGGCAAAACAAACCTTTATATATTGGACTTAATTTCTATGACTGCATAGATGGCAAGGTGCTGTTTGAACGTGGGATGGAATGGAAGAAGTTCCATCACACTATATTGACAATAATGATGACTTGATGTGAATGTTTCTCTTTCAGAACAATATGATACTTTCGTGAAGTTCACGCACGATCAGATTATGCGACGATATGGCGAACAACCTGCGAGCTGTAAGTATATACTATGCTTTTTAAAAATAATTCTCCATTTTAATCCTTGGATTCACATTTTAGCTGATGGTGGCATACCCATGGCTGAGAGGACAAGATCCTCCAATTCAATACCCAGTTGCCTTGTGTGATTTAAGGAGCTGACTTTCCTTGAGAAAACTTCTGAAACGCAGGGCTTTTAAACTCGATCACCATTCCACCACCTGATACACTATCGTGGGCATGCCATGGTTTGTTTTGCCATCGGGAACTGTCTTCACAGAAAATTTCCTTTTGTCAGTAAAGGGGGTGCGGAGGGGACACTAACTTGATTTGTTTCAGCATATTGTAAACATTTCACTAGAAATGCAAAAAACTATGATTTCTAATCTTAACTGTGGCTACATTAGCTTTGTATCGTGGACCAACAAATGAGCCTCCAGTTATTATCAGTTGCGCAATTCAAGATTGCAAGATGAGTAGAGGCTAAATAAAACCAAACCTGCTGGAGAAATTCAGCAGATAACCAAGGGGGTGATTGGTGGGAGGGGATGAGTGGACAAAGGAGATTATGGAAAGCGGGAATGGGAAGATTTGCCTGGTGGGATCCCATTGTAGGTGACGGAAATTGTGAAGAGTAGTATTTTGACTGTGAAGGCTGTTGCGGAGCAAACTGAGGACAAGGGGAACCCTGTCCTTATTGCAGTGTGGGTGTGGCGTGGGCAGAGCAGGTGTAAGGGCAATGTAGATGAGGGATTAGTTAATGGCAGTAGAGGGGAGGCCATATATTTTTGAAGGGTAGGATGTCTCCGATGTCTTGGACGGGTAGGTACCAATTGCCCTCATGGTGCCTAACCCTGTGACTGCAAGAAGTGTTACACTTGCACCTTTTCCCTTATTCAGGGTACTTGAAAGGACTGTGAATCTGTAGGGATCATTTTCCTCATCTGGTGCTCCTGATGTGGCATCATTAGGAGGCTGGGCACAAACCTGAGATTGATTTGTTGAGCACATTCGCTCTATGCCAGTGGCCAGCCACTTTATTTCACACCCCATTGCCACACTGACATGTCTGTCAATGTCCACAAGCATTGCTAAATTGCGGTCATCTTGAAATTGGAGAACACCTTATTATGTCTTTGCACTCTTCAACCAGACAACATCAGTAGGCCTTTTCATAGACTGCCTCAGCATGGAGGCCAGCTTAAAAGCCGAATGAAAAGGTGTTTCTTGCCTTTACACGCAGTTCCACAAAAGCCTGCTCCAATGTCCCCTTTCAGCCTGTAGGCAGCTGGGGTGTTGATACAGGTTTCAGGAGGCATGGCTACTGGTTCCATGACACCATACATGCTGAGCAATGGCTGACTTTGTTACCCATAATTCCCCCAAGCAGCTGGAACTGCTGTGTTTCCCAGAACAGTTCCAGCTGCTTGGGGGATCATGAGTAGGGTAGACAGTCATTACTTTGACACTGGTGTTGACAAGCAGCCTGGTGAGGTGCTGGGGCAGCTGGCCTCCGCCGGCAGTGCCCCTGCTCTTAGGGGATCGTGGAGGGAGAGGGATGAGTGAGATGGGCTGTGGGCAGATAATATCACTGCGATGTCATCAGCCCATCCCCAGACAGCCACTTACAGCGGCATTACATTCATGCCAGGCAGCAGAGCACAGTGCTCTATCGCTGACCCTCCCACACCTCCCCACCCCTGAGAGGGATTGCAGTCGGTGCCTTGGAGTCGGCAGGGTGCATTCATGAAGGTAAGTCTCCTGGCATAAAGGCAGAGAATCTCTGCCTTTACAGTCGGTCTTTTTGACTGCATGAAAGGGCCTAATATCAACTGGTCCAATTTTCATTCACCCCCTTCCTGGTTTCTTTCTTTTGCCTTTATCTCCTCCAGCTTCCCTTCTATCAGAACGCTAACCTACTTGGCCCTCTGCCCTCTCTCCCTTGACACCTCATCTTTTTACCCACTGAATCTAGCTGTTGCCTCTTGCATGATAAAATGTCCTCCTCTGCTTTCGCGCCCCCCCCCCCCCACCTTTTTGTTTTTGGGAGATTTTCAGCATTGCTGATGAGGGGCTTAGGCCTGAAACGTTGACTGCCTTTTGTTTCCTATGAATGCTTCATGACCAGTCTAGTATTCTTCATCTGCAGATTTTTTGTTCACCTCAAGCTCAACGTGAGCTTTTTTTTGACCCTTTCCCCATTATTTTTAATGTTTGTTTGCCAATAAAACCATTTCATTTGTCAAATCAATATTATGTGACCACATGCTCAGCCAGAACAAAATGGGTTTGCATGTCACTAGTTCATTTTTATTGTACATGAAGGGGGTTACAGTTTTATTTGGGGATGTATGAATGCATTCTTTGCCATACCTTGCTTACTAGTGTCTGATCTATCAAAATGGACACTCTCAAATAAATGACCTCCATTTTTTCCCAAATTAATTCTCTCACTGACTCCAGGCTGTGGAAACCTTTCCCTTGGTTCCAATCCCCCATTTGTTTTGCAGTAATCTATGGTGCCTTGCATGTCTATCTTGCTGCTTCCTCAATTCTCCTGTCATGTACATTTGTGATTTTGCAGGAGCCATTTAACATAACACCCCTTCTTTGGGATGTGGGTGGAAACTAGAGCACCAAGGAAACCCATGTAAAGGAGAACATGCAAACTCCACACTGCACAAGCAGCCAAGATTGAACCCAGGTCACTGAAGCAATGCTGCAGCAGATCTAACCATTTGGTGACTTGTCTTTTGAAGGGTAACCAATCTCTTTGCAGAGAAAAGGGCTGGCTGCCTTTTTTTAACAGTAAAACAAATTTGAAACAATCTTGCTCTAACTTGAAGCTGACACTTTTTTCTTTTCATTTCCAGATGTATCCTGAATTTTCATGTTTCTGTGGAGTGCCCTTTTCCTTTTGAACACTGCCAATTGGCTGTTTCTCTGAGACTTGTAGCAGTGCCATATTAACCACCTATGAGCACGGGGTGTCTTCAGCTTGTGTCAGTGGCAACCACTTTTCTGCAGCATGTGTTTATTGGAGTGCTCCCTGATGTGTCATCTTTTATTGGACCTTTGCTAACTTGTATTTATAATTACCAGTGGCTCCCTCTGTTAAAAATTTTGCTGTATGTTAAAATCTGAAAAGCTTTTTTTCTTTAATTTTTAATGACATTAAAGGAGCAATGCTGGTGTTCCAGACAGAAGAGTCATGTATTTTAAATGCCAGATTTTGGGGAAAAATCAGTCTTGTACAATTTTAGTAATGAGCCTTGATTTGTAAAATTTGGCTTCTAGCTACCAAAATATGAGGGCAACCATCAGTTTTAAAAATTCCTATTCCTTGTTCAAGTGTTATTTTCTTAAGATGGTTTAATGGAGGTTTTACTTATTGGTAAACCAGTTCCTACTGACCCAATACAAAGTTCATTATCAGATTTGCAACTGAACAAGCTGATAATGGGTATTGTTCTTTTTGTTGAGCATTTCTAGTTCAACAAATTAGTGAAGCATGATTTGATCCAAACAAACTGAACAAATCCAAACTGAATTAGACTTGCAACAACATGTTTGTCATCCAGCAGACAACTCCCTGCAGCTTGACGTTGTTTCTACTTTGGATATTTACCTCCTAATATTAGACGCGTTAAGTCAGGATGTGGTTTTGCAAAATCTAAGTTTTTTAATTGATAAATATTTTGACTTAATGCAAGATTCTTGATTTCTAATATACTGTGGGAATGTCAGTTTTTTCTTATGTGCAAGAAACTCGGTCCAATTAACCATTAAACTACAAAGGTCCAAGAATACTGAGAGCAGCTGTGAAGATGCAATACCTGATAGCAATGTCTTTTGTTACTGCATGGCTGAGATTAAGATGACTGGAGGATTGATATTTGTAAAGGCTCATTGTGCACAACATTTCTGCAGGCAAAACCTGATTTGAAATTTGGATAATGTGGTTAATGATCTCCCTGTTGGAATTGCCTGCATGTAGCTGTGGTCACCTATCAAATGAAGGGTTCAGAAGGGAGTTTGTTCTGAGGAAGAGGATAGGAAGAGGTAACTGAAGCTTCATAGTAAATGATTAAAATAGTAAATTTTATTTATTCTAGCTGTCTTTCAAAGTTTATTTCTGCATTTTGATGTACCATTATTTTACTGTTCTTTGTAGTGTAATGAAATTTAGTTGAGAATAAAAGTTTACATCCAGATTTTAAGGGAGTACTGTTTTGAATTATTTGAAGAACATAAATGACTGGAATATAGTTTAAAATATTACCTCTGATTGATTTAAATGTACATTTTCAATACCTAGAAGCATTTGACTTGTGCCAAATGTTCAAGATTAATAGTTTGTACAGTACTAATCCATTGGGGTAAATATTTGCAATATTAACTGGTGAAGTTATTAATAAATTTATTTCAGTTAATTCTACTTTGGCGATTTAACTTGGCTAATATTAGATGTCAAATAAAGGGAGGGGGTGTTCATTCCTTGCCTAATGGTTGCATGTTGCAAACTTGCAAAAATACCCAAAATCCAGCTTCCTTGTTTGAGATTAGAGAATGTGCTTTGTTCAGTCCAATACTTGGGAGACTAGAACAGAAAAAATGCTACCTATTAGTCAAATGGCTGAAGCGATTTTTAAAAAAAATCTCACTGGTGCACTGCTTTTGACGAACAAAGTGCTGCTGAATAGATTTGTGACACAATACGTATACACATAACGAACCTGTACATTAACTGTCAAAATCTTTAACCATTCCTCCTGAGCAGATGAGGCCAGATTTATTTTCTTTACTGAAATTTAATGGACCATGGTCATGTAGTTGCAGCAAAGCAAGAGACCAGGTCTGCTCCAGTTCCTATTAAAGCAAAGTCAAGCACCTCTGGAATTTATTATTTTACACTCCATAATTTTCAAATTTCCATCAGAATGTGCTGAAAATATTTTGCTTGGTATAATTAATTTAAATTTGTGCTTTGATTTGGCAAACGTGCTGCAAAAATGGTGACAAGCCACTTGCATTTCAATTGTCTGACTTGGTTGAAGCTGCCTTTAATCTGATCAAAACTTGTTTGTGAAGACTTGTGCAGAAAGTGTTTGAAGTTTTTTTGCATGGGGGAAATAAAGCCGTCTTCTAGTTCATTTGTTATTTAGCAGTGCATGTTGCGTTTCCTTTGTTTGAAAGGGTTTCCTGTTGATTTGCCCAATTTACCTTCTCTAACCATAATTTGTGCTTTAACATTTTTGGGAAATGTAGAATCTTCCCAATTCCTGCTCTTCACTGCAATAGAATGGAAATACATCCTTATTTTCTCATTAGTGTTTGAAATGATACTTACTTTAAATTCTTGATATAGAACTGTATCAAGGTGTTGACTGAGTTGTATTAATGCAGATGATACCAAATTATGACTGCATTATTTTGAAACTTGTACTGAATCTCAATATTATCTGGAAGAAGTTATCTGCAATGAAGGCCAAATGTGTTGATCCAATGAGGAATAGTTTAAGTGGCATTGGCAGATTTTTTAAAGTTGCAGTCAGGATTTTGATTTCTCCCAGCTTGGGTCCTTCAATTCACTGTTTAGAATATAAACAAAAGGTGGCAGTATAAAATGAGTAATGAGAAAATTAAAATTTGACCTTTTCATCAGTACTAGTTTGCTCTTTATTTCAACTCCCCTAAATAAATATTTTAATACAACAATGCAGTTTTAATGTTTTTTAAAACTATAAGACTTTATTTGCCATTTCAAAAACTTGTATTTGTACATCTTGCTAAAGATTTTAGTTTTGGTTATAAAAAGATACAAATTTGCATCCATTCTAGTTATTTCAGCTTACTCGAAGCAAGGTTCCTTTTTTTAGGCCGTTCCCTTGGGGAGAACTCCGATGGAAGCCAATGACTCTCAGAGATGGTCAGGATAACACTGGATCAGGTAGATCAGATGGTTTGTTGCTTTTGTCTTTCACACAGGGTTGCTGTGGGTTTTCAAAGCATTCTAAACATCTTTCTGGCAAGATCATGAAAATGTAGCTAACTTTCCATATCTGGAGAATCAATTTAGATAGATGTCAAATATGAGCATAGATAAAAGCCTGTTGAATTGCCACAAAAATAGTGGCAGTAACATCAAGGTTTTTGTATTTTGACTAGTACTTTTGACCCTACTGAATACAAACTATGAATGGTTAAGGATTGATGCCTAAAATACCCTAGCTGTCTGACACCATTATTTGAGATGGGATGTAGATAGATTTTGTAGCAAGTCAACCACTGCCTGCCAAACGGTTGTGACAAAGCGCAAAGTGGGGCTGTATAAAGATCAAACTGTTTCTGAAGCATCTTTTATAATCTTGTAGCATGTATACTAGTGCAGAATTTCACTATTATTACACAGTTCCAGCATCATAGGCCTAATTTGAATGGAGAAAATAGCATCAGAAACCACCCCATGTCAGTCTTGCAACATGATCAGTCTTCTGTTTGGTTGGCTTGATAAAGCCCAAGAATTCCAGCTCTGAAACTGCCCGAATAAAACGAGCACTGATTTTTAAGGTCAAGGAAAATATTTCATTTAAGATGCAGGCTTTTTGGGCCATAACCTACTTTGCCCTGTATGTCTTTGGAATATGGGAGGAGTCCCACAGGAGAACAGTTCTTTCAGGTAATGGCAGATTTGAACCCATGTCACTGGGACTGTAATGGTGGTGTGCCAACTGCTACGTTAACCATATGGTTCAGTAGTACTCAAGTGATATGCATTAAATTCTAGGTCATCAAATTATCTTTGCCGGGGTTCTTCTAACAATACTTTCCATACCTACTTTGTATTAATTAAATCTAGAGGACTTGATTTTTCTGCACCAGCTTCTTTGAATTGAACAACTGTTCCCATATACCTGCTCTTTCCCTGTGGCCTTGCAAAATTTTGAACTGAATTCCACTAACATTTAAATCCATACATATTTGATACTTTAAAGGAAGAACAAATCAAATCAGATGTTTTTGGAGGAATGAGGCAGGAATGGTGGAGGATCTGGTGAAATGTATGTCCAGTAATGGGCAGCTGGGATCAAGTGAATCCCTTGCAATGTAAGAGTATGCTTGGAACCAAGTGGACTTGAGATGGCTCTGGCAAACAAGGTTAAGAATCTTAAGACATACAATATATTAAGGGGTCTAGTGCATATAGCCAGAGCAGATGGGTGATGTCTTAAATATTTCTCATCTGTATTTGCAAAGGAAAAGCTCATGGGAGTGAAGGCTAATGAGTAGTGATGTGATATCTCTGAACAGATCCACATTAGAGATGTTAGTTATCTGATGTATAAGGTGGGTAAATTTTTGGGGCCTGGCCAAGTGTATCCTAGGTCATTAGGAAAAGCTGGGGAAGAAAATGTCTTTGACAGATGTCAGCACTGTCTGTAGTTGCTGGTGAGGAACAAGACTCTTCTCTTTGGCTTGGCTTCGCGGACGAAGATTTATGGAGGGGGTAAAAAGTCCACGTCAGCTGCAGGCTCGTTTGTGGCTGACCAGTCCGATGCGGGACAGGCAGACACGATTGCAGCGGTTGCAAGGGAAAATTGGTTGGTTGGGGTTGGGTGTTGGGTTTTTCCTCCTTTGCCTTTTGTCAGTGAGGTGGGTTCTGCGGTCTTCTTCAAAGGAGGCTGCTGCCAGCAGCCTCCTTTGGAACAAGACTAAAGAGTGACTAATTGAGTTTATCATTTACACAGTGAATTTCATACTGAAATTCTTGCAGCAAAGCAGGTACATAAGATGCACCAATTATAATGGATAATTTTCTGTAAAGGAGTAATTGATGTAAAGCATTGTGTGGGGAATTTTTCAAAAAAATACATGCAAAATGAGAGGATTGACCTGGGCAATGGACTTTGTCCAGAACAATTGAGGAAACATGCAAGGAATGGCAAATGGAATTTAACTCCAATGCATTTTTCCCCAAGTAAACCAAGGCAGGAGTTGCACAGTAAATGATAGCCCTGGAGACCGACCAAGAGGTAAAGGGGTGCAATTCCCTCAAAACAATGACGTGGGTAGACAGGGTGGTGAAGGCAACATTTGGCATGCTTGCCTGCATCAGTTGAGACACTAGAGAAACGTTGTCATTAAGCAGCAAAGAATGAGGGGATCTAGAAACAAAATTATGAAAGGGATAGATAAGAGGCAGGAAAATGGTTTCCATTGGAAGATGAAACTAGAACTAAGGGACAGCTGAGGAGAAACTGCTTTTCCCAGAGACTACTGAATCTGGAATTCTCTGCCCAAGGAAATGGCTGAAGCTGCCTCATTTAAATACATTTTGGAAAGAATTTTGCATCTAAGGGAAGAGTTGAGGAGAAAAGCCAGGTTGAGTCCACAGCCAGATCAGCTGTGACCTTACTGATGGGCCAGATGGCTGATCCTGCTGCTATTTCTTTCTTGGAAAGATTCATGAGAATGTTATTGCAACTGGATAGCTCCTGTTTTTCGATAGGCTAGCTTTTTTGTTATTTTGGAGGCTGAGGGGTGGCCTTGATGTATAAAATCATGAGGTGCAGGGAGAAGGTGAATGGGTTTAAAGTGAGAGATTTAAAAAGGGCCTTGAGGGACAACCTTACCTGCACAGGGTAGTGGATAACTGGCAGAGAAAAACTAGAAGGGTACTTGAATAGGAAAAGTATGAGATCTGCCAAATGTGACTTCAGATTGAAAACTTCTTTGGCACATGCAAGTTGGGCTAAAGGGCTTGTTTCCATCTTAATAGCCCTGCTGTGATTGTCGGGGGTAAGGTCTGACAGCAAGTCTTGGTTCTTGTCTTTCTCCTTCCGATCCACTGATGGCAGGAATCAATGGTAGAAGTTAACCATCCCAACAAACTCCTGCAAATCTTTGACTGTAATTGGCTTGGCGAACTTGAGAATGGCCTCAACCTTTGGAAGAGGGACCACCCCACATCCATCGATGTGGTGCCCAAGGAAATCGATGGCTGTCAGGCTGAACTGACATTTTGCTCGGTTGGAGGAGGCTAGGCCGTAGTCCTTCAGAAGCTGGCAGAGCAGATGCAGGTGTGTTAGCAAACTACTGTGATGAGGATGTCATTAGGTTAAAAAAAACAAAATCCAGGCCGCACCCCTCTGAGTCTCTGGAAAGTCTGCGCTGTTTTTGAGGCTCAATGGCATGAAGAGGAACTCAAAAGCTGAACAGAGTGATGAGGGCTGTCTTGGGGTGCACGGGGTACTCCTGGACCAGGTCAATTTTTGAGAAGATCTGCCCTCCATGTAGATTGCCCTCCCAGAATTCCATATGGCAGAGAAACCCCTCGAGTACTCCGTGCATGCAGCCCTTTACCTACCGCACGGAATTCTGGGATAGCAGGTTTACCATCGCTTTTGCCCCCAAGGCCTTTTCAAATTGTATGCGTTAGCACTACCAACTTTCCCATGCTGTTTAGAGATTGCTATTTATTGTTAGCACTTGTGTAGGTTTATGAAGGTCAGCACAATAAGGGCTGATACTGCTGTACATAAAGCTTAATTATATATTTAGGCATGATTAATCTTGTTTTAAATAAGATCATAATACATTGATCAGGATTTAGGGCAGGTCCATCATCACTTACTGTGTCATGAGGTGACTGATAGAATGTAGAACATTCCTGTCCCCGGGGATGACTTGTAGTGAGTATGAAAGTTTGCAGTGTCCCAGTTAAGAGTGACCAAGTATGAACAAAAAAATGCCATTCCTAATGGGACACTGAACAACTGATTTACTGGGTTGCAAGTGTAAAAAGGACTTGGGTTGTGATTTGATGCCTGTGTGCTGATTTAAGGAACTTTCACAATGGACTTTTAACTGATAGATTGGCTGTCAATTACTGGGACAAGGTGCCAGTGTGAAAGGGGCTTTTGTCTGCTTTCATCTATCACCCTCCTGGCTGTGACCCCCAACTCTACTCATTGCTCCATTTGACACCTCCTTAGACCACCTATCACCCACGGGTCCATGCCTCTTATGTGTCCAGCTAAATACAACAAAATAAATAGGTTCAACTGACACCTGGTTTATTTGTTCAGGAAGCTATGAAGATGGAATGTTTTTTGATAACATTTTGTATCCAACACCCAAATTTGGTAAACATGCCTAATGAGTTTGGAGATAGATGGACTGTATACCATTTTAAAATAGCATTTTACATTTCAGACACCACAATGAACCTGTGCACATATGCAGGTAGTCTATCTGGTAAATACCAAACAACCTAAATGATTTTGTACTAAATTTATTAGAATATTTAAAAGATTGTGATCTTGCATTGAGACCACCTTCAGGACTATTCCAATGCCAGCTAAAGCTTAATAATATACAAGAAATTGAGGATTTGCAAATAAACTACACCTGCTGCTGTACTTACTGCCAGGAAAATGCACAAAAGGATACTATAGGACTCCATCCACTTGTCCATTATCTTTGTCCGGATCCTTCCCTTCTGCAGCACAAACCACTGTAGCAAATGCCTGGCAAATATGCAAATTGGTTCAAATCCAAGTTTAAACAGTAGCACCAAATATTACAAGTGTGAAATGAGATCCATACAAGTATAACCATAGTTACATGCTATCCAAAGACCAACTTTTAATGAAAGCTTTAACATGAACATTTCCTTCAGAAGTGTACTATAATTAAGAATAGGCACAACATTTGTGAAATTCTAAAATGGAAAGCTTACCTGCTTAGCTTGTCACTTGTACTGAACTAGATTTTGCCTGGCTTTTATTCGTAATGCCACAGGAAAATGCATGTTCAGCATTTTTACCCCTGCACTTTGAAGTGGATTTGGAAATAGATGAGAGGTCAAGAGCCAGAAAGTGTAAAAACCAGTGACAGAGCAAAGATGTGTAGAGGTGAGGGGCTGGATACTGTCCCTCAGCTTTACTTCAGTGAAGGTTGGCATAAGAATAAAAAGAAAACCTGAATTAAAAAGAACAAGCTGGACGGCCCCTTAGTCAAGTTAAGGAAAATTGTGGTGCAACTGTCACTACAGTAGTTAAGACATTAGGAAGTGCAGTTCAAAAACAAGTAAAACAGAATTCTGTGGACACCATGGTTCAAAAATAGAGTATTATTCTAATAGAACAGGGTGTGTGGAGGCTGTACAGTTTTGATCCCTATACAGATAAAACCCTGGAAGCTGGAATTAAAGCAATCGGCAATAAATAATAGGTTAAGAAAATTACATAAATTTAAAACTCTAAAAGTAAATGTTCTCTGAAGTAAATGGCCTAAACCTTTGAAGGTGGGAGCACATATTCATCTAGTGGAGTGCCTTGATCAGCTGCTTGAATAAAGTTGTGTGAAACAGCAATGGTATTACCCAGAATGAAGAGCTGTTGGGATGACTCCTTATCCCTACTTTGTAAATGTTGCACCAGTCAGATACTTTATCTGTAAACTTGGAAGAGGGAGGGTTAATTATCTATAATGAGATGGTTTGTCTTTTGGGTGGCTCCGTGGAGGGGAGGAATCTGTGGTGCAGCAACCGTTAAATGTTTTCAAAGAATGTGACTGAAAATAAAAGATTTATTCATGCAAGCAAAGTTTGTTCAGTGTCAGTACAGTGCAGTATATTTGTCTTTTAAACAGTTTATTCTTAATGCAGATGTATTAGATGGGCATTGGAAGAGTCACAAGGAACTGGAAAATAGACTTATCCAAGATCTACCAATTCCTGTAGGTGGCTGGGATTCCAGGGGTTTTGCTGTATTTAATGAAAGGCCAGAAGAGATTTAGCAGGCCATTTCTGGGGGAGAAAAAAAAAACTGTCCAACTACAAATGTTTTTAAAAAGTCAGATCCATATTCAATGTAGCTTAGAAGAATGAAGGTTAACATTATGGTGGTCGTGACAGGTTAAAAGTTGAGTTGTTCCCATTAGCAGGAGAGTCTCAAAACAAGGACATAATTACAAGTTTAGAAAACAGTAATTTGAACAGCAGTGCAGTGTGGTGAATGTCAGGAATACTTTATCACTTAAGTCAGTGGTCTAACCCTTTTTCCTTCTACTCACATACCATCATAAAGTAATCCCTATGCCATAGGTACTCTGTGATTAGTAAGGGATTGCTTAAGGTGGTATGTGAGTGGGAAAAGGTTGATAATCACTGCTCTAGAACCAATTGTTACTGAATTATTTTGCTTGAGAAAAATTGTCATTGGCCCATTTCCTTTGGAGTTATGAAACCGTGCACATAACGAGTCAATTAGGTACGATTAAAACAGTGGTTTTCAAACTTTTTATTCCCACTCTCACCACTTTAAGTAATCTCTTACTAATCACAGAGCACCTATGACATAGGGAATACTTTAAGCTGTAAGTGAGTGGAAAGAAAAAGGTTGAAAACCACTGCCTTACGAATTGTGGAGGCACATTTTTGAAAGATCATGCAATTGAGGTGTATGCAGAATAAACACAGAAGAAAAGCTGGAGCCAGGAGTAGATCAGGCACAAAAGTCCTAAATAGTACAATAAGTTAGAGGGCCACTGCTCCAGTTTTTATTTGAGAACAGGATTTCACATCATCTGATAAAAAAGGGGGCATGAAGGTGAGTGGCAATGCTCATCAGCTGCAAAAAAAAAAAAGACATTGTGGAGGAATCATCTACTGGGTCTATGTGGGTCCAAGTCAGAAACAGGAAGGGAGTATTCTATAGGCTGCTTAAGTAGGCAGATTTTGAAAAAGTTATGCTTGGGCAGCTTTGTGAGGTGTGTCCAAGGAGGAATTCTGGCACAGTATGCAGACAAGCGAGAAGAGAAACCATACTGGGTAGTGAACCTAGTCAGGTGACAGATCTCTCAGTGGGGGAAGCATTTTGGAGACAGTGACCACAACCATAGCGAGTACAGTCCAAGAGCCAACAAATGTTCCTCATATGCTAACCCTATCATTCTAGTAGATCTCTGAACCTGTTCAATGACAGTACATCCTTTCTCAAAAAAGGCACCCAAAACTGTGAGATCTCACTAATGCCCCAAGGAGTCACAAAATTACATGCCTGCTCTTGTTTACTATTCCTCTAGAAATGAATGCCAAATTTGTAGTTGACTTCTTCACCACCGACTCAATCTGGAGGTCAACCTTTAGGGCAGTGGTTCTCAAAGTGGTATGCGAGTGGAAAGAAAAAGATTTAGTATTCCTTATGCCATAGGTGCTCTTGTGATTAGTAAGGGATTGCTTAAGTGGTGTGTGGGTGGAAAGAAAGAGTTTGAAAATCACTGTTTTAATCGTACCTACCGTAAATATTTGTGTATAATGCGTTTTGTGTATAATGCGACCCACTTGTATATAACCCCACTCCCCTCGCCTGCCCGATTCACGTTGGCGTCTCTCCCCCTCGCCCGAGTCGCGCTGCCGTCTCTCCCCCCCACCCCTTGCCCGAGTCGCGTTGCCGTCTCTCTTCCCCCTTGCCCGCCCAAGTCGTGCTGGCGTTTCTCCCCCTCTCCCGCCTGAGTCGCACCGCCGTCTCCCCCTCACCCACTAGAGTTGTACTGCCATCTCTCCACCCGCCCCGCCCAACCTAGTTGCGCTGCCGTCAATGTGGGCAGCTGCTGATAATCTTACTTACCGTTAAACCCTGGCAGAAAAAATTGTTAAAATAATAACCATGCATAATGCGACCCCCCTACTTTGAGCTCAAATTTTGGTACAAAATCTTTTGCATTATACACGAATATTTAAGGTAATAGACTTATTATGTGCATGGCTTCATAACTCCAAAGGAAATGGGCCAATGACAATTTTTCTCAAGCAAAATATTTCAGTAGCAATTGGGTCTAGGGCAGTGATTCTCAATCTTCCCTTCCCACTCACATCCTTTACTAATCACAGAGCACCATAGGGATTACTTAAAGTGGTATGTGAGAGGAAAGAAAAAGGTTGAGAACCACTGCTTAGGGTATCCTGTATGAGCACTCCCCAAGTCTCTTGCACCTTTCCACCTGTTTTCCCATTTCCAAAGAACAATGCTCTTGGACCTTGCTACATCACTCTGTTCCTCACCATTTCTTAGTGCCTTACCATTTTCTGTTTGTTCTATTCCTATTTGACTTCTCCCTTGTCATGTTTAAATTCAGTCACACCACCCAACTTCCAAACTGCTATATATCCTGCAGCAGCTTTTTACACCTTCCTTACTAGCCACAACACAAACAACTTGTGAATAAACCTTCTACATTCATCCCCAATATATCCTACCACCAATCCCTACGGTGTACCATTAGTTAGAAACTTCCAATCAGAGAAACAACCTTCACCATCTTTATCACCAGGCAAACTTGGGATCCAAAGTAAGCTAACTAATTGGATCCAATATGCCTTATCCCTCTGCACCTTTTCAAATACCTTACAAACTTCCACATAGACAACACATAACACCCTTTATTCAACCTCCTTGGTTGTCTTCTCAAAAAAAAAAGCAAATTAGTGACAGTACTTTCCCCCATGCTGATTAACACAATTCCTATCCATTAAAATTGAAAATGTATTTTAAATTTAAATTTTTAGATATACTGCACATTAACAGGCCCTTTCAGCCCATGAGCCTGCGCTATCCAATTGATCTACAACTCCTGGTATGTTTTGAAGGATGAGGGGGAACCGGAGCCCCGGGGGAAAATATAAAAACTCCTTGCAGACAGTGTGGCATTTGAACCCCGGTCCCAATAACCACCTCGCTAACTGTGAACACTGGAATTATTGGGAAATTTTCTGATAATTTCCCCCATCACTGACAGAATTCCTTCTTCTGCAAACCTTAACTTGATCCATCAAAGCTCCCTTAGTCATCTGACCTTTGTTTTCTAGAATTCAGTAACTATCAGAGTTAATTTTTCCACAACAAATTTAGGGAAATAATTGTCAAAACTACATTTGCGCACTACCAGTTAACAAGTGAATAGAGAGGTTTTGTGCTGCTAATGGCATAACCATAAACTCCTACAATGCACTATTATGGTAGATGTAAATTCTGATGCTTTGGAATCCTGCTAACTAGGTGATGATTACTATTGACTCACCAGGGCCCCAGTTCCCTTTAAATCAGGGGTGTCAAACTCAAATTCACGGAGGGCCAAAATTAAAAACTTGGACTAAGTCGAGGGCCGAACTAAATATTTATTGAAAATTTTCAACAACATCTGCATGTTTTCTCTTATTTCAACATATGTAATGTTAAACTTTTTCTTATTAAAATAAAGGTTTAATAATAGTTTTGGATAAACTCTTTCCAGAAGCATTAACAAATGAGAAATAAAATATTCAATAAATAATATTTCTCTATAGAGGATCTGTCAAATGTTGCTAGTGTGCTGTCGAATAGTAAAATCTGAGGGCTATTGAGAATGTGGGAGAATAACATGATTCCTGAAACAATCAAATGGGTGACTGATTGTGGGCATGAACTCTAGCAGGGTTATTTGCCATGCCCTTTTTCCATTGGTACAGATAACCTTTGATTGACACACTTTTCAAGTTTTATGCCTAATGAGCTTGTATCCAGGTGCAGGACCATTTTTAACCAGGAATATATTGATCACTGTGACATGAAACTATTGGAAGATCGTTTTATCCTGAGATTAAAGTTCATAATCCTTACTCAGGCCTGTGTGCGGGAGGGCGGGGTTTGCGGGCGATCGGGTTGGACAACGACAGTGCGGGGGCATCGGCTCTCGCTGCAGGGCGGCATCTCGGCGGATCAGCGGCCCCGTCACCGTGAGTCGCGGGTCGGCCTGCGGCAGGGAGGGGGCGTGGGCAACGGTCCTGGCGAGGTCAGGCCCGAGGCCTCTGGTTCCGGGCGCTGGGAAGCGGCCTTGGCTTCCCCTGACACCGGCCAGGTCCCAAAACCAGAGTCCACGGTGAGACCCTGCAATGTAAACATTAGCGGGCCGACGCCAATGCATTCTGGGATTTGTTGTATTACTGTGCATGCGCTATACTGGCACGGCGGCCAGCGGGCCACCTCTAATACATTTTTGAAATGATCTTGCGGGCCAAATATAATTATATTGGCCCGCGGGCCAGAGTTTGACGTGTGTGCTTTAAATTGACAGGTCCTTTCCAGGTTACATATTATGACAGATTTCTTTAGGCAGTCCTTGTACCTTTTCTTTGGTGCACCTCTGTCACGGTGGCCAGTGGAGAGCTCGCCATATAATACGATCTTGGGAAGGCGATGGTCCTCCATTCTGGAGACGTGACCCATCCAGCGCAGCTGGATCTTCAGCAGCGTGGACTCGATGCTGTCGACCTCTGCCATCTCGAGTACCTCGACGTTAGGGGTGTGAGCGCTCCAATGGATGTTGAGGATGGAGCGGAGACAACGCTGGTGGAAGCGTTCTAGGAGCCGTAGGTGGTGCCGGTAGAGGACCCATGATTCGGAGCCGAACAGGAGTGTGGGTATGACAACGGCTCTGTATACGCTTATCTTTGTGAGGTTTTTCAGTTGGTTGTTTTTCCAGACTCTTTTGTGTAGTCTTCCAAAGGTGCTATTTGCCTTGGCGAGTCTGTTGTCTATCTCATTGTCGATCCTTGCATCTGATGAAATGGTGCAGCCGAGATAGGTAAACTGGTTGACCGTTTTGAGTTTTGTGTGCCCGATGGAGATGTGGGGGGGCTGGTAGTCATGGTGGGGAGATGGCTGATGGAGGACCTCAGTTTTCTTCAGGCTGACTTCCAGGCCAAACATTTTGGCAGTTTCCGCAAAGCAGGACGTCAAGCTGCCTAAAGAAATCTCTTGGTGCCTGCCACATTGACCACCGCCAGTGGGCTGATAACGCCTCAAACCGTGCATCTTGGCGCCTCACAGTTTGGCGGGCAGCAGCCTCCTTTGAAGAAGACCGCAGAGCCCACCTCACTGACAAAAGGCAAAGGAGGAAAAACCCAACACCCAACCCCAACCAACCAATTTTCCCTTGCAACCGCTGCAATCGTGTCTGCCTGTCCCGCATCGGACTGGTCAGCCACAAACGAGCCTGCAGCTGACGTGGACTTTTTACCCCCTCCATAAATCTTCGTCCGCGAAGCCAAGCCAAAGCATTATGACAGAATATAGATAGGTTTTTGGGAGATAAATTGGGGCAGGGTTTGTTGGTGTAGGTCACATACAAACACTTTAAAAACAGATCTTATAAAATATTAAAGCTCTGCTAACGCTAGACATATCGGAGCCTCAGAGCCTTTGCAAAAGCTTTGGAGAGTGCCCAAGAGACTTAACTAATGGATTGTTGCTTACAAAAAGGCAACAGATGAAAGTGCTTGTCAGGGCTGCATATTGTCTGGAAAGAAACTTGCTATTCTAAGAGGGTCATGTGGTTTTGCAAGCAGAGAGAGAGTCAAACAAGCTTTCTCTCACAGTGACACACACACACAGACAGACAGAGGGCACTTCTACAGTTTTACAGCCAGCAACAGCAACTGGGAGTTCTTAGTTCAGCCTGATCAAAGCCTTTGTGGTTCATGCAAGAAGAGAGGACTGGCTGTCTAATATTTCACTTGGAATAAGTGAAACAAAAAAGAAACTCTGTGGTGACCTGAAAGAAAGAGGTTATCATCTGGAGAACCCTGAGGGGGAAGTTTATTCGGCAAGACACTGAAGTAGTTGGGTGTCCATCATACAACAAGTCTCTCTCTGAAGACTGGACAAGAACCTTCCTGAGCAATAACCATTTATCTTTCAAGCACCAAAACTTGGTGAACTTTATCAATGTTAAATTCTGTGCACAGTATAAGAATTGCCTGCATCCAGTGAACTTGGAAAAATGAGATTGGACTGTGAATCAAAGAACTTTTCTGAACTTACACACACACACACACACATTCTACACACGTGCACTTAGAATGAGAAGGGGGTTAAGTTAGGTTAGTTAAGTCAATAGTGATAAGCTACAGTGTGATTCTGTTTGCATGTTTAAAGATAATTAAAAGCAACTTTTGTTGAAGTAACCATTTGTCTTGGTGAATATCTATTGGTGCTGGGTTTTGGGGTCTTCTGAGCTCATAACAATATGGATACCCTGTGAGGGTTTGAGAGACTGGCGAGATGGATGGATTTGCCGCCATCTTCGGGCCAGATGTGAACAGGCATTTCATCATGTCTTCTATCCCCCATCTCACGTCGCACCACGGCCACCTGGGGCTGAGTCCAATCGAGCAGAGCTGGGAGCACTGAGTCAGTGAGCCTGGTTGGTAGCTACTCTTCCCTTGCCTGCTCACTCACTCTCCTGTCACTGTTTCGGTGACCTTCTCCCACACAGTTCATACTCATTTCTGACTTACGAACAGTTCAGGTTACAAACGGTTCTCAGGATTGGAACCCTGTTGTGACCTGGGGTCCTCTTGTAACTTTGTTCACTGTAACTTCTTAGATTAAAAAAAAATGAAAAAGTGTTGAAGTATTAATAGAAATAACGTCTGGCAGTCTATAAGTGGAGAAATTCCCATCAGCATTCCTCCCCAATGAAGCATTCAGTCACATGATACATTTGGCTACATGAATGAATACAGAAAGTTTCTTCTCCAGCAAAATCCAAATGTGCACTTCCTGTACATATCACAGGTTAGCAAACGGTGGCTGAAATCATACCAATTCTTTCCCCCTCCCCCCATCCAGCAGGTGAAATGCAACCAAGGGCAGCTGACAAAGAGAAGAGCTGCTAATCTGTACTGGATCAAGATGAACAATATCGGATGCACAAAAATAACTGTAATTGTACACCATTTATAAAGAAATAATTCAAAAATATGTCAACTCTTTCTGTGGTACTGGTGCCCAGAGCTAAGTGCCTACTCTCCCTGACACAGATGCTCCCATCACAAAACATTGCTGGATTTCACCCAAGAAGTATTTATTAACCCTTTTAAAATCAGACAGGAAAAAAAAATCTATTATGGTCTGTAATGGTTTTAACCATCCCTTTCAACATATTGTAATGCTAGTATGAAAGGTAAATGAGGCAACTGAAATTAAATTACAGATGCCAGGAATTATGAGCCAGTTAGTAATAAGATGTAAAATTTCTACTACTTCCTGTGAAGAGAAGTAAAACTGGAAACCTTTCTGATGGCCTGAAAATTTGACTTTTTATGTCTCTTTCTGTCTCGTGGCATATTGTGTTCATGTCACTTATAATATTGCTGCTGGTATATCTTATGTAAATGTGTGGCTGCAGCAAGCAAGGATTTTGGTGCATCTGTACATGACATTTATGACAAACTTTTAGACTCAGATGGAAGAACCCACAGGAATACAAGGTGACTGGAAGAAAGTAATTAGTAGCAGTGCCAGCTGGAAGTGCACAAGCATTGGCTATTTAATTTTCACATTTAAAATCTTATCAAAGAAAGTACCAAAAATAATTCTGAAGAAACTTTTAAAGAATTCATGTGTTTTTAAAATATCCAGTTTAATATCCTACCAATTTTAAACAATGATGGAAGAACAGTTTACGATTAGTCTGCCCTTGTTCTTGCTAACGGGAAGCCTGCTTAAATTTAAGCATAGGCCTTTATTAACATGTTGTTCTGAACTGCATGCTGCAACTGAAACCCAGTTGCTTACTAATACAGTACAAACCTAACACCTTCCTGGAACCAGCTGTAGTTTAATGTTATATCAGTAATAACAAATATACAATACATGTTGGCAATGGAACAGTTGTTAATCCATCTGTTCCCAGAAATTGGACATTAAATTTCTATCTTCTTAAAACACCAGCTGATTTGTACTCCTTATACATGTAGCTTTCAAGTGGAGGCAAATTTCTTTTTTGAAGTAACTAAAAAGATCTACATGTCTGCAGATGTTTGGGGTGCCTTGTATGTTTTTACAGCCCAGAATTTACAGCTACAAAGTGGACTGCTCAAAGACTAAAGGTCAACCCAATGCGGTGCAAAGCTGAATGGAGATTTAAAATACGCACTACTTTTGTTATCACAGCTGAGAGGCATGAGGAACAGCCAGACAACTGGTAGTAAGAATTTAAAGGCACAGATGTGACTGTTTAACCTGACCCAGTAGGAATTCTGGTACACAAACATAATTAAAAAAAATTAAAAATAAAAATTCTCGGAAGCTAATGCCTCTATTTCACTCCATTCCCCGACGAGTGAAATTCTAAGTTCAAATAATTTATTCAGTAATGGTTGATCATAAGATATGGCCACACTGGCATTTATTGGGTCTCTTTAATTGCCTCTGAGCTGAGTCAAGTTTTGACCACATTGGTGAGTTTGCTGTCGGATGCTGCAAGGAGGACAGACTTTAGTGTCTGAAAGATGTTAATGATCACTGCATTATAAATGAGTACAAGACTGTGGTGCAAATCATTTCAATGATGGAATGTTGATTTGTAATAATCAAGGGTTTCATTTACCATGTCAGTAAGTAACCTAGAAAATGTGCCAGACCAATTATTAACCTTTTCTTGTACTTTGCTTAAATGAACAGATGAAGGTCATTTGGCCCATTAGATTAATGCTGGCTCTCAGATTAATCCCATTAACCCTATATCCCCATCCTTATTTCCCTGTAATGCTGAAACCTACCTATCATCACACAATCCCACTTTGATGGTTTTGACCAAAGGGATAATTCTGATTTTACCCTCCTAAATAATACTCTTACCTCAATCTTCCTCAAACCATAATGACAAATCTTTTAGAATAATTTTGCAGTGAAATTAGCAGAGCAGTTGAAATTATAGGGTGCACTTTTCACCAAGTGCATATGGCAGATTGTGGGTGGAGTGGACAGCGAGAAAGATCTCAAAGATTGCAGCGGCATTTAGACCAGCTGCAAAAATAAGCTGAAAATTGCAGATGGAAATTAATGTGGACACATGTGAGGGGTTGCACTTTTGGGAGACAAACCAGGATAAGATGAAAGAGAATTGCGGTAGAACAAATGGATCTGGAAATTACAGATTCACAATGACCTGAAAGTGACGTCACAGATAGATAGGATGCAAAGAAAGCTTTTAGCACATTGCCCTACATAAATCCAAGTTTTGAGTACAGGAGTTAGGATTTTATGTTCATGTGTTACAAGACATAAGCGAGTCTAAATTTGGAGTATTTATGTGGAATTTTGATCACCAACAAAATTATACCAATAAGATTGAAAGAGTGCGGAAAAAATTTACAAGGATGTTTCCAAAACTTGGGAGTAGAGTTTTGGGAATGGTTGAATAGGTTAGGACTTTATTCCCTGGAGTGTCAGAGAATGAGTGATGGCTTAATAGAGGTAAACAAGATTATGAGGGGTATAGATAAAGTCAATGCAAACAGGCCTATTCCACTGTGGTTGGGAGAGACCAGAACTAGTGGATATGGTTAAGGGTGAAAGTTGAAATGCTTAAGGGGAACATTAGGGGAAACTTCTTCACTCAGTGGTGAGAGTATGGAACGAGCTGCCAGCGAAATGGTAGATGTTGGTTTTATTTCAACATTTAAGGAAAATTTTGAATAAGTACATGGACATGAGGCATATAGAGGGCTATGATCTGGGTATAGGTCAATAGAACTAAGCATAAAAATAGATCAGCAGTCTAGATGAGCCAAAGAGCAGATTTCTGTGCTGTAGTATTCCATGGCTCTACTAAGGTCTACACAAGGTTAGCAATGGATTTCACTGTGCTCTGCAACAAAGTGCCAACAAAGAGCAGGTTAGCCATCTGTCTTTCAGGTTCAAAAAAAAGTGTAAATTGTGATATAGGATATTTTTCTCAAAATTATGATCAGATCCTTGCCCTACGGAATCTTTTCCAGTTACTACACTGCATTCCAAAAATCAGCTCCCCAGAACTTATTCCCTGTATCACTCATGATTATACATAAGCTATTAGACATTCCTTTTGAGAAATACATTTTTATCTAGTAGAAGAGGTTACATTAATATCTATTTAAGGAAATCAATAGAGGAAGACAACCATCTAAACTGACACTTGATGAGAAACATGCCTATTAATGAATGGAAAAATCATTGCTAAAGGATTTAGATTCATACTGGAAACAGCAGCCAACATACATGCTGCAGACTCAAGCCACTATCCCTACAGAAGGAACTGTGGAATTGAATCCAATGCAGGAACAAATACCTTTCGGTGATCCCACAGCAGAGTTCCCATTGACGGTGGGCAACCCTCAACAAAATCTTTACAGGCCCAGCGATTATGAGGCCACCAGGTGCTCATGGACAAGACCAGGAGTGCTACTGTGGCCAAACTATGAAGCAGCAAGCTTCCCATTAAAGTGCTGCAGGAGACACCTCAGTTCTCCACCTGACATCTCTTGAAGCTATTGAATGCATTCCCCAACTGTACATCCAATAACATGACAGATGATAACTATTGATCAATATTATGCATCATAACCAAGGATATTGGCTATAAGCAATACTTCTTTAAATTACAAATTCTGACAGAAATGGATTGCATACCATCGCCACATTACCAGTGAATAACCCACCAGATACTGAAAGAGTGAGGAAAAAAAATAATCACATCATCTGATTACTACCTATTTCTGGAATAATACTTGGCAAATAATTGCCTTTCAATGAAAAACTATTTGCACAACCAGATTACAATATTTGCTGGCATCCAACACGTTCAATAGTTCTGTAGCTTTGTATGTGGCACTCATACCTCATCATAGGTCAGGTCTGTCTAAGAGGGGTGCATTTTAAAAGCCTGTCTCTAAATTGGATGGTGAATATAAAAGGATTAGCCACTGGTGATAAGATCACAAGATCAATGTAAAAAGGGATGGAATAAAAATGAGACAAATTAGAAATGATAAAATGAAAATACACACCTGCAGCCAGTCGTAGAGATTAATTAATCTCCCACATTCCAGGTGCAGCTTGTAGATTATACAGATATCTGGTGCTACATTGGTAATGGTTCCTTCCTCGCTCTTCAAGGCTTCATTCTTTGTTGCAATAATAAAAAAAAGTATTAATAACTTTTAAAGGTGGCACAAAATGTTTATCTATACTTGTTGGGTACATCTGTTTCCCTTGGGCAAGGAGTCTGGGACCCTGAATGGTTCCTTATTCTAATGTCTCGGAATAAAAGTCAGTTAAGACAAATGTGGAAAAAAAAATTCTTTATTCAGGGGGTGCTGAAGGTTTGGAAGGCTAATGATTAAATTCAAATCAAATTGCTAAGAGTCTGAATATCGAGAGAATCAAGGAATTCAGGCAGAAGAACAATGGAACAGACTCAAAAGGGCTGTTCCTTCTCCCATTTCTTGCATTACATCTTGCCCACCTTGAATAGAACCATGCCATGCTCACTGAATTACACATTTAAAATTTATAAGTGCTCAAATAGGCAAGTTGAAAGGCTCCACCTTGGCCTCAGACCCCAATCTCTTTTGCCCTGAAAATGGAAGTGGCAGGATAATTGAGGTCCATTCATCTGCTCAAGAAGTTATCTTTACAGACCCTCAATATTTTTTTTAATATAAAATACTCCTTAATCCAACAGAGTTCTTATTTAATTAATGGCAAAAGTTATCAGAATCCTAAGCAGAAAAGAAACCCCATTGCAGATGACAAATTTCTTTCTATTCATCCCGATATTTCCAGATTGAATTTGGCCTACAGACCTACAGAATCACTTCCTGTTTTGTTGATCACTGGTATATCTGCACGCTCAGTCCAACTAAAGAATTTCTATCTCAGGCTAAAAGCTAAATGAATTTTGAGATTTCAGATTTATTGTCAGACATCACATACAACCCTGAGATTCTTTTTCCTGTGGGCCACAGGCAAAATTACCACTTATTGGTAGTGTAAAAAAAACCTGTACACAATGTACACATTGAAACAAATAAAGAAATGTAAACAACAAAAAAAAAACCAATAAATCGCAAAAGTTCCTAATTGAGTTTACTGTTGAGGAGTCTGATGGTGGAGGAGAGCTGTTCCTGAACCTGGTGGTGCGAGTCTTGTGGCACCTTAACCTCTTTCCTGAAGGCAGCAGTGAGAACAGAGTATGTGCTGGTTGTGTGGATCCATGATGATTGCTGCTGCTCTCCAAAGGCAGCATTTCAAATAGATGTTCTCAATGGTGGGGAGGGTTTTGTCTGTGATGTCCTGGGCTGTGTCCACTACCTTGTAGAGGTTTATTCTCAGGTGTATTGGTGTCCCCATACCAGACTGTGATGTAGCCAGTGAGCACACTTTCCACCACACATCTGTAGAAGTTTGCCAGGATTTCCGTTGTCTTACTTTACCCTCCGCAAACTTCTGAGGAAGTACAGACGCTGACATGCTTTCTTCATGATGCCATTAGTGCGTTGGGTCCAAGAAAGATCCTCCAAGTTAGTGATTCCCAAGAACTTAAATTTGCTCAC
Organism: Narcine bancroftii; assembly: GCF_036971445.1. NCBI lineage: Eukaryota > Metazoa > Chordata > Chondrichthyes > Torpediniformes > Narcinidae > Narcine > Narcine bancroftii. The sequence goes on from NC_091474.1 coordinate 208,415,588, forward strand.
CCTCTCCACATCTGATCATACACATCAGGTTTTCCCTTCCTGATGTCAACAATCAGCTCCTTGGTTTTGATGACATTCAGCCAAGTTTTCAATCTCCCTCCTGTATGCTGATTCTTTGTCCCTTTTTATACAACCCATTACTGTGGTATCATCAGCGAATTTGGAGATGGTATTGTTGTTGTACCGAGCCACACAGTCATAGATGTAAAATGAGTAAAACAGGGGAATAAGAATACAGCCCTGTGGCTCTTTGGTACTAATGGAGATTGTGGAGATGTTCTTACCAATCCTCAGATTGTGGTCTGGAGGTGAGGAAATCCATGATCCAGTTACACAGTGGGGTGTTGAATCCCAGGTTTTGGAGTTTTCTGATCAGTTTTGAGAGGATGATGGTGTTAAATGCCAAACTGTGGTCAATAAAGTTCATCCTGATGCATGTTAATTTGCTGTCCAGGTGTTCCAGGGCTTTTTGTAGAGCCAGTGAGATGACATCCATCATTGTTCTGTTGCTACGATAGGTGGATTAGAACAGATCCATGTTGCCGCTCATACAGGAGCTGATGTGCTTCAACACCAGCCTTTCAAAGCACTTCTTCACTGTTGATGTGAGTGCCACTGGTCGTTAGTCATTTAGACAGGTTACCAACTCTTCTTTGACCGGACCGATGCTTGTTTGAAACAGGAGGATACAACGCCCTGCCGGAGTGAGACGATGAAGATATCCGTGAATATGTTGGTAAGTTGGCCAGCACAGTTTTTTTAATAATCAGCCGGGTACTCCGTCTGGACCGGATGCCTTCCTCGGATTCAATCTCCTGAAGGCAGCACGCACATGATCCTCTCCTGTCCATATCCAAGGACATAGGGGAGCAGTGGTGGTTCGTTCTTGTTCTTGTTCTTGTTCTTGTGGTCGAATCTGACACAGAAGGCATTGAATTCAATGCCATCTTCTTCTGCATTGGATTTTGTTTTGTTGCAGCTTATGTCATTTATCAGCTATCAGGCTGTTCAATGTGGTTAACAATATTAATGATCGTTAGCTTGTTCAGAAGTGTAACTTTTTTTTTCTTTCTTTCTGTGCTAAATAATATTCACAAAGAGTAGTCGGAAGATTTTTCTTTAAAAATGTGGGAAAAATAGTGCAGCTACTGCTGAAGCAGTGGTCTCTATTAGTGGGGTATTTTGACCCTGCAGCAGTTAGGGAGCAGAGACTACAAAGCATTTCATCTTAACTGCATTCCAACTGAAACTCATTACTCCCATCAGGTTCATTCTGATGTCAATGTTTGATCAGAGCCAACTCCTATCCTTTGGAGCCAATTTCCTCAATCGTTACATTAATTTTAATGTTTAGCTAGCATTCGTATTAATACATTAGCCTCACACTAGCCTTCCTTCACCATTACTCTGCAAACATTTCCTCCTGTTCCTTCATCATTTTCAGCCTATTGCCATCTATCATTGCTCTCACATTTCTTTTCCTTTTTTTAAAACAATAAACAGCAGTAGAAATCCAGAATGAGAATGTTTTACAATTCACAAATATTACAAACCAACTGTATCTATAACTGGCTTTGTTTGTTTAAATGGAAAGCACTTGAGAATCAGCAATTTGGACTTTGTCTCATGTTTACAACGATCGAATAAAATTACCTGGGAAAGATATAAATTGCTTAAAGAATGATCTATCTGGCTAGTTGCCATCTATTACCTTTAGATAGGAATATGGGTTACTTAAAGCTATCTGTAAGGCAGCACGTGGAGCTGCATTCAAGTGTCTACGAAGTTCACCCGAAATTTTGAAATATACAAGTTCATGGAGTGGCTGAGTCTCTGGTGGTAGAAGATATTGCCTACAAAAAAGCACAAAAAATATGTAATTATATTGCCCTAGTAACAAAGCACATTGTCCCTCACTTGTTCATGGTTGACAAAGGGTCAGGAGTGAGAGTCCATTGGAAACAGAATAAAGTTTAATCATTTACATCCAACATCTTGGATGAGATCAATGATTAGAATCTTCTCCATTGAACAAACAGTGAAGATTGCAAGAGGTGAGTGAAACACGAAAGTCTGCTGACGGTGTGTTTGTAGAAAAAATACAAACATGCTGGAGGACCTCAGCCAACCTCACAGCATCCATAGTATTGAAGAAGGACTCAGGCCCAAAATGTTGGTTATACATCTTTACCTACTATACACTCTGTGAGATCGGCTGAGTTCCTCCAGCATATTTAGTTTTTATTGCAAAAGGTGAGCACAGGTTCTCCTCTGGTATGATTTAACCATGTACCTTTGAATTTTGACGGAGGTTCGAAACTGGAGGCACAGGATCGCCAATGGATTGTCCAGCTGCGGCAGCACTGGAGACAAATCCACAGATACTCTATGTCACTGAAAGGACTCTCTTTTGCTTCTCTTTTACATATTGTTGGAGATGCCAGGCAATGCGATAGCGGCTCCTCTATGCGCCTTTATAGCAGGCCAACGATGACAAATTTTGTGGATGCCGAGTTCCTCCAGTATTTTGTGCATTATTACATGACAACAAAGGAATCTTAAAATAAAATACTTCAGGAAGCTAAGCAATGTGCAAAATTCATTTAACTGGCATCTACCAATCCCCACAGCTGCCGGACACCGGGGTTTTTAGTGTTCATTGTACATTCTTACTGCTGCAGCTGAACAGGTATTAAAATAAATATTAATAAAATTAATATTGTAAAATAAAACTACAAGAATAACTGAAAAACAACTACAACAGTACACTGATTTTTTTTTGTATCTTTTCAGTTCAATTAAAACAGGCTCAACATGTTGTGCTGAGGCCAAATTAAGACATTTTTTCCCCCAAGAGATTGGTTGTTATGGCTTCTACCATTCAACACTGACCCATTTCTAATAGGCGAGTGCCATGATAAATGGGTCATTATCATTGTTTAACTGTGCCCTCTCCCTGCTCTCCAGAAGTACATTTTAAGATCATACATGACTCACTACTTTCAGCTAATAATGCACTCCTTGTTCTATTATGAATTCATAACAAAGGTTATAAGTCTCTTGATCCAATATCTTTTGATAAGTAATTATTTGGCACTGGTCATACTGATGGCATCATCGTGTGCAAAATATGCCAAGAAAATAACTTCATCATTGGAATAAATCATGTTGGGAAATGTACCGTCCAAATTCTTGATCGGTGGGACTTCAATGGGAAATGCAAATTCAACAGCAAGCTCTTAAATATAGGTCCAAAAATTGCATTTAATATACAAAATGAGCACAAATGGTTCTCTTCCAATCAATTTCTTGACCACCACTTCACGGCATTCGGATTTTAGGTGCTTTTGGTTGAGGGCTTAATTTTTGACAAAAATAAAAGAATTCCCCAATTCTGTTGACAATGAAAACATGTACTTTCGCAAAGAAATACAACTTCTGAACAAAGATTGAGCGCCCATCAAATTTAAATTTAAATTCAATTTCAGTATTAAATATTTGATCGCTAGGAGGATTGTGCTCTTCAAGACACAGATAGACCTCATGGATTGAATGGCCCATTTCTGTGCAGTTTCACTGTCACTCTTCAGTCTACCTAAAAGGTTAAGCATGAAGCAGATGAAGTATATGGTAGCATGTACAATTCCTACCTCACTGCTTACTTCCTCACCTAATTTAAGCAATCCAATTACTCCAACGAATGGATCTCTTGTACAGAAGAGGAACCAAGATTGAAAAAGCTAGACTTGACAGTATCAGTTCACTGTCTCGTTGTAACAGTACCAGATGAGTTAAGTTTTCCACTTAGATGCTTCTTCAAACATTAGAGTTTTCAAATCACTGCCTAGCAACAGAGAAATTCACCCACAAAACAATATTAAAAGCAAACCAAGATCAAGTCAGATTTAGTGAAGCAATGAATATTCAACAATGGATGACACAAAGAGGACAGATGACCCAACTTAATTAACAAGCTACAGGCAAGCAGAAGCAAAAATAGTTTTATGGCAGAGAACGAGGACATCATTCTATGCCCCTCCTCCCCCCACCTTCCAGGATACTGGAGTCACTTTTTTTTGTTTTCTTTAAAACTATATTATGGCTTTGTTTGGAAACTGATTTATCCAAATGTGTTTTCCAAGTCTGTTGATTTTATTCTTATTGTAAAATAAATTTATCTCAGAATTGAGTGTAACTGCAAAAAAATTTGAAAAAAGAACAGGTTAAAACTTGTATGTTTTTATTTTTGTCAGTCAAGGTCAGATCCAGCATTAAGAGGATGTGGTGCAGCAGAATTTTCTCAAAGCATTTGATAAGGTGTTTGTTTAAAAAATATCAGATATAAACATGAAGGAAAAATGAGAAGTGCCTTGGCAACCAGGGATTGGTGATCTGAAAGATCCAAAGTATTAGCGTTATCAACATTTTTCTTCTTTACCTTTAATTTTGACAGAAGCACCATCTCAAATATCTAAAATTAACATGAAAAAGGGAGCATGGTTCCAAAAGACTTTTGGAAGTCAGACATTAGCAGAACTGACAGGCAGCTGAACGCTTCAAGAAAGTGTGAAATTAATTGTTTTGAGAGGGAAAATATGGACTGGCATCTTTCACTGAACAAAAAAGCTGCCAGTTGTTGAACATAATTCCCTAAATATCCAACACCATTTGGTGGTTTAACAAGTCAAAGTACACAAATTAAAAGTAATAATATTCTGTGCAAGACATTAGGCCCTTAGGTATTTCTGGACCGATTTTGCAGATGGTACATTGAAGGTATAAAAGGTGTGCAAAATAAATGCAATGGGCAGAGCAAGTACACTAAATTACAAGGAAATCTGGTTACAAAGGACTAAGTTACAAAGAAAGCTAGCTAAGAGATGACTATCATGTACAGCTTTTAATACTGTGAAAACTGAATGCCTGATTTTGTCTGGAAGAGAGTCATCAGATAACAAGGAACAAGGAAAATCCCCAGGGCCATAGGTATCCTGAGCAGATGAGGATTTAAATTGATACATATTAAATATTTGTGTCCCAGGAAAGTAGGGAAAAACTACAGTTGTCCAGTATTCCTTTGTTGAAACAATAAAAAAGGAAAAGATAACAAAAGAGATGGAAAAATGTACAATCCAGAATCCTGCTCGAATATGGTCCTGGATCTGAACCTCTTCATACTAGATACAGGTGTTCAAAGTTTTCTTGACACCTAATTTCTCTCAGACTGAGGACTTGAAAGACTTCAGTTTTTGCCATAATTGTTGTGGTCAATCCAAAGAAATAGGTTTGGAGATGGGGCAGCATGTGGGAAGATGAAGTAACAACTGCAGACAGCTTCTTCCTCATTAGGTACACTTTGAAAATGCTACACTGATTAGGTTCTTGCAGAAAAGCAAATTGTTCTCACACCTGTCTCTTGACCTTACCTTGCAAGTTTGTCCATAAATTCAAGAACATTCATCCGCAGAATCTCAAATCTGCTTGGTTTCCTGGATCTTTTTAATTCCTTCATTTCCATTAAGGTCTGCAAAATCCAGAACAAACAATTGTAGAAAATTATCTGTGATGCAGCTATTGCTCACGACAAACCACTGAAGGCACATGAAGTCTTATTGCTTTTTTTTTTTGGCTAGGAACCTTCTTACAAATGTGAACTTTTTGGTTTTAATTAATTAAACCCCATCTTCCACCTCCAATTAAAACCTCAAAGACTACTTGGCATTTGCAGCAACTGCAGTTTTATGACTGAAATATAGTTTATTTTGAATGATAGGGGAATTAAGGGTTAAGGGGATCAGGCAGGTCAATGGAGTCATCCACAGCCAAATCAGTCATGATCTCACTGAATGTCAGAGCAGCTTGATGGGCCAGATTGCCAACTCCTGCTCCTTATGCTTTTATATTGAACAATGAAATTCCATTAATGTAGTAAACCAAAAATCATAGAACACTTCAGCACAGAAACAGGCCATTTGGCCCATGCTGAACTATTTATTCTGCCTAGTTCCATTGACTTATACTCAGACCATAGCCCTCCATACCCTTCCCGTCCATACAACTGTCAACATTTATTTTGACTGTCGAAATCAAACCTGCATCCACCACCTTCGCTGGCAGGTCATTCCACACTCTCACCATCCTGAGTGAAGAAGCTCCCACTAACGTTAAACATTTCATCGCTTAACCCATGATCTCTAATTCTTGCCTCACCCAAACTCAGTGCAAAGAACCTGTTTATATTCACCCCATCAACGTCTTTCATAATTTTGAATACCTCTATCAAATCTCCCAGAGAATAAAGTCCTATTCAACTTTTCCCTCCAACTCAGTGCCCCTCAAGTCCCTGTAACATTCTTGTAAATTTTCTCTACACTCTTTTAATCTTATTGATAGCTTTCCTGTCATTAAGTGACCAAAATTGCACAAATCTCCAAATTTATCCTCACCAACTTCAACATGAAATTCCAACTGTGTAACTAATACTTTGATTTATGAAGGCAAATATTCCAAAAGCTTCTGTTTCAATTCTATCGACCTGCAAATTTCAATTTTGTAAACTTGATATTTTTATACATTTTGTTTTAAGAACACTGCACAAGGTTTTCAGTATGTCCATTCCGACCACCAATACCATTCATCTGTAGGATCTCCTGCCTGATAATGTTACAGTGGCAAACAGGACATAGAGTTTAAAATGTAGCTGAAGTTGGATAGTAAAGCTGAAAGCCAACAAGAACAAGAACAACCTCGCACTCAATGTCACCAAAACCAAAGAGATGATTGTTAACTTCAAGAAGGGAAAACCAGAGGCATATAATTTAATGATCACTGGGGGAATCAGAGGTGGAGATGGTGAGTATATTCAAGTTCTTGGCAGTCACTATCTTAGAGGATCCTTCCTGGATCTAACGCACTAAAGGCATTGTGAAGAAAGCACGTCAGTGCCTCTACTTCCTCAGGAGTTTGCGGAGGTTTGGTATGACACCAGAAACCCTGGCAAATTTCTACATATGTGTGATGGAAAGTGTGCTGACTGGCTGCATCACGGTCTGGTATGGAGACATCAATACCCCTGAGCGTAAAGCTCTGCAAAAGGTATTGGACACAGCCCAGGCCATCACTGGCAAAACCCTCCCCACTATTGAGAACATCTACAGGAAATGCTGCCATCAGAGAGCAACAGCAATCATCAAGGATCCACACCACCCAGCACACGCTCTGTTCTCACTGCTACCATCAAAAAAAAGAGGTACAGGCACCACAAGATTCGCACCACCAGGTTCAGGAACAGCTGGTACCCCTCCACCATTAGACTCCTCAACGACAAACTCAATCAGGGACTCATTTAAGGACTCTTACTTGTGCGCTTTTTAAATTTTTTTAAATTTTTCTCTGTATTACACAGTTTGTTTACATTTGTAATCAGTTTACAGTTCTCCATTTGTTTACATATGTACATCGTGTAGTTTTTTGGCTCTATCAATAATTAATGCTTTGCCCACAAGGAAAAGAACCTCAGTGTTGTATGTGATGTCATGCATGTACTCTGACAATAAATCTGAAAGGGGAGGGTAACTGCATGAAGGGATAGAGATAGGTTTTTTTCCACTGATGCTGGGCGAGAAGAACTGGAGGGCATGGGTTATGGGCAAAGGTTAAAAGTGAAAGGGCTACATTAGGGGGAACTTCACTCAGAGGGTGGTGAGAGTGTGGATCGAGCTGCCAACGGAAGTGGTGGATGTGGATTCGAATTCAATATTTAAAAGATTGAATAGGTACATGAACGGGAGGGGTATGGCGATGAGATAAAATGGAAAATTATTCAGCACAGACAAGATGGGCCAAAGGGCCAGTTTATGTGCTTCAATGTTCTGTGGAAAGAGAATGAAAGACTTGTGTCTGGAGCCAAAGTAGCAGGAATGATGCCAAGGATTACTATAGAGCAGCCCAATGGGGATTTGATGGCCCTGCCCATAGACCACATTTAATTAAAAGTTTTCTTTTCACATGTGTAACATGTTTTTTTTTATGTAATCAGTAGGAGAGAAGTAAGGATGAAAGAAAGTTTACCTGCTTCAGGTAAGGGGAAGGGGCCCCATAAACTTTGAGCAGAGTCCAACAGGGGCCATAGCTTAAAAAATAGTTTGACAATGGCTGCAAAAGAATATCTATGGGTGTGCAAATCACAGGGATCCATACAAGGGTTTTACTTCCAATACCATTTAAATTTCACAATAACGGAACATATTCTGCCACATTTCCCCACTGCTGAGAATTAATTGGCAAAATGGAAAACAAAATTCATTTACCGACTACATTCGAGAAGGCTCATTAGAACCACACCTAACAAAACCATAAAGAGTCACATGTGTTTCATGTGCTCAGGATGGTTACCCAAAATGAATGGAGCATATGGTCAGCTGCAAGAGGCACAGTGAGTAGAGCAGTATCTGTTGGGGAAAAGAACTGTCAATGTGTAAGCTCAATACCTTGCATCAAATCCTGATACACAATCTTGGCTCTAAACGTCAACATCCTGCATCAGATGTGAAGCAGAAACATCCTGCACAAGGTGTGAAGCAGAAACATCAGCGATTTGTTCCCCACCCACCCCGCACTCCCCAAACAGATGCTGTTCTATACTCCAAGTTCCTCCAGCAATTTGAATTTCACTCCAGATTCTAGCGTCTGCAGTCACCGGTGTCTCTTCACAGGATTAATGTTGGTCCCTTTCCATATGAAAACGAGCAGCTCAACATTGGCTTCATAACTCAGAGCCACCCTAAGCAGGACAGATTCTCAAACTAGAAGGCTGACAGCATAGAAAGATCAGTTAATTAAAAGAAAACTAACTTGGTGCCTGGAGGAACACCTTTCGTTGCTAACTGCCTGCTGTCAAAAGATGATTGGCTCTCTTCTTCTACCTCTCATTCTGTCTTTCATCCACACCATTGCTAGACCTACTCCAGAATTGCTCCAGGAGGTTTACACTAGTAGCTCTAAACAAACATCCAAAACAAAACCTTCATAATTTGGTTACACATACAAAGTTATCTTTAAAAACTTACTGTTCCACTTGCCTCATTTTGTATCAGGCTGTGTTAATTTATTGAAAATTCTAGCCTTTTGTTAGATTTTTATAATCTTTTTCATAGTTCAATTACTGACACCAGTTATAGAAATTGGATGTGACCATTTCATTAACTGTCACATTTGTTTGTTTTAAAAAACATAAACCAGAGTTTGAAAATTGAAAAATGCTATTACAGGAAAGACAATAAAATATTGCTGGAAGATGGAACCTTTTGAAGCTGGTAAAGGTCTGTCTTCTTCTGGAGTGAGTACTGTGATCTAGCTTTGTGTTCTTCAGTACCTTCAACATTTTCCACAAAAACATCTATGAAAAATAATAAAAAGTTTAATAGGCATTTTTTTCCAAGAAAATTTGTTGAAGCAATACCCTTGAGACAAAGGGGAACAACAAGAAAATAGAATGCCTCCATGGATATATATAAACCAAATATCATCTCTTTACCAAACCACTGTTGACAACTTATTTCAGACTCATTATGCTGGAGATGAAGTTGATATCACATCAAAAAGAAAAAACAAAATCATCCGTAGATAGTTTCTTCCGTTCCTGAGAAACAAACAGATCAATCTTTGAAAACTCTGGGTGACTCCAAGAACTTTAGATTAATTCCAGCATCCCTAAAAGATAGTCTTTAAGAGATTTTTTTTTTTTTAAAGTGCTTTTCCTTCATTTTATTTGAACATTTTAAGGAGAAAGTCAGATAAACACAAGAGAATAGAGAAATAAGAAGGTTATCTGAGATTACATTAAGATATAGATGAATTGGGAAAATGAGCCAAGGAATGGAATTCAACTCGGAAAAGTGTGGAGCATTGCATTTTGGGACGTTAATCCAGGACAGAGTTTACAAGGTGAATGGTAGGGCCCTGGGGAGTGTTGAACACAGGCACTTCAGGGAACAGGTACGTAGTTCCATGAAAGTGGCAATATAGATAGGCAGTGTAATTATCAATTTGCAATTCATGCTTGCCTTCTTTAGTCAGGCATTTAGTACACAATCAGAGATCTCATGTTATAGCTGCCAAGATATTGACGAGACCGCATTTAGAAGATTGTGTGCAGTTTTAATCACTCAACTGTAGAAGATAGCAGTAAGCAGGAAAAAATTACAGAAAAGATTCATGAGACTGGTAAACTTGAATTATAAAGAAGGGCTGGTTTGGTTTGGGATTTTCTCCCTGGAGCACAAGAGGCCTGAGAGCAAGGTAAGGTAAATCGCCATAACCTTTTTACCCAGGATAGGGGAATCTAAAACTAGAAGGTATAGACTTAAGATGGAGGGAAAGATTTAAAAGGAATTTGAGGGGCACCTCCTTCACACAGTGGTTGATGGATATATGGGATAAGCTGATAGAGCAAGTGGTAGTTATGTGGACAACTGCAACATTCAAAATACATTTAGACAGGTGCATGAATAGGAAAGATTTAGAAGGATATGGGTCAAACAGAGGCAAATGGAACTAGTTTGGTTGCCTTGGAAAAGTTGGGTTGAAGGGCTGTTTCCAGGTTGAAAAAGTCTATGACAAGGGACTAAATATGGTTCACAAAAGCAGTAAGTTAAGAGGTTTGTGTAGAGCTTGAATTTATTTATCCAGCCACTAATTAAGTGGCCTGTTTCTAAGCTTATCAATAGAATTATTAAATCTTGTTTATAAATGATAAAATATTAGAAATGAAGAGGATTTTGAGGCAGACAAAAGAAAAGTATAACTTCCTTGAAAATGCCTCCAATCTCAGTTTGCAATTTGATACACATTGAAGGGCCCAAAAGATTTCCATTCTAAGTTCTCATTTGTCTGAAATTAGAAATCAAGTTTCCCGAACAGTTATCAAGACCACTTGCACATGAGGAGAGGCAATTAAAAAAAAATGAAAGGGTCTCATGAACAGAGGGGTTTGCAGACAAAAATGTTCAAAGTTGCCATGATTATGAGATCATTAAATATGAAAGTTTGGGATCCTTAGCAAATTAGAAGTGGGATACAAAATCAAGGATGTTATCATTATCCTTTCTACATCAGTGTTTAGCTGATATAATTTTCGGAAAAATTTAATGATCTTTCATCTGGAGAATTCAGGTAAAATTTACTTGAATAATAGTAGGTATAAGGTTTGACATTTAAAAAGAACCTTTAAAAAAGGGAAGTTCAGCACAACTCCAATTATCCGAAATGCTCGGGACCGGGCCCCTTTCGGATAAAAGTTTTTTTCCGGATAACTGGTCATTTTTTTTAAAAAAAACAGCCCGGCAGCAATAGCAAATTACTTGTAACAGTGTTTATACAACAACAAACAAGAAGGTAAGGCTTTTTAAGCATTAAAATAAAGTTTAATTCTCATCAAAAAAAAATGATGCCCACTGCCAATCACCGAAACTTACCTACTGAGTCCCCGCTTGTGCTGGGAGCCCCGTCTTGCCCAGGGGCTCTGTCCGCTGCTGCCGCTGCCGGGAGCCTGATGTCCCCGGTCAGTTCAGCTCTGAAAAGATTTTGGATAAATGAGGATTTCAGATATCCTCGTTTATCCAAAATTTTTTAAAACTTGTGCTGTATATGTGGAAAGATGGAAACAAACACAATGCCATGGGGTAAGTGTAGGGATGTAGGACTACTTAAATTTATTGAAAAAAGACTGAATGAGTGACTACTCTTTATACAGCTAGAACACAAAGGTTTGAATTCCATAACGATTCTACAGAACAGATCTTGATCTGGCCCATGCTTGGCACATACCATCTAGTTTCTGAAACTTCGCAAGGAAATCTTCCAATGTTTTTATGGCTTGGGTGAGAGATTCATGCTCGGAAGCTTGCAATACTTCTATGCATTTCTGAAGTAGACATACGAGTTCATCCTTTGCCATCATACTGCAACAGATCAAAGTAGTTAATTGCCCCACAAATTCAATAAACCAGAAATATGCACTTTCTCCATCTCACATAGGAGCACATAATAATTGATCTGATACACTTTTTCCCCTTATTTGCAGACGCTGATAGCCCCACATCGGGGAATGCCTTGGTTCCATCATTACCACAACTGCAGCATGGAAATATCATGTGACAACAGATTAAAAAAGCACTGTGGGCTGCTGCAGGCGATGCTCTTGTCTTGCAGCTCCAGTGACTGGGGTTTCTTAATAACTGCTTGTGACATTTGCATATTCTCTCCACAACTGCCTGGAATTCCTCCCAGGTGTTTTGATTTCCTCCTTCATCCCCAAACCAGGTTCATTGGTTATTATAAATTACCATAGTGTAGGTGGATGATAGAAAATCAGGGGGGCATTTATGAGCATGAGAGAGAGAGAATAGGCAACAGGGAAACAAGTAGGGAAATGGGACTGATGAGATCATTTCAAAAGCCAGCAGAGACAACCCAGGCCCAATGGCCTTCTACATCTAATAAAAAAGAGACGTGGAAGAGAAGAGAAATGCTCCAGCTGCAAGGATGTCATACACGATTAGAGAATTCTTATGGAAGGGAAAATTTCCGAGAGTAGCAATGAGAAAATTGACGTGGGATTTTCAATTTGGAGGTTTAAGATTACCAAATTTTCAGCATTATTACGAAGCAGCTCAATTCAAATTTCTTAGTGCATTAATGAATATGGACGACCCACCTAGTTGGGTAAAGATAGAAATGGCGGTTATTTTAGAAAAATTTCCTCATGAGTTTTTGTTTCGATGGAATAAAAATTTATTACGAACTTATGATGTACCAATATTGAAACATTTATTGAATTTATGGACAAGTAAACTTAAAAAATTGGGACTTAAAAATATATATTCTGGAAGATTGCCATTATATAATAATCAACTTGTTCCTTTTACGGTCTCCAATGCCACTTTGAAACAATGGGAAAAGAAGAGAATAAAAAAATTATCTGATTGTTTTTCTGAGGGTTGTTTTTGTTCCTTTGACGAATTACAAAGGAAATATGGTATTAGTGCAAATTCTATATTTGTGTATTATCAATTAAGATCTTTTGTAAAACAGTTATGTGGTCGACATATGATTTTATTGCCTGAATCTAGTTTTGAAGAATATGTACTTTCAATACCAAAAAATGGATATATATCTGATTTGTATTGTATTTTACAAGAAATTGATAGTAAAAAAGACTGGGATAAAGATAAGTTGAAATGGGAAAAAGATTTAGGAAATAAAATAGCTGAATAAGCTTGGATGGAAATTTGTCAGAATAGTATTCGGAAATTAATTAATGCTAGACTAGCGATGATTAATTATAATTTTATTCACCAGCTATATTTAACGCCGGAGAAATTAAAAAAATTTGGTCTTAGTAAGTTGGATTCTTGTTTTCGATGTGATCAGACGGCCAATACTTTTTTGCATACTGTTTGGCTTTGTGATCGATTGCAACAGTTTTGGAAAGGTATTCAATCTATTTTTAACAGTTTATATAATATCCATCTTGTATTAGATCCCGATATATTTTTATTAGGGAACATGAAATCATTAATTGATTTAGGTTTAGAGGATTATCAGATTTCCTTTATCTATTTAGCTTTAGTCGTGGCTAAGAAATGTATAGCACTTACTTGGAAAGCTAGAAATATACTAACTTTAGATAAGTGGTATTTGGAAATGAAATTTTGTTTGACTATGGAAAGGATATCTTTTTCAATTCAGGATAAGATGTCTTTTTATAAGTTAAAGTGGTCTCCGTTTGCTAATTATATGCATTTAAGTTTGATTTAAATATATGTTTAAGCGTGATATTTTAGTATTGACAATTTTTTTTGTTGTTAGAATTTTTTTTAGGTTAAGTTTTATCTCTTTTTTTGTAAGTGGGTATTTTTTTCTATATAATATTGTTAATTTTATTAACTCTTCACTCTTTATTTTGGGGGGAGGGTTGGACTAATTTTAAGTTAGACTATTAATATTGTGTTACAATTAACAGGGGGGGTTATTTTGTGTAGTTTTCTGATGTAATATTGTAATCATACCATTTTAATTTTTTTTTAAATTTTTCTTTAAATGTAATTCTCTATTGTATTCATGTTATAAAATTTTAAATAAAGTCTTCAGAGGATGTCATACAATGGGAGGGTGACCCCACAATGCCAAGAAGCTGCTGCTAACCCTCCTTATCAGAGGCCAACAAACTGCCTCCCTCAACCTCCATCCAGTGGGAAAATACTTAAAAAGCAATCTCACTACTGGAAGCAGCTCCTGCAAACATTTCCTGTACCAAATAATCTACTGGCTTGAAGATCTTAAAATAATTTTAAAAATGAACCTCACTGCCAGGTTCAGACCACACACAAAATAGAAGTGCAAAGCCTTATTTTCCACCTAGCCAGACAGCATCAATCTCAATTTCTGATAACCTCCCCCCTTGCTTTTTGACTCTCCCCCTTGCTTTCCAATCCATCTGGCACTTTTCCTTCTATTTCTGCTCCCCCACCCTCTCGACCTGCCAATCACCCGCACCTTCCTTCGAGCTCACACCTCTTTCCCTTCTTTCCATGATCCTCTGTCCTTTATCAGAGTGCACCTTCCTTAGCCCTCTTCCTCCTAGCTTTTAACATTATTCCCATTTCTTTCCCCAGCCATCCTTCATCATCCACTCATATCCACATCACTTGCCATCTTATGGTCCTCGCCCTTTTTCATTCTGGCTTCTAATTGGCTCCTGTCTGACCCACTGTGTTCCTCCAGCATTTTGTGTGTTGCTTCAGTTTTCCAACATCTTCAGCCTTTCCCGTTTCAAAGTTCAGATTACAGTTAAAACAGATGTGGAACCAGGCAATGAAACAATATGGAAACCTCATCCAGGGGATTTCTGCTAATTATAAAGCAGCCATTCTGTAAATAAAATGGTCGAAGCAGGAAGATCTACAGTCATACATGGGCAACATCATCAACATTTTGATTCGGAAAACACTTTTACAGCATCAGCTTTCCAGGTTCAAATCCGCCGTGGTCTGAAAAGATCTTGTACCTTCTCCAGTGACTTGCATAGGTTTCCTCCCACCCTCCAAATACATACAAGGTTGGTAGGTTAATTGGTTACATGGGTGTACTTGGGCAGCATGGACCAAAAGGGACTATAAAGTGCTGTATCTTTAGATTAATAGATTAATTATTGTTATGGAATTCCTCTTATGAAGGGACTAAATGAATGTAGCATTTAAGAAGATGGACAAAACCATGAGAGGGAAAGGGGAAGAAGAAACATATTATATGCTGCTGCAGGTTAGGTTTGAAGGGGCGATAACGATATGGACCAGTTCAACTGAATTCCTTCTTACTCTACATTCTATGCACCGAGGACACCTATAATTACTGAGCATCGACCAAAAAGTTCAGGAGGTGATTTTACTACTACATAAGCAATAAAGTTATGGCTTGGGATATATGAAGTTCCGCATCATAATCAGGTTCTTAAACAGGCTAAAATAGCTGAGGCACACAATCAGTCCCCACCATAATTACCCGAGCAGTTGGAATGCAGAAGTGTAGTCCTCAAGTTCCCATATGTTCGACTCTAAACATGTGATGTAGAGTTCTCTAATCTGTGGAGATACACAAGTCATCCATAAATTGGATAGAAGTCAACAAAATAAAGAACAAAAAAAACATAGCACTTTTAAAATAGGACCTTAAAGCCTCATTAATTTCAATGACAACTGAAGAGGCCACAGCTTCCATTTGTATTCTTCTTTGGGGAGAAATTGTTAACCCTGTGCACCTTTTGGTCCTTAATAAAGGAGTATACTTCTGGTATAGAAAATATCTGCAAATTAAATGCTTTGGTTTCTGCTTCAGGACTTTAAATTGAATTTCCAGGCTTATGTTTCATACTTCCCTAGACTGTTCAAAATGCCTAAATAATTGCTCCCTGGGCAAGTTTTCCTCTATTTACAATGACAAAAAGAAAATAAAAGTTTTGAAGAGTTTTCTATCCCTATAATTCCACACACATCCAGCACAGAATGAAATAAACTTGCTAGCCGTGACCCAAATCGTGGCTGCCTCGATGCACAGCTGGATCAGTAGCATTTGGTGAACAGAGAGGATGACTGCAGACTTTCCTTATGTAATATACCATAAATCAAGTGAAACAAAAACACCATGATTGTAATACAATTCCATTTATGGAGTACATACAATTTTGTTTTCAAATGCATAAAAACAAAATACACACCGACTTTAAAACAATGAACACAACATTGCCATATTCAATGTTTACTCCAGGAAACAATACAAAATTTACACTTGACTTTCAAAGGTTACTGATTCTCTCTTACACGGAATAAAAGTCACACTCATCAATGCCTTTTCCTGATTCTTTCACATTAATTGCTTTATAATATTTAACATAATCAGGAAATGTACCTAGCCAACAATGAAGAAATTATCCAAGTAGTCCTGTTCAGAAAAAAAACCTAGAGACAATTCCAGTTTACTTTTAAACATCAGGAAAATGATGAAAGGCACTGTGGGCCGGCCTCACCAATAACCTGCTTATGGAGTTCACAGTACCAGAATTCTCCAGATTTCAGAACCCTGGTCTGAACATGGAAGAAAGAACTGAATACCAGATGCAAGGTGGGTGTAGCTTGTCTCGACATCAAGACAGCATCAAGTGCAACATTAATGCGTCTTAATAAAATTAAAAAGTCAATGGATGTCAAGGGGAAAACGCTTCAATGATTTGGGCAAAACAAGAAATTCTGCAGAAGCTATTTTTGTAATAAATAGACAAAATTGTTAGAGAAACTCAGCAGATCCTGCAGCGTTCATTGGAGGTCAAGTTCAAAGGACTCAGGCCTGAAACATTAATTATACATTTTCTTCCTACGGACACTGTGGGTCTTGCTAAGTTTCTCCAGCAATCCAATGACTTAAATCATATCTCGCATAAAAGATGGTTGTAGGTCAATCATCCCAACCCTAGGACTTCTCTGCAGGAATTCGACAGGGATCTCTCCAAGATCCAATCACCTTCAGTTGATTGGCATTAAAAGCTGGATGCTTTGTCTTTACAGTGCAGGTCATCCTGACCCTTCATTCATTTTGCCACCGGTAGAGAGTGACTGCAGTCTGAAATGCTGCAAAATGCATTGCAGTTTTTTGCCTTGACTTGCTCTGTATCTTCCATGCAGACAACTTCCATTATCAAGCACAGGTGCACGAGAGCATCATCTTCTCTCCACCTTCAAGTTCCCCATTTAGTTGTTAACCTTCGGATTCAGAAATAAATCACCATTTCATCATTGCTGTATCCAAATCTCAGAACACCCTATTCGACTGCACTCTATTCAAGGTGGCAGCCCACTGCTACTTTTCAAGACCAATTAAGATTATGCAATAAATCCTGGCCTTGCGAACAATGCAAGGATCAAATAAACAATGCACATTGTAGAATTGTGGAGGCATGTCTTACAATATTGATTATCTAAAACTTAAGTTCAGCGATTCACCTAGTGGGTGAAATACATCTTCTGAAACTAAATATCAATTATGACAATGATTTATTTCGCCGTGCAACCCCCCCCCCCCCCCCACCCACAGAAGGTGGAGCATTCAAAACACCAGCCTCACTGGAAATTATATCAATCAGCAAATCTGCTCACAGCTGGCAAAAACTGTTTCACTAATGAGAAAAAAATTGGCTCTTGAGGGGACAACTATACATCCCAAGGTTCCTCTATTACCTTATGGTTATTGTATTATGAGGATAAACTGGATGGTTTCCTTTGTGACAGAACAGCATAAAATTCAGGGAAATAAATAGCAAGTCAGCTTCTTCAATTTGGACCAATATCACTCATTCAATTGGCCTTCACCTTCCTCTAACAAAATGCCTTTAAAGCATTTTATTATCTTCAGACAGGCAAAAGAATAACTTATTTCTGGTTGAGTTTTTACAGATATTACAAAAGTGAGCACGCACCTGTCTACCCAACGGATACTTTGGAAGTGAAGATGCAAGAATGTGCAAGCATTTCAGGACAGGAAAGTAATTCTTGTGGTAAACATGAAGGCTCGACAACAGCGTTTCTGTAACAGTCTGCAAAATTTGATAGTCAAATCAAAAAAATGACCTCTTACGACTTGATTAAATAAATTGAAAATTAAATACAACATAATTTTAATGATGCTCAAGGCATCTTGAAGGGATTCATTTTGGAATATTCGATGGTATCACTTGGACCAATGTTCAACATCTTTGCAAATCAAGAAACAAAGTTCATACTTTTTATTTTAAAAAATTACCAAGAATTGTATTTGAAATGGCAGATTTTTATTTCAGATAAATATAGGTAATGGGTTGGTCATAAAATCGATTAACCAAAACACTCTAGCAATTCACTGGTCACTTCATTCCTATCTTTGTCATGGTAATCCTAAACTAACCCCACTGCTCTACATTCTCCACAAAAGTTGGATCCTTATCTATCCAAATTGTTTTAAACAATAATTTATCTCTACAATTCATTGTGGCAAACATGCTGATCATAAATAACCTCTTGTTTTAAAAAAAAAGATGAATTACTTGCCTATCCTTTTCTCTGATCAATTAAAAATAATTTTTCAGTGGATGAGCATCAATAAAGGTTAAGTTTCTATCCAATTTATCAAATCTCTTTCTGACATTAAAAATCTCTCATTACTTCTTTCATTTCTGCCTTGACAGAAATAGCTTTGGTAAACCAAATTTTGTCTTTGTCTCTATATCCCTTCCTTGGCACCATCTTGTGAATCTTCCTTTGATCTTTACGGTTTTACCTATACTGCTGCACACACAAGTAAATTGTAGCTCAACTCTATACATGTTTATTATTGCTTCACGGTTCAATTTGAGCAAATCTTTATGATGCCATAATGATCGACATCCAGAACCTCACCCTTTTAAAATACTGATCTTTTTTAATCAGGTAAATTTAAGGAGACATTGACATTGTATATCTGCTCGCAACTTATACTGGGGAGAACAGTAGTATTTTGGATGAGGAAAAGAAATAGGTGAATTGTAATATTTTACTATAATTGTACAAGAAAAGCAGTGATTGAAATTCTAGTCGGTAAATTGAATTTGAGAAGATTGCTGAAGGTGGTAAAGGTAAAGAAAAAGGGATATTAGGAGAGATTTCCAGAGCAAAGAAGCTGAAGCCTCCATTAGAAAAGATGGATTGAAGGTGGGGATTTATTAAAAAGCCAGAGTTAATAGATTGAAAGATACCAGTAGATAGAAAGGTCAGGAGAAATCTGAAGAGGTTGTAAGAGTTTTGAAAGTGACAAGGAATATAAATTCAATGCACTCTGTGGCAAGAGTTAATATATATCAGCAAAGATGAGTATGTTTTTTTTTGTGTGATCACATCAAATTTGGAACACGCAGCAACAAATGGAATTACCTTTAAATTCTGGTCATTAGTCAAAAGTTCAACCTGCTTCTTTGCATCTTGACGATCAACGTAACTAAAATTTAAAAATATATCCTGATTAACTGTCCTGGTTCACCTTTGTAGAATAATTGTTGGCAACACATCATACAACATACTCATGACTTTTAGCCAGCAATACTCGCTCTACACAACGCGTAACCAATTGCTCAAGATGGGCTCTTGAATTAAATAATATCGTTAGTTTACAGATTTCCTCTGATGGGAGAGAGACTCCCAACTCTCCTACCCATGATTCATCCCAAAACGTTGACACAGGATTGGTCACAAATATTGAAGCACATTCCCTGCGTTAAAGTTCACAATAAGAATCAAGAGGTTCCAATTTAATGCAGGTTATTGCAGGTGCCTAGCACTCAAGATGATTTAATGGACATGCAACAAATTAATCTCTCAGTATCAGTTAGAAAAAAAAAAATCAGAACTGAGAAAGTTGAGCATACATTGGAGACTCAAGGGGGAAAAAAATTTTGAAATTCATATATCCAAATGATAGTTATTATTGTGACACAGTCAGTTGGGACAAAGTGACAAAATTAACCAAGGCTCAATTACAGGTCCCATTTTATTTTAGCATATTCAGAATTGAGTAAAAAGCCAACTTTAAATGGTTGGAATGAAGGAATAAGGTTACATTTAATTGATTTATTATAAATCTTTAAACAGTCAACAATAGAGAAAGTGGAGAAAAATGAGGAAGTAACACAAGATATTGAAAATGACCTGCTGAAAATGGAGGCAGGAGAGGAGAGAGGAATGAGAACTCTCAATGGCAGGATGGAGAGTAGGAATAACTTACTGACAAAAGAGATGATGGATGCATGCAATAGGTGGTGAGAATCAGACAAATTTGTCCCTAACTTTTGCAACTTCACATTCCTCATCTCCAGGTCTGATTCTTCCCTTACAATCTATTGTAATCCCAATAAATAAACACCTGAAATAAAAATCAGAACACTCTAGGTATGCCCAATGAGCATCTGTGCAAGGTGAAACAAAATTTATTCCAAAATATTTATACATATTTACTTTATATTATATTTTTACGTAGGTAGGTGAATATTACATGCTGTGTGTGTGTGTGTATGCCATAGTCCAGAAAAGTGCTCTTTCATCTGGTTGCATCTGTGCAGTTAGGTGACAATAAACTTGAAAAGTTCATTTTTCAGAACTTTTTTTTTAAAGATCTGTTCTGCTCTCCACAGATACAATCTACCAACTGTTGACTGTTTGTCAATAGAACTTCAGTGTGTAATGGGCTTCAGAGTGTCCAAAAGAGCCATTAAAATCTCTCTATCAAAAGCAAGCAACTTTTACTCACTCCATGAAAGATTGCAGATGGCGAATTAGTTCACAGTCATCATGGTTCAAATTCTGTATCCTGGCACTGGCTTCATCCAAATCACAGCATAAAAGACTAAGAGGCTGAGAGGAGAAGTGCTCTAGTAGAGATAACTGTGTAGCGCAGGTAAAAGATTAAACATGGATTGGATTAAGGTAAATTTCACTTTGCGTTCTGTAAGCACATTCCTCCATATTCACCAAATGTTGCTTACCTGAAAACCTTTCACAAAATTCTTTGTAGACAAATTATGGAACAAAAATACGTTATTCAGAATCTGAAGCACTTTTCCGCTCAACTTAAATGGGAATTTGGTTGTCAACACCAACTATGAATGAAAACAAAATAGAAACAATTTACATTTAAATTTAAAATGGGAATATTAGATGTACTGAGTTACCAGAATGAGAAGGTAGGTGTGAGAGTACAGATTCTATCACCAATGTGTATATGTACAGATGGTCATGTAGGATGACTGTGATTGGCCGAGACTGTAGCCACGCCTACTGGCAGGTCTTAAAGGGTCGCTCCAAGCCAGACCAGGTCATTCTGGACTGGTCGACCTACATGTGATACGCTCCAGTCTTCTAGTTAATAAAAGCCTTGGTTTGGATCAACAAGTCTTTGGTTCTTTCGACGCACATTACAGATAGAAAAAAAATCACATCTGTTTGCAAATTCAAAATCTGTCTTTAATCTATAATATATCAGGAAAAAAAACGAGTGTCTCTCTCTCTCTCTCTCTTTTCAGACCAAGAAAACTGATCTTTCTCCAAAGCAGCTTTAGAGGAAATGTTGTCCTCCATAACAGCCATCCTCAACCATTTGTTGGCCATGGCCCCTTCAGGATTCTAATCAAAATTTATGGGTCCTCTTCCCTGTGAAGCAGTCAGGTCTATTTGCTCTCTTCTGTATTTCTCCCCTACTGACTCCAGAAAAACATTTTATGATTTCAGTCTGTGACTCCCCCTTAAATGGGGAGTGCTGTACGGCCTCCTTTTGAGAATGCTGGCTGTAAACACATCTCTTTTACCCAAACTGCAATTCAGAGAATGAATGAAAACATCTTAAGCAACTCAAACTACTGGTTGCTTGAGAGGATCTACAGAGGTTTATTTTATACAATAAATCATCTGCCCTCTGTTTGGCCTGTCCTCAGAATGATGGTGTAAGGAGCTATCAAAGAATACAACAGGATATAAATCAGTTATAGACACAAGCAGAGAAATTGCAGATGGAGTTTAATCCAAATTAAGTGTGAGGTATTGCACTTTTGGAGGTCAAAAAAAAAAAAGAGAACATGTAGACAGCTAATGGCAGAACTCTAAAGCATTGATTGTGAAGAGGGATCTAGGTCCTTTGCTTATTGAAAGTGGCCAAGGAAATAGGGTAGTAAAGGTGTATGATATGCTTGGCTTCATTGGGCTGGGAACTGAGTATAAAAGTCATCTGCAGATTTTGTTTAACTGGACAAATTTGGGTTATTTTCTCTGGAGTGTAGAAGGAAGAGGGGTGAGCTAATGAAAATTTACAAAATTAAGAGAGTAATTGATGAGGTGGATTTTCAGAATCTTTGCCCAGAGCAAAAAAAAAACACACATTTAGAGGAAATGCTTTTAAGGTGAGGGGGAGGAAGTTCAAGGGACATGCGCAGGACAATTTTTTTTTTTTAAAAGGGAGTGGTAGGTGCCTAGAATAGTCAGTCAGAAGTATTGGTGGTAGCAGATACAAAAAGTAGCATTTAAGAAGCTTCTAGATAGAACACACAAACATGACAGAAGTTCTCGAGTGCAAGCTTCAGAGCTTTATTTTAGTTTGGACTTCATCTTCTGCACAGACACATGGGATGAAGGACCCGTCCCTGCACTGCTCTGATTTACAATTTTTAATGGATTAGAATCCATCCCTGTTTATTTCCACTTATCTGCCCAAAATTAATCAAGTAAAACTGCAGGATGAACATCTATCCTTTAAAAGGAGGAGACTAAGTAAAATAAAAATGTACCAAGTGCTGCAGCTGGAGTACAAATAAGGTTCCAAAATACGAGTAAGAATTTTTTGCTCTGACAAAGACAAAGAAACCAGACAACAGAAACTTCAGATACATAGCCACAGCAAACTATTACAGGCAAACATAACCATGTAATGCACTAAATATACTGGCTAATACATTATTCTCCACCACACTCCTATTCTGACCACAGACTCCTGCACTGTTATAGTGAGGCTCAACACTAGTCTGAGGAAAACCTCATCTCCCATTTGCTTTACGGACTTGGGATTGAATTCACAATTTCAGATACACTCTTTCTCTTTTGTAATAGAACTGGCTAATTCTGTGGCTTATATTTCTCACTCAATATGCCAGACCTGCCAGGCATTTCCTCTAGTGCTGCATTTCACAGCTTTATTGTTTGTCACTTTTTCTGTCAAACTGCACCCCCTCCCCCATCAACCTATCAGCTCAATGGCTTATCAATAACTTATTGCCATGATGACCATGTAGACCAGCGGTTCTCAAATATTTTCTTTCCACTCATTACCACTTTAAGCAATCCCTCTCCCTTCGGTGCTCTGTGATTAGTAAGGGATTGCTTAAGGTGGGATGTGAGTGAGAAGGGAAGGTTGAGAACCACTGCTTTAGGCCCAATTGTTACTGAAATATTTTGCTTAAGAAAAATTGTCATTGGCCCATTTCCTTTGGAGTTATGAAACCATACACATAACGAATCAATTAGGTACAATTAAAACAGCGATTTTCAAACTTTCTCTTCCCACTCACATATCACCTTAAGCAATCCCTTACTAATCACAGAGCACCTATGGCATAGGGATTACTTAAAGTGGTATGTGAGCGGAAAAAGGTTGAGAACCACTGATGTAGACAATGGGAAAAGATATTATCTTTGTCACATTTATACCTACTCCATTCTCATTTCAACAAATCTTTTTCTAATTTTTCCAAAACATTAACTATTTTACCGCAGATGAGGCCTGATCTGCCAAATGTTTCCAGTATTTTCTGTTCTTGTATCAGATATCAAGCGCCTGAAGTTTTTAATGATTATCACTAAATATTTTGAATTTACCTTATCAATAACTGTAGCCAAATGATCAGTACAGGATAAAGACTGGAACAGTTCAATACACAGCAATGAGGAGACAGAGTGGGGCAGCATTTGGTGTATAGTGATTGGGGACGTGGCAATACCAAAAACCAGCACCATGGGGAGTCGCTGGACATGGTTGCTGAAATATTAAACAGACATTTAGAATTAATGGTTACTTACAAGCAATCAGAACCCAAACAGACATACAAGTTTGTGGCCATCTTCTAAAGCTATTTTTCACCCGCCCCTAACAAAAACTAATTTCCTTGAAACATAGAAGATCAAATTACCCTTACAATGGATTCAGCACTCATTCATGCAAATATAAAATCAGGAAGAGACTGCAAATGTAGAACTAATTAACTTTATCACATGAAAATAGAAAATGATTTAGTTCAATCTGACAAAGTTCCCCACAGGAGGTTAGGAAAAAAGGTGGAGGCATTAGGTATAAATGAGGAGGTAGTGAAATGGATTCAGCAATGGTTGGATGGGAGGTGTCAGAGAGTAGGGGTAGAAAATTGTTTGTCCAATTGGAGGCCGGTGACTAGTGGAATTCCTCAGGGATCGGTCCTCGGACCACTATTGTTTGTTATATATATTAACGATCTGGAAGTAGGGGTGGAGGGGTGGAGAATTGGATAAGCAAATTTGCGGATGATACAAAGATTGGTGGTGTTGACAATGAGGAAGATTACCATAGATTAAAAGGTGATTTAGGAAGGCTGGAGGTGTGGAATGAGAAATAGCTGATGGAATTTAATACAGATAAGTGTGAGGTGTTACATTTTGGAAAGGCAAATCTAAATAGGTCATATGCATTAAATGGTAGGCTATTGAGATGTGCAGAGCAACAAAGGGATTTAGGAGTTGTGGTAAATAGTACCCTCAAGGTTGATACTCGGGTAGATGGTGTGGTGAAGAAGGCATTTGGAACGTTGGCCTTCATAAATCGGAGTATTGAATTCAAGAGTAGGGAGGTTATGATGAAATTGTACAAGGCATTGGTGAGGCCAAATTTGGAGTACTGTGTACAGTTTTGGTCACCAAATTATAGGAAAGATATAAACAAAATAGAGAGTGCAGAGAAGGTTCACGAGAATGTTGACAGGATTTCAAGGTTTGAGTTACAGGGAAAGGTTGTGCAGACTGGGGCTTTTTTCTCTGGAGCGTAGAAGATCGAGAGGGAACTTGATAGAGCTGTTTAAGATTTTAAAAGGGACAGACAGAGTAAACGTGGATAGGCTTTTTCAATTAAGAGTGGGGAGATTCAAACTAGAGGGCATGGTTTAAGATTGAAGGGGGAAAATTATAAGGGGAACATGAGGGGAAATTTCTTTACGTAAAGGGTGGTGGAGGTATGTAATGAGCTTCCGGCAGACGTGGTCGAGGCGGGATCATTGGGTACATTTAAGGATAGACTGGATAGTTACATGGAGAGGAGAGGACTGGAGGGGTATGGACCGGGTGCTGGTCAGTGGGACTAGGAGGGTGGGGATTTGTTACAGCATGGACTAGTAGGGCCAAACTGGCCTGTTCTGTGCTGTAAGTGGTTATATGGAACCAAATCCAAATTAGAAGCAAACTGTGAAGGGATGAGCAGCACTGTGATGGTAGTAAAAACGCAGAAATGCTGGAGGAACTCAGCAGCATCCAAGCGAGGTAACGATATATAGTAAAATCCCCATTATTCTGGTGCTGGCATCATAGTTCCAGCTGTTTGGGGAGTTTATGGGTAATGAAGACAGCAATTGCTCCCACATTGAGTGTTGCTGCGATTCAGTGTAGCACTCCATAAACTCCAGGCTCTGCTGCTTTGTCAGGAGTTAGACTGGGGGGGGGGGTGAGGGTGGCGACAGATGCCGCTGCGCTGCCGGGGTTGGCCTGAAGACCAGCCCGACAAGCTGGTGGAGCGCCATAAAGCCGCTGGTGGTCAGCTCCACCGCCCCGATGGCCCGCGCCTCCTGTAGCTCTGCACCTAGTGTCCAGCTTTCTGCCCCACTTGGCCGCTGTCTCTGGCTGCTTTTGGCCAAGCTCCTGGGCCACCCTGTCACCTCAGGCTTCCACTTGTCTGACGCACTGGTCAAGAGCCTCCTGTATGGCACACTTCAAACTCTCCCGCCCCAGACGCAAAATAGTCTGGCATCAGCCCTAGTTGGGGGAGTGGGAGTGACGCATTTGCTTAAGTGGACCAAAATCAAAATGATTCTGAAATCCAGAAGATTCCGAAAAACGGCATGTGTCGGGTCCCGATGATTTCAGATAAAAGGTTAGACACCTGCAGTAAAATTAAATAGAGACAATGTGGATTTATAAAAGTAAAATCACCTTTGGCACACCTGTTGGAATTTTTTTTTGAGGATTTAACTACCAAAACAGACACGGGCCAACCAGCTAGAGGTGAATTTGAGTTTTTGTCAGGGATTCAACTTTGACAAGGAGCTACACAAAAGATCATTCCATAAAATTAGAGCATTCATGATTGAGGATTATATACTAGCATAGAATGAGGATTGGTAGAAATAAATGGGTCATTAGGTTGGAAGACCATGATTGGCCACAGATGCATTAATTATTTTGAGGAGAGAATTAAATGTTACATTATCACAGTCAGATAATGATTCAAGGCTACATGATACTGTGGGTTGTGAGGAGGATGGAGAGACAGTATAAGGATTTGGAGAGATTAAGTTATTGGACAAGAACATGGCTGATGGAATAAAATGAGGAAAAAGTGCAAGGCCTTTCATTTTTTGAGAAAAATAAGATTTTTCAGATATTAAGACTACTCATGTTCAGAAGGACTTGGTCCTTGCAGTAATCACTAAAAATAAACAGAATCACAATGAACAAATAACACAAATATCAATGAGAAAGACCAGTGATGCTTTAGCCAAGAGGATTTGAATACAAGAGAGGAGCATCTTGTTCCAATAATATAGAACCCCAGCCAAATTGTTGCTGGAAATATAGTGAAACGGTGTGTAGGTCTGGAGAGTGAGATGAACCTCTGGAATTATTTGACCCAGAGAGTTGTGAAGACAAGCTGATTAGATATATTTAAAGTAGAGGTCTGGAGAAATGAGGGCAATGTGGTCTGGCAATGAAGAGGAATCGAGGCCCGGGGTGGAATAATCATGATAACATTGAATGGTGAGTCAATCTTGTGGGAGTGAGTGGGCCTACGCCTACTCCTACTCCTGTGTTCTCCATATCCAACGGAAGTCATACTTGCAACAAGGAAATATGGCAAGATCTCTCTAGATTAATCCTTGAGATGGTGATTTGTCAACTTGTCAGGAATAAGCAGATCAAACCTACACCCTTCAGAGTTTAGGACAATGAAGGAAGAATGGGTGGCAAGGTTGGCATAGCTAACGGTTAGCGCAACACAGCAATCGGGACCAGGGTTTGAATCCAGTGCTGTTTGCAAGGAGTTTCTATGTTCTCCCCATGTCTGTGTGGGTTTTCCCCGGGGGCTCTAGCTTCCACACACAATTCAAAACAAACTGGGGGTGTGGGTTAAATGGGTGTAAATTGGGCGGCACAGACACGTGAGCCAAAATGGTCTGTTACCATGCTGCATGTCTAAAAAAAAAACACCAATATGGTATAATATGGAACATGGTCTCACAGGGAATAAGCAGGGTTAACCTTACCTTGGCTGGGGAGTCAAGAACCGGGGGGAGGGAGGGGTCACAGTTTCAAAATAAGGGGTCATCCATTCAAGAATGAGAGAAGAAATTTCTTCACCCAGAGCATAATTAACTTTGGAATTCTCTGATCCAGAGGCTGTGGAGGCTAATTCAGTCAGTAGTTTCAAGACGGAGATAAATAACATTTTTCAACTTTAAGGGAATCGAGGACAAAGAGTTTTTACAGAAGAGTGGCACCAAAGTAAAAGAGGAGCTATGATGTTCTTTAATGGCAAAGGTACAAGGATCCCAAATGCCTACTTGTGATTCTACTTTGAATGTACTTAATACTACGATTGACAGATATTGATGATCAGATTGAGCATCAGAGTGAATGGAGCAAAGGCAAATAAATGTGGCCAGAACATAATTCAGCCAAAACTTAGACTGAGCAATGTAACAATCAGGGTGCCTGAATGGCCTCTTCCTGCATCTCGATGGCCAATTCCTGAATTTACCCCTTTCAGACAGATTGCTTGTCCATTTAGAGCCCATCTGAATACGGCATTAGGCAGGCACTAGGTGAAAAATGGTTTCCTCTCCTGATCCTCAACTCCCAATACCTATTTTTCAGTTACAGAATAAATGGTTATGAGTTTAATTCTTTCCTATGAATGCCTTGGCCTGGTGAGTCTCCACTTCTCTTTTTCTCCAGGGTATGAATTTCAGATTCTTTAATTACATTGCCCACTGTTAGGCCAATCAGCCAATCCTCATCATGACATATTCAAACACCACTTAATTTTCAGACAATTTCCCCCCACCCTCAATCATTTTCTAGGCCACTCTTTTACATATACGGCAACACAGTAATATTTTAATTGCAGCCAACTATTCCAAAATGAACTATAATAATCTGTTATTACCTGGCAATGACTACAAAATCTTGCAGCACTTTGGGGACAAAGCTCTCAAGATCTTTGAAGATGATAACTATGGGATGGACCTCCTTGTGCTGAAGCAAAGATTTCTTCTTTTTAGTTGGGCTTTTTGTGGTAGAATTCTGCATCAGAACAAATAACAGGCTGAAATAATTCAGAAGGCAATTATTTTCCCTTAATAAAAATGCCATTTAAAACCACAGCACCAATATAATCTTCCTCCTAATGAAGAAAATACTTGAAACATGTGCCATTCCACAGAACAACCCCAATTCTTGCTCTCAGCTAACACTGTTCTGACAGACAATGCAAAACCAGTTACCTTGGGTGGGGGGGGAAAGGGTTTGGAGAAAGTGAGAACACAAAATGGATGGATCAAAGTGAGAAACTTGGGCTTGTTTCGGATTATCTTTGAGAAGGCTGGGAGCTGGTCAGCTTCCATCCTGGCCAACAAATTGTGAATCAAGATCAAGACCAACATGGCAGGATAGTAGTACATTTTAAAGAATGTTGACATTTTCAAGGAGAGCATCCCACAAAATCTAACGATTGTTGGTGCAAGTATTTTTCAGTTTCCCGCACACCTAGTGATAGGCGTCAACAACCTGAAGATGTTATCTGGCTGAGGAGCAAGTCACATTAAAGATTTCTCTCTAGAAGAACACTTTGGTTAGGCCGATTATTGGAGTATTGCCTACAGTTTTGGTTGCCACATTACAGGAATGACAAGGAGGCTCTGGAGAGGGTGCAGAAGAGATTCACCAGGATGATGCCTGAATAAGAGAGTATTAGTTATAGGAAAGGATGGACAAACTTGGATTGCTTTATCTGGAACTTTGGAATCTGAAGGATGACCTAATAGAAGTAGAATTGGGTGGACAGACCAGAGTCTAATACTCGATGGCACTGCTTTACGGTTGTGGGGTTGAAGTTTAAAGGAGAGGATTTAGGAGGCACTGTTTTTAAATATACAAAAAATATTCAGTGTTTGGAACACCCCGCCAGGGGAAATAGAAGAAATTATTGCAATATTTATGATGCAGTTAGACATGAACGTGCAGGGAATGGAGAAATATACACCATGTGCAGGCAAATGGGATCAATTAAAACTGTCATAATTTTTCTTACTTGTGGTGGTGGCGGCAGCAGTCTTTAGCATTTAATTTTTGGGGGGGGGGGGGTTTCTGAATTTTTTGTGAACAACATTGCACAGAAACCTCAAAGTTGCTGACAGCTACGCGAAGTAATTACACCACCTGTACTTTTCACCATTATTACCAATGCAAATACTGGATGTATACAAACAGCTGATGGTGACACTTTCCCACCCTCAAGATGCCCAAAAGTGCTTTCCAATGACTCAATTTTGAAATGTGGTCTCTATGGAAACATAAGGAAACACATCAGGCAGATTATGCTTACAAAAAATTCACATCAACACAATTGTATAATTAGCAAATTTCCAAATTATCAGTGTAGCTTGTGGAATAAATGTTGGCCAGGAGTTAGAGATTTCCCTCCTTTTCTTCAAAGGATACTGAGGAATCTGGTACACTATCGTAGAGCAGATAGGTCTTGGGATTAGTGGTCTAGGAATTCTAGTGAATGGAAATTGATCATAAAAAGAGAATGTTAATGATTGTGTCAGTTGTTGATCTGAAACTACAAATCTCAAAAGTACAGAAGAATTGTATATTGTTTAAGTGAAAAAAAGAGTATCATCTTGGATTAAGTCCAGGCATTATCTGATAGCGCTAACCTCATCATTGACTCCAAGGTAAGTGGATGGGTTGGGGAGCATCTACAACCAAGATCTGGGGATCATGATCAATTGAGGGGTTGGTAACATTCGACTGGGTTGATGGGGATCATGGTCAATTGAGGGGTTGGTAACATTTGATAGTGGGGGAGATGGGGAGAATTAATCATGAGGTTTACTTTCCAATATGTCATGATGGGTTATGAGTCCCAGGCCTGCCTAATAATTATGGTTCCTATAAAGCTCAAAAATGTTAATACCATCCTAGAAAAACAATCCATTTCATTGGTTCCAACCCATCTTCCTAAACTTTACTCCCTTCACAGGTGACAGACCAGAGGTGCAAATTGCCTCACCTTTGTGGTACTGCAGCAATTCACCAATGTTTCTTCAGCAGTATTCCCAGCCTTGGAATCCCTCTACCTGGAAATGTAGATGTGTGGGAAATCTGCCACCTACCTACAACTCAACCTCCAAATTACTGACAGTTCAGAAATAAAATATTACACTTTTTTTCACCAGTTGAAAACCATTGAACCTTCTTTCCAATACCCCTAGAGAGTACAATTATCAAGTCACTGATAGTTTACCACCAGCTTCTCAAGAACATAAACAATAATCTTCCCAAAAATGAATGCAAATTCTTTGTGGATATGGAAATGTGTGAATATGGATAAAATATTTACCTTTGTTATAGCATTGTACCACCTACACAGGGAGACCATGGAGCAGTTCATTTTTCTCTGGTGGAATTCAAAAGAATGGTGCAAATCCTCCTCCTTTTCCTCATCACTGCCATTGCCACCTATGAGCTGCATCAGAATTTTCTGCAAAATCTGCTTCACAGCTGAAAGAAAAATAAACAAGCCCCATCATGAAATCACAGGCACCACTAAGTCAGGGTATTGCAAAGATTTTGATGGCTCATTTGATCAAATGGTGCCGAAGATAACAAAAACAAATTATTCACGCCTCTCACAGACCAATATTAGACCAATGTGAACCAGCACCCAACAAGTATCTCTCAGTAAGTTTATGACTTGCGCAGAATTCCAAACATCCTAGCAGCATTATTGGTGAATTCCCAGCTGTGAACACAAACATATTGAGCTGAAAAATGTAAATGCTTGAAACACTTAACAGCATCTATGGACAGAAATACAAGAACTAACATTTCTGCTCTTAATCTTTCATCAAAGCTGTCATTAAAATCTTCAAAGATTTTAAATATTATTTTTTCCTTTTCTCTCCACAGGTGACTTTAAAATTACATTACAAAATTAAAAGAAAGATGCCTTTTGCTTCAAAGCAGTAAACCCAATTGATTGTGGAGCCTAGATTTCACAAGAAACAACCTAAAAAAAAATAGCAGCAGGAGATGGCCATTTGGCCATAGAGTCTGCTCTATTGTACAACAAGATCATGGCTGATCAGGCCATGGATTCAGCTCCCCTACCTGCCTTTTCTCCATAACCCTTAATTCCCCTTCTATGCAAAAACCACTCTACTGCTTCCTTGAGCAGAGACATCCTCAGATTCACTACTCTCTAGGAAAAACATTTCCTCCTCATCTCTGTCCTAAACCTATCCCCCCCCCAACAACCACCCAAATCTTGAGGCTGTGTTCAGTGCAAAATTTCACCAGATGATCATCCGAGATCTGGGTTGACAGAAGAGCCTGAATGTGGAACATCAAGTAGCTGCAGAAAGTCCAAGTATGCAATAGTACTAGCTAATCACATACAAAACTAAAACTCTGGTGCAACAAAGTAGACTTGTCCTTACTTGTACACTCCTTGCCCTGAAGGAAAACAATATGTGGAGTCACTGACTGCTTTAGAAGACTGGATAAACCCTGGAGGGTCATTTCATGGTCAGGCACATTGACACCTGCAGGAAAAGACAATGAGTACACTTGCTTAAAAAGAGACCATACAGTTTCATAATCAAGCTGGACAAAAAAAAAAACTACTTTACTGCATATTCAGCACTCAACCAGGGAATAATACTCATTTCCTTTCTATGATTATCATTCTTACAATTCAACTGCGCCCCAAAATGAATGAATTAATTATTTCCATGAAACACTGCTATGGTTATGTTCTGATTTAAGCAGGGTTGGAAAGTAATTATTTTAGAACGAGATCTGGATCAGTTGGGAAGATGGGCCAAAGGAATAGCAAATTAAATTCAACTCCTTCAAGTGTGAGGTAAGTCAAACCAGGACTCGACTTCCACAGTAAATGGTAGGGTCAAAGAGTGTGTTTAAGGAGCTCCAGGGGCACTGGTGTAAAGCTTCCCAAATGTGCAGAGACAGATAAACAATGGGCATCTCGAGGGTGGGAAAGTGTCACCATCAGCTGTTTGTATACATCCAGTATTTGCATTGGTAATAATGGTGAAAAGTACAGGTGGTGTAATTACTTCGCGTAGCTGTCAGCAACTTTGAGGTTTCTGTGCAATGTTGTTCACAAAAAATTCAGAAACCCCCCCCACCAAAAAATTAAATGCTAAAGACTGCTGCCGCCACCACCACGAGCAAGAAAAATTATGACAGTTTTAATTGATCCCATTTGCCTGCACATGGTGTATATTTCTCCATTCCCTGCATGTTCATGTCTAACTGCATCTTAAATATTGCAACATTTGGGAACTCACAATATAGCTTTAGCAAGCTTTGGTGAGACCACATCGAGTACAGGTAGTTTCAAGTTAATTATGAAGAAAGCAAAGTTTGAGCCTCAGATTGAAATTCTAAGTTAAAGAAAGGCCAATTTGGAGGAAATGAGGAAGGATCTAGAACGAGTGGATTGGGATGTTGTTTACAGGCAAGGATGTGTGAGACAAGTGGAGGACCGATAAAGGTGAAAGTTTGTGTGGACCTGTCAGGATTAAAGGCAAGGTTAGAAGGTATAGGGAACCTTGGTTTTCAAGGGATATTGAGGATCTGGTTTGGAAGAAGAGAAAAGATGTATAACAGGTAGAGGCAATATGGAGCAAATGAGGTATTTGAGTAAAGACGACATGAAGTTACTTGACAAACAATATGAAGGAAAATCCTAAGAGTTTCTTCAAGTATTTTAAGAGCAAAAGGTTAGTAAGGGACAAAATTGGTCCCCTTGAAGATCAGAGTGGGGTTCCTTTTTACATTCTACTTTGTCATGTGAAACAGTGAAACATTTTTGGAATAAACTCAAGGAATTTTTCAGAAGTTACTTTGAAAGTGAAATTTTCATTAGATCCTTTCGTATTTTTGTTGGGTAATAGATTTTTTTAAAATTGCTTTTCTTTTGAGATTGGCATTAGCAGTGGCTAGAAAATTTTTGGCAATTACTTGGAAAAATGAGACTGATTTGAGTATTCAGAGATGGCATATGGAGTTGAAGTCTTGTACTCCATTGGAAAATATAACATATAATTTACAAGATAATTAATCTTTTTTATCGTAAAACTTGGAGCCCGTATTTGGATTATGGGGTTGAATTATTAAATCACCTTTGCGCACAGTAGTGGTGTTGCTCCAAACCATGGTAATTAACTGATGAATTTTGATGTTATGTGATCTCCTCTTTCTTTTCGGGATAGGTTGGGGGGGTGGGGGGAGAGGGTGGGGAGTTGTAAGGGATTAGTTTTAAAATATCATGTATGTATTTTGTGCATTTTTTTAAAAAAAGGTGTGTTCATTAATTGTATGTTTTAACATTGCAACCTGATTCAATAAATAACATTTTCCAAAAAAATCAGAGTGGTCGGTTTGTATGGAGCCAAAAGAGATGGGGTAGATATTAATTTTTATTTTTAATTTTTTTTAATTAGTATTCACTCAGGAATCGAGCAGAGTCGTGGGAAGTAAGGAAAAAGAGCAGTGAGGTCATCGAGTCTATTAAAGAGGAGGAAGAGCTTGCTGTCTTAAAGCAAACAAGGGTGGATAAATCCCCAGGGTCTAATGAGATATTCCCTCCATCCTTGAGGAAGGCAGGTGTATAAATTGCAGGAGCTCTGGCTGAAATATTTAAAATTCCCTTAGCCAAGGGTGTGGTACTGGAGGATTGAAGGGTAGTTCACGTTTTTTCATTCTTCAAAAGTAACCATGGAAATTATAGGCCAGTGAATTTGACATCAGTCGTTAGGTAAATCACTGAAAGGTGTTCTATGA
Organism: Narcine bancroftii; assembly: GCF_036971445.1. Lineage (NCBI taxonomy): Eukaryota > Metazoa > Chordata > Chondrichthyes > Torpediniformes > Narcinidae > Narcine > Narcine bancroftii. The sequence continues at coordinate 208,450,069 of NC_091474.1, forward strand.
GATCAGATACACAATTATTTGGATAGCCAGAGAGTGATTACAGATAGTCAACATGGCTTTGTGTGTGGTAGCTCATGTTTAACCATTCTTATGGAGCTTTTTGAGGTTACCAGGAAAGTTGACGAAGGAAAGGCTGTAGATGTTGTCAACGTGGACTTTAGTAAAGCCTTTGACAAGATCCCCTATGGGAGGTTATTCAGGAAGGTTTGGATGCTAGTTATTCATGGTGAAGTAGTGAACTGGATTCGACAATTGCTAGACAAGAGAAGCCAAAGACTGAAGGACTGTGATCGGTGCTGGGACCATTGTTGTTTGTCATCTATATCAATGATCTAAACGATAATGTGGTAAATTGGATCAGCAAGTTTACAGGTGACACTAAGATTGGAGGTGTTGTGGACAGTGAAAAAGGTTTTCAAAGCTTGCAGAGGGATCTGAGCCAGCTGGAAAAATGGGCTAAAAAAATGGCAGATGGAATTTATTGTAGGCAAGGGTAAGGTGTTGAATTTTGGAAGGACAAACCAAGAAAGGATGTACACAGTAAATGGTAGGGCATTGATGAGTACGTTAGAACAGATAGATATAGGAATACAGATGCATAATTCCCTGAAAGTGGTGTCACAGGTGGATAGGGTTGTAAAGATAGCTTTTGGCATATTGGCCTTCATAAATCAATGTATTGATTACAGGAGTTGGGATGTTATGGTAAAGTTGTATAAGACAATGGTGAGGCAAATTTGGAGTAATGTGTGCAGTTTTAGTAACCTAACTACAGGAAAGATATCAATAAGATAGAAAGAGTACTAGGATGTTGACTGGACTTCAGGAAATGAGTTACAGTATAAGGTTAAACAGGTTAGGACTTTATTCCCTGGAATGTAGAAGAATGAGCGGAGACTGGATAAAGGTATTTTAAATTATGAGGTTGATAGACAATGTAAATGTTGATAAGCTTTATCCACTGAGGGTAGGTGAGATGCAAATCAGAGGACATGGTTTAGGAGTGAAAGGGGGAACCTCTTCACACAGAGAGTGGTGGGAGTGTGGAATGAGCTGCCAGCTGAAGTGATGAATGTGGGTACAGTTGTAATATTTAAGAAGGATTTGGACAGGTACTTGGATGGAAGAGGTATAGAGGGCTATGGGGCTGGGTGCAGGTCAGTGGGACAAAGCAAAAAAAAGATTCAGACAAACTAGAAGCACCAAAGGGGCCTAATTTTGTGCTGTAATGTTCTATGGTTCTACAGTGTGCAGTTCAGGTCACCCAGCCCTAGGAAAGATATTAATAAATTGGAAGGATTGCAGTGGAAATTCAACAGGATATTGCAAGAACGTACGCTTTAGTTATAGGAAGAGGTCGGATAGGTTAGATCTTCATTCTCTAGAGAAGAGGCAGCAGGTGGGTGATCTTCAGAGGTTTATAAAATCATGTGAGGCATGACTTCAGTGAAAAGCTGTCATTTCCCTTGATAAATGATTCTAGAACTAGAAGACATACGCTTAAGGTGGGAAATTAAAGAGGGTTCAGAGGAACAATGTCTTCCAGTCACAGGGTAGTCTGCATCTGGAACAATCTGCCAGGTCTGCATTTATAATGTTTAAAAGACACTTGGACAGATACAGTATATAGATAGAAAGGGTTTAGAACCCAGAATGTCACTTGATCTGTCTGGACTTATGACTTTATAAGTAAAAGTAAGGTCATGACTCTATAAAGTACAATGAAAATTATAGGAAACATCACCTCTGAGCTGCTCCACACACCTATGTGTTCCATGTTACAGCAGCTATGGTGAACTGCTGCAAGAAGATCACTCATAAGCCAGATGTGGTTGTGCAGTGTGGATAAAAAAAATGATCAACTGTGCTAAAAATAGGCACATTTTCATAGTTTTATTATTTTTAGGAAAATATAGTTTAAAGCATCTATTCCCAAAGGCTTCCCTGGGCCACGGCACATTTAAGTGAAAGTTGCTTTATTTGCACCTCTCATGACAACCATTTTCCTTTTTTTTGTGTAGTAAAAAATAAGTACAGAAGAAACCAAACTTGAATGTTTCACAGGAAAGGGGGCCATAAACTTTGAGCAGAGTGCAAGGTGCCGATGGGGGGGGGGGGGGGGGGTGGGAGGGGGGAACTGCGTAGCTGAAAAAAAAGGTTGATAATAGCTGATTTATCACATATTCCTTTTGACTAATATAGTTAATGTTTGAAGGTGCATATTTATAAAGCCAACATCAAATTTAATTCTCTTTCTAGTTTCCAGAAGGTAGTCACAATTTATACAAAAGAACAAGGTTTCTGAATCAATATGATACCCATAATCCTTCAAATGTACAATTCTGAAACAGTTATACTTGTACCAGTATAGGTGAAAACAAAAATAACAGATTCAAATCAAATCTCTGAAAACTAGTAAAATCCACATTGATAAGAATTCTGGATTTTGATTCCATATACACACAAAGAACAAAATATAAAACAGCCACAGAACATTGAAATATTGAGAATACAAAAAAAAGTTTGCATAGAAAGAGAAACAATTTCATCTGCTCAAATCTCAAAATTTGATCAGCGATCAAATAGTTGGATGACACAAAAGATATCCCTTGGCATGAGAATAAAAAGTAGAAGTCGATTCTGTCCTATTGAAAGCTATATGCTGCCCCAATTATAGCCAATTAACCCACAACCTCATACGTTTTGGATGGGAGGAAATCGGAGCCCCTGGGGAAAATGTACACATTCCTTACAGACAGCACTAGATTAGAACCCAGATCACTGGCTCTGTATTAGTGTTGTGCTAATCGCATCACCTGTTGTTGTAGCTGTCTAGAATCTGCAGACTCCTAGTTTACCTGCCCTCATCATTCTAGGTGGTAGAAATTATGGTTTGGAGAGGGACATGATCAAAGAAGCCTTTTCAAGTTGCTGCAATGCACATTTATTACTGCACGCTTAGGAACGAACTGTGGTACACGTGCTCCAAAGAGCGGATGACATGCAAGCCAGTTCCCATGCTGACACTTTGACCTGGAGAAAGTGAATAGGTTAGAGTTGCTATAAATATGCATAATTCAAGCAGAGTTTGAAGCTTAGTGGGGCAGGTAGTAGGAAATCAAAAATAAAATACACTTTATTTCAACAAGGCCAAATAACAGTCTTTAAAACGTCAAGAAAATGCAGATTCAAACCAACTCCCAGTTAACTGGCCAAGCCAATATCTCAAGCATACTTAATTCAGATTTTCTATTGTGTATTTTTTTCCCTTTTCAATCATTTTTTTTTAAATCTTTAGATGGAAAGACAGAAATGAACAGACTCACCAAGAACAAGTGCTGCTGTGGGAATCTCAGAATACCGCATCCGATAGCTCCAATCATTTACATCAGAATTCATTTGAATACAGGATTTTTTAATAAATGAAATTAAGCTATCAAATATCTTCTCATTCAAATGTTCTTGCAACCTCTGAATAAAACACAGAATACATCACTTGAAAATAATAAATTAATCTCAAAATGAAGGTGCTATTCACATTAAAATACACATCAAAAACAGCTTTTGATTGAACCTCAGACACACTTGCCTCAATGTCTGCAGGAATTCTCAAAACTCAATTTCAGTGGAAAATCCATGTAATTGAGTAATCATTTATGTGATTTTTCAGTTTTTTTTTGCAGAAGTTATAGCAGAGCGTTGGGTGAGCTTTTTATTTGAGACATACAGCACGGTAACAGGCCCTTAAACTCCACAAGCCCCCGTGCCACCCAATTGAACTACAACCCCCAGTATATTTTGGAGGGTTGGAGGAAACTGGAGCACCCGGGGAAAACCCACGCAAACATGGGGAGAATGTACAAACTCAATACAGACAGCGCAGGATTCAACTGCAAATCCCAATCACTGGTGCTGTAACAGTGTTGTGCTAACCACGTTGCCCTTTTCAGAAATTATAACCAAGCACATTACGAGGAGCAATTGATATGGAAACAAGAGTCTGAAACCCACCATGGTAACTCAGGAATTTAAATTGTAACTAAACTGTGAATATAAAAATTCAATGCTGGAGAAACTCAGCTGGTCAAACAGTGTACTTTATATAGCAAAGATAAAGATACAGAACCAACTTTTCAGTCTTGAGGCCTTTATCAAGGTACCCGCTGAGCTTCTCCAGAATTATGTTTTTACATCAACCACAGTGTCTGCACACTTTCTTGTTTTACTTCTAAATTGTGAATATAATGTTGTGATCAGTAATGATAAACAGAAGACTACTAGATTGTAATAAAAACCATCTATTTCACTCATGGCCACAAAGTAAAAAAGGCCACCATCCAAGGTTTAATTCAGGCATAACAATGTGCTTGATCCTGTGGCCCAGCAAGTGGCCCAGCAAGTTCCAGAGCAATTATGCACATACAATGCATCCCAGTCTTGGCAGGTGATTTTCACATCACATCAAATGAACAAGTATTAACAAAAAAAATTAGCTTTCAGTAGCTTTAAAGCAATTAAACCTCTAGCTTTAAAATAATAAGACAAGTTGCAAACAATTCCAACATTACCGATGGAATAACTCTGCACAGATGTTCTCTAGTCATTGTAAATCAATGTATTTGTTCTAGTAAGGCTACAGATCTCCAAAATATCTGACAATTTATTCTTCAATTGTCTCTTTTTTTTTAAAAAAAGTCACAATCTGAGACATGGTTAGTTCATCCAATGGAAATATGCTTTGCTTTTATTCTACAGGAGTCTTTAGCATGTAACATTTTAATTTGGGTTAAGATCACCAAAAAATTTAAAGAAAATTTATACAAATTTAATTTTCTCCCTTTGATTGACTGTGTGAAGAAAATACTTTCTAGATCAGTGGTTCTCAGTCTTTTTTCCAGTCACATACCACTTTAAGTATACCCTATGCCACAGGTGCTCTGTGATTAGTAAGGGATTGCTTAAGGTGATATCTGGGTGGAAAGCAAAAGTTTGAAAACCACTTAAAAAAAAATTGTACCTAATTGACTCGTTATGTGCACTGTTTCATATCTCCAAAGGAAATGGGCCAATGACAATTTTTTTTAAGTAAATATTTCAGTAACAACTGGGTCTGGAGCAGTGATTCTCAACCCTCCCTTCCCACTCACATCCCACCTTAAGCAATCCCTTACTAATCACAGAGCACCAATGGCATAAAGAGATATGTGAGTAGAAAGAAAAAAGTTGAGAACCACAGTTCTAGATGGTCTTCATTGGCCATAACTTTAATAGGTTGTATAAATGCTATCAAGGTGAAAATTTTACCCAAATGTTTGTATATATTTCAAGCAATTCCAGTTTTCAATTCCTAAACCATTTTTTGACAAGATTGATTAAATTTTCTTCTTGTATATGGAATAAGAAGAATGCTAGGTTGAGCAAATTTCATTTGCAGAAATTAAAGAAAGATGGTGATATGACTTTACCTAATCTTAGATTTTATTATTGGGCAGTTAATATTCGATATATTATTTTCTGGGTATATTATTCTGACAAACCTGAATGCCCTCATTGGACAGATTTGGAATTGAAATATGTACGGAGGTATTTTTTCATAGATTCTTTATTGGGAGCTGCTTTTCCTTTTACAATTTCTAAGATTAGTAGACATAGCTTTAATCCAATACTCAAAGATACATTACAGATTTGGCTTCAATTTTGCAAATATTTTGATTGAAAAATTTTGAGTTTATCAAGTACTATTTATCTCAACTACTTTTTCCCATTGTCTATAATGGATCAAGCCTTTTCTTTTTGAAAAAGCAAAGGAATTAAAAGATGCAAGATGAAAATTGATCCATTAAAATATGGTTGAAACTTGCATTTTAGAGAATCTGTCACTTAGATATGTTAGCATGAGAAGATAAGGCAAGGTTTCAGTGTTGCTATAACATCATTAGAGCTATGTTCCTTTTTTTTAAAAAATAAAAATACAAAATTTAGGAAATAGGGAATAAAGGCCTATGTTGCATAAAAGAAATAACCATTGAAGACAATCCAAGTTTATTTAGTTTCAGTGGTTAATGCAAACATTGTTGACGGAACTGAAAAATATCTTTCTAATTATTTGAAAGAAAAATATTCACACCTCACAATCCAAAAAGATAGTGAAGGCTCAAAAGACTACAAATTAAAATGTACCTAGATCAGAATCTAAAAGTCAATCTACGGACCAACAGCTGAGAAGATGGACTGACCCAAATAGTCGAATTTTGGTTAGTATGGACAATAAATTCTATGACATCAGTGGGGTTCAACACAAAATATATGCAAACCGTCTTATTTTATCAGAAGTCGCTGAAGCAGAATAATGGCATCAATGGCAATTTGAGAAGCTGGAACAATAAAACAGCTCCAAAAATCAATATTACTTTCAACAACTAAGCAAGTCCTCTCTTCCCTCTTCTCCCCATTAAGAGCAAACCAAACAAACCTGCTAAAGTGTTGAAACTATCCAAATATTTTGTACAATTACATTTAAATTTACTGAGCTACTTTTTTTTAAAGGATAGATGAGGAGAATTTTTTTTTGAGCGTGTAAACCCATCAGTGACAGCTGCTCTGAAATTCATTCCAGCTGTAGCACATTATTGAGACAGCTACATTCGATCTCATCTCCCCCATTGGGTCACTTCTGATATCCGATCTTACCTCGGTTTCCTCTTTCATCTGTTGCCATAGTGACTGATAGGTACTAAATCGCAACTTGTCGTTCTCTGAAACAGCTTTGCCGTTATTAAAATAGTCAGCTGCAACACACGAAGCATATTTGGTCAGGTCCATCAACACATTATATATCCTAAACACTCAAATAAATCAGCTTTAAACAACTGTTCAATGGTCCAGAGATTTGATACATAAATAAATATTAAGAAATTTATTACTTTAATGCAATAAAATGCATTTTATTCCCAAATTTAGATATTTTCTTTATAACCAGAAGGTCAAATGAGCATTTGTTTTGGGGTTGGGAGAACAGTGACCCAGGATAATTTTTGTGAAGTTCAACACAACCTGTTTTGCAAAATAATTTACAGAAATATAAATAATTTAACTGCAATTCTTATTAAAGTTCAAACTCCAAGTTTAGGCAATGAGAAGTACATTCATGCATTGGATATGCTGCACAGAAACAAACCATGCTGTCCCACGGCCTCCATTTACATCCCCTCTCTGCTTTCCTCACATAGATTCAATGCAACTTTCTCTTCCTTTCCTTGTACACATCTATATCTCTTTACCTCAACTATTCTTGCCACTCTTTGGGTATAAAGGTTTTTATTCTCAGATTAGATACAAATTAGATATACAGTGCACATTACATGAAGAACTCTTCAGGGTCATTAATAGAAGTTAGCCCAAAGGGATTGGCATGGCAGATAATATCAATGCTAATAGAGTCACATGCATTTTATATCTGAGATTGTATTGTGCTTTTCCCTGGACTTTGCAGTCAAGAACACCATGATGACACCATGGTGTAGCTAGTAGAGTGTCTGCCTTGCAGTACAATCCTGACCTTGGGTGTTGCCTTGTGCTCATCTGGAGTTGGTGGGGGGGGGGGGGGGGTGGGAAGAAGTGGAAGCACAGGAAGTTGATGAGAATGTGCAGAGCACAAGAGAAACAAATAAGAATAGAGTCAGTGGCTGTTTGATGGTTGACTGAAGGGCCAGTTTCCATGCTGTATATTTGTACGACTGACCATTGCTGCTTACCATTTATTTGCCTTGAGGAAAGCTACCCATAAAAGATTCTTTCATCTCTGTACCACTAAATTTCCTTTTCACCAGGACAGTAGCTATCTGGTATCTGAATATGGGTACCCTACAATCTAGCAACAGTGATATCATCAAGCTGGCTAACTAGTCCTTAATACGAAAGAATTCATAGTCAATAATCCAAAAACTAACAAGTACATTGTAATTATATTAATAATTAAAGAGTATAAAGTTAAGAAAGCAATTGATACAAATTAGATATACAGTATGCCTTACATGAACTTTCAAAAATAATCTTATATTGATTTTTTTATCCACTACCAATGATTTAGCATGTTTTTAGAAATCAAAAGAATATCTTTCAATGTATTTGCAGAGTATATTACAGAAAGACTTATTTGAAATAGTTTAAGTACACGTCAGTTTAACTGATTTCTCTTGCTTGCCATGGAGAAGGCCACAGAGGACCGTCTTATTGACCACTTCAGGATGTTCACATTAAAAACTAAACATCTGGGGGGAAAAAAATACACAGAAGTAACTTCTGGTTTCAATAATTGAATAGCGAACATTGATAACAAGGTATAATTCATTCCCTAACCTCAAAATGTCATCTTTCCCCATTTAATTTTGAAATGGTTGGAAAAAATAAATTCAGTACATGGAGAAGAACAGGTGACAATAACAAAATGTTTTACATCAACAAAATGTATGTGTTAATATAGAACATCTAAACTGCACACAATTTCCTTTAACCGTATTCTCGTCACAAACCTGCATTGGGTAACTTTCTCTTTCGGGAGTCTTTTGGTTTGATGACAAAGCAACCCTGCACAGAAAGAAGAAGATACTCAAGAAATTTGCAGCAATACAGTCACCAAATTTAAAAAAAAACACTGTCGTCTCACTCCAAGTGAGATGGTCCACACTTGGAACATCCCCAAAAAATTTTTTTAATCATACACGAGTAAGCCAGAGAACCACAGGCATTTAAGGATTTTTATTTATTCAAGTGTTGAGCACATTGCTAAAAATGTCAACATTGATTAGGAACATCACGTTTAGTGCATCGCCAGCAAGCCAGATTCAAATTCAACGCTGTCTGTAAGTAGCTTGTATATTCTCCGTTTGCGTGGTTTTCCTACAGGTCTCTTGTTTGCTCTCAAATTCCAAAGATGTACAGGGTTTACTGGGTCATCTGGGTGTATTTGGGCGGCAGGGGCTTATGAACCGAAGGGCCTGATACTGAGTTGCATCTCTAAATTAAATAAGAGGATTCTTTATCCTTCATTCCTCCTGAATTAAGCATAAATGGAATTATATATAGTCCTTACGGAATCACAAAGACCGCAGATTTCTCTCCCTGACAGTTAATTAGTTCCACACCTATCATAACCGATAGATGATTACAACCTCAAATTCTTCAGCTGCTAACTTGGGTTTCCTATACCTATCTCTAAGAGACAAGATCCAATTTAAAAAAGCTCACATCACAAATACTAAATGAGGTTACAAAACTGAAGAGGCACAATAAATTAAAAACACAAAAATCTGTAGACACTGTGGATGAAGTAAAAACACAATGCTGAAGAAACTCAGCAGGTCAAACAGTGTCCTTGATGAAGCAAAGGTAAAAATACATAACCAACATTTCGGACTTTAGCCCTTTATCAAGGTATGGAAAAATGTCATCAGGCATCCAAATAAAAGAACGGGGAGAGAGAGGGTTGGTGGTGAAGAGATCCCTATTTAGAGAACTGCTCTGTCTCATTATGGATGAAAGGAGAAGAGCAAGACAGAATTGAAACAGGATTTGAAGACCTGCCACCCACAATGAAGTGGAAACAATGTTTAATGAAAAAGGAATACATCATGGAAACATTGCAGTGGAAAATGTAACCATCAGAATATTTGATGGGGTCAGAAAAATTGCAAGAATGGAAAGGAGACCTTCTGGGCACAGGGTAGGAGGAGGTACAGTCAAGATAGTCTCAGTGTTGGATAATGTATATCATCGACTTGAGGCACTAACTCTTGTTCTTTCCTCCATAGAAAGTCCTGCATTACAAGAAAGTCCTGAATTATAAATTCATTATATTTCTGATTTTGAGATTTTAGATTTTCAAATTGACCACTTCGCTTGGCTCATATTTTCTCTCAAGCCAATGGCAATGCCCTTCTGCTAATCCAAAACTGACTGAATAAGTTCAATCAGCATCAAGCAAAAATTGGTCCTAGTAAATACAATCTGAATGAATCCGTTAAAGAAAATTAAGGAGCAATAAATATGAACAAAGAATGTCCACTAGTGTTATATACAAGGAGGAGATATAATGAAGATAGGAAAAAAACAAAAAGCATATAAACTACTGTAAGCTTCATAGATGTGGGTTCTGCGTTAGAATGGAGAATGTTAATCTTGCTTCCTTCTCTTATCAGTGCATTCAGAAAGATCACAGTGAGATACTCCAAAATGTAATCAAGTAAGATTAACTCATCAAAAGTTCACAAACATGTGGTTTGGGTTCAATCAGAATTACTCTGGAGAATATTATAGCTGAGAGAATGCAAGTGTACATCTTCTCTATAATCAAACTATTATTTAATACCATGCAGGACTAGCCATCCAGGAAAATCCAACTCTCTTGTCTATGCTGTAAAGGGAAATATCTGATTTATATAATCTTCTCAACCTTAGAAGATCAAGTTAGCAATGGCTAAGAAATATGTTCTATGATCAAATACATTCAGCTGCATCATTAATGACTTCACTTCCATTATGTGAGAGTTGTTCATTAATGATTCCACAGTTCTAGAGGATCCAAGCTCTGGGGCAAGCAAACATTGCTCTTCTCAACTCAGTTCTTTATGGTTTATAATTTTTAAGTTTGTGATTCTTGTTTGAGTTTCAGAAAGTCTGGTTCCCAGATTTGAGCATATTAGTTATATTGCCACTTTTATGTAGAATTGAGGAAATAGCTTCATAATTATGAATTGGCTAGCTCAGAGAAGACAGGATAATTGTGGAAGGGTGGCATTCTGTCTGGAGGTCAGTCACCAGTGGTGCGTGTGCATGTACCTGTGCATGTGCGGGCACATGTATACAGCATATAAATGGGTGGGTTACATCTATAACAGATATTTGCAGAAAAGTAGCTGATGAAGTTTAATCTGGACAAGAGTGAGCAGTTGCATTTCAGGAAATCAAATGCAAGAGGAAAGTATACAGTTAATGGCAGAATTCTTAAAAGCATTGATGTGCACAAGGATCGTGGGGGGGAAGGGGGGAATTCAGATGCAAGACGAAGTAGCTTACTGTTGATTTTTGGGACAAGTGGCGAAGGGACCATACACTTGTCTACATTGATGGAAGGGAAGTGAAAAAGATTAGTACCTTCAAGTCCCTGAGAATCCATATTTCATAAAATCTCTCCTGGAGCCAGCACAAAAACAACCATAAAATAGGCACACCAATTTCTCTACTTTCTAAGAACTCTGAGGAGATTTGGTATGTTGTTGAATACTTTAATCAAACCTCAAAGTATACTAGGTAAAGTATAGTGACTGATTGCATCATAGCCTGGTTTATAATTCGAGTACCCAGGAATGCAAAAGGCTGCAGAAAGTAGCAAACATAGCCCCGGCCCCTCAAAGGCTCTGAGATCCCATCCATGTGAGGCATTGGCTCAAAACAGCCACCAACATAATGAAGAACCTTCATTATAATGGTCACAATCTTTTCTCACTGTTACCTTCAGGTAGAAGGTACAAAAGCTTGAAGTCTAGCACCTCTAAGTTCAGGAAGTTTCTTTCCAATGGCTATCAGGTTCTCGAACCTCCCATTGGAGAGAAACACCACTCAGAATGTTCAAATCACAAAAAGACTTCTGTGCTATTGTAATGCCACTGGGTTAACTGCAAATATTTATTAATTAGCTATCTTTTTTTATTTTTAATTTAATTTATACAAATAAGCTTTTATTTCATGACATACCTGTTCAGCTGCAGCAAGCAAGAATTCTGGTGTACACACAATGCATCTGACACATAATTATCATAGGTTCTTGAAAGTGGCTTAGGAGACTGCCAGAAGCAGTTACTATTTAAGAGGCTTTGCAGTAGGCAAATGATAAAATAGGGGATAGAGGAACATGGATCACATGCAAGCAACAGAGGGTTTCAGTTTAACTTGGACATCATGTCCAGTGCAGATATGTGGGTTCAAGGTCCTGTTTCTGTCCTGTACTTTTTCATGAAGTACTGGATTATATGAAATATTGTTTTTGAGTGGTACTGCTAAAATGAGGTCCAAATTTAAGTTTTTGGTGTACCATTTGGTTGCAGCAAGTAAGAATTTCTAGAAATCTGTAAATTGCATTTATGCATGACAGTAAACTCACACTGACTATTGAAATGCCCATTCCCTGTGCAAAATATACATTGTACTATTTGAACAAGGGCAGTATAGTACTAACAGTGTCCCAACCAAGATTTATAACTTACGAAAATGATTACGCTTGAAAGCAGACATTTTCCACATTTAATACAAGTACACCACTTAGCTCTTTGAACACCTCACCATTCATATCAATCAGCCACCTTAAATATTTTCAGCATTGTAGCTTATACCACTTTCTGTAGTAGAAAATTCTACAGATGCAGTCTTTTCCTGATTTTACTTCTAAATAGCATGTCGTATGAGTGACCCCCTTCTTTTGGGCTCTGCCTACCATCAAGATTATTCTCCCAGAGTCTAATCTGTCTTGACCAATTTAAAAGTTTTCTACAATACCCTCTTCCCTTTATTGTTTGAAACTCCTATGAATGCAGGCTTTGTCAACCCAAATTCTCTTTGTAAAACCCTGCCATCCCACGAATTTATGGACAATACAGTTTCTTATTCATTCAAATGGAAATGCTGTTCAGCATTCTGAATAACCATGGACACAGTGTATAAATAATTCATTTCAAAGGGAGGTGATTTAATTATTTTTAAGAGGTCAACGTCAAGAAAGCAGACAAAGCAAAAAAAAAAAAATCAGACTACTAAAATTCCTGGGGTATAATTCAAATGTTATATTGCGTAGGAGATTCCGCCTCCTCTGTATTCTACTTGACATCCATAATCTTCTACTGGAAACGACACACTCAATGGCTCCAATACAAACCATCCGATCATCTCATTTCAACTTTATTGCAATGCCCGTTTACTATGGAATCGAATTGTGAGAAGCAGAAGTGCCTTCACAGATTTCACTCGAGACAAAAATTGAGAACAAAGAACTTTTATTATACTATTACAACAATCAAAGTTGGGGGCTTCCCCTTATCCTGGGAATACACACAGACACTGAGGCTGACCCAACTTTAATACAGTTCATTTCAGTACAGAGATACCTTCCCCCTAACATTCTTCTGCCTCCTGGATTGGTTTAGCATTAGGTAATTCTGCCCACGTGGATTCTAACTTCTTATCAGTTTATGTGCCTTCCTGCAAACTTGTTAGCCAGGAAATGTCATGTCTTTGTTCTTTACTCATTAATCAATCCCCAAGACTTGCTAAAGCTCTCTACTTGCTATCCTGTTTTGAAGATCCTTATTTTATTATACTTTTATAACCCTTCCTCCCATTCCAGCATCCCTTCACCCTGATTTAACCCATACTTCATTTCTAATGAGCACTTCCTTGACTCCTCACACTCCAGTATCCCTTCACCTTAAGTTAACCCATAATACTTCATTCTTAATGAGCCCTTGCTTGACTCCTCACATTCCAGTATCCCTTACAGAATCAATTGTCAATCAGCAGTGATTATGGCTCATTTCAGTTTCCAATGAAAACTTGCAGTGCTGCAGTTCCAAATTTCACGTTTATCCTCTGGCAACAGCCCCTAAAATGCATCCTCTGCAACTTTCCTGCCACAGCTTCTCGCCTTTACCTTGGACACGGAGGAGGTCGCCATTGTCCCACGTCACAAAGGCTGGGCGATGCTTCGCCGAACGCAGCCGCACCAATCGGAACCCTCGGGCTCAGACCAACCGCCTATCAGGGCATTGCCGCGGCTGGAGCGAAGAGGCTGTCGCCCCCGCCATTGGCTCGATACGTATTTGGTCACGGTGCGGAGGTCGGAGGTCAGAGGTCAGGCGTTCGAGCCCAGAGTGCCAGTTTCGCTTTGGTGCTGACGCGGTGATCTGGTCACTGCGGGAAGGCCGCACGTTTGCATGGAATAAGACGCTGGATTCCTGACCTTTAAATTCCCAGGCGAATGGCTTGCCTTTTCCGAAGGTCCATAGCAGCGCAGGTACGTGCAAGAAGCAATGGCCCTTTATCATCCCGCTCCATACGTGTCCTCAACTAGGAGTCCTGCTGGAAACACAGGTGCAAGTACACGTTCGTCGAAGATTACTTTCCACTTCAAACCGGTTTATTAAAATAAACCGAATAGATTCAAATTCAATTTATTGTCATGTAATAAAACAATGTTTACAGCAGGTAAATTGCTTTTACCTGCTGTAAGGCGGATAGATTCGCCACAGGCAGTAATTACCATGGATTCGCCTCCAGTGCTCCCGCAGCCACACACAGAGCCCAGTCCAAACTACCGGCAACCCAAACTCCAGATCTGAGCCTCCAACACGATCAAAATCCATTCGGCACCCATTTGCATCCCAGTTCCGATACCTGGTGCCCCTTCAGCCAGTTTCGAGCCAGTCTCTCGCAGTCTGCGGCCCCCCGACATTCGTCTCGAGGTTGCCCACAGCCTCGAGTGGCCAGCAAGCACTGGTCCCTCAGCCGCAGAGCCCCTCACTGGTCCGCTGCCTCCGCTTCTGCTTCTCAGGCGGGGGTGGGAGAGTGGTCTCCCTGTTTTCTGGTGCCCTGCGCCAGTCCTCCGCTTACCTGGATGGAGTCTGCAACCCTTTGTGATTACTGCTGATCAGATCAGAAATGCTGCTAGCTTGAGTGCAGACCCTGCGGTCAGGGGATTTTAAATGCAACTAACGTCAGCTCCTTGAACGGGCCGTTCAAATCTATGCGGAACTGACAGCCTATTAACTTAACTCCTGCTCCCATGGTTCCAATGACAGTATACAGAAAAAGATGAATAAATAACTAAATATTTAGTAAATGAGGAAAATTAACTGCATCTTCTAACGTGAAACATAAAATTTGTTGTTTTCATTAAGTTTTGCCATTTCAGCCAATTGCAGACTAATGATGGAGAAATGAATGATAGTTGTCAGCTCAAAATTGTGTGGAAATAAATAATTTAGAACTGTCATGAAAAATATCAGCAATTAAAATAACCGATTTATTAAGGTAATGGCTGATTTAACTCAAACATTATTTACATTGTAACATAGTCCAAGCTCGTGTTCAATTCAAGTTTATTGTTATCTGATCAGACAAAAACAGTATCCTCAGATCCTCAATGTAAAACATGCAGACATACAACCAGACATAGCACATATAAACAATATACATGTGGGACAAGTATTTAATCTTTACAAATAAATAAATATTGCTTCGTGAATATGAGAGTCACGGATGGTTAGTGTGAGTAGTTCCTTGGGTTGTTCAATAGGTTCTTTGAGCTTACACTGCCATTCATTATGACCCTGTGTCAATAGTGTATTCCTCCCTTGACCCATAATCTTTGATGGCTTTTGTAGCTAGAAATCTTTCTGCCTCCTCAACTATATTTGGTGGTGACCTTCTCAGTGCATTATGGGAATGAATGCAACAACTTTCATCCTAAATATCTTGACACTGAGACTGTGTTTCTCTGTGTTGCACTGAAATTGTGAACCCTTGTTCTAGACAGCTATCCAGGAGAAAAACCATTCCCTGCTTCCAGCACATTGATCCTTGTCAAAATGTTCTTCTTAGATTGTTCTTCTATCCCATAGAACATAGAAAAAGTAGAAAGTGGATCACAGGAACATGTTCTTTGGCCCACTTGCCTGTGCCAAACATGATTCCTGAAGTACAAAATTATTTTGTATTGTCCTTAATCCCACTCACCAATAACATTTCATGGCCCCTTTTGGCCTATGTAATATCCTGCTTGAGCTCCTGCAGTCAATATATTCTCCTGGGTTTATGTGAAGTTATCCACATTGGAAGAAAAAAAAACTTTCAGCATTGTAAGCCTTGTATATGTCTCCTTTTCCTTTTTGACTAGATTCATGACTTTTCTCATCATCCATCATCTTGTCCTTTCTACCCCTGTCCTTCCTCACTAGAACATGCCAGTTTAGACTTGCATCTACCCCCAATTACCAGGCTCCTAGCTCCTGCCTAATCATTTGTTAATTTGCTGTACATCAATTTGGTATTTTCCCATGAGCTCCAGGCTTATCCTTATTCATAAACTATTTTAAAGCCTCAGAAATTCCGTGCTGTAATTGTTATATATATATATAAACTTTATATATATATATATATATATATATAAATTGTGATCACTATTCACAAAAATGCTTTCCCACTGAAACAGCCAATTTAATTTCCCAATACAAGGCCTCATATATCCCCTTCCATTGTTGGATGTCAATTAGATCTTCTGAATTCCAGTGAATACAGGCCTACATGATGCACTCTCTCCTGACAGTCTTGACATCCAAGGAATCCATCTGATGGGCCTTCTATGCATTTCCTGTTTTGTGCATGTATCCTTTCTAAGATAAGGCAACCAAAAGTGCACACAGTATTTCAACTGTGGTCTCACCAAAATCCTAAATAATTGTTGCAAGTCACCTCCAAACTTCTTGCACTGAAGACCAACAAATCACTTGCCATGTCAATTGCTTGCTAAACCTGTTTGTGTGCATTTGATTACTGATACACAAGGAAGGACACTGAGGTACCTTTAAGCATCAACATTTTGCAAGCTAAATAATGTTCCACTTTTCTGTTTTTTTTCTTCCAATGTGGATAATTTCATATATCCATGTTGTAGAGTCCTTGAGCTATACAGCACAAAAGCCAACCCTTCAGCTCAACTCATCTATGCCAACCAAGTTGCCTACCTGAGCATTTGCCTATGTTTGGCTTAAATCCTTCTAAACCTTTTCTATCTGTGTGCCTGTCCTCTTAGAAAATGTGGCTTCCCCCCCCCCCCCTACTGCCCTCACCCATATCTCCTCAATCTCTCGCACATCTGTCCTGGCCCTCTTCACTCCCCCCACCCACCCACTCTCCCCGACATAATAAGGACAGGGTTCCTCTTGTCTTTGCATACCATTCCCACAATCTAACATATTATTCTCCACAATTTCTACCAAATGCAACAGAATCGCACGACCAGACACACCTTCCCCTCTCCTCTTTCTGTAGGGATCTGTCCCTCCACAACTCCTTCGTCTACTCATCCAATTGCTTCCTGTGATTGGAAGAAGTGCAACCCTTTCAACCACAATTCCTCTCTCACCCCCATTTGTAAGGCGGATAGATTCGCCACAGGCAGCAATGACCATGGATTCGCCTCCAGTGCTCCCGCAGTCCCTCCAGGACCCAACAGTCAAGTCATTTGTGAATCTATAAAGGTCATCTACTACATCCAGGGCTCCTGATATGGCCTCCTCTAATAGGAGAGACTGGATGTAGATTGGGAGATCATCTCATTGAGCATCTTTGTACTGTCCATTGTAACAGCAAGGACCTCCCATTTGCCAACCATTTAATTCCTCACAACATTGCCGTACTAACATGTCTGTTCATGGCCTCGTACTGTCCTTGGTATCCACAAATTGGAGGAACACCTTGTATTCCATTTTAATAATCTCAGACCAGTCGGCTTCTCCAATGTCTGTTAATTCCCAGCCCGACACTCCTCCCATGGTCTCTTGCTTCCCCTCATCCCGATCCTCCTTAGTCCTTTCCCTGCTCTTCTTTCTCTTCTTCACCCTCTCATTTGTAGCCACAAATTAGCCTTTTGCAAATTAGCCCCCTCCTCGTTCAACTTTTTATTCAGGCATCTGTCTGATTTTTGATATTCCCAATAAAGGGCTCAGGCCCAAATTGTTGACTACTGTTAGCTTCCCATGGATGCTGCGTGACCTGCTGAGTTTCTGCAGCAGATTTCTGCACTGCATTAGTCCCCAGGGTCTACATTTATTTTTACAGTATTTATCTATTTAAATGTCTTATAAATGTAATCATACTCATTTCTACCATTGTTTCTGGCCCAGCACCTTCTGTGTAGAAGTTTCACTTTAAATCTTTCCCCTCTCATCTTGTCTATGCCCCTCATGATTTTGTACACAGGGTACTTGTACAAGGTTACCTTCAACCTCCTACACTTTAGGGGCTGGTGGGTGGGGGGGGGGGGGGTAGAGTTTATCTAGATTCTCCTAATAACCCTCTAGTTCAGGTGACATCCTTATGAATCTTTTCTGCACTCCTAGCTTAATAATATCCTATAGCTATGTGACCAAAACAGCGTACTATACTCCAAGTATGGTCTTCACAAAGTCTTGTACAGTTGTAGCTTGACGTCCCAGATCTTGTACTCTGTGCCTTGACAGATGAAGGGAAGTGTGCCAAATGCTTTATTCATCACCCTATCTACTTGTATTACCATTTTCAGGGAACAATATAATTGTATCTCAGCGTTCTCCCAGTTCCTGCCGTTTACAGTGCAAATCCTGCTCTGATCCCAAAATTGCAACACCACGCCCATCCTTGGCCCATTTTTCCAGTTGAGCTAGATCCTGTGGTAATCTTGGATAATCTTCACAGTTCACTATATCACTGATTTTGGTGTCATTCACAAACTTGCCATGCAAATTACTTTGTCGTCCAAATCATTAATGTAAATGATAACCAACATAGAACTCTTTGCTGATTCCTATGGCACACTGCTGGTCACAGTTCTCCAACATAAAAACAACTGGCCATTGGCATCCTCTGACTCCTACCACCAAGCCAATCTGTATCCAATTTTGGAGCTGACCCTGGATCCCAAGTGATCTAATCTTCCAAACTAGCCTAGCAAATGGGACCTTGTCATAGGCCTTGCTAAAGATCATGTAGATCAGCCATTTTCAAAGGGAACCATATGCCCCCACCCACCGGGCCCCCAGCACATTTAAAGGAGCCTACAAACTGAAAATCATAAATTCTTTTATGTATAGATAGTAGGAGAAAAATACAGAAGAAGCCAACTAAACTTGACTACTTCATAGGGAAGGGGGCCCATAATCTTTGAGAAGAGTCCTAATGGGGCTGTAGAATAGTACAGCACAGAAACTGGTCCCTTCAGCCCTTCCAGTCTGTGCTGAACCATTTTTCTGCCTAGTCCTCCTGACCTACACCCAGACCAGAGCCGTCCATACCTCTCCCAACCATGTTCAAAAAAAGGTTTAGAATGGCTGATGTAGATAATGCCTACAGCCCTGCTTTTGTGAATCCTTTTGGTCATCTCTTCAAAAAAAATTCAATAAAATGGGTGAGATATGATTTCCCACATAAAGCCATTTTGACTATATAATGTGTCCTTACTTTTCCAAATGCAGATGGTTCCCATCTCTGAGAATCCCTCTTGTAACTTACTCGTGATTGAAGCTAAGATCATTGGCATGTAATTCTTTGGCTTGTCTTTGCAGTCCTTCAGAAATAAAAGCAAACATTAGCCACCCTCTAGTCTTCCCATACTTTGCCTGTATCTGCCAGGCCCCAATAATATTTTTTCTATTGCTTACCACTATGTCCTTTGATATACTTTTACCAGGCCCCCAGGGATTAATCCTCCTTTATCAATGACTTCCACCACCACCTTTTTTATAATGTGGATATGTTTTAAAACCTCACTATTGTACCCCAAAATATTTGCTACTGAGTACATGTAGAAAATCCTTTTCCTATAGGTACTTTCAAGCAGGGAAAACACCTGTCTATAAAGGTGGAGGTTCTTCACCCTTAAGCCAAAAGACTTGCCTCTCTGAATGCGCCATGGCTGCCTCCGAGGCACCGATTCATACTCTTCTCAGGGAAGGATAATCAGTGAAGCACTGAGCTCCGCCGCCTGACTTGAATGTACAGCCTCTGCAAATGGCTGGTTAGGAGCGGGCTGATGACACTGTCAGCCCATGACCCATCTTCCCACTCACACCTCTTCCTCCATGACCCTGTCAAAGCAGAGGCACTGGGCAGGAGCCATCAGGCAGCAGGGGCCAGCAGGAGCTGTTGGGGCAGTAGGGGCTGGTGGGAGCCATCAGGGCAGCAACTGATGTGTGGATGACTGCCTCACTGGGCCACTTCGGCCTTTGGGGCTGCTCTCTGTGGCTCAAAGTGCAGCAGAGCAATGGCCATCTTCCCTACCCAAAATCTCCCACGCAGCGGAACTGTTGTGAGAAACAGCCATTCTAGCTGCAAGGGGGGATTATGGGTAGGGAAGACGGCCATTGCTCTGCCGCGTATTTATGACGGGTGGCACTACCGCACCAGTCGCCCTGCTTCTGTCAGATCCAAAGGGTGCTATAAAGCGCCTCTTGATATGAATGCAATGCTGGAGCGGCCTTTTAGACCTACTGTCTGAAAGGTACATTTTAAGTTTTCAATCCACTCTTGTAGCCAGCCTCCAGAGGCCTGACATGAAATGGCCTATTGAAAAAGTGCAGGGAATTGATCTACTGGCATGGCAAACATTGATTCTTCAACGAAAATACAATAAAACCCCTGATAGCCGAAACATAGGGATTGGTAAATGCCAGATAGGTGAGTTTTGTGGTTGCTTGGGACTGTACATTACATAAATGGAGGACCACAGCGAGGTGAGCTAATTTTAAATTTCGGGTTTTTTTACTGTATTTATTTTCTGCAATTTTTTTGCCAGTCACTTGAGATTGCCAGTGGCTTAAGTTCCAGGCAACAGGAATTTTACTGTATGTATACCAGTAATTTAAGATAAAGCTTAATAGAGCAAATGCTGGAACCACGATTTGAAATACAATTAACCTTATGAATATTGTATACAATTTGTGAAGATTGCTGACTGCAGTTAGCTGTACATTTGCTGAAGTATCAGTGGTTTTATATGACGCGTAATAACTATTGTCATTGTAAGGAAAATTCGCATTGAAAATGTATTTATGTATTGTGGTAGATTTTGTGTGGAAATAATTTTAGAGTAATGTTCTGCTCCTGAGATTTAAATGAGTGTTGCCAGCAAAATTTCACTTGTACAGTTTGACATTATTTTGCCTTCTAATTTAGTTCTGCTTCCTCATTCCAGGTGTTTATTTCTGTACATAGAAATTATTGATGTTAAATTTTTTGAATGACTGGCAATTTGCTTGTTCTAGTGGTTTCTGCTTTTTATTAAAAAATATTTTTCATAAACCTTAGCATGCATTCTTTTTTTCTAAATGTTGTATTGTTTTATTTAGCTTTCTAGAGTTCTGGGAATATCAACAGAGAAGCTTATCCCAGTGGTGTCAGCAGTTCCTGTCTCTAAAAAACAGTAATTATAACAATTGTAGAATTTTTTATAAATGGAATATATGAAAGTCATTGTTAAAGCTCAAAAGATATTGCATGTTATTCATACAATTGTACCAGATCAATTGGTCCTTGGTCCCTTTAGTACTGAATGAATTTGTCTGTTACACAACTAGAAGACTGTTAATACATTATTAGTCATGGAACCTTGACATCAACTCTGCTGTTCCCTCCACCCTTTTTTTGTCCCTCCAGGCTGGGCTCATTGACCCAGCCATTAAATGGCAATCAATTGCTACTCATCACACATTAGTTTTTTTTTCCTTTCTCTGCCTTGTATAGCACCTCAGTTGTAGAACTCTTCAGAAGTGAGATCAGAATTGGGTACATGACAGATAAATAAATAGAATGTAAATGTATTCACTGCATAGTAGAGATTTTGGAGATAAGATTTATTAATAATAGAAAGGAATAGGAAGCAAAGCGGAAATGAATGGAGCTTTGATTCGTTGTTTTACTCCTGGGTGGATCACGCTATTTTTTCCAGTGAAAATTGACATCTAATGTAAATCTTTCTCTGTTCATTATTATCTCACTGTGGAAGATGTTTTTGTTTTGTCTCAGAATTCTGCTACGTATCACAAATTAACTAATTTTGGTAAATAATGTGAAACTTGTAGAGGGCATTTTGCTCAGATTTTCAGAAGTGACATTAGCCTCAACATTATCCTTTTGCCTTGATTTCCACCCCCCCCCCCCCCCCAACCCACCTTCTAAGGCTGTCTTTTGAATGTGCTGTGTTTCTCAGGCAGACTCTAGATTTCCAGGTATCGGTGAATTCTCTGCTGACGAATGGCTATTTAAAATTAGGATCAAATGTCCAGAGTCAAGCAAAGGACCTGTCTGAAAAGGTACTTCTTCTTCTTTGGCTTGGTTTCGCGGACGAAGATTTATGGAGGGGTATGTCCATGTCTGCTGCATGCTCGTTGGTGACTGACAAGTCCGATGCGGGACAGGCAGGCACGGTTGCAGCGGTTGCAAGGGAAAATTGGTTGGTTGGGGTTGGGTGTTGGGTTTTTCCTCCTACTGTTAAAGGTACTATTAATCAGGATATCTGATTGTGTCTTTGTGGAGTTTATGGGATGTTTGATGATGGAGGCATTTGGGATACTTGTCTTAATTGATTGAATCATAGAGTACTCAAGCATGCTAGAACTAACTGATGCTTGAACTATATTGTTCGGCCACACTGAGAGAATTGTATATCATTCTGGTCACCATACTAATAGGAAGGATGTGATAGCATTCAAAATGGTGCAAGGATATGAAGAGGATGTTGTCATGGTTGAATAATTATGGTTCTGAAAGGACACTGTCTCATCTGGGGTGTCATCTCTGCAATGTAGAAGACTAGAGGTGGAGCAGGACATTTAAATGAGGTGGTGGGAATTAGATGCTTAAATAGGATGGATTAAAAAGAGCAACATCTATGAGCAGAGAGGCCAGTAAATAGATCTGTACTGATTTGTTAATTGATTAAAAAAGATTACAGCGTAGTTGAGAAAACATTATTTGACTTTGTGAGGGGTTGGCAGATGAGGGATGTGGGGTTAAAATCTGAAAGTTACACTCACCACTCTCAAACAGTACCTGGGTATTAGACGCAGGAGTGGGATTAATCTGAAATAAATTTTGGCCAGTGTTGGGAAGGTGGGCTGAATCTTCCATAACAATGCTATGAACTTTGATGATTCTCTGAAGGTTATAATAATTACTGGTCTGCAATTAAAATTAAATTATCTTGTGATCTAAACTTTTGAGGATAAGAACTGAGAGAAGTCAAATGTACAAAGCTAAATACAACCAGAGGCCAATAAAAATGATCTCCGCTTAACATCTGTTTTGTTTAACTCAATGTTTTGTTTTGAACAAAGCTGCAAGACTAAGCTGAGTAATTAACTTTTTAATTTTTTTATTTTAGTTAATTTGTGATCATGTGATTACTGAGATTGCTGTTGGACAAAGAAGCATTAATTTCAAAGTGAATCGATCCTTACTTGCTGAGGTGAGTGTGGGGAAAGGGTGGCCATATGCTACTTTGAGAGGTTCTTTTACAGTCATTAGGCATCTTTTACTCTTGATTGCTAATGAACTACTCTGTTCCACGAGTAAGTTATTTTTTTTTTTAATTTAACAGATTGTTGTGCAAGAGGTCTTTAAGAAAGGTTCAAAGTTTGGAATAGTGAGTGAGCTCTTCAGTGGTTACCCCTGTAAGAGGGTTATAGTGGAGTTTAGGTAAGTGTTTGTTGCAGAGAAGAGTATAAATTAAAGTCAAATTCTTATATTCTTTGATTTCAAATTGATTATTTTTTGATCCTATTGAATTCTTTAGTTTACATTTGAAAATGGCTTTATGAATTATTTGTTTTGTTAAGAATAACAAAAATTTAGTTGTTTTACTTTGAACTCCTGGTGAAGGACCAATAATAGATGTATGGAATGTCAGACTGTAACAAGCTTGGGCAGTAAAACCTTCTCTTCATCTAGGGGGTTCCACAAAAAGTGAATGGAATTAGAAAAAGGAGTGGTGACTTAATTCAGCAAGGAGAAATTGGAAAGGAAAGTAAAAGTATGCCACCTAGTTAAAGCTCAGATTGCTTTAGTTGGCTGATGTCCAGCTTCCACCATATTCTTGCTGAACAACCTTTTAGGTCGAACAAAGAGGATTCCAAGACCCTGCTTAAAATGTATGTCTATTTAACTTGTGTACAGATTACAAGAATTCAGGGTGAGCCATGCACTGGAGGATAACCAGCCCTAAACCACATCATGGCATTTATTTGACTAGTCCAGGTTAGGTCGGTGGCAAAAGTGAACAATTTTAAGTTTTGGGATATGGTGATAGTAATACCAGTGAATTTCACTGGGAGTGAAGAGCTTGTCTCTTTTTTTGTGATGGTTATTTTCAAGCTTTCCTGCATGGGTAAATATTGCCTTCCATTTCACCCAACTCTCTGATCCAGATCTTGTTGAATAGGAGCATGAATTGCTTAGCAAGTTGAGAACCTACCAATGGAGCTGAATGTAACAATTGCTGGTGTACAGTCCCATGTCAATCCCATAACTTTAGGCAAGGTGATTGATGAATCAATTATAAATGCAACTCCTGTTGCCGTTTCTCAGTGCTGAGATGATTTGCCTTCAATGAGCAGAGCTTTTTCTCTATCTTAATTCTATTTTATTTCATTTACTTCAATCACGGTGTCTGCAGACTTTCGTATTTTACTCTTTTCTCTGTTCCTGGTAGGTTCACCGTCACTACTAGTCAGCTGGATAAAAGCAAACAGAGGATTAAATTGAACTCGAGTGAATCTTGTTTAGCTCAGGGTAGTTCTTCCAATCTTGGTGGGAAGGTAGAGCAACGGTAACCTTATTTTTCTTCTTGTTTCACAGTTCACCAAACATTGCGAAAAAATTTCATGCAGGACATTTGCGTTCAACAATTATAGGTAAAAATATTTTGTGATGGTGGAAACATCTAAAACTATCAGTTTCATTATTTATTCATTTATTGGGATGTGGGCATTGTCTGCATGGCCAGCAATTTTTTTACCCATCTCTAATCATCTTTGAACTGAATGGCTTGTGCAGCCATTTCAGAAAGTATTTAAGAATCAACCATATTTCTAGGTCTACTGTCACATATAGCAATACTAGGTGAGGACAACAGATTTCCTCCCCGGGGACTTTGGATAATCGGCTGAGTAATTTTACAAAACACAAGTTTTGTAATTGTCATTACCAATAACCTTTTAGATTCTAAATGAGTAACTGTATTTAAATCTGACAGTTGGCATGATAGGATTTGAATTCTTATCACTGGATTGTTTGTCTGTCCTCTTGATTTCTTTCCCACTGACTTCACTACAATAGTTATCCTCAGTTAAACAATTCCTAGATGAAAATAAAGAAAGAGCCATCTAGCCTGTGTTATTGAACAAATGTAATAGGATTACATTAATGCTCTAAAACTGTTTTATTGTATTAAAAATATAGCAGTGAAATTATCAATTGCAAACTTTGTCAACAAAGTTAAATTTAAAATCATCTGATGATTTTCAAATTGTATTGACACAACATAAGTAACTTAAATCTCTAATGCTTCCTGGCTTCACCATGGTAGTGAGAATAAAACCATGGAGAATGTTAAACAATAAAGTCTGCAGACACTGATTGGAGTGCATTACACAAAAGTATTCGAGAAACTCAGCAGATTATGCTGCATCTAAATGAAGCAAAGGGATATAACCAAGGTTTCAGGCCTGATGAGAGGACCTTGGAGAGCGAAAGAGAGAGGGAGATTTGACAGGTTAGGTTTCTGAATCTCGGCAACTGATTTAAATCATGTACTAGCTCTGCACTTTAGTTGTGAGGAGCTTCCAGATTCATTGTTCTTTAGGGTTATAAAGAGCAGATGCATTCCTGAGATATATTTGGTGTGGGAAGAATCTGTGTCATGGTTTTAGTCTGCCCAATCTTGCAAATGATGTGTTGATATTTTTCACTCATTGAACTTTTTTTAAAACTTTATTTAAAGATTTTATCATAGGAATAAAAAGAAAAATTACATTTAAAGAAAAAATATAAAATAAAATAATATAATTACAGTACAACATTAATTACCTAACTTAATTCAACCTAACCCCCCCTACATATATAAGAACTAAAAAACATCTATATATAAAAAAACCACCCTTCCCCTCCCCCAAAATAAAGAGTGAATAATTAGTAAAATTAATAATATTATATATTTAAAAAAACACACACAAAAAAAAATGACAAATAAAAATAATTTAAAAAAAAAGATTTATCAAATCTAAAATATCACATCTAGGAACATACTTAAATCAAACTTAATTGCATATACTTAACAAATGGAGTCCACTTCAACTTATAAAAAGACATCTTATCTTGAATTGAAAAAAATATCCTTTCCATAATTACTCATTGAACTTTGAGAAATTTCTCAGTTCGTATGTTTTCTGGATCTGAAAATAAATCTTTCAATATAAAAGTGCAAGCACAGCAATAAATACATAGCCTTCCAGCCTTCCTGTCCCTATTGGAGACAGGCTCCTCATTATCAGCAGAGAGAAACTCTATTCAAGTTCTTGTTACAAATCCCAGACAAGTGCCAATACAAACAGAAAATGTTGGGAACACTGAATGCATATTTTAAAAGTTAATATTATGTAACAGAAATCAATATATAATTGTTTTGTTAGGTAATTTCATCGCTAATCTAAAGCAAGCTTTGGGAAATCATGTGATCAGGATGAACTACCTCGGTGATTGGGGCTTGCAATTTGGTAAGTTCAACTTGTACATGCACTTGAGCTAATTGTGCAATGTTAATAGAAGTCCGGCAATTCTGACCCATTACTACATCCAACAGGTGTTAAGGTAGTTAACTTGTGCTTGTAAATAAAAATTGACAACACCACTAGGGCTGCTGTAACAGCAGGACCCAGGTGAGCGTGGAGCGAAGACACAGCACTGCTCCGTAGGGTCCTACTGCCCGATCTTGACGCCAACAGCTACGTACAGGCTTCAAACGGAAAGTAGCCGCCTTTATTTAATCCTGCATTTGTGGAAGTCGGCAGTGGACCACAAGGGGATGCACACTCCATGAGAACAGAGGATCGGTGCAGGGCCCCAGAAATGTGGAGAACACCCCCCCCCCATTGAGAAGGCAAAGCATAGGAGATGATCCCACAAGATGGCAACCCATGGCAGCAGACTAGCAAGGGGCTCAGCAGCTGAAGGATCCACATTGGCTGTGAGCTGTTGGTGACTTGTGGTTGAAGGACTCACACAGGCTGCAGAAAACCTGGTCGTGGGAACCAGACACTGGAACCAGAATTCGAGAAAGTGCTAAATAGGGCTCCCATAGAGCCTCGTGCACTGAAGGCATCCGGATTGACTCAGGTTTGAATCTGGAGCTTGGATTGTCAATGATTTGAACTGGAATCTGTGTGGCAGAAAACGCTACGGGAGCACTGGAGGCAAATCCACAGACACCCGGTGTTCCTGAAGGGACTCCCTTTTGTTTCTCTTTCTCCTATTGTAATGGGTGTCAGTTAATTTAAATGTAATTTAGACATGCACCACAGTAACAGGCCATTTCAGCCGATGAGTCCGTGCCACCCAATTTACACCCATTAACCTACACCCCTGGTACATTTCAAATGGTGGGAGCCCCCGGGGAAAACCCATGCAGACACGGGGAGAATGTACAAACTCCTTACAGACAGCGCAGGATACAAGCCCCGGTCCTGATTGCTGTCGCTGTAAAAGCATTGCACTATCCACTAGGCCAACTGTGCTGCCACGTGTAATTCTTTGTTTGCCTAGAGGCAGACAAAAGTTGAAGTATATCATTTGGTTTTTTTTTAAACTTTATTTAAGATTTTATAACATGAATAACATATAGGATTACATTAAAAAAAATTAAGAATAAAATAATAAAATTACAATACAGTATCAGTAATCTAAATAAACTATACCCTCCCCAATAATTATTATACATTAATAACCCAACTCAAATTAGTCCAACCCCCCCTTTCCCCCCAAAAATAAAGAGTGAAGAATTAATAAAGTTAATAATATATGTGAGAAAAAAAACCCACTTACAAAAAAAAACAAAAACATAACCGATTAAAATACTAACAAAAAGAAAAGTAATTAATACTAAGATATCAGACTTAAAAAACATATTTAAATCAAACTTAAATGCATATATTTAACAAACGGAGTTAAGATGAAACATATATTTAACTCAAACCTAATATAAAAAATTAGTAAATTTAGTAATATTGTCTATCAAAAATTCTTAAACAATAATCAATTCTTAAAAAAAATTGTAGCATGAGAAAAAAAAGATGAAAAAAAACTTTCTCTATAGAGATAAACCTTCACCAAATATCAACTAACTTCACATCTATCATCATATTAGCCACATAAACCACCATCTTAAAACAAAATTCAAACCTCATTAAGCATTGTACAATTCAATTTTAGTACTCTTCCACCATTTTTCCCTTTTACTCTTGAATAATTATCCAATAAAAGCTCCAATACCACATTTAAATATCCCCAATCATTACGTTAAAATTCAGATATCCAAATAATAAAAACACATCTACAGCGAAATCTATATCTTCAACAAATGGAGCATAAACCACAAACAAAATTCAAGCCTCATTAAGAATTGTACAATTCAATTTATAACTTTCACCATTATTCCCTTCGTTCTATAACTAAAATAGCAAAATAATATACACCAGAATTACCACTCCTTTCACCTTAAAGTTAAGAAGTATATCATTTGTATTTACATTTTTTAAATTAAATGTTCGTCTCTTCGAGGGCTAATGTGAGCACACTCCTTGCCCTGTGTATAGTTAACAAGAATAACTTTAGTAATGGATAACAATCCAGTTCTCCTTGTGATGTGGGTATCCCAGCTAATAGAAACAATATAAAATGCAAACTCCTTTCAATTGAGTTGGGTGTGAGATCTAATTACAGATTTAGTGACTTTGGGCTATTTCTATTTTGCTTTACATCATGATTGTTCCATTTCAAAATAATAACTCCTTTGGGTTCTTTGTGCCTTCATTCAGGATTACTAGGAGCAGGATTTCAGCTCTTTGGTTCAGAAGAGAAGCTTAATGCAAATCCCTTGCAGCATCTTTTTGAGGTAAGTTAAACGATAAAAATAAAAACATAAATTTACAGAAAAGCAATTCTGTTTTCAATGAACATTAGAAATTGTTTTTGAGTGCTATAAAATCTGTATGACATTCATTTCAATGCCAAATATAAAATTGAAGTTGAAAAATGCAAGCAAGAATAGAAAATGGGATAAACTAGAATATTGTAGATACAAAATATTACAGTATTGTCACGATTCTTATCTTTAATGCGGATAGGTTCCTGTATTGGTCAAAGAATTAGATACACACAGTTCAATTGTTTGCTCAACCCATGCAAAAGGGCCACTCAAAACTGAAGGCTTTAGTTGCATATCAAAAAGATATTGCACGTCCTTAATCAAGAACAAAATAGAAATGGTGTAGAAAATGTTGAACAATCAATGACTGAAACCCATGGGAAGAACAAAATTTAAATCTGCATCCAGAAGTCATCAGCATAAGTGAGATGAATGTTTTTATTATTTCAGTTGATTTCAGAGAGGATAGATACATTTTTTTTACTGTGGGATAGAAAGTGGGGTGTTAAGTCCTGTGTTAATGACAATGTGTAAGGCATATATTGTCAGTAGAAGGGCAGTTTTAACACAACTCTTTGCATGAGCCACTTCTCAGGGGAGCTGGCTCAGGATACCAATAAGCTTGTAAAACTTTTAAAAATTATATTCTTGAAGCCCAAGATATCCAGGCCCTTAATTATTTCCTTTTGTGTAAAGTACTTTGATCCATCTTTGTAAGACAGAAACAAAGGGAATGTTTCTTCCTGTTTCCTAAAGATGTGTACATTCTGTGATGAGACTAAAAAATGACAGCTGCACTTGTAGTCTCTAGGAGGCTGATTTACTTTACTGCTCATTACAACTGAAACCATCATCCATGTCTCTCTGATGTGATCAGTTTGACCTCCATTGTTCTTTTGTAAACCTGAGGTCACATTAAATAGTAGCTTGAAAAAACACACAAATGCTGGAGAAACTCAGCAGGTCAAACAGTCTCTTTATGTAGCAAAGGTACATCACCCACGTTTCGGGCTTGAGCCTTTCATCAAGTTGTGGGGGAGCATGAGAGATGTCCGAACAAAAGGGGGTGGGGGGGGATAGTGAGGGTGGGTGATTATAGGTGGATGGGTAGGTGGAGGACTGCAGGAAGGGTTGGAGGAGTATAGGTTAGGAGAAGAGAGAAAGGAAGTAGGAACTGGAATAACTACTTAAAGTGTGGGTGGGGAAAGGCAAGCTGATTAGTGGAATGCAGAGAACTTGAATGTTCATGCCCTGAGTGGTTAGGATGGGGTAGTGTGAAAGGCCATGAACAGATGTGACTTGAGAGTGTGATTCAGAATTGAAATGGTTGGCTACAGGGAGATCGCTTTTGTTGCGGATGGAGAGGAGGTACTGGGCAAAAGATTCTTCTAATCTGCGACCGCTCTCTTCGATGTAGAGAAGGCCACAGAGGGTACACCGGATTCAGTAAATGAGTACTTTGGAAGTACAGGTGAAGTGTTGCTTCACCTGAAAGGTCTGTTTTGGACCTCAGAACGTGATGAGGGAGGAGGTGTGGGTGCAGGTATTACACCTACTACGACCACAGTGGAAGGTGCTGGGGTGGATGGTGTTGGGGGGGGGGGGGTAGTGTGCACAAGAGAGTCACAGAGGGAGCGGTCCTTACGGAAGGCTGAGAGGGAAGGAGAAGGAAAAATGTGTCTGGTGGTGGGGTCCTGTAGCAAGTACCAGAAATTCCAGCGAATAATGTGTTGGATGCAGAAGCTGGTGGGGTGGTAGGTGAGGACGAGGGGGATTCTGTGTTTATTGTTTCGCGGGGTGGGGGGCTAGGGCAGATGAGCAGGGAATGGGGGAGATGTGGGTGAGGGCTGAGTTAATAGTGGTGGAGGGGAACCCATGTTGGTGGAAGAAGACAGACATTTTAGAGACTCTGGACTGGAATACTTCATCTTGGGACCAGATGCAGTGGAGACGGAGAAATTGAAAGACGGGGGTGGAGTCCTTGGAGGGGACAGGGTGTGAAAATGAGTACTCCAGTTAGTTGAGGGAGTTAGAGAGTTTGTAATAAATGTCAGTGGAGAGTCTGTCTCCTGAGATGGAGACAGAAGGAAGGGCTGAGTGGTGGGGGGTCTTGCCTGTGTAGGCTTGTAGCAGGTTTTGCTCCACAAAAAGGCAGGCATAGCTGGGACCCATGCAGATATCTGTGGCTACTCCTTTAATATGGAGGTAGTGGGATGAGTTAAAGGAAAAATTGTTAAGGGTGAGGACAAGTTCTGCCAGGAGGAAAAGGGTGGTGGTGGGAGATGACTGCTCAGGTCTGAGATCCAGAAAAAAGAAAAGTGCTTTAAGGCTTTCTGTGTGGGGAATGGAGGTGTAAAGGGATTGGACATCCATCGTTAAGATGAAGCGGTCCAATTCAGGAAATCTGAAGTCTTGGAGGAGGTGGAGGGTGTGTGAGGTGTCACGGGTGTAGGTGGGGAGGGATTGAACTAGGGGAGAAAAGATGGAGTCAAGATAGGACGAAACTAGTTCCATAGGGCAAGAGCAAGCAGATCCAATGGATCTACCTGGGTGGCTAGGTTTATGTATCTTGGGTAGAAGGTAGAAACGGGCAGTGCGAGGATGGGAGACGAGGTTGGTGGCTATGGGGAGAGGTGCCCAGAGTTGATGAGTTGAGAGATGGTGTTGGAGACCATGGCTTGATGGGTAATTGTGGGGTCCTATGGGAGGGGTTGATAGGTTGATAGGTGTCAGCTGGCCTCAGCAAGGTAGAGGTCAGTGCGCCAGACTACAACAGCACCACTCTTGTAGGGTTGTTGCAGAGAAAGTGGAGGTTGGAGTGTTCTGAGGAGGTGAGGTTGGAGTAGGGGGGGGGGGAATAAAGTTGAGGCAGTTGATGTTCCGGCGGAAGTTGGAGATAAAAGGGTCAAGGGCGGGCAGCTTTTTCTTAAATTCCAATTATCCATCATCCTCTGTTTGTAGATTCCAAATTGATTAAAAATATGCTTTAAACATTTTCTATATATGAAATCCCCTACACCTTGACATAATCCTGTAATCTCCGGTAGTGCTCTACTCCACTAATGTCTGCCCTCTCGATTCCTGGCTGCTACAGTTAGGAATTTAATCCCTTTCCATCCGTAGTCCTACGTTGAGTTCCCAAGGTACTACACGTCAAATCTCCTCAGACTTTTCTACCTCTCTACCCACATTTGTACTTTAAGAAATTCCTTATAATCTGCATTATGAACAAGCCATTGACCATATATCTTAAAATGTAGCTCAGGCCCTTTTTACTTTCTTGCAAAATGCTTCTTGGTTTAATTGTTTTCTTTGGCTTGGCTTCGCGGACGAAGATTTATGGAGGGGTATGTCCACATCTGCTGCAGGCTCGTTGGTGACTGACAAGTCCAATGCGGGACAGGCAGACGCGGTTGCAAGGGAAAATTGGTTGGTTGGGGTTGGGTGTTGGGTTTTTCCTCCTTTGTCTTTTGTCAGTGAGGTGGGCTCTGCAGTCTTCTTCAAAGGAGGTTGCTGCCCGCCGAACTGTGAGGCGCCAAGATGCACGGTTTGAGGCGATATCAGCCCACTGGCGGTGGTCAATGTGGCAGGCACCAAGAGATTTCTTTAGGCAGTCCTTGTACCTCTTCTTTGGTGCACCTCTGTCTCAGTGGCCAATGGAGAGCTCGCCATATAACACGGCAATGTTATATCATTGTCATTGAAAATGGTATATAAATGAAAGTTATTGTAGTTTTCTTGAAGAATGCACAGGTCAGTTATAATGCTGGGGTTGTAAAAGGTTTGGGTTAATCAGATCCAAGTAAAGGGTGTAAATTTGGTGGAAAAGATACAGGTTACCATGTGATGAAAAAAAATAAATGTGTTAAGTGAACACTTCAGCAATTCCATCCCACAAAGTTGTGCTATTTTAATTGATAAGAAGTTACCTACTGAATAGCACAACCCACGATGTTGTGCCAACCTAGATAAGCTTACTCCACATCAATTTATCCCTCCTTCACAGTCCAGAATCCTCCATTTTTCTTACATCCATGTATCTAAGTCTTTTAAATGTCTCTGTTGCATCAATCTCCACCACCAGTCCCGAAAATACATTCCAGGCACCCACCACTCTCTGTGTGTTTACAAAAAATAAACTTACCTCTTGCATCTCCCCAAAATTTTATCTTGTACTCACTTTAAATGGATGTCCTTTGGTATTGACAATTGCTGTTCTGGGATAAAAGGCTCTCTTAATCGTATGCCTGTACACTTCCGTCACTCCAGGTGCCGCAAATGAAGACTGCAGAAATAGGAAATGTTGTTTTTCTTTTGGGTCAGGGAAGTTGATTTTTTGTAGAACTTTAAAATGGCTTTGTTCATGAAAGAGGCAATAATTCTTTTTAGTGAAGAGAAATGATCAAATACAAAGTTCTGATAAATTGTCAACGGTAAAAGACTAAATATTGAACAAAATCTACTTAACACTAAATTGTTGCTTTTAATTTTGCAGGTATATGATTTTTTTGTGTAAATTTTATTTATTAGTATCTTACATACATTTCAAATTAGCTTGCAATATCATTACACAATGGATACTAAATAATTTTCAATTTCCCCCCCCAACTTCCACCTTCCCTAACCCCTACAGATAGAAAAAGACAGAAAAAAGAACACATTCAAAGTAATTCCATAATATATTTCTTGATGTAAATACCATACTTTCAAGGGGGAAGTTGGATTAGAAGGTCTGGATTAATCTATATTCATAAATCTCATACAGGATCCTGGGTGTTAGATTGTTTATTTAGGGCAGTTTACACAATCCTTTATCCGGACATCTAAAATCTGGAAAGCTCCAAAATCCAGCATTTTTTTCGTGGTGCTGGTACAGTAGAGGGGGAGAGAGAGAGAGAGACAGCAGTGCGACTAGGTTGGGTGGGGGGGGGGAGAAACGGCAGCACGACTCAGGTGGGTGTGGGGAGAGAAATGGCAGCGCGACTCAGGCGGGCGGGGGAGAGAGGCGGCAGCGCAACTCGAGCGGGCGAAGGGGGAGAGAGGTGGCAGCGCGACTTTGGGGGGTGGAAAGAGACGGCAGCCCAACTCAGGTGGGCAAGGGGTAGAGAGACAGCAGCGCGACTCGAGCGGGCAGGCAGGGAGAGACACGGCAGCGCGACTCGGGCGGGTCAGGGGGAGAGAGAGAGACGCCAGTGGGACTGGAATGGGGTGGATATGGCAGCACAATTCCGGTGGGCTTAAATCTGGGGCAGCTGGCTTTTGTTCTGAAATCCGGAAAAATCCCAAGGGTTCCAGATAAAGGTTCCTATATTTGACAACAGTTGTCATATTCATCTCTCATATTACAAGTAATTTCTAATGGGAGACAATGCTTTATTTCATTAAACCATTCTATTTTTACATTACTTTCCATTTTCCACATTTTAGCTGCACGCTTTCTCTCTACTGCTGTTGCTAAACTCAAAAAAACCTTTTTATATTTGTCTAGCCCCAACTTAATATCGTTATCATATATATTACCCAACAAAAAGATTCTTGGATCTAATTTTACCATTTACTTTTAATATCTTCTCTAGCACAACACAAAAATCTTTTACCTTTTCACACAACCACACTGAATGCAAAATATTACCAACCCCTTTTTTTACATTGAAAACATTGCAGGTATATGTTGAAGTGAACAAATTGGCAGAAGACCGTGAAGACATTCAAAAGGCAGCACAAGAATTTTTCAAAAAGCTAGAACATGGGGAAAAGCAGAGCGTGGCATTATGGGAGCACTTCAGGACTATCAGCATTGAAGAATATGAGAAAATCTACCAGGTAAGAAATTATGAAGTGATACAGGAAATAGTTATTTTCATCTACATTACCCCTATAACCTCAAGTAACACAAGGAAGGCAAATGGACATAGTTTTGACTATTCAGTCAGGCTCCTATTGCATCTTGTTTTTTTTTAAAAACTATACTATACTGCAAATAGGCTTCAAATGTTGCCTTGATGTATAAGCTGCCTCATTAATTTCCTGATTAGAAAATCTTGTTTAGCATTATCTTCTGATCATGTACAATGGGGCACCAGGTACTATGGAATTATACTAATTGTTGCCCCATTTTATACAAAGAGGATAATTTAACCTGTGAATACAAATGCAATTTTTTTTCTCTGAAATCAGTACCTTACGTGGTACATGGGGATCACTTTTTGTTAAATCTCAAAACCAATAGCAATTTTGGAAGCAGAGAAATAGCATTGGTGGAAATGCAATGTTAGAATTTGTGCTCTGATAATGAACATAGTAATTTATAAAAGTTGTCCCAAAAGTAACAAAAAATTTTGAGATATAATCTGAATTCTTTAATTTAGTGTTCAATGTTGTTTACAAAACTGTATTAACCTGATACCCAGACTAATGCAAAATAGCAATACAAAATAGATTTCATAACATTTAAACTTTGTTCTAAATTGTTCCTATCAGTATTACCCATTATTATAATGATTAAAGCTTTAAGTAAACATGGTGCGGTGGCGAGCCCATTAAATAGCTACTAAGGAAAATTGATTTCAATGGCTAATACTGCAAAGTTTGACAAAGGAATATTTTAATCAAATTCACGTGTAAAGATTTTGCCTAATGTAAAAAGTGAAGAAGACAACTGTTTCTGGCCACTTTTAACCACAGACTGAGTTCCCAATCTCAGTAATATTGTTGAACAAGTTACAAAGCAGACAGGAGTTAGACAGGAGCTGTGATTGTATGCAGTGCCCAAAAGTGCTGGAGAAACTCAGCAGGTCCACAGGAAGCAAAAGTAAAACCAATGTTTTGGGCCTGAGCCCTTCATTAAGGTAGGAGCAGAAAGTTGGCAGGAGAATGAATAAAAAGTGGAAGGGAGGGCATGGGGAGGAAGGAAGAAGGGGCAGGGGGAGGAGCACAGGCCACAGGCAAGAGGTCATTGGTGGATATGGGTAGAAGAGCCGAAGAGAAAAACGCTGAGAAGTGATAGGGAAGGGAAGGAAGTAGTTCCTTGAATGGAGTGGAAAGGGGTTGGGGAGCTGGACAAAAAAGAGATGGGGATAGGGAAAGAGAGGTTGATGGGGGTGAGGGAGCTATGGAAACTAGAGATGTCGATGATAATGTCATCTGGTTGGAGAGTGTTTCTCAACCCTTCACTGCACATTTCCATCTCCTGCCCAAGATCCACAAACCCAATTGCCTTGGTAAAATTATGGCTACCCGCATGGGTCCCAGCTATGCCTATCACTTTGTTGGATAGGTGGAGCAATCCATGCTGCAAA
This sequence comes from Narcine bancroftii, assembly GCF_036971445.1. NCBI lineage: Eukaryota > Metazoa > Chordata > Chondrichthyes > Torpediniformes > Narcinidae > Narcine > Narcine bancroftii. The sequence goes on from NC_091474.1 coordinate 208,486,360, forward strand.
CCTACAAAGTCAAGGCTCCTGAACTCTTTCTTCACTGCATTAATGACCACATTGGAGCTGCCTCCTGCACCAATCAGCATGTGAACTTTATCCATTTTGCTGTCAACTTTCACCCTGCCCTCATTCACTTGGTCCATCTCTGGTAACTATCCTCTTTCTCAATTTCTCATCTCAATCTGGGAAGACAAACCCATCAACACCCACAATTACCATGAGTACATCTGTCTGCTACAAGGATTCTATTCTTTTCTCTCAATTCTTCTTTCTCCATTGCACCTGCTCCATGGATAAGACCTTCCATTTCAGAACATCTGAAATATCCTTCTTCAAAAAAAAAAGTGGCTTCCCCTCTGCCACCATCAACTCAGCCCTTGCGTGCATCTCCTCTATTTCCTGTGTCACCACCCTAAGGCACAACAAGGTCAGGATTCCCCTTGACCTCACCCAACACTCCACCAGCTGCTGCATCTGACATATATTGTACTCTGCAATTTCCATCCCCTACAACATGAACCCACCACCAGGCTATCTCCTCCCCTCTCTGCATTCTGCTGGGACTGCTCTGTTCGTGACTCCTCATCCACTTATCCTTTCCCACTAATCACCCCCTTGGTATCTATCCCTGTGACCGCAGGAAGTGCTACTCTTGCGCCCACACCACCTCCCTCCCCACCATTCAGGGCCCCAAATAATCCAAATGAAGCAAAACTTCATTTTTGACCTCCTCTACATTGTGGCCTCCTCTGCATTGCAGAGAATGGATGCAGTCTGGGAGATCATTTCGCTGACTACCTTTGCTCTGTCCTCTGCAATAATGAGGATGTCCCAGTGGTCAACCATTTCAATTCCACCCACCATTTGCACACTGACATGTCTGTTCATGGCCGTGTGCACTGCCAAATCAAGGACACCTGTAAATTGGAGGAACAACTCCAAATATTCTGTTCAGGTATTCTCCAACGAGATGGCATTAACATCGCCTTTTCCAGTTTCTGTTTGGTCCCTCCCCTGTCTTTCTTTCTTTCTCTCTCTCTTCTCCCTATCTTCTGTCTCCTTTCCTGCAGCTCCCTACTCCTTTCCCACTCCATTCAGAGTGCTACACCCCACCCCCCCCAGTATCACCTGTCCTGCCCTCCCACCCATATCCACCCTTAGCCTCTTGCTGTTGACCTGTGCTCCTTCCCCTACCCCTTCTTTCCTCCTCCCCCTACCTTTTTATTCAGGTACCTGTATGTTTTCTGCTCATACCTTGATGAAGGGCTCAGGCCTGAAACTTTGGATATGAAAAATGTTGGGCGGCACGGTTGGCATAGTGGTTAGTCCAATTCCTTTATAGTGCCATCAATCAGGACTTGGATTTGAATCCCACTATGTTTGTAAGGAGGTTGTACATTCTCCCTGTGTCTGCATGGGTTTTCTCCGGGGGCTCTGGTTTCCTCCCACCATTCAAAAAATACCAGGGGTGTAGGTTAATGGGGTGTAAATTGGGTAGCATGGATTCATAGACCGAAATGGCCTGTTACCATGCTGTATGACTAAATTTAAATTTTAAAATGTCCAGTTGCACCTTTGGAATGGAAAAGAGTTGAAATCCTAGTGTGACAGATTATGTTATGTTTGTATTATCTATAGATATTGTGACAGAGTAAATATATATGTTTTTGGGAGATAAATTGGGAAAGGTTTGTTAGAGTAGGTCACATACAAACACTTTAAAAAAGATCTCATTTGAAATACTGGAGCTCTTCCCCATGCTAGACATATCAGCTCCACAGCTTTTGCAAGTGCTTTGAAGAGTGCTCAAGAGACTTCACTAATGGGTTGTTGTTTACAAAAGGCAACAGATGAAAGATCTTGTTGGAGCCACAGATTGTCTGGAAGAGAACTTGTTGTTCTATGAGGTTCATGTGGTTTGTCAAGCAGAGAGAGTAAAAAAGACTTTCTCCCAGAGGAGACATACACACACACAGGGATCACTTGTACAGTGTTTTACAGCCAGCAGAAGTAGCTGGGACTGGAACAGAATTAGCTGGCAAGCTTATGGAAGACGGCGTGGACAAAGCCCTTGTGGTTCATGCAAGAGGAGAGGACTGACTGTCTAATGTTTCACTTGAAATAAGAGAAACAAGAAGGAACTCTGTGGAGACCTGAAAGAAAGGGATTATCATCTGGAGATTCCTGACGGGGCTAGCTTCTTGGCAAGACACTGAAGTGGCTGATGGAAGTAAATGTACAACAAATCTCTCTCTGAAAACTGACAAGAACCTTCCTGAGCAGTAACCATTTACCTTTCAAGCACCAAAGCTTGGTAAACTTTATAAATGTTAAATTCTGTGCACAGTATAAGAATTGCCTGCAACCAGTGAATTTGGAGGAATGAGAAGTGAGATTGGACTGTGAACCAAAGAACAAACCTTAGAATTAAAAGGGGGTTAAGTTAGGTTAAGTAAGTCAATAGTGATAAGTTAAAGTTTGATTCTGTTTTCATGTTTAAAGATAATTAAAAGTAATTTTGTTTAGGTAACCATTTATCTTGGTGAATATCTGTTGCTGCTGGGTTAATGGGTCCTCTGGGCTCATAATAATATGTTTTTTGGAGATAAATTGTGGCAGGCTTTTTAGTGTCGGTCACATACAAACACTTTAAAACAGATCTTGTTTAAAATACTGGAGCTCTGCTCATGCTAGACATTTCGGTGCCAAGAGCCTTTGCAAAAACTTTGGAGAGTGCCCAAGAGAGTCACAAAAAGGCAACAAATGAAAGAACTCTCGGAGCCGCAGGCTGTCTGGAGTGGAATTTGCTGTTCTATAAGGGCCATGTGGTTTTGGAAGCAGAGAGAGAAAAACAGGCTTTCTGTGTGTGTGTGTGACAGTCAGCAGCAGCATCTGGGACTGGAACAGGGCAAGCTTGTGGAAAACCCCATTTGGAAGATGGGTTGTGTGTTCTTAGTTCAACCTGGTCAAAGCCCTAGTGGTTCTTACAAGAAGAGAGGACTGGCTGCCTAATGTTTCACTTGAAACTAAAAGGAACTCTGTGGTGACCTGAAAGAAAGAGGTTATCATCTGGAAAACTGATGGGGCAAGTTTCTTTGGCAAGACACTGAAGTGGCTGATTAAAAGAAATCAGTTGTGGGTGTCCAGCAAACAATAAATCTCTCTCTGAAAACTGACAAGAACCTTCCTGAGCAGTAACCATTTACCTTTCAAGCACCAAAGCCTGGTGAACTCATCAATGTTAAATTCTGTGCACAATATAAGAATTGTCTGCAACCAGTGAACTTGGAGGAATGAGAAGTGAGATTGGACTGTGAATCAAAGAACATACATGTGCGCTTAGAATTAGAAGGGGGTTAATTTAGGTTAAGTTGTTAATAATGATAAGATAAAGTTTGATCCTGTTTTCATGTTTAAAGATAATTAAAAGCAACTTTTGTTTAAGTAACCATTTGTCTTGAACATCTATTGCTTTTGGGTTTTGGGGACCTTGGTTGGGGGGAGTTATTGGGGGCTTTTGAAAATGGTGCCTTTGGCAGGGGTGGCCTTGGTCACTGTCATGTTGTATTTGGCTTTGGAGAAGTACCAGGTATTTGTCCAACACCGCTGTGAACCCCCACCCCCCAATTTGAGCAGCGCTGTGCACCACTCCCTGGCCCCCCAAAGATTCCATGCCTGGGGGTGATGAGATATCAAGAAATCCATGAAGGGGTCGATATTTGGGGGCCCTTAGTTTAGAACCTTATAACTATAGAATGTCACAGCACAGAAATAAGCTCTTTGGCCCTTCTAGTCTGACCAAACTGTTATGCCTAGTCCCACTGACCTGCACCCAAACCATATCCCTCCTCGCCCCTTCCTTCCATGTACCTGTCTAAATTTCTCTTAAATATCAAAATTGAGTCTGCATTTGCCAATTCAGTCAGTAGCTTATTTCACACTCCCACCATTCTCTGCATGAAAAAGTTCCCCTAATGCTCCCCTTAAACTATACCCCTTTCACCCTTAACTCATCATAATTTTGCATTTCTCTATCAATTCTCCCCTCATTCTTCTATGCTCCTGGGAATAAAATCCTAACCTGATTAACCTTTCTGCTTTTCCTCAAAGCTGGCAACCAACTAGTAAATCTTCTCTGCATTCTTTCAGTCTTATTTATATCTTGTGACCTGTTCTCAACGAGCTCTGATGAAACATCATCAAACTTGAAACATTTACTGTTTTGGATTCACCAATGCAGCTGAGTGTTATCCTCTTTTCTTATTTAAAATATTGAATAGGATTTGAGTGTTGAGTTGAGTGTTGATTTATAGGAGCTTTATTTTAATGGTTGCTGCTATTATTTTTGATTGCTCTAAATTGGATTGTTATTCATTTTGTTTCAAGGTTCATTTTGAAAGTTTGTCTGAATTTTAAATGTTGTATATGTTCCAAAAGCGGCTTGGTGTGCATTTTGATGAGTACTCTGGAGAATCGTTGTACCAAGTGAAAGCACAAGAACTCCTGCAGCTGATTGATCAGAGGGGATTGCTCAAGAAAACAAAGTAAGGTTAGACTTTAATGGTTACATTTTATGAACAACTGTTTTGGAGAAATAATTGAAACAAAACCAAGACCTGTTGAAAATTTGCATGGTTCAGGCTCAGCTTTATCGTCTAGACATTTTTTATCTGAGCAGACAAATGAAGTTACAACCTAACTAGAGTATCATTTAGAGATGCACATTGAAATTTTCTTGCATCATCTCAACAGTTACTTCCAAGGCATTTGAAAGTCTGTTAAGTGAAAAAATGCTTTTGTAGTCAGCTCACTTTTTTTTTGCTGTTTGCACTTCCCCCAACCACCACCACCACTACAAAGTTTTGATTAAATAAGCAATTTCTGGGGAAACTAACTCAGAGCAGTTTTGGTAATGTTGCATTATGGGTCGAGTACCCCTTACCTGAAATTCATGGAACCAAAAGTGTTTCGGATTTTGGATATTTTTGCACTCACATTACAATAAAAATATTTACATATGCACAAATTAACTGAAGTAAGTATAAATTGAAGAATCTACACTTAATAATGCACTACTTGCATCTGCTACATCCCATTCTCCGATCGGGATTTCTGAACTATTATGGGACCACAGATGGAAAAAGTTTCAGATTTTAGATCATTTCAGATATTCAGATAAGAGGTACTCAAGGTGTACTTGTGATTGGGTTTTCCCAATGTGTGGTGTTTGGAAATTACAGCTCATTGAGGACACCATATTAGATACCCGCTGCAAGTCAGAGGGCACAAAGGGACAAGAGATGATGGGGGAGTGGAGCTAGCTAGGATTAGATTCAGATGGAAGCTGCCATTGTGTCTTTGGATTATGATGTTGAGGAGTGACATGCAGCTGAGAAAATATAAATGTAAAACCTGTTTGGTGTGTGGGAGCAGGGTTGATTGGGGAATAAGCTAAAAGTGCATCTTTCTACAGTTGCGCTTACAAAGTGTACTAAGCAAGTGCATTCTCATGAAAATTAATGATAATTATATTGGAGTCAGATAGTAAGATCAGCTATGTCAAAGGCAGCAGATTTGAAATAACAAAATGATAGTACTTCGAGATTGCGATCAGAGAGAATATGATTTGTAGTTTTATTTACCTGTAGAAGTGGTAGAAAATTGATTAGTAGTTGTAGCGTTAGGCTAACCATGCTGCCGAGGTACAATCAAAATTATGCAGGTGCAGCGATTAAAAAGAGGGAAGGCGGAGAGGATGGGAGGAAGGCAGGGGAGAAGCACGGGTTAACAGCTAAGAAGTCGGGTGGATGCAAGTGAGCGGGTAGAAGAAGGAAAAAAAAGCTGAGAAGTGATGGGGCAGAGGGAAGCTCTGATAGTAGAGGGAAGGGGGTTTAGGTGGTGTCATTAGTAAGTTTGAGAATGTCACTAAAATTGGGCAATGAGGAAGGTTATGTAAAATTACAATGGGACCGTGATCAACTGAGTCAGTGGGTGAGAAATGGTAGATAGTGTTCAATTCAAAGAAGTATGAAGTGTTGTACTTCGTTAACTCAAGTCAGGGCAGGACTTGACTGCACCATATTTTCACTCCTATAATGCGCACACACATAAAAGGGCAGAAAATCATAAATTGTGTATGTGAATGCAAAATTGTTTAGCATAGGTGTAGTAAATTCCGACTGGCAAAATCAATTTGCATTTAAATGGGACGTGAGACAGAGCACATACAGGTATAAGCCACAATTAATGTCAACTTCCCCCCAGAGGTATCAATCATCCATTATATAGATGATATCCTGCTGCAACACAAAATTAACAAGCTTTGGAGAGGAATCAATTAAATAGATCAAAGACAGGCTTCTGAGTTAACAGGATTTTAAAATTCCAATGTCTCAAATCAGAGGCACTTGATCTGTTTATCTCCTCCCTCAGGGCTGGGTCTAGGCAATTAACATGGATAAGGTGCAGTGCCCTCGCCAGAATGGCCTGTCTATAGGAATACCATAGTATTCAGTAAGAGATATTCCCTAAAATCAAAATTTCCCTCACCCTCTATAAATTGTGCCCATTCTTTCATTGCCGCTATTATATTTTCATACTCGCTATTATATTCCCATGCTTGATATAAATTGCTGGCATGTCTTTCCCACAGCTACTACTAATTGTGCGCATTCTTTCAATGCTGCTATTATATTCTCATGCTTGCTAATATGCCAGTTCAACTTCCCCACACCCAATATTATTTGTGCGCATTCTTTCAACCTATTAAAATATTCTTGTATAGCATGCGCACACATATACCTGGTTTGTAAAATATATATATATAAATATTTTTATATATATATTTTTTTTAATGCGTATAAATACGGTAAATGGTAGAGCCCTGGGGAATGTTATCAAACAGAGACACCTAGGGATATAGGTAGAGTCTCTGAAGGTGGTGGCACAGATAGACAGGATGGTGTAGAAGGTGTTTGGCTTGTTTGCATTCATTGGTCAGGACACTGAATAGAGGAATGGAATGTCATATTAGGCCTGTGTGAGACACTGGTCAGGCTGCATTTGGAATACTGTATGCAGTTCTGGTCACTTTGCTGAAGGAAGGATGTTACATTAAACTGGAAAGGATGCCGAGAAGATTCACAAGGATGGTACCAAAACTGAAAGGTTTAAGAATAGACTGGAACTTTTTCCCTGGATTGTAGGAAACTGAGGAGTGATCTTTTAGTGCCACAGAAAACCATGCAGAGCACGGATAAAGTGAATTATCATCATTATTTCCACATGTGAGGAGAGAATAAAATGAGAGGGCATAGGTTTAAGATGAGTTGGAGAAAGTTTAAAAAGGACCTGAGGCTGTTGGAGCCAGAGGTGCCGAAGGACCTGTATCTGTGTGGTGTAGCTCCATTCCTCCAAAATTATATCACTGCTTTTTTTTTTAATTCTGCATTTGCATCAGTGTTCAAAGTCCATCCAGCCAGTGTTCTTTATTAGACTCCTCCCAAGTAGGCTTGCTTTGCCATTTTGTTGATCCTGAATCATTGATACTTTTCTAAACTTAGTCACTTCTCATTTACTGTAATTGTAATGAATACCACATGGTCATTACAACAGAGCAACAGGACCTCAGTGATCATCAGATACACAGGTATAATCATTCTATTTAATTCTTTTCACTTTGGCTCCTTTCAGATTCAACTGTTAATGTTTTGCCTCACTTCGGACGTCTAAATAAATTTAAGGACAACATTAAGAGTCTAACTCTTTGACAAAACCCAAGAACTCAGTTAACATGACGTGCGCTGCTATCAAGCAGCTGGTCAAGCCTGCCAATGGGTCAGACTCTTCTGCTTTTATAGAGTTCTTCATGACTTCTTTGTTCTTTTTCATTACCTTATCTATATCAACTATCTTAGCCTATGGTCAAGCTGGTTCTTGTTCTTATCTCAGTTTGCTGACTGCTCCGGAATCAGGCACCAGCATCTGAAGCTATTAGCTTTGATCATACATTATTTTACAACTTTCTGTCGTCATCCAAGGGGTATTGCAGTTCCTGTTACTTTGAACTCTTGGTGACCTATGGTAAGGCACCGACATTTGGAACCTGGTACATTAGTCGCACATCGTTTTACACTTTTCCATCCGCAGCCCAGGACCAGCACACACAACATATGGACATCCTGTTTTTCTGCCTCGGAAACCTGCTTGCATAAGCTTTATTCATCATTTCACTATTTTTTTTTTGATCCTTTTAAATTCATCATGGCCACTCAACCTACACACCAGGAACAATTTACAGTAACCAATTCGCCTACCATTTTGCACATCTTCGATACATGGGGACGAATAAGAGTACTCAGAGAACACCCATGTGGTCACAGAGTACACGCAAATTCCACGTAGATGGCTCAGAAAGTTAGGATTGAACCCGGCTCATTGGTGCAGGGAGGCAGTTGCTCTATTAATTGCACTACTCCATTACTTCTAAATTATTTTTATAAAATATTTATCGGGCATCCCAGACATCATTATTGTTCGGCACTCATTTTTTTAAAATCACCATCTGCTTTCTATTTTCCAGTCAATGAGCTAATGTCTCCTGCTTAAAAGCCTATAGCCACTCTGCTGGATATACAGCAGGCTGCTGTGCAAACTCATTAAATTAATTCTGCCTTCAGATTGTATATCCATTTTGTTCCTTTGTGGCACTGTATCTTTTCCTCAAGTACCATCTGGTCAAATTGAAGCAGGAGTGTGTTTCATTTGCCAATTCCCTCTGATTCCAACTCTGCCAACGTTTGATTAACAATTGCAGTTCAGATGATATTGCATGTTTACAAGTTGCAGAATAATATAGAAGGAATCTGTTGCTATGGATATGTTTGCTGTTAATGTATGACATCTTCACATTGATGGTTAAGGATGAGGTTATGGATTACATAGAGGCACATAACAAGATAGACCAAAGCCAATCTGATTTCCTTAAGGGAAAATCTTGCTTGACGAACCTATTGGAATCCTTTGAAGTGATAAAGGAATGCAGTGGATGTTGAGCATTTGGATTCTCAAGATGCCCTTGAAAAGGTGCTGCACATGAGGCTATTTCACAAGATAAGATGCCATGATATAACAGGAAACATGCTACTGTGGGTAGAGCATTGGCTAATTGGCAGGAAGCAGAGAGACTGCCTACAGGGATCATATTCGGGTTGGCTGGCAGTTGCTAGTGCTGTTCCACAGGGGTTGGTGTTGGGGGCGCTTCTTTTGATAATGTACGTTAATGATTTGGAATATGGAATGATTGGCTTTGTGACCAACCTTGCCGATGAAAAGAGGTAGGTAGAAGAGCAGGTAGTGTTGAGGAAATAGGGAGGCTGCAGAAGGGCTTAGACAGATGAAGAGAATGGACAGAGAAATGGCAAATGAAATACAACATTGAAATTTATATGATTATGCTCTTCGGTTAAAAAAAAATAAACAGGCAGACTAATTTTTAAATGGGGTGAAAATAGAAAATTCTCAGATGCAAAGGGACTTGGGGATCCTCGTGCAGGATCGCCTGAAGGTTAACATGCAGGTTGAGTCAGTGGTGAAGAAGGTAAATGCAATGCTGGCATTCATTTAAAGGGGAGTAGAATACATGAACAGGGATCTGATGTTGAATCTTTATAAGACACTGGTGAAACCACATTTGGAATATTGTGAGCAGTTTTGGGCTCCTCATTTAAGAAAGGATGTGCTGAAGTTGGAGAGGGTTCAGAGGAGGTTCACAAGGATGATTCCGGGAATGAAAGGGTTATCATATGAGGAGCATTTGACAGCTCTTGGCCTGTATTTGTTGGAATTGAGGAGAATGGGGTGGAGGGTGGTTCTCAATGAGACGGTTCAAATGTTGAGAGGTGAGGACAGAGTGGATGGATAAAGGTTGTTTCCCATGGTGGGAGAGTCTAGGACAAGGGGACACATCTTCAGGATTGAAGGGTATCTGCTTAAGATGCAGAGGAATTTCATTAGCCATAGGATGGTAATTCTGTGGAATTGGTTGTCAAAGGCAGTTGTGGAGGCCATGTCATTGTAATCTAAGGCAGAGATTGATAGGTTCTTGATTAGCCAAGGCATTGAAGGTTATGGGGAGAAGTCTGGGCAGTGGGGCTGAGTGGGGAAATGGATCAGCTCATAATTAAATAGCGGGGCAGACTCGATGGGCTGAACAGCCTATTTCAGTTCTTGTGCCTTATGGTCCAACTATAATGGCTCAGTTAGTAGAACTCATTTCTGACTTTTGCACAAGAATTTCGGCTGACACATCAGTGCAGAAGTGAAGGTGAGCTGGGATGTCTTGAGGTTGAAATGATTAAACTTGTTCATCCTCTGACCTCTTATGTGGTTGCAAGATGCCAAAGCATTATGATGAAGAATGGGAGTATTCCATTAATCAACATGGTGAAAAACCTGCATATTGTTGATTGCAAGAGGTTACTGTGGGCAGGTGTACTGCCAGAGCTAGTGTAACAGCAATGCTGCCACTGGTGTGGGCCTGGGAGAGTGGAAACATAGCACTTCTCCAAAGGGTTCAACTTCCTAATGTCAGCAGTTCCATGCAGGCATTAAACGGCCTGTTAAAGAAGTTGACTGTGCTTTTAAACTAAAATCCTGCAACCATGGGTCTGTGCCCAGAATGGCGGTGCCTGTGCTCGGGGAGCAGTGGACTGGCACAGGGCACAAAAAATGGGGAGACCCCCCCCCCGAGAAGGAGAAGACATGACATGGTGGGAGAGTAATGAGGGTCTGAGGGGTTGACAGACCCACACAAGCTGCAAGCTACGTGGTCAGGGATCCCCCCCAAGCTGAGGGAGACTGGCTCATGGGAACCAGGTACTGGAGCTAGGATTTGAAAGGGTGGTGAGAGCAAAAAGGGCTCCTGAAGGGCCTCAGGAATTGAAAGCTTCTTGATTGTGTGGGAGGTATGGTTCTAGAATCCGAGCTGCCAATGGATTGAAAAGGAGTGCAGAGGCCACCGGAGTGCTAGAGGCAAATCCATGAACACTCAGTGTCTCTGAAGGGACTCTTGTTTCTCTTTCTCTCTTACTGTATAGGGCACTGGGCAATACTAATAGTGAATCTTTGTCTGCCTTATGACAGAAATAAGGGAATTTTGTGAAATATTACATGTTCTGTATTACCTGTCCAAAAAAGCATCTTGAATGATGACTCTATTTTAAAAAGCTACAGCTTGCATACTAATTTATTTATAGCATCTTCAAGCTGTGGAAGGTGCCTCAAGTTCATGTCTTTCTGTCTGTTTTTTTTTTAAAAGGCAGAATCAGAATTTATTGCCATGAACAAGTCACAAATTTTGTTGTTTTACGGCAATATCACAGTGCAAACATTAATATAAACCACCTTACAACAATAAGCAAAAACAGTGTACGAAAAAGTAAGGCAGTGTCTTTGATTCATTAATCATTCAGGAATCTGATGGCAGCAGGGAAGAAGCTGACCTTGTGTCACTGAGTGTTCATCTTTAAGCTCCTGTACCTTTTTCCCTATGGTAGCAGATTGAAGAGGGCATGACCTGGATGGTAGGGATCCTTGAGGATAGAGGCTGCTTTCTTAAGACACCATCTCTTGTAGATGTCCTTGATGGAATGAAGGCTGGTGCCTGTAATGTTATAGGCCAAGTTAACAACCCTCTGGAGTTTTTTTCTTGTTCTGAGTGTTAGCATCTCCATACCAGACAGTGATGCAACCAGCCAGAATGTTCTCCATGGTACACCTGTAGAACTTTTCGAGAGTCTTCTGTGATGTGCAGAATCTCCTCAAACACCCCACAAAGTATAGCCGTTGCATCGACGTGGAGGCTCCAGGACAGATCCTTGGAGATGTGACACCCAGGAATTTAAGTTCTTGACCCTCTCTACTACTGAGCCCTCGATGAGGAATGGGTCATGTTCTCCTGAAATCTGCAATCATCTCCTTGGTACCTAAAGTGACATCTTCTACTTCCCATCTATTCTCAGTGACACTTCAATTTTGAGACTTTCTATTTTAAAATGAAAAATAACAGGCCATGGAATGAGGAAAATTATGTGTTTCGTTTTCAAGCAGCAAATAACGGTGAGGAGGATAGTCTTGGACTACAGATAGTGATCAACTGGTTAATTGGGCAGAGTAAAGGCTCATGGAATTTAAACCATGAAGAGCAATGAATTTTGGGGGCCTGTGGAGCATTGAGGAACAAAGAGAGCTTTGTGTAGTTTTCCATTGATCCCTAAAAAGTGATAGACAGTAGCATAGACAATAAACCATATAATTTGGTCAAGAAAATATGCACCATGTTCAAATTCTTTAGCTGGGACATAGAATGTAGAGCAGGGAAGTTAAGGTGCATCTTGTGTGCAGTTTTGCTCACAGATATAGAAAGGCCTGGGGTAGGTGTATCCTGGCTATACCAGGATATTGTCTGGGATGAGGTGTCTGAATTGTGAAGATAGAATGGACAAGCTGAGCTTGTTTTCCTTGGAGCAGAGGCGGCTAGGAGGAAATCTTGAGAGAAGTATACAAAATTATGAGGAATATAGATGGTAGAAAACCATTGAAGAGGAAAGGACATCTGAGGAGGAATGATTTTTTTTTTTACCAGAGTTTGAATAGAATCTAAAACTCACTGCCCGAGATATTGAAAGCATCATTTAAGTATGTAGCAAAGTGCTCAAATCATGAAGACATAGAGGTCCATCAAATACATGGGAGTAGTATTCATGCGAGCTCAATGGTCAGCATGGGCACGATGGACCAAAGGGTCTATTTCTATGCTGTACAACTGACGAGGGTAGACTATCGTAAATCTTTTCCAATCGCAGAAATATCTATAACCATAGGGCATAGGTTTAAGGTAAAGCATAGAGGGGGCATAAGTAAGAGTGGTTGGAGTTAGAATACACTGCCAGAGAGGATGGTGCAGGCAGCATTAAATAAGTTTCTAGATGAGGACGAATCACCAAGTAACTGGTAACTGGATTAGTGGAGATGGGAATTTGGTGGTCAGCATAGATACAGTAGGTTAAAGGACATTTTTCTATGTTGTACCACTAGTAAGATTTGAGTTGAAAAGTAATGGATAATAATGATACATCATTACTTTTTATCTTTTCTACCTGTGCAAAGTTTCACAATTCAAGTGCACACCCATGCCACTCAGGATGGAAGTAGGTGCTGCATTCTAACAAAATATAATCACTCAGATCTACTTTTGACATCTGTAATCTAATTGCATTTTTTTCTATTTGTGCCCCATAGTCCTTAATGCTGTATGTTTACAAAAAAATCCATCAAAATTTTGATTTAAGTTTTAATTCCAATATAGAGTTTGTCAAATAGAAGTTCTAAACTTCTACCATACCATTAAGAGTAGAAACATTATCTAATCTCGTTTAGAGATTCTGTTTGCCTTCTCTACTGGATCATCAAGTTCTGGTACTAAGGAGCAGAAAATTCAATCACCAGAACAGGCAATCTTACCACAGATGATGTACCTACTTCCTTGTTTGCTGTTCATCACACTTTGCTACGTTTGCAACTGCATTTGTCAAAATATAGCAAATATTGCAACTTGTGAAATATTTACATTCATTGCAAAATTCTTTAATGTTCTATGGTTGAATAGGTCTATCATGGAAGTTTCATTTTCATTATCTTTGCATTAAGAATGAGCTTTGTCCACGTTTATTAACTCCGCATCATATTTGTTTCTACAGGCAAGGAGTTGGAGTGGTTGATCTTTCGCCAACGGGTGACCTCTCTGTTTATGCTAAAGTGGTTCGAAGTGATGGGACTTCCCTCTACATGACCAGGTAATTTTTTGTTATTTTTAAGTAAATTTATTTTGATAACTCTGAATGAAAGGATTGGTAGTATTAAATAGTTATCCAGACAGCTACCCATATCTGACACTGCAATTGGGGAAACCTTATGGTGAAGTGCCAATATTTTGATCCTTTCTGTAGATTGTTGTGTTCCTTGGTCCACCTTTTAGCCTGATCTCAGTCATAGGAAAAATGCTGGATTTTAAAACTGCTTCATTAATCCATAGACTAGTTCACCTCATTTACAGCTTGTATCTATGGCAATACTGGCCTCTCCATAATCAAAGATATTTCTTTGTCAAATCCATCTCTCCTCCACCCTTTTGGCAACTTAAAAACAACTTATCTCTCTCTTTCCCAGATTTGACAAAAGGCTTTGACTTGAAACATTTACTCCATTTCCTTTCCCGCGGATAGTGTCTGACCTGCTGAGCATTAAAAATTATTGTTTCATGATGACTAATTTTAAAAGTTTGAGAAGGATTTGAAAAAATCTCAACTAATAGTAGAAATTTACAGCACTATGGTAAGTCTTTGCCCACTCCATCTATACTGGACTAAAATAGACCTAGTTAATTTCATTTCTCAGCTCTTGGCATCCTTGGGCCTGTATGTAATACTTGGCATCCTTGGCCCTGTATGTAATACTTGGCATCCTTGGCCCTGTATGTAATACTTGGCATCCTTGGCCCTGCATGTAATACTTGGCATCGTTGGCCCTGTATGTAATACTTGGCATCGTTGGCCCTGTATGTAATACTTGGCATCCTTGGCCCTGTATGTAATACTTGGCCCTGCATGTAATCTTTGGCAACCTTGGCCCTGCATGTAATCCTTGGCCCTGCATGTAATCCTTGGCCCTGCATGTAATCCTTGGCCCTGCATGTAATCCTTGGCCCTGCATGTAATCCTTGGCCCTGCATGTAATCCTTGGCCCTGCATGTAATCCTTGGCCCTGCATGTAATCCTTGGCCCTGCATGTAATCCTTGGCCCTGCATGTAATCCTTGGCCCTGCATGTAATCCTTGGCCCTGCATGTAATCCTTGGCCCTGCATGTAATCCTTGGCCCTGCATGTAATCCTTGGCCCTGCATGTAATCCTTGGCCCTGCATGTAATCCTTGGCCCTGCATGTAATCCTTGGCCCTGCATGTAATCCTTGGCCCTGCATGTAATCCTTGGCCCTGCATGTAATCCTTGGCCCTGCATGTAATCCTTGGCCCTGCATGTAATCCTTGGCCCTGCATGTAATCCTTGGCCCTGCATGTAATCCTTGGCATCCTTGGCCCTGCATGCAATCCTTGGCGCATCCTTGGCCCTGCGTGTAATCCTTGGCCCTGCGTGTAATCCTTGGCCTCCTTGGCCCTGCGTGTAATCCTTGGCCTCCTTGGCCCTGAGTGTAATCCTTGGCCTCCTTGGCCCTGCGTGTAATCCTTGGCCTCCTTGGCCCTGCGTGTAATCCTTGGCCCTGCGTGTAATCCTTGGCCCTGCGTGTAATCCTTGGCCCTGCGTGTAATCCTTGGCCCTGCGTGTAATCCTTGGCCCTGCGTGTAATCCTTGGCCCTGCGTGTAATCCTTGGCATCCTTGGCCCTGCGTGTAATCCTTGGCATCCTTGGCCCTGCGTGTAATCCTTGGCCCTGCGTGTAATCCTTGGCCCTGCGTGTAATCCTTGGCCCTGCGTGTAATCCTTGGCCCTGCGTGTAATCCTTGGCCCTGCATGCCGAGCTTCTTCAAGGGCTTTTCTGGGTACTTGTTTCAAAGTAATCTGGATCTTTTCTCCACTATGCTTTGAGACAGTGAGTTCCAGACTCATGCAGAGAGATCATTATTAGTCAACCCGCCTCTTATTCCAGTTAATTTAAATCTTCGCTTGCAATTACTGAGTTAAGTGGTAAAGGTAATATGTCCTTTCTGTTTACCCTGTCCAGCTGTTGCATAACTTTATACGCTCCTGAGTTTCCAGCTGGACTCCCTTGTTTTTTTTTGTGAATGGAACATACAGGGGCAATTTTCTAGATTGTTGGTTAGATAGCAATATAGCAACTATACTGGATCAACTTGGGTGGGAGTGTATTGTTTTGTATATGTTGAATACTAATGGGTTTTGGGGAGGTGGGTAGAAGGGAGGGAGGGAAAGGGGGACAAAAAGGGAGAAAGGGTCACGGTGTTAATTTAATGAGAAATGTGTGTACATATTTTGGTTGACATGATTCACAGTGTGAAAAATAAAAAAATTATTTAAAAATAAACTTGGGTGGGAGTGAATGCAGGTAGTTCTGGAATGCAGATTTTCAGTCCCTCAGCTGTGATGTTGTCCAGTGTCAGAATCTTTGCTGCATTCAGTGCTCTCAGCTATTTCTTCATTTTATATGAAGGGTGAAATGAATTAGCTGGAGGCTGGTTTCAGGTATGGATCTGCAGAGGTGGATGTCATTTATTATCCACAGTGTTTAAAGTCCATAAGAGTTGCACAGCACAGAAATGTGTCCTTCATCCCATCTCCTCCATGAGCTGTCTAACTGAGCTAATCTTATTTGCCTGCATTTGGATCATATCCTTCCAACACTGTCCTATCCATGGACCTGTCTAAATGTCTTTTAAATGTCAATTAATCCCACCTCTACCATTTCCTCTGGAAGCTTGTTCCAAATATGCACCACCTCTCAATGAGGGGGAAAAAAGTTGTTGCCCTTTAATCTTTACTCTCTCATAAATCTATGCTCTCTATTTTGAGATACCCATTCCCTGGCATTCATTCACCTTATCTATACACCATATTATTTTATATGTGGTTATAAAGATACTCCTTCAGCCTCCTATGGTTTAGGGAGAAAACCTCCAATCCTCTCCTTGTAACTCAAGCCCTCCGTCCCAGTAACATCTTCATGAATCTTTTTGGCCCCTTTTCCAGTTTAATGATGTCCTTCTTGAAGCTAGGCAACCAGATATGCAAACTGTCTCTCTAAACTCATGTTCCACCTTAACCAATCCCTATGCCATAAATGCTCTGTGATTAGTAAGGGATTGCTTAAGGTGGAAGCACTGTTTTAATAATACCTAATTGACTCATTATGTGTATAATTTCATAACTCCAAAGGAAATGGGCCAATAATAATTTTTCTCAAGCAAAATATTTCAGTAAGAATTGGGTCAAGAGCAGTGGTTCTCAACCTTCCCTTCCCACCCACATGCTACCTTAAGCAATCCCCTACCAATCATAGAGCACTTATGGCAGAGGGATTGCTTAAGTTGGAAGGTGAGTTTGGTGGGGGTGGGGGGGGGGAGTGCAGTTTGAAAACCACTGCTCTTGATTCTAGTATCTGCATTCTCTCTAGTGGCAATTGTAATGACCTTTTACAATTTCCAATAACCCACTTATGAAGTTTTAATTTTTCTAAATAATTTAGAGCAGTGGTTTTCAACCTTTTTCTTTCCACTCACATACCACTTTAAGTATTTCCTATGCCATAGCTGCTCTGTGATTAGTAAGGGATTGCTTGTATGTGGGTGGAAAGAAACATTTGAAAACCACTGTTTAATCGTACCTAATTGACTCATTATGTGCACCATTTCATAATGTCAAAGGAAATGGGCCAATGACAATTTTTCTCAAGCAAGATATTCCAGTAAGAATTGGGCAGTGGTTCTCAACCTTCCCTTCCCACTCACTACCACCTTAAGCAATCCCTTACCAATCACAGAGCACTTATGGCATAGGGATTGCTTAAGATAGAATGTGTGTCTAGGGCAGTTTGAAAACCACTGCTCTAATATCTTATGCATTTGTAACATAGCATTCCAAATCATGTACTCCCTGCCCTGACAGATGAAGGAAAATATGTCAAAAGCCTTTTTTACCACCGTGTCGACCAGTGTGGCCACTTTTGGGGCACTATGTTTTGTACTCCTTTGAAACTATTCTATAAACACTCTTCGGGGTCGTTCCATAATATTCCTCGTACTATTTAAGTCCTGCCCAGGTTTAATTTCCTGAAATGCAGCCCCATGTGCAAGTTAAAATCCAACTGCTGATCCTTGGCCCACTTCACCAATTAATCTGTATCCTATTATAATTTTCAATACCTTCTTCATTGTCCGCTATATTTGGTACCAATCTTGGTATCATCCAGAAGCCTGATAACCATGCCAACTTCATTGTTATCCAAACTGTTAACGTAGTTGATTAACTCCACAGGACCCAGCACTGATTCCTGTGACACACCACTGGTTCTAGTCTTCCAATCTGACTATTAGCTCCCTTCTACAACTCCAGTTCCAAGCCACTTTTGTATCCCATTGCCTTCTCTGATTAGTTGTTTAATTATTCACCTACAGTTACACCTTGATATGGCATGAATGCAGAGTTTTGATCTGAGTAGTGTTCTGCCATTTTCAGGTTCCTTCTGCTGCAATTCTTGTCCCCCTACCAAACCTTCCGCAGTCCCTGAAAACCATCTTCACTATCCACACCTCCCCCTATTTTTGTATTGTCTGCTTATTTACTAGCCCAATTTACCACTCCATCATCCAAATTATTAACAAACAACAAGGGACCCAACACTGATCCCTGAGGCATACCGCTTGTCACCGGCCTCCATCCTGACAGACACTTATCCACCATGGCTCTCTGGTATCTATCGTTTAACCACCATTGCACCCATCTGACTATCTCAACATTAATACCTAGCACCTGAACCTTCCTTACCAACCTTCCATGTGGAACCTTAACGAAGGCCTTACTGAAATCCATATATACTACATCCACTACTCTACCCTCATCGACCTTCCTAGTCACCTCCTCAAAAAATTCAACAAGATTTGTCAAACATGACCTTCCCCTCACAAACCAATATTGGGTCTCCCTAATCAGTCCCTGCCCCTCTAGATTCTTATACATATTATCTCTAAGAATACTTTCCATTAGTTTGCCAATCACTGATGTCAAACTTACTGGCTGATAATTGCTGGGCCTACACCTGGAGCCCTTTTTTAAACAGAGGAACCACATTTGCAACACAGCCTCCCTCCAGTGACTGTTGAAAAATCACTGTCAGAGCTTCTGCTATTTCCTCCCTGACTTCCCTTGAGGTCCTGGGGAAAATCCCGTCAGGACCCAGAGACTTATCCACCTTTATATGCCTCAAAAGTTCCATCACCCCCTGTTTTCCATAATTACACCTTTTGCCCCACTTATCCTACACAATTCCATATCCTTTTCCCTAGTGAATACCAACGGGAAGAACCCATTTAATATCTCCCCCATCTCATTCGGCTAAGCACACATTTGTCTGCTCTGATTCTCTAATGGACCAATTTTATTCTTCACTCTTCTTTTGCTATTCACATATTTGTAAAAACCCTTAGAATTTATTTTCACCCTGCTCACTATAGCCACCTCGTACCTTCTTTTCCCTTTCCTAATTTCTTTCTTAAGCCTCTTTTTACAATCCAAGCATCTCATCCATACCTTGTTTCTTGTATTTAATGTAGGCCTCTCTTTTATCTTGAACCAACTTTCTAATATCCTTTGAAAACCATGGCTCTCTCGAACATTTGACCCTGCCTTTTATTCTAACAGGAACATAAAGGTTCTGCACCTTCAAATTCTCACCTTTAAATGACCTCCAATTCTCTTCTACCTCTTTCCCATAAAACAAATCAGCCCAAACCACTCCTTGCAAATCCTTTCTCATTTCATCAAATCTGGCTTTCCCCCACTTAAAAACCTTAATCGTCAGACCATAATTATATTGAAACTAATGGTACCATGATCACTGGATCCGAAGTGCTCCCCAACACATACCTCTGTCACCTGCCCTGTCTCATTCCTTAACAGCAGATCCAACACTGTCCCTTTTCTAGTTGGTACCTCAACATATTGATGCAAAAAAAACTATCCTGCACACATTTTACAAATTCTAATCCATCCAGCCCTTTCACAGAATCTGTCTCCCAATCTATATTAGGAAAATTAAAACCCCTAACTAACACAACCCTGTACTTATTACAAATCTCAGCTATTTCCTTACACATTTGCTCCTCTATTTCTCACTCCCTTTTAGTTGGTCTATAATACACCCCTATAATTTTAACCTCACCTCTTCCATTTTTTAATTCCACCCATACCCCCTCCCTTGACGAGCTCTCCAATCTATCTCGCGTCAGCACCGCTGTAATATTTTCCCTGACAAGCAACACCACACCCTGCCCCCCCGCCCCTCCAATTCTATCACACCAAAATCCCAGAACATTTAGCTGCCAGTCACATCCCTCCTGCAACCACGTCTCACTAATCGCCACCACGTCATACTGCCAAGTGTCTATCCACACCTTCAGCTCATCCACCTTCCTTACAATACTTCTTGCATTAAAGTAAATGAATTTCAGAGATTTCCCACATCTTACCTTCTGCTTATCCCTATCTTTATGGACAACTCCATTGTTTATTACCATCATAGCACCAATCCCTTTCCTCCTTGATCATCTGCCTTTCCACTCCCATACTTTGTCAACATGCCTTCTCTCTTTGCTGACAAGCTTTCTCTTTGATGTTCTCCCTTATATGAACCCCTTCCCCCAACTGCACAAGTTTAAAGCCTCCTTTGTAGCCCTAGCAAATGCCCCGCCAGGATGCTGGTCCCTCTGGGATTCAGATGCAACCAGTCCATTCGGTACAGGTCCAACCTCCCCTAAAATAGGTCCCAGTGATCCAAGAACTCAAATCCCTGCCATTCCATTTAGCCACGCATTCATCCTCCACCTGATTTAATTCTTGCCCTCACTGTCGCGTGGCACAGGAAGTAATCCAGAGATTACTCCCCCTTTGCAGTCCTTCCTTTTAGTTCCCTACCTCACTCCCTATATTCATTTTTTTAGGACCACATAACTCTTCCTCCCTATGTTATTGGTACCAATATGTACACGACCTCTGGCACCAATATGTACCACGACCTCTGGCTCACTACTCTCCCCCTCCCTTAGGACATCATGGACACGCGAAGTTATATCCCAGACCCTGGCACCAGGGAGGCAAACCACCATCCAGTTTTCTTTATCACATCCACAGAATCTCCTGACCATTGAATCCTTTATAACTATTGCCCTCCTCTTCCTTTCCCTACCATCTTGGGCTACAGAGGCTGTCCTTGTGCCAGAGATACAGAATTTTGTGATTTATTTTCCTCTATTTCATGTCTTCATATTTAGATAATGAATTTCAACAATTGTCCACCTGCTCATAATATTCCTTGTCAAAGGTTGTATATATTTCAGCTCCTTTAATTTACCACAGGAAATCTCAGGTAGTGCCTTGGGGTTAAGGATGATTTTATGGAATCAATGAGGGAGCATGAACCACCTGCAGACTCTTCCACAGACTGATCAGGTTGTGGCCAACGAATGGGCCGGTGGATATTTAATGAGGTGGTCTGCTTCTTGTGCAAGACTGCCATGTGCCTTGAAGCCTATTCTTTTCTTTTTAAAATGTTTTTATTGAGTTTATTACTCGTATTAATCTAGTGAATGGCCTAACCATATCATATGTTTAACATACTTCAATTATAAATTGAAAACATAGCTACGATTCATTTCTTAACTTAACTTTATCCAAAACATTAAATCTAGGATTAGATTGAATTAACAGTTGACACAATTCTTCATAATATTATCAAAGATAACAGTGAAAAAGTCAAAGAAGAAAAAAGGTAAACCTCCAGAAAGGAGGAAAGTAGAAAAAAAAACCCCAGATGGTAAATATTTTCTTTAGTTACAAGTTGAAAATAAAATTCCCTTATAAAAAGAAAGGGAACTTATACTTCTCAAATATTAACTTGTCTTCTGAAATATGATCAATGTATATCATTTTCAATTAAACTCACATTTATCTAATTTGTCTCAAAGGAAAAAAAGGGAAAAAAAGCATATAGTCAACCCCCTCCCTCTAAACAAGGTTAAATAATATAAAATATGAATCAAATTATGAGAGTGATCCACGTCTTATGAAAATTAAGCTTTACATTTTTAATATTATATCTGATTTTATTTTCTAAACTTAGGAACGACATGACATCATGTAACCACTGAATGTGAGTAGGGCAGAGTGTTGTCTTTCCATTTCATCAAAATTGCCCGACGGTTATCAGAGAGGTAAAAGCTAAGATTCACTTTTGAGGTGAAGTCAATAATATATCCTCTTCTTGCGAAAAACCGAATAAAGAAATTAAGGTGCATGGTTCTTGAGGTGTTGCGTGTCATCTGAATGCTTCACCTCTCCACTTTGAACAGTCATGGACCAGATCTTCACAGGAGTCAGTGGAGAAATTGCCTTTTCCAGCACATTTCTGTATTGCATTTCTTCAAGGAGGCTTTGAGCACATCCCTGAATCATTTTCCTTCCCGGTCACGACTTCCCATGACAATGTTTGAAAAAGGAATGTCTATTTCAGGTGCCTGTGGTCGGGCTGAAGATGAAAGTGGCTTGCCCAATGTTGCTGGCTGAGTTTTAAAAAACACCATTTGAAATATGATGCGTGTTACTTGATTTTTAAAAAATTGTTGATTATCATTGATCTATATTGTTGAAGCATCATTGATGAGAATAACACCTGTTACTTCCCAATTTTGTTTGCAGGGATATTGCAGCTGCTGCTCATCGCATGGAGAAATACAACTTTGACAAAATGATATATGTGGTAGGTAACTAAGGAAAGATATTTGTTCTTAGGAGGGAGACATTTCTCCTTGGAGGCATGTGCTAAATCTGTAGCAGAGCAAAGGCTGCAAGTCATGCTTTGCTTCAAGAAAAAATAGATTCTTCACATTCTGCAACTGAATATCTGAAGCAGACAGGCTATGTTGTGCATTTGGTGCATTAATCCTCTGAAGAACGTTCTTTTCTTCAGAGGATTTGATTTAATTTCCTGTTTTGAGTTTCGATATTATCCGTGAAATAATAATTCAAATGAAACTTGAGCATGAAACATCTTGCCTTGAATCACTGATGCAAAATATTATGATAGCTGTCAGAATTTGTAAATCTTTCATGTTAACTGGATGTATTTGAAGTTATTAATATGCTCCATTTTCATGCAAACTTTAACAATTTACTTCTCCCACCCAAAAATATTGTCTCACTGGTGTTTGGCATAGGAGGTGGGTATTCACCCCAGCAGAACTGACACTATTCCACTTTACCACCTTATTTCTCTGTTCCCCTGTAATCAATTCATTCTCACATACCCATGAACTTGCCCATATTTTATTCTTTTGCCACTTAAAGATACAAAAGGGTGGCCAGGCAAGCTACCAGCACATCTTTGGAGCATTGTAACAGCAAAAACTTCACAGATATCACCCAAAGTCAGAATTAACCATGGATCCCAGGAGCTATAAGGCAACACCATTAACTGCTATCACCACCGAGCTTTCCTCATCTGTTTTGTTAGTTACTCCTTTCTCTGGTCACATGTGCCTCTTTTGAGTGATGTCAGGTGGACTTCTCACCTAATACATGCATGAGTTTCAGAAGGAGCCTGGGATAATGTTTCTCTTTTTTCACATGGGGAAAGCTCTCACTTCTATGACTTCATGGAACTATACTTGTGATCGGGACTGCAGTGTGCAAGGAAATGGAGATGGCTTCAATTCTGTAACACTGCACTTTCACCAAGGTTTCAATTTTAAAATCTCTTTGTTTTATATGACTACACAGTTGTTCACTACTTAATCATCTAATATCCAGCAGTAGTAAGGTTAATTTCTTGTATACCTTTCTCAAGACTTTAATCATATTTTGAAGAGATTAGGTTCATGTGATGTTACACAGGAGCTTTCCTTATTTCAACAGTTTTACCAAGCAACCTGAAACCTATTGCTTTCAATTTGATTATTCTGGAATGTGCCACAAAATTAAGGGCCCAGTGGCTTTTTGCTGTGAATTGTTGTTCATTTTTTACATTGATAGCCCTTATAATTTTCAGACCGCTAAGGAACAATGCACACATTTTGAGCAACTGTTTGAAGTGCTAAAAATCCTGGGCTTTAACTGGTCGGAACGGTAAGTCCTAACACAGTAGCCTGGTATGGGAGGCTGTTTTGGACTGGGTAGGCTTGTATTCTCTATAGTTTGGAAGAAAGAGATGCTACTTGATGGAAATGTGAAATATTCTGAAGCATCTTGATGAGTTGGGTGTAAAGAAGATATTAAAGATTGTGGGAAAATTTTAAATTAAGAATGAGAGATTGCACATTTAAAACAGTTGAAGCTAATCTTTTCCTCACCGAAGTCTAAGAGACTTTGGAACTCTTTCTTCAAAGGGCAGTTAAAGCAGTCTTGGAATATTTTTAATTCAAGCTTATCCACTCTCCATTATTGGCCTCTGGAAAGGGGGACCAATTTGACATAATTTAAAATTTCTTGGGCCTTGTTTGTAACTGAATTTTGATATGTTGGGGCAATGTTCAAAATTATTATTCTCTTGCCATATGTGCCATTCTAGCACATTCTAGAATACCTTAATATATGTCTTTTAAGGTGGGCTTTAACGTAGTCATTAGCTTGCAGATTTGGTTCAAAATTCAGATTTATTGTCAAGATTACATGCATGACATCACACACAACCCTCTGATTCTTTTTCTTTCAGGCCAGGCAGAATATCTAATTACCAGCAACTGTAAACTGTACTCGAGATGAAAGAAATGTAAACAAACTGTGCAAATACAGAAATATAGATTCAGTAATAAAAAATGAACAAAATAAGAGTCCTTATTCTCTGAATGAGCCTGTTATTTAGGAGTCTGATGGTTGAGGGGTAGCAACTATTCCTGAACCTGGAGGTACAAGTTTTGTGGCTCCTGAACCTGGCTCAGGCAGTCATTCCGGCAGTGTAACCTAAAAACTACTGGTAAATAAAAAGAGAAAATACAGTGTCTTGTGGGATAAATTGTAGATGCGCCAGAATTTTCATGATCAATATAATTAAATAAATTCTTTGACTTCGTATTTATATTTTAACAAATTTATTTTAAAAGTAACTTGTACTTGTTCAGTTAGTTGCAACCATAAAACAAATTAAGGGAGTGGCAGAATATTTGCAAATGTGCAATTTGTTCCTGAAATGTTCAAGTCATCTTTCAGTTAATAATATTTGGAAAAACTCAGACTGGTTTCCATTTCCCTGCTTCCAGCTGTCAGCATGTATCCTTTGGGATAGTGAAAGGAATGAAAACTCGGAAAGGAGATGTTGTTTTCCTAGAAGATGTTCTGAATGAAGCACGCTCTAGAATGCTGCAAAACATGGCTGCCTCAAAAAGTGAGTACACAGCTGCTAGAGCATGCCATTTAAAATCTGATTCCTCTTACGAGGATTATTTCCTTACCTAATGAATAGAACCCCAGGAATAGAACCAACTGGTGCCTGAGCTAACAGGGGACCTGCAATGCTACTAATGAGTTATTCTGGAATAAGAGGATTTTAATTTGTACAGCTCCATAAAATTCTAGATATTTTTATTGTGTAATAAAACCGATGTAATATTACACGAAATTTCCAATACTGTGCTGTGAGGTAGACAAAGATTCACCATTAACAAATTGCCCAGCACCCCTTACAGTCAGAGAAAAAGAAGCAAAAAAGAGTCCCTTCAGTGTCACTGAGTGTCTATAGTTTTGCTTGCAGCACTCCTGCAGCCACACAGACTTCAGTCCAAACCATCGGCAACCCGAGCTCCAGATCAAAACTTTTGACACAGTCAGGAACCCCTCAGCACCCCTGTGCAAATCCTATGATAGTCCCAAGGCACTCTGCAGACATCAAAGATATGTAATTGCTATTGTATAATTGCTACTTTTTCAACAGGAAGTTCCCACAGCAGCATTATGCAGATGACTGGATGGTCATTTCCTGTGAAGTCGACTCAGAGAGAGAAATTCCACTGGCCATTGAGGACAATTCCTTGGGCACTGTTTTAAAAGGCAGAGATTTTTGCTGATCATATGATGTGGCTGGCAGGACCATGGTTTAGTACTTCCACCCAAACAAATGGCTCCTCTCAAAATGCAACGTTCCTTCTGTACTAACATCAGTGTAGATATTTACGCTGAAGACATTACAATGGGAAATGAACTATAGCTTTCTGATATCGAGATAACATTGGTGCACATTGAGCTGCAGCATTATGCTCATGAAGCATCTGATGAATGAAAGATCATTGATCTGAGATGCTCTCTCCACTAATGCTGTCTAATCTGTCTTTCTTCAACACTTAGTTTCTATTTCAAGGTTTTGACATTTGTGATATTTGTAGCCTGCTTCAGTACTTCGTTATAGAAAAATTCATACCAAAAATCTAAATTTCTACTGCACATCATGCAAAAGGAGATATTTTGGAGACTTGGCTATGGACATATGTTATTTTACTAACCATGGTTTAAGCTTTAGTGCTTTACAAAGATAATGCAAGTCCAAAATGTAACAAAATTATTGCAATTAAGACAAGTAATTACAGGATTTAATAAGTGAAAATATGTAGGTAAACTGTATGAGGTTGTTCCACAACACTTAAATATCACACAGTAACACTTCCTTGTGTTTCTAAATTGAAGACAGACCACTTGTTAATCTTTCTGAGGTAGTGATTTACCTGTGCCAGGATAACCTCTCGATAGTTTCTCATAGATGATTTGAATATAATCCTTTATTTCTGTTCTGAAGCAACAAAAGAACTGGAAGATCCAGCGAGTACAGCAGAGAAAGTGGGTGTGGCTGCACTTATTGTTCAGGTAATTTCTCATTAGGCCATTCATTGTGTTGCAGCAGATGGATGTTTCTTAATTAGTTTATCACTATTCCTTTTTAAGGTTAAAATATTTTGCTGGTGTATTCTGGGGATTAGGCTCAACAATAAAATGATGGATGGACCTTGTATCAGAAAATCATAGCCTGAGTATTATGGATTTATCTTTAACTTTAGTTATTTTTGCACCATGTAGTAATTGCAAACCTGTACAAAGGTTGAGCAACGAATAGCCAAAACTCCACCCATAGTTGTTTGTAATTTGATACCCTGAGGTGTATGGACATCATGAACAACAGGATTATCCATTGGCTGACTCTGCTCACTGCTCTTATATGAGGAAAACACCTGCTAGTGTCCTTGCCGATAATTCACTTAATGGTTGGCAGGATTGGAAGAAGACTTTCTCTGACTTTACTGGGTCTAACTTGAGCACTCACTTGCCTCTCGGAACCAAAAAGAAGCTGGTTGCCCAAGATCTAGTTCCCTCTTTAGAAAAAAAAAATATGGCCCTCAGCTCACTTTATAAGGGGCATGACAAAAGGAAAAGAGGAAGAACATCTTCAGGGCATGGATTAGTATGTTCCTTGGGCCAATTATTTTTTTCATTTAACTTTTATTGATGCAGCACAGTAGATGGACCCAAGTCGCCCAGTAACCAATCCCGTATATTTTGGAGAGTGGGAGGAAACTGGAGCACCCGAGAAAATCCATGCAGGTCATGGGGAGAATGTACAAAGTCCTTACAGACAGTGCTGGCTACAAGCCTGAGTTATTGGCGTTGTAAAAGCATTACTGTGCCCATGAAATAAAAGCCAAGTTTGTGCAAATACCCACTCCTGGAATTGATCCATGCATCCATGATGTCGGAGACCTTGTTATAGGTGGACAAAACTGTGGGGTGTCCCTGGATGCTACCATTGCACACCTGAATCTATTGGTTTGGCCTGTTTTTACAGCCATTTTGACCCATTTTTACTTGTGATTGCCCTTGTAAAGATTCTGGCATTTAGATTTTTTTAATATATGAGAATCTAATCTTCACAGTATTTCCCAAATGATAACAAAAACATTACAATAACAAAAGCGATGCAGTTCCTGGCTCACCGCTCAGTGTACTTTCACATTTTTCTTCCAGTTTAGTATTGTGGTGCAAATGCACTTAAAGGATCCATTGTCAGCACCACAGCTTTCGTACTCTACTGCTGCTATTAAATTTGCACAAAAGTTTAAATGAGTTTAATTCTGAAAAAAGATATGTTTTGGAAATAAGAACATCAATAAAATCAGGAGTTGGCAATTTGGCCCCTTATGCCTGCTCCATGATGTCTTTTAGCTCAGAATCACTTTCTTGCACTAACCCTATATCCCTTGATTCCCTTAATATTTAAAAGCCTATTGATTTCCCTCCATGTTTCCACTGCCCTCTTGAGTAGTAAATTTTGTGGAAATTTTGTAAGTTTTGTGGAAAATATATCCAACATACCTTTTCATCCTCTGACCTATGTTTTAGACCCTCTGGCCACCAGAACCATCATACTGACATTTGCCCTTTCAAACTTAGGAAGGATTTTATAACTTCCAACGAGATCACCTTTTGTTTTTTTTTAAATTCCGAGAGTTATAGGTCCAGTTTGCTTCACATCCTTAGCAGGACAAAGTCACCATGCCGGGAATCAATCAGGAACTTTTATGACCCTTTTTTAAAATTTAAATTTAGACATACTTCACAGTAATAGGCCCATGAGCCTGTACCTCCCAAATAATGTAAACCCCAAACGTTTTGAAAGGTGGGAGGAAACTGGAGCCCCCAGAGGAAACTCGAGCAGTCATGGGGAGAACATACAAACTGGTTACAGAGAGTGCTGGATTCAAACCAGGGTCTAGCACTATATAATAGCATTACACTAACCATGCCTCCTTTCTTTGTTATGAGTTTGTTTTAAAATGTTAATTTCATCCTTTTTTTTGCATGAACCATCAGCAAGGTAGATAAAAATGTATCTTTGTGTACTGGTCACGTGTATATTGATACATGAAAGTAAAAGGTATAAGTGAGTTGAGGGCTGGGCTTTGACTGATGGCACTACACAGCAGTTGATTTTCTCCCTTCAAATGTATATTGACTGAACAGGTTGCACATTAGAACCAGCAGGAGGCAAACCGGAATTTAATAGAATTGCCATCAATTGATTTTAACTTGATAAATACATTGAGGGCCCTCGGGAGTATGGGCAACCAGTACCTTTTACCTTGGGGGACAATTGCAAATAAAAAAAAGGGTTATGGGTGTGAGGTAGGAAAGAATTAGATTTCTGTGGAATAGGTTTACATAGGTCAGCGCAACATTGTGGCTGAAGGACCTGTACTGTGCTGTAATGTTCTTTGTAGTATATAATTGTCAAATTATTTGCAAACCTCCGTATTATCACAATGTTGAATTCACTTCCAAAGTCAGTTTTTCCTGACTTTTAAGTCTGGTTTCTTAGTTATGTGAAGAAAATTAAATGATTTTAATGTGTAATTTGTAGGACTTCAAGGGTCCCCTTTTGTCTGATTATGAGTTCGACTGGGATCGTGTACTCCAAAGCCAGGGGGATACTGGAGTGTACCTGCAATACACTCATGCCAGGCTGCATAGGTAAGGTATATCTGCAAACAAATCAAAAGACCTTTAGCAACAGAATGGTAAGATAACAGACAAACTATCCCTGACTTTTAATTTTTATAATTCATTATTCTGGGCCACAGGTGAAGCAGGGAGAGCCTGATTGCCGAAAGAGTCTCAACCTGAAACTCGTTCACAACTTCCATTCTCAGCCCTGAGGTTGACTGCATCTCCCACCACATCTTTGGGGGTTAAAGCCATAATAGACAACTTGCTGTAAAGTTGTATCAAATCAATTTGGGTGTCTTCTATTTAAAAATATATATGTTAACTCTGAGCCAGTAAAATTTAACTTTGATAGATACAGAAAGGAAAAAAAAATGTGCATATTGGTATGTTAAGATGCCTGAATAGTTGTGTTGAGGCCAGGTCTTTAGATCTGGAGACATTATTTTCAAATCACAATTTCAAGTAATTGGAGGCGGAGAGGCACAGACAAGGCTTTCAGATTGTCGGTAGTTCAAAATCCCACTTGCGGTAGTAAATAAGCTGTCCTTGCCTCGTGTGGGTGATTCGTGACTCCAGAACACTGGAAACATGATTGCCTCTTGGCAGCCCCTGAAATGGTTTAGGAAGCCATGGAGTTCAGGGACAATTTGGGATAGGGCTGGCTGATGACACCCACATTCTGTGAGCAAATAACTTTTGTAAAGTAGCAGATGAATATGTTATGGGAATCTGTAACAAGCCATTCTGGCATTTGTTAATTTTTTTTTAAAAGTGTTTGTGGTGTTTGCAGGTACTTCAAGTATTTATAATGTCTCTTTAGTGAAATGGATGGCCATTATTAAATAAATAATAGATTTTATTGTCTGGAACTGATGAAGCTTTATAATGCAAATAAGAGGTATCACAAGGAATATGAGATCTGCACACAATGGAAAATTATTAAATAGCAAGATCCAGAGGTTTATCTACATAATCCATAGGTAGAGAGTCTTAAAAAGGAGAAAATTATAATAATGACATAGAAAACTGCAAGAAATGTCCAATGTATTTGTTACTGATGCAACCTATAAGGAGATGCACAAGATCCAACCTGAGATAACACACAATATGATGGAGGATTAGCAGGTTAGGTAGCATCCACAGAAAGCAATAGAGAGTTGACATTTTGGGCCTTTCAGGTATAGCAAGAAATGGGAAGATGGCAAAATAAAAGAATGGGGGGGGGGGGGGATCTTAGGTTGGCAGGTGGTGGTTGAATATGAGTGGGAGGGGGAAGAAATGGGGGGGGGGGAACAGTAAGAATTGGGAGGTGACAGGAGGAAGAAGCAGATGGCTGAGGATGGTGTCCTCTGACAGGAGGAAGGAAGGAAGACATGGTGACGTTGATGCCATTTGGTTGGAGTCTACCAAGACGGAATGCAAGATGATGTTTCTCCAATTTATATGTAGCCTTGACCTGTTGGCCACAGTGGAATTAAGCACAAGAGATTTGATTGTCATGCTTGACCACAAAGTGGAGATTTCTGAAAATGTCATGCTTGACCACAAAGTGGAATTCTGAAAAAAGAATGGATTCCTACATTTTTAATCTGTATGTGTATTTATGTGTGTGTGTGTGTGTGTGTGTGTGTGTGTGTGTGTGTGTGTAAAAGAAATACATATATATATATATATATATATACATATAGTGTCGGACTTTGGCTTTACCTTACTCTTAATTTAGTCTATGTGTAGTCTGAGTCCAGCGTGTTCTTTGAATGAAGTGATAGGAGAAGGTATTCGGTTCAACAGTCAATTTATTACACAGCACAAGAATAAAACTTAACAGAGCTCTGGGTCAATCGTTAGTTCATAGGTCACCTGCACAGTGAGCTACTCCCCAAGACTGACCCCTATTGTCCAGTTGGCTCAGTTTATATAGATCAACCTTATCATACAGAACAAAAGTTGTCTTCCTTTGCTAGATATTTTTGCATAAGGGTTATCACAAGTCATCTTCTGTTTTGCAGATATCTGGGGTGTAGCACTCCCATCTTAATCCTCCAGGCCAGACTATCCTGTTGTGTTGATCAGAAATTAATTCATCCCCAGATATTTCTAATCACCATTCTGTTCCTGTCTGGCCAATTTCTGCTGTTCTCTTTAACACCTCCTCCTGCCTTAATCTTCCTCCTAGACTGGTTTTACATTCCCTTTGTTTCTTGCAGGCCATTCTTTGTTCTGGTCTGGCCTGTGTCTCCTGTGCTACTCACCACCTCCTTCAGTTTGAGCATTCCTCCTAAATCGTTTTATGCATTCCCTGCATCACCTACGGCTCCTAGAACGCTTCCACCAGCGTTGTCTCCGCTCCATCCTCAACATCCATTGGAGCGCTTTCATCCCTAACGTCGAAGTACTCGAGATGGCAGAGGTCGACAGCATCGAGTCCACGCTGCTGAAGATCCAGCTGCGCTGGATGGGTCACGTCTCCAGAATGGAGGACCATCGCCTTCCCAAGATCGTGTTATATGGCGAGCTCTCCACTGGCCACCGTGACAGAGGTGCACCAAAGAAAAGATACAAGGACTGCCTAAAGAAATCTCTTGGTGCCTGCCACATTGACCACCGCCAGTGGGCTGATATCGCCTCAAACCGTGCATCTTGGTGCCTCACAGTTTGGCGGGCAGCAACCTCCTTTGAAGAAGACCGCAGAGCCCACCTCACTGACAAAAGGCAAAGGAGGAAAAACCCAACACCCAACCCCAACCAACCAATTTTCCCCTGCAGCCGCTGCAACCGTGTCTGCCTGTCCCGCATCGGACTCGTCAGCCACAAACGAGCCTGCAGCTGACGTGGACTTTTACCCCCTCCATAAATCTTCGTCCGCAAAGCCAAGCCAAAGATTTGGGAGCAGACAATTTTGCTCAGCCAACTTTGCTCCATGCTGTGATTGCCACTTAATCACATTCCTCTTTTCCCCTGAACCATGCAGTAAATATACACTTATTAATTAATCATTTCTTTCATAATGTTTTAACCCCTAGATTCCAACAATAGGCATGTTTATAATTATGTGGACCTGTTCTAAAACTCTTTAATGTCTTATTACTATTAATTGGGAAAATAAAGCTGCTTGATACCAACGATTAAATTGTAATCAGACCACTTTGTCATGTTATCAATGTTGACTACGTTTCTGAAGTGTCTTGATCTACTGACGATCATAAACTCAGTTTACAGAGACAGTGTGGACGTGGAGAAGAGAGGCAGTTCAACCCAGATTGTTTACAAGATCCTCAGGCAATTGCTCTTCTACAGCATCTACTCAGGTACAAATCCAGTGACAACTGCAACTTGGTGATTTTGATGGGAATTGTAGAAAGTTTTAATTCCTCATTTTAATAGATGTAAGGGCTGAGTTCCTCCATTACTCAAGAGGGATGATCATTCACCTCTGCTGAATTTAACATTCTATCATCTCCAATCTATCCAAAAGTTTTGTTATTTTGCCATTTTTTTTTGAAGAGTTTAAAAATTATTTTTCTTAGAATTCTGTGGATTTCCTTGAGAAATTTCAAGGCTCAGTAAAAAAAAGATTTTCAAAGACTCAAAATAAAAATTCAGTAAAAGCAGCAAGGAAGTAATTTGTCTTCAGATGCATAAGAAATAGGAGTGGGCGTAGACCACCTGGCATGTTGGTCTTGCTCCTCCATTCAACAAGATCGTGGCTGATCATGCATAGTCCAAATACTCACTTTGTGCACTTTTAAAATGTCCATCCATGAGTTAAATTAATTCAGATTTTACAGATTGAATACAAGGCACTTCCATTTAAACAAATGCAAATAAGGATGAATTTCTTCCATGAACTTTTATTTTAAGGTTCTGATCCAGATTTAAATGTACTTCAATGAGAAACAGAAAGTTCTTCCCAATATTGTCTTGGCCAGTCATCATGATTAAACTTACATGAAGTAAAAAGCCACAAATATACTGGAAATTCAAAACAAACATAGAGAATGGTGGAAGTGCTCAACTAGTCAGGCAACAACAGTGGAGAGAGAAACAGAGTCAACATTTTGGGACAAGGACCCTTCTTTAGTAATGGAAAAAGGAGAAGAGATGTTAAATTGCAGAAATGTAGGTGAAGAGAGTGAAGACAACAGAGGGAATGCCCAGGTGAATGTGGGAAAGCCAAAATTGTCAAGGTACCAATTTTAATTATTAAGTTCAATGTTACAATATTACATCCATAGGGTGCGAAGTAGCTGGCTGGAAGAGCTGGTGCTGTTACTTGACCTCATACTGGGTATCATTGGAGAAAGATCATCGTCAGAGTGGAAGCGTTGGTTACCCCTGCAGGTTGCACAGAGGTGTACTGAAAGGGACAACCCAATTTACATTTGGTTTCTCCAATGTATGGGACACTATTTCATGATCACCAAAAAACTAACGCTAAGTTGGAAAAAGTGCAAATGAGGTACTCTGAGCTAAGCAACTGGATGGTGAGAAAGGAAGAGCTATAAAGGCAGGTGCAATACACAGAGTGCTGGAGAAACTTAGCAGGTCACGCAGCATCCGTAGAGAGCAAATGTCAGTCGACATTTCAAGTCTGAGTTCTTCTTCAGGAGCGCTAAAAATCAGACAGTCACCGGAGGGAGGGGAAGGGAGAGGAGCACAAGGTGACAGGTGGATATAGGTGGGAGACAGAAAAAAAGGTACTGAGTGGTGCAGGGCTGAGAAAGATCTCTGATAGTTATAATAACAAATATAAAATTATGAAATACATAAATAAGATAGCAGTAGGTAAGTTGTTCTTATTGATGGGGAAACTAGAACTAGGGGACCTAGTCTCAAGATACAGGGGAGTAGATTTAGTATAGAGATGCTTTTTTCAGAGGGCAGTGAATCTATGGAATTTTCTGCCCACTGAAGCAGAGCAGGCTTCCTTGGTGAATATATTTAAGACCAGGTTGGATAGATTTCTACAAAGTAGGGGAATTAAGATATGGGGAAAAGGCAGGTAGGTGGAGATGAGCCTATCGTCAGATCGACCATGATCTCATTAAATGGCAAAGCAGGTTCGACGGAATGGATATGTTCTTAACAAGAGATGGATGGGAAGGGGCTGGGGTGCTAAACGAAGGAATGGCCCACAGTGTTTCTCTAGCACTTTTTCTGTGCTGAACTAGACCCCAACACCTGCAGATTTCTTGTTTGCCTCTATGTAAAGGCAGGTGTTATGTCTCCTGCGACTGCATGGGGAAATATTGTGAAGCAGTTGTTTGGGATGGAATATTACACCAAGGAGTAGATTCTCCTCCGAAACTTCTCTGCATGTATAGTTCTTCAGTTAACAAAAAAAAAGTACTAGAGAAACTCAGCAGGTTAGATAGCATCCAAGGGTAGAAATGGTGAGTCAACATTTCAGGTCAACAATTCTTTGTGCATGTTTCCATCGTCTTAAGCTTTTATTTTTTAGTAGTTTCTCAGTTTCATTTTTAACATGGCAGCACAGAAACAGGCCCTTCAACCCATTTAGTCTGTGCTAAATTATTTATTCTACCTCGTCAATTTGACCTCCGCTTGGACCATAGCCTCCATATCCCACCCATCATGTTTTTAATGTTGAAATCAAACCTGCATCCACCATCTCTACTAGCAACTTGTTACACACTTTCACTGCCCTCTGGGTGAAGTTGTTCCTTCTCATGTTCCCCTTAAACATTTCACTTTTCATCCTTCAGATTCAAATTTCAGAATTGTTGTCAGAGTACATACAAGACATCACATACAACCCTGAGATTCTTTATTCTGTGGGCCAGGCAGAATTACCATTTATTGGTAGTGTAAATAAAAATAGTGTATACATGTGAACAAATAAAGAACTGTAAACAGATAATAAATCTGTTTACAACAAACTGCAATACCGAGAGAATAAAAATATCAAAGTGAACAAGTAAAGGTCCTTAAATGAGTCCCCGATTGAGTTTGTTGTTAAGGAGGGGTAGCAGCTGTTCCTGAACCTAGTGGTGTGAATCTTGTGGCACCTAGACCTCTTTCATGATGGCATCAGTGAGAACAGTGTGGATCTTTCTTTTTTTTTTTTATTTTTTATTTTTTATTTTTCACACCATAAATCACAATAGCCATGATATACACTTTTTCTTTTCCACACATTTACAGTGACTTTTTCTCCCTCCCCCCTCCCTCCTCCCAAGCCACCCCCCCACCCCCCCCCCCCTCATCCATTTTAGGTATACAATCTAGGTTGCATTAATTCAGTTAGACAATGTTGTCATTCAACAAAAATACACCAGAAATTCTACTGAGTCCATTCTTTTCTTTTCTTCTCCTTCCATCAACTTAGGTAATGTTTGTTCCCGGTAGGTTTTCGCTATTGTATTTAATGTAAGGCTCCCATACTTGTTCGAATATTTCAATATTATTTCTTAAACTATATGTTATTTTTTCTAATGGAATACATTTATTCATTTCTATATACCATTGTTGTATTTTCAAATTATCTTCCAATTTCCAGGTTGACATAATACATTTTTTTGCTACGGCTAGGGCTATCTTAACAAATCTTTTTTGTGCATCCTCCAAGTCAATTCCAAATTCTTTATTTTTTATGTTACTTAGGAGAAAGATCTCTGGCTTCTTTGGTATATTGTTTTCTGTTATTTTATTTAATATCTGATTGAGATCATCCCAAAATTTTTCTACTCTCTCACATGTCCAGATTGCATGAATTGTTGTTCCCCTTTCTTTTTTACATCGAAAACATCTATCAGATACTGTTGGGTCCCATTTATTTAACTTTTGCGGTGTAATGTATAGTCTGTGTAACCAATTATATTGTATCATACGCAGCCTCGTATTTATTGTATTTCTCATCGTTCCAGAGCATAACTTCTCCCATGTTTCCTTTTTTATCTTTATATTTAAATCTTGTTCCCATTTTTGTTTAGTTTTACCATTTGTTTCCTCATTCTCCTTTTCTTGCAGTTTAATATACATATTTTTTATAAATCTTTTGATTAACATTGTATCTGTAATCACATATTCAAGGTTACTTCCCTCTGGTAAACTCAAGTTGCTTCCTAATTTATCTTTCAAGTAGGATCTTAGTTGGTAATATGCCAGCGCTGTATCTCCAGTTATATTGTACTTATCTCTCATTTGTTCAAAGGATAAGAATCTACTTCCTGAAAAACAATTTTCTATTCTTTTAATCCCTTTTTTTTCCCATTTTCTAAAGGCAAGGTTGTCTATTGTAAAAGGGAGTAGCTTATTTTGCGTCAATATTAGTTTTGGTATTTGGTAATTTATTTTATTTCTTTCTACATGAATCTTCTTCCATATATTGAGGAGATGGTGTAATACTGGAGAAGTTCTATGTTGTACCAATTTTTCGTCCCATTTATATAATATGTGTTCAGGTATCTTTTCCCCTATTTTATCTAATTCTAGTCTCGTCCAGTCTGGTTTTTCCCTTGTTTGATAAAAATCTGATAGGTACCTTAATTGTGCGGCTCTATAATAATTTTTGAAGTTTGGCAATTGTAAGCCTCCTTGTTTATACCATTCTGTTAATTTATCTAGTGCTATCCTCGGTTTCCCCCCTCTCCATAAAAATCTCCTTATTATTTTCTTTAACTCTTTGAAGAATTTTTCTGTCAGTTGTATTGGCAATGCCTGAAATAAGTATAGTATCCTTGGAAATATGTTCATTTTAATACAGTTTATTCTTCCTATCAGTGTTAGTGGTAGCTCTTTCCAATGCTCTAAATCGTCCTGTAATTTTTTCATTAGTGGATTGTAATTGAGTTTATATAATTGGCCTAGATTTTTGTTTATTTGCACACCTAGGTATCTTATTGCCTGCGTTTGCCATCTGAATGGGGATTCCTCCTTAAATTTTGAGAAATCCGCGTTATTCATAGGCATTGCTTCACTTTTATTTACGTTTATCTTGTATCCCGACACTTCTCCATATTCCTTCAATTTCTTATATAGTTCTTTTATTGATAGTTCTGGTTCTGTTAAGTACACTATCACATCATCCGCAAACAGACTGATTTTATATTCCCTGTCTTTTATTTTTATTCCTTTTATATTATTATCTCTTCTTATCGATTCTGCTAGTGGTTCTATAGCTAGCGCAAACAATAATGGTGATAGTGGGCATCCCTGCCGCGTTGACCTGCTTAAGTTAAATTGCTTTGATACATGTCCATTTACTGTCACTTTCGCTAACGGTCCCTCATATAATGCTTTAATCCAATTAATAAACTTCTCCGGTAAACTGAATTTTTGCAATACTTTGAACAAGTAATTCCATTCTACTCTGTCGAAGGCCTTCTCTGCGTCTAAAGCAACTGCTACTGCCGGTGCTTTATTTCCTTCTACTGCATGAATTAAGTTAATAAATTTACAAATATTGTCTGTTGTGCGTCTTTTTTTGATAAATCCAGTTTGGTCTAAATTTACCATTTTCGGTACCTGTTCTGCTAATCTGTTTGCTAATAGTTTAGCTATTATCTTATAATCTGTGTTTAGCAGAGATATTGGTCTATATGACGCTGGTGAGAGTGGATCTTTCCCTTGTTTTAGTATCACTGTAATTATTGCTGTTTTACATGAATCTGGTAAGTTTTGTGTCTCATCAATCTGGTTGATTACATCCAGGAGGGGCGGTATTATTAGGTCTTTAAATGTTTTGTAGAATTCTATTGGGAGTCCATCCTCTCCTGGTGTCTTATTATTTGGTAAATTTTTTATTATCTCTTGTATTTCTACTGTTCCAAATGGTTCTGTTAATTTATTTTGTTCCTCTATTTGTAGTTTTGGTAGTTCAATTTTAGTCAAAAATTCATCTATTTTCCCTTCTTTCCCTTCGTTTTCGGTTCGGTATAATTGTTCATAGAATTCTCAGAAGTTTTCCTTAATTTCTTTTGGATTATATGTAATTTGTTTGTCTTTTTTCCTTGTTGCCAATACCATTTTCTTAGTTTGCTCTGTCTTAAGCTGCCATGCTAAGATTTTGTGTGTTTTTTCACCTAGTTCATAATATTTCTGTTTTGTCTTCATTATATTCTTCTCCACCTTATATGTTTGTAATGTTTCATATTTTATTTTTTTATCCGCCAATTCTCTTCTTTTGGTTGTATCTTCCTTTATTGCTAATTTTTTTTCTATGTTTATTATTTCCCTTTCCAACTGCTCTGTTTCCTGATTATAGTCCTTCTTCATCTTGGTTGCATAACTTATTATTTGCCCTCTAATGAATGCTTTCATTGCGTCCCATAGTATAAACTTATCTTCCACTGATTCCGTATTTACTTCAAAGTACATTTTTAATTGTTTTTCAATAAATTCTCTAAAATCCTGTCTTTTAAGTAGCATGGGGTTTAATCTCCATCTATACATTCTTGGAGGGATGTCCTCTAGCTCTATTGCCAATAACAGGGGTGAGTGGTCCGATAATAGTCTAGCTTTATATTCCGTTTTCCTAACTCTCCCTTGAATGTGGGCTGATAACAGGAATAGGTCTATCCTTGAGTATGTTTTATGTCTAGTCGAGTAGTATGAGTATTCCTTTTCTTTTGGGTTTTGTTTCCTCCATATGTCCACAAGTTTCATTTCTTGCATTGATTTAATTATAAATTTGGTTACTTTGTTCTTCCTGTTAATTTTTTTCCCCGTTTTATCCATATTTGGATCCAAATTCAGATTGAAATCCCCTCCTATTAGTATGTTCCCTTGCGTATTAGCTACCTTCAAAAAGATATCTTGCATAAACTTTTGATCTTCTTCGTTAGGTGAATATATATTAAGTAGATTCCAAAGCTCTGAATATATCTGACATTTTATCATAACATATCTCTCTGCTGGATCTATTATTTCCTCTTCTATTTTAAATGGCACATTTTTGCTAATTAATATAGCCACTCCTCTTGCTTTTGAATTATACGATGCTGCTGTTACATGTCCTACCCAATCTCTCTTTAATTTCTTGTGCTCCAATTCAGTTAAGTGTGTTTCTTGGACAAATGCTATATCTATTTTTTCCTTTTTCAGTAAATTTAGTAGTTTCTTCCTTTTAATTTGGTTATGTATTCCATTAATATTTAGAGTCATATAGTTCAGCGTAGCCATTTTATATTTTGTTTATCTTCTCTTTCCGTTTTTCCATCATTACCTTTCCTCCTTTTCCATTTCTGTTTTCTTATTTTCAACTCTTTACCAGACAACATTCCTACAACATCCAACATTTTCCTTATTCTCCTATTTCTATCTTCTTTATCCCCAATCTCCCCTTCCCCTCCTGAGTTGCCCTTTATCCCTTGTCGGACAACCACATCTCCCCTCTCCATTTGGATTTGCGAATCCACTCGCAAGCGTCAACTGATTTTGCAGTGACCGCTCTTTTCCCCCACCCAGCCCCCCCCCAGAAAAGATTTCGCTTTTTATATGTCACAAAGGTCACTCTTTTAATTCCCTCCTTATTCTCTCTATTCCATTACCTTCCCTTATTAATTCTTGTCTATACTCTCTATGTTTTCCTCTAATTACAGATACTTTCACATATGCCCATTGTCTCTATTCACTCTTATACCTCTTTACCCGCATACATATCAATCGTGGTCATTTTTACCCTCCTTACCCGTCTTCATCCTTCAGTCTATTTTTGTCTTTACCCACATACATATCAATCGTGATCATTTTTGCTCTCATTACCCGTCTTCATCCCTCAGTCTATTTTTGTAATTGTTCTGCAAATTTTCGTGCTTCTTCTGGATCCGAGAATAGTCTGTTTTGTTGTCCTGGAATAAATATTTTCAATACCGCAGGATGCTTCAGTGTAAATTTATATCCTTTCTTCCATAAAATCGCTTTTGCTGTATTGAACTCTTTTCTCTTCTTTAGGAGTTCAAAGCTTATATCTGGATAAATGAAGATTTTTTGCCCTTTATACTCCAGTGGTTTGTTGCCCTCTCTTACTTTTTCCATTGTCTTCTCCAGTACCTTTTCTCTTGTAGTATATCTTAGGAATTTTACTACAATAGATCTTGGTTTTTGTTGTGGTTGTGGTTTAGGGGCCAATGCTCTATGTGCCCTTTCTATTTCCATTTCTTGCTGTAGTTCTGGACATCCTAGGGCCTTAGGGATCCATTCTTTTATAAACTCCCTCATATTCTTGCCTTCTTCATCTTCCTTAAGGCCCACTATCTTTATGTTATTTCTTCTGTTATAATTTTCCATTATATCTATTTTTTGGGCTAGTAATTCTTGTGTCTCTTTAGTTTTTTTATTAGATTCCTCCAATTTCTTTTTTAAGTCTTCTACCTCCATTTCTGCTGCTATTGCCCGTTCTTCCATCTTGTCCATTTTTTTCCCCATTTCTGTTAAGGTCATATCCATTTTATTTATTTTCTTTTCTGTGTTGTTTATTCTTCTTCTTAAATCATTGAATTCCTGTGTTTGCCATTCTTTAAATGACTCCATGTATCCTCTAACAAGAGCAAGTATATCCTTTACCTTGCCTTTCCCTTTATCTATTTCACTGTATTCTTCCTCTTCTTCTTCCTCTGGGTTGGCCATCTGTTGTTTCTTTGATGCCCTTTCCTCCTCTTCTTTCTTGTTTCCATTGTCTTCTGTGGTCTCTTCTTGCTGCAGGTGTTCTGCAGCTGTCGTTGCCGGCTGTGGAGATCGACTCCCCAGCTGGTCCCCCCTCCCATCGGTGTGTTTTTTTTCATGCGCGGTTGCGCACTTTTACTCGGCTCTGAGAGCCATTGTTGTAGTTCTTTTTCTACCGACCTGAGGTAGTGGGGTCTTCTCTCCACAGCGGGCCTCTTCGGACAGGTAAGGCCTTCACCTTTTTCCTCCGTTGTCTTCTCTTCCTCTCTTCTTTCCGTTGATTTTGATTTTTCTCCTTTTGTCTCCATCTTCTTTCCACCTTTATACTCACTTTTCTTTAACTTGTATTTCTGTGCCTTTGTATTTTCTCTTGTTTTTCCCGACTTTTCTGGAGAGGGCTGGAGTTCACCGTCCGGCCACTACTCCATCACGTGACTCCTCCCCAACAGTGTGGATCCTTGATGATTGCTGTTGCTTTCTAACGGTATCATAACCTGTAGATGTCCTCAATAGTGGGGAAGGTTTTACCTGTGATGTCCTGGGCTGTGTCCACTATCTTTTGGAGGGCTTCACACTCAGAGATATTGTCCCCATACCAGACCATGATGTAGCCGGCCAGTACACTTTCTGGCACACCCTCTGTAAAAATTTTCCAGGCTTTCTGATATCATACCAAACCAACACAAACTCCTGAGAAGTAGAAGCTTTGACATGCTTTCTTCATGTTGCCATTAATGTGTTGAGTCCAGGAAAGACCCTTCAAGATAGTGACTCCCAAGAACTAGAATTTGCTCTCGCTCTCCATCTCTGATTCCCCAATGATCACTAGATTGTAAACCTCTGGCTTTCCCTTCGTGAAAACAACAATCAGCTCCTTAGTTTTGTGACATTGAGTACAAGGTTGTTGTTGATGCACCATTCAGCCAAGTTTTCAATCCTGTATGCTGGCTCATCTCCCTTCTTTAAACAATCTGCCACAGTGGTATCATTGGCAAATTTGTAGAGGGTGATATTGTTGTACTGAGTCGTAGGTGTAAAGTGTAAAGTGAGTAGAGCATGGGGCTAAAAACTCAGCCCTGTGGGGCTCTGGTACTGATGGGGATTGTGGAGGAGAAGTTCTTACCAATCCTCACTGATTGTGATCTGGAGGTGAGAAAATCTATGATCCAATTGCACAGTGGAGTGTTGAGTCCCAGGTCTTGGAGTTTGCTGATCAGTTTTGAGAGGATGATGGTGTAAAAATGCTCAACTGTCGTCGATAAAGAGCATCTTGATGAATGCATCTTTACTGTCCAGGTGATCTAGTAAGATGATATCTACCATAGAACTGTTGCTAGGATAGGCAAATTGGAATGTATCCACGTCCTCTCATTTTTGTCTTACCCAATTTCAGTGGAAAAGGATTGCATTTGCTATATCTATGCCCCTCATAATTGTGTATTCCTTTATCAAATCTCCCCCTATTCTCTGACCCTCCAGCGAATGAATTCCTATCCTATTTGACCTTTTCCTATACTCAGCTCTTTCAAGTCCTGGCAACAGCAGTGTAAAGTTGCATTGAAAGATCTTTGACATGAAATATTGGTGCCTTTTAGAACCATATCACCATTCATAATGCCTGACCTGTGAATCGCTTCAAGCATTCTCAGCTTTCATCATAGGTGAATTGATCTGCTTATTATCAAATTGAGACTACCTACACATTGAAGTGGAGGGAACAATGCAGATAAAATGCACATCTTAAATTGATTGATTCAAAGACCAGAGAAAAAGAGGCAAGAGTGCAAACGCCCAGATTTTTGAAGATATTTTGAGGTTATGCTCCAATTAACCTATTGTGTGCACAAAAGGAAATTGTGCAAGTTGGCCCACCTGGTTTTTTTTTTAAAGATTAAAAAAAAATGTACATTCTTATTGAGTAAATTTTAATTATCTGTTGTGGCAGCTGGTCACCTTTGGAAAGCATTTGATCATTTATTTTGAAAAGCGATGTCATATTTGTCTTGTTGAAATTAGTTCTTGGAAAAATGTCTGACAACTGTGTGCATTTAAACAGCAATGTCTATCTAATTTCATATCTACTGCGGCTCCAAAGACCAAAATATCATTCAGGTTTTTAGTGCAAATAATTCAATTTTAGTTTTAAGTGCTATGGAATGTAAAGACAAGGAGTTTGCAAATGTTATCTACTATTTTTAAGGTATGATGAAGTTCTTCATCAAGTTTCAGAAGATCTTCAACCCAGACATCTTGTTAACTACCTGATAATGTTGAGGTAAATACACTTTTTTGCATCATTGATGATATTTGTAGATGGCAGATTTCAATGCCTGAAGTGGCAGTGTTTAAATTTAGACATGCATACAGCACGGAAACAGGCTATTTCAGCCCACAAGCCCATGCTGCCCAATTACCCTACAGTCCCCAGTACGCTTTGAATGGTGGGAGAAAACCCATGCAGACATAGGGAGAATATACAAATTTCTTACAAACTGTACGGGGTTTGAATCCTAGTCCTGATTGCTGGTTCTGTAGAGGCGATGCTTTAATCACTACACCAACCGTGTCTCATATGTTTTCTGAAAATTGCGATGAATGAAATTCTTTTGGGGATTAAATTCACTGTTAGGAAATTCCAATGCATTATTGATATTTGAAGTTAAGCTATATGAGAATATGATGGGATCAAAATAGTTGCTCAAACAAGCAGGATTCTTGCTAGTCTTGACAGAGTAGATACAAGAATAATTTTTAGAATGCAGGTTTATATTTTGCTAAGAGCTTGAATCTGGTCCTTTAATATTAAACCAATAGAACTTTTTTTGATTGTGGCCTATTGGAAAATCGCTATTTTTAATTCTTATTAAAATCAGAA
Organism: Narcine bancroftii; assembly: GCF_036971445.1. Lineage (NCBI taxonomy): Eukaryota > Metazoa > Chordata > Chondrichthyes > Torpediniformes > Narcinidae > Narcine > Narcine bancroftii. Next base: position 208,530,128 of record NC_091474.1, read on the forward strand.
GTTAATTGGTTGACAGTAATGTATAATTTTCCTCATTTTATCCACCTTTTATCCTGAAAAGACACTCAGCACGGTTCATTGAACAGAATTCTCCTATTGCCTGATGGAACTTTTTGATTGGAAGGTATTGGAATGATCTGCCAACTGAAGTGGTGAATGCTTACTCAGTTTTGACATTTTTTTTAATTGGATAGGTACATGGCTGGAAGGGGTCTGGAGGGCTATGGTCCGGGTGCAAGTCAATGACACTAAGCAGAATATTGTTTGGTATTAACTAGATGGACTGAAGGGCCTGTTTTTACAATGTTCTATGTCTGGCATTTGTGACTGACCACCTTTCAACCGATCAGGTCAAATACCAATCCAGAGTAAAAGTCCTAACTGTTTTTTTTTTTCAGATTACAAGCTCACATAAGTCAATAGTAGAAAAATAATTTTTTAATACCTTGTTAATGTATAAATATCTTTGAAATATTTTTCTTTTTGCAGTCGCCTTGCTTCAATAGCTCACAGAACTCTGCATATTAAGGGAAGCTTACCAGAAGTAGCAACGGTTAGTATGCATTGTCATATAACAATTACAGTATGGAAACAGGCCATCTTGGTCCTTCCAGTCCACACCTACCTTCTAGTCCCACCTACTTTCTCCCTGTCCATAACCCTCCAATCTCCTCACATCCATGCACTTATCCAACCTTCTCTTTAATGACAACATTCACCATGCTGCAACCACCTTTTCCGGAAGGTCATTCTACTCAGCCACCACTTTCTGAGTGAAGAAGCTCCCTCTCATGTTACTTCTAAATTTTTTCCCCCTAACCCTTAACTTATGACCCCTCGTTCCAATCTCACCTACTCTCAAGGGGAAGACCCTATTCATATCTACTCAATCTATCCCCCTCCAATGAATAAGACCCAGTCTACTTAATCTCTTTGTATCCTAGATACTGGAATCCAGGGAACATTTTAGTAAATCTTCTCTGCATCCTCTACACCCTATTGATATCCTTCCTATAATTTGGGGACCAGAACTGCACAGAGTATTCCAAATTTGGCCTCACCAATGCCTTGAACAGTCTCAACATCACCTCCCAGCTCCCATATTCTATGCTTTGATTTATAAAGACCAGCATACAAAAAAGCCTTCTTCACCACCCTATCTACATGAGAATTCAATCTCAAGGAACGATGAACCGTTATTCCAAGATCTCTCTATTCCTCTGCATTCCTCAGTGCCCTCCCCTTCACTGCATGTGTCCTGTTGTGATTATTCTTCCCAAAATGAAGCACTTCACACTTATCGATACTAAACTCCATCTGCCATCTTTCAGCCCACTCTTCTAAGCAGTTCAAATCCTTCTCCAGTCCCTGAAAACCATCTTCACTATCCACAACTCCCCCTATTTTTGTATCGTCCGCATATTTACTAACCAAATTTACCACTCCATCTTCCAAATCATTAATGTCAATGACAAACTACAAAGGACTCAACACCAATCCCTGAGGCACACTGCTCATCATCGGCCTCCATCCTGACAGACATTTATCCACCATGACTCTCTGGCATCTACCTTCTACCCACCGTTGAACCCTCTGACTATTTCAATATTAATACCCAGCGCCTGAACTTTCCTTACCAACCTTCCATGTTGAACCTTATCGAAGGCCTTACTGAAATCCATTTAGACTACATCTACTGCTCTACCCTCATCAACTTCCCTAGTCACCTCCTCAAAAAATTCAACAAGATTTGTCAAACATGACCTTCCCCGTGGTTGTCCCTGATCAGTCCCTGCATTTCTAGATACTTTTATATACATGCATACACATATATCTCAAAGAATGCTTTCCATTAGTTTACCAACCACTGACGTCAAACTTACTGGCCGATAACTGCTGGGCCTACACCTGGAGCCCTTTTTAAACAGAGGAACCACGTTTGCGACACGCCAATCCTGCGGCATCACTCCTTCCTCCAGCGAATGTTGAAAAATCAATGTCAGAGCCTATTTTAGCCAATGTCTATTTCCTCAAGATCCTGGGGAAAATCCCATTGGGACCCAGAGACTTATCCATCTTTATAAGCCTCAAAAGTTCCAATATCCCCTCTTTCCTAATCCCTATGTTTTTCATAATTATGCCTTCTGCTTCTCTTATCATACACGATTCCATATCCTTTTCCCTAGTGAATACTGAAGAAATCATTCAATATCCCCCCCCCGCCCCATCTCATTCGGCTCCACACACATTTGTCCACTTTGATTCTCTAATGGACCAATTTTATTCTTCACTCTTCTTTTGCTATTCACATATTTGTAAAACCCTTTGGATTTACTTTCACCCTGCACACTACAGCCACCTTGTATTTTCTTTACCCTATCCTAATTTCTTTAAGCCTCTTTTTACAATCCATGCATTTTCCAAGCATCTTATCCATACTGGTTTCTTGTATTTAATGTAGGCCTCCCTTTTATCATGAACCAACTTTCTAATCTCCTTTGAAAACCACGGCTCTCTCGAACTTTTGGCGCTGCCTTTTATCCTAACAGGAACATAAAGATTCTGCACCCTCAAAATCTCACCTTTAAATGTCCTTCAATTCTCCTCTACCTCCTTCCCATAAAACAAATCAGCCCAAACCACTCCTTGCAAATCCTTTCTCATTTCATCGAATCTGGCTTTCCCCTACTCAAAAACCTTAATCTTTGGACCAGACCTATTGAAACTAATGGTACCATGATCACTGGATCTGAAATGCTCCCCTACATACACCTCAGTCACCTGACGTATCTCATTCCCTAACAGTAGATCCAACACTGCCCCTTCTCTAGTGGTTACCTTAACACATTTCTGCAAAAAACTATCCTGCACACATTTTTCAAATTCTAATCCATCCAGTCCCTTCACAGAATATGTTTCCCAATCTATATTAGGAAAATTAAAATTGCCCACTAACGTAACCCTGTGCTTATTACAAATCTCAGCTATTTCCTTACACATTTGCACCTCTATTTCTCGCTCCCCACTAGGTGTACTATAATACGATTGTAACTTCTCCTTTTCCATTTTTTAATTCCACCCTTACCACCTCCCTTGACAAGTCCTCCAATCTAGCTTGCATCAGGGATACAAATGCAGAACGTGAATGTAAACTTGGAAGTTCACATGGTCCAGGGGAAAATGGAGATTAGAGAAAGCCGTTATCCAATTTTTTTTTTGTTATTGTTGCAAAAATAGCCATTGAAGTTTCTAGTTGGATTTGTGATATCATAAACTTGTGTGTCAATAATCAGTGTTTGGCAAAGTATGGATTTGCAGTTAAACAAACAGGATTACAATGTATCAAGGAAATGACAGAACCTATTGCAGCAATTCATAACTGAAGTTGGGAAACTATCTGAACCATTTGTCCCTTCTGTTCAAAAACTGCATGTTATCACTATTTTTTCTTCCAGTATTCAATTTCAAGAGATGATCCACCTACATAAGATTAGAATAGGAACTGTAGGCCAATTACCCATCATGCCTGCTTTGCCATTCAATAAGATCATGGCTGATCTAGCCATGGATTCATCTCTACTTACCTTTTTCTCATAACCCTTAATTCCACTACTTTGCAAGGGTCTTAAATATGTTTAATGAAGTAGCCTCTACAGCTTCTTTGGGCAGAGAATTGCACAGATTTACCCATTTCCATTTTTACTCCAGGCAAGGCTTCTGCTCTTCAAAGGAATCTCTGCTGTACTCGCCAATGGAATGAAGCTCCTCGGTATAACGCCAGTGGAGAAGATGTGATTAAGCTTGAATTTGGGACAATGCCATAGATGACTTGGCAAAATGTAGGTAAAGATGTGATTAAACACATTTACAATAGCAGATTAAGTAAAAAATAAAACTACTTTTGAGTACTCATAGGTGAGATAAGCAATCCCAGTGGGTCACCTGATACTGCCTGACATCAGCTAAAATCCCTCTCCATTACATGCTTTTAATTCGTGCCTATTTTTGTATACAGTCTATTTTGCAAAAACAACCATTCAAGTTCTAGTTGAGATTTGTGATAGCATGTACTTGTGCATTGTTCAAATTATTCTGGGTAGGGCGAGTCAGCCAACCTAAAGTAACATTCAGTGGAGCTTGGAAGTTGACGAATTGATCTGCACTGAGTTGAAAGAATTAAACAGATAAGAATTATTAAAATATTTATTCAAAATTTATAAAGTAATACTTTAACAAGTTTCTCCCCTTTTCATGTTGGCTGCTTGGTTTATCATTAACTGAGTTCCACCAGAGAAAGTGGTAAAACCCCTACTCAAATGTCTCATTGTTGGTTGTAAAATTAATGGAGACGTGTTAGGGCAGGAATAGTAGTCATATATTCTTTTAAGAAAACTCTGTGATGTGCTCAAAGGTGATGGCTAGCATATTCTTGACTCGAATTCTGTATGCTGGAAAGTGAACAAAATCCAACCATGAAGGCCCTTACAGAAACCAGTTTTATGTCGTATGATAATTCTGAACTATTTAAACATCTTGGAATTTTACCATATGCTTAAAATTATAGCCAAAAATAGCTCTCCTCAGTTCGTCACCTAGAAAAGGTGTCCTTGCCTAACTACACAAATCAATCTGCAATATGTTCCAAGCAGATATTGGGCCTAATGACCCAGTAATACAAATGTTATGCTTGTGAATCTATGGGTTGTTGCCAAGTTTAACTAGTAACCATAAGTTTGATTATAAAAGATCTAACAGTGCTTCTTTCTTCCAAAGTTGTCACTATAAAGGGTTACTCTTTACTTCCTATGGATGTGTAACATGCCAAGTTTCTTCAGCACATTTGTGTATTGCTAACTTTAAGCTCTAGATTTGGCCAGTAGACTCTTATCATTACTGCATGAAATCTACACTTAGATTGCAACACCATGGTTTAACTTTAACTATTTTGTTTTTAATTTCAAACAACAGGGAGAATCATGATTTAAAATATTTAACAAAAGTGCCCATTCTTGACTTCTGTAAAGGCTCAGTAATATTCATATTGCAGCAGCTTTCAGCTCTAAATTACAACTGTATATTAGGATATACAAAGAATTGTCCTCAGCAGGAGTATTTTGTTACTGGTGCTGCCAAAGGCTCTGGTATAGTCAATGAATACACCCCAAGAATTAAAGGTCAGTTTAATGGGGAAAATGGTCCAGAAGGAGTGAAATGAAATTTGGGACTTTTGATACAACTGTTTTTAAAACAGATGGGAGAATCACTGGTCAGAATGACCATTTAAGAGCAGTATCATATATAAAACCAATATTTTTAATGCATTCATAGGCTACCCTTAATTATTTAATTTAACTTATAATGGAAGTAGAAATAGTTCGAATTGAATGCAAGCAGCTGAAGAATCGAATGGTGCTAATATAGGAACAGGAGTAGGCCAAAAATGGCCCATCGAGCCTGCTCCGCCATTCAATACGATCATGGCTGATCTAATTTATAACCTAACTCCACCTACCTGCCTTCTCTCCATATCCCCTAATTCCTCTATCATGTAAAAATTGTTTGAGACCAACTATAGAGGACCCGTAATTATCTTTTTTTTTAAAGTTTATTTGAAGAATCAGTAATACAAAATACATTCCATAAAGAAAATTTTATGAATACATATTAAAAAAAGAAAAGAATTTTTTTAAAAAATCAAGTCGCCAGCTCTCTTAAGGAGAGCTAAAAATATATAAACAGAAACAAAGTATATCATAAATCAAAAAATATCTAAATGCATTTATTAACAAAAAAATTGTCATGTATATTATGTAATTTTTTTCCATAACAATACAAGCTTTCAATTCTTTATGCCATCGCATTATATTAATCTGTTATCTTTCCATGTACTTGCTACATATTTTTAAGCTACAGACAATGCTAAATATATAAATGCAATTTGAAATTTATCCAACCCTAATCCCCTTAAAGGAATCATGTAACCCATTAAAAAAATAGATGGATCTAATGGTAACTTAAAATTATATAATTTTTCCAAAATTAACTTAATTTCATCCCAGAATGGTTGTACATGCACACAAGACCAAACAGCATGTAAGAAAGTTCCAGTACATACACATCTAAAATAAGAATCCAAATTACTAAAACCATATTTTTTCAATTCTCTGGTGTTAAATACAACTGATGTAGAAAATTATAATTAACCATTCCATACCGCACATTCGTCAATCTAGTAACACTATCATGACACGTATCTGCCCAGTAATCTTCAGGAAAAACAAAAGCTAAATAATTTTCCCATTAAAGCTTGGACTTTTCCCATTCCGACTTATCCATATTGTCTTGTAATACTTGGTACATAACAGAAAATATAATCCCTTTTTGGTATAGAAGAAATCAAACACTCTAATTCTGTCAATACAGGTAAAATAATCTCTCTACCATACATATTTTTCACCAATATCAAAATGCTCTTTAAATTGATTGAAAGAAAGAAACTGTCTTACAAAACAATCCTGTAATGTTTTTATACTCTTTAAATGACTATTAAGCATTGAAAAAGTAATAAGCTGATTATTATATAATGGAGTTAAAATTGACAATTTACCTTTTGATCCTAAAATCTTTTTTTTAATCCATAATTTTAATAATGTTTTAATATCAGCATATTATATTCCCTCAACAAATTTACATTCCATCGAAATATAAATTGATACACCTCGACTTCAGAAATACAGGCCATCTCAACTTTAGCCCAACTCGGGGACTGGTCCATATCCATCAAATAAATTTCAACTGGTCTGCTTCATACTAATTTTGAAAATGAGGTAATTGAAGCCCACCTAAAGCATATTTCCAAGTTTATTTCATGCTACCTGTGGTAGTTTACCTTTCCATAAAAATTCTCTTGTAACTTTATTTAAATCCTGAAATAAACTATTTGAAATAAATATTGAATACGAGGAATAATATTCATCTTAATACAATTAACTCGACCAATTAAAGTTAACGGAAGATCTTTCCACTTAATTAAATCTGCTTTAATCTTTTTTAATAATGGAACATAATTTAACTTGTATAAAGATTGATATTCAGTATTTACAATTATTCCTAAATATTTAATTTTATCAGACCATTTCAGTTTTATAATATTTTTATACTCTGAATAATCTCCTTCTCCGACTGGTAAAATTTAACTCTTATCCCAGTTAACTTTATATCCAGATAATGTTCCATATTGTAATAAACATTCCCGTGAATGTGGCAATGATTGTTCTGATTTTGTTAAATATATCAAAATATAATCTGCAAATAAATTAATCTTATACTCTTCATCAACAACTCTCATCCCTCTTATCTGTTCATTCTGCCTTATTGTTTGAGCTAACGGTTCAATAGCCAATGCAAACAGAGCTGGTGACAATGGACAAGCTTGTTGAATTGAACGCATCAATTTAAACGATGATGAAACTTGACCATTTGTCACCACCCTAGCAGTCGGGTTCATATATTAAACTTTAACCCAACCAAAAAAAAGGCCAAATTTAAACTTCTCCAATACTTTAAATAAAAAAAATCCCATTCGACCCTATCAAAGGCTTTTTCCGCATCAAGTGCAATCAAGTTGGGCTGCTGTCGATATACATTGACCAAACTAATCAAAGAATACTATCTGAAGCATTTCTATTTTTAATAAAACCTGTTTGATCAACGTGTATCAATTTAGGTAAATACTTAGCAAGTCGATTTGCTAACACTTTTGCTATTATTTTTATAATCAACATTTAATAAAGAAATAGGTCTATACGAAGACATTTTCAATGGATCTCTCTCTTTTTTCGGGATTACAGTAATTAAAGCACTAGAGCAAGATTCTGGTAACTCATACTGTTCAGTCATTTTTGTAATATTTCCCCAAACACTGAAGATAAATCTTCATAAAAAGTTTTATAAAATTCCACCGAAAACCCGTCGTCACCTGGTGACTTCCCATTGGGTATTTCCAACATAGCTGCCTTAATCTCTAATTCTGTAAACGGAGCTTCCAGATCCATAATATCCTCCTCTTCTAATACTGAGAACATTAACTTAGATAAATAAGAATCAATAGAACCACTATCCTGTTTCCCCTCAGAAGTATATAATTTTTTTTATAAAATGAATAAAACTGGTCATTAATTTCCTGAGGTTTATAGGTAACTGCTGAATTCTTTTTTTTTTTTTTTTTACAGCATTAATAATCCGTGAAACCTGTTCCTTCTTTAACTGCCATGCAAGTACCTTATGTGCCCTCTCACCCAACTCATAATAACGCTGCTTAGATCGATTAATTAAACTTTCAAATTGATAAGTCTGCTATGTATTATAACGCAATTTCAATTTAGTCAAAGCCACTTTTTTTAAATCTTCTGTGACTTCCTTCTGAAATTCATTCTCCAATTCATCAATTTGCTTTTCTAATTCAAAGCTTTCTGCCATATACTGCTTCTTAACTTTAGTGGTATAACTAATAATCTGTCCTCTTAAATAAGCTTTTAACACATCCCATAACACAAAACAACTTTTTACTGAATTAGCATTTTCAGACAAAAAAAGGTAATCTTTTCTTTAACAAAAATAATGAACTCTGGTTTTTTTCAACAACATTGTGTTAAATCTCCATCTATAAGATGAACGTACCACTTCTGAACTTGCATAAGAAAAAAATAATTAAAAATGATCTGATATAACCCTGCTTTTATATTCAGCCTGTAATACCCTTCCTTGTAAATGTGCCGATACTAAAAAAATCTATTCTCGAAAATGAATCACGTTGAGACGAATAAAAAGAAAATTCCTTCTCTGTAGGATTAACCCTTCTCCAAACATCCACCAAATTTAAATCCTTCATCAAGGCCCTAATTTGTATCACCATCTTTGATTTCCTTATACATTTTGGGGATCTATCCAAAAAAGGATCCAAGACACAATTAAAATCTCCCCCAACTAAAATATTTTCATTAGCTTGATTTAATAACAAAAAAGCATCTGAAATAAAACACTCACCGTCCACGTTAGGTGCATAAACATTAACCCAAGTCCAAGATTCAGTAAAAATTTTACAATTCACCTTTAACATTCCCTTCCATAGTTTGCAACTCAAAACACAAATTCTTATGAATTAGAATTGCTACACCTCTTGCCTTCGAATTAAATGAAGAAAACAAAAATGCCCAACCCAATCTCTCTTCCATTTCAAATGTTCTTTTTCAGTCAAATGTGTTTCTTGAAAAAAGGTAATATCAATTTTCATTTTCTTGATATAAGCCAAAACTCGCTTTCGCTTAATCGGATTATTTAACCCGTGAACATTAAAAGTTGCAAATTTCAAATTAGACATCCTTACACACTAACAATATAATCACTTACTACAAAATATCATTCCCCTTCTAGTAAATTAAAACCACTCTCCCTCCCCTAATTTTTTTTAAAAAAAGAAAATATATATAGAAAAATGTTTTAATTACCCCTCCCCCAAAAAAATGCCACCCAAAGGTAGCAATGCCCTAAAAAAAAACTGGGTGTGGTAAACCCCACTAGTGGCAGATGACTATCAAAGATTTCAGTGCTACCCACCACACCCCCCCAGCCAGAAATACATCATTCACATTAATTCAATTCAATATTGTAAATATATTCAACCCAGTGACTCCATTCCCAAGGATTGTTCCAGATCTTCAATGTGTTAAAACCTCTTTCTTTCCATTCTTCGCATTCTGCCCACTTCCATTTCCCCTCTTTTTGGGCAACGATGGCAGGACCAGAAATTATCATGTGATAATTCAATAGTAACAGCGAAATAGAAGTGCTAAGTTCATGATCCCACATTGTAAGATTATCATAATGAGTATTCATTAAAACCATGTATGAAGTCTGATTTATATAATATCCAAAACATTTTGCCCCTCCAAACCCAATATTAAAATAAGAACTTTTCTTCACTTTGTAAATTAACTACTGTTAATTTAGGCTTACAGGTAGACCCCAATTTACGATGGTGTTCAGTTCAGGGACTCGCATTGCAAGTATAAATGATTGTAAGTTGGGGTCTACTTGTACAGGTTGTATTCTGACTTAGCCCTGCTGGAAGACCAATATCCCTGCTGCCGCCAAGAGGCCACGGTGGTACTGGGTTACAAGGGGCAACGGCATCACCTCGCAACCTACGTTGTGATTGGAATGCATGCTCAGATTGCCGTCACACTCTCTCCCTCTTCAATTTCTCTCCCAGCAACAGCAATTTGCGCATGCTTTCCAAATCCTTTTTTTTTAAAAGCAGGGTTGAGTGCGCCAAAGCACGTTTCCTTGATATCACTACAAGAGTAGCACCAAAATTATTACTTTGGGGAGTGGTGGCAGTGGGAAGCAATCTGCAGGCGCTGATTAGACAAAAGCAGAGAAGGAAAAACAACTATGTTGATACAGGTCGACCCCAACTTGTCTTTATTCAAAACAGATTCTCATTATCGTAACTTTGATATATCGCAAGTCAGGGTCTGTCTGTACTCCCCAAATATTTTAAACAATTTTAATAGCCAAGATCATTTAAAAGGATAGGAACACCTCTACACTAAAAGGACAGGTCGTAGAGAAGCAAAACCTGCAGATGCTACAATCTTGAGCAAAAATGAGAAGCTGAAGAGACTCAGTGGGTCAGGCAGCATCCACGGACAGAAATGATCGGAACCCCTTAATCGAGACAGATTCGATTCAAGGGTCCCGACACAAGGCATGAACTATTTCCAATGGATGCTGTCCAACTCAGTTACTCTAGCTTCTGACTGTTACCTGCTGCAAGTCAAATTTCAAATCTCAATAATAGTCCGAGGAGATTCTCAGTAGGGGCCAAGAATTTAGCATCATCTTGGGGAGAATTCTATTATTCTTAATGCTCATGATTGCAGCTTTGCATCAAAATCAAACTCCGTACAAAACCTGCTTAAATACAATTCTCTAAAGGGAAAAAAAAGACAAAAACAATTTACCCCTATCTTGATGGAATAACAATCGCCCTTCAAATGCTACAATACCAACCTCTTGTAAAGAAATTTTTTTTTAAGTTTACAAGACCCAGGCATGGTTAGTGTAGCGGTTACCGCAATGCTAGTACAGTGCTAGCAACCTGGGTTCCAATCCAGCACTGTCTGCAAGGACTTTGTACATTCTCCCCGTATCTGTGTGGGTTTTCTCTGGATGCTCTGGTATCTCCAGCCCTTTAAAATGTATAGGGATTGTTGGTTAATTGTGGTATGGCTGGAAGGGACTGTTACCATGTTGTGTCTAAATTTTAAAAAATTAAATTTAAATATGAACTGAGAAAGTGGACCATGGAATAGGTGATAGAATTTAAACAAGGAGATGTGAGCTGTTGCACTTGGGTAGATTAAAGTAGGTAGGACTTGCACAGTGAATTAATTGGAAGACCCTTGGAGACTTGCACAACAGAAACATTTACAAAACAAAGATTTAAGGGTATAGGTACACAATTCCATGAAAGTAGTGACAAAGGTAAATAGGGTGATGAAGAAAGCACTTGGAACACATGCCTTCATTGGTCAGTGCATTAAATACAGGAGCAGGGATATCATGTTACAACTGTACAGGCATTGGTGAGCCCACTCTTGGGAGCATTGTGTAGTTTTGGTCACCAACTTTAGGAAAGCAATCATTAAGCTGAACAGAGTGCAAAAAAGATTATAAGAACATTGCCAGGACTGGTTGGCTTGAAGCATACATGGATAGACTGGGATGTTTCTCCCTGGAGCATAGAAGCCTAAGTGAGGTACCTTAAAAAGGTTTATAAATTCGTGGCCATGGACATGATAAATTGTCATGGGCTTCTTTGCAGGATAGGAGAATATAAAACAGGAGGGTATAGTTTTAAGATGGGGAGATAAAAAGATTCAACTGCTTCTTCACATAGAGGGGGGTACATTTATGGAAAGAGCTGCCAGAGGAAGTGGTAAAATTTGTAACACTCAAAAGTACATTTAGACAGGTACATGGACAGGAAAGGTTTAGAGGAATGTTGGTTAAACAGACAAACAGGACTACCTTGGTCCAGGTGGACAGGTTAAGTTTAAAGGCCTGTTTCCTGGTGTAGAACTGATTTATTTGTTGCAAATGCAATACATATCTGCTTTACCCTGACATTATCCTTTCGGTGATAAAATTACTAAATTACTTAAACGCGTTTGTCCAAACTCAGTAGCCCAATTATACACAAACTCATTTGGTGCAACCCTGTTCCACAGCAGTTTTGTACCTGTCACACTAACAGATAACAGGCATGAGGGTCACACCTAGCCAGGTTTTAGATCTCAAAGTGCAAAATATGGGTAAAATGTCTTTTCACCCTCTTTTTTAAGGGCATACAAAATCCTCACACCACTTTTATGTAATGAAATTGAGAGGAATAAATCAGGTGAATGCAGTTTTTTTCCCAGCTAACTAGAGGACATAGATTTATGGTAAGGGGGAGAGATTTAACAGGAACCTGAAAGGTACCTCCTCACTCCCCCCCACAGAGGGTTTGGTATGGGCTGGGCTGCCAGAAGAAATCTTTAAGAAAAATATTGGTCAGCTACATGGATAAGATAGGTTTAGAGTGATATGGACCAAATTTAGGCATGGGGGGGGGGGGGGGGGCAGGCAAAAGGTTTATGTAGTATTTACCCTCTCTAACAGAAAGATCAAACTCATAAATAAACTCTGCAAAGCACAACAAAATGCATACCAGTGCAAAGTGTGCAGTAAAGTACCTGGTATCCAGCATTCATGAGGATTGGTAGATTCTGGATAGTGAATTTGCTGATTACATGCTGCATGGATTCACGAACAATTTATTTTCTGTGATTTTTTTATGCCAATTTGCTTGAATTCTGGAAAACGGGGATTTTACGGTTCCTGATTTGACAGGCGAAATGGGTCCTTGCTAATAACTGTTTTCTTCACAGCCATTAAAGAATTCCAAATACAAAGTTCCAAATGCAGGTACTGTTAAAAATCAAATTAGCTATTTGTATCACCAATTATGTACAGTACTAAGCTGTTACAGTGTCCCATACACCACTCCTATGAACTTTCAAGTTATCACAATGTTAAAACAATCAGAGATCATCACTCTCACAGTCTATCTTCCACTTATTCTAGCAAATAATAATGTTAAGTGAAATAATGTTTAATTTGTATCATGGAAATTAAAATGTTAATTTAAATTGCAATAAACAAAATAACCCTCACCCTAATGACTTCCGCCAAAATCAACTCAATATTAAACAATGCAAGGAACTTCACGTAAAACACTAATATAGTCACCAGCAGAGCCTTTAAAAAAAAAAATGATTTGACAGCAAATCTCCCTCCCCCCATTTTTAGTGTGATATTTCAGGAAAAGTGTGTTTTGGTATATCTCACCTCGCTTGACAAGCCACTTGTGCCTCATTCAATTTGCTCGGGGGCAGCACTTGTCAAGCCTCAGAAGTAGAAAAGGACTTGGGGGTCCTCGTGCAGGATAACCTGAAAGTTGACCACCAGGTTGGATCGGTGGTAAAGAAGATGAATGCTATGTTGGCATTTGTTTCAAAGGGGATTGTGTATAAGAATAAAGAGGTGTCGATGAGACTCTATGGGGTACTGGTGAGACCTGATTTGGAGTACTGTGTGCAGTTTTGGACCCCATATCTTAGAAAAGATGTGGCAAGGTTGGAGAGGGTACAGAGGAGGTTTACCAGAATGATTTCAGGAATGAGAAGGCTGACATATGAGGAATGTTTAGCAGCTCTTGGACTCTATTCATTAGAATATAGAAGAATGAGAGGGGATCTCATAGAAACATTTCAAATAATGAATGGATTGGACAGAGTAGATGTAAATAAGATGTTTCCCCTGTTGGGTGATTCCAGGACAAGAGGGCAGAGTCTTAGAATTAAAAAGTAGCAATGTACAACAGAGAGGAGGAGAAATGTCTTTAGCCAGAGGGTAGGGGATTTGTGGAATTTGTTGCCACATGCAGCTGTGGAGGCAGGATCATTGAGGAATTTAATGGGGAAATTGATAGGTATCTAATTAATCAGGGTATCTATCATGGGACATGGGGACAAGGCCAGAACTTGGAACATGCAAGAACAGTTTAGCTCAGGGAGGTTTCACGGGGCAGACTCAAAAGGCCAAATGGCCTGTTTCTGTTCCTTTTTCTTGTGCGATGTGATCATCTCCCCTCAAAGAGAGAGTAGGAGAGAGAAAGCAAATGAGATTGAGCAAGAGGGCTTCTTTCTGGGGGAAGTGAGTGGTGGTGGCGACTCCAAAAGCACAGGCCATCGGAGAAAAGATGATCTGTGAAGGTATGGGCCCACTTCCTAGATTGCCGCAGCACCTCTGCAGGTTTCTTGAAGCTGGGTGAGTAGTTTGAGCGCTTTCCTTCTGGAGGAAAGCCTCCACTACGTTTATATTTCGGTGCCCAAAATGTTAGCAACAAAATGTCACCTCTGCATATAGAACATGGGGTAGCTTTTGCAGCGATTTGGGGGGTGGGGGGGGATGAAAGAAGGGGAGGGGTCATCTATATGCCATCGAATGCAGTAAATTCCTCTGAAAACAAATGATAAAATTTACATGCTGCCAGAAATGCCAACTGAAATATAGCAAAATCTTCCAGTGTTTAAACTGTATAAGAAATGACTTGTAATTTGATAAATTATGCATGTTTCTCTTGGCACATTGCACCAAGGCCATTCCTTCACCTAGGTCTGCTAAAAATGCATAATTAATCCTTGGAGAAGTTATTTTAATGAAATGGAAATTCCCCCCCCCCCCAAACAAAAAAGCCTGGATGAAAAAAAGATCTAGATGTTGAGTCTGGTTTTTCCCTTTCTTGCTCTTTTTTTGGATGACCAGTAGTCACACTTTCACCAACAACTCTTTGGGTTTCTCCACTTCAACCTGCACCAAGGTGCTCGTATTTTGTTTCGGCAGCCCGTAGTAGTATATCGAAATACAGACGAGGATGGTTCCAGTGATGAAGCTGAGAGCTGAAATTAAACAGCAAACGATGCATTTGGTCCTGATGGGGAAAAAAAAGCCTAATATTCCTGAATAGCGTTTTTTTTTTTAAAAAGAGCCTCATTCTCTAAATTTATCTTGTTTCTTCCCACCTATCTTGGCACATGCTGATTGATTTCTCTACCTTATTACAGAACACACTGTGGTGAGACTGCATTCGAATTTTTTAAAAATCCTATTTGCACAAGAGGCTTGGCTCCGTCGGAAGAGTTGACATAATAATAAACTTCTTACTTACTTAACTTCAAGCCAAAGAGCAGGACGGAAGCTGCTGTGGAAAGAACAATCGCAGCTGCTGCTGAAAAGCCCTTCATGATGTTATCGGTGTATTTCACAACCACAGAAGTATACAGTCCTCCAAGGCTTGCTAAAACTGTGGAGATGCAGAGAGGCTGTCTGAGTGATACAGCATTATCCATTTACTGGAAGAATTTAATGTTCTCATAGCTGGCATTAAACATTTTTAAATATTAAGCCAAGAGAGTGGACAGCCCACATCTCGATGCCCTCTGAAGATGATCGGAAGGGGCTTCTAGCACCACTTGTGGTCCTTGCATTGATAGGCCTTCCAAATGAGAGTATGGCCACAAAAGAATTTGTAACACGATGCAACTTAAAAAAATCCAAGACGGGGCGGCTGCAGCTTGAAGAACTTGGGAGATGATGATCTGCCCGATCATCTTACTGCTCATCTTCACTTGCACTTGAGATCGTGAAATTAGATGAAGTTGATCAAGGTGGTTAAGTGTATTCTACACGCGCTGGCGACAGAGGGGTTAAATACTCAATCCAGAGTATGACAGAAGAAACACGACTGCAGATGTTGGAATCGTGAACAATGAGAAGGTAGAAAGACTCAGCGGGTGAAGCAGCATCCATGGAGAGATAATGGATGGCGGGGACCTCTCGATAGTAGTGTGGGAAGGAGAGTTGCAAAGTATAAAGGGATGGGACCAAAATGTGTTTGGATCTTGGACAAAAGGAGGTAGGAGAGGAGGAGAAATGGTGGAAGAAACAAATGGGAGGAGGCGAAGTTTAGAGAAAACCAGAGTAATTAAAGGACATATAGAAATAGTGGAACTAGATCCATTTTGGGGTGGGGGGGGGAACATTTTATAAGGCCAAGCAGTCAGAATGCATTGTACCTCAAATCAGGGAATCATCGAATCAGGAAGGTGGCGAAGCTGCGGATTAAATTCATAATCATTCATTTATGCTGTCGAGCCAAGACAATGAATTAATAGGATGACAGATCAATCTGGTTCTATTGGGCCAAATCAGCCTCTGCCTGGCCATGTGCAAAATCTCTCTCCATGACAGTATCGATCTGTGACACCACTTTTAGGGAATTCACGTATCTGTAATCCCAGATACCTCGATTCTATTACACTCCACAGTGCCCCTACTGTTTACTGTGAAACATGCAAGTCTGCATAAATGAAAGATGCAGAAACTAGGGAACCCGGAGGAAGCCCATCCAGACACAGGGATAACATACAAACTCCTTACAGACAATGCCAGATTCAAACCTGGGTCGCTGGCAGTACAACGGCAACAGACAAGCTGAATTGCCAGTTTATTCCTCCAGGGTAGACAAGTCTAAAATTATAGAACAGATTTAAAAGAGACCAGAGGAAGTGGTAAAGGTGGGTACAATAGGGATGTTTAAAACATTTAGACAGTTATGTGGAAAGGTTTAAATTGATATGCGCCAAAAGCAAGCAAATGGGGCTTGCTCAGGTAGGCAACTTGGTCAGCACATTCAAGTTGGGTCAAAGGGACTGTTTCTGTGGTATAAAAATCTCTGACTTCATACAGATTTTTAATGTTGTCATTTACACTATTATATAGTAGACCTCCTTGTACAACATCTACCCAAATCATTTTCAAAATGATTGTACTCACACACAACAGTCCAAACCCAGTGGGTGTATCCAAAGAAAAAGCCTTTCTCCATCACTTGGGCACCATCATTTAAGTAAACTCCAATTGCAGTGACCACAATGCCAGAGATATACATCTGTATGTTACGGATCCACAGCGAGGTGTCAGAAGTTTTCAGAACCTTCTCAAAATAAACACCTACAATTGAATGAAAGTAAAATGTGAACAACACAGTAAAACCAAGTACATTTTAGATTTGCACTACAAGGTAAATTAATTCACCCACTATCCAAAGCCCTAAATACTCTCAATGCAGCATTATAAATCAGTATTTTGCCCTGACACTTATTAAATATTACTCTTTTAGTAATTCTTTGTAAAACAAAGACCATTAGATTCTGGTGCCACAACCGTTTTCAATCTGTTGTGTCAAGTCCTAGTGCACTCTGCATCTTCTCAGTGAACAAAACCTCCAAATTGTAATTGGTCCATTTGGCCCCAGCTAGTTCTACAAAAGTGATTTATACAGGCACTCATGCTTGTATACATTCCAAATAAATCTCATACATGGAATACTCTACCTAACTGTTTACACAAGGTTCTGAATCACTAACAGAACACTTCACTAGTCCCTTTCACACTGCCAATTACGAGTTAACCCGCCAATATCATGGGTCAAATTGTGGTGTGAAATGACGTAACTGGGCAGGGCAAGAAGATTTCAAACAGGCTCTGATACACGGAGGGAGCAAGTGTCAGAGCCTGGCCGAGTTAATTCTTGGTGGTGTGAAAGCACAACCTGCTCTCGTATTTCATCGCTGAAGGCAGGACCCCCCACCCCTTAAAATCCTGAGTTTCAGAATTGCCTCCAAATAATGGTGCGGTGAGAAAGGCTCCCGGGGTCAGCTTACCGTGCAAATTTTCCCATTTCCTAGGGTTGGCAGTGGTTGGCTACTGATACAGAAATCTCGATCAAACACCTATTACTGAACGCATCACTAAATTACTTCCCAATTTTAAATTTAGGGATGCAACAATTAGCATTTTAACTGTAGCCAATTTTCCACTTCCTTTGTGAGTAAACATGGTAGAAAAAAAAATCTCAGGAACAAAGGTCAGGGAGGCAAAGAGTAGCAATGAACAGGTATCTGATTTGCCAAGTATGAACAGTGCTGAAAGGATTAAAGGACAGAAGGGGTAACAATAAATGTAAATGGATGCCCTAAATAAAAACTATAGATGAAGGAAGTGAGGAAAAACTATGAGCAATGAGAGGTCATTCATTTTGGACCGAAGGTTATTCATTTGGCCTTCTAAATAATGAAGATTCAAAGAAACATGGGTTTGTGCTCAAAAAAAAATCAAGAGTTCAATGGCATGCTGTCCTTTGTATCTGGGAAGGATTAAGATACAATGACGCACTGTTGTGTTATGGGCAGAGCATCTCAGGAAGGCTATGCTGGTATTAGAGATAATTAAATATACCAAATTAAATGAAGAAATTGCACAAAGTAGGATTCCTTGTAATTCATCAAAATTTTCAAGATATTGTGAGCTGGTACCATAGTTACAAAGAAACTATTCTGCTACTTCCAGTTTCTTGCAAGCCCAGTAGCACGGGCTAAGTGACCTAAAACACCAATCAAAATCAAAAATTAACATTGCATGTACAACAATGTAACAAATATATTTTCGCACCTTCAGCAAAAGCTAAGGTTCTGTTAAATATCAGTTTATATCTTACCAGCAAATCCAGAGCACAATACTGCAATGGCTATGGCAACAAATCCCAAAACTGGATTCTGTACAACCTGCAATATCAGAGTATTAATGCTGTAAAGGCTGGCACTCTTATGGACAAGAATAACTCAGTGCTACTTTGTGGATCAGATCATCAATATTTAACTGAGTATGTCTGCAAAATTGGCTTGACTTGTGTCTGCAATGTTGATTTTAAATTAAACAAATGTTGAGTTTATTCCCTCACTTTTTTATCTTTAAGTGAAGACATGTTTTAAATAAATATTCAGGAGTTGTGGTCATCAGATTTTTTTTTAAATTAGGGATGCATAAAAAGGGGTGATGAGTTAGCATACAGGAGGGAGATTGAAAACTTGGCTGAATGGTACACCAATAGTGACCTCACATTCAATGTCACTAAAACCAAAGAGCTGATTGTTGACTTTAGGAAGGGAAAACCAGATGTATGATTCAGTGATCACTGGGAAAATCAGAGGTAGAGAGGGTGAGCAAATTTAAATTCCTGGGAATCTCCATCTCAGAAGACCTTCCCTGGACCCAACACATAGCACATCAGCATCTCAACTTCTTCAGGAGTTTGAAGGTTTGGCACGTCATTGGAAACCTTAGCAAACGTCTATAGATGTGAAGTGGAAAATGTGCTGACCAGCTGCATCACAAGGGGAACCATTAGCTCTGAGTGTAAATCCCTGCAAAAGTAGTCGACAAAGCCCAGTACATCATAGGCAAAGCTCTCCCCACCATAAAGAAAATCTACATGGAACACTGCCATTAGAGAACAGCAACAATTATCAAGGATTCACACCACCCAGGACATGTTGTTCTCATTGTTACCATCAGAAAAGATGTATAGGTGCTAGAAGACTCGTATCTCCGGGTTCAGGAACCGTTATTACTTCTCCATAAGTCTTCTAAACAAACTCAAAGACCCTTTCACATTGGCAACCCACTAAATTTGCATGTGAATAACCCAGTAGGGCCGTTCACACTGGACCAAGAAAACCCAGTTCCATGCACCTTTTCACATTGCCTACCTTGTATCGCAAAGGGGGACCCAGCTTCCAGCAGTGACATCCTGAGTGACAGATTACGTTCTCGCATGCAGAGAATGCTTTGTTTTATATACCTCGCTCCAGCTTCTTACTCTCAAATACATATCTTTCAGTTTTAGGTGGGGGGTGGAGGAGGGGCATCATTGGGGATTCTCCGTCCCCAGAGTTCTCGCAGGATACGCAGAAACGTACCAGGAAGTTTCCAGTCAGGGGTGGCCGCAGTCATCACGGACACAGGAGGCAAAGTTGAAGATGGCAACGACGGCATGCTGGCATAGGTCTGGGTTGGAGGAGCCGCTGAAGGTGACGGTAGTGCTGGGAGAGTAATCAGCTGGCTGCACGTCCTGGGTGCAGGGACATCCAAAATCGTGGCTCTGGGAGAGGAAGACATTGTAGCCCAGAGGCAGGCAGGGGATAACAGCACTGCTGTTGGGACCCTGAGACTGCTGGAGGCACAGATGGACCAGTTCCCCTCTTCAATCCCCACTTCTCCATACCGATGTGGACAGACATATACTCCCACATACAAATTTCCCCCCACCCCCACACACACACCCACAGATGCACACCCCCCCCTCCCCATACACACACACATCCCCACCACAACAGCAAGATAATGGAGCAAATAAAATCCTTGAAGAAAATAACAAACAATAAAAAGAATGAATCTCAAATTTAATTGTGTGCATTCTTGCCGCAAGCTAAAACAAACTTTTGAAGTATACTTTAAATCAGTTGTTTAATTAAAATATGCACACATTTTTCCACAATTAGAAAACAGAGGAACGCAGTTTTGTTGTAATTTTATTTACAAAAGAAGGTCATGGGTAAATGGTAATGGGGATAACATACACACACAGTTTATAGCAAGCATGGGAAAGTGGTAACGGGAATAAAACACATATTTGCATGGGTAAGTCTAACCCTAGATTTCACACTAGGTCTAACAGATTGTAAGCAAGCTGATCTGTGCATTTGTCCTCATTTTGAACAGTCTGAAGCCCACCGTCCCACTCCTCCACCATCCAACGATAGGTAGCTGTGATTAATAAGGGATTACTAAAGGTGGATCGTGTTATATGGCGAGCTCTCCACTGGCCACCGTGACAGAGGTGCACCAAATAAGAGGTACAAGGACTGCCTAAAGAAATCTCTTGGTGCCTGCCACATTGACCACCGCCAGTGGGCTGATATCGCCTCAAACCGTGCATCTTGGCGCCTCACAGTTCGGCGGGCAGCAACCTCCTTTGAAGAAGACCGCAGAGCCCACCTCACTGACAAAAGACAAAGGAGGAAAAACCCAACACCCAACCCCAACCAACCAATTTTCCCCTGCAACCGCTGCAACTGTGTCTGCCTGTCCCGCATCGGACTTGTCAGCCACAAACGAGCCTGCAGCTGACGTGGACATTTACCCCCTCCATAAATCTTTGTCCGCGAAGCCAAGCCAAAGAGAAAGACTAAAGGTGGTATGTGAGTGGAAAGAAAAGTTTGAAATCCACTTCTATAGATCAGTACTTGCAGTAGATTTTCCCACTCTCTTTTATACATTGAGTGCGAGTGTTTTATTCCTGATATGATTTTCCCACGCTATTCTATTATTTGTGTGTTTTGATAGCAAACCCTTGTGTTTGGACACGTATCTCATGGACTTTCTCAACACAACAATGTCCAGTGGGGGGACCAGCAGAGTTATTTACCATTATCACTCGGATTTAAACCTGATATACAAGACCAAGGGAATATTTTTAAGCCATTTTTTGGTATAAAAAAACAAGTGGGTCTAACATCGCATCACATATGGCTTGCTGTGTAAAAACCTGCATTGACCTGGAAAAATGCTGGCATATCGGAGGCATAACTGAAAGATCATGCGAATGCTGTGTAAAAAAAAACATTTTTTTGCTCTTTATATTCCCTCCCTCTAACAACCTCCCATGCATGCAAGATCGATGTCATTGTGGACCCGGTATGCCGATTCAAAACAGATTGGCAATAATACACCCTCCCTTGGCAGTTAATCCTGGGTTGATTTGGACCCCTACTCCCCCCAAATACCAGGTTGGGAGCATTCACACTAGCAGATGAACCAGTAAATCGGCAGTTAATTACTTGGAACAGGACTCTCACTTTGTACATTATTTATTATGGAATATTTTTTTCTGTATCATACACTTTGTTGACATTTCTTTGTTTACATTTTGCTCTTTTGTATTCATATTTTTACTTGAGTACAGTGCTTTGCACCGCAAATAAGTCAAATTCTGCCTTGTCCAGAGGAAAAAGAATCTCGGATGCAGCACAAGAACAGGCCCTACCAGCCTACAAACCAATGTTGCCCAAATACACCCATGTGACCAATTAACCTAATCCCGAGCATCTTTTGAACATGGGAGAAAAACTGAGCACACAGAGGAAAATCATGGGGAACACGGTAAAGATAGCTTTACACTAACTGCTATGCAAACCAAAATTTCAGCATTTTAGTGCCCTTATTCAATGTCCTTGAACGAAGGAGAAGAGTCCATCAGTAATCTCACTGGCTCTCCACTCAGCCATGGATCACCTGGACAGCAACAATCTCTAAATCAGGCTGTTTTCAACAATTACAGATCAGCTTTCAACACCATCATCCTCTCAGTGCTTGTCAAAAAGCTTCCAAACCTGGGCTTCTGCATCTTCCTCTGTAACTGGATCCTTTACTTCCTCGTCAGAAGACCACAGTCAGTACAGATCAGTAACAACATGTCCACCTCACTGACAATCGACACAGGTGCACCTGAAGGATGCGTACTTAGCCCACTGTTCTTCTCTCTCTACGCTCGTGACTGTGTGGCTAGGCATAATTCAAAGGCCATCTACGAATTTGCCAATAACACCAGGGTTGTCAGCAGAATCAGAGATGGCAATGAGGAAGTGTATAGGACTTAAATAGATCAGCTAGTTGAGTGGTGTCACAACATCCACCTTGAAGTCAACATTAGAAAACTAAGGAATTAATTGTGAACTTCAGAAGGGGGGAAACCAGAACACAAACTAGTCCTCAAAGGGGCCAGCAGAGGAGAGGGTTAGGAAATTCAAATTCCTGGGTGCCAACATCTCTGAAGACCTATCATGAGGCCATCATGTTGATGCAATCATGTAGAAGGCACGCCAACAGCTATATTTTGTTAGGAGTTTGAAGAGATTTGTATGTCACCAAAGACTCTTGCAAATTTCTACAGGTTACCTTGGAGAGCTTTCTAAATTGGTTGCATCACTGACTGGTATAGAGGTGCCAATGCACAGGCCAGGAAAAGGTTATAAACCTGGCCAATACCATTGTGGCCATTAGTTTGCCCTTCGTTAAGGATATCTTTAAGAGGCAGTGTCTCAAGAAAGCAGCCTCTATTATCAAGGACTCTCACCACCGAGGCCATCACTCGCGGCCGCCATATTTTGTGGCCGAAGGGGACGGGGAGGAAGCGAAGGAGGTGAATTTAAGATGTGATTTTTTTTATATATATAGGAGAGGATGTTCGTTCGATTAAATGCAGCCCTGGTTTTTTTGAGGAGGAGTAAATAAAACTCTGAGGGGAGCCCCGGCATCGTTGGAACTATCGGCGGGATCGCTGTGCGTCTGGGGCATAGAGGGGTTTCTGGGTGACGTCACTCATGGTGCCGGGCTCCACCATTGCTCTGCCTTTCTAGCCTGGTATTTCAGGCAGTTTATCGCCTGTTTATCTCTATGCTTGGTACATGTTATGTATTAATTACGTTCACAAGCCGTCAGCGATGGGATGCGTAAGCTACAGGTGGCTCTCCATTTTCTGTAGCCTATGATAACACCACACCCCCAATTCCTCATCTCTGCGGATACCTGAACATCTCTGCAGGATCTCTGTACTCGTGCTATGAACGCCAACATAGCATTCGCCTTCCTCACGGCCAACTGCACCTGCACGCCCACTTTCAATGACTGATGTACAGCACACCCAAGTCTCTGCATCTCCCCTTTTCCTATATATATATATATATATATATATATATATATATGTATGTATGTATCCATACCCCTCCATAAATCTTCGTCTGCAAATGTGATAATCTGTTGCCATCATCATCAATAAACAGCCAATGGGCACAGAAGGTTGACTTGGTAACATGAGCCCATTATGAGTCGCTGGGATATTGGCTTAACATTAGAGGGAGGAGGCCAATTGGGCCGCCTATTTTGCCATTCGTAAATAGGGAAGGAAGTGGGGGGGTGGGGAGAGAGGTTGAGGCAGGGGCTGATGGGTGGGCCCAGATAGGGGAGGGATGATGGGTGACAGATCCAGTTGGAGGAAGGGTAATGAGGGGAAGGAATGGAAAAGGCGACCACAAGTAGAACCTGGGTGAACCGGTTGAAGTGAGAAAGGAACGCAGGTGGGGTGGGGGGTGGGGGGTGGGGGGTGGGGGGGGGGTTGAGTCACCTGATAATGGAAAATATTCTGAGAAGGCTATGGAACCATTGAACATTACAGTGCAGAAACAGGCCCCTTCTAGTCTGTGCCAAACCACATTGTTCTGCCTATTCCCACCGACCTGCACCCAGTCCATACCCATCCCATCCATGTACCTGTCCAAATTCTTCTAAAATGTTAAAATTGAGCCTGCATTCATCACTTCAGCCGGCAGCTAGTTCCACATCCCTACCACTTTCTGTGTGAAGAAGTTTCCCCCTAAACTTTTCCCCTTTCGCCCTTAATCCATGTCCTCTAGTTTGTAACTCACCTACCCTCAGTGGAAAAAGCCTACCAATATTTCCTATGTCTATCCCCCTCATAATTTTAAATACCTCTGTCAAATTTCCCCTTCTTCTTTGATCCAGGGAATCAAATCCTAACCTGTTTAACTTCTCCCTGTAACTCGGTTCCGTGACATCCTAGTAAATCTCTGCACTTTCAATCTTGCCGATATCTTTCCTGTAGTTAGGTGTGATACGATTGCCAGCTGGACACTCCTCCTGAGACCGATCCTACCCATAGCTACCCATGTTCCCTATTTCTCTCTCTACCTTGATCGGTCAATGAGGTTGTCGGCTGTTCCAATCTATAGTTAATAAAAGCCTATCCGTTTCACAAAAAAAAAAAAACAAAAAAAAAAAAAGGACTCTCACCACCCAGGCCATGCCCTCTTCTTACTGCTACCATCAGGAAGGTGCAGGAGCCTGAAGATGCACGCCCAACATTACAAAAACAGCTTCTTCCCCTCTGCCTTCAGGTTATTGAACAGACAATAAATCCATGGACACTACCACACTTTTTCTCTTTATTGCACTTTTTAAAAAATCTTGTATTTAAGGAATTGCAATTTATAGCAATTTTGCACCTGTAATGCACAATACTGCGGCCACAAAACAAATTTTGTGACATTCAATCCTGACAATAAACAAGATTCTGATTCTTAACAGTCAGGAATCATACTGAAGGCAGATTTAGCAAGGATGGTAGCAAGGATGACTAATACCTACCCAAATTGCAAACAGACTTGATTACATTCCTTAATGCAACACAAACGTATATTCTTCATTTTCCACATTGCAGGTTGCTCTACTTGACTCAAGATTGACTTCTAATTATGCTCCAGTATTTTGAATGACTTTGCATCTTGAGCATCAAACTGGTGGCCTGCATTCTGTTTACAGTCAGAAGAGTTGGAGTGCAAACACTCTTCAAAGTGTTCAAGACAAACTACTGCCTAATTAGAGGCTCAAACTTGTATTAATTACCAAGATGCCAATGAATCAGTCTCAAGTTTTCAAGCAAACTCGATTTTACATAAGGTTTTCTTTACAGGGAGCAGGGTTAACATAGCAGTCAGCGCTGCTATTTCAGAGCCTTCGACCTAGTTTAGAATCAAGTACAGTCTGTAAGGAGTTTGTATGGATTCAACATGACCTTTAGGAGTTCACTCCGGTTCCCTGGGATTGTCGGTTAATTGGTGTATTTTGGCAGCACAGACTTGTGGATCAGAAGGGCCTGTTACCAAGCAGCATCATCAAATTATTTTTTTGTAATTTAAATGAAACTAAAATTAAATTTCTTGGAAAGTTGGGAGGGAAAACAAAAAGAGGTTTCAGAAAATGACAAAAACTAGCACCTCTGCTTCTTTGAGTGCAGTAGCTTAAACCACAAGATTTCCACGTTTCTTAGGATCTCGCTCTACACATAATTCTTCACACAAGCCTGCACAGCCCAAGGTTCAATTGCACAGAAAATACAGTCCAGAGGGTCGCTCAGACCAGCCAGTCATTGCCAGCTTCACTCACATCATCTCCCAAAATATAATTACTTACCTGCACCTTTGTAGTTTCCATAGGCTTCCACTGGACCAATACTACTCCTGCACAAAGTATAAATACAGAAACCCACTGCAGTTTGCTTAGAGAACGATTCAGCATAAAGACTGTACAAAGCGCTGTGCAGGGAATCTTTAGTTGATAGG
The DNA here is from genome assembly GCF_036971445.1 of Narcine bancroftii. Taxonomy (NCBI): domain Eukaryota; kingdom Metazoa; phylum Chordata; class Chondrichthyes; order Torpediniformes; family Narcinidae; genus Narcine; species Narcine bancroftii. The sequence goes on from NC_091474.1 coordinate 208,556,392, forward strand.
TCACCTAAAAAAAATCATCAAACTAATTAAAAACAGTAGCTTTACATTAACCTTTCAATTAGCTCATCTGGAAAACTAATGTGCCAAATACCTTGATAATGTTACAAATTGTCTTTAAATAATATGTTAACTGTTTGATTCCTAATGTTTGTTTTCTTATTTTTAACCTCAATCTTACCATCTTTATTCTTAATCAGCTCTTTAACATGTTCACATCCCAAGCCAAGATATACACACTTCTCTAAACCAAGCCTTTCCAAATTTAATTGCACTACCTTTAATACAAGGTTGGATATATTTTTACCTTGTAGGGGAATTAAGGGATATGGGGGGGAAAAGGCAGGAAGGTGGAGATGAGCCTATCATTAGATCAGCCATGATCTCAGTAAATGGTGGAGCAGGCCCGACAGGCCGGATGGCCTACTCTTGCTTCTATTTCTTACGTACTTGGCAACTCATTAAACCTCCACCAACGAGCGGAAAACCCAAACAAAAATGGGAACAAGATCTAAACATAAAGATAAAGAATGAAACATGGGAGAAGCTATGCTCCGGAACTATGAAAAATACAATAAACACGAGGTTACGCATGATACAATATAACTGGATACACAGGCTATACGTCACACCCCAAAAGTTAAATAAATGGGACCCAACAGGATCAGGCAGATGTTCTCGCTGTAAAAAGGAAACAGGAACAACAATTCATGCAACTTGGACATGTGAGAAAGTGGAAAAATTTTGGGAAGATCTAAACCACATATTAAATAAAATGTTTCCAATGATGGGAAAATCCAGAACCCGGGGCCATGGTTTGAGGATAATAGGCAAACCATTTAGCACCGAGATGAGGAGGAATTTCTTTACCCAGAGGGTGGTGTATCTGTGGAATTCATTGCCACAGAGGGCAGTAGAGGCAGGTTCATTAAATATATTTAAGAGGGAATTAGCTCCTAGAACGCTTCCACCAGCGTTGTCTCCGCTCCATCCTCAACATCCATTGGAGCGCTTACACCCCTAACGTCGAAGTACTCGAGATGGCAGAGGTCGACAGCATCGAGTCCACGCTGCTGAAGATCCAGCTGCGCTGGATGGGTCACGTCTCCAGAATGGAGGACCATCGCCTTCCCAAGATCGTGTTATATGGCGAGCTCTCCACTGGCCACCGTGACAGAGGTGCACCAAAGAAAAGGTACAAGGACTGCCTAAAGAAATCTCTTGGTGCCTGCCACATTGACCACCGCCAGTGGGCTGATAACGCCTCAAACCGTGCATCTTGGCGCCTCACAGTTTGGCGGGCAGCAACCTCCTTTGAAGAAGACCGCAGAGCCCACCTCACTGACAAAAGGCAAAGGAGGAAAAACCCAACACCCAACCCCAACCAACCAATTTTCCCTTGCAACCACTGCAATCGTGTCTGCCTGTCCCGCATCGGACTTGTCAGCCACAAACGAGCCTGCAGCTGACATGGACTTTTTACCCCCTCCATAAATCTTCGTCCGCGAAGCCAAGCCAAAGAAGAGATCTATTTCTTCAGTATAAGGTTATTAAAGGTTACGGAGAGATGGTGGGGACGGGGTACTGAACTTTAAGATCAGCCATGATCTCGTTGAATGGCGGAGCAGGTTTGAAGGGTCGAATAACCTACTCCTGCTCCTATCTTCTATGTTTTTATGTTTAAAATCACAAAAAGCAATATACCAAAAAACCCAGAGATCTTCCTCCTAAGTAATATAAGAAACAAAGAATTTGGACTCGATTTGGATGGAGCACAAAAAAGATTTGTTATGATAGCCCTAGCTGTAGCAAAAAAATGTATTATGTCAACCTGGAAATTAGAAGACAACTTGAGAATACAACAATGGTACATAGAAATGAATAAATGTATTCCATTAGAAAAAATAACATGTAATTAAAGAAATAACATCACAATATTTGAACAAATATGGGAGCCATACATGAAATACAATAGAGAAATCCTACCATGGACTTCCACCACCTAAAATGACAGAAGGAGAAGATAACGAAAAGAACTGACTCAGTAAAATTTCTTGTTTATTTTTATTAAGTGACAACATTGTTTAACGGGTTTAATGTATCTTATAGATTGAACTTCAGATAAATGGGGAAGGGAGTGAGGGAGGGAGGGGGGAAAAGGGGGAGAAAAACGACACTGTATATATTTAAGAAGAAAAATGTCTGTATGTATCTTGGTCAATATGGTTTATAGTGTGAAAAATAAAAATTTAAAAAACCTCTTCACCCATTTCCTACTTTAAAAATCTCTAAGCCTTTGGTCATCTCAATACAGCCAACAGTACAAAAACAGCTTCTTCCACTCCATCATCTGATTTCTGAACAGACAATGAACCACAGACACTACTTCACTTTTGTTCTTTTGCACTAATCTTTTTTTTTTAAAAAGAGTGTATTTATGGAAATGTATTTTATAATAATTTTTGCACCTGTAATGCTAATAATGCTACCACAAAACCACAAATTTCACGATACTTGCTCATGACAACAAATTCTGATTCTGAATGGGCCCTTTTGGTGCACTGCATCAAGGTAGCTACTCTGAAGGAACTATTCACCTGAACACATTATGCTACCCTTCCCCATAAACTTTTACCTTTGTTGAATAATTAAAGATTAATTTTAAGGATTACATCCAACTGAGGTAAAATCCACATTCTTTGATAAAAAAAAATCAAAAAAGTACAGTAATCTGAACCAACTTCATTTGCATGAATATATAAACCTTAAAGCATTTTACTTTATTTTCAGTCACATTCTTTGAAAACATTTAATCGTTGCTGCATCAGCAGGTTCCTCTCCCTCCATAAAGCCAACCAAAAGACGGACAATAACATTTTAGATCATTAACCCTCCCTCCCCCTCCCCCTCAAGTTTACAAATAAAGTGACTCTTACTAAGCAGGATAAAGGAGACCCTTTTGAGTCACCCCAACGGCGAGCGGCATCAACCAGCTCTTCATCCAGAGCGACACCATTGCTGTTTCACACAACTTTCTTCAAACAGCTGCTACGAACAAACCACGACCAAGGCACTCCACTGGCTGAATATTTGCTCCCATCTTCAACAAAGGTTTAAGTATCAAAGAACTTTTACAATTTTAAAGCTATGTATTTTTAACCTATTATTTTATTCTTATTTATTTTAATTTTTAAAATTTATTTTCCTCAAATTTTTTTTCTGATTGCTTGAATTCTGAATACTAGGCGGATTTTACTGTATCCCAGATATTTCAACTATATGTACATTGTTCTTGTGTGTTTTAGACAACAAACTTATTTATTACCTGATATACTGCTGCATCCAAGTTACTGAGTGCCACAAAGGCCATATTGTTTTGAACAGCATACACTAAAGATGGAATACTGAGCTTCAGCAATTCTTTGGGACTCTTTAGTATGTTCTCATTCAAAGATGACAGCGTCCCACTGAAACTGCCTACATCCCTGAGGAAAAAAAGGAATAAGGTAATAAGGCATCTCTTATCAATAATCAAAAAGATGCATACTGAAGGTCTCATGCCTCACCCTTACAGAAGAGCAATAAATAGGACCGGATGTGTGGCAAGACGATGTGCTGTGCTAGATAGTGGCACGGTTAGCATAGCGGTTAGTGTAACGCCTTTAGGGACGGGAGTTTGAATCCCATGCTGTCTGTAAGGAGTTTACACTTTCTCCCTTGTCTGCTTGGTTTTTCCCTGGGGGCTCCAGTTTCCTCCCACCATTCCAAACGTACTAGGGGTGTAGGTTAATGGGGTGTAAAAATTGGGTGGCACGGATTCATGTGTTTTTTTTTAAACTTTATTTAAAGATTTTATTACATGAATAAAACAAAATTACATTAAAGAAAAAATAAAAATGAAGTAATTATTGCAACACAACATTAATAACCCAACTTAAATCAATCTAACCCCACCCATTTATACGACCACTAAAAAAAAAACTATATATAAAAACCCCACCCTTCCCCCCAAGAGTGAAGAATTAATAAAGTTAGTAATATTATATAAAAAAACACTCACAAACAAAAGAAAATAACAAGTAAAAATATTAATTAAAAAAAGTTATCAAATCTAAAATATCACACATAAAACATATTTAAAATCAGACTTAATTGCATGTACTTAACAAATGAAGTCCACTTCAGCTTATAAAAAGACATCTTATGAACTGAAAAAGATATCTCTTCCATAATTAAACAAGACTTCATCTCTAAATACCACCTATCTAAGGTTAGTATATTTCTATCTTTCCAAGTAAGCGCTATACATTTCTTAGCCACTGCTAAGGCTAAATAGATTAAAGAAATCTGATAATAATTTAAGCCTAAATCGATTAATAATTGCATATTCCCTAATAAAAATATCAGGATCTAATACAATATAGATATTATATAAACTATTAAATATAGATTGAATACCTTTCCAAAACTGTTGTAATCGATCACAAAACCAAACTGTATGTAAAAAAGTATTAGCTGTCTGATCACAACGAAAACAACAATCTACCTTACTAAGACCAAACTTTTTTAATTTCTCTGGTGTTAAACATAATTGACGTATAAAATTATAATTAATCATCACTAATCTAGCATTAATCAATTTCTGAATACTATTCTGACAAATTTCCATCCAAGCTTCTTCAGCTATTATAGAACCCAAATCTTTTCCCCATTTCAACTTATTTCAATAAAAACATATGTCGGCCACATACCTGTTTTACAAATGATCTTAACTGATAATATACAAATACAGAATTTCCACTAATACCAATTTTCCTTTGTAATTCCTCAAAAGAACAAAAACATTTTCATGTGTGAAATGGCCTGTTACTGTCTAAATTAAAATTAAACTATGTCTGGCTTGTCAGGTAAAAGTATCAGGTCAAGAAAGGAAATGTACCTCATTTTCTTAATTTGAAACGTACATGCAGCATATAGGCAGCATGGAAGAAACAACAATGTTTTTTATTATTTTTAGGGGGCTGCTGGCAGAGCAATAATCAGTAATCTCCAATCACATTTTAGGGTGGCACAGCAAGCACAAGGGTTAATTTAATGCTATGACTGCGCCAGTGGTCCAGGTTTGAATCCACCACCATCTACAAGAGGCTTGTACGTTCTTTCGGTGATTGCATGCATTTCCACCGGGTACTCCAGTTTCCTCCTACATTCCAAAGATATACAGTTAGGAGGTTAACTGGTCATGTGGGTGTAATTAGGAAGTGCAGGCTCATGGGCTGCATCTCTACTATATTAATTTTATTTAAATTTTTAAGGTAGCGGTCACAAGCTACCACAAATATTGGATATAGGAGGTGATTCAGAGTAACAGAGAGCATTTTATAGATTGTGCCTCAGTGTATTGCTGGTGAATGAAGCAAATTTTCCCTGTAATGGTTTGGATGGCAATCAATTTTTTCTTAAATTTACACAGTAATAGACCCTTCTGGCCCACGAGACTGTACTGCCTGAATACACCCAAAAGAAGATGTCAATAAAAGCCAAGATGGGAGAGAATTGTAACGCACAGGTGACAGTAATACAAGCCTTCTAATGCAAAATGAATGGGGCAAAAGCAGTAGAAACACCATTGACAAATAATTTATAAAATTATTAAATGTTGTGGAAAGTGGTACTAAATTTCACACTTACCTTCTTAACATACCTAGGCTTAAAATTAATTTGAGGACTTCAGTAACACAAACAGCTGTGGTTGCAAAGTACATCTCCGTTAAGACTGTTCTTGTATATCGTAATACCACTATGTAGGTGGCAGCTACAACTGTCATTACCATCAAGTAGTACAATTTAAACAGCAAGCTGACATTCTCTGCAACATAAAAGGAGAGAGAGAGACCTCAGATGGTTTTCTGGAACATAAAAACTGTGGAGCTTAAACACATCCATGTTCTAATTCATTAATCAGAGCACAACAGATCCCTACAAAACTCCACTCATCATTGATCTCCAGGCAGAATATGTTCCATCTACTACCACCCTCTGTCTTCTGAAAGGAAGCCAATCCTGAATTCAAGCAGCCAAGGTTCCAGAGATCTTATTACATGCAGACAAGCCCAGCAAAGGTAGATGAGGGGGTGGGGGGGCTTTTTAAACACATTACAAAAATCTATATCCTTCAAATCCACCTCAAAAAACTCAATTAGGCACATGAAACACAACTTACCCCTCATAAAGCAATGCTGGCTGTTCCAAAGACCACGTTTCTCTAAATGCTCGGAAATCTTGTCCTCAAGAATACTCAGATAATTTGCCCACCACTGATGCAAAATTCACTGGTCTACAATTCCCAGGAATCTCCCCGTTACCTTTCTTAAACAAGTGGACTACATTTGCCATTCTCCATTCCTCCTGTACCTCTTCTATGGCCAGGGTGGACTCAAAGGTCGTCACCAACACCTTAGCAAGCTCTTCCCTCACTTTCTGTAATAACCTGGGGTATATACCATCTGGTCCCGGGCACGCCCATCTGAATTTTTTTTTTTAAGATATAAACTTCTTAACCTTGACATGCTTCAGCACACAAGCCAGTCCTATACTGACTTCACATTCACCAAGGTCCCTCTCTGGTCATCAGTGCAGCAAAGTATTTATTTTGGCTGCAGGTACACATTTCCTCCTTTATCCCAAACAAGTGCTATCTTTACTCTAATCATCCCTGTTCTCCATGTACATTTAGAATGCCTTAGGGTTTTACCTAATCCTATTAGCCAAGGCCTTCTTGTATCCCATTCTGCTTTGCATGTCCTTCCTCAAGTTCCTTTCTGGCTACTATACAATTCTCACAAGCCCTTCCTGACTTCTGCTTCCTCATCCTTATGCAGGCTTCCTTCTTCCTCTTGACTGGCTGTTCCACTTGTCAACCAGGCTCCTTTATCCTACCATCTTTTCCCTGTCTTATTGGGATAAACCTATCTCGAAACCTGCGCAAGTATTCCCTAATCCTCCCCCACATTTCTGCTGTGCTTTTCCCCAAAAACAGCTGTCCCTAATTTACTCTCCCAAGTTCCTGCTTTAACTAAACATCATAATTTCCAAAATTAAAGGCATTCCTATTTTGCCTGCTCCTATCCATGTCCGGGAGCTATGGTCTCTGCCTCCAAAATGCTCACTCACCAAGAGGTCTTGTCACTTGACCAGGTTCATCCTCCAGTATAGCCTCTATTCAGTTGACTTCTCCACATATTGTAACAGGAATTTCTCATGGACACACCTGACAAATTCTGCCCCATTTGAACCTTTTGCACTGAAGTGCCAGTCAATATTGTGGGTTGAAGTCTCCCATGATAACAATCCTGCTATTTTTGCAATTTTCCAAAAATCTGCCTACTTATCTGCTCCTCAGTGGCCTCAGTCAACAATCCATCCTCCCTTTCTGCAGTTGTGATGTTATCTTTGATTAGCAATGGCGCCCTTTTACCTGTTTCCCTATCCCTTTGAGACATCTAAACCCTGGAACATGCATCAACCAATCCTGTCCTCGCATCAGCCAATTCTCTGTAATGGCCACAATATAGTAACTCCAAAATAAATACATTCCAAATTTATTAGATAATTAATGCATCTTTCAAATTCATGTCAAGGTCCACCACAAATTTCTGTTATAGGCTTGCTTACAATCAAAGATTACAATGTCCAACATAAAATAGCAATAACAAATTAAGGCAGTAGCATCAGATTTGTTCAAGTGTATTGTCAAATGCAGCAAGATGCAGTGATAAAGTTTGTTTTACAAGCAGTCCAGTGAGAAATATAGTCTGCCATGATAGTATAGAGTAACAGAGTTGGGAGGGAGAAAAGGCAACACACTTTTATATTGAGAGGTTCATTCAGAGTGTAGGGGTAAGAGAATAGGGCATGAAAGGAGAAGAGCTGCTGTCAGATTTCAGCACTACTTTCTTTTATAATTGACACACAACTGTCTTAAGCTGCACCTGGAATAAAGATGAGGTTTTCCCCAGAATGAAAATACAATAGTACTCGAATCCTGAGAATAGTATCAAAACTAAAGTGAACTTACTATAATGAAGTAGGACATGTTGTCAATTATTACTCAAAATTGGCAGATAATGTTACATTCTATATCCTTTAGTTTAAATACATTTGTGTGCTGAATGTCTGCCAAGCTGCCTGTCTCCCCCAGCTCTGGCGAGCCTTGCTGTACTAACATTGGCTGAGCATTATCTCTCCTGTTAAGGACACTCCCCTTGGGCATAACTGTACATGCATCTATTGTCTTTCATTATTGTACCATGAGTTTCTGCTAATAAAAGCCATGATTATTGTTTGATCGCATCGTCTTTGTCTACTTCATCAACTGGCACTTCAATATGGCAGGTTTAAATTTTCAAAAATTGGTTAACATTGATAAAGATGATTTGCTTCACACAGACCAAAATAAAATCTTTAAGAATCAGGAATATTGTAACAAGAGACGATGCACTGAATTTTGATTTTTATTCTTGTTAATATGGTGCCAAACAAAAATAATGTTGTAAAATCCTGAAAATTCAAAATGATGCAAACTAAAATCATTTATTGACATTATTCTGCCAGTACCATTTTAAAACCCTCAACCTCCTCAATATCACATATTCCCACACAAAACTTGTACAAAGGCTCCAGAAAGATCTCAAATTTTGAATTTCACATCTTATTTTCAAATTCCTTGTACAATGTACAGATGTATCAAAACTCTAACTCGCAGTCGGAGCAGTCCAGGAGAGATTCAAGGGTATGACAGACGTTGAAAAGAAACCATGAACCTGGAGCTGCTGGTTTTCAGGCTTCTATACCTCTGCCTGAAGGCATCAGTGAAAAGAGACTGTGACCAGGTTGGCAGAGATCCCTTATGATGTTGGCTGCAATGACTGCAATGGAATGGGAGTTCAGAGCCCATGATGGACTGGACTGCATTTGCTACCTTCTGTATTTCTGGGCATTTGAATTGTCAAACCAGTCTTTAATGCAAGCAGCCAGTATGTTTTCCAGACTGCTCCTGCATAAGGTTGATTGAATTTTTGACGCTATGCTAAATCTTCTCAGACTCGTTAGAAAGTAGAGGTGCTGGTGTGCCTTCATCATATTTGCCTTGAGGTGCTTGCTCCAGGAATAGTCTTCTGAAACATGAACTCCCAGGTACTTGAAGGTTCAGGCACCCTCCACCACCTTCCCGTCAATGCAGACAGGTGTGAGGAGCTGTGGTCTCTCCTTCCCAAATCCTAAAAATTTATCAGTGCAAATGCCAAGTTTAAAATTCACATACATACACAAAAGTGTCCAAATTGCTGATCGTTCTCCATTGGTTCCCTAATTTTCGTCAAATTCCCAGGCTGGATAAAGTTGCCCTCAATTTCTTAATAATTACACCGAGGAATCTGCCATTTAGACCTGAGGCAGGAATAGTCAAGCCATTCATGTGAATATCATATCTGTCATTGCATATGCAATCAGGATGAAGGCTCGCCAGCAGATATACTTTGTGAGCTGCTGGAGAAGATTCGGTATGTCACCCAAGACTCCAGAGAACTTCGACAGGTGTACCGTGGAAAGCATTCTGGCTGGCTGCATCACTGTCTGGTACTGAGGTGCCCACTCTCAGGACAAAAAAAACTCCAGAGGGTTGTTAACTTGGCCTGCAACATCACAGGAACCAGCCTTCACTCCATTGAGTTTATCTATAGGCTTTTTCAGATGCATTCTCTGCTAAGAATGCGCCTGAAGAAGCAGAAGTGGCACTTTAAATTACCGTTCAGGTGGCAGCGTTGAAAGCGCAGCGCTGGCCACTTGAAAGGACAGCTGTGCCGGGATGCGCATTGGAGCGCATTCTAGCTCCTGTCCCTTGGGCTTTCAATTCAGGATGGCTGGCTGTCAGCTGGGAGAGCCAGCACAGGCTATCAGCGCGGGGATGTCCCCACACTGATCCCGCTGCCTCGCTCTCTCCCCACTCATGGGGCTGGAGCGGCTGGCCGGGGGGGGGAGGGGGGGTTACAGGGGCTGGAGCAACTGGCAATGGGGGGGGTAAGGGGGCTGGAGCGAGCGGCGAGGGGGCGCTTGAGTCAGGTACCGGCATTGTTTCAGCCAGCCTCCTTCTCCCCCGCTGCCCGCTTCAGCCCCCTTCTCCCCACTCCCGAAATCATTCCCGACAGCGTGGGGACAGCCTGCGCCGGCTGCCCGACAGTGTGGGGACTGATTTCGTGAGTGGGGAGAGAGCGGGGCAGAGCGAGTGTGAGGACGTCCCCGCACTGACAGCCTGTGCCAGCCGCCTGACAGTGTGGAGACTGTGAGAGGAGCTGTCAGGCGCTGGCCAGCTGACTGTCATCCGAATGACAGCTTTTAGGCGGTTGCATTCAGATGGCTGGGGAGGCCACTGTGCTGGGGGGGATTATCCCTCTCGGAGGAGGCGCCTCCTGCACATTCATGTGGCCTTCCCACAGCTGCATTTTGCCAAAATATGCAGCTTTACAAGCGGGTCAATTGGCCACCTGAAAGTGCCTTATAAGAGGTGGTGTCTTAATAAAGCAGCCTCCATCCTCAAAGACCCCCACCACCTGGACCACACCCTCTTCACTCTGCTATCATGGGGAAAAAGGTACAGGAGCCTAAAGATGAGCACTCAGTGGCACAGGGACAGTTTCTTCCCCACTGCAATCAAATTCTTGAATAATTAATTAACCAAAGACACTGCCTTACTTTTCATGCTTTTCTTTTTAAAAAAATTGTTGTAAAAGTGGTTTATATGAATGTTTATACTATGATGCTACCACAAAACACTAAATTTCTACTAATACCACTGCCAGAGCCTAGTTTTCCAAGCATTTTCAAGTATTTGTACCATAAGATATAGGAGCAGAAGTAGGCTATTCGATTTTTGAGTCCGCTCCGCCATTCCATCATGAGCTGATCTATTCCGCTCCACTCTCCTGCCTTCTCCCCATAATGTTTGATACCCTGGCTCTTCAGATACCTATCAATCTTTGCCTTAAATACACCCAACAAAAGCCTCCACAGCTGCCCATGGTAGAAAAAAAACACATTCTTCAGCTAAAGACATTCCTGTTTTAAGTGGGCACTCTTCAGTCTTGAAGTTGTGCCCTCTTGTCCTAGACTCCCCTACTATGGGAAACAACTTTACCACATTCAAGATGTTTTCTATGAGGTCCCCCCTCATTCTTCTGACTCCAAAGAGCACACTCCAAGACCGGTCACAAGTTCCTCATATGCTGATTCCCTTCATTCCAGAATAATTCTTGTGAATATTCCCTCAACCCTCTCCAATGCCAGTACATCCTTCCTTAAATAAGGAGCCTTACACTGTACCCCATGCTCCAGTTGAGTTCTCACCAGTGCCTGACAACGTCTCAATATCACATCCCTGCTATTTATATCTCATTCCTCTGGATATGAATGCCAACATTACAGTCACCTTCTTCACCACCGACTCAACCTGGAGGATAACTTTTAGGGTATCCTGCACGAGGACTCCCAAGTCCCTTTGCAGCACCAAAGGTTGAATTCCTCCCCTCCCCAAACCAGACAATAGTCTCTTCTTTTATTCCCCTTTGATAATTGTATTTCCACTTGCCATTCTCTTCATCTATCCAAGTTTCTCTGCAGCCTCTCCATTTCCTCCTCACTACCTGCCTTTCCATCTATCTTTGTTTCATCTGCAAACTTAGCCTCAAAGACATTTATTCTGCAATCCAAATTATTAACATACAACACAAAAAGTAGCCCCAATACTGTGGAACACCACTAATAACCAGTAGCCAACCAGAATAGGATCCCTTTATTCCTATTCTCCCGATCAGTCAATGCTCTATCCATGGTGGCATCTTTCCTGTAATTCGATGGGTTCTTATCTTGTTAAGCAGCCTCATGTGAAGCACATCGTCAAAAGTCTTTTGAAAATCCAAATATACAGGAAGTTTCAGATTATCTGAAATGCTTGGGACCGGACATTTTACAGATAACTGAAAAATAGCTTTCAGGAGTCCAGTAGCATCAGCAAAAACTTGCATCAGCGGTTACAACAAGAAAAAAAATGAAAAGTTTTTCAAGCATAAAATAATGTTTAATTCTTAGCAAAAAGTGTGATCTCTGCTTTCAAAATAAGATAAATGCATAAATTTAAGAAAAAAAAATTTCAACTTTGAAAATTTTGGATAACTGAGAATTTTGGTTGTAGTTTTCAGATAATCAGAAAGATACTGTACAACATCCCCTGAAGGTCCCTATCTAGCTTGCTCATGGTTACCTCAAAAAAAATTGCAGTAGGTTTGTCAGGCAAGATTTCCCCCCCCACTCCCCCAGGAAAGCATGGTGACCTTAGGGCATGTATGAAATAAACTGGTTAGCTTTGTTTTTGAGGTTCTAACGAGCAATTTTTTTAATACCAATGTGAAATATTTCGATTTTTAATCAGGCCTTTGCAGTGCCACCAAGAGGTTATTAATCAGAAATTAGAGAGAATGATATTGGAGATAATATACCAAACTGGATTGTGGATTTGTCAAGTGATTAAAAAAAAACTCAGGAGCTCATTCTCATACCACAGGGTTGATGCAAGAGTATAGACTGTCAGCAATGAATGATTTGGGTGAGAAAGCAAATGGAATTTTGCTAACTTGTTGATGTGCAAAGATAGACGGCAGCAAAAAATGTCAAGAGGATACATAACGGTTTCGGGAGGACATAGATTAAAGGATATGACTTCATGATGAAGTCATCCACTTTGCCAAAAAAATAGAATCATAGAGTACATTTTACACAGTGAGAGATTGAAAGACATTTGTGTTCAGGGGAACTTGGGTATTATTATACATGATCACCAAAAGCTAACCAGCAATTAGGAAGGCAACTTTTGCAATTACTTTTGCAAGGGAAGATGAATCCAAAAGGTGAGATATTTTTCCACAACAATACAAGACACTGTCTTGACTGCAACTGGATTATTGTATAAAGGACTGGTCTTGCTACTCAAGAGAGGACATGTGTACAGCAAATGTTTGTCAGATTGATTGGTTGACCGGTGGAGAGATTAAGTTGACTGGATTAATAATTTGAGCAAACAATGAATTGGTGGAGGCACTCAGGAGGTCAGACAGCATCCAAGGGTAGAAATAATTAGCTAATATTTCAGCCAATGAACTCATTATCAACACTGAGATAGGTGAAGTTACATCCATAAAGGGGTAAAGAAGCTGAGGGAGGGGCACAGAGCTCATATAGGACAAAAGATGCAAGAGGTGTTGAGACCAGTAGAGGGAGAAAACATTGCAAAGAAGGTGGGGGAGAGAAACGAGGGGGAGAGGAAAGAAAGGACAGGACTAGGTGAAGAAAAGATGGGAGCAGTGGACGCAAATGAGGATGGGGTTCACCTGAAATATTAAAAACAACCAATGTGATAATCCTTAAATTTACCTTTAGCCTCACCCTGACAATGGATGAGGCCAAGGACAGACATGTCACTGCAGGAATGGTTGGGGGAGTTAAATGTTTGGCTACAGGAAGCTCAAGTTTAGACCCACAAACAGGGCATAGGTATTCAGCGACGCGGTCATCCAATTTAAGTTTGGTCTCACTGGTGTGGAGTCTAGACTGAGTATATCAAAAGCAGCAGATTTAGTTGGCATGTGAAGCTCTGCCTCAACTGGAAAGTCAATTATGTGAAGGTCAGGATAGATGAGAGGGAGAAGAGTTTTTGCATTTACTGTGCTTACGCAGGAAGTGTTTGAGGGTTGCAAGGGTGGAAAGTGGAGTAGGGAGTGTCGGAGACTGAACGCTGTGGAAAAACAAATAAGGATAAAGAGGAAAATGTGCCTTGCAGTGGGATCCTGTTGAAAGTGACAGAAGCGTCAGAGGATGATGTGACAATGCAGAGGCTGATGGAGTGAAGAGTGAGAACCAGAGGAACTATGTTCTTGTTTTACCTGGGGGAAGGTGGGGTAAGGGCAGAAGGATGAGAAATAGAGGAGATACAGGTGCAAAGTTTATCCAAGGGGAAATCCAGTTATTAAAGAAAACCGGACATTTTGGATGTCCTGGAGTGGAAGGACTCATCCTGGAAGCAAACACAAGAAAGGGATGGGAAGAGATACAATCCAGGTAAATGAGTGAGTGAATTTGTAGTTGATATCAGTGGATCATTTGAAATAAAACATGAAAGTCTGCAGACAACGTGGTCGAAGTAAAAACACAATGCTGGAGAAACTTAGCAGGTCAAACAGTGTCCTTTACATAGCAAAGATAAAAATACATAACTGGCATTTCAGGCTTGAGCCTTCATATCAAGGTGGATAGCTTGTTTCCTGAAGGGAAGTGTCAGAGGTAGTCAAGGTAAATTTAAAAAGAGTGGAAGTTGGCCGTGAAGTTAAAGGTACAGGACTGCACCAGTGTTGTCATTGATGTTACAGAGGATAAGTTGGGGAGTAGTATCCAAACAATTGTCATTTTAGGGCCTAAATGATAAACCTGCTACAAAACCAAAACTAGGGCCCTAAGAGACACCAAAGTTTCACTCCTAGATGCACTCAATGCCTTCTCCTTATGAGTTGACCACCAAAAACAAGGAAGGACCACTGCTCCCTCCCACAACCACCACCACCCCACCCACCCAGCCTGATGATTCTCCGCTGTCAGTATCCAAAGATGACTCACAGGCTGCCTTCAAAAGAGTGAATCCCAGGAAAGTATCCAGTCTGGACAGAGTACACAGTCAAGTACTGAAAACACGTGCTGATCAACTGGCCAATATCTTAATGGATATCTTTAACATCTCACTCGGCATGGTCCACCGGTTTCAAACAAACCTTAATTGTACCAGTGCAAATATAGAATGTGGTAACCTGCTTAAATGACTACTAACCAATAGCACTTACATTCACAATGAAGTGTTTTGAGGGGTAGTGTTGAAGCACATCAGGTCCTCTCTGAGCAACACCATGGGATCCATTCCAATTTACCTACCTCAACAACAGATCTACAGTAGATGCTATCTCATTAGCTCCACACAAAACCCCGTAAAACTTGAACAGTAAAGACACATAAATCAGGATGCTCTTTACTAACTACATTTTGGCATTCAACACTATCACCCCCTCAAAGCTGATCAGCAAACTGCAAGACCAGGGCCTCAAAACCCTAATGTGTCATTGGATCCTGGATTTCCTCAACTCCAGTCCACAACTTTAAAAAAATTTTTAATTCAAGCATACAGCATGGTTACAGGCCATTTTGACCCACAAGTCTGTTCTGCCCAATTTACACCCCATTAACCTATACCCCCCCCCCGTACATTTTGAAAGGTGGGCGGAAACCTGAACCCCTAGGGAAAACCTATGCAGACATGGGGAGAACATACAAACTTCTTACAGACAGCCTGGGATTTGAACCCCCATCTTGTTCTGATCACTGGTACTGTGAAGGCGTGACACTAACCGATTTACACTGTTTTTTACTTCTGCAGCTGCAAGGCTGAGAACCTGCTTGTTTTTTTTTTAAAAGAATCAGCAGACATAATCCAATTTACACACCATGAGGCCCAGGATGCATATTTAGTACACCTAAATTCCACCATGGGGTCCAGGATGCAGTTGAATCAGTAGACATTATCCAACTTCCACCATGAGGCCCAGATATGCAGTTTTCTTTTGTTGGTCGCAGACTGTCAGGAGACCTTGAAGATAATTAAATCATTTGTTCAAAGAGATAAGATCTGAAGGAAACAACTTTTGGGTAATATAAGCCATGGTCCCACTGCTGAAGTTTGAGATTCTCCAAGAGGTGGCTACATCTCTCAGCAAGAAGAAGAACTTCAAGAGTCCAGCTAACATCCTGGTCGAGGGAGGTGGAGAATAGAAGCTGCAACTGGCGCCCCAACAACCTACTGCTAGTGTGCAGTCGTTGCCTCGCTTCGGCAGTTGGGACCAGTCCAGGCGTTGATAAGTATAATTGGGAAGGGCTTGCATATTATAGTGTGAATTCAGCTTTAGATTTAGCAATAAAGCCTTGTATAAACTGAACTGATCTCGGTGTGTGTGTCTATTTTCTTTCGGTAGTTCAAACACTGTGACCAATCTAAAACGATCAAAATGAGAGGTATAAGTTTACCCAAGACACAACCGTGCTGAAATCAGTGAGGATTGGCAAGAACAGGGTTATGTACTTAGGCCGCTACTCTAGTTGCTTTACACCTATGACTGCTTGGCTCAAGTAGGACAACACAATTTACAAATTTGCTGACGATACCACTGTAGTGGCTGTATAAAAAGTGGTGATAGGTCAGCATACAGGAAGGAGATTGAAAACTTGCACAAATAGTGTACTAATAATGCCACCAAAATCAAGGAGATGATTGTAGACTTTAGGAAGGAAAAACCAGAGGTGGTACAATCCAGACATTATTGGGGGACCAGAGGTGGAGAGGGCAAGTAAATTTCAATTCCTGGGAGTCTGTCTCAGAGGACCTTTCCTGGACCCAACATACTAATGTCATCATGAAGAAAGCACGTCAGCGCCTCTACTTCCTCTGAGGTTTGTAGAGGTTCAGTATTACATCAGAAACCTCGAGAACTTACAACAGATGAGTAGCAGAGAGTGTACTAAGCAGCCTGGTATGGGGCACAAATACCTTCAAAAGGAAGAAAGCCCTTCAAAAGGTAGCGGACACAGCTCAGTATATCACAGGCATAACTCTCACCACCATCCAGAAAATCTATATGAGCACTGCCTTTAGAGAATAATCAAATTTGAATTTTGTTTGCTACTGTTCCAGATACTGTACAAAAAGGCAGGGGTAACGGGCTCACACTGATGTTAATAATTTCTTGAATGTGGGAAGAAGAAAAGGCAATGTCACAGAAGTGAACTGAACTTTTACAAATGTGGGATATCTTTTCTCTGGCTTGGATACATCAAAGAGGGCAGCCACTCAGGACAAAGATAACAAATATCACTTCATTTAAAAAGACATTGAATCATCAGAATTCTCTAATCTAGGTAGCTGTGGAGGTTTGGATCTTGACTATTTTTCAATACAAAGATTCATTGACTTTTTGATAGGAAGACAGGGCAGTAAAGAAATGCTAAATGAATGTCAGAACAGGGATGAGAGGCAGCAAGGCCTACTCCAACATCTACTTGTCTTCCAGGTGCAGTTTCACTTTTGTACTCCAACCTCTTTGCAACAAAGGCAGCATTTACCCCTCCCCTCCTGCGCACAATTTGGACTACATGCAGTAGGTGAAAAGATAGCAGGAGAGTTTATATCTAAATGGGACACTAAATTAATCTCAAATAAAATGGATAACCCCACATTAAAGCATGTACTTCAGACATAGCATGGAATAAATCAATGTATTGGATTGAAGGTGGGGATATCTCCCAAAGCACCCTTGACCCAGAACCACTTAATACCCATGACTGGACAACAAGATCCTGGATACTTGGTGCCACAGAGGGGTCAGGTAAATCAAGGATTGTTGTAAACAAGAGCAGCTCATGTCATTCGAACAGTTGAGGAATAAATATGATTTGTCTGATAGAACATTCTTCTGCTATCTGCATCTAAGATTTTTTTTTAAGGGATAAATTGGGACCATCTATGACCCTGCCCGTCTGAGTGATGAGATTCACAAAGGGGAAAATGTGAGTGTTTATTTCTGTGAGGTATTTCATATTCCAAAATGAGAACCTGAAGCTGGGTTTACTCAGGTCATTGGAAAGGTGGGAGTTATACTTGGGCACAACTATCCATGAGTGGTGCTGGTCATACCTGTGTCTGGACAGTATGACAACTGTTATTAGTGCCAGGTACAGGCTGGTGCAATACAATTTCCTGCATCAACTATACATCACACCACAAAATTTACATAAAGCTAAACCAGAAATCTCGAAAATGTGTGTTAGGTGTGGTGTGGAGATTGGAACCTTTATCCTCTTAACCTAGCTATGTACAAAGGCAAGATCCTTCTGCAAGGCCCTGGAGGACATTCAGAAAAAAAATTACAAAGGTAAATTTTCCACAAGATCATCTGGGGAACATCATGGACATGTGTTTTAAACTGTCCAAGTACCAAATTCAATTTGTGAACGTCGCCTTGACAGTAGCCAGGAAATGTATAGCGGTCACGTGAAAGTCCAACTCCCAACTAAACATTGCATGATGGAATACGGAAATGCAGAGTTGCATTCCCCTGGAGAAAACCATACAATTTAAGGAGGAAATAGGACACATTCATTGGAATGTGGTAACCTTATCTGGAGTATAGCAACTTTATCTAGAGTATATTGGTTTACAGATATGATTATCCCCATCGGACCAAGGATATTAGAACAATCCTTCCCAACAGAGAAACTATTAGGATCAAGGAAATGGGACATGGCACAGATGACGTGCTCTGTAAGTCATTTTTTTTTCTTTTTACTCCTTACCTTTGGTTATTAAGTTACTTTGGATTTTTTTTTCCCTCTCTCTTAGGCTTTTTCCTAGGTTTCTGTTGGGGCCGTTGAACCCCACTGGCATATGTGTCTTTCATATCTCTATAATTTATATGACTTTATTCTTAGTTGATTCAGGGCAGGAGGTGGGGGGGAAATAAAAACACTCTGTATGTAATACTGGTGTTAGAAGAGATTGTATTGTGTATATGAATTTATAAGAGTCTGCGAAAAATCAAAAATATTAAAAAAGGCAGCATTTCCTTTCCTAATTGCTCACTGAACCAGTAAGTTAGCTTTCAGTGAATGGTGTAAAAGTACACCAAAGTTTCTCTGAACACACTTGGTTTAAAAATGCTTTCTATTATTCCGACTTATCAACGTGAATGACTTCACATTTTTACACATTATAATCCACCTGCCACGTCATTGGCCGTTCACTTTATGTACAGAAATGGAAAATTCAAATCTGCCACTGACCGATATAGATGATCTTTAAACACATAACGCAAGTCAAAGTTCTGCCATAAGAAAATGAAAACCTTTATAATAATATCAAAGTAACATTTAGTATCAATAACCACACGCATGAGGAGTCACATGATGGAGTAGTGGCCGGTAGGAGAATACCAGCCCTCTCCAGAAAAGAAGAAATAAAGTGAAAAAAAAACGCAAAGTTCAAGAAACACAAAACAAATAAAAGATAAAGGTGTGGAGAAAAGAAAGAAAATGGCACCCAAGGAGGAAAGACCAAAAACAACGTGAAAAAAGGAGGAAAGACACCGGAAGAGAATGGAGAAGGGTTTACCTGCATGAAGAGGCAGGGACCCACCATGGACAATGGAGCCCGCTCCCAGAGGTTAGTGGAGACCACACAGGGTGGCGAACTCCCGATTGCGGGACTGAAAAAATGGCTCATTGAGCAAAACAGAGTGCACAACGTGCGCACACCAAGGAAAAGGAAAACATCGACGG
This sequence comes from Narcine bancroftii, assembly GCF_036971445.1. NCBI lineage: Eukaryota > Metazoa > Chordata > Chondrichthyes > Torpediniformes > Narcinidae > Narcine > Narcine bancroftii. The sequence continues at coordinate 208,575,859 of NC_091474.1, forward strand.
GAAGGGGACCCAGCTGTGGAGTGAACCTACACAGGGTGACCAGCTGAGAGATGCCTGACAGCAGGGCTCTCACCTGGAAGAAGAGGAAAGCAACAGGAAAGGGAGTGATAAGAAAGAAAAACAGCAACAGGAAGCCAACAGATAACTAGCCCAGAAGAAGAGGACCAACAACAAGACGCTATGCAAAAAAAACGCAACAAACTGAGGTAAGCAGCTCAACAAGAAAGTCAGAAGAGAAACAGATACAAGGAAGAGAAGTAGAAGACACAAACCCAAGAGCAGACACAGAAGAAGACCAAGCTCTGCACAGAGGAAAAGAAGGTAAATTAGATGGACAGTATATAGATTTTAAAAAATTTCAAGAACAAATGAAAGCATTAAAAGAATGGTTGGCGTTAGAATTTAGAGAAATGAAAAATACAGAAGAAAAAGTGAGTAGAATAGAGCCGGTCATGACAGAAATAGGGAAAAGATTAGAAAATGTGGAAGAACGAGAAATAGCTGTAGAAATGGAAATGACTTAAGAAGAAAATTGAAAGACAGTGAAAAAAAATTAAAGAAACATAAGAGTTGTTAGCTCAGAAGATGGATATAATGGAAAACTATAGTAAGCAAAACAATATAAAGATAGTGGACCTAAAGAAAGATGAAGATGGCAAAAATATGAAAGAATTTATAAAAGAATGGATCCCAAAAGTCCTGGGAATGCCAGAAATACAGGAAGGAATGGAAATAGAAAGAGTACACAGAACACTAGCCCCGAAACCACAGTCACAATAAAAACCAAGATCCGTTTTAGTAGAATTTCTGAGATAACGACAAGAGATAATATATTGGAGAGGGCAAGGAATAAAATTAGAGAAGACAAAAAACCATTGGAATACAAGGGTCAAAGAATATTTTTTGACCCAGACAAAAGTTTTGAACTCCTAAGAAGAAGGAGTTTAACACAGCAAAATCGATCCTATGGAAAAAAGGCTATAAATTTATGTTAAGATATCCAGGTGTGCTTAAAATAGTTATCCCGGGGGAGCAAAGCAGACTGTTCTCGGATCCAGAGAAAGCACGAGAATTTGCAAACGCCTGCAGGGCAGAAAGAGAGATGAAGAGATGTAACAAGAACGAAGAATGACAACAAACTACATATAAAGATGTAAAAATAATATACAAGAAAGAACTAAAAGGAAAGAAAAGGGAAGTAAGGGAGAGGGGGGGGGAAAGAGGAAAGAGGGGGAGCTTTGTTTAAATGTGAAGATAAAAGTCTTCTGGAGGGGGTTGGGTGTGAGAGAATAACAGTCACTGCGAAATCAGTTGACACTTGCGAGCAGGTTCGCAATCTGAATGGAGAGGGGAGGGACAAGGGGCAATTCAGAGAGGGGGGGAACACTTGGGGTTAAGAGAATTTTAGATGTGGGAGTTGTTGAAGTATTTTATGTTTTAGAAGTGTTGTCATACATTGAGTTCAAAAAGGGAAAACTGAGAGATGAAAATGGGGAAAAGGGGAAAGGTGGTGGTGAGGAAGAAGAAATGAGGTGTAAACAGAATATGAGATGGCCATGTTGAACTATATGACTATAAATATTAATGGAATACATAACCAAATCAAAAGGAAGAGGCTATTAAATTTACTGAAAAAAATAAAAGAATAGATATAGCATTCGTGCAGGAAACGCATCTAACTGAAGTGGAACACAATAAATCAAGGAGAGACTGGGTAGGGCTCGTAACGGCAGCATCATATAATTCAAAAGCCAGAGGTGTAGCTATATTAATCAATAAAAATGTACCAATCAAAATAGAGGAGGAAATAATAGATCCACCAGGGAGGTATGTAATGATAAAATGTCAGATATATTCAGATTTTTGGAATTTGGTCAATATATATGCACCTAATGAAGAGGATCAAAAGTTTATGCAAGATATTTTTTTTGAAGATTGTAGATACACAGGGGAAAATATTGATAGGAGGGGACTTTAACCTTAATTTGGACTCAAAGATGGATAAAACTGGACAAAAGACTAGCAGAAAGAACAAAGTAGCCAAATTTATGGTTAAATCAATGCAAGAAATGCAACTTTTTCATATATGGAGGAGACACCACCCAAAGGAGAAGGAATACTCATATTATTCGAGTAGACATAAAACATACTCGAGGATTGACCTGTTCCTGTTGTCAGCCCACATCCAAGGGAGAGTTAGAAAAACGGAATATAAAGCTAGATTGTTATCGGATCACTCACCCGTGTTATTAGCAATAGAGCTGGAGAACATCCTACCGAGAACGTATAGGTGGAGATTAAACTCCATGCTACTTAAAAGGTAGGATTTTAGAGAATTCATTGAGTGACAAATTAAAATGTACTTTGAAATAAATACGGAATCAGTGAAAGATAAATTTATACTATGGGATGCAATGAAAGCGTTCATCAGAGGGCAGATAATAAGTTATTTAACTAAGATGTAGAAGGACTACAATAGGGAAATAGTAAGTACAGAAAAAGAACTAGCAACAAGGAAAGATACAACAAAAAGAAGAGAGTTAGTGGACAAAAAAATAAAATACGAAACATTACAAACGTATAAGGTGGAGAAGAACATAATGAAGATAAAGCAGAAGTATTATGAGCTAGGAGAAAAAACACACAAAATACTAGCTCGGTACCTTAAAACAGAACAAGCTAAAAGAATAGTATTGGCATCAAGGAAAAACGACAAATTACATATAACCCAACAGAGATCAATGAAAACTTCAAGGAATTCTACGAGCAACTATACCAGACTGAGAATGAAGGGAAAGAAGACAAAATAGATGAGTTTCTAGCTAAAATTGAACTACAGAAATTGCAAGAAGAGGAGCAAAATAAATTGATAAAACCATTTGAAATAGAGGAAATACAGGATATATTAAAAAAGCTACCGAACAATAAAATGACTAGAGAGGAAGGACTCCCATTAGAATTCTATAAAACATTTAAAGAGTTATTAATTCCTCCTCTCCTGGAAGTAATGAACCAGACTGAAGAAACACAAAACATGCCAGATTCATGTAAAACAGCAATAATTACAGTAATACCAAAGACGGGGAAAGATCCACTAACACCAGCATCATATTCGCCAATATCTCCACTTAACTCAGATAAGATAATAGCAAAACTATTAGCAAACAGATTGGCCGACTGTGTACCAAAAATAGTAAAACTAGATCAAACTGGATTTATTAAGAAAAGACAAACAACTGACAATATCTGTAAGTTCATTAACTTAATCCATGCAGTACAAGGAAATGAGACGCCAACAGTGGCAGTTGCCTTAGACGCATAAAAAGCCTTTAACAGGGTAGAATGGAATTAATTATTCAAAGTATTACGGAGGTTCAACCTACCATAAAAATATATTAATTTGGATTAAAGCATTATAGAAGGGACCATTGGTGAAGGTGACAGTAAATGGATATATATCAAACCAATTTAAATTAAGTAGGTCAACCAGGCAGGGAAGTCCACTATCTCCCTCACTATTCGCTTTAGCAATAGAACCATTGGCAGAACTGATAAGATCAGAAAAAGGGATAAAAATAAAGGAGAAGGAATATAAAATCAATTTAATTGCAGATGACATCATAGTATACTGAACAGAACCAGAAATATCAATAAAAGAACTACATGAGAAATTGAAGGAACATGGAGAAATATCAGGGTACAATATCAATGCAAATAAAAGTGAAGCGATGCCAATGAATAATGCGGATTACACAGAGTTTAAAAAAGAATCACCATTTGAATGACAAACACAAGCAATCCAATACCTAGGTATTAGATTAGATAATAATTTAGGCCACCTATACAAATTAAATTATCAGCCATTAATGAAGAAATTACAGGATGACTAGAACATTGGAAAGAATTGCCAGTAACACTGATAGGGAGGGTAAATTGCATTAAAATGATTGTCTTCCCAAGGATACAATACCTATTTCAATCGTTACCAATTCCCTTAACAGAGAAATTCTTCAATGAACTAAAGAGAATAATAAGGAAATACTTATGGAAAGGGGGGAAACAGAGGATAGCACTAGATAAATTAACAGAATGGTACAAACAAGGTGGTTTGCAGCTACCAAACTTTAAGAATTACTATAGAGCAGTACAATTAAGATATCTATCAGATATCTATCTTGGACCAAGAAAGACCTAGATAAAATAGGGGAGAAGGTACCAGAACATATACTTTATAAGTGGGATGAAAAATTGATGCAACGTAGAAGTTTACCAGTACTCCACCATTTACTCAACATTTGGAAGAACATTCACGTAGAAAGGAAAAAAAACAAATTACCAACTACCAAAATTATTACTGATGCAAAATCAACTAATCCTTTTCACAATAGATAACCTTTCCTTTAGAGAATGGGAGAGAAAAGGAATTAAAAGAATAGAAAATTGTTTTTTGGGAAATAATTTATTATCATTTGAACAAATGAAGTACAAATATGGTATAATTCACGGTACAATGTTTGCATACCACCAACTGAAAACCTACTTAAAGGACAAATTGGGAAGCAGACTGAGATTACCAGAAGGAAGCAGCTATGAATATGTGATTACAGAAACAACGATAATAAAAAGATTTATAACAAACAGTGCATCAAGCTGCAAGAGAAAGAAAATGTTGAAATAAGCTATAAACCCAAACAAAAAGTGGGAAAAATTAAACATACAGATAAAAAATGAAATATGGGAAAAGTTATGCTCTGTAACCATGAAAAATATAATAAATACGAGGTTACACACAATACAATACAATTGGTTACAGAGGCTATATATCACGTCCCAGAAGTTAAATAAATGGGATCCAACATTATCAAATTAATATTTTCACCGTAAGAAGGAAACAGGAACAACAGTACATGCAATTTGGGCATGTGAGAAAGTGAAAAAGTTTTGGGAAGATCTAAATCAGGTACTAAATAAAATCTCAAAAAGCAACATACCAAAAAGTCCAGAGATCTTTCTTCTAAGTAAGATAAGAAGTAAAGAAATAGGCCTCAAACTGGATGAAGGGCATGATAGCTTTAGCTGTAGCAAAAAAATGTATAATGTCAACTTGGAAATAAGAAGAGAGCCTGATTTCAATGGTACATAGAAATGAATAAATGTATTCCATTGAAAAAAATAACATACAATTTAAAAAAATAAAGTCACAGTATTCGAACAAATTTGGGAACCGTACATGGAACACAACAGAGAGGGCCTACCGCGGACCTCCACCCCCTAAAATGATAAGATAAAAATGAACTGAGCCAGTGTGTAAAAGTAGATGACAGAATTTTCTTGATTATTTTCATTGTGTGATGACATTGTTTAATGGGTTTAATGTATTGTATATGTTGAATGTTTAATGGATTTGGAGGGGGTTAGGAAGGAGGGAGGGAAGAAATAAAGGGGAGAAAATGCCGCTGTGCATATTCAAGAGGGAAATGTCTGTGTGTATTGTGATTAATATGGTTCATAGTGTGAACAATTTTTTAAAATAACCACAAGCATGAAATTGTTGGTCCATCCTGTCAAAAACAAAGCTAATCCTTACTCGAATGAAATCCATCCTCCTTACTCAAATTTGATTCAATCAAGAAGCAAAACCCAGAAGTCTTGAAGACACTGTGGCTGAAGTAGAAACACCATGCTGGGGAAACTCAGCAGGCCAAACAGTGTCCTTTATATAGCAAATACAAAGAAACATAGCCCTTCATGGACTGCAGGCAATTTAATCAACGTCTGTCCCACAGCAGTGTGTCCATTGACAAAGAAAAATGCCTTCTTTGCCTGGAGGCTAAGAATGAATGGAGAATTTTACAACGTGCTTTAGTGACAACACTCTGGTCAACCCCCACCCCCACCCCCCCACCCCACACACCCCCCACCCCACACACCCCCCACCCCCACCACAACCCCCATCCCCACCCCACAGGCAGGATGACCAAACCATTCCCAGAGCAGTGGGACATTGGAACAATTTGGGGTCCGCACATCAGGGGGAACAAAAGTCCCCCGTCTCCGTGGCCGGCGGTACATGGCATGACAGGTGGATGTTGACATCCTATTGCTTCAGCCACAATCCAACCCAAAATAAAAGGGGGGCTCGCGTTCAGAGTGAGATCCGACTGGGACTCACCGGCCTCGCGGCGGCCAAACTAGTCGCTGCAGCGACGACGCCCCTCAAATGCACAATTCAGAGACGCCCATGTGAACAAAGCGGTGTGAGAGTACGCGATGGAAGCTAACCGGTCGCCATGGTGGTGCCCACGCCAGCTCGGCTGGAGCTGCACGGTCCGCCTCGCCAACGACCTCCAGCGATGAGGTTCCGGGAGAAGCCGCCACGAGGACGAACTGCGACGGCGCGCCCAACATCCGCTGTGCGCATGCGCACCCCCGCCGCCCCAAGCTGCTCCGGGGTTCTTTATTTATTTATATATAGAGAGAGTGAGAGAGATCAGTGAATTTTTATAGGTATATACTATAAAGAGAGATCAGTGAATTTTTATAGGTATATACTATAAAGAGAGATCAGTGAATTTTTATAGGTATATGAAAGACCCCAACAATGAAGACGCTGTTTACATCCGGTACCGCACGGATGGCAGTCTCTTCAATCTGAGGCGCCTGCAAGCTCACACCAAGACACAAGAGAAACTTGTCCGTGAACTACTCTTTGCAGATGATGCCGCTTTAGTTGCCCATTCAGAGCCAGCTCTTCAGCGCTTGACGTCCTGCTTTGCGGAAACTGCCAAAATGTTTGGCCTGGAAGTCAGCCTGAAGAAAACTGAGGTCCTCCATCAGCCAGCTCCCCACCATGACTACCAGCCCCCCCACATCTCCATCGGGCACACAAAACTCAAAACGGTCAACCAGTTTACCTATCTCAGCTGCACCATTTCATCAGATGCAAGGATCAACAATGAGATAGACAACAGACTCGCCAAGGCAAATAGCGCCTTTGGAAGACTACACAAAAGAGTCTGGAAAAACAACCAACTGAAAAACCTCACAAAGATAAGCGTATACAGAGCCGTTGTCATACCCACACTCCTGTTCGGCTCCGAATCATGGGTCCTCTACCGGCACCACCTACGGCTCCTAGAACGCTTCCACCAGCGTTGTCTCCGCTCCATCCTCAACATCCATTGGAGCGCTTACATCCCTAACGTCGAAGTACTCGAGATGGCAGAGGTCGACAGCATCGAGTCCACGCTGCTGAAGATCCAGCTGCGCTGGATGGGTCACGTCTCCAGAATGGAGGACCATCGCCTTCCCAAGATCGTGTTATATGGCGAGCTCTCCACTGGCCACCGTGACAGAGGTGCACCAAAGAAAAGGTACAAGGACTGCCTAAAGAAATCTCTTGGTGCCTGCCACATTGACCACCGCCAGTGGGCTGATAACGCCTCAAACCGTGCATCTTGGCGCCTCACAGTTTGGCGGGCAGCAACCTCCTTTGAAGAAGACCGCAGAGCCCACCTCACTGACAAAAGGCAAAGGAGGAAAAACCCAACACCCAACCCCAACCAACCAATTTTCCCCTGCAACCGCTGCAATCGTGTCTGCCTGTCCCGCATCGGACTTGTCAGCCACAAACGAGCCTGCAGCTGACGTGGACTTTTTACCCCCTCCATAAATCTTCGTCCGCGAAGCCAAGCCAAAGAAGAAAGAATAATATAAAGAGAGATCAGTGAATTTTTATAGGTATATAATATAAAGAGAGATCAGTGAATTTTTATAGGTATATAATATAAAGAGATATCAGTGAATTTTTATAGGTATATAATATAAAGAGAGATCAGTGAATTTTTATAGATATATACTATAAAGAGAGATCAGTGAATTTTTATAGGTATATACTATAAAGAGAGATCAGTGAATTTTTATAGGTATATAATATAAAGAGAGATCAGTGAATTTTTATAGGTATATAATATAAAGAGAGATCAGTGAATTTTTATAGGTATATAATATAAAGAGAGATCAGTGAATTTTTATAGGTATATACTATAAACAGAGATCAGTGAATTTTTATAGGTATATAATATAAAGAGAGATCAGTGAATTTTTATAGGTATATACTATAAAGAGAGATCAGTGAATTTTTATAGGTATATAATATAAAGAGAGATCAGTGAATTTTTATAGGTATATACTATAAAGAGAGATCAGTGAATTTTTATAGGTATATAATATAAAGAGAGATCAGTGAATTTTTATAGGTATATACTATAAAGAGAGATCAGTGAATTTTTATAGGTATGTAATATAAAGAGAGATCAGTGAATTTTTATAGGTATGTAATATAAAGAGAGATCAGTGAATTTTTATAGGTATGTAATATAAAGAGAGATCAGTGAATTTTTATAGGTATATAATATAAAGAGAGATCAGTGAATTTTTATAGGCATATACTATAAAGCGAGATCAGTGAATTTTTATAGGTATATACTATAAAGAGAGATCAGTGAATTTTTATAGGTATATACTATAAAGAGAGATCAGTGAATTTTTATAGGTATATAATATAAAGAGAGATCAGTGAATTTTTATAGGTATATACTATAAAGAGAGATCAGTGAATTTTTATAGGTATATACTATAAAGAGAGATCAGTGAATTTTTATAGGTATATAATATAAAGAGAGATCAGTGAATTTTTATAGGTATATACTATAAAGAGAGATCAGTGAATTTTTATAGGTATATACTATAAAGAGAGATCAGTGAATTTTTATAGGTATATACTATAAAGAGAGATCAGTGAATTTTTATAGGTATATACTATAAAGAGAGATCAGTGAATTTTTATAGGTATATACTATAAAGAGAGATCAGTGAATTTTTATAGGTATATAATATAAAGAGAGATCAGTGAATTTTTATAGGTATATAATATAAAGAGAGATCAGTGAATTTTTATAGGTATATAATATAAAGAGAGATCAGTGAATTTTTATAGGTATGTACTATAAAGAGAGATAAGTGAATTTTTATAGGTATATACTATAAAGAGAGATCAGTGAATTTTTATAGGTATATACTATAAAGAGAGATCAGTGAATTTTTATAGGTATATACTATAAAGAGAGATCAGTGAATTTTTATAGGTATATAATATAAAGAGAGATCAGTGAATTTTTATAGGTATATAATATAAAGAGAGATCAGTGAATTTTTATAGGTATATAATATAAAGAGAGATCAGTGAATTTTTATAGGTATATAACATATACATATGTTATATGTTGTGCAGGCTGCTGGCCTTTGACTGCGCTCACCGCCCGGAGCACCAGTTTGATCACTGCCATGGCAGGCTGCCACACCACTTGAGTTACATTATACAAATACTCATCTTACCTTGGTGTAATATCTAAGTAATTGTTATGATCTTGGACAATCATAATTAAACCACATATGATCAACTTATCTAAAAAAAAACAGAAAAAAGGAAAAGGACCCATCAGGTTCTCAAAGGTCTCCCAGATGCTGTTAAAGCAGTGAATATTCTGCCTGGACACTCTCCAACCAAACTGCATTAACACTGACTTCTCCAGTTTCTCTTGGGCCCTTCTGCAGGGGGCAACCTCTGTACCTGCAGAAATGTAAGGGGACAGGACGACACCTGGCCGGCTGTCAATCAGTCGGCCTGAATAGATCAAGCCCCACCTGGTCGGGTGTCAATCACCCTCCGGAATATAAGCCTGCACCGGCCTCCCGAGGCCTCACTCAGAGTTGCTGCAGCGACAGCCAGCCTTGCTCTGTGGAAGTCTTTGTGGATTCAAGTCTGTTATACAGTCTTTATCTTTGTGTGTGTGTGATTCTGGCTAACAGTGCACCACAATTTAATCCACAAAATTTTCCCATGGCGGCTATAGAAAAACTCTTGTGCGCAGGGAGCCTCAAGGTCGACCCACGCCACCCAGAAGTCCAGACATGGTTCGAGATCTGACAGCACGCGGTCGAGGCAATCATCAAGGCACACGAGGGCGACATTCTGGACTCCGATCGGAAGAGGTTGGTCCTACTCTGGTCAAAGCTGGGTCCCCACACCTTCCAGGTAACCAAAGACTGCTCCACATACAAGAGCGCAATGGACACTCTCGAGAACTTGTACAAGCCCCCCATTAATGCGGTCTGTGCAAGATACCTTCTAAACACCTGAGCCCAGCAACCCGGGGAGATAGCTGAGTATTACCTGGGACACTTGCGAGAGTTGGCCCGACTGTGTCTGGCTGAACCCGGGGTAGGTGCAGAGGAGGTCGAGAGGCTGATCTGGGACACCTTCATCCGAGGGCTATGCTCGAGGACTGTGGAAGTGGTCCAAGCCCTGGAAGCAGCAGTCCTGTACTTCGAAGGTTTCGATTCCAGGTTCCCCCAGGCTCCCTCATGGCCCTCTCACACTGCAGCTGCAGCCCCAGGCTGAGCTGGGGAGGAGGACATTGCTGCGGCAGGCGCCCGGCGCCCCGATAAGTGCTATGAGTCCTCGTGTGGGTCAGATTGACGATCACACCAAAACTGCCCAGCTAGGAACCAGTATTGTTCCCGATGCGGCAAGAAAGGCCACTTTGCAAAAGTGTGCTTCTCTAAACCCGCCGGCAGCTCAGCAGCCCTCTATGACCTCTCCACCTCCCCCGCGGACACCCCCACATGCGCATGCCTCGCTGCGCCATTGTCCCCACGACGACTTCTGTCTTCTCCGACTTCGACCGCACAACATCCGGCCTCACCAGTGACCATCGCATTGTGTGCCCCGAAACTTCAGGTTTGTAATGCTTCGGATCGGTTGCCGTGGGAGTTCCAGGATTTGGACCCAGTGTTTTTTATTTAAATTTTTTTAATTTTTCACACTATAATCCATATTGACCAAGATACATACAGACATTTTTTCTCTTGAATATATAGTGTCATTTTCTCCCCCTTTTCCCCCTCCCTCCCTCACTCCCTTTCCCATTTATTTAAAGTTCAATCTATAAGATACATTAAACCCGTTAAACAATGTCGTCACTTAATAAAAAAAAAAAGAAATTTTACTGAGTCAGTTCTTTTCGTTATCTTCTCCTTCTGTCATTTTAGGTGGTGGAAGTCCATGGCATTGTGTGCCCCGAGCAACTACACCAGACCCCGCCCTCACCGGCGCCGCTCACAGAACTACAATGATGTCACTTCCGGATCAGGGCGTGACATCATTTCCAGTTGACGTAACAACGTCACTGCTGCCAGCGCAGCAGACATGGCTGGGGAAGGAGGTCAGCCACGCAACGGCCCCCCCACGTGCCGCCGCCATCTTGGGCCAGGCAGCGCCCGACACGGTGGGCCCCCGACGACATTGAGAACAACATGGTCAACACGGGCGATGACCAGGCCACCCTATCCCTCCGGATAGTGATGACTCCGACTTCGATACAGTCCTGGCCGCCACCACGCTGACCAGGGACATCCCCCATGACCTCGGGTGCTCGATGATGGACATGCGAGTCAATGGGCAGGTAACAAAGTGCCTGTTCAACAGTGGCAGCACTGAGAGCTTCATTCACCCAAGCGTGGACCACTCCCTAAGGTTAAAGGTCCATCCCACCACCTGCTCGATTGCCCTCGCTACCAAGGATAAGACTGTTGGTACCCTCAGGCGCTGCTCGGTCGATATAACGGTGGGAGGGGAGATTTACACAGGATTCAGGCTCCTGGTCATGCCCAAACTCTGCACACCACTCTTCCTGGGCCTGGATTTCCAGTGCCACCTGCAGAGTGTCACCCTTGCCTTCGGGGGGCCCCAACCTCCACTCACATTGCACAGCACGCCAACCTACCAACCTGTGGCCTCTCCACATTGCGCATCACCCCACCGGTGCTCTTTCCACATCTTGCGCTAGGCTGCAAGCCGATCGCCACCAGAAGTAAGCGCTAGTGCGCCGCAGACTGGGACTCATCAAGGCAGAGGTGCAGTGACTCCTGGCGGAAGGCATTATAGAGCTCAGTAACAGCCTTTGGAGAGCCCAAGTCCTGGTGGTCAAAGGTGAAAGTAAGCCGAGGATAGTCGTGGATTACAGCCAGACCATTAATCGGTACACCCAGCTGGATGCCTACCCCCTGGCGAGGATCGGCATCATGGTCAATGAGATAGCCCGCTAACGGGTTTTCTCCACGATTGACCTGAAGTCAGCGTATCACCAAATCCATATCCACCCGAAGGACAAGCCCTGCACCGCCTTTGAGGCGGACGGGCGCGTGTACCGGTTCCGCCGGGTTCCTTTTGGGGTCACGAACGGAGTCTCCATCTTCCAGCAGGAGATGGATCGCATGGTAGACCGGCACATGCTGAAGGCGATGTTCCCATATCTGGATAATGTCATTATCTGCAGCCGTGACCAGCAGGACTACGATGCTAACCTGGAAAAATTCCTCCAGTCAGCCGGAGCTGAACCTCACTTACAACAAGGAGAAATGTGTGTTCAGCACCACCCGGCACGCCATCCTGGGATACATCGTGGCCCATGGTCGTCGGCCAAGATTCGAAAATGTTGCGCCCATTAATGGAGTTACACCTCCCCTCCACGCTAAAGGCCCTCCGCAGGTGCCTGGGCCTGTTCTCTTATTACTCGCAGTGGGTCCCTCGCTTCTTGGACAAGGTCCACCCACTGGCCCAAGCCACAACTTTTCCCCTCCCACCTGAGGCGCAGGCAGCCTTCATCCGCATCAGGAAGACATCGCGGACGCCACGATGCAGGCTGTGGATGAGGACGCCCCCTTCCAGGTAGAGAGCGATGCCTTCGAGGTGGCCCTCGCTGCTACCCTCAACCAAGGGGAGCGCCCCGTCGCTTTCTTCTCCAGGACCCTCCATAGCTCCAAGCTAGGGCACTCTGCCATTGAAAAGGAGGCCCAGGCGATTGTGGAAGCGGTCCGCCACTGGCGCCACTACCTGGCTGGCAGGAGATTCACACTCCTCAAGGACCAGCGGTCCGTGGCGTTCATGCTTAACACTACCCACAAGAGCAAGATCAAGAATGACAAGATCCTGCGCTAGAGAGTCGAGCTGGCAACTTACAGCTACAACATCCAGTACTACCCTGGGAAGTTTAATGACTCCCCCGATGCCCTCTCTCGCACCTGCACATCTATGCATGTCGACAGGTTGCAGGCATTGCAGGAGTCCCTCTGCCATCCGGGCATCACCCAGTTGTACCATTTCGTTAAGTCCCAAAATCTGCCGTACACCTTCAGGGTCATGACCGACGCCTGTCGGGTCTGTGCGGAGTGTAAACCCCACTTCGTCCGCCCCCTCCCCCCCAGGCCCACATTGTAAAGGCCACTTGGCCTTTCGAGCATCTCTTCATGGACTTCAAAGGGCCCTTGCCTTCCACGAACCAAAACGTCTACTTCCTCACAGTAGTGGACGAGTACTCACACTTCCCTTTTGCCATCCCTTGTCCGGACACCTCCACGGCCACCGTCATCAGGGCTTTGGGGCAGATTTTCACCATGTTTAGCTACCCCTCTTGTCGCACAACAAGCTATAACCCGAGAGGCAATGGGCATGTGGAATGCGAGAATGGGGTGGTCTGGAAGGCAGTCCTCCTGGCTCTCAAGTCAAAAGGGTGGGCCGTTAAGTACTAGCAGGACACCCTGCCCGAGGGGCTCTGTGCCATTCGGTCACTGATGTGCACGGCTAACAACGAAACCCCTCAGAAACGTCTGTTCTTATTCCCCAGGAGGTCGGCGACTGGAATGTCACTCTCACCATGGCTCACGTCCCCAGGACCGGTGATTCTGCATAAGCATGTACGGACACACAAGGCCAAAGCCCTAGTGGAGCAGGTTTTCCTCCTTCATGCAAACCTTAACTACACGTATGTTAGGTTTGGCAGTGGCAGGGAGGACACCGTCTCAACCAGGGACCTGGCACCAGCAGGAGCACCCACCACACCATCCTCCAACCCAGGACGATGCTGACCGGGCATATATCCCCATCCCCAGGCAGCTATGGGGCACGCAGGGCCTCCTTGACCACTAGGGGTCTGCTTCAGCCTTAGGAGATGAACCTGCCCCCCCCCACCCATCCAATATGACCTGCATACATCGACCCCGGCCCCCCCGACTACCTCTCCACGCAGCACCACACCAGCCACACACACCCCTGCCACTTCCCCTCTGACTAGTGACCAGGAGCCAGTCCTACGATGGTCACAGAGACCCTGGCGGCCGCTGAATCGTCTCAGCCTGTAAATATTGTATGTACATAGTGGGTGCGATTCCTTGTTACTGCTCCCCGCAGGACAATTTTAAAGAAGGGGGTGAATGTAGTGGTACACCACTGGCCTACTGCAGGGGGCAACCTCTATACCTGCAGGAGTGTATGGGGACAGGACAACACCTGGCTGGCTGTTAATCAGTTGGCCTGAATGAATCAAGCCCCACCTGGTCGGGTATCATTCACCCTCCATGATATAAGCCTGTGCCAGCCTCCTGAGGCCTCACTCAGAGTTGCTGCAGCCACAGCCAGCCTGGCTCTGTGAAAATCTTTGTGGATTAAAGCCTGTTGTACAGTCTGTACAGTCAGAACTGTACAGTCTTTACCTTCTGTGTGTCTGATTCTGGCTAACAGTGCACCACACCTCCCTTCTCCCTATCCTTCTCGCTCCTTTCCTCCAGTTCCTCATTCCTCTCTCCATTCAGAGAACTATCTCCTCTCCCTATCACTTCTCAGCTTTTTTTCCTCTTTTGCCCTCCCACTCATATCCAGAGCTTTGGCCTGTGCTCCTTCATTGTCATGTAACAGTACGGAACAAGTAATACAGGTACTCCCCAACTTACAACCTATTCGACTTAGATCCATCCACACATATGACGTTTTTTTCCAAATGCACATGTGCAATATAGTGCCCGGAATGCAGTCGCCCGGCATTCTGTACGCATGCTAGAAAGATAGCAAGCAAGAGGAAAAACCTATCCTTTGCTGATAGATTGTCTCATTCCACCGTTTCAACAATTTTAAAGAACAAAGAGAAAATATGTCAGGTTGTAAAAGGTTCTGCAAGTATGAAGAGCTATCTTAATTCCTGCGGACATGCGTGAGTCTTTGTTTGGCGTATGCACAGTGGGTTCATGTATTGGAGTTTGGTTGGGTCATGCGAGAGTTAAGGGTGCAAATCCAATATCGTTGGAGTCCTTAACCCTTGCACATGCGCCAACTGAACTCCAATAAGCAAACTCACTGTGCATGCGCCAACTGGACTCGAGCATGCGCCCAGGAATCAAGATGGCCGCACCCAAACTATGGACCCTGGCACGCCGACTAATATTTTGGCTCTTATATTCCCTGTATCCCTGTTATACTTTGTCAAATACAATATTTCATTAAAAAGTTTGCTTTAAGACTTCGGTTCTCCATGCACATGGGCAAAATTCTGACTTAAGTCCATTTCTAGATAAGACCGATCCTTCAGCCCCAATTACGGTTGTAAGTCAGGGACTTGCTGTATTACATGAAAAAGTTGCCATTAGTGTCACCTGGCACCCTTTACAGTAAGGAGAAAGAGAAACAAAAGAGAAAGTCTCTTCAGATTCACTGAGTGTCTGTGGATTCGGCTCCAAGCCATGCAGATCGGTAACCCGAGTTCCAGATCCAAACCTCCAACATGATCTTGAAGTCTTCAGCACCCAAGGCCTTTAGGGAGTCCTTCTAGCCTTCAGCAGCCTCTCAAATCCCAGCTCCAATACCTGGTTAGATGAGTGATATACACTGATAGCCGGATGGTAGAGGGTGTTCCTTTTTTAAAAAAAAAATCAAATATAAGATCCATTTTGTTGTGCACACTAATAAGTCACCAAAAGCTCAGGCCTCCAAACATGAACAAACTCAAACTTCAGTAGTGTATTGCATCATAATAACAGGTTAGTGTATTCTTAGTTCCCATTTACCTAATAGGTAAATCCATTCCAGTGGGATACTTGTTAGAGATGGGTATGATACAGAAAAGATAGCTTCATGGATTGGAGTATTGATAAGAAATATTTAACCTCACTCTTTCAAGAAGTGGACCCATTGATTGGAATCAAAGTTTGCATTCCAAAATGTAGCAGAAAACACCAGAATACAGGAACAGACCTGTGGAGCCTGCCACACTTGTTTGACAAATTTATTGGAATTCTTTTAGAATATAGCGAGCTTGGTATTTAGAGGAGATCAGGTGGATATTGATTTCTTGGATTTCCTGAAGGTGTTTGATAAGGAGCTGCATAAAACAATTATACGAAAGATAGGAATACAGAGGGTTGTGCTTGATAGAGAATTAGTTAACTAATAGAAAGTAGAGTTGGGATACAGGGGTCTTTTTCTGGTTGGCAGTCAGTACTGAGCAGTGTACCACAGGGGATGGTGCTGAGCCAGCAACTGTTCTCAATATAATGATCTGTAAGAGTAGGGACAGAGTGTAGTATATCTAAGTTTGCTGGTGACACTAACTGGAGTGGAAAAGCGAATTGCGCAGAGGATACGGAGAGTCTGTAGAGAGATGTAGATGGGTTAAGTGAGTGGGCAAGGGTCTGGCAGATGGAGTACAACATTGGTAAATGTGAGGTTATCCACTGGAAGGTAAATAGACAATCAGATTATTATTTAAATACAGCAGTTTGCCCTGCAGAAGGACTTGGGAATGCTTGTGTATGAATCACAAAAGGTTGATTTGTAGGTGCAGAAAGTTATCAAGAACATTGGCCTTCATTGTTAAAGGGATTGAATTTAAGAGTGGGGAGGTTCTGCAAAAACTGTACAGGGTACTGGTCAGACCACATCTGGAGTAGTACATGCAGTTCTGGTCTCTTTACTTGAGGAAGGATGTATTGGTTTTGGACACGGTGCAGAGGAGGTTAACCAGGTTGATTCCAGTGTTATGAGCCCAGAGGACCCCAAAACCCAGCATCAATAGATATTCACCAAGACAAATAGTTACTTAAACAAAAGTTGCTTTTAATTATCTTCAAACATAAAAACAGAATCACACTTTAACTTATCACCATTAACTTAACTAACCTAACTTAACCCCCTTCTAATTCTAAGCGCATATGGATGTAATGTTTGTTTAAGTTCAGAAAAGTTATTTGATTCACAGTCCAATCTCACTTTTCATTCCTCCAAGTTTACTGGTTGCAGCCAATTCTTATACTGTGCACAGAATTTAACATTTATGAGTTCACTAGGCTTTGGTGCTTGAAAGGTAAATGGTTACCACTCAGGATAGTTCTTGTCAGTTTTCAGAGAGAGATTTGTTGTTCGCTGGACACAAAGTGATCCCTTCTAATCAGCCATGTCAGTGTCTTGCTGAAGAAACTTCCCCCATTAGGGTTTTCCAGATGATAACCTATTTCTTTCAGTCACCGCAGAGTTCGTTTTGTTTCTCTTATTTCAAGTGAAACATTAGGCAGCCAGCCATCTCCTCTTGTATGAACCACAAGGGCTTTCACCAGGCTGAACTAAGCACTCACAATCTGTCTTCCAAATGGGATTTTTCCACAAGCTTTCCAGCTTGTCCTGTTCCACCTGCTGCAGAACTGACTTCTGTCTCTCTCTCAAAGAAAAACCTGTTTGACTCTCTCTGCTTGCTAAACCACATGACCCTCTTAGATCAGCAAGTTGCAGTCCAGACAGCCTGCGGGTCCGAACTACTCCTCCGATCTCTTTCATTTGTGGCTTTTCAAAACAACAATCCATTACTGAAGTCTCTTGGGCATTCCCCAAAGTTTTTGCAAAGGCTCCCAGGAGCTGCTCTGTCTAGCTTGAGCAGAGCTCCAGTATTTTAAATGAGATCTGTTTTGAAGTGTTTGTATGTGACCTACACTAAAAAAAAACCTGCCCCAATCTATCTCCCAAAATCATATCTAAATACAATATAAACACAACATAATCTGTCACACCAGAGATGAGGGAGTTAGCCAATGAGGAGAAATTGAGTTATCTGGTACTGTATTCACTGGAATACAGAAGTGTGAGAGGGGATCTTAGAGAAACATATAAAGTTATGAAAGGCATAGATAAGATAGAGGTAGATGTTGCTTCCATTGGTGGGGGAGACTAGAACTAGGGGACATAGCCTCAAGATCCAGGGTAACATAGAAACATAGAAGATAGGAGCAGGAGTAGGTCATTTGACCCTTCGAGCCTGCTCCACCATTCAACGAGATCATGACTGATCTTAAAGTTCAGTACCCCGTCCCCGCCTTCTCTCCGTAACCTTTAATACCCTTATACTGAAGAAATAGATCTAATTCCCTCTTAAATATATTTAATGAACCTGCCTCTACTGCCCTCTGTGGCAATGAATTTCACAGATTCACCACCCTCTGGGTAAAGAAATTCCTCCTCATCTCGGTCCTAAATGGTTTGCCTATTATCCTCAAACCATGGCCCCACGTTCTGGATTTTCCCATCATTGGAAACATCCCATCTGCATCCATTCTGTCCAGTCCTGCCAGAATTTTATAGGTCTCTATGAGATCCCCTCTCAATCTTCTAAACTCCAGCGAGTACAATCCCAATTTGCGCAATCTTTCCTCATAAGTCCAGGTATCAGCCTGGTGAATTAGGATGGAGATGAGAAGGAACTACTTTTCCCAAAATGTGTGGAATCTGGAATTCACTGCCCATTGAAACAGTTGAGACTATAACAAGGTTGGATAGATTTTTACATAGTAAGGGAATTAAGGGATATGGTGGAGAAAAACTGTGATCCCATTGAATGGAGGAGCAGGCTCGATAAGCTGTATGGCCCACTCCTGCTCCTCTTTATTATGTTCTAATGTGATCATAGCTGATCTGATCCTGGCCTCAGCTTGTCCTCTGTGGAAGATGTCTATACTATTCCAAAAATTATCTCCCACCAGTTTTAAATACTTGTAAAGAGCTGGCCTCCACAATTTTCTAGAGTAATTAATTCAAAGTTCATTTTATTATCATGTAATGAGACATAAAAATGTAATACACATGATATACTTCAACTTTTGTCTACTGTGAGGCAAATAGAGTCACTATGAGCATTGCCCAGTGCCCCGAACAATAAGAGAAAGAGAAGCAATAAAATGTCCCTTCAGAGACATTGTCTGTGGATTCACCTCCAGCACTCCTGCAGCTCCGCAGCTGCACAGAGTCCAGTTCAAGTCGTTGGCACCAGACTCCAGATCCAAACCTCTGATATGATTAGGAAACCTTCAGGTCCCGAGATCCTTCAGGAGCCCCTCATCTCAGCACCCTCTCGAATCCTGGTTTAGAGACCTGATTCCCATAAGCCAGTCTCCAGCAGCCCACAGCCCATGTGGATCCCCTGTCTGCAAGTCACCAGCAGCCCACAGCCTGTGTGCATTCTTTGACCATAATTCCTGAGAGGGTGATTCTAGAGATCAACTGCTCTCTGCATGAAGAAATTTCCGAAGTAGGGTAAGGAGCCACTGGTATCGGAGTCCCTTGTGCCCAATGTGCCTGCTTGTACTGTTATAGTTGTTGATTCATACCGTGTAGAAGATAGGCAGCCACTGATATAAGAGTCCAACCTGGGTCCAATGTGACTGTCTATATTGTTATTTAGTAGTGGAGTAAACCTCACTGACAAAAGGCAAAGGAGGAAAAACCCAACACCCAACCCCAACCAACCAATTTTCCCCTGCAACCGCTGCAATCGTGTCTGCCTGTCCCGCATCGGACTTGTCAGCCACAAACGAGCCTGCAGCTGACGTGGACTTTTTACCCCCTCCATAAATCTTCGTCCGCGAAGCCAAGCCAAAGAAAGAAACATCTTCCCCTGTTTGTCTCCTGTGTTCTCAATAAAGTGACCTTTGATTGTATCACATGTCCAGACTCATCTCTCCGTGAACCCACCTGATACCTTTTTCCAAACACAACAGTATATGCCAAACGTCTTTTAATTGTAGTAATTGTACCTGCCTTTGCCACTCCTTCCATTATTACCCATAACATGAAAAATGTGCCCCTTAGCTCTCCTTTAAACATTTCTCTTCTAAACTTAAAATTATGCTGTGAAATACAATTTTACCTTTCCCAAACTCCTTATTTCTCATTACTAGAGGAGTACCTGATTGCCAACTTAAACATTTGCACTGATTAGGCTGGAGGCTAATTTAAGAAGATGCTTGGTCTACAATAAACTGCTGTTAGCATATCTAAAATTTTTGAAACAGTTGCACTGAATGTCTAAATTTCATAGATCTAATCTGCAGTCAACAACTTTTCATCAACAAGTTTAATCGACCTGATACAGTATATAGATTTGTACTAGTGCTGAATTGTTATGAGAGTTAGTTTTATACTACTGACAATATGTTTTGTTACATTTGTTACCCTGGAACGGCAGAGTTGGACATTTGATGTATGTGCCTGGCAGAGGAGCCAACGGCATGAAGCTATCCTCCACGTGATTGTGATCATCGACCTCAAAGTCAGAATCCTGCCGAAAGGTAATAAATCCTACTGCCATAAGAAAATTAGAGCTGCAAAATGTTCAGTTGTCCATATACAGTAAAACTGCTGGCATCTGGCACTTATGTAGATTGGTAGATGAGTGTTTTTTCGAATTGCTTGAGATTTACAATATCTAACTAATACACCTGTATTAAGAATAAACAGTTTAAAATACTGCACTATACTTCCACTGAACAAACTTCACTTGCATGAATAAATAAACCTTAAAGCAGTTTACTTTATTTTCACTCGCATTCTTTGAAAATATTTAACTGTCACTGCATCTGCAGGTTCCTTCTCCTGGGAGCTGCCCAAAGACGAACAATCACATTATCGTTAATTAAACCCACCTTCCCCCCCACCCCCACCAAGTTTACAGATAAAGCCTGTGACCACGGCAACTCTTACTAAGCAGGGACAATGATATGCTTTAAGAGAGTCACCACAATGGCAAGCGGCATCAACCAGCTCTTCATCCTGGGCGATGCCAGGACTTTATTCAAATAGCTGCTACAAGCAAAGCATGACCAAAGCACCCTGTTGGCTAAATATTTGCTTCTATCTTCTCCGTAGGTTTATGTGTTACTTCAGACAACATTTACAATTTTTTTAATGTACATCTTTTTACCTGTTATTTTATTCTTATTTATTTTAATTTTTTTACTTGATACCAGGGGTTTTACTGTATTTAAAAAATGTCATTGTTTACTTTTAGCTTAATGCTACATCTGATAGTTAAAAGTGACAAATTTTAGTTAGAAAGAAAGAATATGAAAGCTTTCTGGGTTGAAGGAATCTTAATTTTATGTTTCATCTACAGCTCTTGTTAAGTTGAATTTATTCACACGCGTAGGCTCTGTCACATTTCCCCCACGAAGACCAGCATAGAAGACCTGAGGCTTTGGCACATTGCAGGAATTATCCCGCTTGGTCTGTACTGCCCTATTCTTAGGAAGGTAGACTTGGGTCGCGTTATCTCTTCTCATATGGCTCAGAGTTGTCTGCATGTAACGAGTGACCTTCTGGCGCAGGTTTGCCTTAGGAAATTAAAAAAATACAAAATGTCATTATTCTGCAGAATTATTGCATTTAACATCAATCACAATTTTAAAAAAAGTTTTACAGAATCAAAAATTATATGATGAATGTACATTCTCTGTGTGATGATCAAAATTGCAGAAAATTTTATATTCAATAAGCAAAAAATTCCAGGATGCTGGAAAGATGATTCAAGTACTAAATTGGTCAGGCAGCATCTCGAGTTACAGAACAGAAATGGTCCCTTTGGTTTACTCAGTCCATATAATCAACCACCCATTTACACCCATCTGACATCAATTAGTTATTGTACCAATCTGCCCTGTAACATTCTCATCAACTTCTGCCCTGTAAAATTAGTTATTGTACCAATCTGCCCTGTAACATTCTCATCAACTTCTGCCCTGTAAAATTAGTTATTGCACCAATCTGCCCTGTAACATTCTCATCAACTTCTGCCCTGTAAAATTAGTTATTGTACCAATCTGCCCTGTAACATTCTCATCAACTTCTGCCCTGTAAAATTAGTTATTGTACCAATCTGCCCTGTAACATTCTCATCAACTTCTGCCCTGTAAAATTAGTTATTGTACCAATCTGCCCTGTAACATTCTCATCAACTTCTGCCCTGTAAAATTAGTTATTGTACCAATCTGCCCTGTAACATTCTCATCAACTTCTGCCCTGTAAAATTAGTTATTGTACCAATCTGCCCTGTAACATTCTCATCAACTTCTTTCCACCTGTGAGGAAAGAAACAGTGTAGATGGTGCATACTGAATCTTCTCAAAGACCTCTCAAAATATAGCCATTGGAGAGCCTTCCTCAAGATTGCATCGACATGGAGGATCCAGGACAGATCTTTGGATGTGAACACCCAAGAATTTGAAGCTCTTAATCCTCTCCGCTACTGAGCCCGTGATGAGGACTGGGTGGTGTCATCTCTTTGGTTTGCTAATGTTGAGTGCAAGATTGTTGATGTGATACCACTCAATGAGCTGATCTATCTTGATCCTGTATGCTTCCTCATTGCCGTTTGTGTTTCTGCCAAAAGCCATGGTGTCATTGGCAAATTTGTAGAAGGCATTGGAATTGTGCCTGACCACACAGTCATGGTGTAGAGCAGTGGGCTAAGTACGCATCTTTGAGGTGCACTTGCAATGATAGTCAGTGAAGAGGAGACATTATTTCCAATTCAACTGACTGTGGTCTTCCGATGAGGAAGACAAAGATTCAGCTGCAGAGTTGGGTGCAGAGGCCCAGGGTTTTGAGCTTCCTGACCACCACTGCAGGAATAATAATGTTGAAGGTTGACCTGTAGTCTATGAAGAGCAGCTATATGTATGAACTTCTGCTTTCGAGGTGATCCAGAGCTGAGTGGAAAGCTAATGATATTGTAATAAAAGGCAAAATGCAGTGGGTCCAGACCTCTGCTTAGGTACATGTTAATTCTGACCATGATCAACCTCTCAAAGCATTTCCTCACAGTAGATGTCAGTTTAACTTCCAATTACATTTAGTGAACATATCAGAGTAACTGTTCCATATCAATATGGAATAGATCCTCCTACCTAATTACTGCTCATCAGCGACTGCATTCCATGAATAATAAAATGTCTTCAAAGTGGTGTAGTAACCCTCATGTGCATGCCAGGCATTTTTTTTAAACAAAGAGATAGATAGCTAATGGTAGCTTTGCTTTTTTGGTTTTAATTTCAAAAACTTAACAAATGTATTTGAAATTATGTGATCCTACCAGCTTTATTGCTTTTCTTCTCAACTCCCACTCATTCCATTCGTATGATCTGACAATGTTTGGTTCCAGGATGTGAGTGTCAGTTTGTGTGCAGCTGTCACATTTTACAATGGGTCTCAGGCATCTCTCTGGCTGGAATTTAGGAAGAAAAGATAATGCCAGAAAGAAAAATTGTCTTAAAAATGGTTTGTTGTCTGAATTGTAATTGATTATTTAATTTGTCTACGTCTTCAGACCTGCCATTCCCACCTAAGTCTCCAGAAATAGTTTGAAGGAAAATCTATCAAATAACGTAGTGGGTTTTTTTTTCTTTTTTCTCCTCTATTAAACTGTTCTGGCAGCTTTTCAGTACCTGGCTTCAATGATCACGAATAATAATTTTCAGTGAAGTTTGATCACAGGTTGCTTCACCATCAAATTTGATTCTGTAGATGAATGAATATCCTTTGTCACAGCTTACTAAAATGCAATTAATGGATGAGAATATGAAATAACCTTTTGTATCTTTTGATTGTTGCCTATGTCAAAATTAGAATCTTTTCAGTGACTATATGAAACTGAGAAAAATGGAGGGCTTTGCAGTAAGGAAATTCAAAGCAGTTGTTTAAGTAGGTTATTAAGTCGGCACAACACTGGTCTGTACTGTGCATTTCTATGTTCTAAATGTCCTTTGTTGTCTTTCACTTATATATCTCCATGTAATCTAACCCTTGGAACCTTGATAATATCTTGATGAATCAGATTTGCAATTCTTTTAAAGTCAACATTATCTTTTTCAGATGTGATGCTCAGAAAAAATAACTCTACTGATATGAACTAATCAGTACTTCTTACAGTTGCAGCAAAACTTCCCTTTACATTCCAGCCCTTTTGATATAAAGATTAATAACATTTCATTAGCCATAAAAAATATTTTAGTACGTAATTTCAAAGATTTGTCACATGGGCCACTTAATCACATTGGAAAACAATTGTTCATAATTTCCCCATTCATAATATTAATACCTATCATTTTTGATACAAAGGATGACTTCACAGCGAGTTGAAATCTGCCACAATTTTGCCTATTTGCATAATCTATCAATGGCACTTTATAATTTCATGATCTTATTTACACTTATTAATTTTTGTGCCATTCGCAAATTTGAATACATGGCTCTCTGTTGTGTTATCCAACCCTGTAATGCATATGGTAAGTAGTCAAAATCCCAGCACAAATCTTTGAAGGAAGTTGATGTTACTTCCATCCATAAGCGGCAATTCTTGAATCAAAGAATCTTTGGAAGCTATGACTAAAAACATGAGCACTTCCTTCAGTTATTAAAACCCTTACGCAGCACTGTGGGGATTTTTCAGGCTTTAGTATATTATTTTTTCTAATTCTGCTTTTGTGGTTTTATGTTCATTAGCTTTAGTAAGTTCCTATCATTGGTTCAGTATTAACATCTCCAAAACGCATCTGCTTTATCAGATGAAGGCAGATGACAAGTGATAATCAATAGATTACCTTGCCCATGTCTGACTTGATGGCACGAAACTTGATGTGGTTTTGAATCAAAGTCATATCTCTCCCATCTGTACATCAAAGTGTCGGCACTTCCAATGCTACAGCATAACCAAGGATACCAACAGGAAACTGGAGCATTGGGCAAGACTTTTCTCAAAATTTAGCCATGCCATTAGTTATTTTGAGGACTATACAGGATGACTTATTTTGTTGTGTGCAAATCGACAGGAATATCTATCACCCATTCTTGGCTTTCCTTTACTTCACTGGAGCGCTATCACTTATTTCATTGTGACATGTCTAATATTTCTCTTTGATTTTACTTTTTCTTTTTGTGCATATGATCACCAATACTCAGAACCTTGTTCCAAAACAATTGATCTATGATATAAAATCCACACAACGAGCTAGTTACAAATCAAAAATATTTTAAGAGTACTGCATCACTATCTTAAAGTTTAACTTTTTAAAAATTTAATTTTAGAAATATAGCATAGTAGCAGGCCTTTTTGGCCCACGAGCCTGTGCCATCCAATTACACCCTAATTGACCTACAACCCCCATACATTTTGAGAATTCAAAAATTGAAATGGAATCTGCACTCAAGCCAACTCTAAACTTCTTGTTTTGTTCAAATCCACAGTATTTTTGTCAGATTTCTCAATGTGATATGGTCTCAGTTCTGAGAAAATTAATTTGGATGACCATATGGAAACATAGAACTTTGAAATGGTGATAGGTTCCCATGCTGAGCCCTTCAGATGCTGCAAATAACATGGTTTATTTCCATTTCCTTTATACCCAGAGAGGCGGCACTTAAGGATGCTTTACCTGTGCATAGGGAGCAACTGAGGTAAACTGCTGATGGAGCTCAAGCAGTTGAATGAGCTCTGGAAAGTGTTTGGCTTCCTCTGTTGCCTGAGTAATGTAATAATCAGGCTTCTGAGCAAAAGCAGTGGCAGCTTCTTTTGAGGAGAAGGTATAATATTTTTCTTGATATTTAAGAATTCCAATATTTGGATTGCCTGAACAAAAAGAAAACAAATAGATTATTTAATGTGAGAAATTCAAGAACTGCAGGTATTGGTATCTTGAGCAGGCAGTATCCATGGAGAGAAATGAGCAGTCAACACTAAGTTGGGAAGGGGAGCAAAAGGAGAGGGGGGGGGCGCAAAGAGATAATAAGATACTGGATAAATGAAGGTGGGAAAGGTAGAGACACTGGTAGAGGAGGAGTCCACTGAGGTAGTTTGAGAGAAAAATGAGCACAGGAGCAGCTAAAGGACATTTGGAAATAGTGGAACAGTTTAATACAATTTCTACAAATAGTTGTAGAAATGCTGTAACATGATCAAAACAGTTTATGTCTGGTAATATTCATTTCTGTGATGTGAATGTTAATATCAAGGCCACAATTTATCATCAAACTTTACCTTCTTCCACTTCAGAGACTGATCTGGAGCCACGACAAATACCGATAGGGTAATGATAACAGATTTCCTTTCATGAAGGACATCAGTGAAGTGGGCTTTTACAACTGTTCAGTTGTGTTGATTAACATTCCAAATGCATTTCAAAGCTAAGAGTTCAATTTATTGTCAGAGTACATACATGATATCACATCCTCCCTGAGATTCCTTTTCCTGCAGGCCAGGCAGAATTTCTAATTACTCTACTCAAGAAGAAATATATACCAAAGAAAAATGTAAACAAAATAAATAAATATAAACAAACTAACTGCAAATGCAGAGAAATAAATATTCAATAATAAATAATGAGCAAACTAAGGTTCCTTAAATGAGTCTCTGAGTGAGTTATTGTTCAGGCGTTTGATGCTTGAGCGGTAGCAACTATTCTTGAACCTGGATGTACAAGTTCTTTGTCAATCTCTACCTCTTTCCTGATGGAAGTAGTGAGAACAGAGCATGTCCTGTGTGGTGTGGATCCCTGATGATTGCAGCTGCCCTTCGATGCCAGCCTTCCATGTAGATTTTCTTGATGGTGGGGAGAGTTTCGCCTGTGATGTACTGGTCTGCATCCACTGCCTTTTGCAAGGCTTTGCACTCAGAGGGATTGATGCCCCATAGCAGGCCGTGATACAGCTGGTCAGCATACTTTCCCACTATGCATCTGTAGAAGTTTGCCAAGGTTTCCAATGACATACCAAACTCCCACAAACTCCTGAGGTAGTAGAGGTGCTGACATGCTTTCTTCATGGAGATGAACTACAATGTTAGTAAGTATGAGGTTATCCACTTTGGCAAGAAAAATAAAAGAGCTAAATATTATTTAAAGGGTGAAAAACTACGCATGCTGTTGTGCAGAGGGACTTGGCAGTACTTGTGCATGAATCGCAAAAAGTTGGGTTGCAGGTGCAGCAGGTTATTAAGAAGGCAAATGGAATGTTGGCGTTCATCGCTAGAGGAAATGAATTCAGGAGTAGGGAGGTAATGTTGCAACTGTATAATGTACTGGTGAGACCGCACCTGGAGTACTGTGTCCAGTTCTGGTCTCCATATTTGAGGAAGGATATACTGGCTTTGGAGACGGTCCAGAGGAGGTTTACTAGGTTGATCCCTGGGATGAAGGGGTTGACTTATGATGAAAGATTAAATCATCTAGGATTGTATTCGCTCGAGTTCAGAAGAATGAGAGGAGATCTTATAGAAACATATAGGAATATGAAGGGTATGGATAGGATAGATGTAGGAAGGTTTTTTGAGCTGGCCGGGGAAACTAAAATGAGAGGACACAGTGTCAAGATTCGGGGGAGTAGATTTAGGACAGAGATGAGGAATAATAGTTTTTCCCAGAGAGCAGTGAATGTTTGGAATTCTCTAACCAGGGAAGTGGTTGAGGCTGCCTCATTAAACATATTTAAAATTCGGTTTGATAAATTTTTACAAGATAGAGGAATTAGGGGATATGGGGAGAAGGCAGGAAGGTGGAGTTAGGTCATAAATTAGATCAGCCATGATCGTATTGAATGACTCGATGGGCCATTTTTGGCCTACTCCTGTTCCTACTTCCTATGTTCCTATGATAGCATTAATATGGTGGGTCCAGGAAAGGTCCTCCCAGGAATTTTAATTTGCTCACCCTCTCCACCTCAGATCCCCCAATAATCACTGGATCATACACCTCTGGCTTTCCTTTCCTAAAGTCATCTCCTTGGTCTTGGTGACTGAGTGAGAGGTTGTTGTTAGTACACTATTCAGTCAAATTTTCAATCTCCTTCCTTTAAGCTGATTCATCACCCCTTTTTATACACCCCTTTACTGTGATGTCGTCAGCAAATTTATTTATGGTGTTGTCGTGCTAAACCACCCATTCATAGGTGTAAAGCGAGCAGAGCAGGAGGCTAAGTATGCAACCCTGTGGTGCTCCAATGCTGATGGAGATTGTGGAGGAAACGTTCCCATCCACATTGGGGTGTGGACGTGAGAAAACTCAGGATCCAGTGGCACAGCAGGGTATTGATTCCTGGAACTTAAAATCCCCGGATTCAGTTGTGGAATTCAAACTAATGCCTTTGAATCAATAGGTCAAGCCTCTGGATACAAGTCCACTAACTGTACGATCCTCCTACTTTGCTCCTATAATGACCCCCTGCGTGGTATGATTGAAGCACTGTCAAGTGCTTAAGATATACCTATGCAAGAAAGCCACCAGACAATGTTCAGTATGATTGTCTGTTGTTCTCCCATGACTTCAATGAAAACCATTTTCACATAGTAAAACATTTCCTGGCTGCTGCTTCCAATAACTCAGTTCACAGGGATATTTCAAACAATCAGACAGCATTACAGATAATGCGAAAAGTAAAGACATACAAACCCCACAACCACCCAGAATTTAAAGGAAAAGTAATGACAGTTTTTCTTAAACTATAATCTTCCAAAACTCTCGATTGTAGAGTTATTCCTTTAGATTGTAAGGTTGAAATTTCAGTCCATTATTTAAGGAAGTTCACAGAGAGACCAGAAAATTGTGGATTTATTGGCAAACATCTATTAAGGGAATATTATTGGAATTCATAATGAAGAAGGGAAGAAATTGTTGATTCATAGATTCATACAACACAGAAACAGACCCTTGGCCTAATTTGTTCATGATTATCAAGACGCCTATCTACAATAATACCATTTACATGGATTTTTTTGGACCATATTCCTCTAAACCTTTCCTATCTGTGCAGTTTTTTTTAAAATAACTGACAATGAAGGTTTTGATGGGCAGATGAGTCTACATGAATCTTAAAAAGGTCTTTGCCTGCATTGTTGACTGGTTCAGAAAGTTAAAATACACAGAATCCATGGTGACCTAACCAATTGAATAATTGGCTTGTTGGTAGGAGACAGAAAGTGGTAGAGGAGAATTGTCCTCAGATTGAAATCTCTGACTAGTGATATACCACAGGAATTGATGGTGGGTCCCATGTCATTTGTCATACATATTAACAATTTGGATGACAATGTAGGTGTCACGATTTGTAAGTACCAGAACTGGTGCTATAGCTTACAACAGGATATTGATCAGCTGGGAAAGTGAACCAAGGAATGGCAAATGGAATTTAATACAGACAAATGCAAAGTGATGCAATTTGCAAAGTCGATCCAGACCAGGATGTACATGGTGATTGGTCAGGTCCTGTAGGTTGTTGCTGAATGAAGAGTACTTGGAGTACAAGTATATAGTTCTCTCAAAATATCTTTAAATTCACAACCTTTTATTTATAAATTTAAAACCACAAAAAAAATCACATAATTAATAATACAAATCAATGGCATTCATAAATAAAGAAATAGAGAACCCCCCCCCCTCCATATACTGCCCCCTCCTCCCTTATCCCCCTACTAAAATAAAAAGAAAGAAAAGAAAAAGAAAAAAGGGGGACGAGAGACCCCCAACAGGAGAGCTTATTACTTGGTTTTCTTTTAATATACCGAGACCTTAAGGAGAAAGGGAATGTCAGAGCTTCATTTAAATATTCACACCCACATTCGGTAAATATGGGCACCATATCTTCCAAAAAATATACTATATCTCTCAAATTGTAAGTAATTTTCTCAAGTGGGTTACATCTCCGAACTTCAGCATGTCATCTTTCTATACCCAAATCTGTATCAGACTTCCAAATTATGGCAATACAATATTTTGCTATTGCTAAAACAATTTGAACAAGCTTCTTTTGATACACATTCTTCTTTGATATGTGTCATTCAGAATTAGAGAAAACAAAGAAAGATTTGTAAAATGTAATATTTTAAGTAACTTAATTAATATGCGGTATATGGTACACTTAGATTTGCATAAGGGATCCTTTGTGGTATCATTTCAGGAACTTTTGGCCAAATTTGAGCCTCACAGGAATGATGGGAAAATACTGATGTAGTTAGATTGTTTAGGCAGCTAAAAGAAAAGTCAGAGTTAAGCAGAATCAGGACTAGACCATTCATCCCCTTGTGCCTGCTCTACCATTCAATAATGTCATGGCCAATCATTTCCCTCACCACCATTTCCCATTCTTGCTTGAAGGCCCTCAGACTAAGAACAATTAGACAAACCAGGCTTGGACTCCCTGCAAACTAGAAACTTAAGGGTGGTTTGATTTAAGCAAAAAGGATCTGTTTGTGTACCTCTGAGAAGTAGACCATGTCTTGCACCCAATGTGTAGGCACAGAATCCTCGATATTGCATGGTCAGTTGGTGATATAGGAGTGTGTCTTCTGGAAAGATCCATTCCCGATTCATGAAGTCTATTGGATTTATCTCATCTTCTGTACAGAAAAACAACTGTATTTAGCGTAAGCAATTATCACATATTATTAAATAAAAATTTTTATAAATACAGTGGTGCAGATTTCTCTATTCTTATTCCTAAATTGGGTAGGGATGACAATACATGGGGAAACAAATTTGCTCAATTTCTCATCTATCAATTTAACAGTTTCTATTCATCTAAGAAAAGGAAAATCTAAAACTTATAATTTATTTGTAACTCATCATGCAATGAGAAGATGTTGTAACCAGGATGATGAAGCTCTTTTATGATGTCAGCTGCCTTCTTCAGCCAGCACCTCACACAGACACCTGCAGTGAATGGGAAGTCAGAGCCTGTGATGGAGTTGGCTATGTTTGCTACTTTCTGCAGCTTTCCAGTTCATTCATATTATCAAACCAGCCCATGATGTAACCAGTCAGTATGCTTTCCACAGTACCCATATAGATGTTTGATAGAGTATCCATATGCCTTGTCTCCTCAAATTTCTTAAGAAATTAAAAGTATTATACCTTCTTCATAAATGCCTCCATGTAGGAATGGTGTGTGGAATTAAAATGGTTGGCCACTGGGATCTCCCTGTTAATGCAGTGGACAGTATGAAGGTGCTTAATGAAGCAATCTCACAGTCCGCATCCAGTCTCTGATGTCACACTCTGGGGTAGTGAATTCCAAAGATCTACTGCCCTCTGTGATATGAAATTTCTACACATCTCTGTTTTAAATGACAGGGCTTGTCATTGAGATTCTCCCTCTGGTGGAAACATCTCAACATCTATCCCATCATGTCCTTATAATCTTACATGTTTCAATAAAGTCATCCTTCATTCTTCTCCACTTCAAACAATACATCTCCAATCTGTTTGCTTCATTGGATGATACAGTTCTCTTTTTTCCAGAAATTAATCTGATGAATCTTTTTTGATTGGCTCTAATGCAACTATAACCTGTTTCCCAGGGCAAAAATGGCAAACACCAGACAAAGTGAAGGGAGTCATCAGAGGTATTTTTTTTTAGACAAAGAGTTGTGGGTGCCTGGAATGCCATGCCAGGGATGGTGGTGGAGACTGAAACATTAGGGGCATTTAAGAGAATCTTAAGCATATGAATGGAAGAAAAATAGAGGGTTACAGGGTAGGGAGAGTTTAGTACTTTTTTTAAGGAATACTGTATATGTGTTGGCACAACATCAAGGGCCTGTACTGTGCTGTGGTGTTCTAAGTTCTATCACCTTTTTTAGACAATGGAGCAAAAACTATGCACAACACTCAAGCTGTAATCTCACAAACCTCCCTATTTCTCAACTCTAATTCCTTTGCAATAAAGGCCAATAAGCTATTTATTTGCCTTATTAACTAATCACTGCAAGTGCCTGCTAACTTTTTATGATTTATGCACAGGATATCCGGATTCCTGATTTCTCCATTCACCCAATCTAATATTTACCCCACAATGTCATGGAAGAGAGCAACCAGAACATCAAAGGTTTGATTATCCCTGAGGCAGGAGTGACTATTTACAGGAATGTGGGTGGTGTGGATATTAATGCACCATGTAGAAACATTTAATGGCCCTTTGTGTTCATTTATATTTTAATGTCTGTTTTCTGTCTCAATCCATTTTAGCACAGATCAAAGGTTAAATCTTTAGGAGACTGGGTAACTTCCACAGAAGTAAAAGCTTATTAATTTGAAATTATACAAGATGGTCCGAGGTTCTACATTTATTGCCTTTTATGACCCAGTTTATGCAATCCTGTACTAAAGGTTTTAAGAAATTATTTTATAAAACTGGTCCTCCATGATTTTTCCATCAAAGTGTTGATAAATATAGCTGGCCAGTGAGGTTCCTGAGTGCAGTGTCTAAATGTGCCAGTTGGAGAATAAAATTTGACATTTATAATTTCTATTAAATATGTAATTTTAAATCTCTTTGTCCATGAACATCTTCTGACTCTATCTAACCTATCTTCCCCCAAACTCCTCTCAGCAACCTCCATCCTTATCCTTTTCTGATGAGTTATAAGGTTCTCAAGTTATAGTTTTCAATTTTTATAAACTCTCTTGATGCAAGAAAGAAAAATGTCACTTATGCTTATTGATTAATGTATTCATGATGACATCTTAAAAAATACTGTTGAAGGAAGAGTGAACGCCATATATTTTTTATTAATCGCACCCATTAAGTTGATGGCAAAAGTGAAGTATATAGTCTACCTATAAAAGTTGGATTGGTAAAAAGCTAAAAGAATAAGAATGGATTTACAATTATTGAAGAAAATAATTATTTCACATTAATAGTGGCATCTTTAGAATGGTGCAGCCATTAAAGCTATAAAAGAATCATTTTAACCAGAGATTCCTTGTGGAAAATGAATCCGAATGGCTCAGCTTCCTGATTTGCATGATCAAATGAACTTTCCATCAAAGCCAATGAAGAGGGGTATGAGGCAGATCACTAATCCACTCCTGGCACTTTTCCACCAACCCAATCCATCTCTAATTATTCCACACAGCATTAATTTTATTCTATTTTTATGTCCTGTTATTATGTTGATTGAGTCACAGGTTGTTCTAACAGTTTTTTAATTGTAATTCTTAAAGTTGTTTGCCAGGAAACAAAATATAATTCACCAAGAATTTATTTGAATCTGTACTCCAGTCAGATCGCTGACCCTCGTATCCAAATGCCGTCTATTGTTTCTTGAAACATGAAGCCCCCCCAAATTTTTTTTAGTATTTTATTTAAAATCGACACATATATGGCAGTTATAACAATTAATAAATCAATCACAATGTTACAGAGTTTCAAAATGGGGGTTCAAGTTGGCAAAATCCATCAGAATGAGAATATTTCTGTCCCTTACCACATACCTGATGCTTTGTTTAATCTCTCCTCATCTGTTTTCACATCCACTCCTTCTAGTAAGGGCCCAATGACACCATCGGGAAAGAGCTGTGAGTGAGTTCCTAAGTACGGATCTAGGTTGTTTATTAAGTTGCTGAAGACACTGAGCAGCACCATCTCATCTTGGAGAGAGCTCCACAGGTTGGAGAGATAAATAAAATGAGGCTGGCAGAATAAATATAAAGTAATGTTCAGTAGATGAATTATGATAAGGTACAGAGTTCTGGAGAATTGACTCAGAACCACATACTGCAATCTCATGATGACAGCTGGGCAAATTAAAATAATTAAATAATGTGGTCTTTTTTTTAAAAAAAGCTTCAGAAAAAAAGCTATGTCCTCTAGGCAAAATAAATCTACCTCCTTTGCCTGGTCAAGCCCATGTCTGATTCCAGACCTACAAAGTTCAGAAGACAATTAGAGATGATTAATGACAGTCCAGTCTGTGATTCTATTGTCCTTCATAACAAAAAAAAGGAGAGGGGGAGAGAGAACGATGGGGGAGAGAGAGGGATGGGGGAGAGAGGGGAGGAGGGAGAGAAGCCATTCTCATTTGGGGACCACAACATATTGAGGGTGGCCACATAAGTGCAATGTTAAAATGCACTAAAATACTTTTTTGTTGCAGCCAAACATACACAAAATACACCAACTATAATAGTATACATTAACATTCCATATGGGGTATACCAAAACTGAAAAAGAGATAACTAATGTAAAAGAATAGATAGGTAAATATTCACAGTTGCAGTTAGGGTAAGAAAAAAAGTGACATTTCAACAGTGTACACAGATCTATTGCTGGTCCCAAACTACTTTATGGCTATGGTTAGGATAGAACCTGATAGCCTTTGGATGAAAGCCCCTTACTGCATTGGAATTATGATTTCTCACCCCAACCCCACATCTGTACACGAGAGGCAGAGATTTCCTCAGATGTGACATCCAACCAGTTTAAAATCCTGTCAGCTCAGATCAACAACTATTACTTATATTAGTTATTCTGATAAAATTTAAATAAATATTAATCATCCAAAACTTTGATTAGAGATGGAGCATAAATATCTAGGTAAGAATAGAAAACATTTGGAATGAGACACAGCCAGAGAGATTGAAAAAAAAATTGCAAACAAACTGATCCACTAATTCCTGATACTTGTTAAAATAAGAACATTGAAAATGCTTAATTTAAAATAAATGAAAGGCAATAATCTTGCTTCTGACCACTTTAAATAATAGCAAAAAGATTCCCAGCCATCTATTTCTATTCCAGATGAAAGGGATTAACGGAGATAGTTTTCTCATTTTGAAAATAAATCTTATAATTGTTTGCTTTAAATGACAACACAAAAACAACGTTTTTCAAGAAAGATAGGGGTGCTCATTTCAAAGATGTACAAAATTTGAAACTAGAGTCTTCATGAGGTGGATACCTACATATACTTGTGCAGTGGGCACTGTTGCCTTTGACTTAACCACAGTGTTTAACTCATCCATCCGTTTATTTAATTGTTCCTGTAGCATTTCAACCTGCTTATCACATGTGATGATTTCGGTCTGCAGAGGAAAGAATAAAAGCACCAGATTAAAAAAAAGAAAAGCTATAACTTTGAAGTAGCAACCAGAATAGGGATGTATCTGTAGGTCAGTGTGCAGGACTGTCCTGTAGTTGTGCCCTCTTACCCTACCATGGGAAACAACTTTGCCACATCTATTCTGTCCAGGGCTTTCAACATTCAAAATGCTTCTATGATGATACCCTCATTCTTCTCAACTCCAAGGAGTACAGTCCAAGAGACAAGATTTAAGAAATACACATAAGGCAAAGAAGGGACATGAAATATCATTGCCAGACACAATTTAGGAAAATCCCAAAACATTTTCTGTTTATTAAGGTCAAGAGGATTGTCAGGAAAAGAGTAAGACCCACTGGAGACCAAATGAGCAAGTTTCTGGCACCAGAAGGAATAAGATAAGGAATAAAATAGATAAGGAATAAAATTCAAACTTCTCATTTGTATTCACTAAGGAGAAGGGCACTGCAATTGTATAATTTAGGGAGAAGGTCAGTAAAGTACTAGGAGCATGTTTGAGACATCATAGTGAGCTGAAAAGTGAATAAATCCCCAATACCTGATGAGATATTGTAATGGAAGATTTAAACCGTGTTTTTTTACTTTTGCAGCCTTTGCTTCTGCACGGCTGAGAACCTGCTTGTTTTTAGAATCAGCAGACATAAGCTAAATTCCACTGAGGGGCCAGAGATGCAGTTATTTGACAAAAGGACATCTGTGTACCAAGAGCATTTAATCTTCCTGCTTGTTTTGGTCACAGTCTTTCAGGCAGAGACCTAACCTTGATGCAAAATAAACCATTGTATTCAAAGTGATAAGCTGAAAGTTGTCTTATTCGATTGAAGCCTAGGCATGCTAGCTTGCTCGCTTATCTTTCTTACTGTGCTGGTGCTTGGGTAAGCAGTTTTTGCGTAATATAAGCCATGGTCCCTCTGCTGAAATTTGAGACTCTCCGAGAGGTGGCAACTTTTCTCAGCAAGAAGAAGAACTTCTAGAGTCCAGCCAACGTCCCGGTCGGGGTAGATGGAGAAGCTGCTACCGGCGCCCCGACAACCTACTACAAGTGTGTGGTCTTTGCCTCCCTTCAGCAGTTGGGACCAGTCCAGGCGTTGATAAGTATAATTGGGAAGGGCTTGCATATTGTAGTTTGATATCAGCTTTAGAATTTGTAATAAAGATTTGTATAAACTGAAGTGCTCTCGGCGTGTGTGTCTATTTTCTTTCGGTAGCTCAAACACTGTGACCAATCTAAAACGAACAAAGTGAGAGGTACAAGTTTACCCAGGACAGATGTATTCCAGGCTGTTATGGGAGGCAAGGGAAAGGTCTAAATATTCTCATGGCCGTAGATGAGGTTAATACAGATTGCAGGAAAAATGTCAGCAGGGATAAGCCTGTAAACCCACAATAAATGATACAGAAGTAATTGGAGAAAAAAAAAACAACTATTTATGAAATATAATCAGAACAAGGTGATGAGCATTTGGATGCCTAACAAGGATAGGACATATTCAATTAATGGGAGGGCCCCAGGGAGTCTTGAGGAACACAGGGATTTCAAGTACATGAATTACTAAAAGTAGAAGCTTGTGGGGGACGGGGGGTGGGGGGAGGTTGTGAAGAAGACATTCAAAATACTTGCCTTCATTAACTGAGGCATAGAATAGAAGAGTAAGGAAGTTATGGTACAACTTTATGAAACATTAGTCAGACCATAGCTGCAATACTGTCCGCACTCATGGTAACCACAATGAGGAGGGAGTGTAAGGAGAATCTCCAAGCTATTTCGTGGGATAGATGGTTTCATCTATGAGGATAACTGGAGAGACTGGGGTTTGTTTCCATTGGAGTGAAGGAAGTTGAGGGAGCACCACAAAATTACAAGGGGTATAAAATAGTAGGAAAGATAACAGGAAACTTTTCCCACAGCAGTGGTGACCAAAACTAGAGAGCTTGTGTTTAAGATGCGGAGTTATATGTCACAGAGGGAATCTGAAGAAAAAAATATTTTATCCACAGAATAAATCTGGAATGCACTCCCTCAATAGGGTTGGAAGCAGGTACTCACAAAACATTTAAGAAATATGTGGATGAGCACTTGAACCTGCAAGGCATAGACAGCTATAGACCAAATGCTGGAAAACTGGGATTCCTATCAATTTGAATACAATAGTGCTTCATCTATGGCCATGAGAAGATGTAAATGTCTTTCTCCCTTGCCTCCCCTAACAGCCTGGAATGCATCTATTCTATTTTTTCCACATAAGAGTAAGGAAGTCATCTTGCAACTACATAAACTTTGATTAGGCCTCACTGGGAGTATTGAGAGCAAGTCTGATTGCCCCATTATTTGAAGGGTAACTTCTATCAGATCTCCCCTCAGCCTCTGGCACTCCAGAGAAAATTTTGTCCCATTTTTCCTTAGAGCGTCGACTCTCTAATCCAGCAATATTCTGGTAAATCTCTCCGCTGCCTTCCTATGCATGAATACACAACTCAGCTCTGAATCTGAATATATTGTTCCAAGTTTCATTTCACAGACTTAAATTAGTTAATGTTGCTCTCACCACAGTTAGTGTTGCATTGTCTAAGGTAATGACTGTGGTAAGCCACTGTATGTGTATATTTATCTGTCTGGGCACACCCATTCATCTCTTCCCACAGGGTCCTGAATAAAGGTGACTGTCCCTTGGACGCTCCTCAGTTCGGGGCAGTCGACCAGCAGGGATGTGCCTTCATTCTATTGCAAATAAAAGCCTATCAGTTTTGCTCAACTTCAGACTTTTGAGTCATTTATGATGCATCAATTTTATTCGCAATGGAATATATCCTGAAGCAAAAGAAACTGTAAATCGACCCTCAAATCGCCTGAGGCATCTACCAACTTTTAACTCTGGCCGTGCATTTTGAAGCATCCCTGCAGGCATCATCAGCCATTGTTCGGTCAGAACAATACAGGTGCTGCACTCCCAAGTCGGGCCCTTGGTGTACTCAATGATCAGGGAAGCAACGTCGTATCCAGAGGCAATTGATATATTGAAAGGCCAGTACCTAAAAAAGGTCAATGAGGTCTATGCCAGACACATCCTAGTGACCTGAAAGCAGCGACCCAGGGAGTTGAATGCCGAGTATCTCTGGCCCTGTGAACCCTCAGACAGGCCTGTGAATGCAAGGCTGTGACGGCTGTGGAGTACATGGAGGGCCTGATTAGAGTTGCCTATGTTGCAAGTATCAGGTCCAATTTCATTCACCAGTGACTACTGGAGCAAGGTGAGGTCAGTCTGTGGAGGGCAGTCGAATTGACAGGCACACTGGAGGTGGCCCTTCAGAACATGGAGGCCTACTCAACTGCGTCGTGGTTGCCACCAACTTGGGACACGCCACCACCATCATCTTCTGCCAGCAATCTGACCATGACAGCCATACATCACAAGTGCCTAACACCACTACCACCATGTCCCACCAGCATACCGACCATGGCCGCCATACTCCGTGTGCAACCGAAGTGCTACTTTGGTATCCTGAGCAAGCACCCAAGGAGACGCTGTCCATCGAATAATGTGGTTTGTGCCAGCTGCGGGAAGGGCACAATGCCAAAGTGTGCAGATCAAAACCATCCCTCACTAGCAGCGCTGCGTGCAAATCATGGGGGCCACCATCTCTGAGACATGGCAGCTCCACATGTGGGTTGTGGAGGCCACCATCTTGGGTGCCATCTTTGAAATCCAGCGGTCCATGGAGGCTGCCATCACCCAACTCAACACTCGAACTCTCTGACTCAGCGACAGTGATCAGACACTGGCTTCTATCACAGTTGACCAGGACAGTCCCCATCAACTCGCCAGATCGATGATGGTTATTCAGGTAAATGGCCACGTGATGAGTTGCCTGTTCAATAGTAGGAACATGGAAAGATTCATCCACCCCCACACAGTGCAGTGCTACTCCCTCATGATAAGGCCAGTGAGCCAAAAAGTCTCCTTGGCCTCACTCAAGGTCACATATAGCAGATGTCCGCGGCTACTGTATAGTGTCTCTAACCATGCGGGGCATAGACTACAAAAACTTTAAACTTCTGGTGATGTTACAGTTCTGCGCTGCCAAGCTACTGGGACTGGACTTTTAATGTCACTTTAAAAGCGTGATGATGGTGTTCAATGGGCCCCATCCACCCTTCACCCCGGATTGAGTGGACGAGCTGCCTCCTTTGCTCCTTGGTATTCGCACAGTGTCAAAGCAAGATTTGGCCACGTCCTCTACTGAGCCTCACTGAGAGTCCTGGGAGAATTTGTGCCAGTGGCTTGCAGCCAGGAGGAAATGCAAATTTGCGAAAAGGTGGGCACCTAGGCCCCCGTCCCAACTTCATGCCACTGTCCAGCTCCATCCTATGACCTGAAGGATCTTAAAGACTGCGAATACATCTTCATAAAGAGAGGCGCGCACCGGTCGCCATTTCAGTGCCCACACGAAGGTCCATACAAGGTGTTACGACACAACTGGACTACATGCCTTTTGGACATCGGGGGTAGGCAGGAAACATTCACAGTCGACGCCTCAAATCGGCACACCTTGACCTTGACCAACCAGTAACTGTTCCAGCCCCACAGTTTACCAACTGTGGGCTCAGCACCTCCAATCACTGGTTCTGGGGGTCACAAAGCGGCTGCACTGATCCACAAACAAACCAGGTCACCGAGGTACAGGCTCGTTCTGGGCTGATTTCACAATGGTCCATGGGGGGTGGGAGGGAAGAGAGGGTCACAGAGGTTGTGCTGAAAAGCTCTCGAAGAGTTCCAGTCAAGTCATTTGGTTGGTTCAGCTCACTCACAACTTGCGTGTAGTTTTTCTTGTTCGCTGCACAGAACACTGACCACAGTGCTTCAAATTCTTCTATTACTGAGTACGTGAAATTCAAAACATACAGGTATATTATTTTCACTGCATATTGTTCACTTCCTCAATTTGGTTTCTTTGAGGGCAACATGTATGACAAATAACCATAATACTTCTTTAGTACATGCAAACAAGGCCAGATTGCTACCTTATTAAGGTAGCTCTGTCATTTCCATTGCTCAAAGGAAGGAATGGCACCACAGAAATAATCCTTCATATGAAATTATGTGTTTGATTTCCCTTCATTTTCTCCTACAGATACGCCACACCCTAGCTCCAATTTTCTGGATCAGATATAATTATCCACTCAAAAGTAGGATCTTTTCAAAAGGCCTCTTGCTGGTAGATAGGGCACAGCTGCTGGAAGATAGTCATCAACCTTCCTCTGCAATATCATCCTCTATCAAACCAGCCACAAGAGATAGGGTGGAATGGCAGTGCAAATTGGTTTCCACCCAAATCTAGCCCCCAATTATAATTTGCACGTTTCCACTGCAGCCCAAGCCAGAATTTCAAACCCAAAAGGCTTTTCATAAGGATGGTAGTTGTGTGCTTATGAAGTACGAGAGGAGGGGAGTGGGATAGAAAAACAAAGACAGATGGGAGAGATTGTGACAAAAGGCAGAGAGAGGTACATCTTCAGGAAGGCAACATTAATGGTTACAATAACGTAAGGAAGCAATATTAAATATCTATGGAATTGTGGGTTAAAGGGCCTGTCGCTGTGCTGTATGACTTTATAAGTCTTGATTCTTTTAATTGCTTACCAAGATGATGCAGAGAAAGACCTCATGCTGCCTCACATTGTATAAGGCCTCCTTCAACTTATCATGCAATCCATCTGTTTCATAGCACTGTTGACGACTTTTCTCCAACCTCTCGATAATAGCCGTGTAGTGATAAACCAATTGTTGAGTAGGTTGTAGCTCAGATTTAATATTCTGCTTGGTTGCTGGAAGGGCTTCATTTAGAATGGCAGGCACTGTTATTGCAAATATAATTTTGTTAAGCAGAGCATTAAACTAGTTAACTATCTTTAAACTGGATTTATAATAGTTGCAAGTCAGCCACTCCAATGAAGAATTAGCCAGGAGTGATCAGAGAGAACAATAAGATACAGTAAAACGTTGGAAGTAAATTGCAGTCTAACAAAAATACCCAAGAATGTTTAAGCAGAATCTTAGTGGATTCAACATGCAATACATCACCAGAATACATAGAACACAGACTAGGGTAGCGCAGGAGGAGGCCCCTTGGCCCACGATGTCTGCACCAAACACGATGCCAAATGTTTTTTTTCTGCCTATAATTATTATTATCCCCCCATTCCGTTCATATTCTCGTGCCCATCCAGAAGCCTCTTAAACCCTATTATCGTCTCTGCTTCTACCACCATATCTCGCAACCTGTTCCAGTCACCTCCCTTTCCCTCTTTAGTGCTATCTTTAACTGTATACTTTCCCTTTGTATTTGACCACCAGTGTGACGATTAGAATGTGCACAATTCTACAACTGTCTTGAAAAGTATATCTACAACTGTGGAGAAAGACGGGGAGGACTGGGCAACTTGGAACAGTCAATGGTAGTGTCGTGAGGACAGTCAGTATGACAGTTGAGGAGGTGCAGAAGGTCCTGATGCATATGGAGGCAGATAAATCTGGGCCTAATCAGATATATTCAAGAATATTATGGGAAGACAGAGAGGAAATCGCAGATGCTCCGGCTGAGATTTATGAGTCGTCATTAAATGCAGGTGAGGTGCTGAAAGATTGGAGGGTGGAAAATGTTGGGTCTCTTCAAGAGCTGCAAGAATAGCCAGGAAGCCACAGGCCAGTGAGCCTAATATCTGTGGATGATGTTACTGGAGAATACCTGAGGGAGATTTACCTGGACTTGGATGGGCTAAGGCTGATTCGACACAGTTAGCACGGTTTTATAAGTGAGAGATCATGTCTCACAAATTGGATTAAGATTTTTGAAGTTAAATAAGGAAGCCTGCAGACAGTGAGTCAAGTGCAAGCCACAAAAGATCTGGATAAATTCAGCAGGTCACGCAGAATCTGTAGGAAGTAAAGCATCACCTGAGCCCTTCATCAAGGTATGAACAAAAAAAGACAAGCACCTGAAGAAAAAGGAGGGGATAGAGGATGGGGCAAGAGGCAGGGGACAGTCCAACAAGAAAGAAGTCATAGGTGGGAAGGTAGAAGAGGAAAAGCTGACACAAGATTGGGGGAGGGTGGCTCTCTGATAAGAGAGGGAAGAGAAAGGGCGATTGGGTAAACGTATAGAGTTTTCTGTTTGGAGTAGGGGAAAATCGGTAACCAGAGGACATAGATTTAAGGTGAAGGGGGGAGATGAACCTGTGGTGTCACATTTTTTTCCCCCACACAAGTTGGTGAGTGAATGGAATGGACTGCCAGAGGCAGGGACCATTGCAATGTTTAATAAAACATTGGAGAGATATTCATTGCAACAACAATGGAGAACAGTTTCTTTTGGCATGTTGCCTTTTCCCCTGTTTCCTGAGAGCTAGGAGGAGAACTGCCTTGGAATTGGAAACCAGTAAAGTCGAGGTTTCCTGTGCAAACTTCCAAGTACAACATCAGGCATTCAAAACAACAGAAAACATTAGAAACACTCAGCAGGTCAAACAATGTATGCAGAGAGAGGAACAGAGTTAAAATTTTAGGTCAATGACCTTCTCTGAGGGTCCAGAGCACACATATCAAACTCAGGCCTGCGGGCCAAATTTGGCTCGTG
Organism: Narcine bancroftii; assembly: GCF_036971445.1. Taxonomy (NCBI): domain Eukaryota; kingdom Metazoa; phylum Chordata; class Chondrichthyes; order Torpediniformes; family Narcinidae; genus Narcine; species Narcine bancroftii. Next base: position 208,618,575 of record NC_091474.1, read on the forward strand.
ATATAATTATATTTGGCCCGCAAGATCATATCAAATATGTATTAGTGCTGGCCCGCTGGCTGCCGCGCCAGTATAGCGCATGCACAGCTAATACTACAAATTCCAGAATGCTTTGCAAAGGCGTTGGCGCCGGCCCGTCAGCCCACTAATCGCCCCCACCTCCTCTCTTTATTTTCATTAGCCTCTGCGACCTGTCGCCTAACTCACATGTCATAAAACCCTTACGAAAAATGGCCAAACGAAAGACAGAAAACAGGACCTTTCAAGACAGGTGGGAGGCAAACTCTGACCCCAAAGTTTGATGAACTTGCATCTAAGAAAAGATGCCAAGTATCTGGTTTAGACCCAGGTGCATCAGAGTAAATCACAGTGGAGCAAGCGAAGCTTGGATTAATATTTTCTTTGGTTCACTTTGGACTGTTCATAGTTGAAAGATTGGATTTTCATTGAAGCAAGTTGTTTTTTTTTACTTGTTGGCTTGTGAAAAAAAATACATTTAAAAGGAGCTTAAAGGCTATAGAGAAATATTCTTTATTGAATATTTTATTTCTCATTTGTTAATGCTTCTTCTGGAAAGAGTTTAACCAAAACTATTATTAAACATTTATTTTAATAAGAAAAAGTTTAACATTACATATGTTGAAAGAAGAGAAAACATGCAGATGTTGAAAATTTTCAATCAATATTTAGTTTGGCCCATGACTTAGTCCAAGTTTTTAATTTTTGCCCTCTGTGAATTTGAGTTTGACACCCCTGGACTAGAGAGTTGGAAATGAAGGAATCTTCAAGTTCCAGTCATTACAGGTCATTTGCCTCTCCTGGTATTTCAGTTACCTCTATTCCCTCTCAACTTCGGCCTTATTTTCATTGACACTGTCAATTTTCTCTGAAATTCAAAACTTGCTTCATTTCCACCTTAACACCTTGATACCTTTGATATGGTATGTTTAACATTTTAGGGCAATGACCTTCAATGAGAGTTGGGGCAGCTGGAAATAAAGCAAGCTTTAAGGTCCATTCATTATTTTTTGTCTTTCAGATTCTATTGATCCCTTTCAATTGTTTTTCTCCCCAGATACACTCTAACCTCTCTCGTTGCCAGCACCACATTTGGTCTTAATTTCATTGCCACTCCCACCTCTCTTAAATTAATCTACTAATATTATGATTTACAAGGAAGCTGACTGGATTGGAGAACATGCCTTATGAGGATAGATGGAGTGAACTTAGTCTTTTCCCCTTGAAGCAACGAAGGATGAGGGGCAACCTGGTAGAGGAGCCAAGGTATTGATCGTGTTGACTGAAGTAGTACAGGGGAAATGCAAGAGGTACGTTTTTCACACAGAGTGTAGTCGGTGCATGGAATGTCCTGCCATCAATGTTGTTGGATGCAGGTACAACAGGACTTTTCAAGATACTATTAGATAGGTACCTGAAATGGGAAAAAAAATGGAAGATTATGCAGTAAGAAAATTATGGGCAGTTGTTAGAGTGGATTATTAGGTCAGCACAGCAGTGTGTGCTGTAGATTTCTATTTTCTATGTCCTTGTCCTGAATGTTAACTCACCTTGTAGATCTCTTGTCTGCTCTGCTGAGTACTTCCAGAATTTTCTGGTTTGATTTCCAACATCAGCACATTTCTGTGTTTTGATCACAGGCTTTCTCTGTCCTCTGGCCTAATCAAAACTCTAGGTATAACTTTTACAAAAGAATAATCATCTTCTGGACCTCATCACCTTGTGAACCCTTGGGTTTCACAAGCAGTTCTGACTCTGGGTGTTATTGCAACATTGCATTCAACACCTGTTAGTAAAAATTGTGTTGGTGTCCTAATTGTATCAAATATGTGTATGAGCCCATCCACCAGTCCAACAAAAGTATCAGGATAAAATGATGGTGCAAGAAGCATAGCAATATTACAAATAGCCCAATTCACCACTCCAATTGTAGTTTCATTTGGGATTAATATTTCATCACGTCTCCAGAATGGAGGACCATCGCCTTCCCAAGATCGTGTTATATGGCGAGCTCTCCACTGGCCACCGTGACAGAGGTGCACCAAAGAAGAGGTACAAGGACTGCCTAAAGAAATCTCTTGGTGCCTGCCACATTGACCACCGCCAGTGGGCTGATATCGCCTCAAACCGTGCATCTTGGCGCCTCACAGTCGGCGGGCAGCAACCTCCTTTGAAGAAGACCGCAGAGCCCACCTCACTGACAAAAGACAAAAGAGGAAAAACCCAACACCCAACCCCAACCAACCAATTTTCCCTTGCAACCACTGCAACCTCGTCTGCCTGTCCCGCATCGGACTTGTCAGCCTCAAACGAGCCTGCAGCTGACATGGACATTACCCCTCCATAAATCTTCGTCCGCGAAGCCAAGCCAAAGAAAAGAAAGAAGAATATTTCAAGTTTCTGCATCTCTGGACTGAACAATCTTTAGCTAAATTTTCATTTTAAACTGATTGAAATCAATAACTGACTCCCAGAATTTCATTTACAGGTATTCCGTGCTTTACGAAACTACACCGCTCCTATGGAACCTTTCGTAGGCTGAAATGGCATAAAGTGAATAAGTGATTACCTTTCATTTCTACGTGAAAATTTTTTGAGCGTTCCCAGACCCAAAAGTACCCCACCAAATCATATCAAATAACAAAACCTAAAATAACACTAACATTTATTAAAAAGCAGGAATGATATGATTAATACACCTATAATGTAGAAATGATAGATGTACAGTGTAGTTAGGCTGAGTTTTTGGAGGTTGGGGGGCAGGAGGTACAGGAGACTGGGATGTAGGTGAGAGGAGAAGAGCTGCTCGGGATGCACGTGCAGCCTCTATAATGGTTCGCTGCTTTCATAAAAGCAAAAATCTTTTCAAAAAAGCAAGCACAGGTTTCTTTACACTAAATTTGTGTAAAGCAAGTATTCGTAAAGTGGGGTATACCTGTCGGCCCATCACCTACATCTTTCAACCTCATCCATCCGTTTTTCCTGTTGTAGTATCACATTCTTCATCAAGTTAGATGTTATTTTTTAAAGTTGTGTCACTTGAACAATAATGCTCCAATCCTTCTGATCCTGACGTACCATGTGTTTAAAATGTAATGTTTCTCAGTTACTTCTCCGAATGCCTTGAAAAATATAGGGACTTTGGTGTTAACAATACAGAGTAAGAGAGAGTGCTGCTCAGGGAGCTGAAGAAGGAATCCGTCCATCGTTATTGAATGAAGATCTATACCAGGACCAATGCCTGAAGAGGGCGCACAAAATCAGTGAACCGGTGCGAACTCGAAAGGCCAACGTGGCCTGTTTCCGCTCCGTAAATGGTTATATGATTATCCTAACTTCTCACCTCCTTGGTGCTTCACATAAATTTTTTCCCTTCCGTTTGTTACATAGAGACAATCTATAATATTATATCATGGTACTTTCACACTATTCCTGGACCATTTCAGTTCTAAAGAGACCATCCAAATGTGTAAACGTGCCTGGTTCCTCCACAGACCAGAAAATATTGACTTTAGGCTTCTTGATGTTTGCTCCCACCCAAATTTCTCTAAATGTTCTTAAGGCATTCAAATCACAGATCCGTCCAATCCAGTGCCCCCAGGCCAGGATCCTTCCCCAAATGGTCAGTTGCCCTTCTGGCTGATCCTCTCCCAACACCCTCTTGCAAGTCTAATCTGACCAACGCTGAATTCCAAAAGCTTAAGTTTCCTAATGTCAGATGATCTTCAATGCTCTGGTCCCCATTTCAAGCCACACCTTTCACCTAAAGGAAAGTTTTTTTTAATTGAATTGTTCTTTCACTCACAATATCTCAGCCCATGCATACCTTAGAAATTCACTGCCTGTCAACATGCAATACAACTGACTATTTAGGAAATTAAATGTAGAATACCACAAAAACAGTTTTGCTGGTCCAACCAGATCATGTTGATGTTTATGCTGCACCAGCCTCTTGTGTCTTTTCTTGCATAATCCTATGGATGAACAATTATCTCACACAAATCCTTTATGAGGATACTGTGGTTAACGTGCCACTCCATTATCAAACTGACATCAATAGTTGCGGGCTCCCACAGGATCAGGAGTTCCCGGTGGCTGGGGGACACAAGGAACTCTGGGAGACATGTGATATCAGAGGTTGGGTGATGGTGATAGCACACCAACTGTAATTATTTAAACTCCTGTGAAGATTCCATTAAACATCTGTTGGTTCAGCTCACAGACAACTTCTGTTGTGTTTTATTCACTGCACCACTCGCTACATTGGTGACCCCCAACGGTCCAAGTAACATTTTGGACCTCACTATGGATGCACAAAACACTGTTGTGCTCAAACCTCCAGTATTTTTGACCTTGCAGCCACAAATCTGGTACTCGCAGGCCGAGGCCTAGTTCCAACTATGCAATGAAGTACTACTATGTCATTGCATCGCAGGACCAGGAAACTGTGGGGCGTATTATCGATTTCTTGCACCAGCCTCCAGCCAACAACAGGTATAAAAACATAGAAAATAGGTGTAGGAGTAGGCCATTTGGCCCTTCAAGCCTACATTGCCATTCATTTTGATCATGGCTGATTATCCACTCGGTACCCTGTTCCAGCTCTCTCTCCATACCTCCTGATCCCCCTAGTCACAAGTACTTTGAGCCAGCAAAGTCCTGCTCATACATATTTTCAGCCTTTTTCGCACAAAAGGGCAGCACGACTTCTGCATATGGACGGCCTGGACAACCGCACTCCTTCCAAATTAATGAATGGGATGCTGGTGCTCATGGACGACACAAGCCCTGTCTGTTTTTCAAGCAACTTTTTCTCCAGCAAATTCCAGAAGACAGCCATTTGCTGTTTGCAAACAAAGACTTTAATAACCCCCCATCACTTAGCAGCCCGTGCTGATGAGTTGTGGCATGCTAAACAACAAGATAGATTTTCGGCAAAGGGCACAAACCCTTCCCACTCCAGATAGCAATGCGACATCAGATTTGATCGGATGCAGCGCAGAGAGCAGTGGTTCTATTACCATCAGAGATAGGGAGCTGCAGCCCTCCACTGCTGTCTCCCGCCGAGGCCAGCCATCGGTAATGGCCGTGACAGCCGGCCTAAAGAACAACCTCATTTTCCTCTGGGATAGATGTTCCTTGGTCGACAGTGGAGCGGAGGTTAGCATGTTTCCCTCCTCGTTCAGGAAAAAAAGGCCCTCCCCTCACAGCCACCAACAACAGCAGCATCTGGAAGTGCTGGTTAAGGACAATTTCACTCAATTTTGGCTCGTCACAGTTCAGCTGGTCCTTCACCGTTGCTGATGTATCACAACCACTCCTGGGAGCCAATGTTTTGCGAGCACAGTCTCTTCTAATAGATCTCAAAGGTCACCGCTTAGTTAATTCAAAGGCTTTTGAGCTCCTCGCCTTGCACCACGCGGCGTTGCCCGCACCTCGCCTCGACTCGGTTATGCTCTCTGACGATGGATATGCTAGAATCCGAGTGAAATTCTCCAGCATCGTTACTCCACAGTTCTCGATGGCCAAAACAAAATGTGGGGTACAGTACCATGGATGTCACCTGCACGCTCGAGCATGCAAGCTACTACTAGATAAATTGTGATTGGCTAACGACGAATTCCAACACATGGAGGAAATAGGGATTGATCGCCACTCCAATAGCCCTTGGGCATCACCCGTTGCATAAAAACATAGAAGATAGGAGCAGGAGTAGGTCATTTGGCCCTTCGAGTCTGCTCTGCCATTCAATGAGATCATGGCTGATCTTAAAGTTCAGTACCCCGTCCCCGCCTTCTCTCCGTAACCCCCAATTCCCTTATACTGAAGAAATATATCTAATTCCCTCTTAAATATATTCAATGAACCTCCCTCTACTGATCTCTGTGGCAATGAATTCCACAGATTCACCTCCCTCTGGGTAAAGAAATTCCTCCTCATCTCAGTTCTAAATGGTTTGCCTAATATCCTCGAACAATGGCCCCGGTATGGTACCCAAGGAGTCTGGAGAGTGGAGTCCTTGTGGGGTCTGAACGACATCACTGCAGGTTCCCCATATACAGGATTTCTCTGCTATACTTCACGGCATTAAGACTTGCTTCGAAATCAACCTGGTGCGCAGGTACATTCCTAAGACAGCCTTTATTAACCCGTATGAGCTACTTGAATTCCTCCATGTGCCTTTTGGTTTTAAAAAAAACTTGGCCCAGACATTTCAACGCCTAATGGACACAGTCACCTGGGGCCTGGATTTCATTTCTTGTTTATTTGGACGACATCCTTATCACCAGCCACTCACGGCAGCAGCCCTGGGTCCATTTCCGTCGACTATGTCAGTGGCTAGATGACCGCGGGTTAGCGATCCACCTGGCCAAATGCCAGTTTGGCCTCACATCAATCGATTTCCTCAGCTACTGCATCAGTCAGTACAGAGCAGTTCCACTACCTTCCAAGGTCAAGGCCATTTGCAAATTTCCAAGACCCTCTACCCCATTAAAGGCCTGCAGGAGTTTGTTGGCATGATTAACTTCTACCATCGTTTTCATGCCAGCTGCAGCCAAAGTTATGCAGCTACTTTTCAAGCTCTTGTTCAGACATCCCAAGGAACTGAAATGGGATGGCGAGGCCATGGCTGCATTTGAGACTGTCAAAGGAGCGCTAGTGAGAGCCACTGTGCTTGTACACCTGAGGGTTGACGTGCCCACGGCTCTGACGGTGGATGCAGTAGGTGGGGTCCTGGAGCAGCTCATCAATGGCTTCTGGAAACCCTTAGCTTTCTTTAGCCACCATTTGAGATCACCAGAGCAAAAGTACAGTGTTTTTGACAGGAGCTCCTTGCCCTCTACTTGGTCATTTTCGCTATTTCCTAGAGGGCAGAGGGTTCATGGTCTATGCTGCTCACAAGCTATTGATTTTTGCATTCACCAAGATGTCAGATCCGTGATAAGCATAACAGCATTGACAAATCTCCTACATTTCAGAGTTTAGAACTACGATAAAACACATAGCCAAGAAGAACAATCTAGTCGTTGACACGCTATCCCGCACCACAATCACTTCCCTCCATTTCCCTGCTCCCGGTATAGACTACACGGCTTTGGCAGCAGCCAGTAGGAAGATGAAGAGATGGCCACTTATTGCACCGCCATCTTGAGACTGAAATTGGAGGACATGCGTTTTGGTCCAGCAAACGCCTCCCTAACTAAGGCCCATTGTACCTGCTGCGTGATTGACACCATACATGGTTTGGTTCACCCTTTGATTAGGACGACAACAAGGCTCGTGGTGGCTAAAATTCAGGTGGCACGGCCTTAGCAAGCAAGTCGGCGCTTGGGCAAGGACATGCATCCAGAGTCAGACCTCAAAAGTTCAGCGCCACACCAATGCCCCACTACAGGTTTTTGCAACCACACAGTGCAGGTTTGATCACATCCATGTGGATATCGTCGCCCCTTTGCCCCTTCCAAGGGTGCTACTCACCTCTTCACAATAGTAAACAGGTTCATGAGATGGCCAGAGGTTGTCCCACTTTCCGACACCTCCACCTCGGCTTGTGTGAGAGCCTTCATTTCCAATTGTATAGTACGTTTCGGACTACCCGTGCATATCTCCTCTGACAGAGGAGTTCAGTTTATGCCCGGGTTATGGTCCACAATCGCACAGTTGCTGGGCACACAACTGCATCAGTCGACGACCTATCCTCCCTAATCCAATGGCTAAATGGAAGGTTTTCACCATCATATGAAAATGGCTCTCATGCCATGTCTTAAGGGACTGGATTTGATAGATAAACTGCCTTGGATACTTTTAAGTATCTAGCTACGTCGTCCAAAGAATTGGTTTATGGAGCCCCCCAAACGGTCCCAGCGGATTTCATTCCAGCAGCATGTGGGCAGCAGGAATCTCCCACCGGTACCCACACGCTTAAGGAAGAAGGTGGGTACATTGAAGCCTATCCTGGCCACCCAGCATGGATCTACGACTTCATACATTCCACCTGAACTCAAGGTCAGCCTTCATCTATTCCTCCTCAGGAATGAGCATAGGACACCGTTGCAACAGCCATATGAAGGTCTTTCAAGGTGGTATGGAATGACGGCTCCACATTTGTTATCGATGTTGGTGTCAGGCAAGAAACAGTTTCAGTAGATCACCTTAAGCTGGCACACGTGGACCTAGATCAACCGGTGCGGGTGGCATGACTCCGGTGCAGGAAGCATCTGCTGGCCTGTTCTAGCCGCATAGGTGAGACTGCCGAGCTCTGGTTCCAGGGTGGGGGGGGGGGGGGGAGGGATATGTGGTGAGCTGCGCCACTCCATTATCAATCCGTAGCCGCGGGCCCTGGCAAGATCAGAAGTTCCCAGTGGCTGAGAAGCACAAAGAACTCTGGGAGGCACATGACATCAGAAGTCAGGTGATTGTGATAGTGTATCAACTGTAATTATTTAAAGAGTGAAAATTCCATTAAACAGTTCTGTTGGTTCAGATCACGGACAACTTCTGTCATGCTTTATTCACTGCAACACTCGCTACAATATTCTTTATTTTCTTCACCTTTAAATGCTTACCTAGCCTCCAATTAAATATGTATGCACTCTTCAACCACCTGCTGTGCTTGAATATTCCACTCTCTAACATTACTTTGGGTAAACAAATTTCTTTTGTATTCCATATTCAGTATTCTAATAACTATTTTACATTGATGGCCCCTAGTAATGCTCTTTCCTGAAAGTGGAAACATTCTCTTAGTATCATGCTATCAAAACATCTTCTTATTCTGTCACCACTTTGCCTTTTATTCTCCAGAGCAGAGACCCAAGTCTGTACACTTTTCTTGACTTGCATATCTTTACCTTCCTGGAACCTTCCTTGTTAATTTTCCTTGAACCCTTTTCAATGCCTGTATTTCCTTCTCGCACTAAGGTGACCAGAAACGTCCCTAGAACCCCAAGTGTGATCTTACCAAATTGCAATAGAGGTTTTATATAATTATTCTACTTTTTAATTCTCTCTCACTAGAAATACACGCTGCTTTCGGCATGGCCATATGAACCTATATTGCAACTTTTAATGATTCAGTATATTTGTAATCCAAGATTCTTTTGTACCTCTTCCCACTCCATGTAATGTGAGATGTAATGTGACATGCCAAATGCCTCTTTCCATGTTGTAATTATTTTTCTTTTTCAAGTACACCTCAAATTACTTATCTGATCATCCAGTCAGTCATGTCCCTGATTCGTCTCATTGGCAAATACCAAAGTGAAGAAAAGATTTAATACTGTTTCCATCATTACCTGCATTGTTCACCTCTATCCCTTAATTGCCTTATTCCCAACCTTCCTTTTTTTAAAATTAACATGTCAGTAATAAAGTTTACTATTTTGCTTAATTTTCCTTGATAATTTATTTTCATTACATTGCTCTACTTTATCTTTTAATTTTTGGTTTTAACATTTCCTAATCCTTTTTGTATTTTGACTTATGGAATTCCTCTGCTATCTATACATTTAATGTATGCCTTCTTAAATTTAATTTTAATTGAGAGATACAGAATGGTAACAGGCCATCCAGCCCATACCATCCAAATAGACCAATGTGACCAATTAACCTCATTTTTTGGAGGAAACTGGAGCACCCGGAAAAAGCCCACAATGACACAGGGAGAATGTATAAGCTCTTTATCAACAGTGACAGATGCGAACACGGGTTACTTAAGTTGTATTAGCATTGTGTCAACCAGTTTACCTATCTCGGCTGCACCATTTCATCAGATGCAAGGATCGACAACAAGATAGACAACAGACTCGCCAAGGCAAATAGCGCCTTTGGAAGACTACACAAAAGAGTCTGGAAAAACAACCAACTGAAAAACCTCACAAAGATTAGCGTATACAGAGCCGTTGTCATACCCACACTCCTGTTCGGCTCCGAATCATGGGTCCTCTACCGGCATCACCTACGGCTCCTAGAACGCTTCCACCAGCGTTGTCTTCGCTCCATCCTCAACATTCATTGGAGCGCTTTCATCCCTAACGTCGAAGTACTCGAGATGGCAGAGGTCGACAGCATCGAGTCCACGCTGCTGAAGATCCAGCTGCGCTGGGTGGGTCACGTCTCCAGAATGGAGGACCATCGCCTTCCCAAGATCGTGTTATATGGCGAGCTCTCCACTGGCCACCGTGACAGAGGTGCACCAAAGAAGAGGTACAAGGACTGCCTAAAGAAATCTCTTGGTGCCTGCCACATTGACCACCGCCAGTGGGCTGATATCGCCTCAAACCGTGCATCTTGGCGCCTCACAGTTCGGCGGGCAGCAACCTCCTTTGAAGAAGACCGCAAAGCCCACCTCACTGACAAAAGGCAAAGGAGGAAAAACCCAACACCCAACCCCAACCAACCAATTTTACCCTGCAACCGCTGCAACCGTGTCTGCCTGTCCCGCATCGGACTTGTCAGCCACAAACGAGCCTGCAGCTGACGTGGACATTTACCCCCTCCATAAATCTTCGTCCGCGAAGCCAAGCCAAAGAAGAAGAAAGAAGATTAGCATTGTGTTAACCACTACTGAGTCCGTATTGAATATCTGTTGTCATTTTTCATCCATGGAGTCTCAACTACTTTGCTATCTAAAGCCTTCGGAATGGAAATGGATGCTGAACAACCATTGGTAAACATCTCCACTTTTGACATTAGATGGATTTGAAGATGGTTGCGTTCTGGTCTCTGGGGAACACCTGCAGTGATATTCTGGGACCAGGATGATTAATTTCCAACCACCTCAACCTTCTGCCAGATACTAATAGAGATTTCAACCTGAAATTGGCTAAAATATTTACTCATTGGTATTTAAAGAATGTTATTTCCACTTAACCATGAATACATTATTTAGCAATGACGTTTAGCTATGGAACCTTGTCTGTATGGATTCAGAACTGGCTTGCCTGTAGAAAGTAGAGAGTAGTAGTGGACGGGAAGTATTCTGCCTGGAGGTCAGTGTCCGCTGGAGTACCCCAAGGATCTGTTCTGGGACCCCTGCTCTTAGTGATTTTTATAAATGGCCTGAATGAAGATATAGAAGGATGGGTCAGTAAGTGTGCAGATGATGCGAAGGTTAGACAGGTTGTGGAAAGTGTTGAAGGTTGTCGTAAGAAGGTTGCAGCTGGATATATTACAGGAGGCAGAATTGGGCAGAAAGTAGCAGATGGACAGGGTTGGTGCCAAGGGGGGGCATCCATGGGCATTGCCCCTGAAAGCGAGGTGCTGTGCCCCCCCCATACAGATGGAGCCATTGCTCACTCTCAGACCCACCCCACCCCCTCCAACGTCACTAGCGTGCATCAATCATCACTAGTGGCTAACGACGCTTGACACCATAAAAGCAGTACTCTCAGCACCTACATCGGAGGGGCGGATGATGTTTATAGCACCCACTTCCTGCTGAGAGTTTATGAGGGGTTGCACTGTGCCCCCCTCTAACATTTGTTCTGGTGCCGATGCTGTAAGTGTGAGGTGATGCATTTTGGTAGGTCAAGCTTGAAGGCAGAGTAAGAAGTAAAACGTGAGAGTCTGCAGATTCTGTGGTTGAAGTGAGACCACAATGCTGGAGAAACTCAGCAGGCCAAACAGTGTCCTTTTTCCGGGTGCTCCAGTTTCCTCCAAAAAATGAAGTCAATTGGACACATTGGTCTATTTGGATGGTATGGGCTGGATGGCCTGTTACCATTCTGTATCTCTCAATTAAAATTAAATTTAAGAAGGCATACATTAAATGTATAGATAGCAGAAGAATTCCATAAGTCAAAATACAAAAAGGATTAGGAAATGTTATATAACTAATAGGGTATACACGTGATTAGGTCAGAGCCAACAGGAAGAAGGCGGCAGAGTTGTGATCCCCTGGTCCAATGCCAACAACCCACCTTCCCCCTGATGCTGCCCTCCAACTCCCCCCTCCCACTGATCTGATGCCCCCCCCCCCCTGCCGATCCAACGCCGCACCCCTTGACCTGGGTGAAGAAAATCAGTAAAGCCGACCATTCAGTCACTGACTCACCATCTGGTATGCGTCATGGCGCCTTTTTATGCGCATGCTTCCCCCTAACTTTAGAACCTCACAACATCCCTGACTTGTCAAGGTAAGAATTTTATACTCTTTCTATAGGACGAACGTGATGGGAGAGGAATGGAGGATTATGGGCAAGGTGCAGGTAGGTGGGACTAGAGGAGAGTTCGATGCGGATTAGAAGGGCCAAAATGTCCTGATGCCATGCTGTAATTGTTATATGATTTTAAAGTGATGTTTTTGGTTTCAGATCATCCTATACAACTGCATATATGATACATCTTATGAGACAAGGTTAGCAGAGCTGAGGCTTTTTTCTTTGGTGACTTAATAGAGGTCTACAAGATTACAAGAGGCACAGATAAAGTAGACAGTCAGCACCTCTTTCCCACGGCCTGAGTAGCAAACACCAGAGAACATCTTTACAAAGTGAAGGGAGGAAAGTTTAGGGGTGACATCAGGGGTAGTGTTTTCACACAGAGAGTTGCAGGTGCCTGGAATGCATTGCCAGGGATGGTGGTGCTGGCTGGAATGATAGGAGCATTAAAGAGACTCTTTGACAGGAACATGGACGAAAGAAAAAAAAAGAGGGATATGAGGTAGGCAGGATTGCATTGTTTTGGAACATATCTATGGGTCAGCACAACATCATGATGCAATGTTCTAACTAAGTGAAAGTCACAAAAGTGTTCTGAAATGTGTTCACAAGACTTACAGTCATCAATACCCTCGCCACCTTTCTTGCAATTTTTGTTGAACAATCGGATGCCAGAGACAATCAAGCTGAGCTCATTTAGCTGTCGTTCCTTGTCCTTTTTAGTGAGAGCTAGAAAAGTACCCAGTTCTGTCTGTGGAAAGACACTTTGCAGAGCAGCTACAAGAAATTAAAAAGAAGTGTGAAAAACAAAATGAGCCTGCAATATTTCATACTTTAAAAGAAACATACATACATGGTAATTTTATGGGGAAAAAATTGTATCTTTTCTCAGGGATACACAATCGTTGAGTTGTTAAATATTGAGTTTTTTTACAGGTGATCTTCATCTCCTCCCTCCCTGAACATTCTTGATATATAATTATTACTGTCCAATGGCTTTCTACCATAACATCTCTTTTGATAATTATGTAGATTGTAGTGGCAGCTACACTGCTCCTGCAATAACACACACAACCAGACAGGTTGAGCTCAGTGAGCAGACTAGTTTATTACAGGCTGCTGGGCTGCACTTCTACTCCCAGCCCAGACCTGGCTGAGAACTGCGCTGGAGGGCGCTGATGTCACCCGGGTGTCACGTGGTCCCCAAGCATGGGTTTCTGAGCACCAAGCTGGAAGGAAGGGAACCCCCCGACGGCACCATTTTGGCTGGCTGCCCTGCCACATGGCTTACAAGCGGTGCCGGTTCGCCTGCCTTGTGGTGAGCTGCCACACAGTCCCCCCCCCCACCCCCCCCAACCCCCCCACCCAGAACCGGCGCCAATGTCTTTTTTTGCCTGGCAGCCTTGCTTCTTGGGCTGGGCAATGACCACAGGCTCGGTGGGATCGAGGTGCTCTGGCTTCAGCCTGTCCATGGTAAACAGCTCATGCCTGCCACCCATGTCCAGCGTGAATGTCAAGCCGAAATGCTGTATAATCCTGTACGGCCCCTCATACGGTCGCTGCAGAGGTGCCACAGTCGGGTCCTGCCAAACGAAAACAAACTCCGCGGAAAGCAGCTCGCCAAGAACGTGAGACGGGCAGGTGCCATGCTTGGGCGGCGGTATGGGTTCAAAAGAGTCCAAGCATGCCATGAGGTGAGGAAGTAGTTCGTGTGGCGACCGCTGGGGATTGTGAGGTACATTGACGAACCCACCAGGTAGTGCCAGTGGCGCACCGTAGACCAGCTCAGCTGATGACACCTGCAAATCTTCCTTGGGAGTGGAGCAAATATCCAGGAGCACCCAAGGCAGTTCGTCCATCCAGTTGGGACCAGTGAGGCGGGCCATGAGCGCCAACTTGAGGTGGTGGTGCAGATGTTCAACCAGTCTATTGGCCTGTGGGTGGTAGGCCGTGGTGTGGTGTAGCTGGATCCCCAACCTGTTGGCGAGTTAGTGCTTGGGAGCAGGAGTCGGTGGAGGCATCTGGCATCGGGATTGCCTCAGGTCAGCAAGTGGTGCGGTCCTTCACCGTAAACAGGTAACGGTTGCCCCGGGAAACGGGTAAGGGCCCGACGATGTCCACGTGAATGTGGCTGAACCGTTCCCGGACGTGCTTGAACTCCTGTACAGGCACCCTGGTGTGCCTGTGCACCTTGGACGTCTGGCAATGGGTGCATGTTCTGGCCCAGCCCGCGATCTGCTTCCACAGCCCGTGTCATATGAACCGTTCTGCCACCATCCGGACCGTGGACCTGATGGACGGATGTGAAAGGTCGTGGATGTGACGGAAGACCTGCCTGCGCCACTGCTGGGGAACCACTGGCCATGGAGTGCCCAAGGAGATATTGCACAGGATGGTGCCTTCACCGCTCGGAGTCGGGAGGTCTCAGAACCACAGGCCGGTGATGGCAGTCTTGAAGGCCCTCGTCTCCTCATCAGCTTCCTGGTCCCGGGCAAGCTGGTCGAAATCGAGGCTGGGCATCAGCGAGCAGATGTCCGGTCGTGAGAGTGCATCGGCAACCACATTGTCCTTCCCTGCCTTGTGCCAAATGTCAGTGGTAAACTCCGACACGAAGGAGAGGTGACGCTGCTGGCAGGCCGACCAGGGATCCTTTGCCATTATAAGCGCCTGGGTTTGTGATCTGTGAAAATGGTAAAAGTCCTCCCCTCCAAAAAATAGCATAAGTGCCACACTGCCAGGTACATGCTCAGTAACTCGCAGTCAAAGGCACTATACTTGCGTTCCAGTAGGCGAAGCAGGCGGCTGAAGAATACCAGCGGTTTCCAATGTCCATTCACCTACTGCTCCAGGACGGCACCGACGGCTGTGGGAGAGGCATCGAGTTTTCGCACCTGTTGAAGCTGGGGATCATTCGGCGGTCCGACAGCCCATGGGCCTTGCCAAAAGCTGAGGAAAGTTCATCTCCCACCCTCCATTCTCACTACATTCTACAAAGGATGCATTGAGAGCATCCTGTGCAACTGCATTACTGCCTGGTTTGGAAGATGTATCTCCTTGGGCCGCAAGACCCTGCAGAGGATACTAGTCAGTGGAAAAGACCATTGGGGGCTCTCTTCCCACCATGAAGGACATCTACCACACTTGATGCAGGAAAAAAGCAATAAACATTGTGAAGGACTCCACACACACTCCTCATGTAAACTGTTTTCCCTTCTGCCATCTGGTAGGAGGTACCTTAGCACTCAGGTGGTTACGACCAGAATTGGCAAGGTTTTTCCCCCAAGCCATCAGACTGCTGTACACCCAGAACTTTTGGGGATAGGGTATTGTGGACTGTTACTGTATAAGTCTTAATATTTTAGTGTTTAACTTCTATTCAAACTTATATTATGTAAATACGCTCCACAGTCCTGGAGAATCATTATCTCTTCCTCATTGTTCAAGCATGGTATGAACGATAAATAAAGGTGACTCGACAGATGTAGCAAAAGGAATAAGCTTGGCCCTCTAGTTGGGATGAAGACAAATAGACTAATATTTCCTGTATGTTGTGATTTCTGAATAAGATTGATTACCAACATTTTTCTTTCCACCTTATTAAGATAACTTTTGTGTCAATATAAATGCCTAAAATATAGAGTTCCTGCATTCAAGGTAGGTGCCTGGTGGATGCCCGTACCTTCCAGGCCATTTGCCTCGATGCCACCCGCACAGATCAACCCCAGATAGCCACGATCAGCACGCCCAGAGACGAGTTCCAGCAGATCCTGGACGAGTTCCTGACACTCCTCAAGCTGCAGTTCTCCACTGCCTCACCGCGCCACGGGGTGTTCCACCACATCCCCACCCAGGGCCCGCTGGTTCATGCCAAGGCACGCCAGCTCCCACCTGACAAGCTCCAGGTAGCGAAGGAGGAGTTTTCGCACCTGTTGAAGCTGGGGATCATTCGGCGGTCCGACAGCCCATGGCTGCAGCATCTGCATCCAGGTAAACGAGCAGGCTGGCTGGTGTAAGGCTGTGGCAGCTGGTCAAGGACACAGCCTTCTCTACCTGCAGGACTCAGTCAGCGGCCGGTGGTTCCTCATTGACACTGGAGCCCAGATCAGCATCATCCCAGCCACGGCCATCGAATCCAGGAACCGACCTCGTGGACCTCCCTCCGTGAGGCCAACGCAACGGCAATCCGGACCTGTGGAGACAAGATAGTCCACTTCCAGATCGGCCAAAGGAAGTTCGCGTGGAGGTTCACCATCTCGTCCCTCCCGACTGCCATCCTGGGTGCAGACTTCCTCCTCGCACACGGGCTTCTGGTAGATGTCCTTCATGGTGGGAAGAGAGCCCCCAATGGTCTTTTCCACTGACTAGTATCCTCTGCAGGGTCTTGCGGGCCAAGGAGATACATCTTCCAAACCAGGCAGTAATGCAGTTGCACAGGATGCTCTCAATGCATCCTTTGTAGAATGTAGTGAGAATGGAGGGTGGGAGATGAACTTTCCTCAGCTTTTGCAGGAAATAGAAACGTTACTGAGCTTTCTTGGCTATGGAACTGGTATTGAGGGACCAGGTGAGATTCTCCACTAAAGTGCACACTAAGGAACTTGATGCTCTTTTTTTAAATATTTTATTTAAAATCACATAACATAACATTAATTACTACATAGTAATACAGATATAGTTATTTATATTTTAAAAAACCCAACCACCCTACTAATAGCCTCCCTCCTCCCTTCCCCACCTACAAAGAAATAAAAAGGAGATTATCATCTACTACAAACACATTTAAATATTTTGGCTACAAGAATGGTGGAATCTATCAAGTAGACCGAGATATCAAATTTTAATACCAATAATTTTCAAATAAGGGCTTTAAATTTTGGTAAAGAAAAAATATTTATCTGAAATTATATGTAATATTTTCAAAAGGAATACAGGCTTTCATTTCATTGTGCAATCTTTTCATACCTAAAACAGAGTCAGATTTCCATGTAATAGCTAAAAACACTTCTTAGAAACAGCCCAACGCAAAAATTCAATTTGATACATAGCCAATCTCAATCTTAAAGCTTGCGACTTAATATCTCCTAATAAGAACAACAATGGATCAAAAGGCAAATTCACTTTTAATATCCGTTCCAAAAATGATTTAATTTTCAACCAAAAACTTTTAATCTTAGGTTCTAGCTTCATCATTTAATTCTAAAGCTCGAGGTGTAGCTATTTGAATTAATAAAAATTTACTGTTTAAATTAGTCGGTAGTCACTGATCCTTTTGGTAGATTTGTATTAGTGAATTGTCAAATTTATTCTGAATCTTGGATCTTGAACATTAGGATTTATGCTCCTAATGTTGATCATGAAAAATTTATTTAAGTTGATGACCTCAACGGTAGTGCCGTCAATAGTCAGGAGACGGTGGTGTCCCCCCCCCCCCCCCCGAGCCCTCTTGAAGTGGACAACCATCCCTTTCGTTTTTTTAAAAACATTCAGACACAGGTTGTTGGTTCTGCACCAGTCTGTTAGCGACTGCACCTCATCTCTGTTCGCTGAATCCTCATTCTTACAGAACAAAATATTTTCTTGCCACACAATATAATTGACAGAATCCAGTATTTTTTTCCTCCCCCTCCCCTTCTTCTCTCCTCCCTCTTCCCTCAACTTATACAAACACACTATTACTTAAGAAAAACAACCTAGCACCAACAGGATCAACAACCTTCCTCAAAGTTCAAAAACCCTGGGTGTTAAACAAACCGTAAAGGATAAACAATAAAAAATAAAACTAAAAATTAAAACCCACATCATCTGAGCCACAATCCCAATTCACTCTCTCCTTTATTTACCTGACGGGATAGGTTGTTTCTTATCTCATTACTCGTTTGGTGGGGTGGGGATATAGATCATATCTGTACCCCTACATGCCTCAGATACAGCCGTCATACTTTAAAGAACGTGTCGTAGTTCTTCCTCAAGTTATAAGTCATCTTCTCCAGGGGTATGCAACTCTGCATTTCCGTGTGTCATCACATATATACACATACACACACACACACACACACACACATATATATATATATATATATAAAAATTTAAAAAAAAAAATATATATATATAAAAATATATACATATAGAAGCTACTTCCTTAAGATACTGCCTCTTGCAAATTACCTCAGTGGAGTGGACGCTGATGCATGTGATGGCGCTGGCTAATTTCACAATTTTAATTTTTTTTTTGTCCTGGGCATTGGAACCTCCATATCAGATAACGATGCATTCCAAAATACTTAGCTTCAACAGGAACTAATTCTTATCCCACCTCATCCAGATTGATCCTGAAATTCTCAGATGTTCTTCCATCTTCTCTCAGTTTGAATGTTCCAATGTTCTCATCACTCCTCCAAGCTCCACAACGATATGAGAAATTCTCTCATTTTTTCTCCCACACTGTTTCATAATCCTGTCCTTTGGATCCTCATCCCTGAATACATTGATTTAATTCTCCTTACCTTCAGCTGCAAATACTATGAGGACAAGGAATCCTAACCCACATCCCTACCAGTTCTCCAGTCTGCTTAAGTTCTCTGCATCTCCTTCCCATCTATGCATTTGCTTCTTGTCTGCAATTATATTCGAAATTCTGTTTTGTAAATCCTTCAACCAGGCCACTTTTTATCCCCCTTTCAAAAATTAGCAATGGAGATTTCTAAAATCCCATGGGGCATGGATAAGGAGAATTCCAACAGTCTTTTTTCTCTCAGGGTAGTGACCCTAGAACTAGTGAGCATAAGCTTACGTTTTGAAGAGAAAGCCGAGGGGCAAGTTTTCCACTCTATGTCTGGAATGAGCTGCCAGAACAAACTGTAGAAGTGGCACAATTTTGACATTAAAAGGCTATTTGGACAGATTTATGGATAGGAAGGACTTAGAAGGTCATGGACCAAAAGGGACTAGCCCTGAATACCAAATTGATCGGCATGGCTGATCTATGACTCTCCATCTCCTTGCCTATACCACCCTTGACACACACACCTCACCATTGTTTTTCATGACAAAAATGCTCTGGGGATTGTTTTACATTAAATCATTACGCAAAGGAAGATTTTTATTGCAGTTGCTACACGTTAAATTGTGAAAAGAAATCCAATCACCTACCAGTTGCCTCTCTCACCACCCTTATATCAGTGGGGGAGCCAAGGCCGGAGTGGAGCAGGACGTAGCTGACGACTTTGCGGTACAGACATTCCAATTCTTCTCGTGTCCTGGCACGGCAGTCAGTGACTTCTCTGCGCACAGGGGCCAACCTAGATTCTAGGACACTCCGATGCTCTGCAAGGAATTCCTCTGGGTGGTAAAGTAATAAAAGAAACTCAAATTCCTGAAACATTCAGGCAAAAAGTAGAATCAATGTTTAGGATTTGTGGTAAAATTATTTTGATCAGGAGGAAATAGAGTCATTAATTTCAGACAATCCGAATGTCCAGGGCCATTTAAGGTGCTGCTTTTAGTCCATTCTTTTGTGTATCCAGCTAGACCACAGTAATTTCTTCCAGCTCATTTCCCCAAGGTATCTATCAAATAAAAGACCCTAGTACAACATCCAGGGAATAAGAATATACAAAATAAAGGCAGGAGTCTGTCATCTGCCCCATCGAGCCTTTTCTACCATTCAATAAGATTATGGCTGATCTGGCCATGGTCTCAGGTCCACTTACCCACATGTTCCCCATAACCAGGGGTGCAGTGCTACCGGAGCTCACCAGAGCGCCACTCCAGCACCTCCTTGTTGTCATTTTTGGTGAGCTCCAACACCTAAGAAATTAGCACTGCACCCCTGCTCATAAACCCTAATTCCCAAACTATACAAAAATATATCTACATCTTCAACACATTTAATGAGACAGCTTCTATTGCTTTACTAGGCAGAGAATTCCACAGATTCACTATTCTCGGAGAAGCAGCTCTCCCTCATCTCTATCTTAAAACTACTCCCTGAATCTTGAGATTACACCACCTGGTCCTAGTCTCACCTGCCAATGAGAACAACCTCCCTGCTTCTACCTTACCTATTCCTTTCATAACTTCATATGCTTCTATAAGATTTCCCACCTCCTTCTAAAATCCATTTCAGGATCAACCTGGTGAACCTCCTCTGCACTGCCTCCAAAGCCAGTGCATCCTTTCTCGAGTAGGGAGAAGAGAACTGCACACTCCACTCCTGGTCTGGCCTCACCAGTGCACTACATATTTGCAACAGAACATCCCTGCTCTTAATTCACATTCAATCTCTCCAGCAATGAAGGCATACATTCCATTTGCCTCTTTGATTACCTGACACACTATCAAACTAACCTTCTGATATTCATGTACAGTCACAGGTCTCTCTGCAAGCAGCACACTGCAATTTCTCACCACTTTGTACATGTTGTGTATCTACTACACCTTCTAACTGGGCATAAGGTTTCCTTTGTTCAAACAGAGATGAGATGACTGCAGGATCACAAATGGGTCCTGAAGAACTACAGAGATGTACACAGATAGGCCAAGAAATTGTACAGCACCTTATCAGTCTTTATGAAGCTAGCTGATTCTGCTTTTCTCAATAAAGGTAACTGGGAAACTGACCTCGACTTGTGTAATTCATATCAAAATATATTTGCATCTTGATTGTGTCAAGAGATGGCCGTTCTGTTTCAAGCAATCTGTCCACACAAACCTGAAAAATACATTGGTGAAAGTTTTCTTTAAAATTCCGAAGAAAAAAACTATTACATTCAAAAATCATCTTGAGCCAAAATATTGCAAGTTGCATCTATAAATTCTTGGTTTGTGGTCTGTGCAGACAAGTGTCTGTTGTTACAGGAGATTTTGAGCCTGGTCTACTCCCAGAACCTTCCATTATATAATGGGGTTTATGGTGATAGTCCTGACAACAATAAGCCCTGCTTGCAACTTGTTCCTGATGAATAACTTATCCTATTGTGGCTACCTAGTAAACACTGAAGCAAGAACAGATGTGAAAAGGAAATGACTGTGTTAAGACCTAGAGTAGAGAATGGATAATCTCAGAGTGCTGAGTAAGTTCTCATGAGAAATTGCCACATGGATAATGGGAAGCAAAAATTAACTATTGCTTATTCAGAAGTTATGGGTGATGAAATTATCCTAAATATAGCATCAAACAAGAATGAGTCTTCAGTGGAATTTAAAAAAAGTCTATACACTGTGGTACAACCCCTGTATTGTAATGAGCTGGCCTTCCCCCTGAACCTGTGATTCCTCCCTCCCGAAATCCCTATAAAGGCTGTTATGCCCAAACTCCTCCTTCAGTACCTACCTTCGAACCAGGCCAGCAACATGTGAGATGTGTTGATGTGGTGATTAAAGCCTATTAATCACAACTCTCTGTCTAATGTGGTTGACCAACAGTGCTACAATTTAATCACCTTAAATTTTTGGGCCATGGACAAGGCAATACGGGCAGATAAACTGGACACCGACCCTAAAGATCTGGAGACCAGTCAAATTCGTTCATTGGCTGCACTGCCTCAATGCTTTCATGAGATGTAACAATGTGCAGAGTGAGGAAGACAAACGAGATCTACTCTTCGCTCAGGTCAGCCACTGAGTTGTCCAGATGATAAGGAACTGCACTACTTACTCAGCCACAATGGAGATCCTGCAGAAACAGTATCGGACCCCGACGAATGTTACCTACGCCAGTTTTCTTCTGGGCAGTCGTAGACAAGTGACTGATGAGTACATGCGGGTCCTTTGGGAGTTGGGGTGAGCCTGCGACTGCAGAGAAGTCTCTGCTGCTGCCCCTCTAAAAGGCATGATACACAATGCATGTGTGGCTGGATTCAAGTCTAATCACATCAGACAGAGACTCCTGGAAAAGGGCGATTGAAGCCTGCAAGAAGTTGTCGACCTGGCTAAAGCGCTCAAGACAGCGCAGCTGAAGCAGAGGTCTTCTCAGTGAATGTGGTTGCCATGTGGGGAGCTCTGGTGCCACCATCTTGGCAGGTGGGGTCCCAAGTCACCGCTGCCGTCTTTGAGCACCCGAAACACTACTTCTGTGGACATGCCAAGCATCCCTGAAAGACCTGCCTGGCCTGAAAAGCTACATGCTCTGCCTGCGGGAAGTGGGACACTACAGAAAGGTATGTATATCCTAAACCCCTCCCAACAGCGCCACGTGTGGCTGGCAGCTGCCGCCATCTTGGGCCATGCTGCTTCCAGTTTCACCTCTGATCTCACTTCTAGTTGTGGGAAACGGCTTGGCAGCAAAACAGAATGGCACCACTTCTGGCGGCAAAGAGCAGCACTGTGTGCATGACATGGGAGCAGCCATCTTGGCGGGCATTCCTGAACCAACTCTATGGCAGCGACTCAGACAGCAACCAAACACTGACCTTAATTACCCTGGACCAGGACAGACCACACCACTGGGCAAGGCCATGTTGAACATTATGGTAAATGGTCACAACACCAACTGCTTATTTGATACAGGGAGCACAAAGAGCTTCATTCATCCAGCCATAGGGCAGCGCTACTCCCTCACGGTAACCCCAGCAAAACGTAATGTCTCTCTGACCTCCAAATCCCACTCAGCTGAGATCCACAGCTGCTGCACCGTGACACTGACTGTACAAGAACTTTAAACTCCTTATCATACCACAGCTCTGCGCACCAGTCATACAGGGACTGGACTTCCAGTGCCAGTTAAAGACCATCCAAATTCAGTTTGACAGGACACACCCACCCCTCACAGTCCACAACTGCAAATTTTTAAACCACCTGATTTCCCCCCCCCTCCGAACACGACCTGCGGTCTTCTCTACCCTCCGGATCCCACCGCTGCCCCTGTTCGAGAACCTCACCCTCGACTGCAAGCCTGTCATTACCAAGAGCAGGCGATACAGCCTCGTGGACAGAGCCTTCAATAAAGCAGAAGTAAAATGGCTTCCAACAGAGGGAATCATAGAACCCAGCACCAGCCCCTGGAGGGCACAAGTGGTGGTTGCTAAGAGTGGAGAGAAACAGTGCATGGTCATTTACTACAGCTAGTTCATAAACTGTTTCATCCAGCTGGATGCCTACCCTCTCTCCCACATCGCCGACACGGTAAACAAGATCACCCAGTTCCAGGTCTTCTCAACCACCGACGTCAAGACGACCTACCACCAACTCCTAATCCATCCGGAGGACTGCCCGTACACTGCCTTCAACGCAGACAGCTGCCTCTACCACTTCCTCCGAGACCCTTTCGGGGTTACCAATGTCTTCCAGAAGGAGATGGACAAAATAGTGGATGACTACAGGCTAAAGGCCACTTTTCCTGACCTGGAATATGTGACCATCTGCAGCCATGACCAGAAGGATCATGACATTAATCTGCAGAAATTTCTCCAGATGGCTAAAAGCCACAACCTAATATAACCAAAAGAAGTGCATGTCCAGTACTTCACGGCTGGCCATCCTTGTTTCACAGTGGAGAATGGCATCATTGGGCCCAACCCTGACCATATGCACCCCCTGTTGGAACTCCCATTGCCCCATACCCTCAAGGCCCTGAAAAGGTGTTTGGATTTCTTTTCGTATTACGCCCAGTGGGTCCCAAATTACGCAATAAAGCCCACCCTCGGTGAAATCTACCACCTTTTCCCTGTCAGCAGAAGCCCAAGCAGCATTCACACACATCAAGGGCGACATTGCCAAGGTGGTGATGAATGCTGTGGATGAATCCATCCCCTTCCAGGTGGAGAGTGATGCATCTGAATTTGCCCTGGCTGCCACACTCAACCAGTCGGCCAGGCCAGTGGCTTTTTTTTTCTGAACCCTCCAGGGCCTCGAACTTCGGCACTCAGCCATTGAGGAGACCCAGGCCATAGTGGAAGCTGTGCGCCACTGAAAGCATTACCTGGCCGTAAAACCGTTCACCCTTGTTTTTTTTTTAAAAGTTTATTTAAAATTTTACAAAATATAAGCATAAAATACACAAATTTAAAAAAACCTTCTAAATTACCCCCCTATACTCCCCACCCCCCAACCCACTATCCTACCCCTTACTATCCCTCCGCCCCCCCATCCCGGAGCTTAACATACACAAATAAAGGTATTAAAACAAACAAATAAAGTGGGTTAGGTTACAGTACATCATTTCAACAATTCAAACAAAAATATTTTAAAAAATATTTACACATCTAAATTCATACATTTCAAATATTGTGTCCACATTTTTTCCAAAAAAATTATTTTTCAAATTATATGTAATTTTCTCTAAGCATAAACATGATTGAATTTCATTATGCCACCTCTGTATACTCAACTCTCCATAATTTTTCCAAGTTACCGCTATACACTTATTAACTACTGCCAAACTCAACCGAATAAATACAATCCAAGATTTATCCAAACGCGCTGTTAATGGATTCATATATCCTAATAAACACAACCATAGACCCACATATAAATCTATTTGAAATAAATCTCGCAAAAATGTTATCTTTTCCCAAAAGGGTTTAACCTTTGTACAATTCCACACAGAATGAACAAAAGTACCTATCTGATCTCCACACTGAAAACATAGATCAGAATCTTTAAAACCATACCTCTTTAACTTTTCATGGGTTAAATATAACTGATGTAAAAAATTATAATTGACCGTTCACCCTTCTGACTGACCAACAAGCAGTCGCCTTTATGTTCAAAAACAAACAGTGGGGAAAAATGAAGAACGACAAGATCCAAACGTGGAGAATTGAGCTATCCACCTACAACTACAAGATCATGTACCAGCCCGAAGAGCTCAACAAGCCTCCCAATGCCCTGTCCTGGGAACATGCACCAACGTACAGATGGACCGCCTCCAAGTCCTCCCCAACAACCTCTGCCATCCCGGGGTCACCAGGCTCTACCCTACTCGGTCGAGGATATCAGGAAGCTGACACTGAGCTGCCTTGCCTGTGCCTACTGTAAACCCCAATTCTATTGGGCAGACAAAACCCACCCGTCCCTTCAAGTGGCTAAGTATGGATTTCACGGGCCCCCTCCCATCAACCAACAGGAACATATACTTCCTGAATATCATTGATGAATACTCCCATTTCTCTCTCGCCATCCCCTGCCTGGACATAACCACGGCCACAGTCATAAAGTCACTGCATAGCATATTTACTCTGTTCGGATATCGCTGCTGTTTCCATAGCAACCAGGAATCCTCGTTTATGAGTGAAGAGCTGTACCAGTATCAGCTGGCTGAGGGCATAGCCACAAGCAGGACCACAGGTTATAACCCCTGGGGGAACGGCCAGATAGAAAGGGAGAACGCCACCATCTGGAAGGCAGGTCAAAAGGCCTGCCCATCTCCCAGTGACAAGACATCCTCTCTGTGGCGCTCTATGCCACCAGGTTCCTCCTCTATATCGATACTAATGCGACACCACACGAAAGGCTCTTTTCCTTCCCCAGGCGGTCGGCATCGGGAACCACACTGTCATTCTGGCTGATGACCCCTGGGCCCGATCTGCTCCGGAGGTATATAAGAAACCACAAGACTGATCCTTTGAAAATAATCTAATCTATTATTTCTCCTTACAAAGTGGATGACCTTGTACTCCATAGGACAGACCCTTGCCCACTCTCTTAACTCAGTCATTCACTCATTTATCTATATCTCACTGCAGACTCTCTACATCCTCTGCTTAATTTGGTTTTCCGTTGTAATCAGCAAGCTTAGATATGCTGCACTTGGTCCCCTCTTCCAAATCATTGATGCATGTAGGTCCAGCCCCAACCCACCACTGATTACCAACCAGTTCTCAACCTTCCATTGGTTAACTAATTCTCTATCCATGCTTATACATAACTTCCAACTCCATGCATCCTTATCTTTTGGTTAAGTCTTTTATGTCACGCCTTATATAGAAGTTCAAACATATGACATCCATCTGTTCCCCTCTGAACTCCAGTAAATTTGTCAAAGAGAAGCTTCCTTTCCTGAATCCATGCTGGGACTTCCTGATGGAATAACGTCGATCCAGATGCCTCGCTATTTGATCTTAATGATAGCTTCAAGCATTTTCCTGACTACAGATATTAAGCTAACTGACCTTTTCCTATATCGTTTTTTTTTAAATAGTGGTGTGGCATTCAATGCCTTCTAATCCACGTGGACCTTACCAGAGTCCATAGAATTATCTGCAATTCCTCACCTGGACAGCAAAGATGCATACATCAGGATGCTCTTTATAGATTATAGTTCATCTTCCCCTCAAAACTGATCAGAAAACTGCAAGACCCGGGTCTTCATCTCACTCTGTAATTGAATCCTAGTTTTCCTCACCTCCAAACCGCAAACGGTGTGGATTGGCAAGAACATCTCCTCCACAGTCTCCATCAGCTCCAGAGCACCACGTGGCTGTAAACTTAGCCCTCTGCTCTAATTGCTTTACAACCATGACTGCCTGGCTTGGTACGACAATAATTTGCTGACGATACCAAGTAGTGGGCTGTATAAAAAAACTGATGAGTCAGCATACCAGAGGGAGATTGAAAACATCTGAATGGTGCACCAACAAGAACCTCTCACTCAAGGTCACCAAAGCCAAGGAGCTGATTGTGGAATTCAGGAAGGGAAAACCAGATGTGTACAATCCAGTGATTATTGGGGGATCAGAGGTGGAGATGGCGAACAAATTTAAATTCCTGGGAGTCACTATTTCAGAGGATGTTTCCTGGAGCCAACATACTAACGTCATCATGAAGAAAGCGCGTCAGCACCTCTATTTCTTCAGGAATTTGCAGGGGTTCGATATGACTTCGAATAGCTTCCAAACCTCTACAGGTGTGTAGTGGAAATAGTGCTAAACTGGCTGCATCATGACCTTTCATGGAGGTACCCATACCTCTGAGCAGAAAGTCCTGCAAAAGGCAGTAGATACAGCCTAGACAATCATAGGCAAAACTCTCCCCACCATTGACAAGAGTATCAAGTTCCTTGGTGTTCACCTGGTGGAGAACCTCACTGGTCCCTTAATACTAGCTCCATAGCCAGCAGTGCCTCTACTTCCTGTGATGGCTGAGGAAAGTCCATCTCCCATCCTCCATCCTCTACGTTCGACAGAGGATGTATAGGCAGCATCCTGTGCAACTGTATCACTGCCTGGATTGGAAGTTGTACCACCTCAGATCCAAGACCCTGCAGAGGATAGTAAAGTCAACGGAAAACACAATAGGGGAACCTTTTCCTACCATGGAGGACATCTACTACACTCATTGCAGGCAGAAAGCAATAAACATTGAGAAAGACTCCACACATCTTTCTTCTGCCATCTGGCAGGAAATACCGAAGCACTTGGCTCCTTACATCCAGAGTGGGGAACAGCCTTTTTCCCTAAGCCATCAGGATCTTGAACTCCCAGTACAGATGTGGATAGTGTACCATGGATTTTCAGTGCATACATCTTAATATTTTAATGTGTTAACTGCTTTCATAACTTATATCTATATAAATATGCTCCAAGGTCCTGGAGAAATGCTATCTCGTCCTACTGTGCTAGCATGGTATGAACAAAATATAAAGTTGACTTGACAAAATCTCCGAGGAATCATCAAAGAATAGCAGCAGTTGTCAAGGATCCACACCATCCAGGACATGCTCTGTTCATCAGGAAAAATTTATACCACCAGGTTCAGGAACAGTTGCTACTCATCCATCATCAGACTCCTCAACGACAAACTCAATCACAGACTTATTTGAGGACTCTTACTTTACACATTATTTATTATTGATTTTTTTTCTGTTTAGACATTCAGTTTGTTTACATTTCTATTTAGTATACATTTCTTTTTCTTGAGTACAGATTGCACAACCGATAAGTAGAAATTCTGCCTGGCCCACAGGAAAAAGAATCACAGAGCTGTATGTGATATCATGTATATATGCTGACAATAAATTTGAACTTTGAAGCACCTTTTATTATAAATTTGGTCATTTCTTTCAGATCCCTGGGATGCATTCCATCAGGACTAGAGGTCTTAACTACCTTTTAGACGTACAAGTTTGCTATAGTGTGAGGCAGAAAGAGGAAGACACAGAATTTCCACCTTTGGATGATGACAGAAACACAAAGAAAAGATACATGGATAACATACCAATTGCTGTTAGTCTCTGCAAGGGCAATGTAAATGGATATTAATGATTACCATAATGAGCTTGTGCACGTCAGTCTTTGTAAGTCTTCTATCCACATTGAACTCGTATCTTGGGTCCAGAACAACAGCTTTAACCTGTTTGAAAACATATTCATCATTCAACTGTGAGTTATGCATCTTATTCATATTGAATGTTTTTCCTATACAGTAAAATCCCCAGTAACCAGCACTTACGAGGATTGTTAGATGCCGGAGAAGTGAATTTACCTGTTGCTTGAGACTGCATGTTGTGTGATTGGTGAACTAAACACTACGGAGGTGCCAATTTTAAACTTTCATATTTTTAATATATTTATTTTCTGAATTTTTTTTTGCCAAGTCCTTGAGACTGCCAGTTGCTTGAATTCAAGATAACAGGGATTTTACTGTATGTTAGTTTTATTTTCCTTTGTGTTAGATTTTTAAAAACACAAAGCTACTAAGTGAAGTAAATAAAATGTATAGATAACTTTAAGAACATAATCTCACTGGATGAAATGATGACCATCAGAGCTCAGCTTTCCCATTAAGGAATGCATCTTCAGAATATTCCCAGCACATATGTACAGTGGGCTCAGGTTTTTAAATTACAAAGGTCCTGAGGTTGCATGGCAATGAATTTATCATCCAATAGAGACCAGGAAGGTTGAGAACCACTGATCTGACTCAATTGTTTCTGAAATATTTTGCTTGAGAAAAATTGTCATTGGCCTAGTTCCTTTGGAGTTATGAAACCGTGTCAATTAGGTACAATTAAAACAGTGATTCTCAAACATTTTCTTTCCACCCACATGCTACCTTAAACAATCCCTTACTAATCACAGAGCACCGATGGCATAGGGAATACTTAAAGTGTTATGTGAGTGGAAAGAAAAAGTTTGAGAACCACTGGGATATCAGAGCTTTGCAATCTTGCTGAAGTTGAAAAAAGTAGAATTCTATTTAAAAAGCAGAAAACACAATTCTGGAAGAACTCAGCAGGTCAAACTGTACTTTATGTCGCAAAGATAAAGATAGATACCAACTTTTCAGGCTTGAGCCCTTCATCAAGGTATAAAAAATGTCAGCAGGTGCTCGAACAAAATTGTAGGGGAGGAGGGGCAGAGGAGCACAGTCCCAAAGGCAATAGGTGGATAAGGGAGGGAGGACACACCAGCAAGCAGGGGGAGAAGGGATTGCTCTGTGACTGGAGTGGGAATGGGTAAAGAGCTAGAGAAAAGAAGACAAAGGGAAAGGAAAAGGAGGAAGAACGGAGAGCAGCAGAAAGCGGAGAAGTCAATGTTAAGGACATATAGTTGGAGAGTGTCCAGATGGAAAATTAAGGTGCTCAGCGAATTGATCTCCCAGTCTGCACTCAGTCTCTCCGATGTAGAGAAGGCCACAAAGGGAGCACCGGATGCAGTAGATAACTCCCGTGGATACACAAGTGCTGCTTCTCTTGAAAGGAAGTTGAGGGAGGAGGTGTGGGCGCAAGTTGGCGCTTCCTGTGGCCACAGGGGAAGGTTGTCTGGGGTGGGGGGGGGGAGGGGTGATTGGAAAGGGAGCTATGGAGGGAGCGGTTCCTATGGAAGGCAGAGAGAGTAGGATAGGGGAACATGTGTCGTGGCATCCAGTTGTAAATGGCAGAAATTATCAAGAATGTGTTGGGTGTGGAAGCTAATGGGGCAGTAGATAAGGTCAAGAGGAATCTTGTGTTTGTTACGTCTGAGGGCAGAGGGGGCCAGAGCAGATGAGTGGGAAATGGAGGAGACACAGGTAAAGGTAAAAGTTCCATTATTGACTCATAATACATTTAGACTGTAGTATACATGAAATTCTTTGTGTACCGTAAGGAAGACAGAGAGTCACCACTTCATCAAGTGCCGCTCACAGAAATGAAGCCCCAGCAAGGGATGAACTCGCAACCCCTGGTTTACAAGACTGGTGCTCTAACCACCGAGCTATCGGAGTGAGTTGATGGTGGTGAAGAGAAGCCACATTTGTGTTAGAAGGTGGAAATTTCAGATGATCTGGACTGGAAGACTTCATCTTAGGAACAGATTTAGCAGAGACAGAGAAATTATGAGAAGGGAATAGAATCTTTGCAGGGGACTGGGTATGAAGAAGTGGTCGGGTAGCAGTTGTGGTAATGGTGGGTATGAAAAATCTTTTTGGAAAGCTTGTCTCCTAAGATAGAGAGATAAAGAAAGAGGAGAGTGTTGCCAGAGATGGACCAGAATGACTTGAGATCGGGGGTCAAAGTTGGCAATGAAATGAATAAAGTTGACAAGATCATCACTGGTGCATGAGGCAGCCCCGACGTAGTCGTCAAGATAGTGGAGGAAGATTTGAGGGGCCTTGCTTGTATAGGCCTGCAGCATGGATTGCTCCACAAACAATCAGGCACAGCTGGTACCCAATGGGTACACTTTTGATATGAAGAAATTGGGATGAGTCAAAGGAGGTTATTACGAGTGAGAACAAGTTCTGCCAGGTGGTGTAAGGTGACTGGTTAGATCTCTTGTCAAGAAGGAAACAAAATACTTTTGAGATCTTCTGTACGGGGGAATGGAGGTGTGAAGGGATTGGTCGTCCATAGTGAAAATTAGGTGGTCAAGTTCAGGGAATTGAAGTGATGGAAGGCCATGATATAGGTAGTGAGAGATGGAACCAGGGGAGAAAAGATGAAGTTGAGATAAGACTATACTAGTTTGGTGGGGGAAGAGCAAGGAGAAACAATGGATCTCTCTGAATAATTGGGTAAGAGGTAGATCTGGGCACTGCAAGGTTGAGAAACAATGAGACCGGAGGCTGTGGGAAAGAGGTGATGAGGCAAATAGGAAGTGTCTGAAAGCTGTTGTCTGGCCTTGGCAAGGTGGCGATCAGTACAAAATTGTATTTCTCTGATTCATCTGCTAACTAAACAACTGGAGCAAGAAAAATTCAGGAGTGCGGCAGATAGAGCAAAATTACACAGAAAATTTAAGGAAATTTATTATGTTTGTTTACAAATAACTTATTTTGTTCAGATGTTAGCAGATAAGTAACTTACCTTACATACGTTTTATGTGTGAATTGTGGAGGATAGGTGGCCTCCCGCTCTGCAACTTTGTGGACTGCAGAGAGTCATGTGACCACGTCTGAACCTTATTTTGACAGTTGCATCACCTGCACATGAACGTTGGATTCTGGCCACTTGTGAGTGCACACCTTTCTCTTGGCTCATTTAAATTATTCAGTGTCATCATTGATCCAACGCCCAACTCAGAACCATACGAAACTCAATGCATACATACCACATTTCTTTCCCTTTGCCTCTTGGTCCAAGCCACAGGCATCACTGCACGCAACTGTGAACACCGCTGGAGAAGTTGTGGTTAAGGTGTGCACTACACCTAAGTTGAGCTGCAGTATTGAGAGCTGCACAGGGAATCGGAAGTGAGTTTGAAGTTCCTGTCTGTGAAGTGAGTACGCGTGCGGGAGCGGGTAGTAGAAAGGCGGCTACTGGTATTGTGATGTCACTGTCTATATAGTTGTTTAGTGGTAGAGTGGTAGAGTCTTGGAAAACAACCAACTGAAAAACCTCACAAAGATAAGCGTATACAGAGCCGTTGTCATACCCACACTCCTGCTCGGCTCCGAATCATGGGTCCTCTACCGGCATCACCTACGGCTCCTAGAACGCTTCCACCAGCGTTGTCTCCGCTCCATTCTCAACATTCATTGGAGCGCCTTCATCCCTAACATTGAAGCACTCGTGATGGCAGAGGCCGACAGCATCGAATCCAGGCTGCTGAAGATCAAACTGCGCTGGGTAGGTCACGTCTCCAGAATGGAGGACCATTGCCTTCCCAAGATCATGTTATATGGCGAGCTCTCCACTGGCCACCGTGACAGAGGTGCACCAAAGTAGAGGTACAAGGACTGCCTAAAGAAATCTCTTGGTGCCTGCCACATTGACCACCGCCAGTGGGCTGATATCGCCTCAAACCGTACATCTTGGTGCCTCACAGTTCGGCGGGCAGCAACCTCCTTTGAAGAAGACCGCAGAGCCCACCTCACTGACAAAAGACAAAGGAGGAAAAACCCAACACCCAACCCCAACCAACCAATTTTACCCTGCAACCGTGTCTGCCTGTCCCGCATCGGACTTGTCAGCCACAAACGAGCCTGCAGCTGACGTGGACATTTACCCCTCCATAAATCTTCGTCCGCGAAGCCAAGCCAAAGAAAAGAATTAAGCATCATTTGACATCCTCCCCTGCTTGTCTCCCATGTGTTCAATAAAGTTACCTTTGATTGTAACATTAATGTCCACACTCGAATCTGATACTTTCCCAAATACAACAGAATGCCATTGTAAGTGGGATTTCTGAACAGAACGGAGTAACAAGATATGAAAACAGAAATGACTTGGAACATTATTCCACTTGACCCGCCAGTCCTATTTTTCCACTCAAAATAGCACTGCTGGTCAAGTTCCTTTTTTCCACCTACGATTCTAATCTTTTGACAGTCTCAAAAGTCTGGCATTCTTTTTCTTTTTTAATCAGGTGGCATGGTTAGCGTCGCAGTTAGCAGAATGCTGTTACAGTGCCAGCGTCTGGGCCTTGAATCCAGTACTGTCTGTAAGGAGTTTGTACGTTCTCCCCGTGTCTGCGTGGGTTTTCCCCAGGGTGCTTTGGTTTCCTCCCACCGTTTGGAAATGTACAGAGGGTTGAAGGTCAATTGGATGTAATTGGACAGCATGTGCTCCTGGGCTGAAAGGGCCTGTTTCCATGCTGTATGTCTAAATTTAAACGTAAAGTTAAAATTTAAAATTTTCATATCTTGAAAATTTCTATTGAGTACATTCATCCTTTAATGGAGAGATGTCCAGATTTTTATTTACTTTTGATTGAAAGTACATGAATTTATACATTGATCATCTACCTCTATTTTTAGGATTATTCTGGGTAACCCCCATCAGTGAAAATAACTTCTCTGCACAAATAAACTGACATCCCAGGCAGAGCTCAAATCTGTGTGCTGCATGTGACCTCGGAGCATCAGAGCCATAATGTCAGCTTTGCATTTCTCTTGTGGGTGCATGGGAGAGGGAAGGGTTTGGGAAGATGTGGATCAGACGTGGGCAGATGGGCGTGCCCAGAGTGGCCAACTTGGTCTGCATAGATGAATTTGGCTGAAAGGCCTGTTTCCATGATGTGTATGATTCTATGACAATAGGGATTTCTGAACAAATATATTACACTCCCTTCAATAACTTTTCTGAACTGTGCAAATGGTATCTTAATTTATTGCAACACGTAGTTCAGCAGGCAAATTGCACTCAGGATGACAGCCTCCTTGAAACCTCTCACCCAGAATGGATCACACTGAGACGATGAAGCAGGTTGAGATGGCTGGATGGAAAGTCCTTGATTCAGTGGGAAATTTTAAAAAAAATACTCTCATTTCCTGTACCAGTTGTGCAAAAATTTGGTTTCCTTTTGACAAAAAAAGATAGTTTGCATTGTTGCAAATAGTCTGCAAAACCTGCTGTAAAAGATATTCTTGAAATAGGCAAAGCCACATATAACCAAACACACACAATTACAGTATCTCACCCTTCCTGGATGAGGGGTTTGTCTTCAATAAAGATTGAGCAGAATGGGTCGATGCTTTTGAGAATAATAAAAGGTGATTGCATTGAAATGTGTAAGATTCTGAGGGGGGCATGGCAAGTTAGACACTGTGAGGGTATTTTCCCTGGGAGATATGTCCAAAACTATCCATATATACACAGGATAAGGCATCAACAGATCAAGTTTGAGAGGAGGAGTAGGACCTTATCTCAGGGAGATTAAATCTTTGGAATGCTATACCCTACACAGCCATGGTAGCTGAGTCATAAAGCATACTTAAGACCAAGATTCAATCATTTTGAGCCATAGGGAAAAATCTCCATTTGTGGAAGTCATTTAAAAATGAGGTTGTCAGTCCCTGGGTTAAATACGAGTTCTGTTACTCCCCAGTTCTGAGTTCTTTAACTCAAATTTATACACAAGTCGGAACAAGTGCATACAGTCCGTATTTAGTGTCAGTTAGTCAAATGTTTAATTACGGTATAGAATTTACCTTTCCATGCATGTAACACATTTAAGAAACACTTCCAAATAAATTGCAACATCTTAAACATAATAATACAGTACATAATTGGATGACGTAGGAGAAGATGACAGAGAGATGGCTACTGTTGGAGAGGGGGGAGGGGGGGGGTGTTACTACTGGAGTCAATTTCTTGAAGTAGATCTCAAGGGAGGTTTTTATAGAGCTTTTCCTTTTGTCGTCACAAATCCCCTGATAGATTTCGTACAATACAAATACAGAACGTTTTGCCATGTGAAACTTAGAGGTGGGATCAGCTGCAAAGAGGCACCTGATCATTTCTAGCTGCCTTTAACCCAAGGAAGCAGTCAAGAGTCGCCAAACTGTTGGCTCACGAGTTCACTTGTAAACCAGATGAAATGAAGAGCTGCATTGCACAGCTGCATTGTTCAAATCCGTACTTTTCAATTTCAAATCTGTTCTCAGGCTTGCGATAAGCGGTTTGCTCCTCCCTCGCGAATCCAGCCAACCCTCTTGCAAAGCTGACTCAATCATGTTCGAAGCGGAAGATGATGGCATTCCACTTTTGGCCAGCTCGTCAGTACAATTGGATGTTTTAAACCGGGTAATTAGGGATACTTTTCAAGGGTTGATGCAGCATTTGGCGAACACCTGTACAGAGCCCGCGATTGAGAGCAGGGGTTGAATCCCATGCTGTCTGGAAGGAGTTTGTACTGTAAGGGATGCTGGAATGTGAGGAGTCAAGCAAGTGCTCATTAGAAATGAAGTATTATGGGTTAAATCAGGGTGAAGGGATGCTGGAATGGGAGGAAGGGTTATAAAAGTATAATAAAATAAGGATCTTCAAAACAGGATAGCAAGTAGAGAACTTTAGCAAGTCTTGGGGATTGATTAATGAGTAAAGAACAAAGACATGATATTTCCTGGCTAACAAGTTTGCAGGAAGGCACATAAACTGATAAGAAGTTAGAATCCACGTGGGCAGAATTACCTAATGCTAAACCAATCCAGGAGGCAGAAGAATGTTAGGGGAAGGTATCTCTGTACTGAAATGAAATGTATAAAAGTTGGGTCAGCCTCAGTATCTGTGTGTATTCCCAGGGTAAGGGGAAGCCCCCAACTTTGCATTGCTGTATAATAAAAGTTCTTTGTTCTCAATTTTTGTCTCGAGCAAATTCTGTGAAGGCACTTCTGTTTCTCACAGTACCTTCTCCCTGTGTCTGTGTGGGTTTTCCCTGGGGGCTCCGGTTTCTTCCAAACGTACCGGGGTGTCGGTTAATGGGGCGGCGGGTTGAAAGGGCCTGTTACCATTCTGTATGTTTAATTTTTTTTTAAAGAGGCGAATCTGGAATTTTCTTCTCTCTAAGGGTTAAGTCAAGATCACTCAAGAGATTTAACTATTTCAAGAAGGCCCTGGCATCTCTGGGGATGCAGAGAGAGGGAGTTGAGCCCTTGGGCTGGTCACCCGTGATCAGAGTGACTCGCGGGGAAGGTGTGGACCATCGCTGACTTCTGGAACAGTTCTTAACGACGGGTAACCCCTCTTCCTGCACTCACCATGAACGCTCCAAGGGTCTCGGAGATGGAGTGCCCCCGATCTGCGCACTCTTGGGCGATTTCCCGGATTAGAGATTTAATAACACATTCCGCCTGTGACAAATCCATTTCGGAGCCTCCGGGGGTGAGAGGAAAAAAAGGTCAGCACGTCGAGGTGGAGGATCTGTTCGGGCTGCTCGCACCGGCTGCGACTCCTCCTCCTCCTCCCCCCTGTTCGCGAAACTCCGCTTCCTCGGCCGGCCGCCCAGCGACGTTGCCAGTGTAACTGTTCCGTTACCCTGGACACGGGCGCTCAGCAACCACCCGAGCGAGCATCCTGATTGGACGAGCTTGTATCCCTTTAGAAATGCCGGGTCGAGTTTCGCGTTGCTTGGAAGTGACTGAAAGCAACATGTGAAATAAAAGCTAAAATCCTAAAAAAATACTGAGCAGGTGAGAGCTTCTGTGGAGACATTTCATATTAGTAATGCTGGAGGAACTCAGCTGGTCTTTTCAGCATCCACAGGAGAAGTTTCAGGGGGGGGGGGGGAGATCATAAAGGCAGAAGCAGGATAGAGCAGAAAGTCTCAGATTTTAAACAATGGGGGAAAGTTCCCCAGAACAGCAAAAGGTGTTAAGGGACGAGGTAGAATTTATCATGTCTGTGCAAAAGGAGAGAGGGGATGGACAGAGGACAGGGGAAAGAAGGGGGTGAGGTTTAACAAAAGCCAGTGAGAAGAGTTGTTGTTCCTCCAATTTACAGGTCTGGCAGTGCAGTGAGACCATGGACAGACTTGTTGGCAAGGGAATGGGATGGAGAATTGAAATGGGTGGCCACTGGGAGATCCATACTATTGCAGTGGACAGACAAAGTGATCTCCCAGACTGTGTCCAGCCCTTCCTCCGTACAGACCACAACGGGAACATCAGATGTCCCCTGCAGATTCACAAGTGAAATGTTGCTTCACTTGGCAGGACTGTTCGGGGCACCAGTGGTGGTGAGGGAGGAGGTGTGGATGCAAGGGGAGCATTTCCTGCAGTCACAGGGGCAGTCCAAGGGAAGATTGGTGGAGAGGGAGTCACGGAGGGAGGAGGAGAAGACTGTATCTAGTGGTGGGATCACATAGTAGGAGATACAAAATGGTGGAGGAGGTGTTGGATGTGGAGGCTGGTGGGGACAAGAGGAATCCTGTCCTTGTTGCATGTGGTGGCAGAGGGGGGGTCAAGGAAGATGTGCGAGCAATGCCAAATTTGCATTGCTGTTCTTCGAAAAACATCGCAATTAGTTGCAGCCCAAATCAGGGTCGGCACCAAGAAAGGCATCCAAAGGCTGTGCCCCCCTCATACGGTTGCGGCCATCCCTGGCCATCATTCCCGTCCCACTCCCTCCCGCATCAATAGCGTCTAGGTTGATGGATGCTAGTGACTCTGAACCCGCCCCCATCACTAGTGTGTGTCAAGCTTGATGCAATCTACCCCCTACCCCCAGGTCAGCCCCTGCCAGTCCAGTCCACCGGTCGACAGTTTGGATTCTGCTAGCACTCCTTCCCCTCCTCCCCCTCCACCGACAGGTCGGTCCCTGCCCCCTCTAATTCACTAATGCCCCCCTAACAGACGTTCTGGTGCCAACCCTGATCCAACATCCTCCCCATAATTCAGCAAGACTCATTTCAAGCTTTGAGTTGTAGATCTGTAAAAATATTACCACTCATTTTCATAGAAATTTCATGTTTTCCCCATATTTTTGCAACAATTCAACACGTTCTTAAAACAGCTTGTTAAAAAAAATTAACTTGAAAAATACATTTATTTAGAACAAAATTAAATCTATACACTGTTTAACAGTACCTCATCCTCGTTCCAGAATTTCAAGAGGAATGGGTAAAAAAAAGTTCTGATTGGCATGCTTTTCTCATCCCCAAACAATAAGAGTTTTTGTGCAAACAATGCATTACAACAGAATATAGACAAGATGCAGATTTGGGCAGAAATATGGCAGATGGAGTTCAATTTGGCTATGTGTGAGGTGATGCATTTTTGTAGGTCAAACTTGAAGGTAGAATACATGGTTATTGGGAGGATGCTTAACTGTGTGGAACAACAGAGGAATCTTGGAGTCCAATTCATGAATCTTTTAAGGTTGCCACAGAGATTGACAGGACAGTTAATGTCTATGTCCTTTACAAATCTCTGGTGAGTCTACACATTATTCTGTTCTGTTCTGGTCACCTCATTACAGGACAGATGTGGAAGCTGTACCAGGATTGGAAAATAAGTCTTATGAGGCAAGGTTGGACAAACAAGGATGAATGGCTTAATAGAAGCCTACAAGATTATGAGAGCCAGAGATAAGGTGGGCTACCAGCACCCTTTTCTTAGGGCAGGAGTAGCAAACATCAGAGGACATCTCTACAAAGCAAAGGGAGGAAAGTTTTGAGGAGTCAACAGGGCAAGTTTTATTTTAAATATATATACACAAGAGTTGTGGGTGCCTGGAATCAAGGGTGGTGTGGAGGAGGCTAGAACAATAGGACCATAGAACACTACAGCTCAGAAACTAGGACCCTTCAGCATTTCTAGTCTGTGCCAAACCATTTTTTTTGCCTAGTCCCACTAACCTGCACCCAGACCATAGCCTTCCATACCCCTCCCATCCATGGACGTCAAAAATTCTTCTTAAATGTCAAAATTGACCCTCATTTATCACTTCCGCTGGCAGCTCATTTCACACTCCCACCACTCTCAGTGTGAAGAAGTTCCCCCTCAACTTTTCCCCTTTCACCCTTAACCCATATCTCTGGTTCATATCTCATTTACCCTCAGTTGGGAAAAAACCTGTCTGCATTTACTCTGTGCTCCAGGAAATAAAGTCCTAACCTGTTTAACCTTTCCCTGTTACTCAGTTCCAATAAGGGCATTTTTTAAGAGACTCTTGGACAGGAACATGGATGAAAGAAAAATGGAGGGTTATGAGGTAATGAAGGTTGGCCCACATGTTGTGCTGACCCAATCAGTACAATTGTGCTTTGTGAAAATAAAAATAAATTGAAGAGGATGGAGGGCTGGGAAAATTTGTCATGAAACATGTATTGTTTGGTTTTTGGGGAAAAGAAAGATTGAAAGAAAAATCCAAGATGATACACTTCTTATAAGTGTATTTGACACCAATAACTGGAAGTGCCAAAACAAGATAACATTTAAAATTCTGGCACTAGAGTAATTTCTGTGTAGAATGATTTCTTTTCATTTTATAGAAATGCTTATCAATTTCAGAAATAACTTGTACTTTGCATTATCTTATGTTACTTTAGAAACATTCACTAATCTGAATTGGACATTTTAAAACAGAATGTTTAACTTGTTTGTGGCAGTTCTTTATTCCTGATTTCCAGGAAAAGATGAGTAATTGAATAGATTTTTGAAAATTCCTGGTTAATGTAATTTATTCTTTTGGACAACTGAACAGCCAATCTATATTTAAAACAATTAGAAATCCATTGCCCATCTTGCCCAAATTTGTGTTATTTATGGAATCCTAAGCCATAGGTGTTCTGGTTAGTAAGGGATTACTCAAAGGTGGTTTGTGAGTGGGGAAAAAAAGGATTGAGAACCATGGTCCTAGATGGATGTGATTGTGCAGTATTGTTTCAATTGATTGCCTCAAAATTATTAAGCATTTGTTAATTTTGTGATTCCCAAAATTAAAATAAACTCTGTTAAACATGGTATGTTTCAAATTAATATCTTGGCATATTTGATTCAAGTTGATAAGGTGATTAAATCCTGATAAATGTAAAAGCAAAACAATGTTTGGACAAATGCAGTAATAAAATACAGCTTCCAAAAGAGATCATTAAAGTATTGACATTGTGGTTGCTAATTCTTCCCATGGAGCACCAAATGCTACGTCATTAATGGCACAGAGTAATACACTGCAAAACCCAGTCAAGTTTCTGTCCAAAGCAGGTTGCTTTTAGAGCCTTGAAAATAATGAAAGCACATATTCCACTATGAAGATTTCAAGTTAATTGGTACAAGTATAAAATGTTTCAAAGTGAATTCTGAAAAAGCCCAACTTTGGGATTAAACGATGTTAAATAGGAATAAAAAGACAACTTTCAAAATTATTATGATTTTTAAAATTATACTTGCAATTTAGAATACTTTTTTCATGGGCTAGAATCAGGGCCTCGGTACTTCCAAAGCCAATGGTGAATTTGATCTGAGGCACAGATTTTGAATAACATAGGAAACAACTCTGCGAAGTCCAGAGCACATTTTAATAGAAACAGGATTCTTTATACATTTATGTGAACAAAACTTCTCCCATAATGCTTTAAGTAAACATTGCTTTGAATTTATGAACAGGCTGTTTTTTGTTACTGTTTTGTCTATTTAATGATTTGGCAAAAAATTTGTTTTTAATTAAATTAAAGGCTTTTAAGCAGTTTCTATATTATCCTGACAAGAGAGATATATAGTCTGATCTCAAACCTTTCAAGGATCTTATTTGAAAAGCCACTGAAGGAAAAAAAAAAGTAGATTCCAATTTAATTGTTTTCTATCCTTTTGATCCTCTCCAACTTCAAAGGATGTCAGCTGTTCGGACTTTGTAACTTACCCTAGGCCAAAATGAATGTCACTGGAGGCGAAAACCTTTCTACCCTTCCATCTCATGGCATTAAGGATATGGTCTGAACAATTTTCTACTGTTCTCCACACACAGAGAATGGGAACAGAACTTGCTGAAACAAATTTTAAAGTACCAAGATGCATGCGCTGAAAACGCCTAGGTTTATATCTCTCTTTAAACAAAGTTAACAAGGGAATAAATTGTAAACTGCTATAAATAATTACTTTGGAATATGGCTTTCAATTAACACTGTTTAAATAATTATTGCATTCAAGCTCAATAACCCTCACACCCTGTCCAGTATTTCTATGTTAAAAACACTTCCTATGAACAATTTTGGGGCCAAATTCATGATATTCTTCACGGCTGATCCAGGCAGAGTCCAGAGCAGATGAACTTGCCAAGGTAGCACCTCCACTCCACACTGTGAAGTCTCGATTTGCTGGACTTGTAACGTGCACATGTTCTGACAAATCCAAAGGAACCATGGAAGAGATTTCTTTCTGAATTCTTGCTGGTAATCCAGTCAACATCGTGTTTCCACCTTTAGGAAATTTAACAAATTCAGAATACTAACTTCAGAGTTAATCAGGCAATTTCCTTTGCCTCCACTTCTCCGAGCCCAATTATAATGTTTACTGAAATCTTGAAAATGCTGCACAATTCTAGAATCTACCAGGCTCACACAGCATCAACTATTTGATGTTCCTTCCAACATTACAGAAAAAAAACCTAAGTTCTTAATGAAGGCCTAAAACCTAGCACTGTACAAGATAAAGAGGTGGTGCGGTTCAATCATTGTGTATATATCCTGTAAGGCTTTTGGAAAAGCATTTGTATGATTTTCCTGTTTTGTCAAAGTGACCTCCCCTATTGACTTAAGTGGGAAGGCAAATGAGGGAGAAGTATATTTATGGTGTAAGAAACAAAAATTAAAACCTTAATAAAAGTATATCAATTTCTGTATTTCAAAATGAAGAATTGAAGGAAAAGATGGAGGCAGTGAATAAAAAGGGAAAGGAAAATAACAAATACATTTAAAATAGGGAAACTTTGGATCTGGGAATATGCAGAGAAAATGGCCTGTCTGGGAAAAAAATAAGAAACCAAAATAAAAGTTAGGCACTGGTGTGGTAGCAGGAAAGTAAGAAGTTAACCTTAGATCTAAATTGACCTGAAACTTTGACATTTCTTTCTGTGTGATGCTGCTAAGTAAACTTGATATTTCAGACAATTTTGCTCATCGTTTTTCTGTCCAACTGTAAAAGCTCGACTGTCTTTTCAGACTATTCATCATTTTGTCCTCTGGCTTAGAAGACAAACATTGATCAAACACTACTCTAGCCTATGACTAAGAGGTACTTTTTTTAAAAAAAAAAGTTATAATTTATTTTCAGGAAGCACTTTAGCCATTTTGTCTCATCCTCCACTAGATTTCAAGAATCATTGCATTCACAAACCCAACATTACTAGAAAGTGCCTTTCACAAATCCTCTTGAAAAATGATCTTATGTGATGTTTTCTGAAGCAAACAAATAGCTCAATGTCTAACTCAAGAAAGCTAATTAACTTCAGACAGCAAATTAATTGCACCTTAGCATTTTCGTCAACCTCAATAGTATTAAACAAGGTTCTGTATATATTCATATATAGTCAATATCATGTCAAAGTTGACCCTTCCCCCCCCCCTATTTTTGGTCCACCCACTTGCCCACCAGAGCTCCCGACGCCCCAACCAGACTCTTGCTTGGCCCTGCCCACCCATCTGAGCTCCTGATGCTCCAACTCACGCCCAGGCCCCTGGTGTCCGCCCATCCGAGCTCCTGCTGCCACGATCACCGACTTACCTTCTGGTCCCAGCCGCCTGCCCACTGGAACTCCCGACACCACGAACGACACAGGTACTTACCGCGGTAAAAAGGGGTATGCCTAAATTTTATCTAAAAGTTGGTCCACAAAAGTCGACTATTACACATGCATATATGGTAGTTACAGTCCACAGGGATGACTGTTGGAAGGTACATAGCAACAAAGAAATTTGCCACATTTTTCATGAAGTTGACATTCTGAAGGAACCCAAAATTTTGGAATATTGATCCACTACCTAACCAATGATTTACATAATCATAACACTGTTTTGATCCAGATTGGCAAATTACCTGAAAGAATAATGTTTGCAACAAAGGTTTTTCTCAAATCTACATCACAGAGAATAATGGAACGAAGCAGACTCTCATGAATTCCATAATGATCCTTTCCAATCAACTCTGGTCTAAACAATATTTCTGGAACCCTGGAATAGAGAGACAAATACAAGTTTAGTTAAAATTTTCATTTAACATCTCAAAGAGAAATTGAGATGATGAGATGAAGATTTCTGGCCAGGCACACATGTGCAAATGCATTTAAATTATTGTTTGCTGCTGCCACACAGATAGGTAAAATAAAGCAACTTTAAATTACCAGAGGAGAGAAAAAGACAACTATAAAAGGATAGATCAGTATTGACGATTGCAGTTAGTGCAAAAAAAAATTGATCTAGCCCTTGCCATCATACAAGAATAATTAGAGAGTATGAAACACAATCTCAGCTTGTTCTATCTCCATTATCAAAGGGAGTGGAAAGATTGAGCATTGCAAGGGCAGTGCCGGAAAGCAGTCTTATCTGATTCTTTCCCTTTAGGGTTGCCATTTGTGTTTATTGACGACAGGACTGAATCTCTCCTGATCAGGTAGTGTCAGGGCAGGGTGATGCCTGGCCACAACTCTGATCCATTTTGCTATGATTTGGAGCCGAATGCAATGTGTATCCCAACAGTAAAGAACAGGTTGTCAAATATTTAATGGCAGAAAATCAAGGTAAAATTGCTTTACACCTCTCAGAAATATTTATGGCTTAGCAACAGTCATTAAAGACAAAACATTTGGCAGGTTTTTTTTTTAAATTGCATCAAAATGACTGTTCTCTGTCTCTGTGGCTCTGCTTGTCCCCCAATGACCCTCTGGAAGCTTAGCCCCCAGTTTAGAATCAGAATTTATTGTCATGAACAAGTCATGAAATTTGGTGTTTTGTGGCAGCCTCATGGTGTAAATATTCATATTAGGAACTAACTTACAACATTATTGTAAAAAAAATTAAAATAATAGTGCTCGAAAAGTAAGGCCGTGTCTTTGGTTCATTGATTTTTCAGGAATCTGATGGAGTGGGGAAGAAGCTGTCCTTGTGCTGTTGAGTGCTCATCTTTAGGCTCCAATACCTTTTTCCCCCCCCAATGGTAGCAGAGTGAAGAGGGCATGGCCTGGGTGGTGGAAGTCTTTGAGGATAGAGGCTGCTCAAATGGATGCAGTGCAGCACAGCACAGGCCACGCCCTTCAATGCAGACAGCTGCTCTCTCAGAACCATGGACAGGTGAAGCTCTGCCCCCGACTCACAGGCCATTGAAGCTGTAAGACCCACTGAACAGATGTGAACACCTGTAGCAGTCCTTGAACACTCAGGATACACTCAAGATCAAAATATTTAAACATTACTGGAAGAGCGAATCAGGGTAGGACGTACACAATAAACGGTAGGTCACTGAGGAGTGCAGAGGAGCAAAGAGATCTAGGAA
Source organism: Narcine bancroftii (assembly GCF_036971445.1). Taxonomy (NCBI): domain Eukaryota; kingdom Metazoa; phylum Chordata; class Chondrichthyes; order Torpediniformes; family Narcinidae; genus Narcine; species Narcine bancroftii. Next base: position 208,662,812 of record NC_091474.1, read on the forward strand.
TAAATGTCCATTGCTCCCTGAAAGTGGAGTCACATGTGGACAGGGTTGTAAAGAAAGCTCTTTATATTTAAAATATTGAGTATAGAAGTTGGGATGTTATGTTTAAGTTATTCAAGTCACTGGTGAGGCCTCCCCTTAGATTATTATGTGCAGTCTGGTCACCCAGCAGCAGGAAAGATATCAATAAGATTGAAAGAGTGCAGAGAAGGTTTACTAAGATGTTGTGGGTCTTCAGGAGTTGAGTTACCAGGAAAGATTAAACAGGTTAGGATTATACCCCTTGGAACAAAAAATGAGGGGAGACTTGGTAGATGTTTATAAGATTATGAGGGATATAGACAGAGTAGATGAAGGTAGGATGTTTCCACTTAGATTGGGGGAGATAAATATGAGAGGTCATAGCTTTAGGCTGAAAGGAGAGAGGTACAAGGGGAACATTAGGGGAAAGTTTTTTCCACTTGGAGTGTGGTAGGAGTGTGGAATAAGCTGCTATCTGATGTAGTGAATGCAGATTCAATCTTGCCTTAATAATAAATTGGATAAATACATAGATAGGAGAGGTCTGGAGGGTTATGGGATGAGCTCATTTTATTTGTTGGTACAGACCGGAAGGGTCAAATGGCCTGTTTTTCATCTCTATGAAAAAAGGCTCTTAATTAGAACCATAGAATGTTACAGCACAAACATTCTATGGTTCTAATTAAGAGCCTTTTTTCATAGAGATGAATTAGGACCGACCATGATGTTGCCAGAGAGCAGTGAAATGGAGATTCTGATTTAAAAGGGGAATACAAAAAAGTTTACATCTACAATGTATTCTCTATTTCAGTCGGGTACTAAGTGGGAGTTATATAAATCAAAAAAAGGAATCAGACTTGAATATTAGTATTGGTGACAAGAACTGGTCTGACTTATGACAAAACTGCATGACTAGTACAATTAACACAAACAATTGTCTTGCACCAGCTACATCTTACCCTGCAGAAATTGTACAAATTAAATTCTAATATATTGGATATAAGTTTTAGATGTGGTGAAGAAACGGGAAGCTTTTTACATTCCACCTGGCCCTGCTCTAAAGTGAAAGCACTTTTGGGAAAATTTAATAATTTTATTAGATCACATTATTGGGAAACTTTTACCACAAATTCCAGAATTGTTTCTCCTACTGTGGACATAAAATCCAAAATGTCCAAGTATCAATTAGAATTTCTTAAATTTGCATTGGCGATGGCCAGGAAATGTATTGCGGTTACTTGGAGTCTGATTCCCCTTTGGATATAGCCCGATCGGATGAGGAAATGCATAGTCGTGTTCCCCTTGAGAAAATTACTTGCAATTTAAGGAAGTAGTATAATATGTTTTTGCAGGTATGGCAGCCATATTAGCAGAACACAAAGTTGAATATTTAGGGACACTTATTCTGTTCCTGAGTTCTACGTCCTGGTTCTTTCCCCTTCCAGAAAACAGTGGGTTACTCCTCTAGCAACAGTTTGAAAACTGCTGGGATCTGCCAGAAGTTCTTTGCTTAACCTCTGGCACTTTGTCCACGCGTTACAGGAAACACGGCATGCATGGGTGCACAGAAATCCTGACTGGATAGCAAAGTTCTACCAGGGATTTCCCTATATAGCTGACTTTGGACACACCACCCAGAACATGCCAGCTGAAATGTTCTCAGTGAACACATTCAGCAGGCAAAAAATTTTAACAATAAAAGTTCATTCCCATTTCTATTCAACTAATTTATTGTTTTGGAAAGATGGAAAATTGGAGCAGAAGTAGGCTACTTGGACCTTTGAGTCTGCTCTGCCACTCAAAACAATTATGGCTGATCTTTTAATCTCAATACCATTTTCCTGGTCTCTCCATATCCCTTTGATGCCTTCTATTTCTGAAAAATCTATCTATGCATCACCTTCCTAAATATGTTCAATTTTATTACCTTAATGGCAGAGAATTCCACAGATTGATCAGTTTTAAATTTATTAATAAAATGTTTTAAACATTTTCATAAATTTTACTGAAATTTTTCATAAATTTTACTGAATTGATTGTTACAAATTTTTAATGCATCTGAATACCAAAGGCACTCAAACTAGTTTTGACAGCCAACTAACTAGGTTTGTGCCTGAGTGTTTGCTTGTTTTGTGGGTGGAGTTTTTCTGACCCCACCTTCCTGATGGTATTACATCAAGCTGCCACATGTGGTGACATACAGGCCGCTGCCATTTTTGAATGGGCTGGCCTTGGGCAGTAAGTTGATAGAGATGGACCTGGAAGAAACAAGCCTGTGGTTGGGACTCCATGCGGTGGAGAATGCAGGCAAACCGACAGAAAGTCCTAAAATATTGAGGAACTTCACTGACTTGTCAGATCATTGGAAACAAATGTGTTTTCCTAATAAGGAGGGTGGTAATGTAGGCATATAGCATGCTTGCCTTCATCTATTGAAGGACAAGTATGCGCCACTTAACATCCATTCAGGCAACATCCAAATGCATGACATGGCCTGTTTCCGCTCCGTAAATGGTTATATATATGTCAGAAATCCGTGGTCCCATAAGGTTATAACAGTTTAGAAATCCCAATCGGAGAATGGGACAAAGTGGACCTATTTGGACAAAAGCAACAACTTCCCGCACACAACAAGTGTATCTCGTGTCTTTTGTATGCAAAAGCTTATGTAGGTACTGTACTTTCTATCGTGGCTCCCAAACACAGCAAAACCAGTGATGGTGATAACAGTAACAAGACGCAAAGAAGTATCAATCTGGAAGTGAAACAAAAGATTATTAACCAACACAAAGGTCGAAAAACAGTGAATGCTGTAGGCATGACACTCGACAATCACAACAATCCTCAGAAACAAAGCAAAAAAATTCTCAAGCTGTTAAAGCCCCACTGAAAGTTACAAGGGCTGACAAAAAGGTGGGAGGGACCTATATTAGTCATGGTAAAATTGCCTAATGATGTGGAATGAGGACCAAACACAAAGGTGAGCCTCTCTCAGCATGTTGACAATCACTGTTAGAGCACAAAGCCAACTCCAGGCTACAACATCAAGTTTAGGGCTAGCCCTGGGTGGTTCAGGCACTTCAAACAATGTTGTTTGCTTCATAATGTGAAAGTGAGTGGTGAGTCTGCAAGTGCTGATGTGAAGGCAGCAGAAGAATTTGTTGAAACCTTAGATGAACTAATTGTAGAGGGAGGTTATTTGCCCCAGAAAATTTTTAATATGAATGAAACTTCCTTATTCTGCAAGCAAATGTCTGAAAGGACCTTCATCCATAAGGAGGCCAGGAGTCACGTGATGGAGTAGTGGTCGGTAGGGGAATACCTGCTCTCTCTAGAAAAGAAGAAATAAAGTGAAGAAAATACAAAGTTCAAGAAATACGAAACATAACAAAAAGATAGTTGTAGAGAAAAGAAAGAAAATGGCACCCAAGAAAGAAAAAGTAAAAACGGGGCAAAAAAAAAAGAAGACGACAGAAGAGAAAGGAGAAGGCCTTACCTGCATGAATAGGGAGCTATCGTGGAGAAGAGAGCCCGTTCTCCGAGGTTGGTGATGACCCCACAGAGTTGCGACCCGCCCCCCCCGAGCGCTGGACTGCAAAAATGCGCAACTGCGCATGCGCGAGGAGTCACACAGTGCACTTAATAAGGAGAAGGCGAACATCGACGGGGGGGGGGCGGCGCTCAGCTGAGGGAAGAAGAGGAAAGCGACAAGAGAGAGTGTGAATGGAGAGAGAGTGAATGGAAAGAAGAGCAGCAGCAGCAGGAGGCCCAACAGATGGGTAGCCCAGAAGAAGAGGACCAACAGCAAGAAGCCATGCAAAAAAACACCCAGCAAAGTGAGGCAAGCAGCTCAACAAGAAAGTCAGAAGAGACACAGATACAAGGAAGAGAAGAAGACGACACAAACACAGGTACAGACACAGAAGAAGAGGAAGAAGAAAACCAAGATCTGCACAGAGAAATAGAAGGTAAAACAGATGGACAGAATATAGATAAAGCTTTTTTTCAAGAACAAATGAAAGCATTAAAAGAATGTTTGACATTAGAATTTAGTGAAATGAAAAGAAAAATGAAAAGTACAGAAGAAAAAGTGAGTAGAATAGAGCTGATCATGACAGAAATAGGGAAAAGAGTAGAAAATGTCTAAGAACGAGAAACGGCTGTAAAAATGGAAGTGAATGACTTAAGAAGAAAATTGGAAGAAAGTGATAAAAAAGTTAGAGTCTCAAGAGTTCTTCGCTCAGAAAATTGATATGATGGAAAATTATAGTAGGCGAAACAATTTAAAGATAGTGGGCCTAAAGGAAGATGAAGAAGGCACAGATATGAAGGAATTTATAAAAGAATGGATCCCAAAGGCCCTGGGAATGACAGGAAGGAATGGAAATAGAAAGGGCTCACAGAACACTAGCCCCAAAACCCCAGACACATCAAAAACCAAGATCCGTTTTAGTAAAATTTTTGAGATATACGACGAGAAAATATACTGGAGCGGGCAAGAAATAAAATTAGAGAAGACAATAAACCATTGGAATACAAGGGTCAAAAAATATTTTTTTTTACCCAGACATGTTTTGAACTCTTAAAGAAGAGGAAGGAGTTTAATACAACAAAATTGATCCTATGGAAAAAAGGTTATAAATTTATGTTAAGACATCCATCTGTGCTTAAAATATTTATGCCTGGGGAGCAAAACAGACTGTTCTCAGATCCGGAGGAACCACAAGAATTTGAAGAACGCCTGCAGGACAGAAGGAGAGATAAAGAGATGTAACAAGAATGAAGAACGGCGATAAAATACATACAAAGATGTAAAAATGTTTATGTAAGAACTAAAGAAGGGAAAGAGAAGGGAAGAAAGGAAGTAAGGGGAGAAAAAAAGAGTTTATGCAAGACATTTTTTTGAAGATTGTAGATACACAAGGGAATATATTGATAGGAGGGGATTTTATGCTTAATTTGGATCCAATGTTGGATAAAACTGGACAAAAGACTAGCAAAAAGAATAAAGTGGCCAAATTTATGGTTAAATAATTGCAGGAAATAAAACTTATGGATATATGGAGGAGGCAGCACCCAAGGGAGAAGGAATATTCATATTATTCGAGTCGGCATAAAAAACACTCAAGGATTGATATGATTTTGTTGTTGGCCCATATTCAAGTGAGAGTTAGGAAAACGGAATATAAAGCTAGATTACTATCTGAACATTCACCCCTATTCTTTGGCTTGGCTTCGCGGACGAAGATTTATGGAGGGGGTAAAAGTCCCCTATTATTAGCAATAGAATTGGAGGACATCCCACCAAGAAGAATATAGATGGAGGTTAAACTCCATGCTACTTAAAAGACAGGAATTTAGAGAATTTATTGAGCGCCAAATTAAAATGTACTTTGAAATAAATATGGAATCAGTGAAAGACAAATTTATATTATGGGATGCAATGAAAGCCTTCATTAGAGGGCAGATAATAAGTTATGTAACTAAGATGAAAAAGGACTACAATCAGGAAATAGAACAGTTGGAAAGGGAGATAGTAAGTACAGAAATAGAACTAGCAACAAGGGATGATATAACAAAAAGAGAATTGGCTGACAAAAAAAACACGAAACATTACAAATGTATAAGGTTGAGAAGAACATAATGAAAATAAAGCAAAAGTATTATAAACTAGGAGAAAAGGCACACAAAATATTAGCCTGGCAACTTAAAACAGAACAAGCTAAAAGAACTGTATTGGCATCAAGGAAAAAGGACAAACAAATTACATATAATCCAATGGAGATTAATGAGAACTTTAAGGAATTTTATGAACAATTATACCAAACTGAGAATGAGGGGAAAGATGATAAAATAGAAGAGTTTTTTGCTAAAATTTAACTGCCAAAATTGCAAGAAGAGGAACAAAACAAACTGATAAAACCATTTGAAATAGAGGAAGTACAGGATATATTTAAAAAGTTGACGAACAATAAAAAGCCTGGAGAGGATGGATTCCCATTAGTATTCAATAAAACATTTAAAAAGTTATTAATTCCTCCTCTCCTGGAAGTAATGAACCAGATAGAAGAAACACAAAACTTGCCAGATTCATGCAAGACAGCAATAATTACAGTAATACCAAAGATGGGGAAGGATCCACTAACACCACCATCATATAGACTAATATCTCTACTTAATTCAGATTATAATAGCAAAACTATTAGCAAACAGATTGGCCGACTGTGTACCAAAAATAGTAAAACAAGATCAAACTGGATTTATTAAGAAAAGACGAACACCAGATAATGTCTGTAAATTTACTAATCTAATTCATGCAGTTCAAGGAATTAAGAAGCCAACAGCAGCTGTTGCTTTAGACGCAGAAAAAGCCTTTGACAGGGTAGAATGGATTTATTTATTCAAAGTATTACAGAGGTTCAATCTACCAGAAAAAATATATTAATTGGATTAACGCATTATATAAGGGAGCAATGGTGAAGGTAACTGTAAATGGATATATAATCAAACCAATTTAAATTAAATAGGTCAACTAGGCAGGGATGTCCATTATCTCCCTCACTGTTGGCAGAACTGATAAGAACAGACAATAAAATAAAAGGTATAAAAATAAAGGAGAAGAAATATAAAATTAGTTTATTTGCAGATGACATCATAGTATACTTAACAGAACGAGACATATCAATAAAAGAACTACATAAGAAATTGAAGGAATATGTAGAAATATCGGGGTACAAGATCAACGCAAATAAAAGTGAAGTGATGCCAATGAGTAATGCAGATTATACAGAATTTAAAAAAGAATCGCCATTTAAATGGCAAACACAAGCAATCCGATACCTAGGTATTAGGTTAGATAATAATTTAAGCCACTTGTACAAATTAAATTATCAGCCACTATAAAGAAATTGCAGGAAGATTTAGAACATTGGAAATAATTATCGCTAACTTTGATAGGGATGGTAAATTGCATTAAAATCAATGTCTTCCCAAGGATACAATACCTACTTGAATCGTTACCAATTCCCTTAACAGAGAAATTCTTCAGTGAACTAAAGAAAATAATAAGGAAATTCTTATGGAAAGGGGGGAAACTGAGAATAGTGTTAGATAAATTAACAGAGTGGTACAAACAAGGTGGTTTGCAGTTACCAAACTTTAAAAATCATTATAGAGCAGCACAATTAAAGTATTTATCAGATTTTTATCAGACAAGGGATAAACCAGATTGGACTATGGTAGAGCAAAATAAAATAGGGGGGAAGGTACCGGAACATATAATTTATAAGTGGGATGGAAAGCTGGTACGATATAAAAGCTCACCAGTATTACTCAATATAAGGAAGAAGATTCACTTAGAAAGGAAAAAAATTAATTACCAAATACCAAAATTATTATTGATGCAAAATCAGCTAATCCCTTTTTCAATAGATAACCTTTCCTTTCGAGAATGGGAGAGAAAAGGAATTAAAAGAATAGAAAATTGTTTTTTTGGAAATAATTTATAAACATTTGAACAAATGAAGTACAAATATGAAATAATTCATGGTACAATGTTTGCATACCACCAACTGAAAACCTACTTTTTTTTTAAATTAATTTTTCACACTATGAACCATATTAATCAAAATACACACAAACATGTCCCTCTTGAATATACCCAGTGTCATTTTCTCCCCTTTTTCCCCCCTCCCTTCCCTTCCTCCCATCACCCTCCAAACCCATTTAATGTTCAACATATACATTAAACCCTTTAAACAATGTCATCACACAATGAAAATAAACAAGAAAATTGTGTCATCTACTTTTACACATTTCATCTTCTTCTCATTCAATCATTTTAGGGGTGGAGGTCCGAGGCAAGCCCTCTCTGTTGTGTTCAATGTACGGTTCCCAAATTTGTTCAAATGTGACTTTATTTTTTTAATTATATATTATTTTTCCCAATGGAATACATTTATTCATTTCCATGTACCATTGCTGTACTCTCAGGCTCTCTTCTGATTTCCAAGTTGACATACATTTTTTTTTGATACAGCTAAGACTATCATAATAAATATTTTTTGTGCCTCATCCAGTTTGAGGCCTAATTCTTTACTTCTTGTATTACTTAGAAGAAAGATCTCTGAATTTTTTGGTATGTTGCTTTTTGTGATTTTATTTAATACCTGATTTAGATCTTCCCAAAACTTTTTCACTTTGTCACATGCCCAAATTGCATGTACTGTTGTTCCCGTTCCTTTCTTACAGCAAAAAACATCTATCTGACACCGTTGGATCGCATTTATTTAACTTTTGGGGAGTGATATATAGCCTGTGTAACCAATTATATTGTATCATACCTAACCTTGCGTTTATTATACTTCTCATTGTTTCAGAGCATAACTTTTCTCATATTTCAATTTTTATCTTTATGTTTAGATCTTTTTCACACTTTTGTTTGGGTTTATAGCTTATTTCATCATTTTCTTTCCCTTGCAGCTTGATGTACATGTTTGTTATAAATCTTTTAATTATCATTGTGTCTGTAATCACATATTCAAAGCTGCTTCCTGCTAGAAATCTCAATCTGCTGCCCAATTCGTCCTTTGAGTAGGTTTTCAGTTGATGGTATGCAAACATTGTACCACGAGTTATTCCATATTTGTACTTCATTTGTTCAAAAGATAATAAATTATTTCCCAAAAAACAATTTTCTATTCTTTTAATCCCTTTTCTCTCCCATTCTCTAAAGGAAAGGTAATCTATTGTAAAAGGGATTAGCTGATTTTGTGTCAATAATAATTTTGGAAGTTGGTAATTTGTTTGTTTCCTTTCTACGTGAATCTTCTTTCAAATGTTGAGCAGATGGTGCAGTACTGGTGAACTTCTATATTGCATCAGTTTTTCATCCCATTTATAAAGTTTATGTTCTGGTACCTTCTCCCCTATTTTATCTAGCTCTATCCTGGTCCACTCTGGTTTTTCCTTTGCTTGATAAAAATCTGATAGGTATCTTAATTGTGCTGCTCTATAATAATTTTTAAAGTTTGGTAACGGCAAACCACCTTGTTTGTACCACTCTGTTAATTTATCTAATGCTATCTTCAGTTTCCCCCCTTTCCATAAAAATTTCCTTATTATTCTCTTTAGTTCATTGAAGAATTTCTCTGTTAAGGGAATTGGTAACGATTGAAATAGGTATTGTATCCTTGGGAAGATATTCATTTTAATGCAATTTACCTTTCCTATCAGTGTTAGTGGTAAATCTTTCCAATGTTCTAAGTCATTTTGTAATTTCTTCATTAATGGCTGATAATTTAATTTGTATAGATGGCCTCGATTATTATCTAGTCTAATACCTAGGTATCAGATTGGTTGTGTTTGCCATTTAAATGGCGATTCTTTTTCAAACTCTGTGTAATCCTCATTATTCATTAGCATCGCTTCACTTTTACTTGCGTTGATCTTGTACCCCGATATTTCTCCATATTCCTTCAATTTCTTATGTAATTCTTTTATTGATAATTCTAGATCTGTTATGTGTACTATGACATCATCTGCAAATAAACTGATTTTATAGTCCTTTTTTATTTTTATCCCTTTTATTTTATTTTCTGTTCTTATCAGTTCTGCCAATGGTTCTATTGCTAAAGCGAACAGTGACATCCCTGCCTAGTTGATCTGCTTAATTTAAATTGGTTTGATATATATCCATTTACTGTTACCTTCACCATTGGTCCCTTATATAATGCTTTAATCCAATTAATATATTTCTCTGGTAGGTTGAACCTCTGTAATACTTTGAATAAATAATTCCATTCTACCCTGTGAAAGGCTTTCTCTGCGTCTAAAACAACAGGCACTGTTGGAGTTTTATTTCCTGGTACTTCATGGATTAAGTTAATGAACTTACAGACATTGTCCATTGTTCGTCTTTTCTTAATAAATCCAGTTTGATCTAGTTTTACTATTTTTGGTACATCGTCGGCCAATCTGTTTGCTAATAGTTTTGCTATTATCTTATAATCTGAGTTAAGTAGAGATATTGGTCTATACAATGCTGGTGTTAGTGGATCTTTCCCTGTCTTTGGTATTACTGTAATTATTGCTGTTTTACATAAATCTGGCATGTTTTGTGTTTCTTCAATCTGATTCATTACTTCCAGGAGAGGAGGAATCAATAACTCTTTAAATGTTTTATAGACTTCTACTGGGAGTCCGTCCTCTCCAGGCATTTTATTGTTTGGTAGCTTTTTTAATAAATCCTGTATTTCCTCAATTTCAAATGGCTTTATCAATTTGTTTTGCTTCTATTCTTGCAATTTTGGTAGTTCAATTTTAGCTATAAACTCATCTATTTTGTCTTCTTTCCCTTCATTCTCAGTTCAGTATAATTATTCATAGAATTCCTTGAAGTTTTCATTGATCTCTGTTAGGTTATATGTAATTTATTTGTCATTTCTTGATGCCAATACAGTTCTTTTAGCTTGTTCTGTTTTAAACTGCCAAGCTAGTATTTTGTGCGTTTTTTCTCCTAGCTCATAATATTTCTGCTTTATTTTCATTATGTTCTTCTCCACCTTAAACTTTTGTAGTGTTTAGTATTTTATTTTGTTTCCACCAATTCTCTTCTTTTTGTTGCATCTTCCCTTGTTACTAGTTCTTTTTCTGTACTTACTATTTCCCTTTCCAGCTGTTATATTTACCGATTGTAGTCATTTTTCATCTTAGTTACATAACTTATTATCTGCCCTCTAATGAAGGCTTTCATTGCATCCCATAATATAAATTTGTCTTTCACTGATTCTGTATTTATTTCAAAGTACATTTTAATTTGGCACTCAATAAATTCTCTAAATTCCTGTCTTTTAAGTAGCATGGAGTTTAATCTCCATCTTTATGTTCTTGGTGGGATGTCCTCCAGTTCTTTTGCTAATAACAGGGGTGAGTGATCACATAACAATCTAGCTTTATATTCCGTTTTCCTAACTCTCCCTTGGATGTGGGCTGACAACAGGAACAGGTCAATCCTCGAGTATGTTTTATGTCTACTCGAATAATATGAGTATTCCTTCTCCTCCATATGTCCAAAAGTTGCATTTCCTGCATTGATTTAACCATAAATTTGGCTACTTTGTTCTTTTTGCTAGTCTTCTGTCTGATTTTATCCATCTTTGAATCCAAATTAAGGTTAAAGTCCCCTCCTATCAATATATTCCCCTGTGTATCTACAATATTCAAAATAATATCTTGCATAAATTTTTGATCCAATTCATTAGGTGCATATATATTGACCAAATTCCAGAGTTCTGAAAATATCTGACACTTTATCATGACATATCTCCCTGCTGGATCTATTATTTCCTCCTCTATTTTGATTGGTACATTTTTATTGATTAATATATTGATTACGTGTCCTACCCAGTCTCTCCCTAATTTATTATGTTCCACTTCAGTAAGATGCGTTTCCTGCACAAATGCTATATCTATTTTTTTTATTTTTCAGTAAATTTAATAGCCTCTTCCTTTTGATTTGGTTACGAATTCCATTAATATTTATAGTCATATAGTTCAACATGGCCATCTCATACTCTGTTTACATCTCATTTCTGCTTCCTCACCACCACATTTTCCCTTTTCTCCAAATTCATTTCTCAGTTTTCCTTTTTTGAACTCAATGTATGACAACACTTCTAAAACATAAAATACTTCAAAAATTAAAGTACATCTAAAATTCCCTCAACCCCAAGTGTTTTCCCCCCCCTCTGAGTTGCTCCTTGTCAGCCAACCACAACTCCCCTCTCCATTCGGACTGCGAACCTGTTCGCAAGTGTAAACTGATTTTGCAGTGACTGTTATCCTCTCCCACTCTACCCCCTCCAGAAAACTTTTATCTTCACATTAAAACAAAGCTCCCCCTCTTCTTTTTATTTTTTTTACCCCCCTTCTCCCTTACTTCCCTCCTTTAGTTCTTACTTATACATTATTTTTACTTCTTTATATGTAGTTTGTCGTCGTTCTTCATTCTTGTTACATCTCTTCATCTCTCTTTCTGTCTTGCAGGCGTTCTGCAAATTCTTATGCTTTCTCCGGATCAGAGAACAGTCTGTTTTGCTCCCCTGGGATGACTATTTTAAGCACCGCTGGTTATCTTAACATAAATTTATAGTCTTTTTTCCATAGGATCGATTTTGCTGTGTTAAACTCCTTCCTCTTCTTTAGGAGCTCAAAACTTATGTCTGGGTAGAAATTTTTTTTTTGATCTTTGTATTCCAGTGGTTTCTTGTCTTCTCTAATTTTATTCATTGCCTTCTCCAATATATTTTCTCTTGTGTATCTCAGAAGTTTTACTAAAACAGATCTTGGTTTTTGTTGTGACTGTGGTTTCGGGGTTAATGTTCTGTGTGCCCTTTCTATTTCCATTCCTTCCTGCATTTCTGGCATTCCCAGGACTTGGATCCATTCTTTTATAAATTCTTTCATATCTTTGCCTTTTTCATCTTCCTTTAGGCCCACTATCTTTATATTATTTTGCCTACTATAGTTTTCCATTATATCCATCTTCTAAGCTAACAGCTCCTGTGTTTCTTTAACTTTTTTTCCACTTTCTTCCAATTTTCTTTTTAAGTCATTCACTTTCATTTCTACAGCCATTTCTCATTATTCCACATTTTCTAATCCTTTCCCTACATCTGTTATGACCAGCTCTATTCTACTCACTTTTTCTTCTGTACTTTTCATTTCACTAAATTCTAGTGTCAACCATTCTTTTAATGCTTTCATTTGTTCTTGAAAAAAAATGTATCTCTGTACTGTCCATTCATTTTACCTTCTATTCCTCTGTGTCAAGCTTGGTGTTCTTCTTCTGTGTCTGCTCTCAGGTTTGTGTCTTCTACTTCTCTTCCTTGTATCTGTGTCTCTTCTGACTTTCTTGTTGAACTGCTTGCCTCAGTTTGTTGGGTAATTTTTGCATAGCTTCTTGATGTTGGTCCTCTTCTTCTGGGCTAGTTATCTGTTGGGCCTCCTGCTTCTGTTTTTCTTTCTCATCCCTCCCTTTCCCGTGGCTTTCTTTTTCTTCCAGCTGGGAGCCCTGCTGTCAGGCATCTCTCAGCTGTTCGTGCTGTGTAGTTTCATTCCACAGCTGGTCCCCCTTCCCATCGGTGTTCTCCTTGTCCTTATCGTGCACGCGCGATTCCTCACGGATGCGCAGTTGCGCACCTCTGTTTGACTCAGTGAGCCATTTTTGCAGTCACGTGGTTGGTAGGTCACGACCCTGTGGGGTCTCCACTAAGCTCGGGGAGTGGGCTCCTCTTTCCATGGTGGGTCCCTGCTTTTTCGTGCAGGTAAGGCCTTCTTGTTTCTCTTCCGGCATCTTTCCTCCTTTTTTTCCCTTTTGTTTTTGGTTTTTCTTTCTTAGGTGACATTTTCTTTATTTTCTCCACACTTTTATCTTTTATTTGTTGTGTTCTGTGTATCTGGGGCTTTGCTTTTCCTTCACTTTTTTTCTTCTTTTCTGGAGAGGGCTGGTATTCTCCTACCGGCCACTACTCCATAACGTGACTCCTCCCAACTGAAAGCCTACTTAAAGAATAAATTGGGAAACAGACTGAGATTACCAGAAGGAAGCAGCTTTGAATACGTGATTACAGACACACTTATAATTAAAAGATTTATAATGAACATGTACATCAAGCTGCAAGAGAAGGAAAATGATGAAATAAGCTATAAACCCAAATAAAAGTGGGAAAAATATTTAAACATAAAGATAAAAAAATGAAACGTGGGAAAAGTTATGTTCTGGAACCATGAAGAATATAATAAACACAAGGTTATGCATGATACAGTATAATTGGTTACACAGGTTATATATCACACCCCAAAAGTTAAATAAATGCGATCCAACATTATCAGATAGATGTTTTTGCTGTTAGAAGGAAATGGGAACAACAGTACATGCAATTTTGGCATGTGAGAAAGTGGAAAAGTTTTGGGAAGATCTAAATCAGGTATTAAATAAAATCACAAAAAGCAACATACCAAAAAGTCCAGAGATCTTTCTTCTAAGTAATATAAGAAGTAAAGAATTAGGCCTCAAACTGGATGAAGCACAAAAAAGATTTATTATGATAGCCTTAGCTGTATCAAAAAAATGTATAATGTCAACTTGGAAATCAGAAGAAAGTCTGAGAGTAGAACAATGGTACATAGAAATGAATAAATGTATTCCATTGGAAAAAATAACAATTTAAAAATTAAAATGACATTATTTGAACAGATTTGGGAACCGTACATGGAACACAACAGAGAGGGCCTACTGCGGACATCCACCCCCTAAAATGATAAGACGACAAAATGACTTGAACCAGTGTGTAAAAGTAGAAGACACATATTTCTTGTTTATTTTTCATTGTGTGATGACATTGTTTAATCGTTTAAATGTATTGTGTATGTTGAATGTTTATTGGCTTTGGAGTGGGGTGGGAAGGGGGGGAGGGAAGGTAAGGGGGGGAAAAAGGGGAGAAAACGCCACTGTGTATCTTTAAGAGGGAAATGTTGGATGTATTTTGGTTGATATGGTTCACAGTGTGAAAAATAAAAAAATATTATTATTTTTTTTAAAAATCCATAAGAAGACCAAGACAATGCCAGACTTTAAGGCTTTTAAACACAGAGTGACAATGCTTTTTGGAGGCAATGTTGCTCACGACAAATTAAAGCCAGGGCTTTCAAAAACATTAACAAACACACCTTACTGGTTTATTACAGGAGCAATAAAAAGTGCTGTTTCAGGATGCCCTTCTCAATTGATATGCCAGTGAAATGGAGAAGTACTGCTTGGAAGAAGGCATATCTTTCAAGAATTTGCTAATTGTAGACAATGCTCCAGGACATCCCCCTTCATTGGTGACCTCAACCCCAACACATGGTGTTTAATGCACAGTTCTGGTTGCCATGCACTACAGGAAGGATGTGATTGGGCTGGAGAGAGTGCTGAGGAGGTTCACCAGGATGTTGCCTTGATTGGAGGAGGATTGTAGTTATGGGGACAGTTTGGATTGGCTGGCCTAGTATTCCCTGAGCAAAGGAAGCCAAGAGGATGACCTGATAGAAATACAGTAGGGATAGAAAAAAACAAGAGCACTTAGATGCAAGGTGAGTGGAAGGAATTTGAGAGGTTTCGAAACGAGTGGATTATATCTGGAATCAGATTAAATCTCTATATTTATGAAACATTTAGATCAACACTTGAATGGACAAGACATAGAAATGTCTTATATGTATTATATGTCATAGAAATGACATATAATGCAGCTGAATGGGCAATAAGTTGCCGTGGACATGATGGGTCAAAGGATTCTTTTCTGTGCTGTATGATACGACTACGATTTTTCTTTATTGGTGATTTAAAAAATTATCCCATTGCTTGGCTCCAGCAACAAAAAAACAAGTGGGATGAAGCCCTGTGGATGAATGGATAAAGGGTGAGGTGAAGTATGCAGTGTTACACAGAATTGGCTATTCATCAAGAGAAATTAATGAACAAAATTTATAGGTCAGTGCACCCACAGAATTTTTAACATCTCAGGTGCCTTCTTTCAGTAATTTTTAAAGAAAATATATGCACCAATAAAAACAACAGTTGAAACCTCTTATGAGAAAAAGACCTGTTGCAATGAATCCTACTACCACAGTGTATATCAAGGACTGACCGAGACCACGTAGGCTACAGCACTGAGCTTCAAAGACTCTTATGAAATAAAGCTTTGAGACTTGAAAGACAAAATTATCGTACAACTTCAGCTTCTAATAGAAACACTTGTATTATGTGCAGCAAAATTTACCTACGAATTTTAATCATTTGAAATGTTGTTCATCATTTTTTCCCCCCCAATAATATCCTTTGCCAACGTTAGGAAAAGAAAACAAATAGACTTTGATCTAAAACGTAATGTTCAATCCACTATAAATTAATGGCCTTTGTTATGCTAAGATGCAGGATATTGTAAATATGCATTACACAAGTCAGATTTGCCTTGCAGGTGTGAAAAGAGTCGCTACAAAGGAACTTTATGTAAATTCAAATTTGCATCCAATTCTTACAATCTTTTTTACTGAATATTTTAATTTAATTTTATGATCAAACAAGTATCAATAATTACCCATCACAAATGAATGAAAAGGAATCATTGATATGGATTGTCCAAATTTCCAAAGACCCCATCCCTCCTCCCCCAAATAAAAGCCCCTCCAAAAGAACAGAAAAAGAAATCATGAAGAAATAAAATGAAGAAAAAGGAAGATAGAGGAAAGGAAGAAAGAGAAAAAGGACTGTTTGGATTCAGATTCCACCTCAGAAAATCCAGTTCTTTTTTACCTGGATCACAAATATAGAAGATTTTAAAAATTCAAAAATAGTCTGAGTGCCCAAAGTATTCAACTGTGTATTTGTAAATCTGGCTGTCACACCTGCATAAACCTCCTTAAATTGTAAGTAATTTTCTCCAGGGGAACACAACAATGCATTTCCACATTCCATCGGGCTACATCCAGAAGGCAATCAGATTTCCAGGTAACCACAATACATCTCCTGAACACCGCTAATGCAATCTTCAGAAACTCTAATTGGTACCTGGACAGCCTCATTTTAGGTTTTATGTCCATAATATTTCCTAGAAGAAACAATTCTGGACTTGGTGGCAATTGCTTCCCAATAAACTGGTTTATTAAAATTCTTAAATTCTCAATTCTTCCAATCTTGAATTGAGTCACCAAGTTCAAAGGTATCATGGGATACAAACTGTATCTTGTTTTCCAGATGGAAATCGACATCCTAATATGTCTAAGCTTGTTGTACCGAAGTAATGGAGGAACCAAAACAGGGAAACACCAATTTTAGATTCTTGAACAGATGCTATGTTAACAGTGTTATTTGATTTTACTGGGATTCTGACCAATGGGACAGAGCAAATGTCTGTGCTGGATTCCCATCTGTCTGCAGATGGCTAAGCCCCTCTCGGAATGGCAGGAAGACTCTGGAATCTGATATTCCCATTACCTTAAAATACTAGAAACCCAGTTTGACAATTGACACACCTTGTACTTGGGTGTTACCATGTTTTCTGAGAATTTTTAAATCCAAAATGGCGCTGGAGTGTGACGGCTATTTCACAGTGCTTGGATAGTGGGGACGGGTTGGGGGGGGGGTAATTTTCCACTGTATCATGCCAAATGTAATCATATAATAAACCAACTCTCTCCAATCAGCATATATGTGGAAGCAAGGGGCTGAGTACCCACCTGAGTACCACTTGCAGAAACTGGCTTCAAGCATATGGACTTCAAGAAGTCTAGTCTGTTTTGTTTTTGATTCCAAAGGGATAGCTGCAGCTGAAACCATGGAGGTCCCCCCAAAAGAGAAATTCAACACTTTTTACAAACAAATCAATTCTCTAACAACTCGTAAAATAACCTCGCCTTTGCTCTGTTCCAAGTGATCTCTCTCTGCACTGTGTTCTTATTGCCTTAACCATGTTTGGGTTGACCTGCAGGATTTTGTGTGAAGTAAACGTACACACGGTACCTTATTATACATGACATTGAACTTGAACTTGTAAGAGCACTTGTAGCTTGCACAAAATTAGACCATTGGATAATTTATGATGGCCCTGGTTTCCCATTTGGGGTGTGTTGGTGTTTATGGTACTGATGTATGGGGTTCAACCAATTTCCAGCCTTGTGGATCTTGATCTCCTTTACAGGGGCTCACAAGGAGCTGATAAATATTATCCCTGGCATTTTAAAGTATTTTTCAAGCTAGTTATAAGCATTTTTTTTTAAATGTTTCATTATATTCATTAATGATGAGATGGAGATATTCATTGAAGTTCAGGAATTACAGGAAATGTTGCAGAGCAAGACAATATGGGTGATTATAGAAAACAAAAGTTGCAGACTAATGAAGATTTCAGACCAGTTCTCAGGAATGGAATCTTGATGTCGCCTGGAGACAGCTCATCTTTGTCTTCCTCTGTTGTCTCCCTTTGCTCTGCACCATTTAGTGCCGCTAAATGGAGTTTTTATTTTATTCATTCATTATTTTGATATCTGATTGTCACCAGCAAGGCCAGCATTCATCCTTAAGGTCATGTTTGTCAGTACTGCTATCTTCCTGGTGTAAACACCCTTACTAGGTTATTAGGAAGGGAGCTTCAGGATTGAGACCCAGCCATAGCCAAATCAGGATGATATGAGACTTCAAGGAAAACTAGTATTGCCCTGTACCTGCTTTCCTTGTGGTGGAAGTCAGCCATTTTGGAATGCTAAGGAGGCAGAAACACAATTCAGTGGTGGTTCTTACAACTTCTTTCCTTCTACTTCACTTATCTTAAGTCAGATTCTGCAAGTGGGATAAAATGTCAACTTACAAGTTAAAGTGGCGAGGTATCACAAAGAAGTGATATGCTACACACAAAAAGTTGAGGATGTCATTGGGTCAAAGGCATGAGACTTGTGTGGCTGCTACACGTGAAGGATTTGAATGACAACAAGTCCACTGCCTTAATTCTGTCACTCATCCATGTGCTGCAAATAGCAGCAGTGCATTCACATTCGCTGCTTTACCTGAACATCTCATCTCCCATTGAAATTATCTGTCCATCTGGCAACGTATAATGCAGTTCACTGATAGTTTCAGGGCTACGCAGCTCTGCGTCATAATCTCCAGCAACGTAACAATGCTTCTCCTTGATGTCTCGGACAATTTCCCGTTCTGCAGTACTATTAAATGAGTAACCTCTTTCTTTCAGTAACTGCAAAGGAAAAAACAAAAGGCTATTGATATTTCTTTTTATTTACTATCTGAACAAACTACATGGGTGGGGGGGGGGGGGGGGAAGAAACTGCTGATGCTAGAAATCTGAAGAAAATTCTGGAATTAACACTCAGCAGGTCAGGGAGTGCACATGGAACTTGAAAGAGTTAACATTTTGTGCCCGTTTACCTTTAAATCCACAGCTCAGATGATGCCTGACCTGCTATGTTTATCCAGCATTTTCTATTTTTATTTTGGAAGACAATTCCCCTCAAAAACTTATGCTCCATACAGTTCCACCTCACGGTTCTATTTTTATTCACCCCCAATCTACAGGTGCAAACAGAATGTCAAGCTAGCTTCTGCACGACTGGAGACCAATTTCCAATGTTGCGCCTTTGATGCCGGTGATGTCAGAGCAGGGTACAAGGGCACCTCTAAATTGCAATGCTACTGCCACTATATTCTGCTACACAGAAGCAACAATGTTTCTCAAACCATCTTCCTCATCTTCAGGATAGAGCCAAAAAGAGTCGCCATTCACAACTTTATTAAACTACTGCATAGTAACAATGACTGTAAAGTACTTTTGCAAAGTCTTGATAATTTAATAAGATGGATGATATGAAAATTCCTTCTAATTTCAAAACTAAAAATACTAGTATTCAAACAAAAACCGAAAATGCTGGAAACACTCAGCAGATCAGACAGCATCTGTGGAAAGAGAAGCAGTGACATGTTTCAGGTCGATGATTGCATGTCAGAGTAGCCCAAGGTGCAAAGTGTTTCAGCAAGTTTTTAGTTTGCTTCTAATTTCTATTTTGTTTCTAACATCATTCAGGCTGATTATTTTTTTTAATTAATTTCAGTTTGTGCCCAACAAAGTACTGAAAATGAATCCTAGAAAGAAACAAACTGATGGTCATTCAGCTCCTCAAAGCCTTTTAACGATTCAGTTAGATCATGGCTAATCTGCACCTTGCATGGTTGCATGGCTAATTGCTTTTAGGTGATTTTTTTAAATAAATGTAGATGTGCAGCATGATATTAGGCCATTTCAGCCCACAAGCCTGTGCCACCCAATTGACCTACAACAAGATTGGTTTGAATAGCAGGATGAAACTGAAGCACCCAGAGGAAACCCACACAAATGCAGGAAGAATGTACAAACTCCTTACGTATAGCACAAGATTCGAACCTAGGTCATTGGTGCTGTAATAGCGTTGCACAACGCTGACGAGCTGCCTCCTCCATGAACTTTTCCTGTCCATCTAATCATTGTGCTCACACCCAAACTGCCAGATATTCTATTTATTCTCAAGCAAAAAATGTACACACCTTTTTAAGATGATCTGTAAGATCACGGCCAGCCAGGTTTAAGCGTTGTATGGCATGGGGGAGGTTGTAACCTTCGTACACTGGGACGGTGTGTGTGACTCCATCTCCAGAGTCCAAGATTAAACCTGTCATTGCAAAACACCAAGTGTCAATATTAAGTACCTTTGTATCCTGAAAACATGAGAAATGGTGACAGAACATTTAGATTGGAGGAAAACTGCTTCGTTGAGCCCTTGGTCCGCTACAATAACATGGATCACCCAGCCAGGGTCCTCATTTCCTCATCTCATTCCCATACTGACATGTCTTTCTATGGTCTCATGTACTGACAGATGTGCTGAAGTTGGAGGGTTCAGGGGAGTTTCACAAGGATGATTCCTGGAATGAAAGAGACTATATATGAGGAGCTTATGACAGGTCTTGACCTGTACTCATTTGAATTTAGGAGAATGAGGGAATCCCATTGAAACATTATGAATGTTGAAAGGCATAGACAGAGTAGATGTAGAAAGGTTGTTTCCTCATGGTGGGAGAACCTGGAACAATAGGGCAGAACTTCAGGATTAAAGGGTGTCCACAGGACAGAGATGCAGAGGAATTTCTTCACATAAAGGCTGTTAAATGTGAGGAATTTGTTGCTACAGGCAGTTGTGGAGACCAGATCATTGGGTGTATTGAAGGCAGAGATTGACAAGTTCTTGATTAGCCAGGGTATCAAAGGTTATGGGGAGAAGGCCAGGCAGTGAGGCTGAGTGGGACAATGAATCAGCTCATGATTAAATGGTGGGGCAGAATTGATGGGCTGAATAGCCTATTTCTGCTCATTTCTCATGGTTTTATATTCCACCTCAGCAGTCTCCAATCAGATTGTATGTTATGTGGACTAGATTCCTTACTGCACTCCTGAGACTTGCTGCCTAGACTGCGGGTTAGCCAAGTGAGTGGATCCCCTCCTTCCTCAGTGTTTCGCAGATAGACGTACGACACCTCCGGGGGCAGGGGCTCAGTAATGACTCCCGGCATCCGGGCTCACCCCTAGATGCCATTCACTCACTTGGGTACCCATGTGGAATCCATTCTCCTGATCTAGAGCCACTGATACTCTTTCCAGCAGGTCTTTGACTGCTCGTCGGTGTATCTTTCCTCACACTCCCAACTCCTGGAGTAGCCTTGATGTTGATGTGGCCACAAATCCACTGCAGCCTACTTCAACCAGTCGGACCCCTGTCTTCCAGCCACGTTGGTGCACGTCAGCCGCAAGCTCCGCTTACCTCAGCTTCTTGGACTCATAGGCCTCCGCCACTGCATCCTTCCAGGGCACTGCAAGCTCGATGATGTAAACGAGATGGAGCGAGGCCGAACACCTCCTTTCCTCCAGCTCCCCACTCCCTTTCCTTCACCCAGCAGAGAGCATCTTTGTCAGGCCTCCGCCCCCTCCCCATCACTTCAGCTCTTTTCTTCCCCGCCCACTGGCATTCACTCATCGCCTGCGAGCTAGTGCTCCTCCTCGCCACGCCCCCACTCCTCATGCAGCCATGTGCCCAATCTGGCAATCCTGAACGGCTCAGGAACCAAAACGTTTCCCTATTGCCTTTCCAGGGGTGCTACATAACCTGCTGAACCCTTCCAGCACTTTTGTGCATTATTCAAATGGGTAAGACCATTGGCATTTCTCTAAAAAGATATCTCCGGTCTGCAAGATACTTGTTCTCACTGATAATTGAATAAATTGACCCGTGTTCTTGTACGTCATTCCCACTTCAAGTCACAAAGACTTTGAGGTCTCTTACTGTTGGCATGGATGGAGCCTCTAGCAAGAAGAGTAAAATGTTCAGCACATTCCTACCTTAATTATACACTTTGACAGAGAACACTCTTGCATACCTGTCGTTTGTCCGGCAGAGTAAAGTGCTAAAACAGCTTGCATTGCCACAAAAGTTAAAGGTACATTAAAGGCTTCAAACAGGATTTCAACCATTCGCTCTCGGTTGTGGTGTGGGTTCATGGCTGGCTCAGTCAGGAGCACTGGGTGTTCTTCTGGATCAACATGGAGTTGATGATTAAACGTGTGGTGCCAGATCTGAAAAATAAATACATTTAATCCTTTGTTCTCATCAAATCATGCTTAATAAATTGTTATGAGCCCGAGGACCCCAAAACCCAGTAGCGACAGAAGTTCATCAAGACAAAGGGTTGCTTAAACAAAAGTTGCTTTTAATCATCTTTAGACATGAAAACAGGATCAAACTTTAACTTATCACTATTATCTCACCTAACTTAAGCCCCTTCTAATTCGAAGTGCACATGTGTAGGTAATGCATGTGCAAGTTTAGAAAAGATCTTTAATTCAAAGTCCAATCTCACTTCTCATTCCTCCAAGTTCACTGGTTGCAGGCAATTCTTATACTGTGCACAGAATTTAACATTTATAAAGTTCACCAGGCTTTGGTGCTTGAAAGGTAAATGGTTATCGAGAAGGAAGGTTCTTTCGGTTTTCGGAGGGAGATTTGTTGTTCGCTGGATACAAACTGATTCCTTCTGATCAGCCACGTCTTTCTTCTTTGGCTTGGCTTCGCAGACGAAGATTTATGGAGGGGTATGTCCATGTCTGCTTCAGGCTCGTTGGTGACTGACAAGTCCAATGTGGGACAGGCAGGCATGGTTGCAGTGGTTGCAAGGGAAAATTGGTTGGTTGGGGTTGGGTGTTGGGTTTTTCCTCCTTTGTCTTTTGTCAGTGAAGTGGGCTCTGCGGTCTTCTTCAAAGGAGGTTGCTGCCCGCCGAACTGTGAGGCGCCAAGATGCATGGTTGGAGCCGATATCAGCCCACTGGCGATTATCAATGTGGCAGGCACCAAGAGATTTCTTTAAGCAGTCCTTGTACCTCTTCTTTGGTGCACCTCTGTCTCGGTGGCCAGTGGAGAGCTCGCCATAGAACATGATCTTGGGAAGGCGATGGTCCTCTATTCTGGAGGCGTGACCCACCCAGCGCAGTTGTCTTGCCGAAGAAACTTGCCCCATTAGGGTTCTCCAGATAACCCCTTTCTTTCAGATCACTACAGAGTTCCTTTTTGTTTCTCTTACTTCAAGTGAAACATTAGGCAGCCAGTCCTCTCCTCTTGTATGAGCCACAAAGGCTTTGACCAAGCTGAGCTAAGCACTCACAACCAGTCTTCAAAATGGGGATTTTCCACAAGCTTGCCAGCTTGTCCTGTTCCAGTCCCAGCTGCTGCTGCTGACTGTAAAACTGCAGAATTCTCTCTCT
Source organism: Narcine bancroftii (assembly GCF_036971445.1). Lineage (NCBI taxonomy): Eukaryota > Metazoa > Chordata > Chondrichthyes > Torpediniformes > Narcinidae > Narcine > Narcine bancroftii. Next base: position 208,686,223 of record NC_091474.1, read on the forward strand.
CCCTCCCTCCCTCCTCTCAGAGAAAAGCCCTGTTTGACTCTCTCTGCTTACAAAACCACATGACCCCAAAAACAGCAAACGACACTCAGACAGCTGGTGGCTCCAGACCTAATCCTCCGAGTTCTTTCATGTGTTGCTTTTCAAAACAATAATCCATTCTTTCTTTGGCTTGGCTTCGTGGACGAAGATTTATGGAGGGGGTAAATGTCCACGTCAGCTGCAGGCTCGTTTGTGGCTGACAAGTCCGATGCGGGACAGGCAGACACGGTTGCAAGGGAAAATTGGATGGTTGGGGTTGGGTGTTGGGTTTTTCCTCCTTTGTCTTTAGTCAGTGAGGTGGGCTCTGCGCTCTTCTTCAAAGGAGGTTGCTGCCCGTCGAACTGTGAGGCGCCAAGATGCACGGTTTGAGGCGATATCAGCCCACTGGCGGTGGTCAATGTGGCAGGCACCAAGAGATTTCTTTAGGCAGTCCTTGTACCTCTTCTTTGGTGCACCTCTGTCTCAGTGGCCAGTGGAGAGCTCGCCATATAACACGATCTTGGGAAGGCGATGGTCCTCCATTCTGGAGACGTGACCTACCCAGCGCAGTTTGATCTTCAGCAGCCTGGATTCGATGCTGTCGGCCTCTGCCATCTCGAGTATTTCGATGTTAGGGATGAAGTCACTCCAATGAATGTTGAGGATGGAGCAGAGACAACGCTGGTGGAAGTGTTCTAGGAGCCGTAGGTGATGCCGGTAAAGGACCCATGATTCGGAGCCGAACAGGAGTGTGGGTATGACAACGGCTCTGTATACGCTAATCTTTGTGAGGTTTTTCAGTTGGTTGTTTTTCCAGACTCTTTTGTGTAGTCTTCCACAGGCACTATTTGCCTTTGTGAGTCTGTTGTCTATCTCGTTGTCGATCCTTGCAACCGATGAAATGGTTGACCGTTTTGAGTTTTGTGTGCCCAATGGAGATGTGGGGGGGGCTGGTAGTCATGGTGGGGAGCTGGCTGATGGAGGACCTCAGTTTTCTTCAGGCTGACTTCCAGGCCAAACATTTTGGCAGTTTCCACAAAACAGGACGTCAAGTGCTGAAGAGCTGGCTCTGAATGGGCAACTAAAGCGGCATCGTCTGCAAAGAGTAGTTCACGGACAAGTTGCTCTTGTGTCTTGGTGTGACCTTGCAGGCGCCTCAGATTGAAGAGACTACCATCCGTGCGGTACCGGATGTAAACAATAATCCATTAATGAAGTCTCTATAGGCATCCCCACTCTGAGCCTGCCTGGCTAGCTTAAGCAGATCTCCAGTATTTTAAATGAGATCTGTTCTGAAGTGTTTGTTTATGACCTACACTAAAACCTGCCTCAGTTTATCTCCTTTAAAACACCTCTATATACAATATAAAGCACAACATAATCTGTCACAAAAACTGCCAATGAGATCCCATTAAAACTTGCTCATTTACGAATAAGAAAATTTTTGAGTAAAGAACCATTGAAAAATATAGGCACTCGATGTCGGTCTATAACCCCCCCACCCCCAGTCGTAAGAGAGTACTACATTGAAGGGGTTGTGTTCAGGTTGAGCTTGCTTCAGTACATCATGGATGGTCCAAAAGAAGGAGCTCACTCCCAGGAACAGATTAACGTACTGATGTGGAGATACCAGGCAGCTTCAGGTTCCTGTAAGTAAGTATCTCCAACTGTTCTGGTTCAAAGATGTTGTCTTGATGGATGCGAAAGTGAACCGGCACCTCTACTTTTTCAGAAGCCTGAGGAAATTACAGCACGTCACTCACCTCCCTCAACAGCTTCTACAGATACACCATTCAAATATCCTGTCAGGATGCATCATTGTGTGGTACAGGAACTGGTCTATCAAAGAAACTGCAGAGTTGTGAATGTAACTCAGACCATCAAACAAACCTATCCTCCCCTCTGTCAACACTTCCCACTGCTTTGGAAAAACATTTAATATATTCCAAGACACATCCCATCCCTAGAGTTCACCTTCATCTCGTCGGAAGGAGATCCACAAGTGTGAGATCATGCTTTTTTCCTACGTTATCAAACTCCACACTCATAAAATTATGTTCTACCTGATCTTTCAGTAACTCTGTACTGTGTTTTTCTTGCTATATGATGTATGATTGACGGGCTGGCCTGTTGGCAAAATGAACTTCCATACATGCGACAATAAACGTGAACGCATGACTTTACACAGTAGTGCAGAACCCAACCTATACTTAGCATTTGGCTGATGAATGGCCCTTTATACAACGTTTGCAAGCTTCTGGTGCAGGAGGCTACATCACAGTAACTTCTCATCTGCAAAGCATTTTGGGATTTCTGGAGAATACAAAGTTGATGATTTTTCCCTCACGTTCAGCACACAAGTATTACTGGCAAACTTACATTTGTGCTTTTTTTTCAGTTGACAAAGCTAGGTTTCATTGATCCAATGAAATTCCATCCAAAAGTTCAATGAGTTTATTTATAAGCACTTGCTTCTCATGTCCCGTAAGCATCACCATACCAAATAATGCAAATAGGCAACCAAAGGGAAAGCAGCTTTGTTGCAAAACTAAAAATAGAGAATTAAGCTGGAAAGAAAGCAGAATGTTACTGGGACTATCAGGCTTCAGGTGCAAGGATATGCTGGGACTTTCTCCCAGGACCTTATAAGAAAGAGGGGACCTCATAGAGATATGTAAACCACAAGGAGAATTAGCAAAGTGGATGGTCACCTTCTCCCCCCACCCCCCACGCCAGAGGAATCAAAAAATAATGGGATGGGTTTCAGGGCAGAGGGAAAAGATTTCAGGGGGACCAGAGAGGAAAGCCTTTCCTCACAAAGGGTGTTGGGTCTACAGAGCAAGTTTCTGAGAAAGATGTAGAGGCAGAAACAATTGAAATGTTTAAAAGATATTTCAATAGAAAAGGCTGAGAAGCAAATGGGACTAATTCAGGTCGGCACATACGAGTTGGGACAAAGGGTCCCATTCTGTGCTGTGTTACTCCACGAATCTATATTAATTTAGTATCCAGAGACAATTTAAATTTAGACTCACAGCATGGTAACAGGCCATTTTGGCCCACGAGTCCATGCCACCCAATTTACCTACAACGTCGGTACATTTCGAACAGTGGGGTGGGGGGGAGGGGGGTAGAGGAGAATTGGAGCCCCCAGGAAAAACCCACTCAGACATGGGCAGAATGTTCAAACTCCTTACAGACAGTGTGGGATTCAAACCCTAGTCCAGATCACTAGCATTGCAAAGGCATTGTGCTAATGGCTGTGCTAACTGTGCTGCCCACATTGTGTGCACTATTTTTGTACAATCATTTGCCCCTTTAAGAGACTATAGCCACTCTATGCAACAGGACGTAGATCTACAAACGTACATGTCTTCATCCATCCACTTCCAGCAGTTTCAAGGGGTGCAATCAGGAGTGAAATCTATGATTCATTTTATTTGTTGTCTTCACTAATCCAAACTACTGACTTGGTAACAAAGTACTTAATTCAACATCTTATTGGGTAAGCATCTAGCAATGATTTTTGAAGTATTTGTTAAGCATCTATTGTCTTCAAACTGATAAATGTTTCACTGGACGTACCTGCTCTATTTCATCCCAGTTCGTCACAATTCCATGTTCCAACGGGTAGTTTAAGGAAAGAACCCCTCGCATGTGCTGAGCATCATGGCCAATGTAAATGTCCTGCTGACCCCTCCTGTTGCAAATATTCTGGAGGCAAAGCAAGAGTTGTAAAGCAGTTTCACCAATTGTTCGTCATTACAGATAGGCTGTTGCTTTCAGATACTACAAGGGGAACACATCAAATTTGCACTGCCAGTGTGGAGCTTTGCTTCTCACAGTGGGGATCAGTCTGCCTGCCATAAAATCGTGCGCACATTGGCTCTGAAGGAATCAGCCTTACAACTAAATACGTGGACAAATATAGAAAAACGTGTGAATTTTGAACATGGCAGAGGCAGAAATAAGACAGCCCAAAAAGAGAAAAAATGAGGCAAAGAGCTGAAGTTCCTTGTCAGGATGGCAGGGCATTTAGCATTCCACCCACTCACCCCTACACCTCCCCACCTCAACACAAAAGATTAATCCCACCTCTTTGATCATTCCTTGTACAAATAACTTCAACCCCAAAACACTTCAAAAGACGAAATTGAAAGGCCAGAAATGGGCATTGTAGTTGGTGTTAGGAAAGAAGGCTCATTCTCCATTTGCCTCCCTGACTGTGATCCAGCAAATCACAAAAGCCCCATCAAGGACAAAGCACCAATTTGACTGGATCCCATCCACCATCCTGAGTGTTCATTTATTCACATAGGCCACTCCCACACCACCTCCCAAAGCATTAGCAAGGGCGGAAGCACATTGGAGCACCGCCACCTGCATGTTCCCCTCCAGACTGTGCATTCTCTTGACTGGCAATAGATTCCCATTCCTTCAAAGTTGCAGAATCAAGATTCTGAAATCCCCTACCAGGTCTGTAGGCTGTTCATCACAACCACCTATCAAAGGCCAACAAATATTGGACTTGCCAGCAGGCACCCAGATCACCAAAAAAAAAGTTAATTAAAGGAAAGAAAGAAAAACTTAACTACATCAGGGGTTTAAGTGGCCTTATCTTCAGCCCAACCACTTCCTGCAAGTCAGATCACTGGGTAGCCTGCTCTTCCATTGGGTTGGGACCAAAGATTCAGAATACAACAACCATGGAAGCAGGCACCTCAACAAAAACATAGTCACAAGAGATGTCTTTGCCTTGTATTTATGGTCCACATCCAGAAATTCTGCACTGATGATTAAAAACACATCAGAGCATCCATCATTCAACTTATCCTTATTGATCCAAAGTTATTTTTATTCAAAGTCAAGCCTAATTATCCTGTTGAGGAAGCACTTTTTGCACAATTTCAACATAATCAACTTTTGGATTAAGCAGCAGTACTTGCTAATCTTTTTCTTCCAAAAAAGTCAGGAGAATAGAAACAAGAACCTTGAAGATTCTGTAATAATATAGAATAGGATCAAACTAAGGGCCATTAATACTCATTACATTTTAAACATACATATAGAACATTTACACCACATTACCCTTCAGCCCATGATGTTGTGCCGACGCATACCAACCTAAAAAAAATCTCGCTACCTCAATCTTCATTCATATTCTTGTATATGGGTCTCTTAAATGCCCCAAAAGTTCCAACCTCCACCACTACTCCTAGCAATGCATTCCAGGAACCCACAAATCTTTTTTTTTTTTTTAAAAAAAGAACTTTCCCCCCAAGGTCTCCCCTACACTTTCCTTTCTTCACTTTGTGCAGATGTCTTCTGGTGTTTGCTACCCCCGCCCTGGGGGAAAAAAAGTTGCTGATTGTCTACCTATCTTTGCCTCTCAATCTTGTAAACCTCTATTAAGCCTCCTCTCATCCTTCACTCCAAAGCGAAAAGTCTTCGCTCTGCTAATCTTGCTTCACAAGACACATTTTGCAATCCAAGTAACAGCCCATTAAATCTCCTCTGCAGTCTCTCCATAAAATGTACCTTCATGTCTCAATGCTCAAACTATTTGGGAAATTAGAAAACTAAAATAAATCTGCTGTGCAGTAATCTTCTACATAAACATTAGCTCCCTCAAGGTTTATAACAAGATAAAGGAGCAGAAGTAGGCCTATTGTCCTATTGAGTCTGCCTGCCATTCTTAGCATGAGCTGATCCATCCTCCTGCTCAGCCCCACTCCCTGGCTTTCTCTCCAACACCCCTGATGCCATGACTAATCAAATACATGGCAATCTCTGCTTTAAATGCACCCAATGACCTTGCTTCCACAGCCAGCTGTGGGAACAACTACCACAGACTCCCAACCCTCCGACGAAAGAAAAATTTCCACGTCTGCTTTAAATGGACACCCTTTTATCCTGAAGTTATGCCCTCTTGTCCTAGAATCCCTTCCCATGGGAAACATCTCTGCGCTGGGTAGGTCACGTCTCCAGAATGGAGGATCGCCTTCCCAAGATCGTGTTCTATGGCGAGCTCTCCACTGGCCACCGAGACAGAGGTGCATCAAAGAAGAGGTACAAGGACTGCCTAAAGAAATCTCTTGGTGCCTGCCACATTGACCACCGCCAGTGGGCTGATCTCGCCTCCATCCGTGCATCTTGGCGCCTCACAGTTCGGCAGGCAGCAACCTCCTTTGAAGAAGACCGCAGAGCCCACCTCACTGACAAAAGGCAAAGGAGGAAAAACCCAACCCCAACCAACCAATTTTCCCTTGCAACCGCTGGAACCATGTCTGCCTATCCCGCATCGGACTTGTCAGCTACAAACGAGCCTGCGGCTGACGTGGACATTTACCCCTCCATAAATCTTCGTCCGCGAAGCTAAGCCAAAGAAGAAGAAGAAAGAATGTCCAATGATGAGAAATCTGATCCTCTATGAAGACTCTTACTTTCAGAAGTTGATCACAGAAGGTTGTGATTAGTCTGGCTGCTTCACAATGACATGACTGTTGACATTATTTACCTCGTATTTGGGTCGTCCAATTACTGTTGGAAAAATAGCTGTAGGCAATTGCTGATCTGCAAACCCAGCTTTTATCAAGCCAGAACCAGTGTCCAATACAATTGGTGTTTTATAGTCACAGGCCAACTACAGACAGAAAATAAACACCTGTTAATAACCTGTACACTTTCCCCAAACCCACTCAGGAATTTGACCTTTAAATTAAGCATTATTAAATAGTTGGTGAATGAACAGCAGCCATTCTCAACCCATCTTTTGGCTATGGCCCCCTGAGGACTCTGTTCAAATTTTATGAACAGTCAAGTTTTGGTTTCTTTCAACTTTTCCTACCAAATACATTAAAAAAAATGTTTATGTTACACAAGTTGGGAAAAAAAAACAAGGCTTTTACTGAAATGTGCTGTGGCTGAGCACATTAATTTGGGATTGACATTGTTATAAAGAATAGAGATGAATTGGTTAGCAATAAAGTTTATGAGGCTGGACAGGGTAACCAACATAAAATACAAAGGAAACAAATACATCCTGAAATTTCAGGTCCCATCTGCCTGTGTTTGGCCCATGTTCCTCTCAACTATACCTATCCATATACCTACTTACATATCTTATAAAGATCACAGATCTACCCGGCTTCACAGCTCTTTCCATTTATCCATTACATTGTGTAGAAAATGTGGACCCTTGAGTCTCTTAAATTTTTCCACTTTAAACCTCAGCCCCCTAGCCTGGGAAAAAGAATGTGACCATTCACCTTATTTATTTCCCCTCATGATCCTAAATACCTCGACAATATCCCCCCTCAGTCTCATACACTGCGGGGAGAAAAGTCCCAGCTGAAACAAACAGGTCAAAATAACATCAGTCATGCCACACCAAAAAAAAACCCTCCATCCCACACTGCCCCTGCATCAATCAGTGGCAATTACAGTTTATTAGATGGAAAATGTACCAGAAAGTGAGTTGGACAGAGATGAGGCAAACAGAATGCTGGGAGTACTGCCAATAAGTCTGTCACCACAGCCACCAAGGCCTTTTAAAAGGAAGAGGTACAAGAATATGGCAGAATAAAGGTCAACAGATCACTGATGATCTGTTAGCCGTGTTTCAAAAATGCAGCCATGCAAAACAAGTTAGTTAAAAGCCTAACAAAACTCCACAATTTGCCTTCAGGTACCCAGCATCAGCCTTTTTCCAACCTGTAGCCTTGTCATGCAACTGTTTAACAAGAAGATATTGTAGCTCCAGCCAACCCCACTCCAGATCCACAACACTATGTTTGATTCTTCACTGCCCCTTGAAAATCATGGGAAGGGGAATAAATGCCCTAACACAAGAATTCAAACCAAGTCAAATTTCCTCTAGATTCAATGATTTTCTTGCTAGGTAATGGTTCTGGAATTAGGCCAAAATTAAAACTTAACGTTTCAAAAGTAATTTGTGAAAATTGCATCGGCAGTTGCAGGGAAAATTATAGCAGCCTCAGGGAAATTAGATTCAAATTTGGGAACAGATAGACAGCATGCTGAAATGCAGAGTTTTATACCTCTTGGGGGGGAAAAAAAAAATTGAGAAATAAATATGATAATTTCTTTAAAATTTGATGCCCATACTTACACATTATAGGTATTACATTATGAGGGTGTTTCCTAAACCTCAAACATTCTCAACTCCTTGGTGAATATATACGTTTAATGTGTTAAAAAGCAGTGGTTCTCAACCTTTTTCTTTCCACTCACATACTACTTTATGTCATCGGTGCTCTGTGATTAGGAAGGGATTACTTAAGGTGGTATGCGAGTGTGCTGGAAAGGTTGAGAATCACTGCTCCAGACCCAATTGTTACTGAAATATTTTGCTTGAGAAAAATTGTCATTGGCCCATTTCCTTTGGAGTTATGAAACCATGCACATAACGAGTCAATTAGATAGTGATTTTCAAAATTTTTCTTTCCACTCACATACCACTTTAAGCAATCCCTTACTAATCACAGAGCACCTTTGTCATAGGGAATATTTAAAGTGGTATGTGAGTGGAAAAAAGTTGAGAATCACTGTGTTAAAAGGCAAAGTTTGACTGAATTTACTGTAATTTTTGTAACCAGATCTCTTTTTCCTTCTTTATCTTCTTCTTTCTTCCTATAATTCTTTCTATGTTATTCAGCTTATTATTTTGGGGGGAGGGAGTGGGGGGAATATTATGTATTATTATTGTTTATATAAGAATATTTCTGTACTTGTACATTAATATATGTATGAAATTTAAATAAAATTTTCCCTCAAAAAATTAAAAACAAATTGGTGCTGATTTATATGGTCAACCAAATCCATTCATTTCTTAATTTGAATTTTAGATTACAAGCTGAAAATGTAAAAGACAAGCTTTCCTCTTCACTGTCTTGCTGCCACACATATGAAAGATGATTCAACTATGAAATTAAGCACATTTTGTTTTGTTAGGCCTCCCAATCTACATTATAATTGGATGGAAAATTAATCTTTGGTTATTCAGAGGGCATTTCTCAGCTTCCAGCAATTTAGCCCACTGTGATCATGGGATAGGTTTTACCATCTTACGTTTGAAATTAAAAATCAAAAACTCATTCTTCATTAGTATCTCAGCCATCTTGAAGAAAAAACTTTGCAAAAAAATTTACTTGCCCAATGCACATCAAATTCATGATTCCAAAAGTCTTGTTACCTTTTGGTCTAATTCGCAATGATGATATATAAATATTTATCTTTTTTAAAATATATATTTTGTTACCTTGATAACAGATGCTTGAAAAGTGTGGGCATTCATTGCTGGATTAAATGTCACAGATACCCTTGCACGGCAATCTTCAAATATAGGATGCACGTCTTGATTAGGAAAATCATGCAAATAGCTTGGATCAGTCATATGTACGGAATCTTTCCGAGTACCAATATTTCTGGATTCGATGCAATGCAACATTTCAGGTACACAATCCTCTCTTGATTCTAAGATGCTACTGCAAATTGCACTGGCTTCCTGTTTTATTTCATTACTAAAAAGAATGTGTTGTGCATCAGATTTACCTTCATCACAAACATTTCCATTCTTCACCAATTTGGAATCTTCTCCCCAAGAACATGTTTTTCTGTTCTCAGTGGAGTCAGATAAAGAGCTAGCCTCAGTGATGGAGTTATCATTCCTACAATCTACTTGCTCAATTTTAAAATTTACTGGACTGTCAGACAAGTTGGCAGAGGTTTTACCTATGATGTCTTTTTTAATGACTTGTGATTTATCTTTGATTTGGAGACTGAGCTGAGATTTGTGCCTGGGACCAGCAGTCATAGGCATTTGTGTTTTGGACTCCTTTGATACAGAGCAGGTTCCCACAAATGCAGAAACATCTGCAGTCTCAGCATGTTTCCCGAATGGGCTGGAATCTTCCAAGCATGGCTCCCGGCAACTTTCGGTTTGGCAGGATTTCATGGATTTCCTGGGTTTGGGTACTGGAAGTCTTTGCTGGTCCTTGTTATCACACTTTGCATTTCCAAGGTATTGCAGAGAAACTGCACCGGCTGGAAGCTTCTCCACTTTAATAGGAACACTAGTCCGCAGCGCTGGTTTTGGCTTTTCCTTGGTTTGCACAGCTGTCCCTTTTTGGCTTTTACATGCTGCACTATAGTTTTCATTACTTTCGATGATTTCATTCTCAGGTGAATGAGCAGATGGTACAAGAGTTGCACTCCTTTCTAATTCAGGCTGCAATGTGCTGCTTTTCAGAATATCTCCCTCTACTGGGCTAAAATAAATAGCTTCAGCATCAACACTGTCCTGTCCCTTGCACACATTTGCCAATCCAAACAACTCTGGATCATCCATCCCCTGCTTGCTTTCCACTTGGGCTCCTGAGATTCCATTATTAATCTGATGATCTATTTTATCGGATTGCACACAGGTTTCATTGTGTGGTGGGGGAATAAATATTTGGCTATCGATTGTACATGATTGATTTCTTTTCTCACTCCTAGAAACAATATTATTCCGAGTCAGACCAAGTCCTTCGTCCTGCAAGGAGAATTTTTTAGAATGTACAGTTTTAGTTGCTCTTTTTGTGCTATGACCAGTCTGCAGTTTAACCAGAGAACGTTTGAGGCAAACGGGGGCCTGACTCGAACCGGAATCAGAAGCATTTGTCTTGCATATATCGTTGGACTTTAAATTTCTTCCTCCCAAAATAAAGTGTTTTTTAAATTCAACCACTGGATTGGCTTTTAAATGAGATATTGCTTCACACGTTGAAGATTTTGTTGCACTTTTGTTTTGGTTATCAGATTTTGTCCTTGAAGATATTTGAGGCTGTTTCTTCAAATTTTTGCATTTCATTTTCTCTTCCCTCGCAAGACTTTGCTCCATTTTCTCAACCTCTTTCCTTTCCCTCTCCAGTTCCATCAAGAACTTAACTCTATCGTCATTGGCATTCGACACGTGTGGAATTGGAATTTGGGCACTCAGGTCTTCCTCAGGGCAACACAACTCTCTTATTTTTAAGTTCTCTTCCAGAATTCTGTCCTCAATTTGATTGAGTTCTTCCAACTCTTGTAGTAGCCTGGAATCATTCTGATGCGCCCAGTGTGACCTTGTAACAGATGGAGCAGTATTACAATTTGCAGAGCAAGCCCCAGTGTAACGTTTGAAGCTTCTTTCTTCTTGTTCATGCTCACTGTCACAAGGCAAATGTGGGCACATGCAACTGCTATGAAATCCATCCTGTCCAGTTTCTGACCACAGATATTCCTCCAGCCCAATCACTCCAGCTTCTGAAAGCTCCTTCATGGACATTGTCATCTGTAACAAATAGATTCTTTTAAGACAAGCAAAAGGCACAGAAATATTTGAAGATTTAATGATACTGTGAACCCCCAAACTGACATGCCCTCAAGCCTAAATCCCAGCCCATTTTCCATAGAGGCTGAACGTTGGACTGAGGAAACAAAAAGTCAGCAGATAATAATGTCTCATTCAAAGGAACCACATGGATGGCTGGTAAAATCCAATATGGATACATTGGAAAGAGTATCCGTCTAAAGCTAAAATTCGAAGTCGTTGTCGGACCCCCATCAGGACAGTCATTTTTATTTGCCAGTGGCATACGCTTTGCTTAAATGCTGACCATTTATACTAATGACACTGGAGACCTATGGCCCACTGGGACAATGTCAGCTCCCAAGGATACAATCCCTCGCGTTCTATTCAGTGTTCTCCCATTTCCCTCAGCTCAACAACATATTCTCCTCACACGTGTCCATCAACTCCCCTTTGATTTCATTTGCCATTAAATCCTGAACAATCATTTAGATCAGTCCAATTCACTTTAATGCACATTTCTGTTTAAAAAAAAAGGGGGGGGCGGGGAAAAGAGAGGGAAAACACTGGAACACGAGACAAAAAACCCATACCATCACAGAGAAATGTGCAAACCCCCATTGAAAAACTAGCATCTTGACCTGAGAGACAATAATAATATAACCATATGACAGTTACACCACAGAAACTGGCCAGTTCAACCCTTCTAGTCCATGCTGAATACCTTACTCCTACCTAGTCCCATTGACCTGCACTCAGCCCATAACCCTCCACTCCTCTCTCACACATACCTACATCCAATTTTTCCTTAAAAATTAAAATCAAATACGAGGTTATGCATGATACAATATAATTGATTACACAGGCTATATATCATGCCCCAAAAGTTAAATAAATGGGATCCAACATTATCAGATAGATGTTTTTGCTGTAAGAAGGAAACGGGAACAACAATACATGCAATTTGGGCATGTGAGAAAGTGGAAAAGTTTTGGGAAGATCTAAACCAGGTATTAAATAAAATCACAAAAAGCAACATAACAAAAAAATCCAGAAATCTTTCTTCTAAGTAATATAAGAAGAAATAGGCCTCAAACTGGATGAAGCACAAAAAATATTTATTATGATAGCCTCAGCTGTAGCAAAAAAAATGTATAATGTCAACTTGGAAATCAGAAGAGCCTGAGAGTACAGCAATGGTACATGGAAATGAATAAATGTATTCCATTGGAGAAAATAACATACAATTTAAAAAAAATGTCACATTATTTGAACAAATTTGGGAACCGTACATGGAACACAACAGAGAGGGCTTACCGCGGACCTCCACGCCCTAAAATGATTGAATGAGAAGAAGACGAAATGAACTGACCCAGTGTGTAAAAGTAGATGACAATTTTCTTGTTTATTTTCATTGTGTGATGACATTGTTTAATGGGTTTATTGTATTGTATATGTTGAACGTTTAATGGGTTTGTAGGGGGGGGTGGGAAGGAGGGAGGGATGGGGGAAAAAAGGGGAGAAAATGCCACTGTGTATATTCAAGAAGGAAATGTTTGTGTGTATTTTGATTAATATGGTTCATAGTGTGAAAATTTTTAAAAAAAATTAAAATAAATAAATAGAAATCAAACCTACATCTACCACTTTGGCCAAAAGCTCATGCCACACTCCCACTACCCTTTGAATGAAGAAATTCCCCCATATTTCCTCTAAACTTTCTCCCCTTCAATCTCCATCCATGTCCACTTGTTTGAATCTACCCCCACTCTCAATGGAAAAAGCCTGTCTACATTGACTATCTTTCCCCCTCAATTTTGAATATCTCTATTAAATCACCCCTCAATCTTTACACTCCAGGGAATAGAGTCCAAGCCTGGTCAACCTTTCTTTGCAATTCAAACCCTGAAACCCAGGCAATATTCTTGTGAATCTCCTCTACACTCTCTCTATTCTGTTCACATCCTTCCTATAATTCGGCAACCAAAATTGCATGCAATACTCCAAATTTGGCCTCACCAATGCCTTATACAACTTCAATATGAGATCCCAACTCCTGTATTCAATACTATGATTTATGAAGCTCAACATACCAAATGCTTCTTTCACCACCCTATCAACATGTGACTTAACTTTCAAGGAATCATGCAGCAGAATTCCTAAATCCCTTTGTTCTACTGCACTCCTCAGTTGTCCACCATGTAATGTGTATAACCTTTGCTGATTAGTCCTACCAAAGTGTAGGACCTCACATTTATCAGTATTAAACTCCATCTGCCATCTTTCAGCCCACTCTTCTAACTGTCCTATATTCCACTGCAAACTTTGATAACCTTCTTCACTGTCCACAACATCATCAATCTTCATATCATCTGCATACTTACTAATCCAATTTACCACCCTATCATCTAGATCATTAATATATACGACAAACAACAATGGACCCAGTACCAATCCATGAGGCACTCCACTAGTCACCGGCCTCCAATATGACAAACAATTTTCCACCAGTACTCTCTAGCATCACCCATCCAAACATTGTTGAATCCATTTCTCTACTTCAACGTTAATACCTAATACCTGTCAAAGGCCTTACTAAATAACATCCGCAGCCTTCCCCTCGTCAACCTTCTCAGTAACCTCCTTGAAAAACTAAGATTTGTTAAACATGATCTACCATGTACAAAACCATGTTGATTACTCCAAATCAATCCCTGTCTTTTCAAATAATTGTATATACCATCTCTCAGAACAATCTCCATTAATTTACCCACCATCGACATCAGACTCATAGCCCTATAATTACCAGGTTTACTTTTGAAGCATTTTTAAAAATACTTCTATTCCAATCCTCTGGCAATCCTGTAATCCTGTGGCTAATGACATTTTAAATATTTTTGTCAAGATATCAGGGAATATCTTGTCAGGACCCAAAGATTTATCCACCTTTATCTCTTTAAAATAGCCAATACTACTTCCCCATTAATCTGTATATTTTCCATGACCTCACTACCAGATTTCGTTTCTTCACCTGACTCAATATTCCTTTCCTTAGTGAATATTGAAGAAAATAAAAATCATTTAAAATATCCCCCATCCACTGACTCCTCACATAGCCAACCACTCTGATCCTCAAGGGGCCTAATTATATCTCTCACTATTCTTTTATTTTTAAGATACATGCAGAAACCCTTTGGATTTATTTTTTTACCTTGCCTGCCAATGCATCCTCATATCTCCTTTAAGCCTAATTTCTTTAAGATTTTTCTTTGCGCTCTTTATATTCCTCAAGCACCTCATTTATTCTCTACTCTCTATACCTGTTGTCCACATCCCTCTTCCTCCAAACCAAATTCCCAATACCCCTGGAAAACAAAGGCTCCCTATATTTTCTAACCTTTCCTTTAATCCTCACAGGACATACCAGCTCTGTACTCTCAAAAGTTCCCCTTTAAATATCCTCCATTTATCTGTTACATCCTTCCCTGAAAATAAATTATCCAAATCCACATCCTCTAAATCCTTTTGCATCTCCTCAAAATTTTCCTTATTCAAATCAAGTTAAAATCTCTATAACCACCACTTTCTGTTTAGCGTCAACTGTTGTAACATAGTGTTGACTTTTGGTATTAAAATGGACATGGTATTCCCGAGATATTGTCTTTCAGATAGAGCACAGAAAACAAAGCACAGGATAAAAATGAGCTTTGCCAATTTTCGTCTTCAAATTGAAACAATATCCCTCCTGGCTCCCAGAAGACACTATTGTAAAACCAATGGTTTAGAATTCAAACAATGGGCAGCCTTAAGCAACTGGCAAAAAAAAGAAAAATAACTACCATATATATTTGTGTAATCGTCAATACTGTGTAATACTTGGTCCAAAAATGGCCTGTTTTGTATGACACATATAAATGTCACCTTTTTTTTTGGTCCTGACCACCACCAGACCTCCCAAGGTCCTGAATGCCCGCTCGAGGACTCTCGCTCCAGCCACACACCCACGAGTGCTCCTGATGCACTGATTGCAGACCTTGTCCCGGCCACCCACCCACCGGAGCTCCCGAGGCTCCAACCATCCACCCGAGCTCCCGAGGCTCCAACCACCCACCCACCGGAGCTCCCGAGGCTCCAACCACCCACCCACCGGAGCTCCCGAGGCTCCAACCACCCACCCACCGGAGCTCCCGAGGCTCCAACCACCCACCCATCGGAGCTCCCGAGGCTCCAACCACCCACCCACCGGAGCTCCCGAGGCTCCAACCACCCACCCACCGGAGCTCCCGAGGCTCCAACCACCCACCCACCGGAGCTCCCGAGGCTCCAACCACCCACCCACCGGAGCTCCCGAGGCTCCAACCACCCACCCACCGGAGCTCCCGAGGCTCCAACCACCCACCCACCGGAGCTCCCGAGGCTCCAACCACCCACCCACCGGAGCTCCCGAGACTCCAATCACCCACCCACCGGAGCTCCCGAGGCTCCAACCATCCACCCACCCATCGGAGCTCCTGAGGCTCCAACCACCCACCCACCGGAGCTCCCAAGGCTCCAACCACCCACCCACCGGAGCTCCCGAGACTCCAACCACCCACCCACCCACCAGAGCTCCCAACGCCCAGAACACAGACTTACCATCCAGTCCCATCCCTCCAAGCTCCCAACAAAGGTACTTACTTTGGTCAAAAGTTGCCCTGTGTAAAAGTTGCCCCCCCTCCAAAAAAAAGACCTTAAAAATTGGTCAAAAAAATTGACGATTACACAAGTAAATATGGTAGAAAAAAGTACGGAAGTTTAAAATTGGCCCACCTAGCCATTAGTTCGCAAATCCATGCAACCCAATCTCAAAAAAATCAATTATCTGGTCTCTACCTATCCCCATAGGTGCTGAATACCTGGAGTTTTACTATACTAGGAAGATAAATTAATCAAATATCAAAGTTCAAATTTATAGTCAGAGTAGACACATAACCCTGAGATTCTTTTTCTGAGAGCCAGGCAGAATTTCTATATTAATTGTAATCTGTACTCAAAGAAAGAACTGTAAACTGACTATTCAAATGGATAAACAAATATATAAATGTACAGTAATAAATCACAAGCAAAATAAAAGTCCTTAAATGAGTCTCTGAATGAGTCTATTTTACAGGAGTCTGATAGTTGAGGGGTAGCAACTATTCCTGAATCTGGTGGTCAAAGTCCTGAGGCACCTATACCTCGGTCCTGATGGCAGCAGTGAGAAAAGAGTGTGTCCTGAGTGGTGCAGATCTTTGACAATTGATGCTGCTCTCCAACAGCAACATTCCCTATACATATCCTCAACGGTGGAAGGAATTATGCCTGAGATATACAGGGCTGAGTCCACTACCTTTTGTAGGAATTTTCCCCCCTCAGAGGTATTGGTGCCCCCATACAAGACTATGATGCAACTTCTATTCATCTGTAGAAATTTGCCACGGTTTTCCATGACATAGTGAACCTCTGCAAACTCCTGCAGAAATAGAGGCACTTGTCATGCTTTCATCACAATGACATTGATATGATGGGGCCAGAAAACATCATCTGAGATGGTGACACCCGGGAATTTAAAGTCTCTGACCCTCTCCACCTCTGATCTCCCAATGTTCACTGAATTGTACAATTCTGGTTTTCCTTTCCTAAAGACCAAAATTAGTTCCTTGATCTTGGTGACATTAAATGAGGATGTTGTTAGTACACCATTCTGCCAATATTTCAATCTCCCCCCCCCCCCTCCCTGACCCTCACCATATGCTGTCTCATTGTTCCCCCCCCCCCCCCCTGCACCTCAGCAAACTCGTAAAATGGCAGTGTTGTCGTACTTGGCCACAGACATAGTTATAAAGCTAGCAGAGCAGGGGGCTAAGTACACAGACCGGTGGTGCTCCAGTGCTGATGGAGATTATGGAAGAGATATTTTTCCTCAATCCAAATTGAATGAGATCTGAAAGTGAGGAAATCCAAAATTCAATTGCACATTGGGATATTGAGGCCCAAATCTTGGAGTTTACTGTTTAATTCTGAGGGGATGATGGTTCTGATTGCCAAACTGTAATCAATAAAGAGCATCCCGATGTATGCATCTTTGCTGTCCAGGTGTTCCAAGGCTTGGTGTAGACCCAGTGAAATGACATCTGTTACAGGCTTGTTGTCACAGTAGGCAAATTGGAAGGGGAACATGTCATTTTTCGGAGAGGAGCTGATATGCTTCATGGCCAGGTACTCTGTCTGGACCAGATGCTTTCCTTGGACTCACTCTCCTGAAGGCAACCTGCATGTCATCCGATATTGACAGGAGAGGATCATCAGGGTCAAGGGGGTGCGCAGCTGTTCCTCCTTGCTCTGATGGTCAAATCAGGCCTAAAATGCATTGAGCTTGTCTGGAGTGAAGCTTCTGCATCAGGCATTTAATTCTTCTTGTTTTAATAACATTTTTACAGGATGTTACCCACTGCCAAGAGCATGATTTAACAATTTGCCAGACATATAAAACACAAGGGCCAGGTGAGATGAAAGAATTCTTAATATGGAATCATGGTCCACAGAGCTCTCGGCAGGATACTGTAACAGATAAACATCTGCCCTCCTGTTTCCAAAATGAATTTGGATGCTCTCCAACAGGATAATTACAAAGAAGGGAGCCTGTGCTGCTCGTTAGGAAGTGGGCATTATGATTTCCCTATCATTTTTTTAAAATGCTTTAATTCTAACAGACAATCACAGTAGGTACTTCACAAATGCACAAGGTTAGAAGGCACAACTTCCTACCAGGTGCACTCTTCCAAAAACTGATTTCTGTCATTTTCCATCGCAATCAAAAGGGAAGGTCAGTGTTTGGAGTAAAGCAGTGTTGAAGGCAAAGTTATTTTCGGATATTCCTTCCTTTAAAGTTATCTTTATTAAGTTTTTCCAGGAAAGGAAACAAATATATAATAAATCCATTGGATTGAGACTATTACACATTTAGTGGCAATAGTATTTGGACTTGAATCCCAGTCCAATATGTATTTATACTAGAGTTGTACAAGGAATAAAGAAAGAGAAATAAAAGATTTTTTTTAAGGATATTCAACCCAATTATAATGACAAATTTGTACTTTGATACATTTACAATGCAACTAATGAAAACATTTGGCCATGGGGTTTTATGAGACACCTCGAGAGAATTATTTTGAGAGTTCTACCTTTCCACTGGTTGTAGTCCCTTGATGTTTCTTGGATATGGAGTGGTTCTCTTCAGGATCGTCGCTGCTTTCTTGATCTTCCAATTGTAACAGAAGCTCCAGCTCATTTTCTTGTCTGAGCACAGATTCTTCCTCCTGGGCCCAAAAGATGGGATCATGACACATGTGCAATATATTCTATGAACCAAAATTCTTACTTGCTGCAGCTGAACAGGAATTTGTAAATAGTAAACTATCTGTCATAGTAAACTATTTGAATTTAATTTGAAAAAGACAATAAATACACAAATTTGAGAATATTCACAGTAGCCACGTGCAAAACAGTGACTTGTTTTTGTGGTGTTGGAGCAGTTTAAATTATTTTAAATTAAATTTAGATATACAACACGGTAATGGGACATTTCGGCCCACGAGTCTGTGCCACCCGATTGGCATGCAATTAACCTACATCCCCTGTAAGTTTGGAATAGTATGAGGAAACCAGGGCCCCAGGGAAAACCCACACAGACACAGGGAGAAGGTACAAACTCCTTCCAGACAGCGCAGATTCAAACCCGTCCCGATCGCTGGCGCTGTGCTAACCGCTAAGACAATCACGCAGCCCAGTCATGTATCATTCATGTATCAAAGGGAGGTTCACCAGTCTGATAGCCGTTGGAAAGAAATCATTCTTTAACCTAGTCCTCCTTAGGTTTCTGGCCAAAGATACCAGAAGAGGTTGTGACCAGGGTGATGATTTGATATTGGTTACCTTCTCATGGCAGTGCCTCAGAGAGATGTTTGCAATGGGTTGAGGGGGGGGGGGGGGGGGGAGGGGGCAGGGGGAAGGATGTGGGGTCAGAGCCTGAGATGGGCCTGCCTATGGTTGCAATCTTCTCTAGCTCTCTGCATGCCTGGGCATTTAAATTGGCGAACCAGACTTTGATACAACCAACCAGTAAAATAATTTTCCTCACATTCACAGTGCCCAATAAACAAAATGTCAGTGAAGTGATGGGAATATACAGCAGATTATAGTTGGGAAAAAAAAGGCAGGGTCAAGTTTTAGCTGAAAGATTTTGTTTGTTTTTTTCAGGTAATATCGCCATAGGAAGTCCATCATTTAAAGGACATGTTGAACACTGTTCCCATCCAACTTTGACCTTCCTTCCTCACATCCTTTTAAAATCTTTGTAACCTTTACATTTGAATTTTCAGTACCCCACTCTTACTTTTCCCTTTGGTCTCTGCACTGCTTCCTCCGCCCTCCTGTGCGGACCTGCCCTCCTGCGCAGAATCCCCCTCCCCCTCTGCCTTCCGAGGTCTTGCATGGATTCCCCTTCCCCCGCCATATTAGTTTAAACCTTCCCCAACCCAAACAAACAATCCTCCAAGGACATCGATCCCAGATGCAGACCGACTGATATGCGCTGGTCCCACCTCCCCGAGAACCAGTTCCAAAGCTTCAGGAATCGGAAACCCTACATTCGACACCACTGCTCAATCCACATACTCATTCCAACTGCTTTCCACTTGCATGAGGTTAGCAATAAAGGTTCATTTGCACAAAAAAGAATTTTTTTAACCACTTACATCCAATATTTTGGCTGTTTTCAGCAGTAGCTTTTCCACATCATCCTGAAGCATCTCTTGCTCCTTTATATCCCAGTCATAAGTCGTTGGTTCAGTCTGTTTTCTGCATGAAAATTCACAGTTCTAGTAAAAAGTGTAAAACAGCCTTTGGCTTTAAAGAGGGGAAAAATATTCTCTCTCTCTCTCGCCTATCAATGCAAGTAAAAACACAAAGCTGCAAAAACTTAGCAGGTCAAAGAGTGTACATTATATAATGATATAGATACATAACCAACATTTTGGGCTTGAGCCCTTCATCAAGATACTGTCGAGGGATGCCTACCCTGAAGTTCTTCAAGATGCTCCTTCCACTTCCTTAGACATAAACA
Organism: Narcine bancroftii; assembly: GCF_036971445.1. NCBI lineage: Eukaryota > Metazoa > Chordata > Chondrichthyes > Torpediniformes > Narcinidae > Narcine > Narcine bancroftii. The sequence goes on from NC_091474.1 coordinate 208,706,736, forward strand.
CCATCCCTAATTGCTTTGAATCACAGTACTATTAATTTTCTGCTGATCATTTCCTACACCCTCCTATTGACAACACTCAAAGCAGACAAACACAATTACCCTCTACTTGCCCCACTTATCCAGCCCTAACATACTCACAAATATTCCTTTTGTACCATCCCTTCCTGCCTTCTTTGCATCAATGATTCGTTTTACCTCATTTTTCCTCCCCCATTTTTGACAAAGGGTCACCGACCCAGAGCATTAACTCAGTTTCCCTTTCCACAGGTGCAGCCTGACCTAAAGTAGTGGAATCACAGTAGTGTACAACTCTGAAACAGGCCCTTTGGTCTGACCAAGCTGCCTTCCAAACCATATCCTGTTTGCCTGCATGTGGCCATGTACATCTAAACTTTTCTTGTCCATAAACATGTCTAAATGTCTTTAGCATTGTAATCATACTAGCCTAAACTACTTCCTTGGGCAGCTCATTCCATATTGAGCACCTCAAGTCTCCCCAAAAAATTCTTCCCACAAGTCTCAGAATTTCCTATCTTGGGAAAAAGACAGACCATACACCTTTTCCATACCTCTAGAAGGCCACCCCTCAGCCTCCTTCATTTTAATGAAAATCGTCCCAGTTTCTCCAGTCACTGCTTAGGACAAGAGGCCTCCAGTTCAGACAATATCTTTGAGAATCTTTTCCGCACTCTCTCCAGCTTCATCACATCCCTTCTATATTACTGGGATCAGAACTGCATCATTAAACTCTTACGCTACCATTTTCTGGAATGCCTCATTGGTTCCTTAAAGCACATCAAATGCATTTAAAGAACAAATTTTAAAGATAAAGTAACAAATAAAGTTTTGGATGCCATGTTTTGAGCAAACCCAGCAAAACCCATTCACAAAAAAAGCCCTCCGTGCATGTCGAGCACAACACTTCAGCAAGGTTGAAAAGACACTAGGCAGGTACTGGGGCTCGGCACTTCAGCTATTGGAGAGAGCAGCTGCAGTTTTCCAAAAGTGGTCAACGAGAGAGATTGAACTGGTGCTTTAAAAACCACAAACTTATAGGAGAGATGAGGAGAAACTGAGAGAGGATAGATTTAAGGAAATTGGCTTAAGAGCCAGAAGTGTGATATGAAGATATGTAAATGAGGACTTGAAAAGCATCATTTGGAAGGGCAATGTATTCATTTTCAATAGGAAAACCATTTACAGTGGTATGGGCAAAACATTGATTAATGGGCCAAAATGGAACAACATCCTTGGCCATACAAGGAAGTCATGGGTTGAGAGTTGATGGGCAAAGGTTTAGGAGTAACACGAGGGGGAATTTATTTACTCAGAGAGTGGTTACTGTGTGGAATGGGCTTCCGGGAAAGGTGGTGGAGGCAGGGTCAATTTTGTCATTTAAGAAAGAGTTGGATAAGTATATGGATGGGAGGGGGATGGAGGGATATGGGCAGAGTGCTGGTAAATGGGATTAGAGGAGGGTGCTTTGATCAATGCGGACTAGAAGGGAAAAATTGGCCTGTTTCCGTGCTGTAATTGTTATATGGTTATAACGGGCACTCTGCTCCTATATCCCTCCTCAATCAGTCCCTTTGATCAGGAATAGGAAATCAGATTCCTTGGTAAATTTCACAGAGAATTCAATATATTCTCACAGTCATGTGGAGAATTTCTCCACGTGCGAGATGGAGTAGATACAATAGTATCCTACCTTTCACTGCCACTACCTTCCAGTAACATTCTAGATCCACAAAATTCATAACTATTGTAGGGAAGTTCTGGGTTTTTATCTTCAAGATTTTCGACATTTTTGGAAGGACTCAAATTCAGTTCTTCGCAGCACTCTGGATCTTTAAATCTCTCACTCATGTGCACAGCACTCTGCTCAACAACCAGGACTGGTTCCTTTTCCACAGCTGACATAGTCTTTGTTAGGCTCAGTTTATTCAAAGTGGGAGTCATACCACAAAACCCGTTCACCTGTCTCTCTTCGTTCTCATCTACCACATCGCAACTTGCACTTTTTACATGCTTGAAACGTTGCGACTCCAAGACAGACTTTTTGGGACTAATTGTGACCACATAGGATTTCTCAAGGTCCTCAACGGAAAGGCTAACCCACGGATTCTTGGGCAAGCTAGCTGAACGGCTCACTTTTATCTCAAAATTTAAAGCATTTGGATCACTTTTTAGGACAGGCTGTACTTCGCTTGATATGGATGAAAAATCAGCAAACTCAAATTCTTCAATTGCTGGGCACTGGGTCTCAACCCCACCAACCGTTCCGTCTTCATTTAGCTTTGCAGATTCAGTTATCAGTGAGGAGTTTGGAGATTTTTTTGCCCCCTGTTCCCGATTGGTTATTTCATAATTAAATTTTACAGTTTCCAAGTTGTAGATACCAGTCCCATCTATTCCAGAGTCAAAGGAACTTAGAGAAGGTGGCCTTTTGCTTAGTTCTTTGCCCTCCTGGATAGGACATTCAAGAGCCATTTCATAAGCTGAAGGAATAGATAGCTGCAACCTCTGGTCAATGTGACTACTAATGAAACCGCTCCTGCCGTGTTGAATTGGATCAGTTTCATTAACAGGTTTTTCTGATGAGGACATCCAGAGCTCAAAGCAATCTGATCGGTACAAACTTCTGTTCGTGTACTTTTCTTCCATCACATGCTCAGCAGCAGATTTCCGATGCTGTGCAGCACCTCTCGCATTGCCAATATCAATGGATGAGCTGGCAGGAGGACCCAATAAATTTTGCAGTGCCTTTAAATATGCTTCTTGCCACTGAACTGCTTGTTCCAAGTCAATTGGTTGCACTTGTCCCAGAGAAGTTAATAGCTTTCTTAAAACTGAGCACCTGTACAGATACAAAAACAAAGCAAAAGATTTTTTTTTTTTTTTTTTTTTAAATCATTTCATTGGGTGCATCATTAGTTAATTTCCAAATAAAAGAACAAAGCCTTTTGATGACTTCTGTTAATCCTCAAGGGCATGGTACCTGATCCTGCTTTTAAAACGTCAAGTGCTTGCTGCCAAATACAGCACTGAATCTTGGCTAATGAAACTAAAACCTAGTCTGTAAAGCAGTCAAATTGCACACTGCAATTAATCACAAATGAACAGGAAAGTAAATGAGAAGAGAATTAATTTTTGCCTGCTTAAGGACTTGACAGATTCCTATTAGGTGAATAAATAATTTATCTGTCAGATCATTTTGAAGTCTGCTTCATTAATTGTGTCACCAATGGCCAGAAGCGTCACTGAAACAGCCCTCATCAACACAAAAGCCTCTTCAGAGACAGAGTACAGTGTGATGATTGGTCATTTCATTTCCATTATGGACAAGGCTTAAGACAGTGGTTCCCAATCTTTTTCTTCCCAATCACATACCACCTTAAGTAATCCCATCTAAAATACCCACTGCTTTGCCTGTCTTCCAGATGTGTAACGTTTGTTTGCCCTCTACCCAACTACCCTTCACTAGTCCATGGTTGTTCAGGTGTGAGAAATCCATAACCTGCAATCTACAAACAAACAGAAACTCATGGGGATAATATCCCCTCAAAGCTTTCCTCCAATGACAGACATCATTTTTAACCCAGATTATATTATTTTACCATTATTGCAGAGTCAATATGCTGAAACAACCCACTAATACCTCTGACAGCACACTATTGGCACATCTCTGCAACACCCAAGATAGAGCTGTTCCCAGAGAACTGCAGGTTTTAGCCTCACAACTTGTGCAATCCAGAAATCCTAAACTTCCACAGAGCAAATAACTGGGATTTGCTGATTGATCCTGGACTTCTCACACATTCTAGTACAGGAGCAGTCCCTCATCTTGCACTGGAAAACAGTGTGGATCTGACACCAGGTTTGACTCTGCAGAAGGACATCCATTTGAATAGAGAAAAGTGGCTGCAAGTGAGAGAGGCAAGTATAATTTAAGTCTAAATTAATTCAAGACAACATTCATTTTAAGTATTTTGTTCAAATTTAATTTAAATAATTTTATTAATTTATGCCTGGCACCATGGCTTAACTTGCTTTCAAAGAATTTCACAGGGGATTTAGTCAGCTAAGTGCCAGCTTCCTTGCAGATTTTGGCATGAGATAAACAGAATATGTCACAGGCAATTTACTTCAGAACTGCTGAGTTGTGACAAAGCTTAAAGGAGTTGGCCTTTAAAGATTGCATGTTATATAGTCAGGTTAATGAAAACAATTTTGTAACTGTATGAGAATACACCCTTCTCACTGCTGTGTGCGTGCGCATGCGTGGTCCTGTGATGGTGGAAGACATCAGTTAGTAAAGTCTCTTCTGTTATCTGAATCTTGCATCTCCAAGTAATTTAAGAAGCCTCCCAAGTAACTCAGAGACGTAACATGGTGGTAGCGGTATAAGAGAACAAGAATAAAGCTATACAATTGATTGTAAGTCATACAAAAAAAAAATTACTGAAAAAAATGGCTGGAGAAACAACAGTTCACCCAGTGATGGTCTGGGTGAAACAAATGCCCTTCATACGGTTCTGAATGTAGAGCCTGTGGTAAAGCAAAAGTTATTTTAAAATGCAACAGCAGAAGAGAAGGTCAGTATATACTTCTCTGGACAGGGGAGCGAGGCCTTGACTTATTTAATAGTTGGGAGCTTACAGAGGTGGAGAAAAATGATTCAGAGTAGATATATGCAAAGTTTGCTTCTCACCTCGAACACAGTCTAATCATGGAATTAAATGCTATGGATTTCAAGGCTTAATGCAAGAAACTGATGGAACTGTTGTTAACTTCCTTACTAGACTAAAAATTGTTGCAACAAAATGCAGATTTAAGGATTTGGAGGGAAAATTATTTCAACAACTAATATAGGGGAGTGCCCATCCCAAAATGCAAAAGTCTCACAGGGAAGGATGGCTTGAAGCTGGCCAAAGCGATAGACAGAGCCAGAGCCTTTGAAGCCATGAGGAGGCAAATGTAATCCCTCTCTATGTAGGCCTACCCACAGCAAAGAGAAGGAAGGGTTGATTCTACCAAGAACACAATCAGAAAAGTGTAACCCCAAAGACCTGCAGGAAGTGTGGCAGACAACATCCTTTCGATGACCGAAACAAATGTCCCACATATGGTTCTGAATGTAGAGCCTGTGGTAAAGCAAACCACTGGGCAAAGGTGTGCAAGTCTGGTATGAAGAAAACAGTAATACCAGTGAAGAAAAAAGACAAGAAGATTACCACCACATAAAAAGAATCAATGAGGACTCCGATACCCAGATATTGGATGTAGAATTCACAACATGCCAGGTGAGATGAAAGAAGGAAGCGAGTTACAAACAAGGATCCAAATACAGAGGACAATCCAGAACAAGCCTATATTTAACCTACAGGTGAAGCTGCATATTGGATCACAAAGCAATGTCCTTCCACTCAGATTCTACAGCCAGATGTTCGCAGAGAATGTAATAAAAAGGTACCCAAAAGACAGTGCATTGGATACAGCAAATGCCACATTAATGGCCTATGGTGGACCCATTAACAAGCAGCGAGGGAGAGCTAAGATCAATGGCTGCCATAAGGGAAAGAACATCCTCTGATTGTTCTACGTGGTAGATGCAGACGGACCAGCAAATCTAGGAGTTGCAATTAATTTGTCAATAATGAGATCCAGATGAAGAAAATATGCCAAAAGTACAGAAACACACAACAAAAAGAGGAAATGATTTCCACTGAAGTACCAGACAGGCCATGGCACACAGACGGAGTAGACTTGTTGACCGAGAATCAAGAATCAAGAGAGGTAGTTAATTGTTGCCTGCTACTAAGTTTCCATTCATCAAAAGGGAGAAAGACCTGAGAGCGTCAACTATCACCTCAGAAATGAGAGCACTCCTTGCTGAACAAGGAATACCCGAGCAAATAATATGACAATGGAACACAGTTCACGTCACAAGAATTCAGAAAGCTGGCTGCAGAGTATGGGTTTGTTATTGCTACATCATCCCCATACTACCCCAAAGATCATGCATTCATTGAAAGCCATACCTAGCTCTTTTATCATTCCAAGCAACACCTTTAAGGGCTGACACGAAGTCCCCGGCAGAACTTCTAAATGACAGGAGATATAAAACAACTCTGCCAAGCTAAATACACCCTCCAGAAGACCAGGAGGAAACCAGAAGACTGGCTGAAGTGTAAGAAGAAGGATACCAGCATTATAACAAACATGTACAAACATTGCCAGAACTCTTCAGAAGGCAGAATGTGCATATTCAAGAGCTGATGTTGAAAACATGGACCCCAGCAAAGGTCATCAGAAAAAATGAGACACCAAGATCATACATTGTCGAGACAGACTCTGACAATCAACTGAGGAGGAAGAGAATTCCTCACACAAAATGTGATGAAGCTGAAAGCTTTAATACCAGCAAAGCCTGCAACACCAATATCAAGTGAGGAATCAAGTGAAGAGACCACAACCACTAATACCGAAACATCAACACAGCCGTTGTCAGGTGAAGCACAACAAACTACATCACCTACACGTGGACCAGCAACACAGAGCCCAATGGTCGCAGCCCAATCCACAAGATGGCAAAGCAACATACTGCCGCCAGTGCGATATCGATAAGAATAATTTTAAAATAGTTGTGCAAATAAACTAGTGTACAAGTTCAGTTACTGAAGTTGCCCTGGAGAGAAAGTGATAAAAAACCCACTAAATTTCCTTTTATCTTGAGAAGGAGGGATGTTATATAGTCAGGATAATTTTAACTATTGGAACTGCACAAGAATACACCCTTTTCACTGTAGTCCACTACAGTGTTGGGAGGGGAGGGGGGAGGGGGGAAACATCAGTATCACTTCTGTTATATCAATCTTCCATCTCTAAATTATTTAAGAAGCTTCCCAACTAACACAGAAACATAACACAGTAGTCTGCTAAAATCTTGCAAAAGGCTGGTTGAAGAGAACTGCAAATTTTCTGGGAGTCACTATTTCACAGGAACTTTCCTGGACCCAACACACAAATGTAATCATGAAGAAACCACATCAGTGCTTCTACTTTCTCAGGAGTTTGCAGTTGTTTGGATGATATTGAAAACCTTGGCATGCTTCTACAGATCTTGCAGTGGAATGTATATTGACCGCTCCATCTCGGCCTGGTATGGGGTCACCAATACATCTGAGTGGAAAGCTCTATAAAATGTAGTGGACACAGCTCAATACTTTGCAAGGAAAACTCTCCCACAATTGAGAAAATCTACGTGGATCGCTACTGTCAGAGAGCAATCATTGAGGATCTGCACCATCCATCTCTATTCTTGCTGCTGCCATCAGCAAAGAGGTAAAGGTGTCATAAGACTTGTATGACTGGGATTCAGCACAGTTCTACCCCTCCACCATCAAACATCTAAACAACAAACTCAGTCTCATTTAAGGACTCTTACTTTGAATATTATTTATTATTGAATATTTTTTTTGTATTCCACAGTTCATTTGCATTTCCTTCTTTACATTTCTCTCTTTTGTATACACATCTCTTCGAGTATTATTTTTTGCACTACCGATTAGGAGAAATTCTGCCTGGCCTGCAGGAAAAAGAACCTCATGATTATTTGTGATTTCATGGATGTACTTGGATAATAAATCTGAACTTTGAGCTACAGAAACACATTTCTTTAGACTGATGCAATTAATCATAGAGTTGGACCCTAATGATTTTATTTTCAATTCATTGGGTGTAAATTGCCTTCTTTCACGTTTCCCGCACACGATTTAAATTATAGTGCCCCATATTATTTTGGAACAATGCCAGGACTTACTGATGGGAAAGCAGCTTTCCCCTTTTCCTGTGAAGCATGTCTGGGATGCAATCAGCCAAGTTTTCAAGTCGAACCAGTTCCTCGTCAGTTGGGAGAGGAGCTTTATTCAGGAAGCGATGAACGTGGTCCTGCCAGCTTGGTTTCAGGCACAGGAAGGCCTTGTGAGGAAATCTCAAGTCATGCACTGCATGATCACACAGTGCCTCTTTAAAAAATACTTCTTGCAACAGTACATGATACCAACTGGCAACCTGAAAAGAGTTTTAAATTTTGGTTTTGATGAATGAATTGAAATATAATGGGCACCACATTAAATAGCAAGGATAATAGACTCAAAATATAACCAGAAATAAACAGCACTACAAGTGCCCAGTAACTGGTCACCTGATGAAACGATGCAAAACTAAATCACTCCCTCAATAACTTACAAAAAGGACCTCCACCCCCTAAAATGATAAAACGACAAAATGACCTGATCCAGTGTGTAAAAGTAGATGAGACAATTTTCTTGTTTATTTTCATTGTGTGATGACATTGTTTAATGGTTTTATTGTATTGTATATGTTGAATGTTTAATGGGTTTGGAGGGGGGTGGGAAGGGGGGAGGGAAGGTAGGGGAGGAAAAAAGGGGAGAAAATGCCACTGTGTATATTTAAGAGGGAAATGTTTGAATGTATTTTGATTGATATGGCTCATAGTGTGAAAAATTTTTTTTAATTAAAATTTTTTAAAAAATAACTTACAAAAAGGATTTCACAACTGCAAAAGAAAAACATTCAGCACATCTTCACCAAGGTCAGGCTAGTTTACGGAATTACCTACTTTTTCAAAGATGTCGTAGAAATCATACACAGCTTTTAAAGTTTGCCGGGGCAGTTCTACAGCTATGTGAAACATATCTTTCAGTCTGCTGAGTTTCTCCTTATAATCTTCTGCCTCAAGTCCAGGTTCAGTTATTTTGTCAATATCCTGCAACAGTTTCTCAGATTCGGCAATCAACCGCTACAAAACATAATTCAGATTTTAACAACAATTCAATGAAAAAGATGAGATTATTTCAAAACACTATCTCCATGGTGAATAAATAGGAAGCTTTCTTAGTTATGTATTTGCCCTGCAAATTAATCCTCATTGGCTGAATCACAGTTGTACCACATTTAGCAATCATACAAAAGTTTGAGTTCTCTTGGTAAACAAAAGAGAAATTGAATACTGCTGGATATGCGTCATGCAATTAACCCATGGCAACTTAACTCACTGGAGCTGGTGCTCAGTGAGATTCACTGAAAATTAATAAATAGATATAGCCAACAATTCCAAATGCAAATGGCATGCTGGCCTTTATTGCAAATGACCTCAAGATCAAGAGTAGAGATGTCACATACATTTATAAAGGGCTCCAGTGAGATGGGATTTGGAATATTGCGTATTGGTCTGGCCTTTCTACCAAAGGAAAAAAATATTTGTGATTGAGGGAATGCAATGAAGGTGCACTGGATTGATTCAGAGGAATTCGCTGCCCATTGAAGACGTGGAGGCTACCTCAGTTAATATATTCAAGACAAGGTTTGATAGATATGGGCAAAAGGCAGGTAGGTGGAGATGAGCCTCTCATCAGATCAGCCATGATCTTGCTGATGGTAGAGCAGACTCGATGGGCGAGATGGCCTATTTTTGCTCCTATTTCCTCTATGTTCTTATGGCAGTTTTGTCACATGAAAGCTAAGCAAATTGTGCACGAAATCCTAACATGGCCTCCTCTACATTCCATCTCTTATGACCAACTCCATGTCCCAGGAAGTCCTCTAACTTCCAGAAAAAGAGATCCATTGCACCATCTTGACTGCAATCACACAGCATTGCTGTCTTTAAACTTGCATGCTCCTACTAACTGGTTAGTTAAGTAAGATCCTGTTAACTAGCAACAGAATGAACCTGCCACCTTTATTATAGTTGGGATTCCCATACACAGTGAACACATTAGATTGAGAGTGGAATTTAATACAACCGGCAACAAATCATCCAGGAATAAACTCTACAATTATGAACTCTGTTTCCTGCAGGAGTGCAAGTGGTGCTATGCAATTCAATTTCCCAGACTGGACACCAAGCAGAATGTGGGCAAACTCATTTGCAAAATTCAACAGAAAATCATCCAAAAGAGCTACAATAATTGAAAAAAAAGATGGCATTACACAGCATTTTAATACCAAAATAAAATTAAGCATGGATCAGAACAATGGCTTAGGCTGCATTTGAACACCAAAATTTTCATCATAACATTGATCTGTAATTATGATTCATTCCATACTGGACATTATATAAAAAAATAAGAAACAAAAAAAAACTCACCATTGCAGGATTATAAATGGCAGCATCATAATCTAATTTTAGAATCTCTGCTTGGCTCAAATTATTTGCAATTTCTAATTTGTATGAACGAATCTTCCCTAATCCTTCAGAGACAATCAAATCAGTTATCTAAAAGTTTTGAAAAAAAAACACATCATCAACTTAACATCACTTTTTCAATTTTAGCACACTTGGTTATACATCATACCAAGGTGCTAAGGAACTAATGTCATATTGTCCTCTCTCCACAACTGGCACTGCAAGGCCAATACAAACTTAAACAACTAAGATTCTTGAATAAAACTGGAAAACAATTCTTCCCCCTTCCCCCCACCCCCCAAAAAAAAAAGGTTTGCTTCCTGAGAAAAACAAATTCAGGATTATGATAGACGACTTCAAGATGAGCACAAATATTGGATTTGCTGCATCAAGCGGGAAGTTGGAGAAACATTAAAGTAAATTTTATTGAATTTAGCATGTTTAATTGCATTAGATCAACTGACTCAAAAATGTTTTGCCACTGATTTTCATTTGCACTTAGCATCTGATGTCTCCCATGTCAGTGTCCAACAATAGTCATCCACCATTGATGGATTCCAGTTGCCCTGATCGCAATGTCTTGGCGAAATCTTTCACCATATTAGTCATGGACTGCACCAAAATCAGCAGGCAAATGCAGAAAATGAATTTTCAAGTCAAATCACGTTTATTTATCATTCATACCATAACTATTGCAGTGTACAGTGAAAATGGGATAGTATTTCTCCAGACCATGGAGATGGTTATTTACATGGCTAAATTACATCAGAAACCTTTTTATATATAAAAAAAATCACATAAATATGTAACATATGCTAGCCCTGTTTCCCAAAAGTTCAGAAGTCTCACGGCTTGGGGGTGGGGGGGGGGGGGTAAAAGACTTTTGCAATTTGGTTGTGAGGGCCCAAATGCTTCGGTACCTCTTCCCGGATGGCAGGAGGGAGAACAGATTGCGGGAGGGGTGTGTGGAGTCCTTCACAATGTTTATGGCATTCTGCAAACAACAGCCATTGTAAATGTCCATCGTGGCAGGGAAAGAGACCCTAATAATCCCCAGCAGTCTTTACAATCTGCTGGAGGGATTTGCATTCTGGGATGGGGCAGTTCACGAACCAGGCAGCGATGCAGTTATATAGGATGCTCTCAATGCATCCCCTATAGAATGTAGTGAGGGTGGAAGCTGGACCTTCCTCAACCACCTGAGGAAGTAAAGGAGTGTTGGGTCTTCTTGGCAATGGATCTGGTGTTGGGGGACCAGGGAAGATTCCCCACCAAGTGCATGCAAGGAATTTGGTGCTCTTGACTACATCAACAGTGGAGCCATTGCTGGTCAGTGGAAAATGATACCACTGGGCTCTCCTTTTTTTTTTTAAAAAAAAACTTTATTTAAGATTTTTATAACATGAATAAAATAGAAAGTTACAGTAAAAAGATTAAACATAAGATAATAAAAATTACAATACTACATCGGCAGACTAAATAAACTAACCCCCCCCCCCCAAATTAGTACACAACATTAATGACCTAGCTTAAAGTTAGTCCAACCCCCCCAAAATAAAGAGTGAAAGAGTGAAGAGTTAATAAAATGAACAATAATTATATATTAAAAACCCTTACACAAAAAAAGATAAAACATAACAAATAAAGATACTAACATCAAAAAAAGAAAAAATAAATAAAAAAAATAAAAAAAATTATCAATACTAAAATATCAAACTTAAAAACATTTAAATCAAACTTAAATGCATATATTTAGCAAACGGAGTCCACTTCAACCTATAAAAAGACATCCTATCCTGAACTGAAAAATATATCCTTTCCATAGTCAAACAGAACTTCATCTCCAAATACCACCTATCTAAAGTTAATATATTTCTATCTTTCCAAGTAAGAGCTATACATTTCTTGGCCACAGCTAAAGCTAAATAGATAAAAGAAATCTGATAATCTTGTAGGCCCAAATCAATTAATGATTGCATATTCCCTAACCACTGGGCTCTCCTGAAATCCACCACCATCTCCTTCGCTTTATTGACATTCAGGTGTAGGTTGTCTCTACACCAGTCCGTTAGTGATTGCACCTCCTCTCAGTAAGATGACTCATTGTTCTTGCTCATGAGCACCACCACTGTCACATCGTCAGCAAACTTGATGATGTGTTTAGAACTATATCTCACTGCAGAGTCATGGGTCAGCAGGGTAAACAGCAGTGGGCTGAGCACGCAGCCCAAGGTGGCGGGGGGAGGGGGGACCGTGCTCTGTGGGGGGGGCCATGGCCATGCTCTGTGTGATGGTGTTGGACTTGTTTCCAATCTGGACTGACTGAGGTCTTACAGTCAGGAAGTCGAGGATCTAATTACAGAGGAAGGTGCTTAGGCCTAGCAGGTTCAACTTCCGAATCAGTTGCTGCAGAATGATTGTGTTGAATACTGAGCTGGTCTATTTACAGTATTTGAATATGCACAACTCTTAATTTTCCAAGTTGGTGATGGCTTCAACGACACGTTGCATTTCATGGTTTTGTATGCTTGAAGTAGACTTAAAATATGACAGGAAATCTCAAAAAAAATGTCGCATTTAAAAACATTACATGATAGGAAAATTTTACAAAAATTTTCATGATCAGCAGCTCAAAATCTATAAAGTACAGAGGACGCAAAATCTTCATTGTCTAGTGTTAGGGTTCATTTATTGTCATGTAATAATACATTAAAAATGTAGTATGCATTATATACTTTAATTCAGTGGTTCGCAACCCTATTCTTTCCACTCACATCCCATTTTAAGTAATCCCTACTGCCGTAACTGCTCTGTGATTAGTAAGGGATTGCTTAAGGTGTTATGCGAGTGGGACGGGAAGGTTGAGAATCACTGCTCCAATCAGACCCAATTGTTACTGCAATATTTTGCTTGAGAAAAATTGTCATTGGCCCATTTCCTTTGGAGTTAAGAAACCGTGCACATAACAAGCCAATTAGGTACGATTAAAATAGGTTTTTAAACTTTTTTTTTTCCCCACCCACATACCACCTTAAGCAATCCCTTACTAATCAAAGAGCACCTATGGCATAGGGATTACTTAAAGTGGTACATGAGTGGAAAGAACAAGGTTGAGAACCACTGCTTTAATTGTTGCCTACTGATTCAAAGTATCAGTCTGAATGCAAACTGATTCAACTTTACTTTTTACAAAAATAGAAATGCAAGTTTTCCCAATGCCTTACCCAACGAATAGTTCTATTGAAATGGTTAATTTGGTCCACTATGTAATTACTAGCCAGCCTTTCACCAGAACAGAAATGACACGAGACATTAATTCTTTCTTCCTCAACAAATTGTGCTCAACTTTTCCAGCATTCTGTTCAAGCTTCCTATTTTCAGCCTCTGCAGCGTCTTGCATTGACACTCCTTAAAACACTTTACCTGCTTAGTCCTTTCCCTGGTCCTCAGTTCCTTCAGTGAATGTTGAGCCCTGGTAAGGGCCTGTTGCCACAGGAATTCCACCTTCTTCACAGCCTCTCTTATCCTGCCCATGGAAAATTAAAATATGGAATGTTATTGACATCAAGGTGGGGGGGGGGGGGCAGCTTTGGACAATACAAAATAAGGTTTTTCAACTTGGATTTCATGATTGATAAGATGCTTCAATATACAAAGAACACCACAACAAGATTGCTCTTGCGCTGTATGACTGGAAGGTAAAAGCAAGGTCATCACACAAAGACAAGATACATTTTTACATTAGAGAACAGCTATGCAGTTTTGAACATTGCAATGCAATCATCCATATCCAGAGGGCTATAGTAATGAGACTTCTGATGGCGATGTGTCAACCTAGAGGAAGTGGTCAAATCTTTGGAATTAGATTTGAATCCATAGCTTTCGGATCCAGACGAGAATGCTACCACCAAGTCCGTGGCTGAAACCATGTGAAGTTGGTGTGGCCATGGTGTTTCACATGTCTGGGACATTTCATACGCCAAATCCCCCACTTGTCAGATCTTCCCCACCCACTTTTCCTCGATTACTGGTGCTGATGTGATTGCCCTCCATTCCAGAATATCAAACATTTGATTCACCTTCTTAATATTTCTTGGGGCTCAGTCATTTTCACTTTTGAGGAAGCTTGTTGATCCATTTTTGTCTCAAAGAGCTCACTATGCATGGTGTTAAACAGGACAATCTGCATGTGCTGGGGTTGAGTGCAATGCACTCAAAGGCAATCAACATTTTGGGCCTGAGCCCTTTGTCAGGAATGTGGAAAAACAAGTAGATGCCTGACAAGAGGAGATAGGAAGGGGGAGAAGCACAGGCCATCAGGTTGGAGGTAATAGGTGGATACAGGTTGGAGGGCAGAAGAGGAAAAAGCAGAAGTGAGAGGGAAGGCAGCAGAAGGGGTGGAGAGCAGGAGGATGTGAGAGATGGAGAATGGAAATTTGTGACCTCTATTATTGCCATCTGGTTTGAGGTTGCCAAGATGGAATACAAGGTGTTCTGGCTCAAATATGTGGGTGGTCTCAACGTGTCAGTGTGGGAATGGCATGTGGCATTAAAATGGTTGCTCACTAGGAGGTCATTGCTGTTGGCAACTGACAGAAGGAAGGTGGTCAATGAAAAATTCTCCAGTCTGTATCCAGTCTCCCCAAAGTAGAAGAGGGCATATCAAGAGTACTGGATGTGGTAAACAGCCCCGGCAGACTCAAAAGTGAAATGTTGCTTCACTTGGAAGGACTGTTTGGGGCCCAGAATGGTAGTGAGGGAGGAGACGTGAGTGCAAGTGCAACACATCTTATGGTCATAGGTGTAGGTACCAAGGGGGTAATTGGTAGGAGGGGATGAGGGAGTGATTCCGAGGAAAAGGTAAGGGGGAAGAAGAGGACAAGTCTAGTGGTGATTATGTTGCGGAGGCTGGTCAGTGAGGACAAGGGGAACCCTATCCTTGTTACTTGTGGGGAGGGGGAAGGGGTCAGAACAGATATAGAAAATGGAGGAGATATGAGTGAGACCTAAGTTAATGGCAGTAGAGGGAAAGCAACTTTTTCTGAAGAAGGACAGCTGGTCTGGACTGGGCCTCATCCTGGGTGAAAATATAGCAGGGAAGGAATATTTGAGAGAAAGGAGTCAAATCCTACAGGAAATAGAGGTGTAGTCAAGGTAACTGTGGGAGTTAGTGGGTATATAGAAGATGTTTGCAGATTGTTTGTCTCCAGAGATCGAGACAAAGGTTAAAAGGATCATTATCGAGAGATGGAACAAGTCAATTTGAGGACAGGGTGAAAGTTTGCAGCAAAAAGGATGAAGTTAACATGCTTTTTAGTGTAGATAGCTGCACCATGTTGTTGTCAATGTAATGGAGAAAGAGTCAAGGAGCCTTGCAGCATGGATTGCCCCACCTATCCAACAAGAGATGGACAGAGCTAGACCTGAATGAGTATCCATGGCTATACCTTTCCTTGGGAAAAGTGGGACGAGCCAAAGGAGAAATTATGGAGGGCGAGTTCAATATCTGCCAGGCAGAGAAGGGTGTTGGTAGAAAGGGACTGGTTGGTTCTGCTATGAAGAGGACCCAGGAGGAGGATGGTGCCCAGAGAACAAAAAGTCATCAGAGTGATGATGGGAATGCAAGGTATCCCAGAGTGAGGTGGGAAGGGACAAAATTGAGATACTAGTTTGGTTGGGCAGGAGCATGAGGAGATAGTGGGTCTACCAGGACAATTAGGTAGATCTTATGTAGAAGCTCAAACCGGGCAGTGTGGGGTACACAGATATATAACTAGTACTGTAAATCAGTTCATTACACAAACACTACTGAGATTTCCAATTTCAAGTCAGATTGTAAAGGAAGGCACAAACAAGAGAAGCAGCCAGCTTCTCCTCAAGACTGCTCTGCCCATTTCAACTTTGAAGACTTGCCGCTTCCTTTCAAATCAAGTCCTTTATTGTTCTTTCAAAGGGGCAGGTCCACTTTCCTATCTGGAGGCAGCAACTCTTTTGGTGAACCTACTTCAGAGGTGTGTTCTTTCTGTGTCCACACAATTCAATCCTAATTTCTCCCACTCTCAGGGCTCTCCAACTAGAGACAGGATAAGTATCCCAGAATTTGAAAACCAATCGTAAAACACAAAAGTCTCCAGATACCGTGGTTGAAGTTAAAAAACGCAATGCTTGAGAAACTCAGCAGGTCCTTTATATAGCAAAAATACATAACCAACGTTTCGAGTTTGAGCTCTTCATCAAGGTTTTTGTTTGAAAACCAGCGTCTCAAGTCACCAATAAAAGTGAAGGGGTGTGGAATGCAAATACAATGTGGCAGTTCAGTTTTCCTTCAGAAGCATTAGTAACAAAGAACTGGCGAAGGCCTATTTGTTCTCAATATACATGTCCATAATATAGTCCAGAGATGTAACCAGTGATCTTATTTTAAAATCCATTCATGCATTTCTTTTATAGTAATGAGTTTGATACCTTTACTCGTATTTACTTAGAATTTACACATCAAATGCAAGGTATTACAAGGCAACAGCTCAAAAATAAATTTAAAGATCAGATCAAAGTGATTAACGGTTGCCAAGCCACTCATGGAAATGCATTACATATTTTGAAATAGATTATTATTGCTGATTTCCTACCAGCTTTCTTCAGATCACTCCATTTGTGTTGCATTTGTTGGCTTATCCTCAGATTTGCTCTTCATTGCTCGGGAATGTTTGCCTCCCACTAAATTCCCTGTTCAATTCAATAGCTTTTTCTGCACATCGCCCACATCTGTCCACTTGACATTTATCCACCTCCTTTAAATGGTCTATTCTTGGCTTCACAACTTTGGTCAGTAGCCTAAGAATTGCTGAGCATGCCAACTGAACAAGTTCAGAATCAGAATATATTGTCATGACAAGTTAGGAAATTTGGTGTTTTGCAGTGGCAGCGTTATAGAACAAATAATCACATTCGAACCCACTTACAACAATAGTATATAAAAATACTGAACGAAAAGTAAGGCAGTGTCTTTGGTTCATTGATCATTCAGGAATCTGATGGCAGCGGGGAAGAAGCTGTCCTTCACTGAGTGCTCGCTTTTAGGCTCCTGTACCTTTTTTCCGACGGTAACAGAGTGAAGAGGGCATGGTCTGCGTGGTGGGGATCTTTGAGGATAGAGGCTGATTTATTAAGACATTGCCTCATGTAGATGTCCTTGATGGAGTGAAGTCTGGTGCCTCTGATGTCGCAGGTCAAGTTAACAAACCTCTGGAGTTTAATTTTGACCTGAGAGTTGGCGCCTCCAAACCAGGCAACGATGAAACCAGCCAGAATGCTCTCTACGGTACACCTGTAGAAGTTCATGAGTCTTTGTTGACATATTGAACCGGCTCAGACACCTCACTAAGTATAACCGTTGGTGAGTCTTCTTTGTGATTGGATCAACGTGGGGGCTCCAGGACAAATCCTCGGAGATGTTGGCACCCAGGAATTTGAAACTATTGACCCTCTCCACTACTGAACCCTCGATGAGGACTGGGTTGTGTTCCCCTGACTTCCTTCTGAAGTCCACAATCATCTCCTTAGTTTTGCGGACGTGGAGTGTGAGGTTGTTGTCGTTACACCATTCAACGAGCTGATCTACCTCCTTCCTGTACGCTTCCTCATTGCTATTTGTGATTCTGCCAATAACTGTGGAGTTATCAGCAAACTTGTAGATGGCATTGGAATTGTGCCTGGCCACACAGTCATGTATGTTTAACGAGTAGACAGTGAACTAAGAATGCATGCGTGGGGCTCCGTCTGAGTTTTTTTTAAATTTTTTATTTTTCACACCATAAATCACAATAGCCATGATATACACTTTTTCTATTCCACACATTTACAGTGACTTTTTCTCCCCCCCCTCCCTCCTCCCAAGCCACCCCCCACGCTCCCCCTCTCATCCATTTTAGGTATACAATCTAGGTTGCATTAATTCAGTCAGACAATGTTGTCATTCAACAAAAATACACCAGAAATTCTACTGAGTCCATTCTTTTCTTTTCTTCTCCTTCCATCAACTTAGGTAATGTTTGTTCCCGGTAGGTTTTCGCTATTGTATTTAATGTCATGGTGGGGAGCTGGCTGATGGAAGACCTCAGTTTTCTTCAGGTTGACTTCCAGGCCAAACATTTTGGCAGTTTCCGCAAAGCAGGACGTCAAGCGCTGAAGAGCTGGCTCTGAATGGGCAACTAAAGCGGCATCATCTGCAAAGAGTAGTTCACGGACAAGTTTCTCTTGTGTCTTGGTGTGAGCTTGCAGGCGCCTCAGATTGAAGAGACTGCCATCCGTGCGGTACCGGATGTAAACAGCGTCTTCATTGTTGGGGTCTTTCATGGCTTGGTTCAGCATCATGCTGAAGAAGATTGAAAAGAGGGTTGGTGCGAGAACACAGCCTTGCTTCACGCCATTATTAATGGAGAAGGGTGACTACCAGCCCCCCCACATCTCCATCGGGCACACTAAACTCAAAACGGTCAACCAGTTTACCTATCTCGGCTGCACCATTTCATCAGATGCAAGGATCGACAATGAGATAGACAACAGACTCGCCAAGGCAAATAGCGCCTATGGAAGACTACACAAAAGAGTCTGGAAAAACAACCAACTGAAAAACCTCACAAAGATAAGCGTATACAGAGCCGTTGTCATACCCACACTCCTGTTCGGCTCCGAATCATGGGTCATCTACCGGCACCACCTACGGCTCCTAGAACGCTTCCACCAGCGTTGTCTCCGCTCCATCCTCAACATCCATTGGAGCGCTTACACCCCTAACGTCGAAGTACTCGAGATGGCAGAGGTCGACAGCATCGAATCCACGCTGCTGAAGATCCAGCTGCGCTGGATGGGTCACGTCTCCAGAATGGAGGACCATCGCCTTCCCAAGATCCTGTTATATGACGAGCTCTCCACTGGCCACCGTGACAGAGGTGCACCAAAGAAAAGGTACAAGGACTGCCTAAAGAAATCTCTTGGTGCCTGCCACATTGACCACCGCCAGTGGGCTGATAACGCCTCAAACCGTGCATCTTGGCGCCTCACAGTTTGGCGGGCAGCAACCTCCTTTGAAGAAGACCGCAGAGCCCACCTCACGAACAAAAGGCAAAGGAGGAAAAACCCAACACCCAACCCCAACCAACCAATTTTCCCTTGCAACCGCTGCAATCGTGTCTGCCTGTCCCGCATCGGACTTGTCAGCCACAAACGAGCCTGCAGCTGACGTGGACTTTTTACCCCCTCCATAAATCTTCGTCCGCGAAGCCAAGCCAAAGAAGAATTTAATGTAAGACTCCCATACTTGTTCGAATATTTCAATATTATTTCTTAAACTATATGTTATTTTTTCTAATGGAATACATTTATTCATTTCTATATACCATTGTTGTATTTTCAAATTATCTTCCAATTTCCAGGTTGACATAATACATTTTTTTGCTACGGCTAGGGCTATCTTGACAAATCTTTTTTGTGCATCTTCCAAGTCAATTCCAAATTCTTTATTTTTTATGTTACTTAGGAGAAAGATCTCTGGATTCTTTGGTATATTGTTTTCTGTTATTTTATTTAATATCTGATTGAGATCATCCCAAAATTTTTCTACTCTCTCACATGTCCAGATTGCGTGAATTGTTGTTCCCCTTTCTTTTTTACATCGAAAACATCTATCAGATACTGTTGGGTCCCATTTATTTAACTTTTGCGGTGTAATGTATAGTCTGTGTAACCAATTATATTGTATCATACACAGCCTCGTATTTATTGTATTTCTCATCGTTCCAGAACATAATTTCTCCCATGTTTCCATTTTTATCTTTATATTTAAATCTTGTTCCCATTTTTGTTTAGTTTTACCATTTGTTTCCTCATTCTCCTTTTCTTGCAGTTTGATATACATATTTGTTATAAATCTTTTGATTAACATTGTATCTGTAATCACATATTCAAGGTTACTTCCCTCTGGTAAACTCAAATTGCTTCCTAATTTATCTTTCAAGTAGGATCTCAGTTGGTAATATGCCAGCGCTGTATCTCCAGTTATATTGTACTTATCTCTCATTTGTTCAAAGGATAAGAATCTACTTCCTGAAAAACAATTTTCTATTCTTTTAATCCCTTTTTTTTCCCATTTTCTAAAGGCAAGGTTGTCTATTGTAAAAGGGAGTAGCTTATTTTGCGTCAATATTAGTTTTGGTATTTGATAATTTATTTTATTTCTTTCTACATGAATCTTCTTCCATATATTGAGGAGATGGTGTAATACTGGAGAAGTTCTATGTTGTACCAATTTTTCGTCCCATTTATATAATATGTGTTCAGGTATCTTTTCCTCTATTTTATCTAATTCTAGTCTCGTCCAGTCTGGTTTTTCCCTTGTTTGATAAAAATCTGATAGGTACCTTAATTGTGTGGCTCTATAATAATTTTTGAAGTTTGGCAATTGTAAGCCTCCTTGTTTATACCATTCTGTTAATTTATCTAGTGCTATCCTCAGTTTCCCCCCTCTCCATAAAAATCTCCTTATTATTTTCTTTAACTCTTTGAAGAATTTTTCTGTCAGTTGTATTGGCAATGCTTGAAATAAGTATAGTATCCTTGGAAAAATGTTCATTTTAATACAGTTTATCCTTCCTATCAGTGTTAGTGGTAGCTCTTTCCAATGCTCTAAATCGTCCTGTAATTTTTTCATTAGTGGATTGTAATTGAGTTTATATAATTGGCCTAGATTTTTGTTTATTTGCACACCTAGGTATCTTATTGCCTGCATTTGCCATCTGAATGGGGATTCCTCCTTAAATTTTGAGAAATCCGCGTTATTCATAGGCATTGCTTCACTTTTATTTACGTTTATCTTGTATCCCGACACTTCTCCATATTCCTTCAATTTCTTATATAGTTCTTTTATTGATAGTTCTGGTTCTGTTAAGTACACTATCACATCATCCGCAAACAGACTGATTTTATATTCCCTGTCTTTTATTTTTATTCCTTTTATATTATTATCTATTCTTATCGATTCTGCTAGTGGTTCTATAGCTAGCGCAAACAATAATGGTGATAGTGGGCATCCCTGCCGCGTTGACCTGCTTAAGTTAAATTGCTTTGATACATGTCCATTTACTGTCACTTTCGCTAACGGTCCCTCATATAATGCTTTAATCCAATTAATATACTTCTCCGGTAAACTGAATTTTTGCAATACTTTGAACAAGTATTTCCATTCTACTCTGTCGAAGGCCTTCTCTGCGTCTAAAGCAACTGCTACTGCCGGTGCTTTATTTCCTTCTACTGCATGAATTAAGTTAATAAATTTACAAATATTGTCTGTTGTGCGTCTTTTTTTGATAAATCCAGTTTGGTCTAAATTTACCATTTTCGGTACCTGTTCTGCTAATCTGTTTGCTAATAGTTTAGCTATTATCTTATAATCTGTGTTTAGCAGAGATATTGGTCTATATGACGCTGGTGAGAGTGGATCTTTCCCTTGTTTTAGTATCACTGTAATTATTGCTGTTTTACATGAATCTGGTAAGTTTTGTGTCTCATCAATCTGGTTGATTACATCCAGGAGGGGCGGTATTATTAGATCTTTAAATGTTTTGTAGAATTCTATTGGGAGTCCATCCTCTCCTGGTGTCTTATTATTTGGTAAATTTTTTATTATCTCTTGTATTTCTACTGTTCCAAATGGTTCTGTTAATTTATTTTGTTCCTCTATTTGTAGTTTTGGTAGTTCAATTTTAGTCAAAAATTCATCTATTTTCCCTTCTTTCCCTTCGTTTTCAGTTCGGTATAATTGTTCATAGAATTCTCTGAAGTTTTCCTTAATTTCTTTTGGATTATATGTAATTTGTTTGTCTTTTTTCCTTGTTGCCAATACCATTTTCTTAGTTTGCTCTGTCTTAAGCTGCCATGCTAAGATTTTGTGTGTTTTTTCACCTAGTTCATAATATTTCTGTTTTGTCTTCATTATATTCTTCTCCACCTTATATGTTTGTAATGTTTCATATTTTATTTTTTTATCCTCCAATTCTCTTCTTTTGGTTGTATCTTCCTTTATTGCTAATTTTTTTTCTATGTTTATTATTTCCCTTTCCAACTGCTCTGTTTCCTGATTATAGTCCTTCTTCATCTTGGTTGCATAACTTATTATTTGTCCTCTAATGAATGCTTTCATTGCGTCCCATAGTATAAACTTATCTTCCACTGATTCCGTATTTACTTCAAAGTACATTTTTAATTGTTTTTCAATAAATTCTCTAAAATCCTGTCTTTTAAGTAGCATGGGGTTTAATCTCCATCTATACATTCTTGGAGGGATGTCCTCTAGCTCTATTGCCAATAACAGGGGTGACTATACTATCCGATAATAGTCTAGCTTTATATTCCGTTTTCCTAACTCTCCCTTGAATGTGGGCTGATAACAGGAATAGGTCTATCCTTGAGTATGTTTTATGTCTAGTCGAGTAGTATGAGTATTCCTTTTCTTTTGGGTTTTGTTTCCTCCATATGTCCACAAGTTTCATTTCTTGCATTGATTTAATTATAAATTTGGTTACTTTGTTCTTCCTGTTAATTTTTTTCCCCGTTTTATCCATATTTGGATCCAAATTCAGATTGAAATCCCCTCCTATTAGTACGTTCCCTTGCGTATTAGCTACCTTCAAAAAGATATCTTGCATAAACTTTTGATCTTCTTCGTTAGGTGAATATATATTAAGTAGATTCCAAAGCTCCGAATATATCTGACATTTTATCATAACATATCTCCCTGCTGGATCTATTATTTCCTCTTCTATTTTAAATGGCACATTTTTGCTAATTAATATAGCCACTCCTCTTGCTTTTGAATTATACGATGCTGCTGTTACATGTCCTACCCAATCTCTCTTTAATTTCTTGTGCTCCAATTCAGTTTAGTGTGTTTCTTGGACAAATGCTATATCTATTTTTTCCTTTATCAGTAAATTTAGTAGTTTCTTCCTTTTAATTTGGTTATGTATTCCATTAATATTTAGAGTCATATAGTTCAGCGTAGCCATTTTATATTTTGTTTATCTTCTCTTTCCGTTTTTCCATCATTACCTTTCCTCCTTTTCCATTTCTGTTTTCTTATTTTCAACTCTTTACCAGACAACATTCCTACAACATCCAACATTTTCCTTATTCTCCTATTTCTATCTTCTTTATCCCCAATCTCCCCTTCCCCTCCTGAGTTGTCCTTTATCCCTTGTCGGACAACCACATCTCCCCTCTCCATTTGGATTTGCGAACCCACTCGTAAGCGTCAACTGATTTTGCAGTGACCGCTCTTTTCCCCCACCCAGCCCCCCCCCAGAAAAGATTTCACTTTTTATATGTCACAAAGGTCACTCTTTTAATTCCCTCCTTATTCTCTCTATTCCATTACCTTCCCTTATTAATTCTTGTCTATACTATCTATGTTTTCCTCTAATTACAGATACTTTCACGTATGCCCATTGTCTCTATTCACTCTTATACCTCTTTACCCGCATACATATCAATCGTGGTCATTTTTACCCTCATTACCCGTCTTCATCCCTCAGTCTATTTTTGTCTTTACCCACATACATATCAATCGTGATTATTTTTGCTCTCATTACCCGTCTTCATCCCTCAGTCTATTTTTGTAATTGTTCTGCAAATTTTCGTGCTTCTTCTGGATCCGAGAACAGTCTGTTTTGTTGTCCTGGAATAAATATTTTCAATACCGCAGGATGCTTCAGTGTAAATTTATATCCTTTCTTCCATAAAATCGCTTTTGCTGTATTGAACTCTTTTCTCTTCTTTAGGAGTTCAAAGCTTATATCTGGATAAATGAAGATTTTTTGCCCTTTATACTCCAGTGGTTTGTTGCCCTCTCTTACTTTTTCCATTGTCTTCTCCAGTACCTTTTCTCTTGTAGTATATCTTAGGAATTTTACTACAATAGATCTTGGTTTTTGTTGTGGTTGTGGTTTAGGGGCCAATGCTCTATGTGCCCTTTCTATTTCCATTTCTTGTTGTAGTTCTGGACATCCTAGGGCCTTAGGGATCCATTCTTTTATAAACTCCCTCATATTCTTGCCTTCTTCATCTTCCTTAAGGCCCACTATCTTTATGTTATTTCTTCTGTTATAATTTTCCATTATATCTATTTTTTGGGCTAGTAATTCTTGTGTCTCTTTAGTTTTTTTATTAGATTCCTCCAATTTCATTTTTAAGTCTTCTACCTCCATTTCTGCTGCTATTGCCCGTTCTTCCATCTTGTCCATTTTTTTCCCCATTTCTGTTAAGGTCATATCCATTTTATTTATTTTCTTTTCTGTGTTGTTTATTCTTCTTCTTAAATCATTGAATTCCTGTGTTTGCCATTCTTTAAATGACTCCATGTATCCTCTAACAAGAGCAAGTATATCCTTTACCTTGCCTTTCCCTTTATCTATTTCACTGTATTCTTCCTCTTCTTCTTCCTCTGGGTTGGCCATCTGTTGTTTCTTTGATGCCCTTTCCTCCTCTTCTTTCTTGTTTCCATTGTCTTCTGTGGTCTCTTCTTGCTGCAGGTGTTCTGCAGCTGTCGTTGCCGGCTGTGGAGATCGACTCCCCAGCTGGTCCCCCCTCCCATCGGTGTGTTTTTTTTCATGCGCGGTTGCGCACTTTTACTCGGCTCTGAGAGCCATTGTTGTAGTTCTTTTTCTACCGACCTGAGGTAGTGGGGTCCTCTCTCCACTGCGGGCCTCTTCGGACAGGTAAGGCCTTCACCTTTTTCCTCCGTTGTCTTCTCTTCCTCTCTTCTTTCCGTTGATTTTGATTTTTCTCCTTTTGTCTCCATCTTCTTTCCACCTTTATACTCACTTTTCTTTAACTTGTATTTCTGTGCCTTTGTATTTTCTCTTGTTTTTCCCGACTTTTCTGGAGAGGGCTGGAGTTCACCGTCCGGCCACTACTCCATCACGTGACTCCCGGGCTCCGTCTGAGTTGATGATCAGTGTGGAGATGACGTTGTTTCCAATCATATTGACTGTGGTCTTCCAATGAGAAAGTCAAGAATCCAGTTGCGAGGGAGTGGTGGGAGGGGGGTAAAGAGGCCTAGAGTTTGTAGCTTCTTGACCAGCACTAAGGGAATAATGGTGTGGAAGGCCGAGCTGTAGTCGATGAAGATCAGCTGTATGCATGAATTGCTGTTTTGAGTTGATACAGAGCTGAGTGGAGAGCCAGCGATACTGCATCTGCCGTGGAGCGATTGTGACAATTGTGTCAAAAGTTCCCACTGAAGTTAAACTTAATGCCAGATGACTTTTTTTTAAAATTAATTTTATCCCTAAGATTTCTTTTAATGAGGAAATGATATTGTGAAATACACACCGTGTACATTTCACCCCAGGCTAAGGTCAGGCTGGCACTGGAGGAACAGAACACGGTGATAAACAGCCATGTGACAGCACATCCTGATGCCTTCCTGATCACTGTGGGAGACTTCAATCAGGCCAACCTGAAGAAGTCTGACAAACTACCACCAACACGCCACACGCGTGTCCAGGGGAACTTGCACACTCGACCACTGCAACACCACCATGAAAAACACATTCCGAGCCAATCCACAACTGCACTTCAGCAAGTCTGATCATCTGGTTGTACTTCTACTCCCGGCGTACCAAGAAAGACTGAGGGCCACAGCATCAGTGGTGAAAATGGCAAAAGTGTGGTTGAGGGAGTTGGAGGAGAATCTGCAGGACTGCTTTGAATCATCCATAGACTTGAATGAATATGCAACAGGTGTCACCGACTTCATCAAGATCTGTATGGATGAGTTTGTGCCCATGCACAAATACTGAGTGTTCCCCAACCAGAAGCCCTGGATGAATCAGAGAATTTGCAACCTGCTGAGGGAGAGAACAAGGGTGTTTAAGGCCAGGGATTGCGATCTTGATAAGAAGTCCAGGTACAAACTGCAGAAGGCCATTTCTGAAGCAAAGTGGCAATTCGGGAAGAAGCTAGAAACAGATATATGCCAGCGAGTGCAGGACAATACAGCCTAAAAAGCAAAGGTGAACACTATAGATGGCTGCGATGCTTCACTACATGATGACCTGAACACCCAATGCCCAAACAGTGCCTACTAGAATCCCTGAAAAGGCTGAGGACCCTGTGATATTTGTCTCTAAGGGCAACATTAGAATATCATTCAAGAGGGTGAACCCTTGAAAGACAGAGTACCTGGCAAGATACTGAAAATCTGCACCAACCAACTAACCCAAGTGTTCTTGGACATTTTCAACCTCTCATGGCAGCAGTCAAAGGTTCCTACCTGCTTCTAAAGGGCATCCATCATCCCAGAGCCCAAGAAGAGTAGTGAGAGCTGCCTTAATGACTACCACCCAGTAGCACTAACATCTATTGTGATTAAATGCTTTGAGAGACTGATCATGGCCAGAATTAACGCATAGCCAAGCAAAGATCTGGACCCACTGCAATTCGCCTATTATCACACTCTCCACAGCAGACACAATAATCGCTGGCTCTCCACTCAGCTTTGGATCACCTTGAAAACAACATTTCATACATATGGCTGCTCTTCATAGACTACAGCTTGGCCTTCAATACTATTATTCCCTCAGTGCTGGTCAAGAACCGACAAACTCTAGGCTTCTGTACCTACCTGCAAGTGGATCCTTGACTTTTATCGGAAGACCACACTCTGCTAAACATCTACAGGTGTACCATGGAGAACATTCTGGCTGGTGGCATCACCACCTGATATAAAGGCACCAACTCTCAGGACAAATGTTATTGTCCATGGACTGACCTCTTGGACTGTGGACTGTCATTATAAAGGATGGATTTCTGCTAAGAACTCTGTGCAACTTGTGGTACAGCTAAGTACTGACTCGCCAATTGCATGGAACTTTCAGGAAGGGAGAATCCAGTTGTGGATCAGCAGAACAGCAGCTGGAGTGGCAGGAGAGCGGTGTAAAACGCACATGCTTTACAAGTGAGGATTCGCAAGTTTACTGCAATGCAAATTCAGTCATTTCTTTCTCAAATGTTCAATAAGATGTCCTTTGTTATCAGTTAAAGAACAGAACTTGGACATTGAACTTTGAGATTGAATTCTGTGGACTTTTTTTGGACTGAATTATTGACTGACTGACCTGGGGTTTTTGGGGATTTTTCTTTTTTGAATATTGGACACAGACAGTAATGGTCTGGGCTTTTCCTCATACACACTGTTTATAAATATGATATCTGTGTATTTGCTATACTTACAGTGGGGTTAGTTGTGTTTAGACATTATATTGTTAATAGTCATTAACAAATATAGAGTTAAAATTTAACCCTTTTGTATTGCATCGTCTGTTGTTGCTGGTTTGTGATACAACACAAGAATAAACTCGAGGGTTGTTAACTCGGCCTGCGATATCACAGGCACCAGAACATTCCATTGAGGACATCAACATGAGGCAGCATGCTTAAAAAGCAGCCTCGATCCTCAAAGACTCCCACCACCCAGGCCATGCCCTCTTTATTCTGCTACCATCAGGAAAAGGTACAGTAACCTAAAGACAAACACTCAACACAAGGACAACTTCTGCCCCAGAGCCAGATTCCTGAATAATCAATGAACCAAAGACTGCCTTACTTTGCATGCAGTATTTCTTACAATAATACCGTAAAATGGTTATAAAATTAACGTTTACGCTGATGCAAAACACAGAATTTCATGACAATTCTGATGCCATGTATCATTTTAAATTAAAACTGTAAAACATAGCCATTTACTGTCTACTTGACCTGCCAAAATGCAACACATCACACTACAGAGTAATTGTAAACATTGAATAATATTTTTGTAACTGCACCACCTTCCCTTGCTGGTCTAACTTTATCTCACCCCTCTTCCTACCTTCAAACATCATAAATGGCAATTAAATAAATTTTGGATTTCCCGTCATGGTGTAATTTAAAACAATTACACTTAAATTACATTTGATGAAGTTTGCAGATCCAGTTTTTTCCCAGGAATAGAGCTCATAGTACAAAAAAAAATTATTTAAGACCACAAGACAGGAGCCGAAAAAGGCAATTCAGCCCATCAATTCTGCCCTGCCATTTAATCATGAGCGATCTATTTTCCCACTCAGCCCCACTGTCTGTAACCTTTGATTCCCTGGCTGATCGAGAACCTATCAATGTCTGCCTTAAATATACCCAATGGCCTGGCTTCCATAACAAATCCCACAAATTTATCACTCTCTGAAGAAATTCCTCTGCATCTCTGTTCTCAATGGATCTCCTTCAATCTTGTCCTCGACTCTCCGACCATGGGAGACAACATTCCTACATTAACTTTGCCTGTGTCTTTCAACATTCAAAATGTTTCTATGAGAACCCCTCTCATTCCCCTAAGTTCCCAACAAGTACAGGTCAAGATCTGCCAAACACTCCTCATAATGATAACTCCTTCATTCCCAGAATCATCCGAGTAAATTTCATCAGAACCCTCTCCAACATCAGTACATCCTTTCTTAAATTATCCCAAAACTCTTCACAATACTCCAAGCTTGAGCTCACTTTTAAACCAGCAGGCAATCACTGTTTTCAGATAAACAAACGGAGAAGCAAATATCAAAAGCACAACAGACTGTGACTTTGATTAGGTTATACAGGGCACAAGCATGACAAAAGACAATCAAGATGCTCAAAGCTCAGAATGAAGACCAGGCCAAGTGTCCTCATGGGAAAAAAAAACTAATTTTACCCTATTTTGAAACTATCATTATTTTTAAAACAATTAGTAAGATTGTTAAAGTTCAGAATATAGCCTCTCACTGCAGCTTCCCAAAGTATGCATCCTTTAATTGTTATGAACTAGCTGTCCTTTGACGACCATCTTTCATAATACAGGTATACCCAGCTTTATGAATACTCACTTTACATCTATTTGCTTTTACTAAGAGACTCATGTTCACTTTATGAGAGCATTTTATGAAAGCAGTGAGCTGTTACAAAGGCTGCGCACGCACCCCAACCAGCTCCTTCCCTGGGAACTATGATGTGATGTCCTCTCTCTCTCTCCTGTACCTCCCACACAGTGGCATCACTAGGGTTGGGGACATCCAATGGGGTACACACCATTGGCTGAGTGTACCAAGCGTAGAAGAAACAGGTGTGCTCCCTGTACGACCAGGGTGGCAGCGGCGGCGCTGAGCTGGGGTGGGGGCTTTGACCAGAGCGCATTAGAAGGCTGTGTATTTATCATATAATTCTTGCTTTTAATAAATGTTAGTGTTATTTTAGATTTTGTGTTATTTGGTAGGTTAATTTTTGGAACGCTCAAAAGATTTTCCCACAGAAGTCAATGGCAATAGCCTCTTCACTTTACGCCATTTCAGCTTACGAAAGGTTCTGTAGGAATGCTCTCATAAAGCAGGGTGCACCTGTATCTATTTATTGCAAGAACAAATAAGGATCTATACATTTTTACATGCTTGTATGCATTGAGACTGAATATGCAGATTCTTCAAAACTGCAACATACTCGGTCTGGAAAACAATCGGTTTCTTTCAGTAACGGTAATCTGAAAATGAACATGATGCAAATCATAGATCAGAATCTTAAAAAGAGCAAGGAACAAGCATTTGGAAACAGCAGGCCCAAATAAGCATTGCACAAAATGAATCCAGCTGAACACTTACCTTGCATTCTTTTTAAGGAAGTCATCAGCGGCCTGTTGAAACTGGGTGGTCCCAGCCATAGCATTAAAGCAAGGATCACATTTTGGGTCCCTAAACTTCTCAAGGATCTCCTCACACTTTCTCAGTAGATCATCAATTCCTAGGTCCCTAAAACAAAAACAAATACACTTTTTACATCTAACTAATCCTACATTCAGCAACCTGGCAAACAAGGGTGAAGACTGCTACTAAACTGTATTGATCATCAAAAGTACTACATTAGAAATCTGAGATACATGTCAGTCGATATCAAGTGATAGCAATCATTAATGGACAGCCTGAGAAATTAGGATATGAAGAAAATCAAACGGTTAAGTTATTCCAGTTCAGTACATCTTTCACATCATCTAGACCCCCAAAAAGATGAATTCCTTTGTGGTGCCACCAAGCCCTCCAATTTCATGCAAGAACAAAATCTTGCACTGGTTTTAAAATTAAGAAAGGCATCAAATGTAGGTGTAAACTTAGAACACCTACTAACTCTCTTGATCACTTAACTAGATTACGAATTTACAGCCGGTTATGGGAATTACATTTATAAACTCTTGTTAATAGCCCTCTATCACTTCAACAATTTCCAGCTCCCTGAACTAGACCGTGTCACGTCCACCATGGATATCCAATCACTCTACACCTCCATTCCCCCACCCACCCCCCCACCCCCACCACATGCTGAATGCCTCAAAGCCCTTTGTTTCTTTAACAAAAAAAACAGTCCTCCTCCACCCTCCTCCAGCTGGCAGAACTTGTCCTCACCCTCAATACATTTCTCCTTTGGCTCATCCCACTTTCGTCAAGTCAAAGGGGTAGCCATGGGTACCTGCATGGGCCTCAGCTAAGTGGAGGAATCCATGCAACAAACCTACACAGGCAAGACCCCTCAACTCTTCCTCCATTTTATTGTCAACTACTTTGGTGCTGTCTCGTGCACCCACGATAAGCTCATCGACATTACCTACTTTGTTTCCAACTTCCACCGACCTCAAATTAATTTAGTCTTTCTCCAGCAACACTCTCCTCCTCTCACCCCCCCCACCCCCCCACCAATCTGTCTCCATCTTGGGAGACAAACACACAACACCCATTTTCCACAAACCTAGCAACTCCCACAGCTAACTAGTGTGTTTCTCTCACACACACCACCCCCCCCCACCCCCCACCATTTTCCCTGTCTCCTTTCATCCTGCTCTGCATTCACAGAATCCCTGATCAAAACCTACTTTTCCTCTCTGGTCCTCCTATCAATGTCTCGTTATCCCCCTTTGTCTGTTGGTCTGTTTTCCACCCCCTGCTCTTTCTTTTCTTCTTCCTAGCCTTTTACTTCAGGCACCTGCCTGGTTATTTACTCATACATTGAAGAAAGGCTCAGACCCAAAACATTATACATCTTGACCTCCGATGGATGCCGCAAGACCTGCTGATTTGCTCCAGCATTTGTGCTTACAGTAGCATGTTTCGCCAAGTTTTATTTCCATTTCCACTTCCCAACTCCACAGCACAGACTGCCAAAGCTTCAGCAGACAGAAGTTTAAATTGGTAGAAATGCAAGAGAGTTTTGTTGCAGACCTTGGAATACTGACCTCTGATTAGAAACATAGAAGATAGGAGCAGGAGTAGGTCATTTGACCCTTCGAGCCTGCTCCGCCATTCAACAAGATCATGGCTGATCTTAAAGTTCAGTACCCCGTCCCCGCCTTCTCTCCGTAACCTTTAATACCCTTATACTGAAGAAATAGATCTAATTCCCTCTTAAATATATTTAATGAACCTGCCTCTACTGCCCTCTGTGGCAATGAATTCCACAGATTCACCACTTTCTGGGTAAAGAATTTCCTCCTCATCTCGGTCCTAAATGGTTTGCCTATTATCCTCAAACCATGGCCCCGGGTTCTGGATTTTCCCATCATTGGAAACATCCCATCTGCATCCATTCTGTCCAGTCCTGCCATAATTTTATAGGTCTCTATGAGATCCCCTCTCAATCTTCTAAACTCCAGCGAGTACAATCCCAATTTGCGCAATCTTTCCTCATAAGTCATTCCTGCCATTCCAGGTATCAGCCTGGTGAATCGCCTCTGCACTCCCTCCATTGCAAGAACATCCTTCCTTAGATAAGGTGACCAAAACTGCACACAATACTCCAGGTGGGGTCTCACCAAGGCCCTGTACAGCTGCAGTAAGGTATCCTTGTTCCTATACTCAAACCCTCTTGATATGAAGGCCAACATACCATTTGTCTTTTTAACCGCCTGCTGTACCTGCATGCTCGCCTTCAGAGACTGATGTACAAGTACCCCTAGGTCTCTCTGCACTTCCCCATCTCTTAATCTATTGCCATTCAAATAGTAATCTGCCCTCCGGTTTGTATTACCAAAGTGGATAACCTCACATTTATCCACATTGTAGTGCATTTGCCATGTATCTGGCCAGTCCCCCTATTTATCCAAATCACACTGGAGCTTCCTGACCCCCTCTTCTGTGCACACAACCCCTCCTAGCTTAGAGTCATCTGCAAATTTGGAGATATTACATCCAATCCCCTCATCCAGATCATTAATGTAAATTGTGAACAGCTGGGGTCCCAGTACAGATCCCTGTGGTACCCCACTGGTCACCACCTGCCATTCAGAAAACGAGCCATTTATCCCAACTCTCTGTCTTCTACCTGTCAGCCAGTTCTCAATCCACATCAATACTTTGCCCCCAATCCCATGAGCCTTGATTTTGGAAGCCAGTCGTTTATGCGGGACCTTATCGAAGGCCTTTTGGAAGTCCAGGTACACCACATCCACTGGCTCTCCCCCATCTATTTTACCTGTCACCATCTCAAAGAATTCCAATAGATTTGTCAAGCATGATTTACCTTTTGTAAATCCATGTTGACTCCGTCCGATCCCTTCTCTGCTAGTCATATGCTCCGCTATTACATCCTTAATAATGGATTCCATCATTTTGCCCACTACTGATGTAAGGCTCACAGGCCGATAATTCCCCGCTTTTTCTCTACCCCCCTTTTTAAATAGTGGGGTAACATTAGCTACCCTCCAATCCATGGGTACTGATCCTGAGTCTATCGAGTTCTGGAAAATAATTCTTAAAGCATCTGCTATCTGAATGGCCACTTCCTTGAGTACCCTAGGATGTAGATTATCAGGCCCTTGGGATTTATCTGCCTTCAATCCCATCAATTTCCCCAAGACCATGTCCTTAAAGATACTGATTTCTTTCAGTTCCTCCCTTGCAGTAGTCTCTATGTTTCCCAACATCCTTGGGAGGTTATTTGTATCCTCTCTTGTAAAAACAGAACTAAAGTAAGAATTTAATTGGTCTGCCATTTCCTTATTCCCCATTATATATTCCCCTGATTTCGATTGCAAAGGATCTACTCTGGATTGTCCCTGATAAGTGCTCTGCAGCCAGAATTATGGTGGTCTTCAGACAAAGGATGATGCTGTTGAAAGCATTTTAAATTCTTTTCCCCTCAATGACATTGTTTCTGGAGCTATCAGGTAGTAACAATAACTCTACTGGGCATAAACATCTGTGAGAATTGCAAAACTGGGCTCAATTTACCAAGCACTATATTGGCTGATCGAACCCATTTACTATGCCAAGGCCGCACTCTGGCAACATCTCAGGGTAGAAGCTAGCTCCTATTTTTACTACTAAATACCCATTCTATTCAGCCTTTAATGCTCTACTTCCACACAAACTCATCTTCAACTTCAATGAAATGAAATTTCAGAACAGGGTTTGATCCATTTGCACCACTTTGACAAATTTTCACTCCCCTCATCAACATCTGTTGCAAAGAGGGCCTGGTTTACGCGGAGAAGTTCATCGCGCAACTTCATCATTTCAACCACAACTTTCATACAAAAACAAATCAGTAGAGGACAACCCCAAGTCACAATCGCCGGAGAAACCTGTTGGACTTCAGCAACGTTATGCTGCAAATCTTCAGAGGTTTAAAAACTCCTTGTGTTTACTCAACCAAGGACTTTCTTTTCTCCTGCGACTGACTTTGTGCATCACTGTTTCAATGCAGACTTTAAACTAAAAACGCTCTTGTTGAGTTTGAAACTCCAGGGCCTAGACCATCCACTT
The DNA here is from genome assembly GCF_036971445.1 of Narcine bancroftii. Lineage (NCBI taxonomy): Eukaryota > Metazoa > Chordata > Chondrichthyes > Torpediniformes > Narcinidae > Narcine > Narcine bancroftii. The sequence goes on from NC_091474.1 coordinate 208,740,810, forward strand.
TTAGCCTCCTATGTTCCACACAACTGCCAAGTTCTCTCCTCTACTCCCAGAAACATTCCAAAGCACAGCACCCTCTCTCAAATAACACAGCAACACAATTGCAACAAAAACATTTAACAGAAATATGTACATCTTCGAGTGAAATACCATGCATGCTTGGAAAGATTACTAACGCACTGCAGACCTCACTCAGACACATCTCCATTCACACAAGGAATGCTGGAGGAGTGAAAGAAAATAGCATCAACTCCTCCCTCCCTGAGTCACATTTTCTGCACCACAATTACTTTGTATAGAAATAGTCCAAGATGATAAATAATTCAGCTATGTTTCACTCAAGAATGTTATTACTCTTTCCTGATACTCAAGTTACGATAATCTTGAAAACTTTACACAATGAATTGCTTGGTTTTCTGAATACTATATATATTTTTTATTAAATAATATGTATATAAATAAAATATATTTATATATATTCTTTTTAAATATATATATATTTTTTTATTTATATATATTTTTTAATATATATGTATATAAGAATTCTGAGCAAAGCAGTTACTTTTTCCTTGTTAGCAGGGTTTATACACAATATTCATTCTCCACTCTTCAGTCATCAGTGTTCTTTTTGGTAAGGACACAGTGAAAGATTGCGATATCTTGAACATGTTGTCCACGTAAATACTCCTCCTTTCTGTGCTTTTATATTTCTTACATTATGCTCAACAAGACAAGATCCAGGGAAGTTTGTTTTTGGGATTAATTCCAAGCTGATCAATTGAAAACTAAAATTTAAGAAGATCTTTACTCCTTTAGAAGTAATGATGCAGGTTTGAACAATAAAATTCATGGACAATGTTCACCTTCTCCATGCTGTGCGAAGCTCCTCAATGTGCTGGGAGAGCTGCTCCAATTCCTCTGTTACTGTAGGCAATGGCTGAAGAGAGAGTTTCTGGAGAATTGCTGAGCAGCCAGGAAATCTCTGAGCCAAAGCAAAATATTCACGGACAAAACCATCAATCTCCTGCAAGATATACCCAAAATGTGTATTTATTATTGTCCTGTTCTCATGAACTGTAGCAATCAGAATGAGGATTTGATTTAATCTCAATTGGTCAGAGAAATTTATCAGAACAAACTTTACACTTTTCATAGATTTTCTTCTGTTCGCGTCAGTTAGCTATTTGAAAATCTGCACATCTGCTGTATTGTGCAAAATTGCACACTATTTGCACAAACGTTACATTCAGTAAAAGCAACTTGGCTGCTTTTTTTTTTAAAAAAGGTCATTACTTCAGCTTTAACTTCTTCCACACAAGAAACTAACAGAATTTTAGAAACTCTCGCACCTGCACTCTGTATAGGAACACAAAAATCTCCAGTTTTCTTGCTGAATCCTATATAATCTCTTTGTCATCCCTTCATTGTTTATGGATCAAAATTCTGGTATTTCCTACCTAGTCACACTTGCACAGTCACCACAACTTTGCCATGTTACAAACGATCATCCCATGAACCAAAGGCATGTTGGAGGCCATTTGGGTTGATTGCCGATGGTAATGTAGTGATAGACAAAATAATCTAAGAGAGAATATAGTGCAGATGTACAGGAAAAAAGGGGGGAAAAGGACTGATGGGATTGTTTTGAGCCATTGTGGTCCCAATAGCTTCCCAATACGTCGCAAGAAATACTTCCACTCACAAATGTTCAAGAGATCTGATTCCACAGCCCTTTGAGGACGAGAGATTCAAAACCTCAACCTTTGACATAAATAACACCGTATTCTCCTGGTTCTACATTCCCCCCCAATAAGGGGAATACATCCTCCCCATATCCACACTGTCAAGACCTTTCAGCATTGTTTACATGACAATCAAATCCCTTCTCACATTTTGAGGCTCTTCAGGATGCAAGCCAAAAGATATGGAGATTCTGGAAATCGAAAGCAAGCAGTTTCTGTGTTTGCCTTGGTCTGTCAAGGCCGGCCTGTCTAATCTTACTTCACAAGCCACCCATTCCAAGTAATCATTGGAAAACCATCCCTGCTTTGATACAATTGCCAAACGAAATCTAGACTTTCTGGCACATGTTGTATGTGCCCCATTTAATACAAGAGCAGTGCTTTCATATTTAAAATTCAGTGTAATTTGTAATTCATTTGTTTTTATATTCACACAAACTGATAGTTAATCACCCCGACAACAGTCTATTTTAAAATACAGGAACAAGAAGATATTCAAGTATTATTAGTTACAGATGCACTTCATTGAAGTTGTCACCGACTCTGTTGACAATGGAAGATGTTATGACTAAAAAAAATGAGGCATTTTGTAGATTGTTTTGTATTTTACATTTGTACATATTTTAATTAATATGATAAAAATGCAAAATATATCAATTCCATTAGGAATCTCTTATTTCTCACTGCTTATTTGAACTTCTCCTGGGGAACAAAAGTAGGAAACCTCAAAACAGGTATATGCCACACAATTGTGAGCCTTTCACTGCCAAGCAAACCTACATTTAACTGCATCAGGGCTACTTCCAGTGTACTATTCATATTTTTGGCATGCAACATTTAATCAACTGATCCAAATCACATGCATTATTTAACATGACCAACATAACTCAGATTACACTTCCTCCAAAACAAACTACCCGTTTTAGCTCTGCATTTGCAACCTGCTTTTAATTAAGCAATGCCTCAATTTAGAAATTCTCATTTTCATATCCCTTCATCTCTTCCCCATTTCTCAGAGATACATGGCCCTCCATCCATTAATTCCCAATTGCAATTCTCCCACCCTCCTCCTCCAAACCAACTGTTCTACCTGAGGCTACCATCCTCCTGACCACTGTACAGTCCCTGAAGAACAAACTTGATGAACTCCAAGCCAGACTGCAACATCCGAAAGATATCAGGGAGTGATGTGCTTCACAGAAACATGGCTACATAAGGGCATTCCAGACACAGCGCTGCAGCCCAAGGGCTACACCCTCCATTGCGCTGACCAAACACCGGCATCTGAAAAGACCAGGGGAGGCAGCATTTGTGTCATCACCAATTCATCATGGTGCCATAATCCCAGTCCTGCTCCCCCGACCTGGAACATCTGGCATTCTACTTGTCAAGGGAGTTCACCGCCATTATCTTGGTCATAGTGTACATTCCACCCAGGCTAACGTCCGGCTGGCACTGGATGGACTGAGCACTGATCAACAGCCATGAGACAGCACGTCCTGATGTGTAAGTACAGTTGAGGAAGGCAGAGGAGTGGACTGGAACATATTCAAGAACTCATCCATAGAATGAATATGCCACAGATGTCATCGACTTTTTCAAGACCTGTGTGGATGAGTATGTGCCCATGTGCAAATACTGGGTGTTTCCCCAGCTATGGCAGGGAGTGTAGGCCATTACAGCCTACAAAGCAAGGGTGAACACCAGAGATGGCTGTGATTCTTCACTACCCAATGAGCTGATCACCTATGCCCATTTTGAGAAGAGCCACCAAACAGTGCCTACTGGAATCCCTGGAAAGGCTGAGGATCCTGTGATATTTGTCTCTGAGGGAAATGACAGAATATCATTCAAGAGGGTGAACCCTCGCAAGGCATTAGGCCCTGACGGCTTACCTAGTAGGGTACTGAAAATCTGTGCCAACCAATTAGTCTGAGCATTCACGGACATTTTCAACCTCTCATTGCGGCAGTTTCCCACTTGCTTCAGAAGGGCATCAGTTATCCCTGTGCCCAAGAAGAGTTATTGTGAGCTGCCTCAATGCCCATTGCCCAATAACACAAACTTCTACTGTGATGAAATGCTTTGAGAGCTGGTCATGACCATAAATAACATGTACCCAAGCAAAGATCTGGATCCATTGCAATTGTCACATTCGCTCCACAGCAGATGCAATATTGCTGGCTCTCCACCCAGCCCTGGATCACATCGAAAACAGCAACTCATACATATGGGTGCACTTCATCTACAGCTCAGTCTTCAATACCATTATTCATCAGTGCTGGTCAAGAAGCTACAAACTCTCGGCCTCTGTACACACAACCGCCCATCCCACCCCCCCCCCCACCCCCACCGCAACTGGATCCTTGACTCTCTCTTTGGAAGACCACTCTCACTAAAAATTGGAAACAATGTCTCCTCCTCATTAATCATTAACACACACCCCAAGGATGTGTGCTTAGCCTACTGCTCCACTTGTTATACACCCATGACTGATGGGCCTGGCACAAGTCCAATGCCACCTACACATTTGCCAATGACACCACAGTTGTTGGCAGAATCACAAACAGTAATGAGGAGACATACAGAAGGGAGATAGATCAGCTCATTGAATGGTTTAATGACGACAACCTTCCGCTCAACATCAGCAAAACAAAGGAGATCTTTTAGAAGGAAGTCTGGGAAACACGAGCAAGTCCTCATCAAGGGTTCAGTAATGGAGAGAGTCAAGAACTTCAAATTCCCATGCGTCAAATCTCAGAGGGACTGTCTTGGAGCCTCCACGTTGATGCAATCACAAAGGAGGCTCACCAGCAGCTATATTTTGTGAGGTGTCTGAGGAGATTCAATATGTCACCAAAGACTCTCGTAAACTTCTACAGGTGTACTGTGTAGAGCATTCTGGATGGTTGCATCACTGCCTGGTATGGAGGCACCAACTCTCAGGACAAGAATAAGCTCCAGAGGTTGTCAACAGGCACCAGACGTCACTCCACTGAGGACAACTACATGAGGCAGTGTCTTTGAAAAGCAGCCTCTATCCTATAAGATCCCCCACCACCCAGGCCACACCCTCTTCACTCTGTTACCATTAAGGAAAAGGTACAGGAGCCTAAAGATGAGCACTCAGTAGCACAAGGACGGCTTCTTCCCCGCTGCCATTAGATTCCTGAATATTCAATTAACCAAAGTCACGGTCTTACTTTTTGTGCCCTATTATTTTTACATTTTTCTAGTAATGTTGTAATATGTTATAACATGAATGTTTGCGCTGTGGTGCTGCCACAAAACACTGAATTTCACAACTTGTTCACAACAATAAATTCTGATTCACAACTTATAAAGCCCTAAACATCTTGGAATTTCCTTTCCCCCAACCCACCCCCCAAGCTCTCTTTCTCTTTTAAAAAAATAACTCTTTCATGACCCTTTTTGACATCTAACCCAACAGAAACCTGCACATAGCATGGTATCAACTTTTTATGAACACTCTTGAAGCTTATTTTTTTCCTATTACATTTCTGTACAAATGGAAAACAAAATTGCTTGAAACAATGGCAGATGAATTTTATAAATCAACAATCTTTCATTCTCTTTTGCTTGTATAGCTCAATTCTTTTCCATTTTCCTGCCAAAAAGATACATACTGGAAGGTTTAAAATAAACTTTTTTTTCCTGATTCCTTTTTATCCATCCAAGAAAAAAGTCAAACAACTTTGCAGACCAATACGAGAGCTGTCATTGATTTTCTGTCAAGGGTCATGGAATGCGATGCTTTATACCTGTGTACAAATGGCACAAACTAATTCCACATCAAACTAAAGCAGTGGTTCTCAACCTTCTCCCCCACCACCCCCCCCTCACATACCACTTTAAGTAATCCCTATGCCATCAGTGCTCTGTGATTAGTAAGGGATTGCTTAAAGTGGTATGTGCGTGGGAAGGAAGGTTGAGAATCACTGCACCAGACCCAACTGTTACTGAAATAATTTGCTTGAGAAAAATTGTCATTGGCCCATTTCCTTTGGAGTTATGAAACCATGCTCATAACGAGTCAATTAGGTATGATTAAAACAGTGGTTTTCAAACTTTTTCATTCCACCCACATACCACTTTAACCAATCCCTTACTAATCACAGAGCATCTATGGCATAGGGATTACTTAAAGTGGTATGTGAGTGGAAAGAAAAAGGATGAGAACCACCGAACTAAAGCACTAAGATTTACTTGAAACAATCTTCTCCATCTTAGGCTCCCCCTTCACCAAGAGCCCCAAATCCTAGAGTGGGTAATGGCTAAAGATTTTTGCAAAATAATGTGAGGGAGAAGTTTCAAGTGACCTCAGAACCATGTGATTATCAATGGTTTTGAGACCACTTGCAACTCAACTTCTCCCTCACATCCGTCTTGTATCCAAGCAACAAAAGCAAAAAAAAAAATGAAACATAAAAATTTTGGTCTGCTAAAAATTCAAACTGATTGTATTAACAAAATTATTTGTCATATTTATTACTTAGAAAAAATCTCTTCCAATCCATTCTTGTAGCTCAAGTCACAACTGCTGAGTTTTGCACGATGCACAAAAAACTGGGTTGCAATGGTGAGCTGGGATAACAAATATTCTGGCTGCCGTCTCAAACTTTTAAAAGGGAAAGACATTCTGATTTGGAAATAGTGATCATTTCTTCATCCTTTGACTATATCCCAGAATCCTACCTCCTTCATGCCTGTTCTGTGGAAGTTCCATACCTCCTTCATGCCTGTTCTGTGGAAGTTCCATCAGCAGAATGATTGCCAGTACAGAAAAGTCATACACCATTAATTCAAGGACAATTGGGATTGCTCAATAAATTGCCCATATCCCACAGTGACAAAGTATCAAGCATGGATTTCTATATAAAGGTTCATGCTTTTGTTGCTATTTTCCTCTGTGCAGAGCGTAGGGCTTTAAAACAAATCATAGTTGATGCATTGATTAAGGCAGGGGATTTGTGGGGGCTGGATGGTGGAAGAGACATTCTGAACGGTGTAGGGCAGCTGGTTTTTTCTGGCCCTGGCCCCCTTATAACTCTGCTCAGTTTATGGGACCCCTTTCCTGTGAAACAGTTGTTTAGTTTGTTTCTTCCATACTTCTCTCCAACTAACTACAAAAAACAAATATTTTATCATTTCAACCCATGCTCCCCCGCTCTTTCAATGTGCTGCAGACCCCAGGCAGTTTTAGTGCTGTATAATGTTGCACTGAAGGAGATGTCAAGCACAAGGTCACATGAGATTTGAAGAATGGTGCAAGTGGTGGTATTGCTCAAGCAGGAGCCAACACAGATCAGCAAACACTGGGGTATCAAATACAAGCTAGGACATGGGCAGTTGTCGGTTCATCCAGTTCAGGATGGGAGATCGTTCCACAATAAATCAGAGATATGCAGGTGAGGGAGCTCAGAGGCAGAGAACATATCAAACCTCTTGCTTAGCAAAACTTCAACTGTAAGAAAATTACTACCAATAGACACCGATACAATTTTAAAAATCCAGTTAAAAATTAATTTGAGAAACAAGTACAATACGAATACCTCATGTTTGCTACCAAAGAAATATTTTGTTAAATCATTAATATACTTATTCAAAATATCTCAAAGTAGTGAACTGGAATTTTCTTCCTGAACTGGATTCACTGGAAAAATTATCCTAGTGTAGAACATGCATAAAAAGCAAATTGAAATTTTTAATAAGAACAAGATCCCAAAGCACAGAAAATCTGCGACTTAGCACCAAACTCCTAAAAGTGCTGGATGAATAAAAACTCCATGGACCTCAATGCAAAAGTATTCCCACCCATCATCAAAAGACTATCGATAGAGGTTCCTAAAAAATGTCCCAAGAATATTAAACCATATAACCACTTACAGCACAGAACAGGCCAGTTCGGCCCTACTAGTCCATGCCTTAACAAATCCCCACCCTCCTAGTTCCACTGACCAGCACCCGGTTCATACCCCTCCAGTCCTCTCCTCCATGTAACTATCCAGTCTTTCCTTAAATGTAACCAATGATCCCACCTCGACCACGTCTGTCGGAAGCTCATTCCACATCCCCACCACCATTTGCGTAAAGAAATTTCCCCTCATGTTCCCCTTATAATTTTCCCCCTTCAATCTTAAACCATGCCCTCTAGTTTGAATCTCCCCCACTCTTAATTGAAAAAGCCTATCCACATTTACTCTGTCTGTCCCTTTTAAAATCTTAAACACCTCTATCAAGTCCCCTCTCAATCTTCTACGCTCCAGAGAAAAAAGCCCCAGTCTGTACAACCTTTCCCTGTAACTCAAACCTTGAAATCCTGTCAACATTCTCGTGAACCTTCTCTGCACTCTCTCTGTTTTGTTTATATCTTTCCTATAATTTGATGACCAAAACTGTACACAGTACTCCAAATTTGGCCTCACCAATGCCTTGTACAATTTCATCATAACCTCCCTACTCTTGAATTCAGTACTCCGATTTATGAAGGCCAACTACTCTTGAATTCAGTACTCCGATTTATGAAGGCCAACATTCCAAATGCCTTCTTCACCACACCATCTACCCGAGTATCAACCTTGAGGGTACTATTTACCACAACTCCAAATCCCTTTGTTGCTCTGCACATCTCAATAGCCTACCATTTAATGTATATGACCTATTTAGATTTGCCTTTCCAAAATGCAACACCTCACACTTATCTGTATTAAATTCTATCAGCCATTTCTCAGCCCACACCTCCAGCCTTCCTAAATCACCTTTTAATTGACGGTAATCTTCCTCACTGTCCACAACACCACCAATCTTTGTATCATCCGCAAACTTGCTTATCCAATTCTCCACCCCTACTTCCAGATCGTTAATATATATAACAAACAATAGTGGACCGAGGACCAATCCCTGAGGAACTCCACTAGTCACCGGCCTCCAATTGGACAAACAATTTTCTACCACTACTCTCTGACACCTCCCATCCAACCATTGCTGAATCCATTTCACTACCTCCTCATTTATTCCTAATGCCTTCACCTTTTTTCCTAATCTCCTGTGGGGAACTTTGTCAAAAGCTTTACTAAAGTCTAAATAGACAACATCCACAGCTTTCCCTTCATCAACCTTTTTTGTAACCCCCTCGAAAAACTCAATCAGGTTTGTCAAGCATGATCTACGCATGACAAAACCATGCTGATTACTCCCTATCAATCCCTGTACCTCCAAATATTTGTAAATACCATCCCTCAGAACACTTTCCATCAACTTGCCCACCACAGACGTCAGACTCACGGGCCTATAATTCCCAGGTTTACATTTAGACCCTTTCTTAAACAGCGGAACCACATGCGCCACCCTCCAATCCTTTGGCACTACCCCCGTGGCCAGTGACATCCTAAATATCTCTGTTAATGGCGCCACAAAAAAATGAGGCAGGTATTTGTAATTAAAAACTAGACAAGTGTGAAAATCCTACCTTCGTGAAGTGGACCCACGCTTTGTGTTGGTAAATTAAATATCCACCAAGATCACAGGGCAGCTGACTCCTATCAATATAGTTGAACAGCTCAAACATTTCATTAAGCAGCACACACTGACAATGGAGGAAACAAAGAGCATTAATGGGACCAGATAATGAAGATAAACACTAAACTACAGTTTCAAAACCAAATGGCTGAAGTTTACAATTTTAAACACAGTAGTATTAAATTGCTTTGCCAAATCGTAAGTGCTCCTTGTGGTGTTGTGAATGAGGAAATCCATTGCGCTTAATGCTCTATGAGGCACAAAAGGCAGCAAAGTTTTAAAGTTTTTCAAAACTTGACAGAATGGATCAAACTCCAGTACTCCCAGACCCATTTTTAGCAATGTCAGATTGTGGATTAGCTAATGAAAGTGGGCATAAATATTGAAGCAGGGTCATCAAGAGGGAGGGACTGTAACAAACGAGGCAGAAATCTCGTGCATTGAGGAGTAAAGAAAAAAAAATAACCTGGACTGAAGACAATAGAATTTGCTGTAAGGGATCAAAGAAGATTCTGAGAGACCCTTTTCTCAGGCAGAGTTCAGGTTTAGAATCACAGCATAGCTGTTTGCGATGGAAAAATTTTACGATAGCAATTTTTTTCTTCAATATCAAAGACAGCATTAAATACACAAAACCACCAAAAACAAGACAGAATTTTTTTTTCCTAAAGCACTGGTAAAACATTTTGATTTGACTATTTTATAATGTGAATCTTGCTTTAAGCAAGTAGACATTGTGCCTAGACTAATGACCAATTCTTTGTGGATTTATCACACAATGTCCGGAGCAATCTGTAAAGAGAAAGAGAAGTACCAAAAGTATGGGTGGTAATGGACAACTTTGTCCATGTGGTAACGGGATTGTCATTCTGGAGTTAGGAGTCATTTAATTATCGAAACAAACAGTGCAATTAACACTACAGCACAAGCCCTTCAGCCCTCGATGTTTTGCCAGCCTATATTCCTGCAAAAAAATCTGAACTCTTCCTACCTCTTATTCTTTTATCCATGTGCCTGCTGAAGTGTCTCCTAGAAGCCCCTTATGCAATTGCCAAAGTTTTTTTTTAAAAAGTAACTGAAAGTGATATTGCAAAATAATAATGAACCTCTGAGCCAATGCAAAACAAAATACAATTCAAACCCCAAGCATTTTCCAAATGAGATTTTTCACAGCAGAAGCAGGGATGTAGGGTTTAAGAGCTGGGGAAATCAACTCTGATCTTAGGGAAGTGGAGCAACCCTATGGGACCACACAGCCTTCTTCTGTTTCTCATGCTCCTATACATAGAAACATACAAAATAGGTGCAGGAGGAGGACATTTGGCCCTTCAAGCCTACACCACCATTCAACATGATCGTGGTTGATCAGTACCCGGTTCCTGCCTTCTCCCCATATCCCTTGATCCCCTTAGCCACAAGGGCCAAATCTAACCTACTCTTAAATAATGACAAGGAACCAGCCTCGACTACTTCCTGTCGCAAAGAATTCCACAGGTCCATCACTCTCTGAGAGAAGAAATTTTTCCTCATCTCAGACCTAAAAAAATCCCCCCCCCTTATCCTTAAACTGTGACTCCTGGTTCTAGTTTTCCCCAGCATTGGTAACAACCTTCCTGCATCTAGTCTGTCTAAACCCTTAAGAATTTTATATGTTTCTATAAGATCCCCCCTCAATCTTCTAGATTCCAGAGAATACAAGCCTAGTCTATCCAAAAGTCCTTCCATCTCTGGTATCAGTCTAGTGAATCTTCTCTGCACCCCCTCCATGGTGAGGATATCCTTCCTCAGATAAGGAGGCCAAAACTGTACGCAGTACTCCAGGTGTGGTCTCACCAAGGCCCTGGGCAGCTGCAGCAGGATCTCTGTACTCAAATCCTCTTGCTATGAATGCCCACATAGCATTTGCCTTCCTCACTGCCTACTGCACCTGCATACCCACTTTCAATGACTGATGCACAGCAACTCCCCTTTTCCTAATCAGATACCATTTAGATAATAGTCCTCTTTCCTGTCATCTTGCATCTGCCACGTCTTGGCCCACTAGCCTAACTTGTCCAAATCATTCTGCCCCTTCCTAGCATCCTCTACACAGCTAACCCCACTACCCAACTTTGTGTTGTCTGCAAATTTTGAGACATTGCTATCTATTCCCACATCTAAGCTGTTGATATATATTGTAAACAATTGTAGCCCCAGCACTAGTCACTGGCTGCCATTCTGAAAAGAACCCATTTATTCCTACCCTTTGCTTCCTGTCCATCAACCAATTCTCTAGCCACCTTAATACCATACCTCCTATACTGTGTTTTTCAAGTTTATATGCTAGTCTTCTGTGTGAAACCTTATCAAAAGCCTTACTAAAGTCCAGATATACCACATCCACTGATTTCCCCCCTATCCACTCTACTGGTTACATCCTCAAAATACTCTATTAGATTCGTCACACATGATTTTCCCTTCATAAAACCATGCTGACTCCATCCGATGATACCACTACTTTCCAAATGATTGCATCTTTAATACTGAATCTAGCACCTTCCCTATTACTGATGTCAGGCTAACTGGTCTGTAGTTTCCTGGTTTCTCTCTCCCTCCCTTCTTAAAGAGTGGGGTTACATTGGCCACCCTCCAATCCTCAGAAACTAATCCAGTATCTAAAAATTATCACTAATGCATCCACTATTTCCTGGGCTACTTCCTTCAGCACTCTTGGATGCAGACCATCCGGCTCTGGGGATTTATCTGCTTTTAATCCCTGCAATTTAACTAATACAACCTCTCAACTTACAATTATTTCCATTTATTCCCTCCCTCACATTAGATCCCTGATCCTCAGCAACTTCCTAAAGATTAGTTATGTCTTCCTTGGTGAAGGCAGAACTGAAGTAGTCATTCAAACAATCTGCCATACCCTTGTTCCCCATGTTTAACACACCCGTTTCTGCCCGCAATGGACCCACATTTCTCTTAACTAACCTCTTTCTCTTTTACAGTCATTTTTTATGTCCCTGCCAGCTTCCTCTCATAATCCCTTTGACCTTTCCTAATTAATCCTTTTGTTCTCTTCAGAACTCTGAATTTCTCCCAATCATCAGGAATATAATTTTTTTGACTAATTTATATGCTGCTTCTTTAGATTTGATACTCTCTCTGATTTCCCTTGTTAGCCACAGATGCGCTACCCTCTGATTTATTTTTCTTTTTACAAACTGGGATGTACATCTATTGTGCTTGCTCCAATCTTTCTTTCTTTGGCTTGGCTTCGCGGACGAAGATTTATGGAGGGGGTAAAAGTCCACGTCAGCTGCAGGCTCGTTTGTGGCTGACAAGTCCGATGCGGGACAGGCAGACACGGTTGCAGCGGCTCCATCGGGCACACAAAACTCAAAACGGTCAACCAGTTTACCTATCTCGGCTGCACCATTTCATCAGATGCAAGGATCGACAATGAGATAGACAACAGACTCACCAAGGCAAATAGCGCCTTTGGAAGACTACACAAAAGAGTCTGGAAAAACAACCAACTGAAAAACCTCACAAAGATAAGCGTATACAGAGCCGTTGTCATACCCACACTCCTGTTCGGCTTCGAATCATGGGTCCTCTACCGGCATCACCTATGGCTCCTAGAACGCTTCCAGCAGCGTTGTCTCCGCACTCCAATCTATCCTTAAACAATTGCCATTGCATTTCCACCATTAGTCCTTTAAGTACCATTATCCAATCTATTTTAGCCAATTCACATCTCATACCATCAAAGTTACCCCTCTTTAATTCAGAACCTTTGTGTCTGAATCAACTTGGTCATATTCCATTCGAATGAAGAATTCCACCATATTGTGGTCACTCTTGCCCAAGGGGTTTCTCACAAAAGACTGTTAATTATCCCTTCACTATTACTCAATACCAAGTCTAGAATGGCTTGTTCAAACAATACCGCATACATTCTAAAAAAATCTTCTTCCTCCTTACCAGTCTGGTTCACCCAATCTACATGTAGAATAAAGTCACTCATTAGAACTGCTGTCCCTTTGTTGCACGCATTACCAATTTCCTTTCTAATGCCATCCCTAACCTCACTGCTACTGTTAGGTGGCCTGTACACAACTCCAATTAGCATCTTCTGCCCCTCCGTGTTTCGTAGCTCTACCCACAACGATTACACATCTGCCAAGCTTATGTCGTTCCTTTCTATCGCATTCACCTCTTCCATAACCAACAATGCTACTCCACCTCCTTGTCCATTCCATCTATCCCTCCTGAATATCGAGTAACCCTGAATGTTGTGCTCTTAGTCACAGTCCCCCTGAAGCCATGTCTCTGTGATCCCAACTATATCATGGTCATTAATAGCCATCTCCACATTCAATTCATCCACTTTATTCCAAATGCTCCTTGCATTGAGACACAAAGCCTTCAGACTTACTTTAGCCACATTTTTACCATTATGTAAATAAGTATCTCTTTTTGATTTTTGCCCTGGTCTTGCCTGCCTGTCACTATTGTTATTTACCTTTCTATCTTTTGCTTCTATCCTCATTTTACATCCCTCTGACTCTCTGGACTGGTTCCCATCCCCCTGCCACATTAGTTTAAACCTTCCCCAACAGCGCTAGCAAATAAACCACCAAGGGCCTTGGCCCCGGATCTGTTCAGATGCAGACTGTCCTGTTTGTACCAGTCCCATCTGCCCCAGAACTGGTCGCAATGTTCCAAGAATCTAGCAAATAAACCACCAAGGGCCTTGGTCCCGGACCTGTTCAGATGCAGACTGTCCTGTTTGTACCAGTCCCATCTGCCCTAGAACTGGTCGCAATGTTCCAAGAATCTAAAACCTTCCCTCCTACACCACCATTCAAGACACATATTCATTCTAGCTGTCCTGTTATACTCACTCCTACTCCTACTCCTTAATTTATTTCCTAACTCCCTAAATTCATCTTGCAGGACCTCATCCCTTTTTTTTCCCCCAATATCATTGGTACCGACATGAACCATGACAGCTGGCTGAATCGCAAAAAGTTAAGTTGCAGGTGCAGCAGGTTATTAAGAAGGCAAATGGAATGTTGGCCTTCATCGCTAGAGGAAATGAATTCAGGAGTAGGGAGGTAATGCTGCAACTGTATAAGGTACTGGTGAGACTGCACCTGGAGTACTGTGTCCAGTTCTAGTCTCCATATTTGAGGAAGGATATACTGGCTTTGAAGACGGTCCAGAGGAGGTTTACTAGGTTGATCCCTGGGATGAAGGGGTTGACTTATGATGAAAGATTAAATCATCTAGGATTGTATTCGCTCGAGTTCAGAAGAATGAGAGGAGATCTTATAGAAACATATAGGATTATGAAAGGTATGGATAGGATAGATGTAGGAAGGTTTTTTGAGCTGGCTAGGGAAACTAAAACGAGAGGACACAGTCTCAAGATTCGGGGGAGTAGATTTAGGACAGAGATGAGGAAAAATAGTTTTTCCCAGAGAGTAGTGAATGTTTGGAATTCTCTATCCAGGGAAGTGGTTGAGGCTGCTTCATTAAACATATTTAAAATTCGGTTAGATAAATTTTTACATGATAAAGGAATTAGGGGATATGGGAAGAAGGCAGGTAGGTGGAGTTAGGTCATAAATTAGATCAGCCATGATCTTATTGAATGGCGGAGCAGGCTCGATGGGCCATTTTTGGCCTACTTCTGTTCCTACTTCCTATGTTCCTATGTTCACCCTCCCCTTCCTGAATGTTCTCTAGCTGCTCCAAAACATCCCTGACCTTTGCACCCAGGAGGCAACATACCAACTGGGAGTCTTTGTTTGTGGCCACAGAAAATCCTGTCTATTCCCCTTACAATTGAATCCCCTATGACTATTTCCCTACCACTCTTTTACTTGCCCTCTCACAGCAGAGCCACTCATGGTGCCATGATCCTGGCTACTGCTGCCTTCTCCTGGTGGGCCATCTTCCCCAACAATATACAAAGCAGCATATCCATTCTGCAGGGAGATGACCGCAGGAGACTCCTGCACTACCTTCCTGTTACTTCTCTTACTTTTGGACACCCAGTCCCTATCCTTCTCTACCCTCTGAAACTGCAGTGTGACCAACTCACGAAAAGTGCTAACCACCAGCATCTCAGCATCCCAGATGCTCCACACGCAGCTCCATCCATCCACTGACAGCATTAATAATTAAGATTCTGTTTCCTTGTGGGTTGGGAAATGGAACAGCCAGCCAGGAACACACACTAGGCGCCAATCTTCTCCCAATCGATTCACCACTTCCTCTTTCAGCAAAGAGATTGAGACAGACAGGCCCTCCCTCTCTACCACCTGTGAACTGATACTCCACCCAGAATCTTTCTCCTACCACGCCTCATCAGCTGAGGCAAACAATTGACAAGTCGTGGCTGATGGAGTTGGAGTCAAGGGTGGAGCAGTGACTGGCACATTGCCCATGCTGGAGTTAACACTCTGTTTTGGTGACCATGAAGCAGAATCAACAGTCAAAGAACACTAATCTGAATTAGCACTTGTGAGCCACAGAAAATCTTGCAGTTGAAGTTTGAGGTGGTTTAAAACTGGTGGGAATTGAATTACTTTCCTAATTATGAGCTAAATTATGAGTGATGGGTTATAAAAGTGCATGGGTATACCTTGGAAAACTTTGCCAATGTTTGTTCCAATGGTGCCAAAGGCATTATAATAATTATTATTATTATAAATTCAAAAGGGACAACTTGTAATGGACACACAGGGAGAATGGAAATGAAGATTACTTCCATGAAACCAGATCAAGAGAAGCAACAGAGAGAATGGTTATGGACAGTGACAGAGATTTCAGAGATACCATAATTGCGACCACTAAGGATGCCACTAGCACCTTTGATCAGGGTAGTAACAAAATAGAAAATATTGGCATCTCACTGCAAGTCATCTGTAGGGAGAGGAACAGGACAATATTCTCTCATTAGAATTCAGATAAAGATTCTTAGGATGCAAGATGCAGAGGAATGTGTTAAGGGAAGAAGTAGGTATTCCAGGTGACCAGTGTAATCTTGACAAGGTAACAGATAATAAGAATTTGAGAGGAGAATATTAGAAGAAGTGCTATTCCCAACCAACATTCCTGGTTTGCACTGGTGAGCTGGAAAGTGTGAGCAGGGGTTACCTGCGGACTATTTCACAGGGGGATCGATGTCAGTGTGAAATGGCCAAAGCTAGAAGTACTGGAGAGCAGAGACCAGGAATGAGAAGTTATGTGGTTAGCAGTAAGATGGGATCTGAAGAAAGGGGCGCAGGAAAAAGGAAGAGCAAATGCAATATCAAAAACTAAGCACGACAACCTTTTTGTCAGGCATTCACTTGGGTTTGCAAAGGAATTGGAAACAAGTTAATTTAATGGTGGAGGATAGGATGGTGTTCATGGAGAAATTTGCTTTGTGTTGCCTTCCATAAAAGCAAAAGCAAAAATAAAAACACCAGGAATATTCAGATCAGGTTAACTCAAACTTAGAAGGGGATTCATAGACAGAGTTTCTAATTTTCTCTAAATTTAAACATAGTATGGTTTGGGTAAACCATTGGAAAACAGTGGGAGGATTTACCTCTTTCCAATTTAATAGTATAGATCTTCTAGCCATTAGTGTAAGAAAAGCAATCATACGATCCGCAGGAAGAGATAAATAAGTCAAATCTATCATAGGTAATCCAAAAATTGCAGTAATGGGATGTGGTTGTAAATCAATATTCAAAACAGTAGATATAATGGAAAAAATTTCCTTCCAATAATTCTGTAAAGAGGGACAGGACCAAAACATATGTGTAAGGGAAGCTATTTCCAATTGACATTTATCACATATAGGATCGATATGAGAATAAAAGCGATGGAGTTTATCTTTAGACATATGACCTCTATGAACAACTTTAAACTGTATTAGTGAATGTTTTGCACATAGAGAAGAAGAGTTTACCAGTCGCAGAATTTTATTCCAATTTTCATTAGAAATATGAAGGTTGAGTTCTCTTTCCCAATCATTTTTAAACTTTTCAAAAGTCCCAGAATTTATTTTTGTAATTATATTATATAATTTAGATATCACACCTTTTGGAGGGAATTTTGAATATAGTATATCCTCTAAAACAGTCGTAGTCTCCCGATTGGGAAAAGAGGGTAAAGTCGAAACTAAGAAACTCCTAATCTGCAAATATCGAAAGAAATGAGATCGAGGTAAATCATATTTCATGGATAATTGTTCAAATGACATGAAAGAGTTATCCAAGAATAAATCTGAAAAGCATGTTATACCTTTAACTTTCCAGAGTAAATAAGCTTGATCAATTAGAGAGGGATGAAAAAGGAAATTTAGTACAATAGGAGTTTCCAAGATAAAATGACTTAGGCCAAAAAATCTCCGGAATTGAAATCATATTGAAATCATATACGTAGTGTATGTTTAGCCATTGGATTATCAATTTGTTTATATAATTTAGTAAGAGTAAAAGGGAGAGCAGCTCCCAAAATAGAGCTAATTGAGAAATTTTGTATCGGTTTAATTTCTAAATTTACCCAATGGAGATTTAGAGATAATTCTGAATAATTCAACCAATACTCTGTCTATGAATCCCCTTCTAAGTTTGAGTTAACCTGGCGACCATTTATTCAATATTTTCATTTGTGGTGAGTTGATCTGGCTCTGTTTTCTTTCTATGATTATGTATGATAATTGGGCTGTAAGATGAGATCGGAGTGATCGGCGTGGTTTAGCTATATCTGTAGGTTTTTTTTTAAAGTTTTTTTTTAAAGTTTTTTTTAAATTCAGATTTGTTTTTTCTTCTTTTTTGGGGTTTTTTTTTCTCTTTTTTCATATATTGTTATTAATTATATCTTTTTTTTTTAGAGATAGTTCACACCCTAAACTGATCAAAAATTTTTTTTTTATGATATATTTTTATTCTGTAATATTATTGTTTAATATCTCTGTATTAATTCATTACTTACTATGTATTTTTTAATATCTCTTTGAACTGTATGTGTTTATAAATTATAATAATAATAAAAAGATTGAAAAAAGAAAAGGAATATTCAGATCAATGAAGGTGTACACAATATTAACGTTGTCTAGAACAGGGGCTCCTAAGCTGGGGTACATGTACTCCCAGTGGTATATTTGCACTTTTCAGGGGGTACATTGGATCTGAGAGAATAACCACTGCTGTACAATACATGGTGTTGTAATCTGCAGTCAGATTGCACAATGTCGTGTTTTTTTTAAATCCTTAAATTTCAAGGGTACACGGGAACCTATAAAAATGCCCAAGGGGTACAGAGGAACAAAAAGGTGGGGAACCCCTGGTCTAGAAGATTAAAAGCAGCAGGACATCACTATTTTCTAGATAATATTTAAACAGACAAAGATTTTAAAAATTTGTTTCCACTGCAATAAAAAGCATTCTTCAAAATATCAGAACACATAAAAATTGGCAACTTCCATACCTTGAACGATGGCTTTGAACACTGCTTGCTGCGCCCCAGTCCGAGAGACTTCAAGACATGCTTCCTTACGCCTTTCACCTGTGGCTGCACAGCATAAAAGGTGTCCACTACTCTTCCAAATTCGTGCTAAGCAATAGTGAAAGAACAAAAATTCTGGTGTTAACACAGAATTGAAAGTTTGCTATATCGTTCATTGTCACATGTACCAAAGATGAGTGAGGAAACTAGCTTTGCGTGCAATTTAGCTGGTCATCCCACAAGTAGTATGGCAAAAAAAAAATACAATACTGAGTACAGAGTTACAGAGACATCAGTTGGGACAGAGCAATATGGCATGGTTAACTCCTGATAATAAACCCAATCTTTGGTGAATCAACCTGGCTCAAAGATCCAAAGAATGCAAATTAATAAGAAAATTAAATAAGTATAAGCAAGATTTGGACAGAAACTAATAAAAGACACAAGATCACAAGGTTATATACCTGAAATTGTAGCAAACTGTTTATAATGATGGAGACAACATCCAAACTGGCAGATCTTAGATCAGTTACAGTGGACACCAGACCATTGCTCGTTTGCGATTCACTGTTAAACAAAGAAAATATCACTTTTTACTTCAACTCTTGCTGTTTCATCATTTCTCCCAATTATCTTTGAGCAACTTAGATGACTGAAGACAATTTTTTTTTAATCCAAAGTTTCATCTTCTCTCCTCGACCTACACCAATCAAGAGTGCATTTCTGTGATTCCCTCCTTCTCCCACTACACCACCATGCTCCCTCCACCCAAGCTTTCTTCGAGGCTTTCTTTTCCAGATTTCAGAATAGCAGTAACATTATCACAAGTAAAACTGGACACCAATACAAATCATTGAAAGTGAACTAACCAAAGGTGAAGATGAAAATATTTAAGAAGTTCAACAACGTCTTCTTGCTTTAGATCAGAAATGAGCTTATTGTGCTGTGCTCTGGGGAATATAACGAGCGGAGAACCCCGATGATCAAAACTGCCTGATAAGGGGACAAATGGTACAAGGTGAATTAGAATAATGGTGGAAATATTGCACATTCAAGATCAATTAAGTGCTCCCAAAGTTCAAGATGGGATTATTTAAGGGTGATCACATACAGCTCTTCACAAAGAGAATGTAAAGTTGAGAACTGACAGTGGATGGAGGAGGGAAGTACCAGATAGAGGTGCTTTTTTTGTGTCCAATACTTAGCATAAACCTGAGGCAGTAAATCCAGTTTCATTAAATAAAAAAAAAAACAAGTTAAGCTAAAAATCAAAATAAATACTAATAACAATTTGGGGGGGGGGAGGGGAAGGTAGAGTTAATGAACTAACAGCCTTCCTCAATGAAAACATCTGCAATAGAAAAGAAATTGGGAGTCAATCTGGTTTTGCTGGACTGTTAAATAGGGCATCCATAACTTTACAATTTACACAGGTACAACTCATTTCATTTGTTTGTTCCTCTGGGCATTAAATCCATGGCAAAATTCCAATAAGGCTGCTTGCCACATCTCTCCTAACACAAGAACAAAATTATACCAAAGTATCAAATAATTTAAACTACATCAACTTAACTGTCCAACTAACATGGGAGAAATTATGTTCTGGAACGATGAGAAATACAATAAATACGAGGCTACGTATGATACAATATAATTGGTTACACAGACTATACATTACACCGCAAAAGTTAAATAAATGGGACCCAACAGTATCTGATAGATGTTTTCGATGTAAAAAAGAAAGGGGAACAACAATTCATGCAATCTGGACATGTGAGAGAGTAGAAAAATTTTGGGATGATCTCAGTCAGATATTAAATAAAATAACAGAAAACAATATACCAAAGAAGCCAGAGATCTTTCTCCTAAGTAACATAAAAAATAAAGAATTTGGAATTGACTTGGAGGATGCACAAAAAAGATTTGTTAAGATAGCCCTAGCCGTAGCAAAAAAATGTATTATGTCAACCTGGAAATTGGAAGATAATTTGAAAATACAACAATGGTATATAGAAATGAATAAATGTATTCCATTAGAAAAAATAACATATAGTTTAAGAAATAATATTGAAATATTCGAACAAGTATGGGAGCCTTACATTAAATACAATAGCGAAAACCTACCGGGAACAAACATTACCTAAGTTGATGGAAGGAGAAGAGAAGAAAAGAATGGACTCAGTAGAGTTTCTGGTGTATTTTTGTTGAATGACAACATTGTCTGACTGGCTTAATGCAACCTAAATTGTATACCTAAAATGGATGAGGGGGGGGTGGGGGGGGGGGTGGCTTGGGAGGAGGGAGGGGGGGGGGAGAAAAAGTCACTGTATATGTGTGAAAAAGAAAAAGTGTATATCATGGCTAACGTGATTTATGGTGTGAAAAATAAAAAATTAAAAAAAAAACTTAACTGTCCAACTGATGAGTGGCATTGTACTCCATTTAAAAAAAAATTAAATAGAGGTGGTATGAGGTGAACCTCACCTGGGATAAAAACAGCTCCAGAATACAGCACTCGATCTTCCGGCAAGGTTGGAGGAACACAGAATTGCTGAAAACCTAAAAGAAAATCAAATGCAAGTATAGAATCCATTGATATATAGCTATGCATTAAGCCAAGTTACAATTAATTCATTCAATTCTGTTTCACCAACATAACCAAACACTAACAATATTTCAGATTGTACAATCTAGTTTTTGGTCATAAAATCCAAATCATCCTGAGGAAGGAATTCTGCTGCTGTTAAATTTCTTTGCTATGGGATCACATTCATGAGATGTGGCAAGCCCATATTTACTGGGCATGCTTGATGGCATTGCTGGTAGATTAATTGTCCAACCACTCCATTCCTCCTGGTGAAGATACTCCCCAGTTTTGTTGGATTCAAGAGTTCAAATATTCATAACCAAAAACAAAGATATTATGGTCTATTTTCAGGTCAGATCTTGTCTATATTGGATGGTGTTCCTTCAGTTTACTGCTCATGTGCTTCTAGCTTTAGAGCTCATGTGTTTGAGGTGTGCTTCATTTAAAAGCATGATTAAAAAGGAGTCTATGAACTCTGCAAATCAACATTTGTTGAGGCTAAGTAAAATGATCACATAAAACATTTCTTTTATACAAAGGCAGCTCAGCTATTAGAGTTGCTGCTTCATAACACCAGACATGGGTTCAATCCTGCCTGTTCTCTCTGTATCCTCTGGCTTCTTCCCACATTCTAAGCAAGCGTGGGTCACTACAAATCGTCCAAATATAGATGTACAGGTTAGTGGTAGAATCGGGGTGGGAAGAATGGGGAGGGAAGTTGATGAGAATAAAAATGTGATTAGTGTAGCTGTGTAGGAAGAGTGTAAAGCAGTGGTATATGGTGGGTGTGGACTCAGTGAGCTGAAGGACCGTCTCTGATGCAGGAGCTAATGAGCTAACGTGTAATCAGACTGCAGAACACATCACTTGCTCGGTGTTGTTTCACAGTTCAGTTGCAGAAATAAAACACATTCCTGTGAGGATAAGGAAGGTGACCGGCCTTAAACTGAGGGTAATACTCAGATGAAGAACGTTATTGGCACAGAATCA
This sequence comes from Narcine bancroftii, assembly GCF_036971445.1. NCBI lineage: Eukaryota > Metazoa > Chordata > Chondrichthyes > Torpediniformes > Narcinidae > Narcine > Narcine bancroftii. The sequence goes on from NC_091474.1 coordinate 208,763,166, forward strand.
CTCACCAGTTCCTTCCCAGCCAGGAAACTACCTTCCCTTGGATAGCAAAAAGGAAATAAGGGTTTTTTTTTTAAATCAAATTTTAAAAACTAATTTTTAAAGGACTGAAACCTCAGGTGGTTGGTTGAACGTGGTCTGAAGCGTCTCCAAGAAAAGCATGGATAGATTTTTTAAAAAATTTAATTCACCGATTTCCAGCTAAAATGAAATACAAGTGGTATCCAGTGAAGGGCGTTTCGCCTCCCCCACTGCCCTTCACAGCATCTTCTATTTTCATAGAATACAGCTTTCAAAAATGAAACATTTTCCAACTTGAACTCGAATACAGGATGTTATTGTGGGGACACAACAGATAATAGAAGCAAATGCAACAATAATTATGCGTTAGTTGCCCAAAATGGCCTGAACGTACAGATACTCTCTTCTAGATTGCAAACATTAAAAGCACCATCAAGAAAAACAAAAAGTTGACAAACCTCTAGAATCCATTTCACAAACTCAAGCAAAGATAAGACTATCACCCAACTTGTGTGGCGGGACGGTGGAACTAGAGGAAAACTTTCAAAATAAACTCCCTCTGTAAAAATAAACGCCAGCGTTTCCACCCGGTCTTCGATGCATTTGAACAGTGATGAAGGAAAATTGACTTTGCAATTGGGCATCACAAGGCTTCGGAAAAATAGACGTGTGCAGGTTTCGCTGCTGGCCGGAGCACCCTTGTTCCGGAGCGAAGAGCTCGCCCAGCAACACCCCCCACCACAGGTCACAGCAGCATCCTGCCACCTTCCCCCCCCCCCCCATCCCCGCGGGAGCACGGCAGCCCCTGCCCCCCCCACCCCCGCGGGAGCACAGCAACACCCTGCCCCCCTCACCCCCACCGGGTAGCACCCTGCCCCCCTCACCCCCACCGGGTAGCACCCTGCCCCCCTCACCCCCACCTGGTAGCACCCTGCCCCCCTCACCCCCACCCGGTAGCACCCTGCCCCCCTCACCCCCACCCGGTAGCACCCTGCCCCCCTCACCCCCACCCGGTAGCACCCTGCCCCCCTCACCCCCACCCGGTAGCACCCTGCCCCCCTCACCCCCACCCGGTAGCACCCTGCCCCCCTCACCCCCACCCGGTAGCACCCTGCCCCCCTCACCCCCACCGGGTAGCACCCTGCCCCCCTCACCCCCACCCGGTAGCACCCTGCCCCCCTCACCCCCACCCGGTAGCACCCTGCCCCCCTCACCCCCACCCGGTAGCACCCTGCCCCCCTCACCCCCACCGGGTAGCACCCTGCCCCCCTCACCCCCACCGGGTAGCACCCTGCCCCCCTCACCCCCACCGGGTAGCACCCTGCCCCCCTCACCCGGTAGTACCCTGCCCTCCCACCCCCGCGGGAGCACAGCAACACCCTGCCCCCCCCCACCCGGGAGCACAGCAACACCCTGCCCCCCCCCCACCCCCACCCGGTAGCGCCCTGCTGCCCCCTCCACTCCGTGCAGGAACCAGCCTCGCCTGCCGACCGCTGCAAAACGAACAGAGAAAGCACCTTCAAAAAGTCGTGCTGTCCCCAGTCATTCATTCTGGGGGGTGCGGGGGGGGGGGGGGGGTCGTTTCCACTCCCCCACTTGTTTCAGGCTGGGTGACGCGCCTGTCTTGCACGTTACCTGTTGCGCTGCTCCAATTCATTTTGCTGCTCCGACCAACTTTTGTTCCAAATCATCAGCTAAAGTTCAACGATGGACTCGGCTGCCATTAACCCCACATTCAGCCCTGATAACTCCTGGCTGGAAAATTCATTGCACGAAGATCCCGAGCAGGGAGACGCTCCGCCATGTTACCGAGTGGAGTGAAATACTTCCCCCTTATTCCATTCATTCAAACTGCAGTGGAGCTGGAAACAGCGCTGGGGCTGCGAATGGGTCAAGACCAATCAGTCCGCACCAGTCTTCAAACCTCTACTTCTTGCTTTATCCATTAAGATGATATTTATCACTTCGCCAATTCAGGGTATTTTAAAACATCTGTTTCTGCCAAACTAGTCAGGGTTCTAATACATTTAGTTAACCCTGAATCTCTTGACCACAGTAGCCACTGCAGCGGCTGTTACATACAACATGTGGCCTCTTGGCAGATGAACCTCATTGCAACAGCCGATCTTAAAGCTGAGGACTTGTCGGGAGGTCTGTCGCTGCCAGTCATGAGTATCATCTGGTAGCTGGGGGGGGTTCAGGTCCATCGATCCATCCGTGGAAGTTGTCACGCAGGTAGATTGGGTGGTAAAGAAGGCATATGGCACGATTAATTTCATCTGGCCAGAAGAAAAGTAAGGAAGTTGCAGCTATGCAAACGTTGGGTGAAGTTGCACGGAGTTTCCTGAGGAGGTCTGGTTGCTCCATCACAGGAAGGAGGTGAGGCTTTGGAAAGGTCACAGAGAGATTTCTCGGGATGTGGCTTGGATGAGAGGGCATGAGTTCAAAGAAGAGTTGCGGTTGTTTTCTCTGGAGCATCATGATAGAAGTTTTTTAAAAATAACGAGAGGGAAGAGAGGCAAAGTCTTTTTCCCAGGGTGAAATGTCACAATAATAGAGGCTGTCCATTGAAAGGTGGGGGCATTTCAATCAGAATTTATTGTCATGAACAAGTCATGAAATTTAATGTTTTGCATGAGCATCATCGTGTAAGGATTCATACAGCATTACTATAAAAAATATTAAAATAGCAGTGCACAAAAAGTGGCAGTGTCTTTGGTTCATCGATTATTCCAGAATCTGATGGCAGTGGGGAAGAGGCTGTCCTTGTACCATTGAGTTCTTGTCTTTAGGCTCCTGCACCTTTTTTCCCAATGGTAGCTGAGTGAAGAGGGCATGGCCTGGGTGGTGGGGGTCTTTGAGGATAGAGGCAACTTTTTAAAGACACTGCCTCGTGTAGATGGCCTTGATGAAGTGAAGTCTGGTGCCTGTGATGTCGTGGGCATCAACCCTCTGGAATTTATTCTTGTCCTGAGAGTTGGTGCCTCCATAACAGGCAGTGATGCAACTAACCACGGTACACCTGTAGAGGTTTTGAGAGTTTTTGGTGACATACCGAATCTCCTCAGACACCTCAGAAAGTATAGCTGCTGGTGAACCTTCTTTGTGATTACATCAATGTGGACGCTCCAAAACAGATCCTCAGAGATGTTGACACCCATAAATTTGAAGTTCTTGACCATCTCCACTACTGAGCCCTCAATGAGGACTGGGTTGTGTTCCCCTGACTTCCTCCTGAAGTCCACAATCATCTCCTTGGTCTTGCTAAAATTGAACACAAGGTTGTTGTCGTTACACCATTCAACGAAGGAGATATGAGATAATTTTTTTTTTAGAGAGTGATAAGTGCCAAAAAAACAGACTGCCAGCTGTAGTGATTGAGCAGATACTATGATAGCTTTTAAGCAGCTTCTATCGAGATGAATAAACAGAGAATAGTGGGATACATACTAAATGTAAGCAGTTTTACTTCAGCATCATGTTCAGTGCAGACACATGGGCTGAAGGGCCTTTTCTTATGCTGTACTCTTCTATGGTAGAATCCAGGAGAGTTTTGTAGAACAAAGAGACTTAGTGATATAGGTACAGGTTCCATGAAAGAGGTAACACAGGTGGACAAGTGGTGAACAAGGCATTTGGAATGCTTACCTTCATTGGTGAGAACATTGAGTACAGGAGCAGGGAATGTCATGTTACAACAGTACAAGACGTGCTGAGACCATATTTGGAGTATTGTGCATAGTTTTTGGTCACCCAGCTATGGGAAAGCAAGACTAGTAGATAGGGGACATTTCACCTTGGAGCAAAGAAGGCTAAAGAGGTGGGGAGGCACGTAGAGCTTTATAAAATCATGAAGACCTTAGATGAGATAACTAAAGGGCACAGATTTAAGGTGAAAAGTTTCTTCAATTTTATTTATGATTTTATCTTAAGTTAGGAGGCTAATTCACATTCCCATTTTCCCAAGACCAACCAGGATGAGACAATGCCAACTTGAGAAAACCATCAGCAAGAAAGCATTCCTACTAGAGAGTCATAGGATTCTGCAGCACAAAAACTACCAAGCTAGTCCCATTTGCATGTGTTCAGCCCATATCCCTTTCAACTTTTCCTATCCAAGCACCTCCCGAAATGATTTTTGAACATTTCATATGTCCCTATTTCTACCATTTCTTTTGGAAGCTCATGTACCCACCACAATCTCTGTAAAGAAAGTGCTCCTTTAGTCACTTTTATAATTTTACCCCCTCTTGATTTAGCTTTGCCAACCTGGGAAAAATAACAGTTTTTTTCTATGTCTCTATAGGCCTACACTCCAGGGGAAAAAGTCCCGGCCAACACAATTCACATCCATTATTATTATAACATTCACAAGAATAATATCTGGAACATTTCCCTTAAAGATAGCTTTTCCATAGCTGGGTGCAATACTTCAAAATCGGCATACAGTACTTCAAGTGCGGCCTCACAATGTCTTGAAACTTGTAACGTGATGTCCTTCAGCAGGACTATGTCGGGATGGCAAGCATCCCAAATGCCAGCCTCGTCACCCTGTCTACCTGCAAAAATACTTTCATGGAACCATGTAACCACTAATTTTGCCATCCAAGACATTAATATTGATGACAAACAATAGTCCACCCAGCTCCAATCCCTGCAACACACCACCAGTCACAGGGCTCTAATCAGATTAACAACCCTTCACTACCACCCTTTGTCTCCAACCATCAAGTTAATTTTGTATCCAGTTGGCCAGCTCTCCCTGAATCCCATGTAATCTGACCTCCCAGAAGAGCCTACCAGATGGAACCTGGTTAAAGATCTTGCTAAAGTCAATGTAGACAACATCTACCAGCCTGCCTTCATTAATCTTCTTGATCATCTCTTCAAAAAGCTCAAATTTGGAAGGCATGATTTCCCATGCACAAAGCCATGCTATCCCTAATCAATCTTTACCTCTCTGAATGCAAGTGAATCCTGTCTCTCAGTCTCCCCAACAGTAACTAAAATGCAACTGACACTAAGCTTGCCAGCCTGTAGTTCCGTTTTGATCTTATAGCCTTGTAATGGCCCGACGTTAGCCACTCTCCAGTCTTGCCGCACCTCACCTGTGCTTTAATGATGATGCAAATATCTCTACTGGGGCTCTTGCAATTCCTTCCCTAACTTCCCATACTGCCAAGGACACACTAGTTCAGGCCCCCCCAGAGTTTATCCACCTTTATGCATTTTAAGACCTCTAGCACTTCTTCCATAACATGGACTTGGTTCAAAACGTCACTATTTTCTTTCCCGAGTTTCCTATCCTCCAAGGTAAATACAGATAAGACGTACTCATTTAGAACTCCATCATTTTCCTGTCGCTCCACACACAAACTGCCTTGTTGATCTTTCAGGGGACCAATTCTTTCCCAAGTTACTCTCTTGCCTTTAATATACTTGTAGAATCTCTCAGGATCGTCCTGAACCTCTTTATTTCCACCTTAAGTGATTATTTCAAAGTTAATCATTGGAATCATTATTCTTTATTATTTTTGTGGACGTTTTTGAGCTTTGTGGGGTTTCCAACAATGCAAAGTGGTGGAGGAATCTCGGCATATCTGTCGAGATGGGAGAATGAATTCCAGTTGATCTGGAGGTAATTTTGGAAAAGTAAGATTAATGTAGTCCTGGAAAGCTTGTCTGGTCTCTCGTAGCTCAGTCTCCAGCTCCAGTTCCAAAATGGTCATGGTTTCCACATGCTCATAAACCTCTTTGAGATCAACCTCTTTATCGCACAGTAAGTGTTTTAACTGGTCTATTTCAGACTGATGTCTGCTTTGTAAGAGAATGATGGGGCGCTCAGCAATTTCCTGCTCTTCTTTGCGAGCTTTTGCCACTTCCTCTTTGATTATTTTTTCATACTCCTTTTTCTGGCTCTGCAGAGATTCTTGTAGCACAGATTCATAATGAATCTCAGCATCAATTTTTATCTTTCTGAATAAAAGTAAACAAATGTTGCATTAGTGTCCAGCTGTAACTAAATTAATACATACAAATAGAAGTACGAATTGAAGGCTGGGTGCACTAGTAGCTTACACAACTGCTCTTCCAGTTCTCAAGGTGCATGGCACATGAGATATGCGGAAAAGCCTCGCATGAAACAAACTTGGGAGATACATTGCCATCTTATTATGTTAGAGATCATGAATCCACATACACACAATTTAATGGAAGCCTTAATCCCAGCAGGTGTAAAGATACAGTATTTCTTCAAAATGGCCTTGCTGTTGTGAGGTTAGGCCATGATCCCATCCTCCTCCCCCAACACCCTCCATTCCTTTGGCCCCCCCTTGCTGGGTCTTTACCATTCCCTCCAGCTTTCCCCTCTTGGAGAGAGAATGTACTCTCCTCAGAAGAGGCCTCACCTTCGTCCCCCTTCGCCCACACCTCAACAAGTTCACCGCAAGTCATGATGCTGAACTCTTCTCCTCCACCAGGATTCTCCAACCCCACTGCAGATCCCTTCTCCCACTGTAAGTCTTCTTTCTTCTCCTTGACTCCTCATTCTAGCCATCTGCCTGCTCTGGATTTTTATATTTCCAACTGGTGCTGAGACATCAACTGTCTCGACTTTATCACTCCCCTCACCCATTCTAATCTCACCCCCTTGGAATGCACTGGCCTCACTTCCCTCAATCCCAACCTCACTTTCAAACTCGCAGACAAGAGTGGGACTGTTGTGCTGGTGCACTGACCTTACCTGGCTGAAGCCAGGCTACAACTGTCAGACACCTCCCTTATCATATGTGCTGTTGTATAGGACGACCTGGAATTTCCACCCAATCAGTTGGCTTTGGATAAGATGAACTCCCCCAAATCTGGCACTTGCCGCTGGCCTGTGGATGCTGTTAAAAGCAAATCACAATATTTTACTAATAAATGATTATTTAAAGATTTACATTTTATTTGGATATTTTAAAATAAGCTACTGCTGGCTCCTAAAACAAGTCATTTAAAGCAAGTACAGAGCCAACAGCAGTTGGGCTAAAAATATGGACCACACATAGGAGTGCTGAGTCTTTGCAAATAACTAAAGGGCCATGCACGAGATTGCATCAGAGGCGGCAGGAAGATGGCGTTGGTGTTGCAACTTCATCGTCAAGGTAAGAATTTTAAACTCTCTGTATAGGACAACCCGATTTTCAGGTAAAAATTTTAAGTTGGGTCGTCCTATACCACAGCATATATAGTACTTAACCCTTCAACGTGACCCCACCGAAACTCATCACACCACCATCTCACACATTATCTCTGAACTCATCACTTCGGGTCATCTCCCTTACATGGCCTTCAACCTCATTGTTTCCTAATATTGCACTGCCTGTTTCTACCTCCTACCCAAGATCCACAAACCTAATTGACGTGGCAGACCGATTGTTTCCATAAGCTCCTGTTTCACTGAACTGGTATCCGCTTCCTTGACTCCATTTTGTCCCTACTGGTCCAGTTTCTCCCAACCCACATCTGTGATCGTTCACCTGCCCTCCATCACTTCAACATCTTCCAGTTCCCTGAACTTGACCACCTCATCTTTATCATGGACATCCAATCACTAAACACCTCCACCACACACCCCCCCCCACCATACCAAAGGCCTTAAAGCCCTTTGTTTTTTTCTCGACAACAGTCTCAACAAGTCCCCCTCCACCACCACCCTTCTTAAGCTGGCAGAACTTTTGTTCACTCTCAATAACTTCTCCTTTGACTCATCCCACTTTCTCCAGGTCAAAAGGGTAGCCACATGCTATAAGCCTCCACAGAAAAGGCTCAACTCTTCCTCTGCTTCATTGACAACTACATTGGTGCTGTCTCGTGCACTCATGATGAGCTTGTTGACTTTATCCACTTTAATGGCAACTTCACAGTTCATTTCTAGAAACACTCTCTCCTTTCTTGAACTCTCTGTCTTCATCTCAGGAGACAAACTCTTGACTTACATTTTCTTCTTCTTTCTTTGGCTTGGCTTCGCGGACGAAGATTTATGGAGGGGTAAAGTCCACGTCAGCTGCAGGCTCGTTTGTGGCTGACAAGTCCGATGCGGGACAGGCAGACACGGTTGCAGCGGTTGCAAGGGAAAATTGGTTGGTTGGGGTTGGGTGTTGGGTTTTTCCTCCTTTGTCTTTTGACAGTGAGGTGGGCTCTGCGGTCTTCTTCAAAGGAGGTTGCTGCCCGCCAAACTGTGAGACGCCAAGATGCACGGTTTGAGGTGATATCAGCCCACTGGAAGTGATCAATGTGGCAGGCACCAAGAGCTTTCTTTAGGCAGTTCTTGTACCTCTTCTTTGGTGCACCTCTGTCTCGGTGGCCAGTGGAGAGCTCGCTATATAACACGATCTTGGGAATACAATGGTCCTCCATTCTGGAGACGTGACCTACCCAGCGCAGTTTGAACTTCAGCAGCGTGGATTCGATGCTGTCGGCCTCTGCCATTTCAAGTACTTCGATGCAACTCACACATCTGCTCGATTGAACTTTTTTTACACCCTGTCCCCTGTAAGGATTCCATTCTTGCAAATCCTTCGTCTTCTTCCCATCTGCTCCCAAGATGAGGTCTTCCATGTCAGATCATCCGAGATGTCTCCTTCTTCAAAGAAATGTGGCTTCCCCTCTATTATCAACAACATGCCCTCACCTTACCTATTTCAATCATTACCAATTCCCTTAACAGAGAAATTCTTCAATGAACTAAAGAAAATAATAAGGAAATTCTTAAGGAAAGGGGGGAAACCGAGGAGCGCTAGATAAATTAACAGAATGGTACAAACAAGGTGGTTTGCAGCTACCAAACTTTAACAATTATTATAGAGCAGCACAATTAAGATACCTATCAGATTTTTATCAAACAAGGGAAAAACCAGGTTGGACCAGGATAGAGCTAGATAAAATAGGGGAGAAGGTACCTGAGCATATACTTTATAAGTGGGATGAAAAACTGGTGCAATATAGAAGTTCACCAATACTGCACCATCTGCTCAACATTTGGAAGAACATTCACGTAGAAAGGAAAAAAAACAAATTACCAACTACCAAAATTACTATTGATGCAAAATCAACTAATCCCTTTCACAATAGATAACCTTTCCTTTAGAGAATGGGAGAGAAAATGGATTAAAAGATAGAAAATTGTTTTTTGGGAAATAATTTATTATCATTTGAACAAATGAAGTACAAATATGGAATAACTCATGGTACAATGTTTACATACCACCAACTGAAAACCTACTTAGAGGACAAATTGGGAAGCAGACTGAGGTTACCAGAAGGAAGCATCTTTGAATATGTGATTACAGACACAATGATAATTAAAAGATTTATAACAAACATGTACATCAAGCTGCAAGAGAAAGAAAATGATGAAATAAGATGTAAACCCAAACAAAAGTGGGAACAAGATCTAAACATAAAGATAAAGAATGAAACATGGGGAAAGCTATGCTCCGGAACTATGAGAAATACAATAAACACGAGGTTACGCATGATACAATATAATTGGTTACACAGGCTATATATCACTCCCCAAAAGTTAAATAAATGGGACCCAACAGTATCAGATAGATGTTTCCGCTGTAAGAAGGAAACGGGAACAACAGTACATGCAATTTTGGCATGTGAGAAAGTGGAAAAGTTTTGGGAAGATCTAAATCAGGTATTAAATAAAATCACAAAAAGCAACATACCAAAAAATCCAGAGATCTTTCTTCTAAGTAATATAAGAAGTAAAGAAATAGGCCTCAAACTGGACAAAGCACAAAAAAAAAATGATTATGATAGCTTTAGCTGGAGCAAAAAAATGTATAATGTCAATTTGGAAATCAGAAGAGAGCCTGAGAGTACAGCAATGGTACATGGAAATGAATAAATGTATTCCATTGGAGAAAATAACATATAATTTAAAAAAATAAAGTCACACTATTTGAACAATTTTGGGAACCGTACATGGAACACAACAAAGAGGGCCTACCGCGGACCTCCACCCCCTAAAATGATAGAATGAGAAGAAGACGAAATGAATTGACCCAGTGTGTAACAGTAGTTGACACCATTTTCTTGTTTATTTTCATTGTCTGAGGACATTGTTTAATGGGTTTATTGTATTGCATATGTTGAACGTTTAATGGGTGGGGAAGGGGGTGGGAAAGAGGAAGGGAAAGGAGGGGGGAAAAAGGGGAGAAAATGCCACTGTGTATATTCAAGAAGGAAATGTTTGTGTGTATTTTGATTAATATGGTTCATAGTGTGAAAAATTTAAAAAAAAATTAAAAACTTGGCCCTCACCTGGATATCCTCCATTATCCATCCACACATCTGAAATAGCCCCTCTGCCCCAACATGCAACAAGGACAGGATTCCCCTTGTCCTCACCTACCACCCCACCAGCCTCTGCACTCAACATATCATCCTCAGCCATTTCCACCACCTACTACGTGATCCCACCATCAGGCACATCTTCCCCTCTCCTCCCCTTTCCACCTTGAACAGGAACTGCTCCTTCCATGACTCCCTTGTCCACTCCTCCCATTCCACCAAGCGCCCCCTTGGCACCTACCCCTGTGACAGCAAGAAATGCTACACTTGCACCCACATCTCCTCCCTCACCACCATTCAGGGCTCCAAACAGTCCTTCCAAGTGAAGCAACATTTCACTTGTGAATCTATAGGGGTCATCTACTGCATCCAATTCATTTTATTCAGACTTTTTGCTCCTACCTTGACCAAAACATCGGTTATAATCTTTATCTCCTATGGATGTTGCGAGACTGACTGAGATCCTCCAGCATTTTTGTGTTTTTATTATTAAACCTAAAATCATCCATGGTTGTATCACTAGTATTGGAAAATAATATTTCCCCAGCTTGCTTTATTCAAATATTCCAGAGAATTTTGCAGCCCATGATTGATAGAACTCCTCCTGCTGGGATCCCCTAAACAGAGTGACCACACCGTTGCTAGGAGTGGGTGTTACCGGTTCTTGGGACTCGAGCCATCAATCAACTAATCCAGTCATGTGTGTAAGATGGTATGCGAGAGTTCCCTTGGGACCAAGGTCATTGTAATATTATAAATAGATCTCTAATTGTAAATAAATGAGTTCGTACTTTGTCTTTGGGAAAACACTGGAGTCTGTCATTTCTCTCTGGATCTAACGAGGTGGAAGCTTGTATTCCACACAACATGTGCACAACACAAACATTCGGCTCATTTATGACATTTTAGCAATGAGGTGACAATGTCCGTCACAATGGAGCAGCTGCAGGCTGTCCTCAGGCAGCAGCACAAGAAGTGTGAAGAAATACGCATGAAGCTGATTGACCAGTTGGCAGAGAAAATGTCTGTTGGGACTCCAGCCGTTGGAGAAGGTGAGCCTGAAATTAATTCAAGTTCGGCAGATGCTTTAATGAGCTCTATTACTGAGTTCTCTTGACCCAGAGTCAAACACATTTGAAATTTGGTTTAAGAAGTATGAAGACTTATTTACAGTCGACTTTGCCGAGTTCAATGATGTGTGGAAAATTAGTTTGTTGTTGTGGAAGTTAAGCACTTGAGCACAAAGTGCTGCACAAACTTCATTCTGCCAAAACTGTCCCGTGAACTCAGCTTCAGGGAAACACTTAACATGTTGGCAGAGATATTCGGTGAGCAAACATCAATCACTGTTCAACATTCGGGATCAGTGCCTCAAAATGACTAAGATACTAAAGATTTTGTGACATATGTTGAATCGACAGTGCAGCATTTTAAACTCCCTACGCTGACTGAAGACCAATTTAAGTGTCTAGTCTTTGTAGTGGGAATGCAGTCGCACCAAGGTGCTGACCTCAGAACGCGTTTGCTAATGAAGACTGAGCAGGAGTCAGATATGACTCTTCAAAGGTTAACAGCCGAATGTCAACGCTTAAAGAATCTGAAACAGTAGAATGGTGGAAGTGGCAACACCCATCTTCAAGCGGTTGTGTCCAGTCAAGTCAGCAGACCCCACTAGACAAAACAAAAGTGTGACCCGCCCAGTGCCTGCTGGAACTGCAATAAGTGGCACTACGCTTGTGACTGCCCATACAGACATCAACGCTGTAGTAAATGCAAGCGCCTGTGGAATAAAACAGAAAGCGGTAGAGCCAGACGACAGAAAACACCTGACAAGTTTACTTCACCCTCAAAAGTGAAACCCATCACAACGACTTTCAAAGTGGCTAATGCCAAATGCAGGAATTATGTGAAAGTGCACATTAACGTCATCCCAGTGAGGCTTTAAATTGATACAGGGTCTAACATAACCCTAATATCAAAGAAAATATGGAAACAGATTGGTCAGCCAGAGGTGACTCCAACTGAAAACACGGCACGGAATGCCTCCGGAGGGATCCTGGAGTTGTTAGGTTCGGTTGACTCTTCTGTCAGCTTAAATGGTGCAGAAGAAAATGGAACAATGTTATCTGGTAAAATGTCCTAATCTCGATCTCGTGGGTCTCGAATGGTTTAACCTTCTGGACGGGCCACTCAACAATATTTGCCACAAGTTGCAAATGGCACATACCCCTTAAGCAGCAAATAACGCACAAAAGTTGCTGGTACAACTAAAGCAACGTCTTGCAATGGTATTTTCCAAAGGCCTCGGATGGTGCACTAAAATGAAGATGAAACTGTCTTCTGCCAAACGTGAAACCAAGTTTCAAGCCAAAGCGACCTGTCCCATATGCAGCACTGCAAGAAGTGGGAGCATGAATTGGAACGGCTGCAACATGAAGGAATAATTGAATAGGTCAACTACTCATTATGGGCTACCCCTATCGTGGTGGTGAAAAAAATCAAATGGCTCCATACGTCTGTGTGCTGATTTCTCAACTGGTCTGAATGCACCATTGGGCACTCATCAATATCCACTGCCATTGCCTGATGACCTCTTTGCTAAGATGAATGGTGGCAAATGCTTTTTAGAGGCTTATCTCCAGGTGGAGATTGATGACGAATCCAAGGAATTGCTAACCATCAACAAGCACCGTGGACTTTTCAGATAGACACGTCTACCATTTGGAGTGAAGCTTGCTCCAGCTATCTTTGAACAGATCATAGACACAATGGTGAACGATGTTCCTGGAGTTGCAGTGTACCTAGATGACATCCTGGTAATGGGAGCACATGCTCAAGAATTGTTTGATCTTCTCGAATGCATTCTGTCCCACATCAAAGACTACAGTTTTCGAGTGCATCCATAAAGGTTTTTCATGAAGTCAGTTTGGTTTCTTCATTGACGAACATGAATGATGGCCAGATCCATAAAATACTGATGCTATCAAGCGTGACCATGCTACGTTCATTCCTGGGACTTATCAGTCACTACAGTTCATTTCTGCTGTGATCTACTCAACAAGCCCCTTACCAAGGGTAACAAATAGAAATGGACTTCAAAATGTCAACAGTTGTTCAATCGAGTTAAATTGATGCTAAACTTGAATCTTCTTTTGGCACGCTACGATCCAAACTTGGAGATTGTCATAGCTTCAGATACATCACAGTCTGGGATTGGTGCAGTTATTTCTTACATATTCCCAGATGGGAATCAAGAGACCATAGCACATGCATAGGAACATAGGAACATAGGAAGTAGGAACAGAAGTAGGCCAAAAATGGCCCATCGAGCCTGCTCCACCATTCAATACGATCATGGGTGATCTAATTTATGACCTAACTCCACCTACCTGCCTTCTCCCCATATCCCCTAATTCCTCTATCATGTAAAAATTTATCTAACCAAATTTTAAATATGTTTAATGAGGCAGCCTCAACCACTTCCCTGGTTAGAGAATTCCAAACATTCACTACTCTCTGGGAAAAACTATTTTTCTCATCTCTGTCCTAAATCTACTCCCCCGAATGTTAAGACTGTGTCCTGTAAGGTAAAACATCATGAGATGGGAATGTGTAAGGAGTTACCCTGTACAGGGCTGTAACAAGAAGGGGAGGTGTCCTTGTACTCCTGTTAGGTAAAACATCATGAGATGGGAATGTGCAGGGCTGTAACAAGATGTGAATGCATCCTTGTACTTACAAGATAAGAGAGACATTGATGGATTGAGAGGCAGGAAGCTAGCAGGGAAAGGATAGCAACAGTTTTAGTCATTGGACAAGTAATGATATGATGATGTTCTAAGCACGTATCCAAGGGTATAAAAAATCACCATTTTGCTGATAACGGCAGAATGCATTCTCCGACTAACATGGTTAGTCGCAAGTGTTACAATCCGGTAATAAAGAACAAAGAACCCTGATTTCGACTCAGCCTGGTGTTTGTCTCACTCATTCATGAACAAAGCAGACCTAACAATTTGGTGACCCCGACGTGATGGGTGAGTGAACACTGGACGACGGTTTCTGTTTTTTCTGACAATCATCTCAGCCGGCTGATAAAAAGGTCCAGAGAAGCCTGTTTTAACAAAATTCTCTTTTTTTTAAAAAATCTTTATGATTGTCAGTAAGAACTGGAGATCGGACAAATTAGACGACCACAATTGAAGGTCGCATGCCAGGATTGTAACACGTAAGTGATTACAGACAAGATAAAAGTCCTTAAGGTGTTTGAATGACATTTATTAAGTGCTTCGCAAGAAACTACTAGAGTTTAAAAGTCTTTATTGTGTCGTTGCAAAGTCCAATAGAGTGAGAAGGTGGTCTATAAACAATTGAGGACCTGAGTTTTCTGCCCTAAACTGGTTATTAAGAGGAGAAATCTCCCACGTGAAGGTTGGGCTTTGAAAGAAAACAAAGGTTCAGGCTTATTGGCCTCAATTGTATCTGAGAGACTGACTTATAAATGTCCGGTAGGTATGATAATGTCTGTACACTTGAGAAGTTAAGAATTTATTTCCCCAATTCGCCATGGTGGCATACCACAGCAGACACTAGAGACCTTGAGACAACAAAAAAGTACTCAGGGACGCCTGCCTGGTGAACAAGAACGACGACAGAAGGCTGCGACAGCTGTGTCCGGATCAGGTAGGAGATATTAATGAAAAAGTTGATAAGCTCCTAAGAGACACCCGGTTTATTCGAAATACTTTTGATAAGTTAAATGAGGGTATTCCCAACATCACCAAGGAGATAAAGTTACGTAAATTCATAGATTGGTACAGGGAAACAGGACAAAAGTATAGCCCAAATATTTGGTTTTCTAGTTGTAATTTAACTTTCAGACCCCTTTGGGAAAACAGAGAGTGGAAAACGAGCAATCAGAGTATACAGGACAGTCTGAAGTCAATTGGAGGACAAGACTTAGAGACTGTTCCTTTAAAAGATATTAGTCATCCAGCTTGCAAGGAGACATTTTTAAAAGCAATTTTCGTTGACATAGATCCCCTAAACGGACAAGAACCTAAATTAAAACAGGCATTAGAAAGCGGTCCCGCAGCTATGGCTGTACAGTTGCCTGCTAAGACTTTTGACCAAGTTATTAAGGAAATTAATCAGGAATTAGAGGAGCGAAATACCAATAATGCGGCATTGGAAAAACAAAAAATGTTCCGAAAATGTGTAGACCGCTGTAGGAAGAGGGGTTGGTTACCCGGGGGCACTGAGATGTTCCTGACAGGTGAGGGAAAAAAAATTTTAAAACATAGAGGCTTAGATAAGCTGGAAGAAACAAAACACAGAAGGGAAAGGAAAAGTGCCTGTTTCCAGTTTCCAGCCACGAAGTGTCCGGGTTTGCTCTCTCCCTCCCTCCTTTCACCCTCCCCTCTCTCTCTTCTCTCCCCCTCTCTCTCTTCTCCCCCCCCTCCTCTCTCACCCACTCCCCCTCCCAATCCCAATCTGTGGCGGTGCTGCCCTGAAATCCCCAGGTTGGGCAGGGCAGAGAAATACAATTTGGTTTTAATTTTGTGCCCACAATTCCAGCTCCGCATCAAATGGGATCCTGTTTTATCCTCTCTCCCTCCCTCTTTCCCGCACCCCCACCATTGCGGGATCAGGGCAGACATTGTGGGCTGACGTGTAGCTCACTCGAGGTGGGAGGGAAGGAAGGAGTGATAGTTCCCAGTGGTGGGAGACCCAATCTGATCCAGACCAGTGATCACAGGATGAGAACCTTTTAAAACCTTTGAAACGAAAGTGTTAATCTGAAGACTTTTCTCCCAGTGGGGCCAGTGCAAGGCATTTTCTCTCTCTATCTCTTGTGCTCTGTGTATCTGCCTCTCTATCTCTTTCTCTCGCTATGCTCTCTCTCTCTCTCTCTCTCTCATAGTCTCTGGATGTATGTGATGTCATGTATGTACTCTGACAATAAATCATTTATAAGTGAGTCTTATACAATTAAACAAAACGGGACACAGAAAACAAAATCTTTAATCGCGAGTCAGCAAAAAAGAGGGTGAGAGACAAGGAGATGCAGTACCGCGATGTCCTAGCTATATTCGAAGAATTTGGTCTCCCTGATAACCCACCTATTATGGCCCCTGTAGAAATAGCTTGTAGACCACCGCCCTATGCATATGTGGAGTCAAAAGGTGCCCCTGGCACCCCAGATGGGATACTGGAGTCACGTCCCTTATATCCAGATATTGAGGCACTGGGGTGTGACAAGAACCTCGGGAATAGGGACACATCAGACGAGGTACAGGCCCCTTTAATAAAAATAGAAGGGGGAGTAATAGATGTGGAGACCCCTCTGGAGTCCAAGAAAATAGAAAAGGAGTTAGAGATACAGAAATGGAACATGAAAAAGGTTCAGGATAACATTAAAAACTTAAACAGAGATATTAATGTGCTGGGGCAGATCAGTGAGGATCAAAAAGAATTAATGGTAGGTGTATTGAAGGAAGTGGAAAAGATAACTACAACACTGTCAGGAGAAATTAAAGCTGAAGGAATGGTAATAGGAGTAAAGGACGAAAAGTGTAGTACAGATGTGTAAGGTAAAACATCATGAGATGGGAATGTGTAGGGAGTTACCCTGTACAGGGCAGTAACAAGAAGGGGAGGTGTCCTTGTACTCCTGTTAGGTAAAACATCATGAGATGGGAATGTACAGGGCTGTAACAAGATGTAAATGCATCCTTGTACTTACAAGATAAGAGAGACATTGATGGATTGAGAGGCAGGAAGCTAGCAGGGAAAGGATAGCAACAGTTTTAGTCATTGGACAAGTAATGATATGATGATGTTCTAAGCACGTATCCAAGGGTATAAAAAATCACCATTTTGCTGATAACGGCAGAATGCATTCTCCGACTAACATGGTTAGTCGCAAGTGTTACAATCCGGTAATAAAGAACAAAGAACCCTGATTTCGACTCAGCCTGGTGTTTGTCTCACTCATTCATGAACAAAGCAGACCTAACAATTTGGTGACCCCGACGTGATGGGTGAGTGAACACTGGACGACGGTTTCTGTTTTTTCTGACAATCATCTCAGCCGGCTGATAAAAAGGTCCAGAGAAGCCTGTTTTAACAAAATTCTCTTTTTTTAAAAAAATCTTTATGATTGTCAGTAAGAACTGGAGATCGGACAAATTAGACGACCACAATTGAAGGTCGCATGCCAGGATTGTAACACGTAAGTGATTACAGACAAGATAAAAGTCCTTAAGGTGTTTGAATGACATTTATTAAGTGCTTCGCAAGAAACTACTAGAGTTTAAAAGTCTTTATTGTGTCGTTGCAAAGTCCAATAGAGTGAGAAGGTGGTCTATAAACAATTGAGGACCTGAGTTTTCTGCCCTAAACTGGTTATTAAGAGGAGAAATCTCCCACGTGAAGGTTGGGCTTTGAAAGAAAACAAAGGTTCAGGCTTATTGGCCTCAATTGTATCTGAGAGACTGACTTATAAATGTCCGGTAGGTATGATAATGTCTGTACACTTGAGAAGTTAAGAATTTATTTCCCCAATTCGCCGTGGTGGAATACCACAGCAGACACTAGAGACCTTGAGACAACAAAAAAAGTACTCAGGGACGCCTGCCTGGTGAACAAGAACGACGACAGAAGGCTGCGACAGCTGTGTCCGGATCAGGTAGGAGATATTAATGAAAAAGTTGACAAACTCCTAAGAGACACCCAGTTTATTCGAAATACTTTTGATAAGTTAAATGAGGGTATTCCCAACATCACCAAGGAGATAAAGTTACGTAAATTCATAGATTGGTACAGGGAAACAGGACAAAAGTATAGCCCAAATATTTGGTTTTCTAGTTGTAATTTAACTTTCAGACTCCTTTGGGAAAACAGAGAGTGGAAAACGAGCAATCAGAGTATACAGGACAGTCTGAAGTCAATTGGAGGACAAGACTTAGAGACTGTTCCTTTAAAAGATATTAGTCATCCAGCTTGCAAGGAGACATTTTTAAAAGCAATTTTCGTTGACATAGATCCCCTAAACGGACAAAAACCTAAATTAAAACAGGCATTAGAAAGCGGTCCCGCAGCTATGGCTGTACAGTTGCCTGCTAAGACTTTTGACCAAGTTATTAAGGAAATTAATCAGGAATTAGAGGAGCGAAATACCAGTAATGTGGCATTGGAAAAACAAAAAATGCTCCGAAAATGTGTAGACCGCTGGAGGAAGAGGGGTTGGTTACCCGGGGGCACTGAGATGTTCCTGACAGGTGAGGAAAAAAAATTTTAAAACGTAGAGGCTTAGATAAGCTGGAAGAAAAACACAGAAGGGAAAGGAAAAGTGCCTGTTTCCAGTTTCCAGCCACGAAGTGTCCGGGTTTGCTCTCTCCCTCCCTCCTTTCACCCTCCCCCTCTCTCTTCTCTCCCCCCCTCTCTCTTCTCTCCCCCTCTCTCTCTTCTCCCCCCCCTCCTCTCTCACCCACTCCCCCTCCCAATCCCAATCTGTGGCGGTGCTGCCCTGAAATCCCCAGGTTGGGCAGGGCAGAGAAGTACAATTTGGTTTTAATTTTGTGCCCTCAATTCCAGCTCCGCATCAAATGGGATCCTGTTTTATCCTCTCTCCCTCCCTCTTTCCCGCACCCCCACTATTGCGGGATCAGGGCAGACATTGTGGGCTGACGTGTAGCTCACTCGAGGTGGGAGGGAAGGAAGGAGTGATAGTTCCCAGTGGTGGGAGACCCAATCTGATCCAGACCAGTGATCACAGGATGAGAACCTTTTAAAACCTTTGAAACGAAAGTGTTAATCTGAAGACTTTTCTCCCAGTGGGGCCAGTGCAAGGCATTTTCTCTCTCTATCTCTTGTGCTCTGTGTATCTGCCTCTCTATCTCTTTCTCTCGCTATGCTCTCTCTCTCTCTCTCTCTCTCTCTCTCTCTGGCACCCCAGATGGGATACTGGAGTCACGTCCCTTATATCCAGATATTGAGACACTGGGGTGTGACAAGAACCTCGGGAATAGGGACACATCAGACGAGGTACAGGCCCCTTTAATAAAAATAGAAGGGGGAGTAATAGATGTGGAGACCCCTCTGGAGTCCAAGAAAATAGAAAAGGAGTTAGAGATACAGAAATGGAACATGAAAAAGGTTCAGGTTAACATTAAAAACTTAAACAGAGATATTAATGTGCTGGGGCAGATCAGTGAGGATCAAAAAGAATTAATGGTAGGTGTATTGAAGGAAGTGGAAAAGATAACTACAACACTGTCAGGAGAAATTAAAGCTGAAGGAATGGTAATAGGAGTAAAGGACGAAAAGTGTAGTACAGAAGAGGAAACGAGATACGATCCACCATGGGAGGAAAGTAAAAGGAAAAGACTCGGGAGGGAGAAAAATAGACATGCCTACCTGGACATAGTTAGAACAAAAGAGAAAGATGTGAAACAACTAAACTATGGCCGAAAAGATTATCTTAGAGATGAACGTGACCAATATACCTTTGACCCTGAGACATTGGAAGCTGATAGGGACAGTGACAGTGACGAAGAAGAGTCAGAACAAGGTGGGATAAATAAATGCATGCCAAGAGTAAAGAAGGAGCAGAAATCCCCAAAATTGAGATATCAATGCCCATTACTGATCACGGGACGGGGAACTCAAAAATATGTACCCTGGTCACGAATGGACTTAGAGAGTTTAATGAAAAAACTACCTCCGTTGAGTAATGGGGCTAGTCCATGGATTTCTTGTTTTGAGCGAGAAACCTGCCAAGAACAATTAGCACTCGCAGATGTCAGAACTATCATGATAAAATTAAAGGCAGAAGGGGCCCTGAAGCAAATAGAGAAAATTGTAAGAAGCAGTAAATTGGGGGATGAAATAGAATTTAACCCACTTCGGAATAAATTTTGGGAAGCACTTAGAGAAACATTTCCTACACCCTATAGTTTGGATGCCTTGGTAACCCTTCAACTAAAGGAAGGAGAGACTGCACACGAGTATTTCACTCGAGCATGGGACTTATGGGAAACAGGGACTGGAGAAAGACCCGACCACAGCCCCTTAGGAAGGGCTCACTCTCGTAATGGGATAATAAACGGACTACCTGCTACGGTTCAAGCAAAATTAAGGGACATTGTGGGATTAGAGACAATGTCAGAGGATTTGTGGAAAAGACACCTGACACATGCAATCAAACGACATCGTCAATCAGAGCATGCTAAGTCAGAAAGTGCGTCCCAGAAGGAGGTGGACAAAACAACCGATAAATTGGTGAGAGCCATAGAACATATAGGGGTTAAATTAGCGGCCCAACAGATAGTCCCACAGGTCATGGGGCCAGTGATAAATCCGGGACCCCAAGTAAGAAATGGTTGGGAAAGACAGCTAGGTACAATGTATAGAGGGGAACATGTAGTATGCTGGTACTGCCAAAATCCTGGACACTACCAGCGGAACTGTCCGGAGGCTGGGAGAGCAAGGGGAAAAAGATTACCCTCTATTAGAGGCTATCGGGGAAGAGGAGGAAACTTAAGAGGACAAGCAAGGGGTAGGGGTGGACACATTGATGGGCCCCAGAGAATCGGGGGGTGGCAGAGTGATCAACAAGTCCAGGCACCTCAGTGTAATGACTATATTGAGGAAGGTGCTGAATTTGATTATTGAAGGTGCCCTGGAGAATCAAAAATCACGCCTCCCTGGGAGCCACCAAAATTTGGGGGACGGTAAATGGAGAAAAAATTGAATTTATGGTTGACACAGGGGCAGCAGTTACGACAGTGATTAAAAAACCCCCAGGGAGCACATTTTCGGGCAAAACATTATCTACAATAGGATTCTCCGGGATAAGGGAAACACAGCCCTATACAGATAACATCGACATGACATTTGGACGACAAAGGGTTAAAACGCCTGTCCTGGTTGTGCCAAGTTGCCCCATTAATTTATTAGCAAGGGACATTCTTACCAAACTAGGAATAACCATACAATGTTCTGAGAAGGGCCTTCGGTTAACATACCCAGGGGATACAATAAGAAGGGGAGGACAGTTTATAGTAATGACCCCATCTAACGCTTCAGAAGACTCTGTGGAGGTTAGTATTTTCTGGAGTCGGCTACTGTATGATGAACCAGGCCCAGGGCTGATTAAACAGTTTTTTGAGTGGAGGGCCAGTATTCCTCGGTATGGGGATTACCATTATCCACTAGATCCTATGCATGTTACATTAAACTACATCATCCACCCGGACCAGAAATATGAGGAGAGGTGGGACTCTCTAAAAGAAGGGAAGACAGAAACGATACATTGTCCATTTATCTTTGTAGGTAAGGAGGGAATAGCTGCTATGGTTGTCATGACAGAAGAACAAATGGAGTGGTTCTGCTTAGGAGTAGAAAGTGTGCCTCATGTGACCTTGGGTATTGCCAAAGATCATCACGCTCGACAGCTGGGTCCGATGGTAAAGGAAGCGATAGGGTGTGAATACAGGCAGACAGAAATCCCGGGATATTCCACCTCGGAGGGAGGAAAATTTGTCAGACTGAATATTGAAGCATGGGACCAGGTTGTGAATGAGAAAGTAGAAAGAGACCGAGCCATAGAAGGAGAAAATATTGATCACAGAGACTCAGACAAATATCTTTCTAATCTGAGTCCACATATATGGACAACGGGGCCCTATGATGTGGGAGTAATAAAAGGAGAGGTATTTCTAGAATTGGCCAACCCCGGGCAGAAACCAATATGGAGAAAACAATACCGCTTGTCGCCCAGTCAGGAGGAGGGTATTAAAGGAACGATAGAAGGGTTAATGGAGTCAGGGGTTTTAAGGGCGGCACCTGACAGTATGTGGAACACGCCCATCATGCCTGTTCCCAAACCGGGTAGAAAAGACTGGAGGATGGTACACGACTTCCGGGAGATTAACTTGGCTACCAAGACTATCGGGAGACCAGTCCCAGACCCATATGTAGCACTTAGGGCTCTGAGTCCGGAGCACGAATACTATACTGTCATTGATCTGGCAAACGCATTCTTCTGCTTGAAATTAGCTGAGGAATGCCAAGACTGGTTCACTTTCACTTACCAAGCACATCGGTACACATACACTAGATTACCTCAGGGTTATAAGGACAGTCCAGGACTGTTCAATCAGGCCCTTAGCGAAATCCTAATGAAATTAAAGCTCCCGGAAGATGTTACACTGATTCAGTATGTAGACGACCTACTATTAGCAGGGAAAACGCCACATGAGTGCCTGACAGGGACAGCAGTTTTACTCAAGGGGTTAGGCGAGGCTGGATTTAAAGTAAAAAGGTCGAAATGTCAGGTCGGAAGGAGGGTGGTAACTTTCCTAGGAAGACTCGTGGGTAAAAACGGTACGGCCATGTCTGAGGCACATAGAGAAATGATACTAGGGTATCGAAAACCTACTATAGTACAAGACATGCGAGGGAGGCACAGGGAGAGAACATGGTGTCGGAGACCTCTTCTATCTAATGATTGGAGTGTCTATTAATGGAAAAGATCCTTGGGGAGTGGTGAGATTCGACTTACAAACATACACAAAGGACATAATTAAACCCACTTCGAAAGAGGGGGAAGTGAGAAAATTCGACAGTACGAAGATGTCCAGGGGAGAGAAGATAGCAATTGAGACAGGTATTGATGAGTCAAACTCCTGGATAGATCAGATGGGTAAATATGCGGACCAAGCAGGGTATGGGAACTGCTGGGTCTGTGCCCGAGGAAGGCCATTATTACGGATGAGCAGATCAATTTTTGAGGAGACAGATGCTATGGACTGCGCCTTGAACCTAATGTCAGAATCCAACCCACTGAATAGGTGTCTGATATGGGAACAGACGTTTCCCATAGCTCCGGCTAATGTAGCTCCCCCTGTCTTTAGATCCACAGGCATAACTAATGTTACTTGTTTTGCCAACAACAACACAGCAGCGCACGTTTTCCATGTGGGTTGGCTGCCCAGCGACTCGTGCAGGACTCATGTTGATCTCTCACATAGCAGTAGTGCAACCCGCTTGACCCAGGCTAGGGCGGATATTTGGTGGTTTTGTGGAGGAAGAGTGCTGTACAACTGGCTCCCCGCTAACTGGGATGGTCGGTGTGCTCTAGTAACCCTTAATGCGCCAGTGCTGATTGTCAAAAGGCAGGAGGGAGACGAGGATTCCCTAGAATTGCGCCACACAGAGAGTTGGCTGTGGAGAAAAAGGAGGAGTGTTGGACTCTTGGGGCCGGGAGGAAGGAACCCTGATGGGGTATGGATTGATGCCATTGGCCAAGCCCGGAATATTCCGGACGAATTTAAATTAGCCGATGAGATTGCAGCTGGGTTTGAAAGTTTTCCTGTTTTTAGTGCAATTTTTCCCATCACTGTAAATAAAAATGTTAATAGGATCAACCTTATTCACTATAATGTCCAGCGCCTTGCAAATTTGACCAGGGACGTTGTTGAGGCAATACATCAACAACTGTCAGAAACTTCCCTTATGACACTTCAGAATAGGATAGCGATTGATATGGTCCTGGCAGAGAAAGGTGGAGTGTGTGCTATGTTTGGAGATCTATGCTGCACTTCTATCTCTAATAACACAGGGCCAGATGGATCACTCACTAAGGGGTTAACGAAACTTAGGGCATTGGCGAAAGAATTAAAAGCCCAGTCTGGAGTCTCCAATCCTGTTTTATCCTGGTTACAGGGAGTGTTTGGGAGATGGAGCACATTGTTAGGACAACTTTTGCTGGGTTTGTTCATTTCTGTATCAATTTTTATCACTTGTGGCTGTTGTTGTATTCCATGCATTCGAACGCTGGTCACGAGGACCATAGAGAGAGCCTTTGCTGACCGTGATGAACTGCCTCCGAAATATCAAGCTGTGCAGGCTGTGGAGCAAGACTATCTCACATTACAGGAGGCGGAGAAAGTTGCTGAGATCGATCTGGAGTCTGAAGGGGAATGTGATGGGAAGGAGGGATTGTGAATTAGATTGTAACACATATAATTTTAACCTTGCTTGTAACCTAAATATTATAACCTTGATTGTAGAACAAATATTATAACATTGATTGTAACACAAACATTATTAATCAGATTGTAGAACAAGTATTATGAATTAGATTGTAGACCATATGTTAACTTGGGAATTTACTAATGTACGGGGGGTTAGCTAGTTTTTTGCTTGGGGGCAATGGGATGAAACTTGTAAACGGGCAATGGGATCGGGGTGACGGATGGGGGGTGTACGCAAAGGAGGGTTGGGGGAGCCCTCGCCCACCAGCCGAACTGCCCTGTGAACAGAACCCGTATAGAGCTTGGCAATAATAGGCGAACTAATGTAACGCGGTGGTAGCATAGTCAGGGCGAGATTGTCCTCTAAAGAGGACAAAGGAGGGATTGTAAGGTAAAACATCATGAGATGGGAATGTGTAAGGAGTTACCCTGTACAGGGCTGTAACAAGAAGGGGAGGTGTCCTTGTACTCCTGTTAGGTAAAACATCATGAGATGGGAATGTGCAGGGCTGTAACAAGATGTGAATGCATCCTTGTACTTACAAGATAAGAGAGACATTGATGGATTGAGAGGCAGGAAGCTAGCAGGGAAAGGATAGCAACAGTTTTAGTCATTGGACAAGTAATGATATGATGATGTTCTAAGCACGTATCCAAGGGTATAAAAAATCACCATTTTGCTGATAACGGCAGAATGCATTCTCCGACTAACATGGTTAGTCGCAAGTGTTACAATCCGGTAATAAAGAACAAAGAACCCTGATTTCGACTCAGCCTGGTGTTTGTCTCACTCATTCATGAACAAAGCAGACCTAACAGTCCTCTCGTTTTAGTTTCCCCGGCCAGCTCAAAAAATCTTCCTACATCTATCCTATATGTTTCTATAAGATCTCCTCTCATTCTTCTGAACTCGAGCGAATACAATCCTAGACGATTTAATCTTTCATCGTAAGTCAACCCCTTTATCCCAGGGATCAACCTAGTAAACCTACTCTGGACCATCTCCAAAGCCAGTATATCCTTCCTCAAATATGGAGACCAGAACTGGACACAGTACTCCAGGTGCGGTCTCACCAGTACCTAAGACAGTCGCAACATTACCTCCCTACTCCTGAATTCAATTCCTCTAGCGATGAAGGCCAACATTCCATTTGCCATCTTAATAACCTGCTGCACCTGCAACCTAACTTTTTGCGATTCATGCACAAGTACTCCCAAGTCCCTCTGCACAACAGCATGCTGTAATTTTTCACCCTTTAAATAATATTCAGCTCTTTTATTTTTCTTGCCAAAGTAGATAACCTCACACTTACTAACATTGTACTCCATCTGCCAGACCTTTGCCCACTCATCCAGCTTAACTATATCCCTCTGCAGACTCTCCACATCCTCATTAAAATTTGCTCTTCTACTCAATTTGGTGACACCACATTTTGTCCCCTCCTCCAAGTCATCTTCCCGGACTCCACTTTCCTGTAACTTACTGATGAGTCTCTTGTGCGGCACCTTATCAAATGCTTTCTGGAAATCCAAATATACAACATGAACCTGTTCCCCTCTATCCACCGCACCCATTATATCCTCAAAGAATCCCAACAAGTTTGTCAAACAAGATCTTCCCTTTCTAAAACCATGCTGCGTCTGCCTGATTGAACTGAAATTGAAAAGGAAGCTCTAGCAATTGTTTTTGTGGTGAAGTAATTCCATAAAATGTTCTACTGACAGTAGTCCACTCTTCTGACAGATCACAAGCTGCTACTAGGAGTATTTTGTTCAAAGAAAGGAATTCCAATTTACATGGCAAACTGTCTGCAAGGATGAGCAAACATGCTACTTGGGTATGACTTCAAAATTAAATACCTACCGACCACAAGTATCGGGCAAGCTGATGCACTGGCACAACTCATTAGCGAACAGGAAACAGAGCTGGAAGATATTCTTGATGCGGAACTCTCTGTAGATCAAAGATGTTATTAACTCACTGCTGGTCGCAGAAGAAAGAGTCAGAGAAGCAATGAGTGAAGGTGATCTCCTATAAGTGATAATGCATTATCATCATTCAGAGAGGCCAAAAACTTGTTCACGAATGGAAATCCAACCATTCTTCAAAAGACGAGAATCATTTGGCAATCACTAATGGCTGTCTTTTATTTCCAGAAAGGATTGTGATTCTCAAAGCTCTGCAATCTACAATCTTCAAACAGTTCCTCAGTGGACATCCTGGAATGAATCGAGGGAAAGCACTTGCATGAAGCTATGTTTATTGGCCTCTGATGGATGACCAGAATGAACAACTGGCACAGTCGCGTATCCGATGTGCCTCAGCTGTGAAATTCCCTGTTAAGATGAATCTATATTCCTGGATTCAACCAAGCGGGCCATGGAATCATCTTTATATTGTAGAGCTCGTTGAAAGAATCAAAGATTTGTTGATCCAAACCAAGGCTTTTATTAGCAAAAGACAGGAGCTCTTCACAGGTGGCCGACCAGCCCAGAATGATCCGACCTGGCTAGGGACACAACCCTTTAAGGCCCAGACAGTAGGTGTGGCTAAGCTCTCAGCCAATCGCTGTAAGCACAGTCTAGATACAGTAACTATATACACTATGTACATTGGTGATAGATCTGTACTATCACACATATTGACTATGCAGGACCAATTAATGGGAAGTACTACCTAATAGTAGTGGACACATAGTCCAAATAGCCTGAGATCATCAAAGTAGCCCGACCAACTACAATGATTACAGTCATGGAACTCGTCCATATTCAATCGCTTTGCTTCTCCTGTAACATTAGTTTCAGACAGCAGCCGGCTTCGATTTTTTACTTGCAAGCAATATGGTATCACGCCTATTCGCTCGCATCCATATCATCCTCAGTCTGATGGTCAAGCAGAACATTTTGTGGATACGTTCAAATGAGTTCTGAACAAGGCCAAGGGGGGAGGGTCCAATGGAGGAGATCCTGCAAACATTCTGGTTAAATTACAAGAACTCTCCAAACCCACAAACTCCAGGAGACATTTCGCCTGCTGAAATCCTCGTTGGAAGGAAAATACAAGCATCATATGATGTCATATTTTCACAAAGACCAGAATCTGGACAGAGATTTTGAGATGGAACAACAGTATAATTGCCAGCATGGATCCAAAGAAAGCACATTTCATGATGGTCAACGTGTATTGGTGCGGAAATACAGAGATAAGTTGGATGTATGGCAGCTGGAGTGAATCCTGATAAAAATTGGAGATGTTTTCTACCATGTACAAGTTGGACCAGGCAGATGGACCAGACATGCCGACCAATTGTGACCAACAGAATGCAACCTCGCTGAAACAACACCTGCGCAACTCAGCCTGGACACCCTGTTGGATACATTTGAACTTTGTAAACTACTGAACCACCAATCACACCCACCACATTGGAAACTGGAACCCTCTACACATGTGACTGGATTTGCCAAATGATTCTCGTCTTTTGAAGAATGGTTGGATTTCCATTCGTGAACAAGTTTTTGGCCTCTCTGAATGATGATAATGCATTATCACTTGTAGGAGATCACCTTCACTCATTGCTTCTCTGACTCTTTCCGCTGTGACCAGCAGTGAGTTAATAACATCTTTGATCTCTGCCTCTACAGAGAGTTCCGCATCAAGAATATCTTCCAGCTCTGTTTCCTGTTCGCTAATGAGTTGTGCCAGTGCACAACTGTACCCTCTACATCACTACAACATGTAAGGAAGTCTCAAAGAGTTCAGAGGCCCTTGAAGCCCCTTCCAAGTGGATCTCAGGCTCCACTCATATGAGTAACCAAGCTCAAAGAAGAAAGTGCTAGAATGCCCTAAACAGAGTGACCCCACCGTCACCAGGAATGGGTGTTACCAGTTCTTGGGACCTGAGC
Source organism: Narcine bancroftii (assembly GCF_036971445.1). Classification (NCBI taxonomy): domain Eukaryota; kingdom Metazoa; phylum Chordata; class Chondrichthyes; order Torpediniformes; family Narcinidae; genus Narcine; species Narcine bancroftii. The sequence continues at coordinate 208,791,476 of NC_091474.1, forward strand.
CATCAATCAACAAATCCAGTCACAAGTGTATGAGATGGCTTGCGAGAGTTCCCTTGGGACCAAGGGCATTGTAAATATTATAAATAGTTCTCTAATTGTAAATAAAAAGGTTTGTTCTTTGGATTTAGGAAAACACTGGTGTCTGTCATTTATCTCTGGGTCTAACGAGGTGGAAGGTTGTATTCCACACAACACATGCACACCATATACATTCTGCACATTTACAACACCTCCATTCCATCAGATCTCATTCCATTGGTATATAGGATCAGATTGGCTTAGTTTATATTTATCCTCCTTTTTCCTTGCAGCTGTGGCTACAATGTACACAGTATACATAACATTGATGATCTAGTTGAAGTCTTTACTGATTTCAGCTGCTCTGCACTGCAGTACTCCCTCACTGATCATCTTGGTGTTATGTGACAAGTTCTTGTACATACTGAGTATGTACATTCCTTTGGTTCACAGGTGATTGACTTGGAAACCTTGGCGATGTTTCTCACCTAAGTTGAGCTGAGGCATGGCCTCATTTCCATACACTCCATCCCAAAAATGTCACAGCTGAGAAGCACCACCAGGGGTTCCTGTAAATCGACCAGGTGGATTTTAAACAAGGAAGTCTGCAGATGCTGTGATTGTAGTGTAATACACAAACGTGCTGAAGAAATTCAGCAGGTGACCTCTTGAGTTTCTACAGCACTCTTGTGTAGAGGATGGATGTAGAAGGATGTTTATGGTGGTATGCCACAACGAGCAATGGAGGTTGGCTGTGTTGAGCGAGAAATGTGAAAGGAATGAGCCGAGTCCAACGAAGACTCAGTACGATCTCCTTTACTTAAAACCAAAACCCGTGATTCAAACATCCACACCCTTTTCCTTTAACTCCTGCGTCCAGTGGGGCGAAAGTGACATGGGCTGAGGCTCGTCCCAGAATTAAAACCCTGCTGGGGCTGATTTGCTCGCTGCGTAGGTGAGCCATACTATGTAGGTGCAATTCTACAATATTTTAATAAATATTGAGGTCTGTTTTTATCTTCAGTGAATTGTTTATCCACAGTGCCTTTGGGTTTATGGCTTGTATTTTGGGCAATCAATTGCATGGTTTCAGGATTAAAAAAATATACTTCCCCCATGCTCTTCTGATCCTTGTCCCCGGAATGAGCGGGAGACTGCCTGACTGCCTGACAAGCAATGATTGTCATTTCATTAAGCAGGAGACCTCCTACCTTCCAAGGGTGGAAATACACAGAGATAAGATCTCGACATGATTGCAGACTTCCTTTTTTTTCACTTTATACCACATAATTGCTGAATGGTAGGAACTTCCCAACAATGTAAAAGTCTGCAATGGGCGGTACGGTTACAGGACCAATGATCTGAGTTTGAATCTGGTGCTGTCTGTTCTCCCCATGTCTGCTTTGGTTTCTTCCGGGGGCTTCAGTTTCCTCCCATTGTTCAAAACGTACCGAGGTTGTCGGTCAATTGGGTGTACTTGGGCAGCATGGGCTCGTGGACCAAAGAGGCCTGTTACTGTGCTCTATGTCTAAATGCTTTTAAAAAGTTCTGCCTCAAGTACCACAAGAAGGACTGACTTCGAAGACTTGGTGTACTGTCGATGTCTGGTTTGGTGTTGAGCAAGCCACTCTGCCCATTCCTCTACATTTCAACTGGACTTAAGGTGGCAAGTCAGATAATCTGGTCCAATTCACTCTCTGGTCTCATCTTACCCTTCAATTGTGTTGATGCATCCAAGGCTGAGCTGGGAGAACATGGTAACTCCACGTGATGCATAATTGGCATGGAGGCAGATTAAAAGGCATTGCGAGGCAAAAACAAATACACTTCATGTATGTTTTTGACCTATTGCCTTTTAGTATGTTTATGCCAATTCTGTTTCCTTCCAGTGATACACTTCAACTGTTTTGCTTTAAAACCTGCAAACGCTGGAAATCTGAAATGAAAACATAAAATCCTCGAAGCACTCAATAGGTCAGATTGCTTTTGTGGGGGGTAGAAAGAAAGTTAATGTTTTACCAGAGCGACAGTGATGCAGTAATACTTGACAGACAATAATTGTAGTTGGTTCCTTGGGTCTGTGTTGACTTTGGTTTTTCTGACAGTGGTTTAGATTTTCAGGAGCTTTTGAACCCACACCCACCAAAATGGCATCAATATCTGGAGGGAACAGTGGCATCTTCCTGGAAACAAGCTAAGGATCATCAGACAGCCCAACATCGACCACCACCTGCTCCTATAGCACCTGAATAAATGTGACACCCTCAGAGAGAACTTACGTTACTACTTGATCAAGGTTTTGCAGTGCATTAGTCTTTTGTTCTTCTTTTATTTCATGTATAGCCTTTTCCTTTACAACTTCACATTTCTGAAGTGTCTGCTGGATTTCATCAGCCAGGTGTTGTTCTTCGGCCTCTCGATCCTTCATTATTTGCTGCTGATGTTCCCACCGCATCTTGGTCTCAGTTTTCTGTACTTCTTCCTGACAAGATTATTGGAGAAAATCTTAAAGGATATGATTTGTGGACATGGTTAGCACAACGCTGTCACAGCGCATGCGACCGAGATTCGAATCCCGCGCTATCTGTAAGGAGTTTGTACGTTCTCCTTGGGTCTGTGTTGGTTTCCTCTGGGTCTTCTGGTTTCCTCCCACCATTCAAAACATATGGGAATCATAAGTCAATTGGGTGTAATTGAGTGGCACGGAAAGGGCCTGTTACTGTGCTATATGTCTAAAAGAACATCTAAATTTGGAAAGGCTGTGGCTTTGTGTGGGAAAAGCCTTTTTCATTAATTTGAATGAATTTTTTGGAGTACATACTGTAAGTACAAAGATTGATGAAGGCAGGAAGATAGATTTTGTTCATGTGCACTTTTGTGAGGCATTTGACGAGCTCCCCGCATGGTAAGTTGGTGGAGAAGGTTCAAGCACATGGGATTCAAGGTTAGCTGGCTAATTGGATCTATGTTTGGGTTGGTGATAGGAGGCAGAGGGTACCGGCAGAAGGATGTTTTTCAGAGTCGATTGGTGCTGGTTCAGCCTTAGTTCAGATCATTTACATCTGTGAAAGATGTTGCTGCAGTAAAATCCTTAAACATGTACCCACCATTATTTCAGTAATGTGGTTATTCTTTAATATCTCCAATTCTTTATTCTTTTGCTGTTCAGCTACAAGGAGAGCATTTTTCACTGCTTCTGTTTTCTCCTTCAGGGCCTGTGGAAGTATTACACATAGAAGAATAACAAGATTATTTACATTGCTCCTTCCTTATGAAAAACTATTTTGTCTTGTTTTGACTCATTAAGCACAGAGAGATAGTCATCATTAAGCTCAGCAAATGATTGGTCATATTCTCTTCCCCTTGCTGGGTAAGATTCATCAGGTAGTGGAACTTTGAGAATGGTCCGGGAAAGGTTGTGGATTGAGTTTTGTAACCATCCACTTAGAAGGATATTCGGAGCGACCAAACAGAACAGCTCAATGGTAAAATAAAAATATTATCCACACATTGTTTAACACTATCTGTCGTTGAAACAAGTTTCATAAGCAAAGTTCATCCTTCAAGGAATCACTCTTTTGCTAATAAGTTTGCATATAATCTTCATTTATCTTTGGGCTGAAATTCCATGAGTTTTGTTGCCATTAAGTATGTAGCAGTGATATGGAAATAAAGGGAGAACTCTCCCCACCATCGACATCGACAGGGAGAGCAGCAGCAATTATCAAGGATCCACACCACCCAGCACATGCTCTGTTCTCGCTGCTGCCATCAGCAAAGAGGTATTGGTGCCACACGATTCGCACCTCCAGGTTTAGGAACAGCTGCTACCCCTCCAACATCAGACTCCTCAACGACAAACTCAATCAGGGATTTATTTAAGGACTCTTAAATTTTAAATTTAAATTTAGACATGCAGCACGGTAACAGGCCATTCCAGCCCACAAGCCCGTGCTGCCCATCTATACCCAATTGATATAATCTCAATAACTCCAAATGACTAGAAGTTACCAGACGACAGGCTATTATTCCCATAAGACTGCACATCCACTCATGTTGCTGGCCTGATTCCAGGGCTCGTGCTGGAGGAGGGTCTTGGGATTAACCGCCTTTTTAGGGAATTCCAAAGGGAAGAATCACAGGGTTAGTCAGCAGGGAGGCGGGCCAGCCATACACACAGAACTGGAATAAATGGCATTACCGTGGTATCACCACATTCACTCCCCTCTTTTAAAAGAAAGTCCAGCAGGGTGGGGTGGGTTCAGTTTCCATCACAAGTTCAGCAGATCTGGTGGTCTTTTCTGTCTTACAGATCGCTGTAGTGCTGGCTATGGTTCAGCTGCCAGTTCCTGGGCAATGTGATGCATGTCGGCAGCTGGGGCAGGAGTAGGGTACTGGGGTATGTGGTGGTTGGTTGTGGTGGTAGGAGCAGCTGGGCCTTGGGTCGGGGTAGAGTGCTCAGATATGTAGTGGTCAATCATGGTGGAGGTGCTCACTGGGTGGTCAATGGCAGTCTCGGGATCGCTTGTGCGTGCCAGATCCCAGATGGAGACAGTGCCTTCGTGCCCATCTGGATGGACAAGGAGGAGATGGATTTCCTTGACCAGCGGGTCGGCCCGTGCCTCCAGAGCAAGACTAGTCCTGGGGATGTCAACCAAGATGGCAGCATGGTCCCCAACGCGGACTTCCTGGGAAAGGAAAACATACATTCATGTGGTGCGGTGTTGGTGGCCATACATAGGAGGGAGCTAATCGCATGCAGCACCTCAGTGAGGTCCTCTTGCTAATGGGAAATGGGCAGGCCTTTCGATTTCAGGGCTAGAAGGTCTGCCTTTCAAACAGTGACATTTTCCCTTTCCACCTGGCCATTTCCCTGTGGTTGTAACTGGTGGTTCTACTAGTGGCGATGCCCCATATCAACAAGTACTAATGCAAACCGTTATTCATGAAGGAAGACCTCTGGTCACTGAGGATGTATCTCAGGTACCCGAATAGGGTAAAGATGTTGCACAGTCATGTCCAGGCAGGGGTAGGCGAATGGGAACAAGGAATACATTGAGAAAGTACATATTTTGTTTTGAGAAGGGCAGGGGGCCCTTGAAATCCATGCTTAGGTGTTCAAAAGGGCAGATAGCCTTGATGAAATGTGACTTGTTGGACTGGTAAAACCGTGGTTAGCACTCAGCACAGACCTGGCAGTTCCTTGTCAGTGTCCTGACATCATCAATGGAGTTGGGGAGGTTTTGGGCTTTGACAAAGTGAAAATGTCTGGTGACTCCGGAGTGGCAGAAGTCATCGTGGAGGGCTTGGAGTCAGTTGGACTGTGTGCTGGTGCATGTCCCCCGGGATATGGCATCTGGAGGCTTGTTGATCTTGATACAAGATGTCATAGTTATAGGTGGAGAGTTCGATTCTCCACCTCAGAATCTTGTCATTCTTGATTTTACCCGCTGCTTATTATTAAACATAAAAGTGACTGTGTCTGGGTCAGTCAGCAGGGTCAATCGTTTGCCGGCCAGGTTGAGCCTCCAGTGCTGCACTGCTCAACAATGGCCTGGGCCAGTTGGACTTTAGCATAACAATTGATGAATGATGGTGGAAAGATTTATGTTTGAATAGCCTGACGGGAATTGTTAATGTCAGACTGTGGTGCTCTGTCAGTCAGAAGCAAACACGAAACCAAAAGACTGTACAACAGGCTTTATTCAACATAAACTTCCACAGAGCCAGCTGTGAGGAGAGCTGCTGTAACCTCTGAGAGTGTCTTCGAAGGGCCGACTCAGGTTTATATCCCAGAGGGTGATTGACACCCGACCAGGTGGGGCCTGGTCTATTCAGGTTGGCTGATTGACAGCCGGCCAGGTGTTGCCTTGTCCTCATGGTCTTCTGCAGTTACAGAGGTTGCGCCGTGCAGGAGGTCAGTGGTGTACCACCACACAGACACATGCTGGTGCAATATAGTTTCTTGCATCAGTTATACCTCACACCGATAAAATTATGCAGGTCAAAGTCATAAATTTCAGGAATGTGCTTTAGGTGCAGTGTGGAGGTTGGAATCTTTGTCCACACCACCTGGCCGTGTACAAGGGTGAGATCCTTCAGGGAAGACCTGAGAACACTGAAAAAAATTACAAAGATGGATCTTCCTTGGGATTTGGAGTTGTACCTTCTAGGGGACATTGGGGAAGTACAGTTTAGATTGTCCAAACACCAAATTCAGTTTGTGAAGCTTGCCTTGTCAGTAGCCAGGAAGAGTATAGCAGTTACGTGGAAGTCCGACTCCCAGCTAAATATCGTATGGTAGAATATGGAAATACAGAGTTACGTTCCCCTGGAGAAAATCACCTACAATTTACGGAAGAGGTATGACACATTTGTTGAACTATAGTAACTGTATGTGAGGCACAAAGGTGCACAGATATAATTCACACCTCCCTCACTCCCTGAATAAGAGAAAAGAAACAATCTGTCCAGTAGGTAAAGGATTAAGAGTACGAAGGGGAATGTGGTGCAGACGATGTGCACTTTTGCCCCTACCTGATTTTATTTAACATCTGAGGTTGTCTAGTTTCAAGGAGGATCATTGTCTTGGTTGGTATTTAGGTGGTTTTTGTATTTTTATATTTTGGTATTTGTATAATTTAAGGGATAGGGAGGGGGAAATAAGGACTTTAAATCATATTATGTGGAAAGAATATAATATTTTGTTTATTGGATTTGTGTGAGTATTTGGAAAATCAAAAATAAAATATTTTAAAAAAACAACGGCTTGAGCCTCCTTCTCGATGGAGGAGTGCTGGATCTCAGGGCCATGGAGGGTGTGGGAGAAAAGTGCCTGCTTGGTTAAGGGTGGTGGCTAGGGAAAAGTTGGAGGCGTCGTTCTCCACCTGGAATGGGGTGGATTCATCCAAAGCATGCATCGTTGCCTTGGTGATGACCCCTTTGATGCAGGTGAAGGCCAGCCGAGCATCTGCCAACAGGGGGGAAGTAGTGGCTTTCACCGGGGGAGGGTCTTATCCGCGTAGTTGGGGACCCACTGAGCATTATACAAAAAGAACTCCAGGCACCTTTTCATGGCCTTTAGGCTATGGAAGTGGGAGGTTCCAACAGGGGACGCACACGGTCGGCGTTAGAGCCAATGATGCAGCCGACGTTGACCAGATGTGATGTGCAGAACACATATTTGTTTTTATTATAGGTTAGGTTGAGTGCCTTGGACATTTGGAGGAATGTTTCTAAGTTTGCGTGGTAGTCCCGCAGGTTATGGTCACAGATGGTGACATTGTCCAAATAGGGAAAAGTGGCCCTGAGCTTGTGCAGGTCCATTTCTCTCTGAAAAACAGAGACTCCGTGGGTGACTCTGAAGGGGACCCGAAGGAAGTGGTAGAGGCAGCCGTCCGCCTCAAACACATATACTGGCCGTCCTCTGGGCAGATAGGGAGCTGGTGGTTTGCCATCTTTAGGTCGATTGTGGAGAGCACTCGGTATTGGGCTACCTGATTCACCACGTTGGCAGTGTGGGGAAGGGGTAGCCCATCCAGCCGCATGAAGTGGTTGATAGTTTGACTGCAGTCAATCACCATGCAGAGTTTCTCCCCACTTTTGACCACCATGACCTGGGTTCTCCCAGGACTGGTACTTGGTTCAATGATCCCCTCAGCCAGCTGTTTCACTTTTGACCTGATAAATGCCCTGTCACCCATGCTGTATCACCTGCTCCTAGTGGTGACAGGCTTACAGTTGCGGGTGAGATTGGCGAACAGGAGCGGGGAGATATCCAGAGGGTGGACAGCCCACAGGTCAGGTGCAGTGGGTGGATCACAGAGGGGAAGCCGGGCGGTTTAAAAACTGGGGGTTGCAGACTATGAGGAGAGGATGGAGCCCATCAAATTATTGAGATGGCCCTGGAAGTCCGACCCCTGTACCACAGGTGCACAGAGCTGTGGCATTACAAGCAGCTTAAAGTTTTAATACTTCATGTCACGTATGGTCAGTGTCACTATGCAGTAACTGCAAATTCCTGCTGAGTTAGATTTGAAGGCCATAGAAATCTTGCAACTCGCTGGGCTCACCATGAGGGAATAGAACTCTCCGTACTCCCATTATCAAACAGACAGTTCATGTGGCGAACATTTACCTCTATGTCCAACATCGAACAGGTGAGCTGGTGAGGGCTGTTCTGGTTGAGTATGATTGATGCCTGTACGAGGTCGTTGTCCGAGTTGCTGTCTAATCCAGTCCGGTAAGGTGGTGACCCCGATCCAGATCGGTAAGATGGCAGCCCCCACGGCGTGCATATGGTGCTGTTGCTCAGGGGCAGAAGTGACGCTGGCCAAGATGGCTTCTGCTCCCTCTGCCCACATGTGGTGTTGCTAGGGGAAGGAGAAGCTCTGAACTTACAAACTTTTGCATAGTGTCCCTTCTTCCCACATCCTGAGCACACTGGTTCCTTGGCTGGACAGCGCTTCCAGGGGTGCTTCTGTGACCACAGAAGTAGCATTTTGGTTGCTCAGTGGCGGCGGTGGCTTAAGTGAAGTCAGGGTGCCCCTGCGTGGTGGCGGCCTTGGACCTCGCATCCCAAGATGACGGCACCTGCATCCCCCATGAGATGGTCGTGTTGTTGGTGGAGAACGAGTCCATGTTACGAAGGGCTACATCCAACGTTTTGCATATCTCGAAGGGCCTCTGCAAGGTCAGCTCATTCTGTTCCAGCAGCCGCTGGTGAATATGGTCTGATCAGATGTCTGCTACACAGGTGTTCTGGATGAGCTCATCTGTATAGACATCTTCAGTAACGTCCCTGCAGCCACAGGCTCGTCCAAGTTCATGAACAACCTGAAAGTATTTTCCGAGGGTCTCACCAGGTTGCTGCTTGTGAGTGACCGGGAGATGTCTTGCATGGACCTCGTTCATCCTAGGCCAGTACTGGTTTTGGAGTTTGTTCTTTGCCTCTTCATGCGTGGTGCAACCCCTGGTCACTGTAGTAGTCGCAGCTTGTTGCCTTCTGATCCCACAACTTGAATGGAGGCTTGCAGAAAATCGTTAAAACAGTGTAGCCAGAACTTGAATCATTTTTGGGCTTCAGGTGATTGCAGATCAATGTCGAGCTAGTTTTACCTCAGCAACTTTTTCATTACATTAAAAACATTTTTAGGAATAAAATTGATATGATATCAATAACTCCAAAAGTCCAGAAGTTACCAGATGACAGGCTTTTATTTCCATAAGACTGCACATGCACTCATGTTTTTGGCCCGATTCCGGGGTTTGTACTGGAGGAGGGACTTAGACGTAACCGTCATTATTAGGGAATTTCAAGGGGGAGGAGTCACAGGGTTAGTCAGCAGGAAGGCGGGCCAGCCATATACACAGAGACGGTACAAATGGAACAAATAGTGTTACTACGGTATCACCAAACCCCCATATGTTTTGAAGGGTGAGATGAAATCGGACCACCCGGAGGAAACCTACACAGACACGGGGAGAATGTACAAACTCCTTACAGACAGTGCCAGATTTGAACCTGAGTCGCAGCTGCTGTAACAGTGTCGCACCTTATTGATTTTCTTTCTCTCTGTATTGTAGTTTGTTTACATTTCTTTATTTATTTACATATAAACATTGAGTACAGGTTTTGTTTGCACTACCAGTAAGTGGTAATTCTGCCTCCCCTGCAAGAAAAAAGAATCTCGGGTTGTATGTGATGTCATATATGTGCTCAGACAAGAAATCTGAAATCTGAATCTGAGATACTATCTGTGCATCGTTCATGCTGGGCTTCACTCTCAGGTGCTCATGAGCATTATGTGAAGCCAAAGGAGCTGCTGCCGATAAAAAGTTAAGTTTAAAATTTAAATCCATTTATAAACTTACACTAATGCATAAATAATTTCCTGCAATTGCCATCTGGAAAGAATTGAGCTTGCCTATCAGTGATTCTGAGCTACTGGGTAATCAGCACTTAAAAAGAAATTTGGTTTGGTTTCAAAAGAACTTAAACAAATGCATGAGGTGCTCCTAAATAATTTCCATTCATGCTCTCAAGCTTCGTGTGTACCACCACCCCACCCTCCCCCCACAGTTTCAGCTGCTGCATTTATAATTCAAACACTGGGATCTGGAAATAGATGTTTCTCCTTCCTGTATTATTTAGAGGCAGACAAAGGTCTATTAAACAAGTTTGACCATCCTTATTAAGACACAAGGGGCAGATGGGAAATAGCCTGGGGAGCATCAGCGAGGAATCCTTGTGAGAGGGCCATTTATTGAGATGCAATTGAAGTGACAAAAATGGAACTTCTCCATCTACCTTCCAACCATGTTATTAGGACGGCAGTGAAAGGGTGGCAGGTAGAGATAGAACCTGTCATAGTCACTCATGATAACCTGGGCTTTAAAACTCTGATATATTCCAAACTACCACTAGGGTGATCAGAATGAACAGTCCTCCTGTGGTCCACAAATATCTCAGACATGAGTCTGATGAGCTGTGACAAAGAATGCCACCACTTTCCTCAAGGAAAAACAAGGATTAAAAAATGAGCAGGTTATTTATTTCTGTTGTCTCATGGCTGAATCTGGATCGTCCCTGCAGAACACAATCCTAATACTCTGCTTTCCCAAAATGCCACATTCTTCCATGATCATCTTGAAATGTAATTCTCAATTAATCCTCTCCATTGGCCCCTCCTTGGCATATATTTAGCTACTTTTGCCAATTTCCTTTCTCCCTTAGCTTACCAACGTGAAACTCCTGTAACTTTCCCTGGCTCTGGCCTGATTTTCATTCATCTCTATATCCCTGTCTTATCCAACAGATCCATCCCACAAAATGACAGCTCACCTCACTTCCTTTCCAGGCTAATATTAAACTCTCAGCAGCTCAGGCTGTATATGAGAGAAGAGAAACAGAGCTGACTTTTCAGTTTGAAGACTCTTTGCCAGAACTGAGAGAAGGGGAAAGAAGCTGGTTAAGCTACAGGGAGGGTGTGAGAGGGATCTGATCAGATCAAACCAAGATGACCCAATGGAAGCTGTCGGAGGCATCCAACCTCCCCCACTCTCTGGATCGGACCTGCTGGCTATTTTCAGCATTTTCTCTCTTGTTTTAGATTTTTAGCATTTGTGCTTTTTTTTTGTTTATTATACTGATGTCTTGTTAGACGATACTATGACTTGTTTCTCTCCTGAATGGTTTTATGTTGTATCACAACTATCCCAGATGAATGATCCTTGGTTCACCTGTCCCTTGAAACCATCATCCCATCTCCATTTCCTTTCCCAGCTCCCAAAGCTTAGTTGGTCTTTCCTTCTTCTGCCAGTTTTCCAAGGGGATAGACTTCTCTTGCCTGATTCCCCACTTAGCCATCAGAATGAAGCCACTTGCAATGGCTTCTCTCTCTACTCCACATCGTTACCTCTGCTCTCTCCTGAAGGTCTAACATATCCTGTTTCCCATCCACTTACAGCCTCATACTGACATCATTTAAAATATATGCATCAGACTTGAGTCCACTACCACTTTCTATTTCTTTGCTGCCCAATTTGTCATGCTTCTTGCTGACATCCAGCATTGGATGAGCACATATTTCCTTCCATTAGCTACTGGTATATATGAAAGCCAATGCCCTGGGTCCTATTCTCCAGCCACCAGCTCTAGTCTTCTCCATGCACACTCTCTGAGCTTGAACCTAACAGTTCACAACTTTGTTAGACTATGTGAAGTTCAGCTGAAGTTTCAACTCTTTCAAAATAATCAGAAATACCTTGATTTCACCTTGGTTACCTTCTAATAAAATTCTCAACCACATGAGTCATTACCTCCAGTGCCCGATCATTTCAGTATGCTTCTGGCTGAACCCAGTTTTTAACTTAGTTCCTCTTAGATGTTAAAGAATGTAAAGCAGTGTGTTTCCAGGAAGTTCCGCAAAGTTTCTTCTAATATTATTAAATGTCATCAGTGTGATTCAGAGATGAACTTTATGAGCTTAACATCAGCCAAGTGGATACCCAGATACCCACAAAGTTATAATGATAATTTAATTGCTCATTTGTTCTGCAAAAGCATTGCTCACTGGGAGATTTTGCTATTGCCAGGATAAAGCATTTCTCAAATGTGATGACCAAATACTAAAATCCTCATCTGTGCTAAGATTTACTCCTCTGAGGTGTGCTGCCTCTCTCAGGAGAAAGGCTGGGCAACAGCTTCTTGTATTGACAACCTATTCCACCACAATCCATATCACTGTGTTAAACTTACATTTGAATAAATGGATAATGTATGGGAGCGTGAACAATACTTTTAACAAAGAAGAGAAAATACCCAATTCAAAACTGCTGATTTTGCTTCCTCCACACTCTGGTTCCATTCATTTTTAGATGCTTCCAAGTATCGCCGATGAATCTCTGATCCCAGTTCTCTTGTTGCAGAAAAACAATATTTTAATTTATATGCAATGTATATGTATCAAACAAGGAAAACAATATGTAATTGAATCCAATGCAATCAGGAATATGATTACATGAGCAAGATATAAATCAAAGCATTAACTCACTGTTTCAGGGCAGTCACTTTATATTTTCTGTGGCTCTGAGTCTAATTTCACAAAAAGGATAAACACTTGGTGTTGTCAACTTGTTTTAAAAAAAAGAATAAATGAATTCCAAATCACATGACAAATGATCAATGATCAAACATTACCTAAGTTGATGGAAGGAGAAGGAAAGAAAAGAATGGACTCTGTAGAATTTCTGGTGTATTTTAGTTGAATGACAACATTGTCTGACTGAATTAATGCAACCTAGATTGTATACCTAAAATGGATGAGGGGGGGGGGGGTGGGGGGGGTGGCTTGGGAGGAGGGAGGGGGGGGGAGAAAAAGTCACTGTAAATGTGTGAAAAAGAAAAAGTGTATATCATGGCTATTGTGATTTATGGTGTGAAAAATAAAAAAAAACAAATGATATTTCCTTGCAAAATTTGTCTAATCTGTTGAGTATCCCAGAATTTCTGTTTAAACGTCAGACATTGTTTAACTTTCTGATTAATGTCATTTCACAAGAAGTTTGGTGATGTATTGTGATCTTACTCATAATTTTGAAGTTTTCCTCATTAAAACAGGAGAGCTTAAAATTCCAAAAGTTTTAATGAGGTAAATCTTAAAAGTCTTGTATTGACTGGGCTATTGATGCCAAGAGGAAACTGAGGAAACTCATCGAAAAACAAAGATTAGGATTCTCTTCTGCATGGACGTTTCACAAAATATAGAGATTATAAGTTGATCTTGGATTGTTGTGAATAGAAAAGGGTAGAGTGCAAAATGAACTGCTAATTTAGTGCCACGGGTATTTTGCAATTACCCATGATAAATTTATAACCTGTAATATTTCTTTGCAAGTGACAAAATGGACAAACATTCACATTGGAATAAGGAGGGATACAGTGACATCAACACATCACATGTGAGACAAGGGGAGTGAACACACGTGACTACTGCTACACCACCATGACCTCACTTTGGCAAGTCTAATCACCTGGCTGTTCTTCTACTCCCAGCGTACAAGCAGAGACTGAAGACCACAGCACCAGTAGTGAAGATGGTGAAAGTGTGGTTAAGGGAGGCGGAGGAACGTCTGCAGGAATGGTTTGAATCGGTGGACTGGACATATTCATGAACTTATCCATAGATGAATGAATATGCAACAGGTGTCACCGACTTCATCAAGACCTGTGTCGACAAGTGTGTGCCCATGTATACCTACTGGATATTTCCCAACCAGAAGCCCTGGATGAATCAGAGGATTCACAACCTGCTGAGGGCGAGAACAAGGGTGTTTAAGGTCTTGAGGAATCGGCAAATGGCAATGAGAAAGCATACAGGTGTCACACCAACAACCTTGCGCTCAACATTAGCAAAACCAAGAGGATTGTGGACTTCAGGAGGAAGTCAAGGGAACATGACCCAGCCCTCATCGAGGAATCAGTAGCCGAGAGGGTCGAGAACTTAAAATTCCTGGGTGTCAACATCTCGAAGGATCTGTCCTGGAGCCTTCACATTGATGTAATCACAAAGAATGTTCGCCAACGGCTATACTTTGTGATGTGTTTGAGAAGATTTCTTATGTTACCGAAGACTCAGGAAAACTTCAACAAATGTTCTTTGAAAGCATTCTGGCTCGTTGCATCACTGTCTGGTTTGGAGGCACCAAATCTCAGAACAAGAATAAACTCCATAGGGTTGTTAACTTGCCTCTGACATCACAGGCATCAGGTTTCACTCCATCAAGGACATCGATATGAGGTGGTGTCTTAATAAAGCAGCCTCTATCCTCAAAGATCCCTACCACCCAGACCATGACTTCTTCACTCTGCTATCATTGGGAAAAATGTACAGGAGCCTAAAGATGAGCACTCTGCGGAACAAGGACAGCTTCTTCCCCACTGCCATCAGATTCCTAAATAATCAAAGAACCGAAGACTCTGCCTTACTTTTCGTGCACTTTTATTTTATATTTTTAATATTATTGTTGTAAGATGGTCATAATATGAATGTTTACACTGTGACGCTGCCACAAAAGACCAAATCTCATGACTTGTTCATGACAGTAAATTCTGATTCTGATTCCGAACATGTTTAAGTTGGTGGGCTAACAACCAAAGCCCCAGACTTCTGATTATAAATTTGAAGCTCGCTAAGGAAGGTCATAAATTTAATTTCAAGTAATTAGATAAATCAGGATTTTAAATGCCAGTATCAGAAAAGGTTGACATGAAACTACCAGTTTGTGGTAAAGATCATCCAATTCACAAATATCCTCCTGGGAAGGAAATTTGCCATGCTAATGCAGTCTGTCACCATACCTTATGTAACCTAAAACCCCTCAGAAAAAATGGACTCTTAATTGCCTTGGAAACAGCCCAGCAGGCCATTTGGATCAGCAACTATTAGGGATGGAGAATAAATGCTGGTCTGTCCACTGTTGTTCAGGGCTCACAAATGGCTAAGAAATAGGGATACAGGGAAAAGGAATGGGCAGAATAATTAGTGTAAAAGTAGATCGGGCTAACTGAAGAGATAACACGGATACAAATTATGGGGTGAAATACTTCATATCCTGAGATTTAATTTGATTCTACGAAATGTTCAGATTAACCTATAAATCAATGGGAATCTCACACAATTAAATTTAAAGTTTTAAGATTTTATTTACAACAAGGTTCAAGCCGATTCTGGCCATTGAGACCTGTACCACCCAATTACACCCAATTAAACCCTATACGTTTCATAGGGCGGGTGGAAACTGAAGCACCCAAGGGAAACCCATGCAGACCACGGGGAGAACATACAAAGTCCTTACAGACTGTGCTGGATTTGAACACAGGTCTCTGGCGCTCTAGCCACTATCCACTATGCCCATCGTGCCACTAATTAGTCCAAATTTGAAATCTGGCAGACTTAAAGAAGTAACATAAATGCAACTGTTCTTCATATTTCAACATATGTTATTCATTGCAGATTTTATATTTTTCACGTTTGTCCATCCTTATAAGCCTTTCTATGACAATGCTCTGTTATGGGCCCAGAGGACCCCAAAACCCAGCAGCAATAGAAATTCACCAAGACAAATGGTTATTTAAACAAGTCATTTTTAATTTTCTTTAAACATAAAGACAGGATCAAACTTTAACTTATTATTATTAACTTAACCGAACTTAACTCCCTTCCAATTCTAAGCGCATGTATATGTAACGTGTATAAGTTCAGAAAAATTCTTTGATTTACAGTCCAATCTCACGTCTCAATCCTCCAAGTTCACTGGTATCAGGCAATTCTTATACTGTGCACAGAATTTAATATTTACGAATTTTCACCAAGCTCTGCTGTTTAAAGTAATTGGTTACCACTCAGGAAGGTTCTTGTTGGTTACAGAGAGAGATTTGTTGCTCGTTGGACACACACAAACTGTTTCCCTCCAATCAGTCACTTCAGTGTCTTGCCGAAGAAACTTGGCCCATCAGATTTTTCCAAATGATAACCTCTTCTTCTGCAGGTCACCATAGAGTTCCTTTTGTTTCCCTTATTTCAGATGAAACACTCTAGCCAGCCATTTCCTCTTGTATGGACCACATGGGTTGTTTCAACAGGCTGAACTCAGAACTCACAACCCATCTTCAAAATGGGGTTTTAAACAAGCTTCCAGCTTGCCATGCTGCAGAAATCAGTTCTCTCTCTCTCTTTCTCTCTCTCTCAGAGAAAGCCTATTTGACCTCCTCTCTCTTCTGCTTGCAAAACCACATGACCTTCTTATAACAGCAACTGCATTCAGATAGATTGCGGCACTGGACCCAATCTTCTGAGTCCATTCATCTTTTGCTTTCAAAACAATAATCCATTACTCCACAGCATGTCCAATTAACACCTACTTGTGAAGTTTCTATAGGTATTCTTCAAAGTGTTTGCAAAGGCACCCGGAGCCTGGACTGTCTAGCTTGAGTAGAGCTCTGGTATTTTAAATGAGATCTGTTTTGTCAAGTGTTTGTGTTTGTTTGTAACCTACACTACTTCCACAATCTATCTCCTTCAAAAACATATCTATATACAATATAAAATATAATTGGTTGCAGCTGTAGACAAGGTGTATTAAATCAGATGGTTTTTTAATTAATGCTACACTTGAAACAGGAAGAAAGAGGCATTTTTGAATGAACATTAAAACACTACAATAACAAAATAAAACAGTATAAAAGTAAAGGTTCCATTATTGTCACATAATACTACATTTAAAATGTAACATACATGAAATTCATTAATATTTGCCTACTGTAAGGCAGACAGAGAGTTTCCATTTTGTCCTGCACCCCTCACAGAAATATCCAGCACCTGGTGTTCCTAGGCAGTCACCTCTCCAAGTACTGACCAGCCCTGTGCCTGCTTTGCTTCCAACGTCAGACAATCCCAGACACATTCAGGCTATTAGGAGCTGTACAAAATTTACAGGCCAAGTGCATTTCACTAATTTGTAAAGTTTGGATGATCATGTCTTCAAAAAGAAATATCCATGTAAAAAAAAGAAGAAAATTATCCTTCAAGAATGTTTCATGCTGGTGAGGAGTCACGTGATGGAGTAGTGAACTCCAGCCCTCTCCAGAAAAGTCAGGAAAAACAAAGGAAAACACAAAGGCACAGAAATAAAAGTTACAGAAAAGTGAGTATAAAGGTGGAAAGAAGATGGCGACAAAAAAAGAAAAATCAAAAGCAACGGTAAGAAGAGAGGAAGAGAAGACAAAAGAGGAAAAAGGTGAAGGCCTTACCTGTCCGAAGAGGCCCGCTGCGGAGAGAGAAACCCGCTCCCTCAGGTCGGTAAATAATGGACTACAAAAATGGCTCGCAGAGCCGAGTAAAAGTGCGCAACCGCGCATGCGCGATACTTCGCGCATGCACGATGGCGAATGAAAAAAAACACACCGACGGGAGGGGGGACCAGCTGGGGAGTCGATCTCCACAGCCGGCAACGACAGCTGCAGAACACCTGCAGCAAGAAGAGACCACAGAAGAATAGAAACAAGAAAGAAGAGGAGGAAAGGGCACCAAAGAAACAACAGATGGTCAACCCAGAGGAAGAAGAAGAGGAAGAGGAAGAGTACAGTGAAATAGAAGAAAAGAAAGGCAAGATAAAGGATATACTTGCTCTTATTAAAGGATACATGGAGTCATTTAAAGAATGGCAAACACAGGAATTTAAGGATTTAAGAAAAAGAATAAACAACACAGAAGAGAAAATAAATAAAATGGAGATGACCTTAACAGAAATGGGAAAGAAAATGGACAAGATGGAAGAGTGGGCAGTAGCAGCAGAAATGGAGGTAGAAGACTTAAAAAAGAAATTGGAGAAATCTAATAAAAAAACTAAAGAGACACAAGAACTACTAGCTCAAAAAATAGATACAATGGAAAACCATAACAAAAGAAATAACATAAAGATAGTGGGCCTTAAGGAAAATGAAGAAGGCAAGAATATGAGGGAGTTTATAAAAGAGTGGATCCCTAAGACCCTAGGATGTCCAGAACTACAGCAAGAAATGGAAATAGAAAGGGCACATAGAGTATTGGCCTCTAAACCACAACCACAACAAAAACCAAGATCTATTGTAGTAAAATTCCTAAGATATACTACAAGAGAAAAGGTACTGGAGAAGACAATGGAAAAAGTAAAAGAGGGCAACAAACCACTGGAGTATAAAGGGCAAAAAATCTTCATTTATCCAGATATAAGTTTTGAACTCCTAAAGAAGAGAAAAGAGTTCAATACAGCAAAGGCAATTTTATGGAAGAAAGGGTATAAATTTATACTAAAGCATCCAGCGGCATTGAAAATATTTATTCCAGGACAACAAAACAGACTATTCTCGGATCCAGAAGAAGCACGAAAATTTGCAGAACAATTACAAAAATAGACTGAGGGAGGAAGACGGGTAATGAGAGTTAAAATGATCACGATTGATATGTATGTGGGTAAAGACAAAAATAGACTGAGGGATGAAGACGGGTAATGAGAGTAAAAATGATCACGATTGATATGTATGCGGGTAAAGAGGTATAAGAGTGAATAGAGACAATGAGCATACGTGAATGTATCTGTACTTAGAGGAAAATATAGATAGTATAGACAAGAATTAATAAGGGAAGGTAATGGAATAGAGAGAATAAGGAGGGAATTAAAAGAGTGACCTTTGTGACATATGAAAAGTGAAATCTTTTCTGGGGGGGGCGGGGTGGGGGGAAATAGCGGTCACTGCAAAATCAGTTGACGCTTGCGAGTGGATTCGCAAATCCAAATGGAGAGGGGAGATGTGGTTGTCCGACAAGGGATAAAGGACAACTCAGGAGGTGAAGGGGAGATTGGGGATAAATAAGATAGAAATAGGAGAATAAGGAAAATGTTGGATGTTGTAGGAATGTTGTCTTATAAAGAGTTGAAAATAAGAAAACAGAAATGGAAAAGGAGGAAAGGTAATGATGGAAAAACGGAAAGAGAAGATAAACAAAATATAAAAGGGCTACGCTGAACTATATGACTTTAAATATTAATGGAATACATAACCAAATTAAAAGGAAGAAACTACTAAATTTAAATGAATAAATGTATTCCATTAGAAAAAATAACATATAGGTTAAGAAATAATATTGAAATATTCGAACAAGTATAGGAGCCTTACATTAAATACAATAGCGAAAACCTACCGGGGACAAACATTACCTAAGTTGATGGAAGGAGAAGGAAAGAAAAGAATGGACTCAGTAGAATTTCTGGTGTAATTTTGTTGAATGACAACATTGTCTGACTGGCTTAATGCAACCTAGATTGTATACCTAAAATGGATGAGAGGGGGGGGTGGGGGGGTGGCTTGGGAGGAGGGGGGGGGGGAGAAAAAGTCATTGTATATGTGTGAAAAAGAAATAGTGTATATCATGGATAATGTGATTTATGGTGTGAAAAATAAAAAATTAAAAAAAAAGAATGTTTCATGCTGCAGAAATAAGGCAGTAAAACAAGTTTATCGAAGGTTAAAATGTCAAATTATATTAATATTTGTTAAAAAAGAAACTAGATGGCTTAAACAGATATGAAAAGTAGTAATTATTGAAGATATATCTATAAAACATTGTTGAAATTGCAATAAATACTTTAAAAGATCAATCAGAATGGTAAAAGAAGCAAAGAACATTCAAATGATTTCTCCTGGGTGAGCTAACATGCAGGAGCCATGATTATCACTGAGGCCAATAGCTTTCTGGTTGTGCACATAAATGTCTATATATCTGACAAATTACATCAAATGTCATTTGTGGTGATGTCAACACCAGACAACAGCACTTTCAATATTCATTATGCAACATAATGCCATTAAATAATTCCTTGGTTTCTTTGTTGTATCAGGTAACTCTGCTGCCTGGCATCCAAATCACTCACATGTCTCAAATCATGTCATTTTCATTAATGTTGTAGGATATCCTGCAACATTAATGAAAGTGACATGGTTTCAGGTTCAAAGCTTGTGGAGAAAATCTGGCAATTGAAAGTTAAAATAATAAACAATGAAGTTTACAAATAACAGTACAAACATTACTTTGCATTATTTGCAAACTTTTCTTATCTGGGTGATTCTCAAAATCCCTCAGAGAAGCCAAACATACCACCATTAAAAGCAAATTAAAATCATACAAATGAATTTAATTCTTTGGATTCTGTGTCCCTGTTATATGTGGATTGTAGTGGAACATGTGGCCTCCCTGCCTGGAATATTGCGGAGGGTCACATGATCCTTCTGTCTGAAGCATATTCTGAAGTCAATGCACCTGCCAATCAAGGTTGGACCCCTGCCACCTTACACCTTTCGTTGGCTCACTTAAATGACTCAGTGACAATATTGGCCCAATGCCCAACTCAGATGCATACCACATTTCTTTCTCTCTGCCTCTTGGTCAAAGTCCTAGACATCGCTCCACACCAGATTGTTACTGTGGACATCACTGGAGGAGACATGGGTAAGGTATGTGGTGATATGTAATTACACCACTAGGTCACTAGGGGACGTCCCAGTGACCTTGTATATAAAGCAGTCCAGAGCTACACTCTAGCCTTTCAGGTTTGTTTTGCAGAGAGACAAGACCTATTAGTGTACATATTAGTTTATTAAAGCTGTCTTATACTCGCCCTGCTGTTGTGGTTATTGTCAGTACAGTATGCACTATGCTTAAGTTGAGTTGTAGTACTGGGATAGATCAGTGCTTGCAGAGAGCCACACACTCATTGGTATTGGGCGTGTGTTTGAAAGTGCCTGTCTGTGGTGGAAGCATGTAGAAGATAGGTATCGGAGTCTAATCTGTGTCTGATGTGAACGTCCACATAGTTGTTTAGTAGTAGAGTAATTAAGTATCATTTAATTCTTCCCCTGTGTCCAATAAAATGATCTTTGATCGTACCATGTGTCCAGACTCATCTCTCTGTGAACCCACCGAATCTGATACTTTCTAAACATAACAGTGCTGAGTATATATTATGAAAGATTAAAAGTGACCAGAGTCCAAAGGGCTATAGGAAGAATAGCTCCAAAAAACTTCACAGGTTATTGCAAGTTAAACAGGGTGGCTGGAAATGGGAATGTAGAGAAGGATTCTAAAGGCGGAGTGGCAATTGATAGCTATTTTCTGCTTGGGTAGATTTAGAGTGGGAGTTCCTAACTTGGACTGAAGCGGTTGTGCTCTGCGACAGAAAAAAGAGCAAAAGATCTAGGGTATGGAAAAAAAGGCTGCTTGACATATGATAGAGCTATGTATAAATATGAGGAAGTGATTTAAAATGTGTTATGTTACAGAAGTAACAACTATCACCTTGGAAACGGGTACTGCAGCACATTTCATCACAATTTGCATCACTTTATGAAAGCAAATGTATATGCAAATGCAAGATTACAGTACAGGTAGTAGATATTTTAAAAATGTGAAAAGGATGGACAAGATTTCTGAGGAAGCAGGGGAGTTGTAAATTATTTTGTGAAGCTGGATGCAAACAGTCTTGGAGATGGATAGGACATAGAATCTAAGCAATCAGATCCAGTTTGAATTGCACTCACTGTCTTTCCACTCACATAGCTCACTGTCAGGACTCTACCATCTACTCAGTTCCTCTGTCTCTACTGTATTTCCTCTAGTGGTTGGACTTTCTTCACAGATGCCTCCAAAATGTCTTCCTAAAAATGTGGCTTCCCTCTACCAGAGTGACTTTTGACTGCTTCTCATCTATTTCTTGCACCTCCGCTCTCCTCCTGATCAAAGCAAGGAGAGAGTTTGCCTGGTGGATTCATTCCAGTCCAGCACTCTCCTCATACATCAGATTATCCATCACAATTTCTGCCAGCTCTAATAAGATTCCACCATCAGAAACAAATCCCCTCATTTCAGTATTTTGGCGGGACCAGAGGAGAAAGTGAGGTAGCGTCTGTGATTCATTATCCATTCAAAAATCTGATGGCAGGGAGAAGAAGCTGTTTTGTACCATTGGGTGTTCGTCTTCAGGCTCCTGTACTTCATTCTTGATGGTAGCAATGAGAAGAGGAATGGCCTGGATGGTGAGGGTCCTTGAGGATAGAGTCTGCTGTCTTAAGACGCCACCTCTTATAGATGGTAGCAGTGAGAAGTGGAATGGCCTGGATGGTGAGGGTCCTTGAGGATAGAGTCTGGTGTCTTAAGACACCACCTCTTATAGATGTTCTTAATGGAGTGAAGACTGATCCCTGTGATGGTGCTGGCCAAGTTTACAACTCCCTGTAGTCTTTTCCTGTCCTGTGCATCAGTACCTCCATACCGGACAGTGATGCCACCAGTCGGTATGTTCGCCACGATATACCTGTAGAAATTTGCAAGAGTCTTTGCAAACTCCTCTCGATGTATAGCTTGCTGCATCAACATGGAGGTCCCAGGGCACATCTTCAAAGATGTTGACACCTAGGAATTTGAAGCTCTTAACCTTTCCACTGCTGACCCCTTAATGACAACTGGTTTATGTTCTCCTGCTTTCCTCCTCCTGAAGTCGCCAATCAGTTCCTTAGGTTTGCTAACGTTGAGTGCAGAGTTGTTGTTGTTGTTCTGACACCACTCAACTAACTGATCTATCTCACTCCCGTATACTTCCTCATTGCCGCCTATGTGCCGTTGGCAAATTTGTAGATGGCATTTGAATTGTGCCTGGCCATACAGTCCGGGTGTAAGCGAGTAGAGCAGTGGGCTAAACATGTATCATTGAGGAGAGATGTATCTTTCTTGAGAAGGTACATGTGCTTGAGAATGTGAACCTCCAGACTTAAAAAAGGCTTTTTTCCCCCCAATGCTATCAGACTCTCGAATGGATCTGACACTGGCTGATGGTTACAGTGCTTTTCTCTATTCCCTGCAGTATATGACTACCGTTACATAATCTGCACTGTTGTCTTATTTATTTATTTGTTACTATTGCAATATGACTTTGTGTGCCTGGATTGCACATAAAAATGATGCATATTACTGTATTTTGATACACGTGACAATGAAACAATTCAATTCACCTAGCCATAGGAAAAAGGTCACTAAGATGGGCAGGGGACACAGAAGATTCAAAAGGATGCCAAAGGATGTTACCAGGACTGATGGGCTTGAGTTCTATGGAAACGATGGATAGTCTGGAATATACAAATGTGCTGGAGAGATTCAGCAGGCCACCAGCATCCACACAAAGAAAAGGGTAACTGTCTTTTCGGCTGGATCCCTTCTCTTTGGAGTA
Organism: Narcine bancroftii; assembly: GCF_036971445.1. Classification (NCBI taxonomy): domain Eukaryota; kingdom Metazoa; phylum Chordata; class Chondrichthyes; order Torpediniformes; family Narcinidae; genus Narcine; species Narcine bancroftii. Next base: position 208,814,810 of record NC_091474.1, read on the forward strand.
CAGGATGTTTTCCATTATCCGAAAATCAGTTATCTGAAAATCTCAGTAATCCAAACTTGTTTTCGGTGGAAACATGACGCCACAAGTTGAAAAATAATTTTCACCCGACGTGCTCATGTGGGGCTCTGATGCGCTATTACGCCAGTTTGGTAACAACTGAAGACAGACATTGAATGGCAGGCTGGAATCTCAGCCTTCAATTAGTTACAGGAGGATGTCGGCGGGTCAGACAGCGCAAGGGGAAATTGTCCTCGTTTCAGGTAACTCCCTCCCCTCTTCTTTACCCTCCACTGTACTTGTTTCTCCGCTGTCCCGGTATCATCAAGGAGAGCGGCCTCCCAGGCAGGAACGGGGACCTCGGGGTCCGGGGCAGAATCGGCGACGCTGGAGGGCAAGTGTCGGGGATCGGCACGGCAGAAGGAGTGGGGATCTCGGGTTCCCGGGCTGGATCAGTGACGGCGGTGGGGAGGTGTTGGGGGTCGGCGATGGCCCATACAAGTATTCTGCTGATGCTTCTGGGCTGCTTATAGCCATTTCTCGGTTATCCGAAAAATCTGGTTAACTAAAAAATGCCCGGTCCAAGTTTTTCGGATAATCGGAAACATACTGTATGGAAAATCATGGGGACAGAGATAAAGTGAATGGTGGTAGTCTTTTTCACTGGGTAAGAAAATCATGAGGGGATAGGCTTTAGCTGAGATGGAAAGATTAAAAGGGAATAAGGGAAACCTTCTTCCAACAGACGCTGAAGGGTATGTGAAATGAACTGCCAGAGGAAGTGGTAGACCCGGGTACAATTGTAACATTTAAAAGACATTTGCACAGGTTCATGAATCGGGAAGGTTTGAGGTACATGGACCATATATAGGCAAATAGAATTAGCTCAGGTAGTCGAGGACAAATTGGAATGATGGAGCTGTTTGGTGCAGGGTTACTCTCAGTGACTGTAGGTCTGATCTCTGGGGAACCTGCTCAGGCATGGAGGCACCACGCTTGGATCTTGGTGCATTCCCACAGGCTGGGTCCCTGCCATTCGCCAAGCTGTTAGGCACCGCGTCCAACTCTCTGCAGCCCACCCTCTCTGGGTGGACCCAAACCTTGCACGCTCTCACCTAGAATACACTTGTGAGTGTTCTGCTGAATCAAGCCATGTGTCGGCTCCTTGTACCATGTGGGAAGCCCCGGCGCCCCTCCGTCTGGCGTGACCAGCAGCGACGGCCTGGATGCGACATTGAAACACCAAGTGTCCATCCGGACGAGAACGGCCGAAACTTCTCCCCGCTCAGCGTGCTCCCGACCCGCGCCCTCGCACCTCAGCTGGGTCCCGTCGCCCAGGAAACTAGCTGTTACAGTCCATCACTTGTCACAGTGACGAGGTCACCATGAGCTGGGCATCACTGCGGTCAGAGGGGGGCGGGAGAGGACAGCGAGTGAGGGATGAGGGAGAGGGGAGTGGGTGTGGGGGGGCAGGAGAGGGGGGATAGAAAAGAAGAGGGGGTAGAGGAGGTAGAGGGAGTTGAGGAGAGGGGGTAGGGAGGAGGGGGTAGGAGAGGGGTAGAGGAGCTAGAGGAGAGGTAATGGAGAGGAGAGGGTAAAGGGAGGTAGAGGAGAGAGGGTGTAGAGGACTGGAGGGGGTGAGGAGAGGAAAAAGGGTAATGAGGTAGAGGGAAAAGTGGTAGGGGTAGGGGAGAGGTCGTGATGGGGTGGAGGAGCCAATGGTAGAGAGGGGAGAGGAGAGGGTTTAGAGGAGACGGTGGTAAGAGGGGGGTAGAGGAGAGGAGAGGGATAAATAAGAAGAGAGGGGTTAGAAAAGAAGAGGGGTAGAGGAGAGGAGATATAGTGGGGAGGAGAGGGAGTAAAGGAGAGAGACGTAGCGTGGAGAAGGGAAGGTTACAGGAAAAGAGAATAAGGGCAAGGAAAGTGAGGGTAAAGGGAGGAGGAAGGCAGTGAGAGTTGGGAGGGTGGGGAGAGAGTGTGGAGTGCAGGAATGGAGGGGACAGAGTGGGGAGGGAACACAGAAATGGATGAGGATGAGAGTGGAGAGAGGGAGGGAGGGAGAAGATATGGAAAGGAGGAAGGGCTGTGGAAGAGTGTGACTGAGGGGAGAGGTGGGAAGTGGGCAAAGGAAGGATAGAGAATTTAAGGGGAGGGAGGGAAGGTAAGAGATATTGGGAGATTAAGGGAGAAATGTGAGGACAGGAATAGAGAGAGTAAGGTGAGAGAGTGAGGAAGAGTATGATGGAGAGTGAAGGAGGGATGTAGGAGAGGGAAGAGAGTGAGGGTGTGTGTATGTGCGATAGTGAGAGATACTGATAAAATGAAAAGATGAAGAAGCAATGGGGATGGGAGGGATTTGCAGACCAGTCAGAATGTCTACAGTTAGTCAACTTAATTCAAGCAAAAAGTTACATATGCAAAAGAGAGTAAGTAAACAAACTTCAATACAGAAAAAAATATTCAGCAATAAATAATGTGCAAAGTAAAAGTCCTTAAATGAGTCTCTGATTGAGTTTGTTCTTGAGGAGTCTGATGGTGGAGGGGCAGCAGCTGTTCCTGAACCTGGTGGTACAAATAAGCAAGTGAGGGAGTGATGAGTTGGGAGGAAATAGAGAGAGTTGGGGAAAGTGCATGGGAAGGAAAATTGTTGAACTTGAAAAGGGAAAGGGATGGTGAGACAGAGGGAGAGGGAGGGATGGAGGGAACATGAGTGGGATTGGTGATGGCAGAGAAGAGAGTAAGGTGAAAAGGAGAAGGTCAGATTTCAGATTTATTGTCAGAGTACATACATAACTTCACATATAACCCTGAGATTCTTTTTCCAACGGGGCAGGCAGAATTACCACTGATAGGTCATGCTAGAAAACTGTACGCAGGGTAAACAAATAAAGAACTGCAATCAGATAATGAATGTGTAATACTGAGAATTAAAAAAATCAATAAAGTGCACAAGTAAGAGTCCTTAAATGAGACCCTGTTTAAGTTTATTGTTGAAGAGTCTGATGGTGGAGGGGTAGCAGCTTACCAAGCTGTCTGCCTGAGCTGGTCCCATTTTCCTGCATTTGGCCTACATCTTATCCACAAACCTGTCCAAATGTCCTTTAAAACTTTCCATATACACGTTCTATATACTCACTATCCTTTGTTTGAAAAAAGTGCCTCTCAGGTCCTGTTTAAATCTTGGCTTTCCATCCGCTGTGTTTGATGGAAATTTCACTCACATTCTACCATTTCCTAAACTGCTTTTTTACCACTCAGACAGCACAGAGGCAATTTCTTTGATCTCACCTTTCACCTGACCACCCTTCATATCCAACACATCATCCTTCTGCATTGGGATACAGCTCCAGTAACATCTTCCCTCGCCACCAATATCCTCATGAATCTTTTCTGCACCTCTTCTAATTTAATCACATCCTTCCTAAAGCAGAGCAATTGCACACAAATTTCCATGTCTATCTCTAACCAATGCTCTCTACAGTTGTTTCATGACATCCCAATTCTTGTACTCAATGCCCATTCAGATGGAAGCAAGCACACCAAATGCCTTTTTCACTACTTTGTCTGCATGTGTTGCCACTTTCATGGAAGTATGTATCCCAGTTATCTTTGTTCTACAACGTTCCACAGGGCTCTGTCATTTGCTGTGTATAATCCTGCCCTGCTTCATCTTCCCAAAGTACGTCACTTAATTGGACTTGAATTCCATCTTCCACTTTCTTTGTCCTCTTTCCCAGTTGACTGAGATCCTGTTGTAAACATAAGACAACCCTTAATCACTGTCAACTACAGCAATAATTTTGGTGTCACCTGCAAACGAATTACTCATGCCAGTGTGGCACGGTGGGATGAGTCTGTTCATATGTTGGCTATGAGTTATGGATGGAGTTGATGTGGAGATGTAGGCATTGGTGTGCTTTCTTTGTCATTGCATTGACGTGGGTGGATCAGGTCAAATCACAAGATATATTTACCTGTAGGAAGCCATCTACTATCTCCACCTCAGCACTGTTGAATTGGACTGAGCAATGAGTTCTGCCCCTTCTCCAGAAGCAGCTTTTTTCACTTACTGATATTCTTTTAGTCCACGTAGTCAACATCTATCCTCTTGGTCAACCCTTCGAAAAACTAAATTCATTAGCTTTGAGACACAAAGCTATGCACTTTATTCCAAATCAGCCCTTGCCTTTCCAAATCCAAATAAATTCCCTTCACCAACTTACCCACCACTGATATCAGCTCACTGGCTGTAGTTCCCTGACTAGAACAATCAGATGTGGCACAGTGATGAGTGTTTGATTTTATTTTAGGTCAGCAGGATTTTCACTTTCTTACTTCATTCTTCAAGTGGGAAATATAACTTTTGAAAAATTAATTCATTTTCCCCCTCTAGTGGCCATGAATGGTTTTGCTTTTCTGTAGATTTCCTCAAAATCATTCATTTTAAAGCTTTGTACTTGAAAGTATATTTTATATGTATATGAACACAGTTGGTTGTACAACTGAGCATACAGACTCTGTGTTGATGCCCTACACTGTACTGAACAGACTGAACTATGCCAGAGTAGCAGAGGGGTTTACTGGAAGATCAAGTAAGGTCTGTACCAGAAAACCATCTTTGGAACCAGTTCTGTTAATGACATACAACAGGGACATTCAAAGATCTCTTAGATAGGCACATGGATACATGAAAAAATAGAGGGTTATGAGTGTGATGGAGGGAAATTTTTAGATCGTTGTGGAGTTGGTTTATATCGGTCAGCACATTGTGCGCTGAAGGGGCTGTACTGTGCTTTAATAGTCAATGTTTTATATTTAGAATCAATAAATATTTCTGACTGCCATTACTTCCCATAAGCAGATGTAATTGTCAATTTGTCCCTGGCACAATCCCAATAAATATAAATGCAATATTTTTTTCTTTCAGTGTTTTTGAATGGATGTTGGCAAGGAATCCTGTTAAACCTGTTCTTCAAATAGTGTGATGGGAAATTTGGGATTTATCTAGTCGACAGACCTTCAGTTTAACATCTCCATCAAATGATGAGACCAACAATACAGTATTCCTCCATGGAAGTACTGGTCAGCTAATAAGCAAAACTCAAATTCCTTAAATGAATGTGCATCTAGGTATGGTGTACTGTTTAGCTATTCAACCAGGTACTTAAAAGTGGTTTCATAGTAAAACTAAAAAGAATCACAGCATCATTTAAACCCAATGGTTTTCAAACTTTTTCTTTCCACTCACATACCACCTGTAAGAGCCAAAATGGGTAATTGCTTTACTTACCTTGATAGGTCGGCGTCCCGGTGCTCCTTGTGCGGTCGTCGGAGGCGTCCCGAGTTTGTTTGGCTTTCCGCAGCCATTTTTGTTGTAGTGCGCCTGCGCGGTTCCAGGAGCATGCGCAGTGTATCTGGGTGTTGGAGTGCTGGCTGGAGCATGTTCGGGTGCTGTAGTGACAGGTTGGAGCATGCACGGTAATGAATGAGGCACATCAGGGAGTTTCATTTCTTTCTTCTTTGGCTTGGCTTCGCGGACGAAGATTTATGGAGGGGGTAAATGTCCATGTCAGCTGCAGGCTCGTTTGTGGCTGACAAGTCCAATGCGGGACAGGCAGACACGGTTGCAACGGTTGTAGGGGAAAATTGGTTGGTTGGGGTTGGGTGTTGGGTTTTTCCTCCTTTGTCTTTTGTCAGTGAGGTGGGCTCTGCGGTCTTCTTCAAAGGAGGTTGCTGCCTGCCGAACTGTGAGGCGCCAAGATGTACGGTTTGAGGCGATATCAGCCCACTGGCGGTGGTCAATGTGGCAGGCACCCAGAGATTTCTTTAGGCAGTCCTTGTACCTCTTCTTTGGTGCACCTCTGTCACGGTGGCCAGTGGAGAGCTCGCCATATAACACGATCTTGGGAAGGCGATGGTCCTCCATTCTGGAGACGTGACCCACCCAGCGCAGCTGGATCTTCAGCAGCGTGGACTCGATGCTGTCGGCCTCTGCCATCTCGAGTACTTCGATGTTAGGGATGAAGACGCTCCAATGAATGTTGAGGATGGAGCGGAGACAACGCTGGTGGAAGCGTTCATGGCGGCAACGAAGAAACAGGGTTGGCGAGATCGCCATAACTTTTGTTGATCGCAATCATAAATGTCACTGGAAGTTTATACAGATGTTATTCATGGATATTTCATTTCAATGCTAAAGAAGATAATTTCAAGTTTATGTGTTAAAATAAGGGATTAAAATACATCTGGACTTGTATTGAAACTAATTGAAAACGTGCCACTAACAAGTATCTCACTTAGCCTTCAAGTGACTATTGGTTCGAAGTCACTATACCACTTTAAATAATCCCTTAATAATCACAGAGCATCTATGGCATAGGGATTACTTAAGGCGGTATGTGAGTAGAAGGAAAAAGTTTGAAAACCATTGATTTACAAAACCACCAATAACATGCAAAACATATTAGTTAAATACAAATAAGAGTGTCCAATGTTAGGAACTGAATAGTGATCAACTCCTCCCTTTAGTAACTTCTGCATTTTAAAATGAAGTCAAATAAAATCCAGCAAATGCAATAGAAATCAACAAGCAATGATCGTTGTTCAGTATCCAAGTTGAAATTCCACCATGACATTGAAAGTATTTGGTTAATATTGAATTAAATAAATAATACACTTGTCAAGTGAACAAACTACCCAGTCCGGCCTATAATGGGACTCTGAATTTACCACGTGATTGTCTCTTTCCAGTTTCCTGAAATGGACCAGCAAGCCAATCAGTGGTCAGAGAACACAAAACAAGTCTGAGGACCATCCCAGCCCTATCATCTATTCACATAATTCATTTTTCATCCCTCATATCCCCATGGTTCCCTTTTGTCCACCCACTCACCCTTTCACTCTGGATTTTCCTGCCACTTACTTTCACCAGGGACAATTTATAGTAGCCAATTATCTGGCCTTTGGGATATCGAAGGAAATCAGGGAAAACTCATGCAATCAAAGGGAGAATGTGCAAGCTCCTCAGTCACCACTCAATCTGGCATTAACCACTGTACCTTCCTTCAGTGTTATGTTCAAGAAGGGACTGTAGCAGTTCAAGATGGCTCACTTTTGTCTTCTGAAAAGCCACTGGGGATGGAACAGAAATGCTGGCTTTACAGAAGCCCAGAATGCCAATAATAATAATAATAATAAAACATTCTACTTCACCTTAAATAGAGACCAGACTTTCTCAAAGCTTAAAAAAAAATGTCAGGAGATATTGAAAGCCCAGACAAAGAAATGGTGAAGAACAGCTGGAAAATTGGGCCGAAAAATGGCAGATGGTATTTAATACAGATTAGTGTGAGATGTTGCATTTTGGAAGGACAAACTAAGGTAGGACTTTCACAGTAATTGGTAGGGCACTGAGGAGTGGGATAGAACAGAAGGATCTGGGAATACAGATACATAATTCCCTGAAAGTGGTGTCATAGGTAGATTGGGTTGTAAAGAGAGCTTTTGGTATATTGGCCTTCACAAATCAAAATATTGAGCACAGGAGTTGGGATATTATGGTAAAGTTGTACAAGACATTGGTGAAGCCAAATTTGGAGTATTGTGTGCAGTTTTGGTCACCTAACTACAGAAAACTTATTACAAGTTGAATCTCTTTAATCCATTGTCGTCGGGACCTGGCCATTGCTGGACTACAGAAAATGCCAGAAAACAGAAATTGACCCCTAAGGAAACCCCCCTATGTAAATGTATCAAAAAACTTAAAAAAGTAAATAATATTGTGGGATGGTACGGTTAGTGTAGTAGTTAGTGCAATGCCTTTACAGCGCCAGCGATCGGGATGTTAGTACAAACACCTTATAGGCAGTTCAGGACTTGAACCCCAGTCCTGATCACTGCGCTGTAAAGGTTGAATCTGCCACGATCGGGACCGGGGTTTGAGTCCGCACTACCTGTAAGGAGTTTGTATTAACGATGGCAGATTCAAAACGTGCTGGATCACAGGGCACCAGATGTTAGAGGTTCAACCTGTAATAGAATTGACAGACTGCAGAGATTTAGTAGGCTGTTGCTGGGATTTCAGGAACTGAGCTACAGGGTAAGATTAAACAAGTTAGGACTTTATTCCCTGGAACATAGAAGAATGAGGGGAGATTTGAAAGAGTTATACAAAATTATGAGGGGTATAGACAGAGTAAATGCAAGCAGACTTTTTCCACTGAAGTTTGGAGAGATACAAATCAGAGGACAAGGGTTAAGGGTGAAAGGGGAAAAGATTAGGGTGGATTGTGATGGAACGAGCTGCCAGCTGAAGATGCTTCTTCACTCAGAGAGTGGTGGCTGAATGGAATAATCTTCTGGAGGAAATAGTTGAGGCATGGTCAGTTCTTTCATTTAAGAGGAGGCTGGATAGGAGGGGGTTGGAGAGTTATGGGCGGAGAATAGGTGGGGGGGAGCTATCGTGAGTAAACTGGCATGGACTTGTAGGGCCGAGACGGCCTGTTTCCATGCCAGAAACTGTTATATGTTCTATGTTCAATTATGGAATGAGATTTTGTGTGCAGAATCTGATGTCTACCAATGACTGGCCAAAGGGAGTAAGGTATGCATTAGACTGCAATGCTATGCACACTTGAGTGAAGTTCAACCTCAACTGTTGTTCACTGCAGCTTTTAAAGATTACGTCAGACATTGGCACATCTTTTAAACATCTTTAATGGAAAGGATGCAGTTGTACAATTGTTGAAAAGTCATAAAGAGTAGAAATAGGCCCTTTGGCCCAATATGACCACGCCAAACAAGATATCCCACACATACTAGTCCCACCTGCTTGCGTTTGGCCAACATCCCTCCAAAATCATCCTCTCCATGTATACGTCCAAATTTTTTTTAACAGTTACAATGATCCCTGCCTCAACCACTACCTTTGGCAGCCCATGCCTTACATCCACTACTCACTTTTCAAAAAAGTTACATCTCAAATTCCTGTTAAATGCCCCTCATCTTGCACATATGCCTTCTGGTTACTGATTCCATTGGTCTGGGCAAGAGACCCCCTATGTTCACCCAATCTATTCCTCTCGTGATTTTGTATCCCTCTAATGTGATCACCCCTCATCCTCCTGCACTCAAAGCCTCCTCAACCTCCCCTATTGCTTAGGCCCCTAGTTCTGTCATCATTCTCAAATCTCTGAAATTACAGTAAGTTATTATTTAACCTCAGTCATTAATCTAACACAGAACAACAAAAAAAAAATATCAGCTTTTATAAGCAAACCATCATTCCTCCTGAGTATACATCCAAAAGTAATTTGGAATCTTGCCCTTAGTGAACAGTGAATCCTTTTATTCCCACCAAATAGGAATTTGACTGCAACTTTAAGTCCTTCTGTGAAAATTTGTAACCTAAATACTGTATGCAAGTGAAAAAAACTACAGTATTTTATGCAGGCACGCAGAATCTCAAGCATTGTGTCCTCCTATCTGTTGTATCTGATTTCATAATTATGCTTTATATAACTCTTTACAGTGTTCTGTGAAATCCAGTGCCTGCAAAATGGGAGATTCTAGAGAAAAACATCCATACAATATTTAACATGCCATAACAATCCTCAAAACAGGCAGATTCAGTGAGTTCAGAAATCAGTCTGCTCCAATACAAGGCTATAATGGTGAATCAATTGTGAAATTCCTTTATTTTATTAGCAGGAACTGAGAGACACACAATAGAATAGACATATTTCCCATAACTTAACAAAGTTTCAAGATATTAAGTGGGATTGGATAGGGCTAATTGAAAATATAAACAATTAGAGGTCTGGTTTAACTGAGCTGAGGCTTTCAGAATCGAATCCACAGTGTGTATCTGAGACTTGGAATTTTCAGATGTCAAATGTTATTTTTGAAACCTGTGACTGACAGATTTTTCAACCAAAGATATTAAGGGATACATTCAAAACGTAGATACACTGATATATGATTTTACCAAATAGCAAAAGCTTCAGCGGATTGATCCCAACTCCTGTTCCTATCAAATTTGTCTTCACTAGAGTGTTATTCTGCACCATTTAATGGCAGATAAGGAAAAAGAATCGGGTTACAGATGTGATATTGTGCCAGTAAAACAATTATGTAATTGAGAATCTAAGTACACACAAGGTAACAATGAAAGCAAATTACACTCAACTTTATGATATTGAATATTGAACATGATCCAAGCATTCTTGATGTTTTTGCTACCAAAAATTGTAATAAAAATACTTCAACTGTTGTTTTTTGCTGCAGTTTCATGTACTGAGTTTCCTCACATTTCATTCCCACTTCGATGTCTTTCGCCTGGTGTATCTGGTTCCTTCACTATCAATCGCTTCATACAAATCTTTGTTTTCAGCCGTGGCATTCATATAGGCAATGTAACTCACACAAACTGTTATGGTCAGTAGTCCAAAAGCCATCACAGGTTTATTCTGTTGCACAAACAGAAAGACCGAAATTATTTTCAAAAAATACAATTGGAATCTCTTTTATATTATAAATTTTAACGCACAAAACATTATTTGCCAACATTAAAAAAATTATTCACCCATCCATTAACAACTTCTACAAGGGCACCATTGAAAGCATCCTATCATGGGAAATGGTCCACCCAAGCCTGCAAGAAAGTGCAGAGTTGTTGGCGTGGCTCAGGCCATTACACATATCCTCTCTCTCCTCCATCTAGGAAAAGCAGCAAACATATTAAAAGATCCTATTATCTGTACCACATTTTCTTCACCTCTCCATCAGGAAGTAAATTCACAAGAATGAGATCATGTACCACCACATTCAAGGACAGTTTCTTTCCCACCATATCAAACTTCTGAGTGAACCCCAAAATAGTAAAATTATGTACCAAATGATTCTGTACTTATGTGTGTCTTACTTTTGCTATGTATGAGCTGTCTACTGGTCTGCTTGTAAAACAGCCTCAATCATTGCATCTTGATACGTGACAGTAAACTTGAAGTTGAACATTACATTATATAATGGTGCTAATAATGCCAAGGTCACAGGTGGGTGCCACATTTGGTGTAGCGGTTAGTGCTATGCCTTTACAGCACCAGCTATCGGGACCAGGGTTTGAATCCCACGCTGTCTGTAAGGTGTTTGTACGTTCTTCCTGTGTCTGCATGAGTTTTCCCCGGCGGCTCCGGTTTCCTCCCTATGTTCAAAAAACGTACCGGGACAATAGGTTAATTGAGTGTAAATTGGGCTGCTCAGCCTCACAGGCTGAAATGGCCTTTGATCATGCTGTATGTCTAAATTTAAATTTAAAAAAATTAAAATAAAACAATTAAAAAATTTATAAAATGATTTATTTTGTAAGGTGCACAAAGTCACTAAATATGTTTTTCTGTTGAAACCAGTCTCTCGGATTATGAGCTATTTGCGTTAAGAACAAGTCAAACAATTGTGACACCAATAGAAGCATCATAAGTTAGGTGCAACCTCCTTCTACACATCCCTTACATTAATTTCATTCAACTCTCAGAGGAGACCTTCATCCATAGAACAGGGATATTTTTCTATTTCCCACAATGGATATTGACAACTAGCCACAGGTTTAGGACAACATAGTGAAAGACTTGAGGTGCAAACCTAATGCTCAAACTCATTTAACACCAGTTCTTATAGCCAGCAATGAGAGCAGTGATTCATACCATCAGTCTTTGTGATGTCTGAATCCAGGACACCAAGCTCGCATCCTTCATGGGCCAATATGGCAGTCACAACCAATCTGACCTGTACCACTCAGTGAAACTCATTCTGTGAATAGCCTGAAGGATACATTATAAGGATACCCATGTTCATTGGCTGCCTCGGTGCCAAGGGCAGAAATGCACGGAACTTGTCAAGTTGCTGGTGGAAGATTGAAAACAGGGAATAAGAACTGGAGAAAGCTAGGAAAGAAATAGGGAAGGGAGAAGGGGCAGTGCTACAGCATGCTGTTGTGCAGAGGGACTTGGGAGTGCTTGTGCATGAATTGCAAAAAGTTAGGTTGCAGGTGCAGCAGGTTATTAAGAAGGCAAATAGAATGTTGGCCTTCATCGCGAGAGGAATTGAATTCAGGAGTAGGGAGGTAATGTTGCAACTGTATAACATACTGGTGAGACCGCACTTGGAGTACTGTGTCCAGTTCCGGTCTCCATATTTGAGGAAGGATATACTGGCTTTGGAGACAGTCCAGAGGAGGTTTACTAGGTTGATCCCTGGGATGAAGGGGTTGACTTATGATGAAAGATTAAATCATCTAGGATTGTATTCGCTCGAGTTCAGAAGAATGAGAGGAGATCTTATAGAAACATATAGGATTATGAAGGATATGGATAGGATAGATGTAGGAAGGTTTTTTGAGCTGGCCAGGGAAACTAAAACAAAAGGACACAGTATCAAGATTCGGGGGAGTAGATTTAGGATAGAGATGAGAAAAATAGTTTTTCCCAGAGAGTAGTGAATGTTTGGAATTCTCTAACCAGGGAAGTGGTTGAGGCTGCCTCACTAAACATATTTAAAATTCGGTTAAATAAATTTTTACATGATAGACGAATTAGGGGATATGGGGAGAAGGCAGGTAGATGGAGTTAGGTCATAAATTAGATCAGCCATGATCGTATTGAATGGCGGAGCAGGCTCGATGGGCCATTTTTGGTCTACTCCTGTTCCTATTTCCTATGTTCCAGTGTGAACATCTGTGAGAGCATGGAGATGAGGGTAGGTTGAAATACAGTGTTGGTATGCTAATTCTAAAAGGATGGTAAAGGCATGTCTGGAGGAGGTGTGAAAAAGACACAAATTAGAACAAACGGATGGAAATGCTCATAAGATCAAGCAGTGACTAAAGAGAGCAAAAGGAAATGAATGCCAGAAATGTGGAATTCATAACTAGATGAGCTGGAATGCACACTCCATCACCAACTCCCCCCCCTCCCCACCCCCCATCCCCAACAGTGTTCCAACAAAGCCCAGCAGATGTCAAGAAAGAGCACAGTCTTCTGGAGCACCACACAATATATTGGCAGAACTCAACGGATTAGGCAGCATCCATGGGAGGTGTGGTAGAACACGGTACTGTAGGCATGACCTCGTGGACTGGGCAGGCTGGCCCTCCTCCCCGTAAGAACCCTAATAAAGGCTGATAGCCCTTGTCTCCTCCCTCCATACCTGCCCTGGATGTGAGCCAGCAGCGTATAGAAGCATGCTGAGGTTTTCTGGTTAATAAAGCCTTTGACTATTTGCTTCGTGTCTGCGGGTGGTCATTGATCGTGCCACAGAAGGCAAAAGATCTTTTACTTCCTATGAATATTGTCTGATCCACTGAGTTCTTCCAGCATTTTGTGTGTTGCTCCAGTTTTCCAGCATTGCAGTCTCTCTTGTTTAACTCAGTCTAGTGACTTGGCATATTGCAACCCTAAGGATAATGAAGAATTCAATGATTTCAGACACTTTACCTTGTTAGTCTTGTGCTTCAGATTTTATTCTCTCTACTCCCTTTTGGTGTTGCAGATTTCATTTGCCTCTAGACACACCTTTGCCTCCCTCCCACCCTCAGCTGACATCACCACATGCCCTTCAACCTCTATGTTTTCACTCTATCAAAGACCCCCCACCTTTTGTTCTCTCAGCCAATCACCACTCTCCCTGCATCTTAAAACCTGTTTCATTTTTATGCTTCCTCAGTTCTAATGAAACATCAACTCCTTTTGCTCTCTTTAGTCACTGTTTGATCTTAGAGCATTTCCATCCGTTTGTTTTTATTTCAGTTTGCCAGCATCTGAAGTACTTCACAATTGAAAATGTAGGAAGAGACATCTCAGAATTTTTAATTTACAAAAATGAGAGCATGCTATCTATTGCACTTGCTTCCAAATCATCCACGCAGGAACATCTTATTTATTTAAAAACAGTAATATCCAAATTTAAGTGAAAATTCCCTTACAGGTTTAATGAAGAGCTCTGGATTAACCGCTCGGAAAAGGCTGGTGGTTCGGATACCCCTCAGTCCTGGACTTTTATATCCAGTACTCTTTGGAGGTTCTGTTCTTGAATCACTCGGGTCAGGTGAAGATGACATATCTGAAAATGTCCAATTTAAAAGCCTGATCATGATAAATATCATTTAAAAAGAAAAACTTCTTATTTTTCTGCTTTGGACATTTTTATGGTTTGGTAAATAGGGATAACCTAGCCTACACTTTAACTTTGTGGCCACTGAAAGGTGTTGAGTCAGTTATTGATGAGAGTTAGCAACCTCCTTTGAAGAAGACCGCAGAGCCCACCTCACTGACAAACGACAAAGGAGGAAAAACCCAACACCCAACCCCAACCAACCTATTTTCCCTTGCAACTGCTGCAACCGTGTCTGCCTGTCCCGCATCGGACTTGTCAGCCACAAACGAGCCTGCAGCTGACGTGGTCATTACCCCTCCATAAATCTTCATCCGCGAAGCCAAGCCAAAGAAAAAGATAAATTTAAACTTAATGGTGAGAAATTATTGAAGTGAATGACAATTAAGATTTTCAAAGAGAAAGCCCTTTACATTTTATTTGGAGAAAATTAAAACAGAACAAAACAACAGAGTATGGAAAGTAGAGTGCAAAGAGATGTTCAGTATTTTATTTTTAATGTGACAGCAATGAAAAGATTCTGGACATCTTAATAACTTAGCCCACTGAATCACATTATAGTGTGTGGACATTAGAGGAAGGGAAATGTCAGGCAGCACATCAAGATTGGAACTTTTCTAAGGGCATGCATGTTTAATAAATGGGTTTATAACATTATCTAGTATTATGTCTGAATTGTTTCATATCTACCAAATGACAGTTGAGTCTGTTAAATTTAGTTGGTTAATTTTCTTCTTTGTCAACAATTATGTCCTGTGCTTTCCTCTCTTTAGATGATTATTGGCGAGTTTCATAATACACCAAATCTATGAAAGTCTTTAACTTCAATTTCAATCCATAGAATACATACAAAGGGGGAAAAGTCTGAGATATTGTTTTCCGATCATGGTTGTCATTTTTTGACCAAGCATAGACCACCAATTCATGACACAGAAAGGCTCTGACTGATCAAAAATTAAATAAGGCTAATAGAGAGAGAGAGACAGACAGAGAGAGAGATAAACAAAAGCAAGAGAGGTTTTTTGGGTCAATTTGGTTTCAGACAGGTGCAGTGAAGATTAGGAAAAACAGGAGTGACAAAACTATTTGCTAATCGGCACTTTTCGATTTTGCAGCGGACATCCTGCACTATAATGACCACACAGTTTTTACCAAATTTCCCCAATCCAACAAAAGTTGAAGCAATAAGTAATAAAGAGGTTACCAAGAAAGTAGATGAAGGAAAGGCTGTGGATGTTATCTACAAGGACACCTTTGACAAGAACCCACACAGGAGGCGAGTTCAGAAAGTTCAGACACTAGGTATCCATGGAGAGGTTGTAAACTGGATTTGAAATTGGCTGTGTGGGGAAAGACAGAGAGTGGTAGTGGATGGTTGCTTCTCAGACTGGAGACTGTGACCAGTGGTGTGCGTCAGGGATCTGTGCTGGAACCATTGTTGTTTGTTGACTATATCATTGATCTGGATGATAATGTAGTAAATTGGATCACCCAATTTGCTGATGACACAGAGAATGTAGGTATAGAGGACTGTGAGGAAGGCTTCTAAAGCTTGCAGAGGAATCTGGTCCAACTGGAAAAATGGGCCAGAAAATGACATGGAATTTAATGCATAAAAGTGTAAGATGCTGCATTTTGGAAGGACAAACCAAGGTTGGACATACAGTCAATAGTAGGGCACTACGGAGGAACAAAGGGATTTGGAAATTCAGATACATAATTGATGTCACACGTAAACAGGGTTGTGAAGAAAGCTTTTGGCATCTTGGGCTTCATAAATCGATACAGGAGTTGGGATGTTATGATGCGGTTGTATAAGAGAGGCCAAATTTGGAATATTGTGTGCAGTTCTGGTTGCCAAACTACAGAAAAGATATCAGTAAGATTGAAAGAGTGCAGAGAAGATTTACAAGGATGTTGCCGGATCTTCAAGAGTTGAGTAACAGGGAAAGATTAAACAGGATAGGACTTTATTCTTTGGAGTGGAGATGATTGCGGGGAGAATTGCTAGATGTTTATAAAATTATGAGAAGGATAGACAGAGTAAATGCGAGTAGGCTCTTTCCGATTAGATTAGGAGAGATAAATACAAGAGGACATTGCTTTAGGGGGAACATTAGGGGGAACTTTTTCACTCAGTGAGTGGTGGAAATGTGGAATGAGTTGCCATTTGACGTGGTTACTCATAGATGGGAGAGGTCTGGAGGATTATGAAATGGGAGCAGGTCAGTGGATTTAGTGTAATGTTTTCAGCACAGACTAGAAAGGCTGAATGGCCTGTTTTCTGTGCTATCGTGTTCTATGGTTCAAGGTGGAGCTGCATCTTCTGTTTGCAGCAGAGAGGGGGGGGGGAAGGGGAAAGAGGAGGAAGTAGGGTAAGAGAGGGGAACAGAAGGGGCGGGGATGGGGAAAGAGGTGGGAGGAAATAAAGAGGGAGGGGAAAAGATGGGGATAGGGGGAAGAGGAAAGGAGGGGAAGAGGAGATGGAAGGGAGGAGTTAAGGGGAGGGGATAAGGACGAAGAGGGGGGCTAGGGAGGGGTGGGGGCGTAGGAAGGGGGGCCGGAGAGGAGCGAAGAGAACGGGGTGAAGAGAGAAGAGGAAGAACATATCCAATATCTATCTGCCACCCTCAAACCCCGTGCAGGAATCAACCATTTGCATTTCCCATTTGGCAGGATTCGCCGTGGTGATGCAATGTAAAATAAACTGGACCGAGTATTTAACCTGTACACGTTCAGAGCGGGTCACTACGTCCTCTCCCCTGGCCTGTTCTTCCCTGCAAAGAAGCTCCAGTCTCCCAAGATGGACCCGCGCCAGCCGATCCGGGCCAGCGCCAGGTCTAGCGCCACCTATGTGTGGGGGGGGGAACCCGTCGTCACTCGCTCCTCGCAGACAGAATGCATGCCGGGGAGAAGGACGTTTTCTCCACACACTCAATGGTGAGATCTCACCCATACCACTGTTGGGTTTATTATCCATTCATTGCCACACAATAAGTAGAGAACCCATATTACTGGAGCAGAGCTTTAGTCATCACAACAGACGACAGGTTTTGGGATATTATGAAAGGGTTGACAAAATACAAGGTCCTTATTGAAGAATAATGCTACTTGAATGCCAAGAACCGTTTCAGGCGAATCAGGAGAGTTGTTCATTTGACACTATGCAAATGGAGCAAAAGGCTTCATTTGGCGTGCCCTGCAGGGAATCCAACTCAGAGGGCAAGTTGTGCAAAAATAACAATGAATAAAGATAGATAAATTACTAAGGCAGGAGTGGAGAGAGGAGTGTTACAGTAGTAGGAGGACTTAGGTATCCCCTGTTTAATAATTCCCTTCTGCAATAAAGTATACGTAGCCGAAATAAATTTCTTTATATATCTACTACATATCAATATTTCTACGTCACCACATTTCACCCCCTCCTCCTCCCTCTTCTTCACCCCACCTCCTCTTCACCCCCTCCTCTCCCCCTTCTCCCCCCACCTCTTTGCCCCCCACCTCTTCACCCCCTCCTCTTCGCATCCCCCTCTGCGCCTCCTCCTCTGCACCCCCTCCTCTTCACCCCCTCCTCTGCACCCCCTCCTCTTTACCCCTACCCTCCTTGAAATGTTATAAATGAAAAAAATGACACTGCGTGGGCATAATCTTTTGCCAATGTGAGAACTATTCAGAGTCTGATAACAGCAGGATAGAAATGGTCCTGGAATCTGGAGGTTTGTGTTATCTGCCTGACGGAAAGAAGAGGAATGGCCAATATGTTAGGAGCTCTCCAGAGACAATAAGAGGTATAGAAGGAGTTGATGGATGGGAGACTGATGTCCTGAGCTGCTTTTTCAACTCTACAGTTTCTTGAGCAGAGTAGATCCCATACCAGGCTGTGAAGCACTGGGACAGAATACTTTCTGTGGTGCATCTGCAAAAGCTGGTCAGAGAACTCGGGGGCATGCTGAATTTCCTCAGGCTTCCACATAAGTAGTAGCTTTGGTGCCCTTTCTTGGTTGTAACATCAACCTGGTTGGACCAGGACAGGGTGATGATGATGCATACTCCTAAATTCCCACCATCTCCATTTCAGCATGGGTGATATACAAAGGTATGTGTGCTCCTCTCTATTTCCTGAAATCAATGACAAACTCCCTCATTGCGCTGACCTTGGGGAAGATGTTATCCTGACACCATGCCCTAGACTCTACTTCCTTTGCATGATTCCTGGATCTGACGTGCGTCATTACGATGTACTTAGAAAATTTGGACATGGCCCATATTAACTCCAGCTTCCCAGTCAGCCTCAATCCTCTATAATTTGCCCGAGTTAAATGCCATCTTCCTGGCCCTGCTCTCCACCCTGGAATATCTGGACAACAAGGAGATTTATGTTCTATTTCTGTTTATTGACTACAACTCTGCCTTCAGCACCAAACATACTCAATCCAAAACATGGAGACAGAGGCAACCCCGTCTGCAACCAGATCCTTGACGTTTTGACCTGTAAGCTACAAGCAGTGAGGATCAGGTGGCATCACCTCCACAATAATTCTAAACACACACGGTGTCCCACAAGGCTGTGTACTCAAATCCTGACTATACTCCCTATCTTTGGCTTGGCTTCGCGGACGAAGATTTATGGAGGGGGTAAAAAGTCCACGTCAGCTGCAGGCTCGTTTGTGGCTGACAAGTCCGATGCGGGACAGGCAGACACGGTTGCAGCGGTTGCAGGGGAAAATTGGTTGGTTGGGGTTGGGTGTTGGGTTTTTCCTCCTTTGCCTTTTGTCAGTGCAGCCAAACACTGTGTTGATTCCATCTACAAGTTTGCAGGTGAAAAGTTTTAGCATTGAACTGAGACAAACACTAAACAATCAACACACAGTGATATCAGACTGACCTGAAGCTATTTAGGGTATGTTTTATAATTGTACTCATAAAACCTTTTTCCCCAAGTCTGAGGCCTGACACTTTAACCAGACAGAATCTCATCTGAGACCACACATAGAATTTGATCATTCTACATATTTTGTTTGGATGAAATATCTATCCATCGATCATTGGTTTTTAGTTGGATTGTTCTTGCAGAGAGGGAGAAAAGGCTTCTTCAGGTGCATTCTCTGCCAAGAATGCACCTGCAGAAGTGGATTCAGACCTGTGGAATGGTCGTTCAGGTGGCAGCGCTGAAAGTGCAG
This sequence comes from Narcine bancroftii, assembly GCF_036971445.1. Classification (NCBI taxonomy): domain Eukaryota; kingdom Metazoa; phylum Chordata; class Chondrichthyes; order Torpediniformes; family Narcinidae; genus Narcine; species Narcine bancroftii. The sequence goes on from NC_091474.1 coordinate 208,834,150, forward strand.
CGCTGGCCATCTGAAAAGGACAGCTTCACGGGAGGCGCCTCAGAGCGCACTTCGGCTCCTTTCCCTTCGGGCAGTCAGGTTTGGGATGGCTGGCTGTCAGAGCAGGGACAGCTGGCACGGACTATCAGCACGGATGACAGTCAGCTGGCGAGTGCCTGACAGGTCCCCTCCCAGCTGCCCCTGCCCTTCGGCGCGGGACGTCAGGGCAGGGGCAGCCGGCATGGGTTGTCTGCGCAGGGACGACCTGTGCGGGTCGTCCCCACACTGATCCCACTGCCGCGCTCTCGCCCAACAGCCCTATATCAGTCCCCGCACTGTGGGGCAGCTGGCGCAGGCTGTCACCGCGGGGACATTCCACAGAGTGTGGGGACTGATAGGGTTGTGGGGCGAGAGTGGGGCAGCAGGATCAGTGTGGGGACGCCCAGCGCCAGGTGGCAGGGGCAACTGGGAGGGGACCTGTCAGGCGCTCTCCAGCTGACTGTCATCCCCTTAGCAGCCACTTTCAGGCAGCTGCATTCATGTGCCGGTGGTGGTGGGGGGGGCGGGGGGTAACCTCAGTGCTCTGGTGATGATCCCTCCCAGAGGAGGGTTACAAAGTTCGTCTCACATGCGCCTCCTGCGCTTTCAAGTGGCCCCCCGACAGCTGCATATGGGCATAATATGAGGCTTTACATCGGGGGATTTTGGCCACCTGAAAGTGCCTACTAACTGAATAAGCTGAATGGTCGCTTTTCACATTGTATCCTTTTTGTTTGGGTTGTAATGAGCTCTGGAATTAAGTGGATATGGCAGTAGCCAATCTTAGAAGATTGCTGGTGATGTCAAACTGAGTGAAATCAGACTAACGGTGAAGCAAATAGCTGCATTGTACCTGTCCTACTTTTACAGACAGGACATAGGCGGGCAATGCACTACAAATGGTGTGCATTATCTGGGGGAAAGCAATATTGTAGATGCAGTGGAACAGCTTAGCTAAGGCTCAGTTGATTCTGGTGAAGGTGTGTCAGGTGGATTGTCGAAGGCAAGGTGAAAGTTTGCCACTCTTTCCAGTAGTAGATTTTTTATAGGACATAGCCAACAAATTCAGTACTGTTGTTGCAGAACCAATTTTAGAGTTATAGAGTCATAAAACATAGAACAGACCTCATCCAACTAGTCCATACTGACCAAGTTGGCATTCTGCACATCCCATTTGGCTGCACTTGATCCATATCCCTCCAAGCCTCACTTCTCCATAAGTCTGTCCAAATGTCTTTTGAATGTTGTTATTCTGACCACTTCTACATTTACCTCTGGCAGCTTATTCCAGATGTGCTCAGGTCCACTCATCTTAATCCTAAACCTTCTAGTTCTAGAACCATCCACCCTGTGGAACAGACTGAGCATTCATTTTATCTGTGCCCCTCGATTTTGTAAATCTCTACAAATCTCCTTTGCTTTTGGGAATAAATACACAGCCCATTCAATGTTTTCCTGTAATTCAGCACTCAGTCCTGGCAACATCCTCATGAATTTCCTCTGCACGCCTTCCAATTTATTGATATTCTTCCTTGGGCTGGGTGAACAGAATTTGCACAGCTCAATCATGAGTTCCCAACTTTTGTACTCCATACCCTACCAGAGTTAAGTTTCATTTGCCAATCCTTGGCCCATCTTCCCAAATGACCTAAATGCTGTTGTAAATGTAGATATCCTTCCTCACTGTCCACTACACCACCAATTTTCTAATCAATTTAAAAACAATGCCATCCAATTGTGCTGTTGAGGTTGATCAGCTTGAGTACCTTCTCTGCAATAACCTCTTTGTTAAGAGAAGTGTTCATGACACTGTCCATGCCATAAAATTTTATGGGATTCATGGTTCATGGTTCAAGGATTTCTAGGGTCATGTAGACAATTGTAAACACTGTTCCATCCTCGTGTTTTTGTCCAGCTATGAGGCAGAACATGTGACTTCATTTTTAAAAAACTATTCCAACACCATCACAACTGAACACGAATTTTATGGCATTCCCCATAAAAATTGTATATAGATCTTTAAAATGCCTTAAAAGAGGAGAAAGGGAAGGGTTAAGGTTTCTTTTCAGTTCCAGACAATTCTTTTCAGTTTTTACACTCTTATTTTCATATTCTATCAATTTGGTAAGTATGGAAACTTCATGTCATATCCTTGTTGCAAAAATATGTAACTTGTGGATTACTTAGTGACCAGTCAAATGATTTTATTGGGTTTAACAAATAACTATATTATGGATTAACTGGTAATGAAATGGTTCAAAGGGTAGGCCTATGTTTGTGTGTTGCTAGGTTTTCAGAGTTAATGAATTTGTGGGCGTTTGTTAGATTTCTGATGGATTAGTCACTTTATTGTTGTTAACGGGATATCTCGAGGCTGCAGGACACAGATTACTCCAGCCTTTTCATTATCCAAACCAGTAGGGTGAGATTCTTATTGGGTGTATAAATATCAACATAAAGGTGTACTGGTAACTTTATATTAGAGTAGCTCAACAATGACAACATTTCAAAAGCATTCCATAAGCCTTAGAGATGTTCTATAAAAAATGTGAAAAATCTGCCTTTCTTCTTCAATGTGGTGAAATTAAAAGAAAGATCCTTGTCCTAATAAAATTAATCTAGACACTTGAGTTGATGAACATGACAAAATGTACACATGAAGCATATCAGTAGTCAATGGTTTATATAGGTATATAAACCATGAAGGAAATGTACACAGGGATATCTGCATGTCATATCACAAATTTTTATTTGGTATGAGTGGTGCAATTCTGTCTGATCTCAGCAAAATAATTTACCTAAACCTGTGAGAAACTATTGCAGACACACAGGACAGAAACAAATTTCTTGGTCCAACAAAAGCAACCCATTTCAATCAATCTTAATCCTGTGCCATCTCTGGCTGCATCATTAGGCACTTTTAAGCTGCAGCACCTGGGTGGCTTTCCTGGGACCCAGGTGCGATTTGTGGGGCTACAGCATCTTTTAAGCTGCAGGGGGATCGACCCACTAAACTGCCAACCCAGCAATTTACGGGGGATCCCAACTCTGCAATGGTACGTTGAATGATACGCCACACACTTACTGGGAACGATCTTCAGATCCTGGCTAAGCAACTCTGCTGTGCTGCAGTACAGCAGGCAACTGTTGTGACCTCCGCGGTCAGGCGAATACTGCAGTCATTGGAGGAGCAGCAGGATGTAAGCGCTGAGCATTTCAGTAGACGCAGCCTCGTGATGCACGCACACAAACACTGACGTCACCAGAATAACTGGGTCGGCCATTTTCATTTTCAAGCCGCCGGTGGACGTGACTTAAGTAAGTTTATCCTTGACTATCTCTGAGGCAGGTCAGGGACCCAGATGGATTTGGACCATGATGACCAGGTCGGAACCTTTCAAGCTGGCGCTCAAGTGGGGCGCTAACCGGTTAAATTGCCTGGTTAACCCTATTTTACACAGCAGCTTGAAGGGGCCGATTGTGTGCTAGGGTGGCTGCAAAGCATCACACTGGAAGTCTATACAGAGGATCATTAAAACAGCCAAGAGGATCACTAGGGTCCCTTTTTCCTCTATACACGACATTTACTGGGAGTGTTGTCTAAAAAGGACTCAAGGAGTTATAGATGACCTTTTCCATCTAGTGCACAGCATCTTCAACCATTACCACCAAGAAGAAAGTACAGGAGCATCAAACTTAGAACTGCCAGGCTGGGGAATAGCTTCCTCCCTCAGGCTGTGAGACTGATAAAGAGTATCCTGTACCCATGAAAATCATCCCAAATATTTACCTCTATTCATTTTAATTATTTATGTCATCTCTATGTACAGTGTATTGTGTGTTTTTGTGCATGCACCATTGTCTGGAGAGACGTTGTTTCATTGGGTTGTCTTTGTACAATAAGATGATAATAAACTTGAATTTGACCTCATTCTCTTCACAGTCCCATCAACTGCCCCAAATTCTACCATTCATCTACACCGGGGGTCAAATAACCTACCAACCTGCACATCTTTGGATGATGGGAGGAAACCAGAGCAACTGGAGGAATCCCACATTGGCAAAGGGAGAAGATGCAAACTCCATATGAATAGCACCAAAGTTCTAGGTTGAACCTGGAGCTGCGAGGCAGTCGTGCTCCTGTGCCACCTGAAGCAGTTAACTTCTATGATATCATTTTACGATCTTGTCTTCAGGATCAAAATACTTTAGCTTCCAAATGAGAACCAATCAGTACCTCAATTGATAAATATGCAATAGATGAATCTTCAATGTGATATTGTATAGACTCAGACAGATCACTTTCTAGTTTCAATTTTTTGTTAGTGAAAGAGACCTGACCTAATTCATGTTGTTCTTCATGATCATTGTGTACAAGATATCAGTGTGTACAGATGTTGTTCTAGATCAGACTCTGATGCTTTCAGGAGCACTTAGCATCCAGAGGTGAACTGTGTAGGCTATCAAGTGGAGACTGGCTTCTGGGCTAAAATGCGTGTTTTTCTAACTTAACCATGCAACCATGATGAAATGGGCAAATAGAAATTATAATATAGGAAACTGAAAAAAAAAGCCTAAAATCATTTGTCTTAGCCTCAAAACTTGAACTAAACACCCAAAAGTATCTGTACAAAAGTCATCCTTGTGTGGTGTTTTAATATCAATCAGGAATAGTGAAATGCAAAATGGTATCTGCTCTTTAGAGATTTTATGGGCACTGTCAATGAGTCAGGAAACAAAGGCTCTGAATGAGTAGATTATGAATCAGCTTATTAGATCTCAGAGGATCTGTCCTGGAGCCTCCCTGTCGATGCAATCACAAAAAAGGCTCGCTAGTGGCTATACTTTGTGAGGTGTTTGAGGAAATTCTGTATGTCACTGAAGATTCTTGAAAACTTCTGCAGGTGTACCATGGAGAGCATTCTGGCTGGTTGCATCACTCTCTGGTACAGAGGTGCCAAATGCTCAGGACAAGAAAAAACTCGGAGGGTTGTCAACTTGGCCTACAACATCACGGACACCAGACTTCCCTCCATCGAGGATATCTACAATCAGTGGTGTCTTAAGAAAGCAACCTCTATCTCCATGGACCCCCACCACCCAGGCCATGCCCTCTTCACTCTCTCACCATCGGGAAAAAGGTACAAGAGCCTAAAGGTGAATACTAAGTGGCACAAGGACAGATTCTTCCCCACTGCCATCAGATTCCTGAATGTTCAATGAACAAAAGACACTGACTTTTCCTGCGCTATTTTTATTTTTTTTTGTTAGTGGTTGATATGAATGTTTACATTGTGATGCTGAGCAAAACAACAAATTTCATGACTTGTTCATGACAGTAAATTCTGATTCTGATTCTGATAAGAATCTTCTCAATTGATAACTACAGTTATTTGTATATCTTAGGTCTTATTATCCCCAGCAGTGACAATAAAAAGAAAAGATTTATCTTCTTCTTAATTATTATCATTTGAAACCTTGAGATAAGAATTCATCTCATGGCTGTGGCAAACAAAAGCTTTTTTTTGCTGGATTTATTGGTGCAATTGCTTTTAGAGAAATTCAAAACATGTTGTAAAAGAGTACAAGTAAACAGAAAGCTGGAATGATTGAGTGAAGTTAAACAAGAAAGTCTGCAGATGCTGGGGTCAAGTACAATACATAAATGTGCTAGGGAAACTCAGCAGGTCATGCAGCATCTATCAGAAGTAAAAGGTGACCAACATTTCAGGCCTGATCCCTTCATCTTGCATCTGATGAAGGGCTCAAACTCGAAATGTTGGTTACATTTTATTTGACCCAACCAGTCCCCCAACACAACCACCCTCCTCTAGCTGGCAGAACTTGTCCTCACTTTCAATAACTTCTTCTTTGACTCATCCCACTTTCTCCAAGACAAAAGGGTAGCCAAGGGTAACCGCATGGGCCCCAGCTATGCCTGCCTTTTTGTTGACTATGTAGAACAACCCACGCTACAAGCCTACACAGGTTAAGGCTCCTCAATTTTTCGTCCACTACATCAATGACTACATTGGTGCTGCTACATGCACCCATGATAAGCTTGTCAACTTCATCCACTTTGCTGTGATCTTCCACCCTGACTTTAAATTCACTTGCAACAGTGTCCCTTGTGGCAATCTCTTTCTGTCTCCATCTCGAGAGACAAACTCTAGAACAGACATCTTCTACAAACCTACCAACTCCCACAGCTACTCGACTACACTTCTTCACACCCTGTCCCCTGAAATGATTCCATTCCTTACTTTCAATTCCTCCATCTCCATTGCATCTGCTCTCAGGACGAGGTCTTTCATGCCAAATCATCTGAGATATCCTCCTTCTTCAAAAAATGTCCCTTCCCCTCAACCACCAGCAACCCAGCCCTCAACTGCATTTCCACCATTACCTGCACACCTGCCCTAGCTCCTTCCACCCCCACGTACAACGACAGGATTCTTCTTGTCCTCACCTACCACCCCACTAGCCGCCACATTCAACATATCATCCTCTGCCATAAGACACATATACTCTTCTTCTTTTCTCTCTGCCTTCTGCAAGGACTGTTCCCTCTGACTCCCTTGCCTACTCCTCTCTTCCCACCTATCACCCCCTTGGCATCTACTCCTGTGATCGCAGGAGATGCTCCACTTGTGCCCTCATCTCTTCCCTCAGCACCATTTAGAGCCCCGAACAGTCCTTCCAAGTGAAGCAACATTTCACTTGTGAATCTTTAGGGGTTACCTACTTCATCTGGTGCTCCAGTTGTGGCTTCCTCTGCATCGGAGAGATTGGATGCAGACTGGGAGGTCACCTCATTGAGCAACTTCACTCTGTCCACTAGAATAGTGGGACTTCCCAGTAACAGCCCATTTCAATCCTCACCCCATTCCTATGCTGACATCTCTGTCCATGGTCTCATGTACTCCCAGACTGAGACCATTCGCAAATTGGAGGTACAACACCTCATATTCTGTCTGGGCATCTTCCAACTGGGTGGCATTAACATTGACTTCTCCAGTTTCTATTAGCTCCCCTCCCCCATTTTTCCCTGCCCCCTTTCCTCTAGCTCTGTTTCTCCTTTCACAGAGCCAAAAACAAGCAACATCCCTATCCCCCAATCAATTCTCAACTTTCCTCTCATCATATCCAATTAGCACCTTTTGTCTGTTGGTCTGTACTCTTTCTCATCCCATTCTTTCTTTCTCCCCATCCTTTTAATTCAGGTGCCTGCCTGCTTTTTACTTATTCCTTGAAGAAGGGCCCAAGCTGGAAATGTCAGTTTTATATCTTTACCTCCTATGGATGCTGCAACACCTCTGAGTTCCTCTAGCTTTGACTATAATCACAGCATCTGCAGACTTTTGTGTTTCACTCCATTACCCTTTACCTCCTATGGATGGAGTTTCACCAGCACTTTGGTGTATTGCAAGGATTCAGCATCTGTGGAGGAAAAAGGTGGGTATTGACGAACAAATGTGCTTTCTGTTATAGGGTCCAGCACCTGTGGAGTAAAACACCAAACTTTGCAAACACAGTGACTGAAGTAAAAACACAATGTTGGAGAAACTCAGCAGGTCAAACAGCACACTTTATATAATAAAGATAAACATTGAAACATTTTGCTCATAGCTTTTTTTTAATAATTTTTTATTTTTCACACCATAAACCACATTGACCATGATACATACATTTTCCTTTTCAAATATAGTGTCATTTTCTCCCCCCCCTCCCTCCTCCCATCCTACCCTCCCTACCTCCCCCCCATCCATTTAAAGTACAAAATCTAAGATACATTAAACCAGTCAAACAATGTTGTCATTCAATAAAAATAAACAAGAAATCCCACTGAGTCAATTCTTTTCATTTCCTTCTCCTTTCGTTAATTTAGGTAGTGAATGTCCCGGGTAGGTTTTCTCTATTGTGTTTCATGTAAGGCTCCCATATTTGTTCAAATATTTCAATATTTTTTCTTAAACTATATGTTATTTTTTCTAATGGAATACATTTATTCATTTCTATATACCATTGTTGTATTTTCAAATTATCTTCCAATTTCCAGGTTAACATAATACATTTTTTTGCTACGGCTAGAGCTATCTTAACAAATCTTTTTTGTGCACCATCCAAATCAATTCCAAATTCTTTGTTTTTTATGTTACTTAGGAGGAAGATCTCTGGATTTTTTGGTATATTGTTTTCTGTAATTTTATTTAATATTTGGTTTAGATCTTCCCAAAATTTTTCTACTTTCTCTCATGTCCAGATTGCATGAATTGTTGTTCCCATTTCTTTTTTACATCGAAAACATCTATCAGATACTGTTGGGTTCCATTTATTTAACTTTTGAGGTGTAATGTATAGCCTGTGTATCCAGTTATATTGTATCATACGTAACCTTGTATTTATTGTATTTCTCATCGTTCCAGAAACATTTTGCTCATAGCTTGATGAAGGGCTCAAGCCAGAAATGTTGGTTGTACTACACTGTTTGACCTGCTGAGTTTCTCCAGCATTGTGTTTTCACTCCAGCACTCCTGGTCTCTTTTGTCTACAACTGTTACTGAATTTGCCAGAGATGTCAAGCAGAGGGAGGTTGAATTACAGACACACAAATTATTGTCACATCAGCAGTCTACTGCTTGGGTATGAGACCTCTGCCCAGGCACTCCAGTCAAGAGCAGAGAATGAACAACTTCCATTACACTGCCTGCAACACATCCATCTTGCATGACCATGCACTGATCCTAAGGGTGTAAATACTGCTGAGGAAATAACAAACTGAGTTGCTTGAGCACATTTGTCAGATGGATAATGAGATAATTCACAAATATACTGGCCTGACCTATTCCATCTGACTAAGCTTCCTGCAATTGATGATTAAAAATGTAGATATATTCAAGTTCAAACAATCACTATCATCGTATTTGAAGATAAATTACTGATTTAGTTTAATATTATATTCTATAAATCCAACAATTAATTTAATGTGCAACCTTTTTTTGTTGACCCTACCAATTTCAACGAAATGTTAATGCGGTGGCCCCGTCCCCGTCCCACTAGGCAGGGAGAGGTCACCGTCCTTCGGCCCCGACCCACTGGGCAGGGAGATGTCGCATCCCCTGGACTGTCCCCCGTCTCATTGAGCAGGGAGAATTCACTGTCCTCTGGCCCCTGTCCCACTGGGAAGGGAGAGGTCACCGTTGCCATCACCATCTCGCTGGGAAGGGAGAGGTCCCCAACTCCCAGCCGCATGGAAGCCTTTGAACAAGGGCCCCTGCCCTATCGCCCCTCCATCTCCAGGGATAGGACAAATGACCCTAGAATGAAGGTCAGAAAAAATGGGATTTTTAAAAAGTAGCAAAATGATACATTTGCCAATTCTAAATAATACTATAATTTTGGCAGCCAGAGTTCAGTGCACTCTCTGCTCTTTATCTTCACCAATCCTGAGTAAAACCAATTATTGCAAAGCAATGGCTTTGTCATGGGGAACAAATGGAAGTGAGTAGGATGCTTCAGGTTTCACGCAAGAAGTTTCGTGTCCCAGTAAATCCTTTCTCCGTTGTTCAATTTCCTCCAGCTTTAGCACTTTGTGTTTCCTCAGTCCCTCCGATGTATATTGTGAATAAATGTTCATGGCAAGATCCTGGAAAACAGTGTCGACTTTTAATTTTTCTTGCCAAAGGCAACATTTTAACACAGCACAGTCTTTGGTGTTAACTGGCTTCAACATCCATGTGCAAAATCACAGTTCTTGCTCTACAGTTGCACCGTATGAAAGAAGAGGACTGTGTTGATGGTCAACCTTGTATGAAATGACTCGAAGGCAACAGAATCTTTCCACAAATGAAGAAGTTAGAACTGAAGGTAATTCTCCAGGAGTGGACTCACCAGAGCTCTGCTCAAATGTAGAAAGTCTTCCTTGGTTTAGGACTCTACCCTTCATCCCCATATGTGTCAGCCCCCTCCTCTATGCAATGTTCCATTCAATATTCTAATTACAGAGCCACAGAAAGGTTACAGTGCTAGATGTTCTTTGGCCACTCTTCCACAAGAGCAATAGCTTATTCATATCTTCCACCTCCTCAAAATCCTGCAAATATTTACCTTTTTTAATGTGATTACCTGATGTCCTTTTGAATATCATGTTTGAATCTCCCTCCAGCATTCGAGCCCAGTACATTCCAAATCCTAAATAATTATCATAAATTGTTTCTTCTCATGATGCTTTCAATTAATCTGTCAGTTATCCTTATTCGATGACCTTGCTGCTAACTTTGAGTCCTTTTTTGTTGGCATTTAGATTTCTTTGAATGTCAGCATTTTAGTGTTTAAAGAATATTCTGCACTCACTGTATGTTCTTACAGCCAAAATGGGTGATTTCACCTGTAATGGAGAATTAAAACCATGTACCCAGATGCTTTTTTGCTTATGTGGAACTGACGACACTGGGTCCACACGCAGGTCACCTTACTTTCAGAACTAGCAGATGTAATTAAACTCAGCCATGGGGACTTATCTGAAGATACACTTTGAAATGGAATTCCACTGTGAGGCCCAGGGAAAGCAGTTGTCAAATGCAACACTCTGAAATTGACGAATTGGTCACAACCTGTCTTGCTCGAGAAGTTTTAATAAGTCTTTGTATCTACGAGATAAACCAGGAAATCATAACATCCTGGTTCCATAATAATTAATCTTCTAAATTGTAGAATGTAATGTTCAGTTTTGATTTTGACTGACAAATATTAGAAGGATGATTAATTGTTTTTGGGGTATATAAGCCTTTGGTCCTGCTGTTGAAGTTTAGACTCTCCGAGGGGTGGGAACACCCCTTGTCAAGAAGGAAGAACAGCCAGAGTCCGAGCAATGTCCCGGTCGGGCGCTGCTACCAGCGCCCTGACAACCTACTACAAGTGTGCAGTCGTTGCCTCGCTTCGGCAGTTGGGCAGTACATGCGTTGATAAGTATAGTTGGGAAGGGCTTGCATATTGTAGTGTGAAATCAGCTTTTGAATTAGTAATAAACATTTGTATAAACTGAACTGTTCTCGGTGTGTGTGTCTATTTTCTTTCGGTAGCTCAAACACTGTGACCAATCTAAAATGAACAAAATGAGAGGTACAAGTTTACCCAAGACACACCTTTCCCTCATTTTATGTGATCTGACATTTTTGACTGTCAAAATCATTTTGTAAACTCTGTGTTCTCACAATTTTGCAAAATATCTTTTTGTTGTGGAAAAGTTGGATATGTTAAGTCAGGACCCTTTATTTAAATCATTTGTCTATTTTGTATAGAGTTGAGGCCTGACATTCATCTCTGTAATACCTAAATAATCACAACCTACAAAACTTCAAATGATAGACTTATCTTTCCCCTGTTTATAGGAATAATATCCAGTATATAAATCCTAAACCAGTGGTTCTCAGCCTTTTTTTCCTACTCACATACCAGGGGCCCTTGTTCAAAGGCTTCCATGCGGCTGGGAGGTACTCTGTGGTTAGTAAGGATTACTTAAGATGGTATGTGAGTGGACAAAAAAGGTTGAGAGCCATTGATCTAAACCATACGAGTGCCTATATTCAAATACCTTTTGGAATTCTGAACAAAACAACCACTTTTTTTTTCCGTTATATACACCATTTTCTATATTCTCAAACAATTATAATCAAGATGTCAGTCATGATTTCCAGTTCATTAACCTGTTATAATTTTCAAAGTGTTTCTTTACCATTTTTTTCTCTCTCTCTCTCTCTGCATTCACCAGAGCCGTACCCCTCCTCTGATCAATTCTCCCCTTTTCTCTCCTGACCTCCTATTCATGTCCAATTAGTGCTTTTGCCTGTTGGTCTGCATTTTTATTCAGGTGCCTGTCTGCTTTTTGCTTATACCTTCACACAAGACTCGGGCCCGAAGCAATGGTTATATATCTTTACCTCCAATGAACACAGCAGGACCTGCTGAGTTCCTCCAGCAATTTTGTGTTTTTATTAGTGTATCTTCAGTACATTTGTGCATTGTGTTAGAGATGTTGTAACTAATTCTCATTGATTGCAGTCTGCAGGTCAAGAAATCAAGGATCCAGTCACACAAAGGGGTGCTGAGATTAGGTCCAGGAGTTTGGAGAAGAATTTGTTTGGAGCTCTGGTGCTGAAGGTGGAGCAATAGTTAATAAAGAGGAGTCTGGTGTAGGTGTCCCTGTTTCTAGATGTTCCAGATCTGTGTGCAGGATTTCATATTTTCATATTTCAAATTTATTATCATAATGCATACATGGACATCACATACAACCCTGAAATTCTTTTTTTCTGGGGTGAGGCAGAATTACCACTTATTGGATGTGCAAAAAAAATTGTACACAGCATATACATATAAACAGAAAACAAATGTAAACAAAATGACTGTGCAATACAGAGAATTTTTTAAAAATCAATGATGCACAAGTGTCCTTAAATGAGTCCCTGATTAAGTTTGTTGTTGAGGAATCTGATGGTGGAGATAGTAGCTGTTCCTGAACCTGGTGGTGTGATTCTTGTGGCACTTGTACCTCTTCCCTGATGGCAGCAGCGAGAACAGGGTGTGGATCCTTGATGATTACTGCTGTCCTTTGACAGCAGCATTCCCTGTAGATGTTCTCAATAGTGGGAAGGGTCTGCCTGTGATGTCCTGGGTGTGTCCACAATGTTTTGGAGGGCGTTACGGTGAAGGGTATTGGTGGCTCCCTATCATACAACGATGCAGCTGGTCAGCACACTTTCTATCACATTAATGTACAAATTTGCCAGGGTTTCTAGTGTAATACCAAACCTCCGCAAACTCCTGAGGAAATAGAGGTACTGACATGCTTTTTTCATGATGCCATTAGTGTTTTGGGTCCAGGAAAGATCTTCTAAGCTGAAGATCTCAATCAGGTATTAAATAAAATAACAGAAAACAATATACCAAAGAATCCAGAGATCTTTCTCCTAAGTAACATAAAAAACAAAGAATTTGGAATTGATTTGGAGGATGCACAAAAAAGATTTGTTAAGATAGCCCTAGCCGTAGCAAAAAAATGTATTATGTCAACCTGGAAATTGGAAGATAATCTGAAAATACAACAATGGTATATAGAAATGAATAAATGTATTCCATTAGAAAAAATTACATATAGTTTAAGAAATAATACTGAAATATTCGAACAAATATGGGAACCTTACATTAAATACAATAGCGAAAACCTACCGGGGACAATCATTACCTAAGTTGATGGAAGGAGAAGGAAAGAAAAGAATGGACTCAGTAGAATTTCTGGTGTATTTTTGTTGAATGATAACATTGTCTGACTGGTTTAATGCAACCTAGATTGTATACCTAAAATGGATGAGAGGGGGGGGTGGTGGGGGGGTGGCTTGGGAGGAGGGGGGGGGGTGGAGAAAAAGTCACTGTATATGTGTGAAAAGGAAAAAGTGTATATCATGGCTAATGTGATTTATGGTGTGAAAAATAAAAAATTTAAAAAAAAAGGAAAGATCCTCCAAGCTAGTGATACCCAAGAACATAAATTCGCTCACCCTCTCCACCTCTGATTCACTGGATCGTGAGGTTGTTGTTGGTGCACCATTCGGCCAAATTCTCAAACTCCCTCCTGAATGCTGACTCCTCCCTTTATGCAGCCCATTATTGTCGGCAAATTTGTAGATGGTGTTATTGTTGTACCGAGCCACACAGTCATAGGGGTAAAGTGAGAAGAATAGGGGGCTAAGAATGCAGGCCTTTGGTGTTCCGATGCTGATGGACATTTTGGATAAGATATTCTTGCCAATCCTCACTGATTGTGGTCTGGAGATGAGGAAATCTATGATCTAATTACATAGTGGGGTGTTAACTTCCAGGTATGATCAGTTTTGAGGGGATGATTGTATTGGGAGGGTTGTGGCTGTCACATGGCAGCACTGCCCCCTTCCTAGTCGGAGGATACACCAGCTGCCAATCGAGGTTTGATTCCATCCCACCCATAGTGCACACATTGCCGTCGGTCCAATGTAAATTAGCTGGACTGGACTCTGCAGCCTGCCTCTAATGGGCCTTGGGCCATTGGCTGTTGTAATTGGATTAATCCTCCTGGCTCTGAGCCATTGGATCCTGTAAATGATCTGGGCTGGACCCTCCAGCACTATAATGGTGCCTGCCATATGTTCTTTGATTTCTTTTTGCCAGCTTGAGAATACCCTGCTTCACTCCATGCCTAGAAATGTGGAAGGGTGCTGGAGAAACTTGATAAGATGTGCACAGTTAAAAGGGTTGGGGGTGTTTAATTAGTGTCCCTTGTAGCATAGAGCTATGCATGCACTGAGTCAAGGGGTGGTGGGGCATCGTAATGGTTTTTCCTTGATCATTGTATGTATCAGTTCATTGTGTGTGTGTGTGTGTGTGTGTGTGTGTGTGTGTGTGTGTGTGTGTGTGTGTGTGTGTGCGCGCGCTGCATCAGTTGCCATTTCCCACACTTCTGTAAATCAAACCCTTCCCCATCCAAACTGTGTTAAGAGTCCTTGCCTTTGAGACCTACCATACCTGCTTCCTCACTCACAACAATTGGTGCTGTGACCATGCTGGCAGACCAAGGCAAACCAATGGACTGGTCTGAGCAAATGGATCTATGTGGTGAGAAACTGGGGCACCATGTGGTCTTTCTCCTTAAGAAATCAGGGTTCGCCAAAGCCAAAAGGAGTCAAAGGGGTGCCTTTTGGCTGTTTATGTCCCTCCTGAGATGCCAGGTTGGGAATACTAACCAAATCCAGCATTTATGCAGCCAGAAGGACAGGGAGTTCAAAGAGCTCTGGCAGCGCTGCTGCACACTGCAGGAGGCAGTCCAGGCTGCCCAGACTCGAGCCAATGATCTTTGAGGTCAGGGAGACTAATACAGCTGCAGCAGGCGCAGGCAGCTCGCAGGTCTAGCTGGTAGCCAGACCTGCAAAAAATCCAGGCCCTGGTCCAGGACAGTAGCAAGCTGGATGCATGGCTGAGGGATGAGAATATATAGTTAAACAGTGACAATGAGGGGGTGCCCAAGGAGCCTAGGTCCCACAACCACTCTTCCCCCTATGCACCCGAACCACTGCATGCTTGACCCATCACCACCCAGTCCCAGGACCACCACAGAGAGGAGGAGGATGCGGATGACCAAGCCATACGGGACATGCCCACGGTCGCTCCTATACCACTGAGACCCTGGATTTCTCCTCAAAGGAGCTGAACGATTGCTACCACCAATGGGCAGGCAAGCACCTGGCCGCATGGCTGTTCAGGCTATGAGATGAGAGGGCCTCTAACTTGAGCTTCTCTCATCAAGAAGCGAGTGCACGGAAAGCCTCCCTGACCAACAGGCATCAACAATGCCCTTTGAGCACCACAGCCAGAGATCTGGCTACCCTGTGGGTAGTGACTGCAGTGCAGATCAGGTACCTCATCCTCCTGGAGTGGGATCTACATGGGCTCCTGCGAAGGTGTACAGTCAGTGAGGGCAACCATATTAGAGAGTGGACGCTGGTCAACAGCATCTACCAGGGTGTCTGTGACTGTTACTTTTTAGAAAATACCCAGATGACCAGTGCCCTAGCAGGATACCTGGTCACCACTGTGCATCCCGATTTAAAGTCGGTGGTCCTGCCCCTCATGGGACTGACTAATTGGAAGACTGTGCAGGATACCATCACCCTCCTAGAAGGGCTAGAATACATGCAGTGTGAGGTACCAGTGAGGACTGGAAACACATTCTCTCCTCGCTTTATGCGCAGGCAGCTGTACTTGGGTCTGCTGCGTACAGGAGTTGACCATGTCAACATAGATGGGATCCCAACCTCTGCCATTTATGCCTGGTGGAAGTAGCTTTGTGGGGGGAGAAAAGGCCAGGGGAAAACATACAACCTCCCTGGGATAAAGTCTCGGGCTGCCCCTGCCGACACTGACACTGTCTGCTCCACCCCCACTTGGAAGTCTCTCCTAGCCTCAAAGCTGAGCTCAGAGACCTGGTGAGACAGGAACTATCCCATCTGCTCCAGCAGTTACCCTCACCCATGGGTGGCAGACCCCCACCCTCCCTCCTAAGGCCAGGACTCCCAGCACATTTGTTCCATTGCCCACTCCTCCCCGGGGATCTGAGGCCTCGTACACCTGTAACAGTCATAATAGTGCCTTTCTCTGAATGCATTCTACAGATCAATGTTTTAAAGGGACAGTCCCTTTATACTAAGAGGGAAAAGTTTACATTTACATTAGAGATTGCACGGGCTACAATTGTAGCTGGGACAGTCAAAGGGGAACCAGTTGTTGTTCCCCCCACCCTCCCTCCAAGATTGGTCTGGAGCCCACAGTACAGACCCTGCAACAAGAATGCTTTCTTTTCCATTCCTCTAGTTCAACTCACAAGAGCAATTTGCAGTTACTTGGGACAAGAGTCAAGACACATTCCACAGTTTAATCTGCTGCGATCTGACTTGGTAAAAGCAGTCTCAGGAAAAATCAGTATATGTTTTAGCAGTGATTGAGTGTGCTGGGACCTCTGGTACAGCAGATTACATGCTGGTGGTACTTTGGCAGGATTTTCTTGACGCAGGTCTGCTTAAAGCTACGGCTAAGATTTTGTGTATCGGGGTGAGCCATCTCTTGTTTTCTTACCACATCATGCAGCCTCACAAGAGTCTAACCGTCATTGGGAGGGATAGAAGCTCTGGTGAGAATCACTGAGGGCCAGTGAGATGGTGTTTGCTGTTGTCCTGTTATGACCTCAGGTGAAGTGGGATGGGGGGAGGGGGTGAAATCAAGTTTTACAGAGTGGCTGGAGTAATATCAGCCATGATCAGTATCTCAAAGCATTTACAATGATCGGAGTTCTGACAAATATAAAATACTTGCTTTATCAAGAATTTGCTAATGTTTATTTTATCCTTTATTAATTCCCGACACTAATTTCTGCTTACTTTTGCTTTCCCTTTCATTTACATTTCCTTAAAATATTTCTTCTTGCAATTCCTGTCCCCTTTTGATGACAATTGAAGCCCTTAAAATTGAAAAAAAAAACAAATTTGAAATTCAGATATCACAGAGTATTATAGGGCTGAAGGACATGAGAGCCATTGGAAAAGGCATGTCTACTGAGGAATTTGTATTTCTCGATCAACTACGTACAGTACATTAAAAAAAAACATACTGCCTCTAATTGAAGCTTTCATATGAAGCAAAGAGTCCATCAATGGAAGATAGTCACATCTGCTCAAAAGGATTTTTTTTATTAGTTTGTTCGCAAGAGAAATTTTGTGAGACTATTTGACCAATCTTTGTGCAACTACTGAATTGAAACTGCGACATACTGAGGTGGATCTAATTTTAATAATTGCTGGCAGTTACCCAAGCAGAACTAAAGCTCAGATTACAGTTGCTTCGGTCACAATAGGGAAGGACTACGAGTAATCATTTTACTTCTAAGTTGTATTGAATCAGATGGCTGTGTGAATAATTCCAGTTCTTTTTTACATGGAGAGAATATTTTTTCAGTTTAAATTGTTGGATGTAAATTTCTTTGAGAGAGTATCTGGAGAAGACTGAACTCTCAATTGTTACAAGGTAAGATCTATCTTTTAATTTGTGTTGTAATTTCAAAAGATAGCTAGATTGGAGTTCAGTGCACAGGCAGATTATTTGTTACAATATATTTGTTGCATTCAAGTCACCTCGTTTAAATTCAAATTTGTTTTCAAATATGCTAAGGTACAGTGAGAAAGTTGGTTTTGTGCACAGTTCAACAAAACATCCATGCATTGTACAGCAAGTAGATACAATAGTCAGCGCAGTTCCAGAGCAAGATCAGTCAGCAGACAGCAAAGGCAATATAATTCTCTCAGTGTGAGGTTCATTCAGGAGTCTGATAGCTCATAGTGGAAGTGAAGTGAATTAACGCTTCTTAAATTATTGCATGCTTTCAAATCAAAAGCAAGTCAGAGAAATTACATCAAATTTCATGTTGCAAACAGAGAGAAGTTTAATTAAAAAAGATCAGTTACAGCAGTTTAAAAAAAAAAAAATATTATCTTTGAGAACCATATAACCATATAACCATTTACGGCGCGGAAACAGGCCATGTCAGCCTTTCGAGTCCGTACCGGTTGATCAGGTGGAATGTAAAAAAGAACCTACTTCCTTATGAAACCTAAAACACCAGAACAGGAAAGAATTTTTTTGTAGACAAGACCTAATTAAGATGACAAGGTTTGTGGTATATTAAAATGTTTCTTGGCCAACATTTTGCAGAATTTTGATAACTGCAGAAAAACAAAATGAGCTGGATTAGAAGTGTTCTGATCTGATTTGCAGACCAGTCGGCAATCCTAAAACCCAACCTCAAGTTAAATCACAAAAGGAGAAAAGCATTTCAGGGACACTGTAAGTGGGAGGTAGGCAGCTTCTGAATGCATTTACTCCACTCACCCTGCTCCAGCTCTTGACGAAACTCTTGAGGGTATTTGGAAAGAAGTGTCTTTCATTTACTTATAGGTCAGTAAATGTTTTTTCCCCCCTTTTTGTTACTGAATTCTAGGATACGGTTCTGTGAGTAGTCAGTTCTATAACCTTGTCTTGATGTTAATCCTATAGGATTAAGTAACTAACTCGTTCAAGCACAATTCTGTTCTTTCCCTATGTGTGCATCCTTTTCTCAGCAGAGACAGATTGTTAGCAGGAACCTTGTTGGAATTGCCCCACCTCCCCTGAGGCCTTTTCAGTGGTAAATTCACATCCAGTAAACTCAAAACAGACCGTAGATTACTGAACTTTGTGACTCTTTATTGCACCTTGAAGTTACTTTAACCAAAGAAAAACGGGGATAGGGCAGGACCTGGGATGGCACTTTTTGAGTTAATATTGTTCATAGTATTAAGGCAAGTTTATCTTCAATTTCTCCTCCTCCAGAATCATCCAAATAATTCCTATAAATCATGTGCACATTCCCATCATAATGAAGATCAGCCTGGGGGCAGTACGTTTTTAATATCTATTCAACAGAACACAAATAATAATGAACGCCAACGGAATAACATTGCTGAAATTTAAGCTTCGCCCTTTGAAAATGACAAGGATAGTTCACAGGTACCACAAAAGGATTGCTTTGACATCACAGAAGGGAAAATCTTGAGAAGGAGGAGGTTACCAGAAATTGGAGAAGTTGATATTGATGCTGTCTGCTTGAAAACTACTGGGAAGGAATATAAGGTGCTGTTCCTCCTATTAGTAAGTGGGGTCAACCTGGCATTACGAAAGGGTATGAGCAGACATGTCGGTGAAGGAATGGGAAGTAGATTGGAGTTCCCCTTGCATTTTGTGTTGTCGTTTTTGTCTTTTTCTTTCTTTGGCTTGGCTTCGCGGACGAAGATTTATGGAGGGGGTAAAAGTCCACGTCAGCTGCAGGCTCGTTTGTGGCTGACAAGTCCGATGCGGGACAGGCAGACACGGTTGCAGCGGAAAATTGGTTGGTTGGGGTTGGGTGTTGGGTTTTTCCTCCTTTGCCTTTTGTCAGTGAGGTGGGCTCTGCGGACTTCTTCAAAGGAGGTTGCTGCCCGCCAAACTGTGAGGCGCCAAGATGCACGGTTTGAGGCGGTGGTCAATGTGGCAGGCACCAAGAGGTTTCTTTAGGCAGTCCTTGTACCTTTTCTTTGGTGCACCTCTGTCACGGTGGCCAGTGGTTTTTGTAGCATGTAAACATTTTGGTGCATGTGTACATTGTACAATGTATATGGCAATAAACACATTATCATTAGGTAGTACTATATTTATCACAAAAGTTTGAATACAGATTGTAATGCAAGGATGCGGTTACAATTATGTGTATAGTGATGCACCAGATTCAGGCCCCAACCTGGTGCAGTGATCTCCAGCACAGACAAATCTGACTTACAGAGAGACAGCATCCAGGTTTTCCATGGCAAGTGTAGCCAATCAAATTTTTTGTGGGTGTGCATTCAGTCTGTTTGTGTCGAGGCTCTCCCTTATATTTTCCTTCTCGATTCTGTCACAAAAGATGTATTTAGTGAATGGTCTCCCTGCCTATTCTCACGGTGTCAAATTTAATTATCCCCCCCCCCCACCACTCCCTTTGATTAGGAGATGGAGTTTGCGTGCACTGGAGCAGGAGAATTGCATA
Source organism: Narcine bancroftii (assembly GCF_036971445.1). NCBI lineage: Eukaryota > Metazoa > Chordata > Chondrichthyes > Torpediniformes > Narcinidae > Narcine > Narcine bancroftii. The sequence continues at coordinate 208,854,341 of NC_091474.1, forward strand.
CTCTGTTTGGTTATTTGATATTTACAGTGATGCAGAACTGCAGTAATGGGAAATTGATGAGCTCCAATTATATCATCAACAGTAGGCCCAAGAGCCATGGCTGGGCAATAGGGTTGTGATCATTGCTGCTTGACATAATAACATTCCTCCTTTCTCTCTGTTGTAGTGATGAAACACCCATTTCTTGAAATGTTGAAAGGATACACTTGTATTACAGATGCAGTAGACAATCAAGACCACCCGTAAATTAGAGTAGCAACACTTAATATTCATCTGGGCACTCTCCAACTGGATGGCATTAACATCAACTTCTCTGGTTTCTGCTGGCCCACTCACTATTCTTTCTCTTTTACCCATCCCTCTGTCTTCTTTCCTCCTGCTCTCCACCCCTTCCGTCTCCATTCACAGAGCCATCCCCCTCCCCATTTGCTGTTGTGCTCTCCCTCCCTTATCCATCCATTATCTCCTATCTATGGGACTGTGCTCCCCCACTACACCTTCCCCCCCCCAACCATTTTGTTCTACATTTTGCTTTTACCTTGATGAAGAGCTCAAATGCAAAATATTGGTCATCTATCTTTGCTCTGTAAAGTGCACTGCTTGACCTGCTGAGTTTCTCCAGCGTTGTGTTGTTGCTCCAATCATGGGGTTTGTAGAATTTTGTGTTTTACTCTAATCTCTTGATTGATTCTAGCATTAGAAAAGCACCTTGCATCTTCAGATTAAAGGACCAATTCTTTCCTGCTGTTATCAGACTCCTGAATGAACTCTCTGTAACTCTGCACTCTGGACTGTGCTTTACTTGCTCCATGGGATGACTGGCTGGGCTGCTCGCAAAACAAACATTCTCACTATACATTCTGTACAACCGAAGAAAGCTCAGTCGTGAAAGAAAAAGGTGTATAGACGTTTGAATATTGAGGGAATCAAAGGATATGGAGTTAGGGCAGGAAAGTGAAGCTGACGGAAAAGATCATATTGAATGACCGAGCAGACATGTGTGATCATAAAGCCCACTCCAGCTCCTATTCTTTCTACTTCGATGAATCTACCATAGTTCAATTCATATCACTGTTACAATTAAGTAATGAACGTGAGTCACTTGCTGTCGATTGTGACTTTCAGCAGGGACCTTCTTGTTCATGCATCAATTTTGGAAGGAGCTCCATTAGGTAACATGATGCCAAGAGCAGGACATGGGGATAATTCTGGGGAAAATTCCTCCTTTGCGTCTGATTTTCTGCCCAATGGTAGCAGTAGACTCATCCATTAAAACCAAAAGTGATTAAGATCCAAGTCAATTTTAGAGCAGTTAACAAACATTTGAGAGCATTTCAGATGCTATCTGTTTCAATATCAGGTGCCACAAGAGTGTCTGGGTTGTAAAAAAAAACTGTGACCAATTCAAATAAAAGGCAGTTCAAGAAAAATCAATAATTATTTGTAAAGGAAAAAAAAGTTGGGGTATATTATTTACTAAAAAGCCCCTTCAAAAAGCTGAAGTCTGCATGGTGGGTTGATTGAGCTCTGCAGTTTTGTAATGTAATTCTTAATTTAAATTTCAAAATTCACATTTATTGTCAAAGATCATACATAACGTCACATACAACTCTGTAGAATCTTTTTCCTGCGGATAGATATAGACGCATGGGCGTACTCGCACACGCACACTCGGATAATCAAACCTGTGTTAAGTTTCAGCAAACTAGACAAAGATATTATTATAAAGGAAACAGATAACAAATAGTAATTTTGGAAAATTTGTTCTGTATCTCTCTGTGGAATCCAATAGCACTGTTCAAATCAAGATTGAATTGAACTGGTCTCATTTGTTGCTGGGAACAAGATTATTATTTTTGCAGCAGCGGTGTGTGAAATAATTAAAATTATGAAGAGAATGTAATTGAATATGAAATCAATGGCACTTAATCCTCATAACTATTTTTAGTCAGATCTTTCATGATGCATTATAAAGTAACAAGTTTGAGAATTGTATATCCTGACTTGCTCATAACTGCACACCTTAACGAGAAATATAAATTGTTTTATTTAGAGTCATAGAGCTATTCAGCACGGAAACAAGCCCTATGGCTCAACTCGTCAATGTCAACCAAGTTGTCCATCTAAGCTAATGCCATTTGTCTGCACTTGGCCCCTATCCATCTCATCCTTTTCTATACATGTACCTGTCCAAATATCATTTCAATGTTGTAATTGTTCTCATTGCCTACCATTTGTTCTGGTGGCTCCTTACTTATATGCACCACCTTCCCTGAAAAAGTTGCTTCTCAGGTTCCTTTTACATCCTTTCCCTCTCTTTCCCTCTCATCTCTACCCTCTTGTTTCCAATTGGCTAGCTTGCCCTGGATTCTTACACTGGACATCAATTTTCTTCAGAAGGTTTGCTTCCTGAAAAAAATAGGGGATTATGACAGACAACTTCAAGCTGTACACCAAAATAATTTCAGATTTGCAGTATCACGTAGGAAGTTGGAAAAACATTAAATTAACTTTTATTGAATTTAGCACGTTTAATCGTGTAATGATGCTGACACATTATATTAATGCAACATGTCTAAAAATGTTTTGCCGCTGATTTTCGTTTGTACTCTTCATTTGATGCCTCTCTGCATCTGATGCATGTTGTCAATCAGCTGGATGTAGTTTGGTGTTCTATAGTTGCCAAGAAAATTCTCAACAACATCTTTAAATGCCTTCTATGATACTCCCAACTAAGACAAAATTTGTATAGCTCCTGCACTGAGTACATGCCCAGGCAAGCTTTGACTCTACAAACTAGGCCTTAGTACCCCCGTCTTGCAACTGGATCCTTGACTTTCTCATCGGAAGACCACAATCAGTACAAATGAGAAACAATGTCTCCTCCTCACTGATTATCAACACAGGAGTACCCCAAGGATGTGTGCTTAGCCCACTGCTCTACTCATTATACACTATGACTATGTAGCCAGGCACAATTCCAAATCTATGTACAAGTTTGCTGAAGACACCACAGTTGTCGACAGAATCACAAATGGCAATGTGGAAGCATACAGGAGGGAGATCGTTCAGTTCGTTGAATGGTGTAACGACAACAACCTTGCATTCAATGACAGCAAAACCAAGGAGATGATTGTGGACTTCAGAAGGAAGTCAGGGGAACACGACTCAGTCCTCATCGAGGACTCAGTAGTGGAGAGAGTCAAGAACTTCAAATTCTTGGATGTCAACATCTCTGAGGATCTCTACTGGAGCTTCCGCGTTGATGCAATCACAAAAAAAGCTCGCCAGCGGCTATACTTCGTGAGGTGTCTGAAGAGATTTGGTACGTCACCAAAGACTATTGGGAAAAAGGTACAGAAGCCTAAAGACGAGCACTCAGAGGCACAAGGACAGATACTTCCCCACTGCCATCAGATTCCTGAATAATCAATGAACCAAAGGCTCTACCTTACTTTTCGAGCTCTATTATTTAAAATTTTTCTAATAGTAAAATTGTAAGATTATGAATGTTTACACGACGACGCTGCTGCAAAAACACCGACTTTCATGACTTGTTCATGACAATAAATTCAAAATCTGGTTCTGATTGATCAAAACAGCATGCTTTGTGGGCAATATACCAGTAGACAAAATATGACAGAGAATCACAAAAATAGGCTAACTCTTAAAAAAAAGGTATGTGATATGAAATTTTGAGTTGATTTTTGTGATCAGCAGCCCCAAATCCATAAAATACACCCAAAAATGTTCAGGAAACAAATCTTTGTTGTCCAGTGTTATCTGACCATTCAATCTAGTCTAACATATGGAGCCTTATCACAACCCGCTTTCAAGTGGCCAGACTGTAAAGCTGCCCAATGCAGCTGTTGGGTGGCCACCTGAAAGTGGAGAACCTGGCCAGGAGGAGCACTTAACTAACCTTCCTCCTGTAGGCATATTCTCCGGCTCGGAGAATCCCCCTTTGCACCTGAAAGCAGCACCAGGCAAAGTGGCTAGCAGCCATCAGGTGCCTAACAGTCCCTGCTGCCTGACAGTCCCCCGGCGTGAGTCTACAGGCTGGGGCGGCCGGCGCGGGACTTTGGGGCTGGGCCGCCACACCCTGTAGCCCCGCACCGGCCTCCCCAGCCCTGCAGTCCCTCGCTGGTCGCCCCAGCCATGATGTCCCGCGCTGGCTGCCCCAGCTCTGTATTCCTGTGCTGGCCGCCCCAGCCCTGTAGTCCCCCGCCGGCCACTCTAGTCCCGTAGACCCATGCCGGGCGGCTGTCAGGCAGCAAGGAGGGGGCTGTCAGGCAGCAAGGAGGGGGCTGTCAGGCAGCAAGGAGGGGGCTGTCAGGCAGCGGGGAGGCGAGCTGTCAGACGTCTGCCCCTGCCCCAACTCAGGAGCCGGCGTTTGCTCCGCGGCCCCTCTCCCCGCTTTGGACTTTTCAGGTGGCAGGACACCGCCTTCAGCGCTGCCACTTGGATGCCCCTTCACAGACACTCTCAGCCACTCCGGAGCCGCATTCTCCAGGCCATTCCACCTGAAAGCGGCTACAGACTTTGCTAATGTCCCAATAGACAATGTATACTGCTAAGTTCTTATCATTCTTCTTGGTCACTGCTTCTTGTTTCTTTTACTCTGTTCATGGCATTATTCAGTGTTGATAGAACCATGGAACACTACAGCACCAAAACAGGCCCTTTGGGCCATCTTGTCTGTGCTGAACTATTATCTTGCCTAGTCTAACTGACCTGCACTTGGACCATGTCACTCTGTAGTCTTCCATCCATGCAGCTATCCAAATTTTTCATACATGTCAAAATGGAGACTGCATTCACCTCTTCAGGTGGCAGCTCATTCCACACTCTCACCACTCTGCATGAAATTTCCCCTAATGATCTCTTTAAACTTTTTCCCTTTCACCTTTAACTCGTGTCCTCTTGTTTTTTATTCTCTCCTAACCTCAGTGAAAAAAAATCTGCTTGCATTTGCTCTATCATCATTTTGAGTACCTCTATCAAATCTCTCCTCATTCTTCTACAGTCCAGGGAATAAGGTTCTAACCTGTTTAACCTTTCCTTGTAACTCAGTTCTGGAAGCAGAATATATCAGAAAGTCTCAGAATTCAAACAACAAACCACCTATCATGCCCTGGATTCAACATACCCTCCTCCGCCATTATCCTACCACTAGATACATATTCTCCCTCTCCGCCTTCCACAGGGACTGTTCCTTCCATGACTTCCTTGTCCACTCTTCCCTATTCACCAATTGTCCCCTTGGGACCTACCCCTGTGACTGCAGGAGATGCTCCACTTGTATCCACACCTCCTCCCTCACCACCAAACAGTCCTTCCAAGTGAACCATCATTTCACTTGTGAATCTGTAGGGGTCTTCTTCTGCATCCGGTGCTCCCGCTGTGGTCTCCTCTACATTGGAGAGACTGGATGTAGACTGGGAGATCGCTTTGTTGAGCACCTTGGCTCTGTCTGTCACAAAAACGAGGATCTCTCAGTGGTCACCCATTTCAATTCTCCATCCCATTCCCTTGCTGACATGTCCGTTCATGGTCTCATATACTGCCAGACTGAGAACACCCGTAAATTGGAGGAACAACACCTCATCTTCCAACTGGGCACCTCCAACTGGATGGCATTAATATTGACTTCTCCGGCTTTCTTTAAAAAACCCACCCTCCCCATCTTCCCCCCATCAACTCTCCATCCCCTGTCACCTTTTGCACAGATGTGATAAATTCTGTCAAGTCCCTTATCATATCCAATTAATACCTTCTGTTGATCTGGGGATTCTTTGTTCGAATTCTGAGACTTTCTGATATATCCTGCCTTTTCTGATTTTTTCTTGAAGGAGAGCTCAGGGCCCAAAATGTCGGCAATATATCTTTGTCTCTTGTCGATGCTGAAGTGACCAGCTGAGTTCCTCCAACATTTTGGCATGTTTACACACATCCTGAAGTTCCGGCAACATCTGAGTAAATCTTCTCTGCTTACTTTCAATCTTATTGATATCTTTCCTATAGTTTGGTGACCAAAATTGCACACAGTTCTCCAAATGGTCTTACTAATGACAAAATACTCAGAACTAATGTGTGAAGTTTTTTCTCTGTATCAACTTTTGGGCAAGAGAGCATGTTATGATCAGGGAAATCAAGTGACAAACAAGCTGTTTTTATTTTTGCACTACCTGCTATCCCAAGTAGAGGTTGACTTGCCTGGATACCTCACAAAACAAAGGGTTTCATGGTATTACATGACAATAAACAATTCAGTGTAGTTCAGGAATAAAATTGGATTTTATTTGCTTTGTTTTCATGTTCATCAGTAATGGTGTGAACTGATAGCATCTATTTCAAGTAGATGTTATAGTGATAAAATTACCAATGGGAAAATCAGGTAATTATTCTCAGCCTCTGTAACCAAACTTTGAGTAGAGAAAATTAATTACACAGAGTATCTTTTTATTAGACTTATGGAGATTTACAGTATCTGAGTAATGGAGTGAAGTCAACAGGGAGGTGAGACGGAACTACCAGCTCAGTTAATTGGAATCTGAAACAAACAGCAGTGAGAGAAAAGTGAAAGAAAACCACACCTTTAAATACACATCACAGTGGCAACTCATGACTCTTTGAGGAGTTACCAAGAAACATGATATCAAATTTCCCAGATTTCAGCTTTATTGTCTGAGTCTTTGGCTTGGCTTCGCGGACGAAGATTTATGGAGGTGGTAAAAGTCCATGTCAGCTGCAGGCTCGTTTGTGGCTCAAAAGTCCGATGTGGGACAGGCAGACGCGGTTGCAGCGGCTGCAGGGGAAAATTGGTGGGTTGGGGTTGGGTGTTGGGTTTTTCCTCCTTTGCCTTTTGTCAGTGAGGTGCGCTCTGCGGTCTTCTTCATCAAAGGAGGTTGCTGCCCGCCAAACTGTGAGGCGCCAAGATGCACGGTTTGAGGCGAGATCAGCCCACTGGCGGTGGTCAATGGGGCAGGCACCAAGAGATTTCTTTAGGCAGTCCTTGTACCTTTTCTTTGGTGCACCTCTGTCACGGTGGCCAGTGGAGAGCTCGACATGCATGGTATCATACAACCCTAAGATTCCTTTTACCTGTGGGCGCAGCAGAATTACTACTAATTACCACTAATAAACTGGACACAGCGTAAACATGTAAACAAATAAAAGAACAGATAACGGATGTAAACAAACTGCAGTACAAAGAGAACAAAAGAAAATCAATAAAGTGCACAAGTAAGAGTCCTTAAGTGAGCATCTGATTGAGTTTGTGGTTGAGGAGTCTGATGGTACAGGGGTACCAGCTATTCCTGAACCTAGTGTGGTAGAATTTGGGAAGAGTTGATCAGAATGTGGGGAGAATAGGTTAAAAGGAAAATTCATGTTGGAAAGACAAAGGAGCAGATGAGTGTTGGAAGCTGAGACAAACTGAGTGATGGGGTGAGAGTGAGAGGGTAATTGGGAAAATGTGGAAAGTGATAGTGAAACTGAGAAATGTGGAGTTTAGGAAGGGAGACAATTAGGTTGGGGATTGTAAGGGAGGAGGCTGAGAAACATGTGAGCAAGGTTATAAGTATATATCTCTGTACCTGGTGGGTGTGTGCGTGCGTGGGTATTAAAACTGTGAGGCATTGCCTATTTTCCAAGTGTTCTAGCTATCTGTATGTCAGACCAAGATGTTGCTCTGTAAAGACTGTGGAAATTTGTGTGCAATAGACATCCCACAGTAAAACCTTTGATGTGCAGGCACCCCATCCCTTCATAGGACAAGAGATTTGTTGATTTGCATAATTGACTCTTCAACTCAATCTCCTTGTTAATGAAGCCCAACATCCCATAGGCCTTCATAACTATCCTATCAACCTGTGAAGCAACCTTGAAGGATGTATGGATTTGGACCCCAAGGCCACTCTGTTCATCCACACTCTTAAGTAACTGACCATTAACCCTGTACTCAGCCTTCTGGTTTGCCCTTCCAAAATACATCACCTCACTCTTATCCAGATTGAACTCCACCTGCCACTTCTCTGCCCAATTCTACATCCTCTCTATATCCTTTTGTAACCTTTGCCATCCTTCACTCCATCCACAACTCTTCCAACCTTGATGACACCCATAAACTTATTGACCTATCCTGCCACCTCTTCATCCAAGTCATTTATAAAAATCACAAAGAGCAGGGTTCTCAGAACAGATCTTTGCAGTACTCCACTAGTCACTGACTTCCAGGAAGAATATTTTCCTTCAACTACTCTCTGCTAATTTTTTTATCCACATCACCAGGTTTCCATTGATCCCATGCCTCAAGACTTTCTGAATGAGTCTCTCATAGGGGACCTTGTCAAATGCCTTACTAAAATCCATATAAACCACATCTACCACCTTATCCTCATCAATTTCTTTTGTGCCTTCTCAAAAATCTCAATTAGGCTTGCGAGACATGACCAATTAGGCTATAGACAACAATAGTTTGTGTAGGAAGAAGGAAGACTTGTTTCACAACATTCTTCCAAAATAGTTCTCAATTATTAATTTTCTGTATCTCTGGCAGCATTTATTGCCCTTGAGTACATTTTTTGAATAGTTGCATTCCTTTTGATGAAGGTATTCCCATGGTGGTATTGGTCAAGGGATCCCAGGATTTAGACCTAATGATGATGGATCGAGAATTTGCAAGTGAGAATGGATATGGACTTGGACAGCAACCTGCAGGCAGTGGTGTTCCCATGCACCCACTGTTCTTGTCCTTCCTGTTGGTAGATACTGTGGGTTTGAGAGGTGCTGTGGAAGAGTAACTGCAGAGACTGTGCATTGGTGGTGGATGGAGTATATACTGAGGGTGGTTGTTAGGCTTCTTGAGAGTTATGGACACCACACTCTCTCAGGCAAATGAGAAGCATTCTATCATATGCCTGACCTTTGCCTTTTAGGTGGTGCAAAGACCATGGGTATCAGGAAGTGAATCATTTGTTGCAGGGTACACAGACTCTAACTTGCTCTTGTAAACTGTGTATTTATGTAGCTAGTCCAGCTTAATTTCTGGTTAATGGTGACCAACATGATGGGGGTGCAGGTTGTGTGGGGGGGGGGGGGGGGTGCAGGGTGATGATAGTAATGCCATTGAATTTCAAAGGGTAAGAGGTCAGACTTTCTCTTGTTGGAAATGGAAATTGTGCCTGAATGTCTGACTGTTGCCTAGGGCAAGGGCTACCTTATTTGCTGGAACTCCAATGATTCATCTCTGATAACCACAGTCGTCATCCTTTGTCTGAAAAAGATTCCAACCATTGGAATCTATTCTCTTTGATGCCCATTGATTTCAGTTTTACCAGGGGTTCTTGGTGCCACTATTGACTAAATAGACAGTCACCTCCTGACCCCAATGTTGACCCATTAAGAAGTTTGGAGCTGAGAGACCCTGATTAAACTGAAGTGGCCAGGAGTGAGGAAATTATTTGTGAGCTTGTGGCAGTGCACCTTCGCGTAGCGAACCGGCCCCACTTGTACTGCCGCGCCGGCGGGGCAACTGCAAGTACAGGGCGCTGTTGGGGGACCTCCTTGCCTCAATGTTTGAACTGAGCATGTGCTCCAGGCAGCGTGATGATGTCACCGCCCACGCAGAGGCAGGGCTCACACTTCCCTTAAAGGGGCACACGCGGGTTTTGAATTAAACTGCTGTTGAAACTCCCAACGTGGCTGGTTGATTGTCTCTTTCCTCATAGCTGCCACTACATTCGTGACCCCGACAAGCCCAGACATTTTTCTGACCTCTCACTATGGATCCCTCAGGGATCAATGCAGTCGTGATGAAACTGCCCCCCTTCTGGACACATCGCTCGCGCACGTGGTTCAGGCAGGCGGAAGCACAGTTTTGCCTCAGAAACATTTCATCAGACGCCACGATGTTTTATCCACATCCACAACCTGCTGGAGGTCGGTAAATATCCCACCCTCAAGAACCTCCTCGGAACCTTCGGTCTCTCCCTGCATCAGTGCACCTCCAGGCTCCTTCACCTGGATGGGTTGGGAGACAGAACCCCATCTGCCCTGATGGATGTGATGCTGGCGTTAGCAGAGGACTACAAACCGTGCTTTCTGTTCTGGCAAATCTTCCTCGAGCAGATGCCTGAAGACATACAGCACCTGCTGGCGGATGAAGACTTCTCCGACCCATGGCGAGTTGCAGCCTGCGCGGACGTCCTCTGGCAGACCAAGCGGGAGAACAAGGCCGCCCTCAGTCAGATCACCTGCCCAAGGCCCAGCCGTCCGCATGCGCTCCCCGAGCACAAGCTGGAGGAGCACTACCCCATCTGGTGCTTCTATCATCAACGCTGGGGGGCTCAAGCCCAGAATTGCAGGCAGCTCTGTACCTTTTCAGGGAAACGATTCGGCCAGCGGCTGTTAATGGCTGTAGTGGCTGACCACACAAACAGCCTCCTGGATGTGACTGACAAGTCCACTAGCCGACGGTTCTTAGTCAATACCGGAGTGGAGCTGAGCGTGCAGGGCACAGATCCAGATTGGAAAGGACAGGTTCCGCTGGAAGTTCATGCTGGCTTCAGTGGGCATGGCGCTGTTGGGGGCTGACTTCTCTGGGCGTACAGCCTGTTAGTGGACGTCAAGGGCAAGTGGTTAGTTAATGCTCACACCTTTCAATCAGTCCGCCTGGATGCCACAGACGCGTGCAACCCAGGGATAGCCGCCATCAGCGCCCCCAAGGACAAATACACGAGTATCCTTGATGAGTTCCCTTCCATCCTGCAGCCGCAGTTCACTGCCGCCATGCCTCAACATGGTCTACCATCACATTGCAACTCAGGGCCCCCCGCTTCACACCAAGGCAAGGCAATTACCCCCAGAAAAGCTGCAACTGGCCAAAGAAGAATTCTCCCGACTGCAGGAACTGGGAATCATCTGTAGATCTGACAGCCCCTGGGCCTCCCCCCTCCACATGGTCCCCAAGATTTCAGGGGGTTGGCACCCTTGCGGGGACTACTGTCACCTTAACGACTCGACCACGCCAGACCGATATCCCATCCTGCATATTCAAGACTTATCAGTGAACTTGCACGGTGCCCAAGTGTTTTCAAAGGTCGACCTGGTACGGGGCTACCATCAAATCCTAGTCCACCCTGATGACATCGGCAAGACTGCAATCGTCATCCCTTTCGGCCTTTTCGAATTCTTACGGATGCCCTTCGGGTTAAAGAATGTGGCCCAAACTTTCCAGCGCCTGATGGACATGGTGGGCAGAGACTTATAACCATATAACAGTTCATGGCATGGGAACAGGCCATCTTGGCCCTTCAAGTCCACGCCGGTTCACTCAAACAACTCCGCTAGATCCCCACCACCTATTCTCTGCCCATAACCCTTTAACTCCCCTCTTATCCATGTATATATCCAGCCTCCTCTTAAATGAAAGAATTGATCCTGCTTCAACTATTTCCGCCCGAAGATTATTCCATCGCTCTCTGAGTGAAGAAGCATCCTCTAATGTTTCTCCTAAAATTTTGCCCCTTTACCCTCAACTTGTGTCCTCTTGTTTCAACCTCCCCTGCTCTCAGGGGGAAGAGTCTACTTGCATCTAGTCTATCTATTCCCTTCATAATTTTAAACACATCTATCAAATCCCCTCTCAACTGTCTACGTTCCAATGAATAAAGTCCTAACCTCTTCAATATTTCTCTGTACTCTAGGTATTTTAAGCCAGGCAACATCCTGGTAAATCTTCTCTGCACCCTCTCCACCTTATCTATATCCTTCCTATAATTTGGAGACCAGAACTGAACACAATTCTCCAAACCTGGCCTCACCAATGCCTTAAACAGTTGCAGCATCACTTCCCAGCTCCTATACTCTATGCTAAGATTTATGAAGACTAACATACCAAATGCCTTCTTAACCACTCTGTCAACATGGGAATCCACCTTCAAGGAACGCTGCACCATAACTCCAAGATCTCTTTGTTCTTGTTCATTCCCCATTGTCCTTCCCTTCACTACATATGTCCTATTTTGATTATTTTTTTTCCAAAATGAAGCACCTTACACTTCTCTACATTAAATTCCATCTTTCAGCCCAATTTTCCAGGCAAACTAAATCCCTCTGTAATCCTTGAAAATCTTCCTTGCTATCGACCACTCCCCCAATTTACGTATTGTCTGCATATTTACTTACCCAGTTAATCTAAAGATCCTGTATTCTCATTATCTCTTCTTTAAATACCCTCCAAATCTCCCCTGCATCCTTTCAAGAAAAAAGATCGGCCCATACAATTTTCTGCAAATCTCTTCTCATTTCTTCAAATCTGGCCTTCCCCCACTCAAAGACCTTCAACCTCGGACCCTTTCCATATTTAAGTTGAAGCTAATGGACCCATGATCACTGGATCCAAAGTTCTCACCAACGCACACTTCCATCACCTGCCCTATTCTGTTCCCTAACAATAGATCTAACACTGCCTCCCCTCTAGTAGGCACCTCAACATACCACTGTAAAAAGCAATCCTGAACACACTGTCCAAAGTCTAAGCCATCCTGCCCTCTCACTGATTGTGTTTCCCAATCAATGTTAGGAAAATTGAAATCCCCAACTATCACAACCCTATTGCTACTACACATCTCAGCTATTTCCCTGCACATTTGCTCTTCCAGTTCTCTATCCTCTTTTTGCAGCCTGTAATATACCTATAATATTTGTAGCCTCACCTTTCTTATTTTTTAGTTCAACCCACAGAGCCTCCTGCGATGAGTCCTCCAGTCTATCTTGCCTCAGCACCGCTGTATTATCTTCTCTGACAAGCAACGCTACACCTCCCCCTCATACCCCCCCAATTCTGTCACGTCTAAAGCAGCAAAATCCCTGAATATTTAACTGCCAGTCACAACCTTCCTTCAACCATGTCTCATTGGAGGAGTCACGTGATGGAGTAGTGACCGGTCGGGGAACTCCAGCCCTCTCCAGAAAAGTAAAAAAAAGACAGTGAAAAAACGAAGGCACAAACACAAAAACCAAAATAAAGTGAAAATAAAGGTGTGGAGAAAATGGCAGCAAAAAAAGAAAATCCAAAAGCAACGGGAAGAAGAGAAGAAGAAAGGACGTCGGAAGAAGAAGGTGAAGGCCTTACCTATCCGAGGAGGCCCGCCGCGGAGAGAGAAGCCCGCTCCCTAAGGTCAGTTGAAGCCCCGAACTCGGGACTAAAAAAATGGCTCACGGAGCCAAGCAAAAGTGCGCACCCACGCATGCGCGACACAAAAATAACACTGACGAGAGGGGGGACCAGCTGAGGAGTCGATCTCCACAGCTGAGATTGACAGCCACAACAAAACAGCAAGAGGAAAACACAGAAAATAACGAGAGCAAGAAAGAAGAGAGTAAAAAGAAATCAAAGAAACAACAGATGACCAACCCAGAGGAAGAAGACCAGCAGCAAGACAATTCTAATAAAAATAAGAAGACCAAAAATACCCAACAAAATAAAACAAACAAACCAACAAGAAAACCAGAAGAGACAGAGGTAAAGGACACAGATCCCGGAATGGACTCAGAAGAAGAAGAGGAAGAACACAGAGAAATGGAAGATGAAGGGAAGGGCAAGACAATGGATATATATATTTTTTAAAGAATATATGGAATCAGTAAAAGAATGGCAATCACAAGAATTCAGTGAAATAAAAAGAAGAGTAAAAAGTACAGAAGAAAAAATGAATAGATTAGAGATGATCATGTTAGATATAGGAAAAAGAGTGGACAAGGTGGAAGAACGAGAAACAGCCATAGAAATGGATGTAGAGGACTTAAAAAAGAAATTAGAAGAATCTGATAAAAAAGTTAAAGAGACACAAGAGCTGTTAGCTCAGAAGATAGATATAATGGAAAATTATAATAGAAGAAACAATATAAAGATAGTGGGCCTTAAGATGAAGAATGCAAGAATATGAGAGAATTTATAAAAGAATGGATCCCCAGGATCCGAGGAAGACCAGAACTACAGGAAGAAATGGAAATAGAAAGGGCACACAGAACATTAGCCCCTAAACCACAACCACAACAAAAACCAAGATCCATTCTAGTAAAATTCTTAAGATATACAACAACAGAAAATATATTGGAGAAAGCAATGAGGAAAATAAGAGAAAACAAAAAACCACTGGAATACAAAGGTCAAAATTTTTTTTTCTATCCAGATATAAGTTTTGAACTCCTGAAGAAGAGGAAGGAGTTTAATGCAGCAAAAACGATCCTATGGAAAAAAGGATATAAATTTATGCTAAAGTATCCAGCGGTACTTAAAATAGTTATTCCAGGGCAGCAAAATAGACTATTCTAGGATCCGGAGGAAGCAAGAAAATTTGCAGAACAACTACAAAACAGACAGAGAGAGGAAGATATGTAACGAGAACAAAAATGACCACAAACTATATGTATGTGTGTATGTAGATATATATATATATATATATATATGTATATATATATATATATATATATATGTGTATGTGTGTATGTATACATAAAAAAATAGAATATAGGTAAGAACTAAGAAGGGAAAGAAAGGGAAGAAAGGAAGTATGGGGGGATTAAGAGAGTGACCTTTGTTGTATATGAAAATTAAAATCTTTTCTGGGGGGGGCTCGGTGGGGAAGAGTTACGGTCACTGCGAAATCAGTTGACGTTTGCGAGTGAATTCGCAAATCCAAATGGAGAGGGGAGATGTGGTTGCCTGACAAGGAATAAAGGGCAACTCAGGAAGGGGAGGGGATAGCTTTCATCCCTAACGTCGAAGTACTCGAGATGGCAGAGGTCGACAGCATCGAGTCCACGCTGCTGAAGATCCAGCTGCGCTGGGTGGGTCACGTCTCCAGAATGGAGGACCATCGCCTTCCCAAGATCGTGTTATATGGCGAGCTCTCCACTGGCCACCGTGACAGAGGTGCACCAAAGAAAAGGTACAAGGACTGCCTAAAGAAATCTCTTGGTGCCTGCCACATTGACCACCGCCAGTGGGCTGATAACGCCTCAAACCGTGCATCTTGGCGCCTCACAGTTTGGCGGGCAGCAACCTCCTTTGAAGAAGACCGCAGAGCCCACCTCACTGACAAAAGGCAAAGGAGGAAAAACCCAACACCCAACCCCAACCAACCATTTTTCCCCTGCAGCCGCTGCAACCGTGTCTGCCTGTCCCGCATCGGACTTGTCAGCCACAAACGAGCCTGCAGCTGACGTGGACTTTTACCCCCTCCATAAATCTTCGTCCGCGAAGCCAAGCCAAAGAGATAGGAGAATAAGGGAAATGTTTTATGTTTTAGAAATGTTGTCTTATAAAGTGTTCAAAAAAAGAAAGCAGAAATGGATAAGAAGGAAAGGTGATGATGAGGAAACGGAAAGGAAAGATAAACAAAGTATGAAATGGCTATGTTGAACTATATGACTTTAAATATTAATGGAATACATAACCAAATCAAAAGGAAGAAACTGCTAAATTTACTGAAAAAAGAAAAAAATTGATATAGCATTCGTACAAGAAACACACTTAACTGAAGTGGAGCACAAGAAATTAAAGAGAGATTGGATAGGACATGTAACAGCAGTGTCATATAATTCAAAAGCTAGAGGAGTAGCTTTATTAATCAGTAAAAATGTACCAATCAAAATAGAAGAGGAAATAATAGATCCAGCAGGGAGATATGTAATGATAAAATGTCAGATATATTCGGAGTTGTGGAATTTACTCAATGTATATTCACCTAACGAAGAAGATCAAAAATTTATGCAAGATATTTTTTTGAAGATAGCAGACACGCAAGGGAACATACTAATAGGAGGGGATTTCAACCTTAATTTGGATTCAAACATGGATAAAACTGGGAAAAAAATTAACAGAAAGAACAAAGTAACTAAATTTATAATTAAATTGATGCAAGAAATGCAACTTTTGGATATATGGAGGAAACAACACCCAAAGGAAAAGGAATATTCATATTATTCGGGTAGACATAAAACATACTCAAGAATAGACCTATTCCTGTTATCAGCTCACATTCAAGGCAGAGTTAGGAAAACAGAATATAAAGCTAGAATATTATCGGACCACTCACCCCTGATATTGACAATAGAGTTAGAGGACACCCCTCCAAGAATGTATAGATGGAGATTAAACTCCATGCTACTTAAAAGGCAGGATTTTAGAGAATTAATTGAACGACAAATTAAAATGTACTTTGAAATAAATACGGAATCAGTGAAAGATAAGTTTATACTATGGGACGCAATGAAAGCATTCATCAGAGGGCAAATAATAAGTTATGTAACCAAGATGAAAAAGGACTACAATCAGGAAACAGAACAGTTGGAAAGGGAAATAGCAAATATAGAAAAGGAATTAGCAATGAAGGAAGACACAACTAAAAGAAGAGAATTGGCAGATAAAAAAATAAAATATGAAACACTACAAACATATAAGGTGGAGAAGAACATAATGAAGACAAAACAGAAATATTATGAACTAGGAGAAAAAACGCATAAAATTCTAGCGTGGCAGCTTAAGACAGAACAAACTAAGAGAATGGTATTGGCATCAAGGAAAAAAAGACAAGCAAATCACATATAATCCAACGGAGATTAATGAAAACTTCAGAGAATTCTACGAACAATTATACAATTATATAAGGGACCATTGGCGAAAGTGACAGTAAATGGATATATATCAAAGCAATTTAACTTAAGCAGGTCAACACGGCAGGGATGCCCACTATCACCTTTATTGTTCACGTTAGCCATAGAACCACTGGTAGAATTGATAAGAACAGAAAATAAAATAAAAGGGATAAAAATAAAAGACAAGGAATATAAAATCAGTTTATTTGCAGATGACGTTATAGTATACTTAACAGAACCAGAAATATCAATAAAAGAATTACATAAGAAATTGAAGGAATATGGAGAAGTGTCGGAGTACAAGATTAACGCAAATAAAAGTGAAGCAATGCCAATGAATAATGCGGATTTCTCAAAATTTAAGAAAGAATCACCATTCAGATGGCAAATGCAAGCAATGCGATACCTAGGTATACAAATAAATAAAAACCTTAGCCATCTATATAAACTCAATTATTATCCACTAATGAAAAAATTATAAGACGACTTAGAGCATTGGAAAGACTTACCACTAACACTAATAGGAAGGATAAACTGTATTAAAATGAACATTTTCCCAAGGATATTATACCTATTTCAGGCATTGCCAATACACTAGACAGAGAAATTCTTCAAGGAGTTAAAGAAAATAATAAGGAAATTTTTATGGAAAGGGGGGAAACCGAGGATAGCACTAGATAAATTAACAGAATGGTATAAACAAGGAGGCTTACAACTGCCAAACTTTAAAAATTAATATAGAGCCGCACAATTAAGATACCTATCAGATTTTTATCAAACAAGGGAAAAGCCAGATTGGACTAGATTAGAACTAGATAAAATAGGGGAGAAGATATCTGAACATATATTATATAAATGGGATGAAAAATTGGTACAACGTAGGAATTCTCCAGTATTACATCATCTGCTCAATATTTGGAAGAAGATTCATGTAGAAAGGAATAAAACAAATTACCAACTACCAAAACTAATACTGACGCAAAATCAGCTAATCCCTTTTACAATAGATAACCTTTCCTTTAGAGAATGGGAGAAAAAAGGGATCAAAAGAATAGAAAATTGCTTTTCGGGAAATAAATTATTATCCTTTGAACAAATGAAGGATAAATATAATATAACTCACGATACAGTGTTGGCATACTACCAACTGAAGGACAAATTGGGAAGCAGTCTGAGGTTACCAGAGGGAAGTAACTTTGAATATGTGATTACAGATACAATGATAATCAAAAGATTTATAACAAATATGTATATTAAACTGCAAGAAAAGGAGAATGAGGAAAATAAAGATAAAAAAGGAAACATGGGAGAAATTATGTTCTGGAACGATGAGAAATACAATAAATACGAGGTTACGTATGATACAATATAACTGGATACACAGGCTGTACATTACACCTCAAAAGTTAAATAAATGGAACCCAACAGTATCTGATAGATGTTTTCGATGTAAAAAAGAAATGGGAACAACAATTCATGCAATCTGGACATGTGAGAAAGTAGAAAAATTTTGGGAAGATCTAAACCAAATATTAAATAAAATCACAGAAAACAATATACCAAAAAATCCAGAGATCTTCCTCCTAAGTAACATAAAAAACAAAGAATTTGGAATTGATTTGGATGGTGCACAAAAAAGATTTGTTAAGATAGCTCTAGCCGTAGCAAAAAAATGTATTATGTTAACCTGGAAATTGGAAGATAATTTGAAAATACAACAATGGTATATAGAAATGAATAAATGTATTCCATTAGAAAAAATAACATATAGTTTAAGAAAAAATATTGAAATATTTGAACAAATATGGGAGCCTTACATGAAACACAATAGAGAAAACCTTCCGGGGACATTCACTACCTAAATTAACGAAAGGAGAAGGAAATGAAAAGAATTGACTCAGTGGAATTTCTTGTTTATTTTTATTGAATGACAACATTGTTTGACTGGTTTAATGTATCTTAGATTTTGTACTTTAAATGGATGGGGGGGAGGTAGTGAGGGTGGGACGGGAGGGGGGGGAGAAAATGACACTGTATATATTTGAAAAGGAAAATGTATGTATCATGGTCAATGTGGTTTATGGTGTGAAAAATAAAAAATTTAAAAGAAAATTAAAATTGAGCCTGTATTCACCACTTCATCTGGCAGCTTGTTCAGTATTTCCATTATTCTCTGTTATAATTGTTCCTTACGCAGCTCCAGATTGATTGTCCAATAATGTTTCTATTGATTGCCCTGAGGTGCTTATTACATCAGTATAATAAAGTGGTTGTTGCTTAGGTTACCTTGGTGAAAATGAGAGCCAAGGCAGATGCAGCTGGAGGAGAGCACTATTTAAACTTCACTTTAATCAGCCTTCGGTGAGGGAATTAATAATACCACTCACAAATAAATCGAATAAATGACAAAGATGGGCAAAGCTCTATGTTGGTATATCTTCAACTTAATAATGTTCTGACAATATAGGTTATAATGAATAATGATGTTATTCAATAAGGTTTAAATATGATCTCCAATGCAGTGTTTACCATGAAGAGACGTGATTAAAGCATTATAGAAAATTGTTTTGGGAAGGTGAGTGTATAGTATTACCAACTATAATCTGAATTATGTGTGACCCCAAACATGTGCAGGGGCTCTTCCTAAATCAGGAAGACCTGACATCGAAATCTGAATTTTTGTAACTTTTTCAATAATTTTTCAAGATACAAAAGTTAGTTTCAGAAAGCAAATCAGCATTCTATAACAATTGGATATAGCCTATGTTCCAATTGCTTATTGCAATTTGACAGCAAATAAGACCCACTGGTATACAAGACCACTCCCAGCCCGAAATTTTAGGAAAAATTTGCTTTAGTATTTTTACAGATACCCGGTAAGTTGGCGAACGGGTTCCTCCTGCAAGACCCCTTGTAGATTGTGTGTGCATGCGTGCATATGCGCTTTCAGTCACCTCGATGAAAACCCTCCAGCCTTGCATGGCTGAGATGCCGAAGCCTCTTTGCACATAATCAACAGCAGCAATATGTCCTCCTGCCCGCCGCATACCGAGGCTCAGGCCACTCCTCTCCACTGTGCAAACGCTAATTGATTGACAGGCATGTCATGACTTGCGAGCGCACGAGGGCTGGAGGGAGAGAAGCTGGTCATCAGGGCAATGGGCAAGGCCCACTGTTGCGGGGAGCAGATGATCGATCACTTGCTTTGAGGGGAGTGCTGGGCCTCGGTGATCAGGCTCCACGTTGAGCCTTTGTTCGACGAGCTTTCGGCACGGGATGGGGGAGGGGTGGTGGCAGTGAGCAATCAGTCTGTCGAGATGAGATTGACATGCCACTCGCTCACTGCCACCCGCCACCGCGCCTCATTCGATTTGTTCAGGGAGGCCATGCTTATCGAACAAAATCTCAGTGTGGAGCCTGATCTTCGAGGCCTACCACTTCCCTCAAACCAAGTGATCAATCGTACCATTGGCATGTGCTACATTCACAGCTGTTGCGCTGCTGGCGGGGGCTTCCGTGGTCAGCCTTCTCACTGGGAAAGTGAGTGGCGGCGATGGCTCCAGAAAGCACAGGCCATCTGAAGGAAGGTGTCTATGAAGCTGCGGGCCTGCTTCTTCCTGGACAGTCGCAGCACCTCCGCAGGCTTCTTGAAGCTGGGTGAGTAGTTTGAGTGTTTTGTATTTCAGTGCCCAAAATGGTGGCACAAAAATGTCTCCTTCATGCATTGGACCCAGGGTGGTTTTTTAGGTGACTGTTTGGGGAAAAATAGGGGGGTCCCAAATGCTGTCAAATATAGTAATTATGGATAGTTAGGGTGAATGTTATATAGTCAGGATAATGTGAGGTAATAGGTATTTTGTAACTGCATAAGAATACTGTAGTGTGTGTGTGTGTGTGTGTGTGTGTGTGTGTGTGTGTGTGTGTGTGTGTGTTTACATGTACAGTCTCCTGAGATGGTGGAAGACATCAGTAAGTTAAGTCTCTTCTGTTATTTGCATCTTGCATCTGTAAGTTATTTAAGAAGCCTCCGAAGTAACACAGAGACATTACAGTGAACTTAGAAGATATTCAATAAAATAAATTGAATTTATTAATTAGACATCACAGCTATTCATATTGTGTTGCTTTGCATGCACTTACTGCAATTCTTTCAACATCATGGTGCAATTGTATTCTGATAATAACAATTTCCTAATCCTATTTAATTTGATTTTTGTGAAACCCGGTTTGTCGAAATCTGCTCCATTAATATCAATAATAAGCCACTTTTCAATGCACAAAAGAACAGAATGACAGTAGCAGCATAAACCCAGGAACATTTTATGCCATTAGTTTACGAATCAATATCGCTGTGGGATTGAGGTCGTCTAAAACCCTGCTGTCCACATCCCAACGTCTGTTTTTCCATTTGTTTTTGTCCTCACTGACAAAATAAGTTAGGAGAATGTACTTGCAATGTTTTAGAGAAAGTTCAGTAGAATGAATCCTGAAATAAATTTTTTTTTGGAAGAAAAGATTTGGTTTGTGTTCTCAAGTTTAAAAGGGTATCTATCAGGTGATCTAATTGAAATATAAGATTCTAAGAGGCCTTGACGTGAAGGATATTTTGAGAATAGGGGCATGTAGTGCAAGGGACATTGTTTCAGGAGATGCTCTTAGCTCATTTGGACTGACATGAGAAGGAGGCTCCCCTCACTGTTATGCATCTTTGTAATTTTCTTCCCCAGAGCACTGAAAACTATTGAATCTATTCAAGGTTTTTTTGGATGTTGGAGAATCCAGGGTTATTGGGTTTGGGCAGGAAAATACAAAGTGCTGATCGCACATTGAAGTACAGGTTCATTTGCACCTCTTCTGATCTGGCCAACTGCATTTGGTGATGTGGCCTTTTCTACTTTGGTGCAAGGAACACAGCAAAACCATTTTATGGAGCACCTGTGATCTGTTCTCAACCACACTAAAAGATTTTAGTCACAAATAATTGTAATTCTCCTTTCCACTCCCACGCTGAATTGTCTGTCCAGGTCTTCTCCATTGCTATGTTGAGGGCAAATGCAAATTGGAAACACTGCCTTTTATAACTCCACTTAAGTAGCTTGCAACCCAATGCTATGAATATTAAACAGGTGATCCACACCCCTGATGTTTTCTTCCCATGAACTGTGTTTGCCATCCAGTTCCACCTATCCCCTACCACCTATCCCCTACCAGTCTCTATTCCACTCCCACTTGAACTGCTACACACCGGCAATCTGTCAACTTCCCTGTCTGTCATAACGCAGGGCCTTAGCCCAAGACATTAATTGTCACCTTTTATCTCCACGATTCTGCTTGACCCACTGAGTTCTTCCAATGTTAGTTTTTTTTTTGTTATAGATTCCAGTACCTACCATCTCTCTCTTGCCATCAGATCACTCACAATTTTATTGAAAGGCAGAGAAGGAAATAAATGCCTTGCTCCCATTTGAAATACTCTTAACTAATGAAGTGAACAATGCATTATAAATGATGAGGTGTAAGTGGTGAAAGAATGGAGATTAAGTCAAGTTTATTGTCATCTGATTGCACAAGTACAACCCGACAAAACAGCTTTTCCCAGTCCTCAATGTAAAACATGCAGACACACAACCAGACATAACACACATACAGACAAACAATACATATGCAGGACAAGTATTTATATATACCAATAAATATCATTTTGTAAATATGGAAGTCTTGGGATGGTTAGCATTCACACTGCCTGTGGGAATAAGCAGATTCTCAACCTAGTGGTGCTGGATCTAATGCTCCTGTATCTCTTTCCTGATGGGAGTAGTTTAAAGTTGCTGTGTGCAGGGTGGAAAGGGTCTTTAATGATTTTGCGCACCCTCGTCAGACAATGATCCTGGTAGATCATGTTGATGGGTGGGAGGGAGGGAGACTCCAGTGATCCTCTCTGCCACTCTTGTGGTCCTATGGATTGACCTCAGATCCATTTCTCTGTAGCAGATAAAGTCTATGATTAATATCCTTTAGTCTCCAGTATCATTTTCAAATAAACTGCATCACATTATCTCTGAATTGCTTCTGTTCTGCAGATCCCCTATCAATCAAGTGAGGAACCATGAGCTGGAGTTTGCTGCGTGATGTTCTGAGTGGGGTGAATCAGTACTCCACGGTAGTGGGAAGAATTTGGCTGAGTATTATGTTCATATTCCGTGTCCTCGTCTATGTGGTAGCAGCAGAGCGAGTCTGGAGCGATGAGCAGAAGGAATTCTCCTGCAACACGGAGCAACCAGGTTGTGAGAATGTATGCTTTGACTACTTCTTCCCAGTGTCACAAGCAAGGCTCTGGGCACTGCAGCTAATTTTGGTGTCTACCCCTTCCCTTCTGGTTGTCATGCATGTGGGTTACAGGGACCGCAGAGAGAAGAAGTACCATAAAAAGCTGTATAAAGATAAGGCCGACATCGATGGAGGTCTGTGGTGGACCTACTTCTTCAGTCTGGTGTTCAAAACGAGTGTTGAATTTGGTTCCTTGTTCATCTTTAACTGGATGTTTCACGGTTTCTCTGTCCCTCGCCTTTTGAAATGCGAGATTGAGCCATGCCCCAACACAGTGGATTGTTTTGTCAGTCGGCCGACGGAGAAGACAGTCTTTCTCTACTGCATGGCAATCTCTTCATCAATGTGCATCTTTCTGAACATCTGCGAGATGAGTTACCTGATCATCAAGCACTTCAAAGATTCCTACATGAAGCCATCTGGCAGGAAAGCACGCAGGCTCAAGTGTGGGTGCGAGCCGCTGAATTCAGAATATGGTCATCTAAAAGCACCTAAAAATGGCACTTTAAAATCTGTTACAAGCAGCCATACGATGTGAAACCGGAAAACAAATCATTGCTGATTCAAGGATACCAATGTTCAACCATCTACTTTCACATGAAATTACAATGTGATACATTGTAGAACATTTGGAGAAGCATGTCTTATTTGAATGGTCCATGTCTTCCCCCAGACAGATGCAGAAGCCCAGAGAAAGATGAATGTCATATTCATCATGGCTCAAATATATATAATTTTAGCTACAATCGATTTTTTAAAAAATTAAAAGTTATTTTTCCCTTCAGCACATTTATAAATAGTACAAAGATGCCATTAATCCAAATGTTCCTGACCTTCTGTTTGGATTGTGAAGTAAAACTGTTGTGTATTCGGTGAACATAAAGACGCAGTCATTTCCTGATGTCAGCCATGCATTGAGTAAATCATCTGGATAAAGTTGGGATGGCATTAAATTTGACTTATCCCATTTCTGTTAAACCCCTCCCCCGTGACCCTCATTCCCTCATTCTGTTTCCTTCCTCCAGCTCCCCACCCCATATCCCTCCTTCTATCAGAGAGCTACCCTTAGCTTTTTCCTCTCCACCAATCACTTCTCAGCTTGTTTTTCTTTTACTCTTCCATCTGTATCTTACCTGTTAGTCTGTGTTCCTCCCCTGACCCTTCCTCCCTCCTCCACCTTTTTATTCAGGCACCTACTTGCTTTTACTTATATCTGAGGAAGGGCCCAGGCCCGAAACGTTGGTTTACGCTTTACTTCTTCTGCATTATGCCTGACCTACTGAGCTCTTCCAGCACATTTGTGTATTGCAGATCATCTGGATGGCAAATTTTACATTTGAATATCTCACATGCCTGCCAACCTTTAATCAAGCATGTTTTCAAACCCACCTTCTATGAGCAGCTAAGAATAGAAAAGGACATGGAAATGTTCAGCACAGAAACAGGTGCTCTGGCCTTCGACACCTGTGCTGTTGAAGATGCCATCGTTCAAATGCTTCTCCAAATGCCGCTTAAACATCATGATCATATCTGCTTCCACCCCCACTCCCACAATCTCCTCCACCCGCAGCATGTTCCAGGCCTCTACCATTCTCAGTGTAAAAAAAGAACTTGCCTCACACGTCTCCTTCCAATTTTCCCCCTCTTGCCTTAAAGCTCTGCCCATTAGTATTTGACATTTGTGGTCTGGCAGGTGTCTATTTATGGAACACATAGTCCCATCAAAGGTATGCATTATTAAATCACATATCAGTGAAAGCAAGTAAATAACAAATGTATACAATAAACACTCCTTTCCATTATTTATGCTTTTGGGTGTGAGTTACCATGCATACACATTCTCCACAAATGTGTCTGCTCTGTCAGTGAAACAGGTTAAGTGGGAAGTGGAATTCTATTCCAGATGCACATGAATTTACCTTTGGACATTCTCCAATAACTAAACAAGTTTTCCCTCTGAACATCCTATCCATATTGATTTTACTCATATTATGGAAGAGATTCAAATGTGAAGAACAGGAACTAGCTTAATCATTTGTGTCCAATAACTTCTAATTGGAATTGAGCACTCAGATGCTGGGTGGAGGTAATATTAGTCATGCCTGCAGTGCTGCCAGCAAGTAAAGAGCCTGCTGTCAATCACAGCCCAAGCGAAGTGCCACGGAGTCACACTCATCTCTGCCCAATGATGGCTTCTCACCCTCCTTTCAACCCCTCAACCATGGGCTGCATCACAACCTAATTCAATAAGAAAGAGGTATCCAATACTTTCAGGAGAACACAGAGAAAAAGATAAAATTAACGTATGCCAAAAATAAATTAATGTTCTAAATAATTATAGAAGATATTAGGAATATGCTGCAGGTCAATTAGTTATTCCAAGGAGAAAGGACAGGTTAGCCTTTTTAACCATAAGCCCCATCATCAGAATGCCCCAGGTCTGCTCAAGGGAAGGGAAAGTGCTAATTATAGAGAGCTATTTAATTCACAGAATAAAAGGATGTCTCAACCATTTTCACCCTGCAGTATCTAATATCCTGCAGAGATCCATAATGGCCTCTTCTTACTCCTCATTAACATCTTTGTGCTGAACAACATTATGCAAAAAGACCCAGGGTCACTTTCTATGCATGTTATATTTTAAAGTTACCACCCTTCCTTCGTCTTCTGTCTCTGAGTTGTCAAACTGCATGCTTCATATGGAGTAATAGATCAGCAGAAATTTATTCCAACCAAATACAGGGAAAACCAAAACCAGTGTCTCAAACCTGAAACATTGACCATCCCTTTGCCTACACAGATGCTGCTCAACCCACTGATTTCTTCCAGCAGTTTTTTTTTCGGAGAAGATTCCAGCATCTGCAGACTCTTGTGTCTCCATGTAAAAAGCCATAATCTTTACTCACTGTCACAAATGGTTCCATTGCCACCAAATCCATCCTTTTAACTGTCAACTGCCTCAAACTTGTTTGTAATGTCTAAGTCATCTTTGAATCTGGTTGACTTTCTCAATGTGGATCCAAGTCTTTCACATCTAGCCTTCCTTTAGTTCAGCTGATGTAAGCCTTTGTTAGCCCTTGACCTAGCAAGTTTTGGTCAGCCTCCCTTATTCTCTCCATAAACATGATACCATCAAAATTGTTGTACATTGTCTCATTTGAATCTCAGTTAAAATTGTCTCACGTTGAATCCCTTTGGTCTTTCATTCCTGTGTTTGCTGAGTCTGGGATAATCCAAATTAATTTGTTCATCCAAATTTAAAAAAAATACTTCCACAATTTTGAAATATTCTCCTGCAGTCCAGTAACTCACCAAGATGTAATCACTGATATTTTGACCATCTAAAATTGAAAGCTTTATTGGATAAACACAAAAACTGCAGATGCAGAATCTTGAGTGAATAAAGGGAAGCTGGAGGAACTCAACATCCATGGGTAGAAATGCTCAGTCAACATATGGGGTCAGGACTCTTATCAATTAGAATCTCAGTCCTAATATCTTCTAATAAATAGCTTGGTGCCACATCATATTTGATAATGCTTCTGAGAAGTGCACTGAAATATTTTCTCCATCAGGGGTGTCATATTAATACAAGCTCATAAAGTCACAGAATTGTTGCTCTTTGGAAGATCATTCAGTTCAAATCCATACTTCCACATAAGCTTGTCCCACTTTCCGCACTTGCTCCACTACCTGCAATTTCCTTCCCTTGTAAAGATCTGAATGTTAGAGCTGAAGTTGCCTCCCCTCTTGCATTCCAGAATCTTAAGTATCTACCACATAAAACAGTTTCTCCTCTTTCTATTTATTAATGATTTATCAAACATCCCTATTAGTTATGTACATTTATTCTAGTTGATAATAATAAACAGATATCCTGCAAACATTGTGAGCTTATTGCACCTAGTTACACTTGCGATGAAATATTCTGCTTCATAAACATGATGAAAAATTGGTTCTACTGTACTTCTTTGCCCAGTGGAAAATTTTGCAAAATAATAGAAAATGAAGAAAGGAACTAGTTGGGTTACAAAACTATTTATTTTACCATGTGGTGTTTTGGAAGTTTGTACACGAGTTTGTCAATGAATTTAAATATGACTCCTAAACCCCCCCCACTGGATTTTCATTTGTGCCATATGGTGGTCAACACGATCATCCTATTATTTTATCTCTTTCATAATTGTCAAGGCTGCAATTTATCACTTACTTTAGAGGGCATTAAGAATCATCTTGCAAGTCAGAATGGTCACAAAATAATCACAGATCAGGTTCAGGTTGAGCCTGACAAGTTGACTTTATTCTAAAGCATTTGTTATTCCTTTCGCTTTTTATTTAGGTCTTGGAGTTTTCAGTGGTACAGGCCACACTTGAGTTTTTCCATAATCTACCATGATGAGATTTCAACAGGTGTTAAGCTACCACTTAACCACTTATACTAACCCAGCTGTTGTGTTGAAATCCCATTACTATTGTACTTAACCATGTAGTTGTGTTGAACTCCCATCGTGATAGATGTATCAGTGATCATGATTTTATATGTTGTTAATAATTTACGTATTGGTTACTATTCTATGTTTAAAATGTCAAGTCCTCAGATTCTAAATGCCAAATATACAGGTACTTTTACTATTTTGTCTAACTGTGGTTTGTGATCATATTGTGCTATATAAGTGCAATACATTTACAAAAAGATTGTGCCTTGAAATTAAAAAAAAATTAATGTTTCATTGTCTTTGCTATTTTACATGACTGTTATGTTCTGATATTATTTGATGAGACTTTCAGCATTTAAAATTCTAGAAAATAATTCTGGAAGTTACATATACAATTCAATATATACATTTGGAAATGATATAAATTTTATGGATTGTTTTGACAAAAAAAATTTTGTTGTTGTGAGTGAGGAAACAGGTTCGGTAGGTCTCAAAGGCAAGAACTCTGAACGTTTTTTTGTGGTGAAGGATTTTATTTACAGAAGGCAAGGATGGGAATTGGTAACTGATGCAAAACACATACACTCAGTTTACAGCAGATGTGGGAAAGAAATAACAGACAATTAATAATGAACATGGGGAAAAGAATGTTGGAACAAAATGTGCACACATACACACACACAATGAACTGGTACATACATTGGTTAAGGAAAAATCACTTCGATGCTCCACCACCCCTTGACTCAGGCAAGGCTCTATGCTATAAGGGACACTAATCAAAAGCTCCCAACCCTTTTAAGAGTGCACACCTTACCAACACTTTCTCCAGCACTCTTCCACATTTCTAGGCCTGGACTGAAGCAGGGTAGTCCCAAGATGGCAAAAAGAGAGAACAAATAGAACATGGCACCTTTATAGTCCAGTCCAGATCATTTACAGAGACCCAATGGCTCGTTGCCAGGAGGGTGAATCCAATTACAACAGTTAATGGCCCAAGGCCAAGTACAGGCAGGCTGGAGAGTCCAGTCAAGGAAATGTGCATGGCTCCAACAGTAAGGTGTGCACTAATGGGTGGGGTGGAACCAAACCTTGATTGGCAGTTGGTGTGCCCTCCGACTAGGAAGGGAGCAGTGCTCTAACATGACAATCACAACCCTTCCAAATACTATCCACCCATCGGAGGACACATCCATTCACCAAACATGATACAGTCAATAACTCTATGAAGATTTATGGAGGGGGTAAATGTCCACGTCAGCTGCAGGCTCGTTTGTAGCTGACAAGTCCGATGCGGGACAGGCAGACACGGTTGCAGCGGTTGCAGGGGAAAATTGGTGGGTTGGGGTTGGGTGTTGGGTTTTTCCTCCTTTGTCTTTTGACAGTGAGGTGGGCTCTGCGGTCTTCTTCAAAGGAGGTTGCTGCCCGCCGAACTGTGAGGCGCCAAGATGCACGGTTTGAGGCGATATCAGCCCACTGGCGGTGGTCAATGTGGCAGGCACCAAGAGATTTCTTTAGGCAGTCCTTGTACCTCTTCTTTGGTGCACCTCTGTCTCGGTGGCCAGTGGAGAGCTCGCCATATAACACGATCTTGGGAAGACGATGGTCCTCCATTCTGGAGACGTGACCTACCCAGTGCAGTTTGATCTTCAGCAGTGTGGATTCGATGCTGTCGGCCTCTGCCATCTCGAGTACTTCGATGTTGGTGATGAAGTTGCTCCAATGAATGTTGAGGATGGAGAGGAGACAACGCTGGTGGAAGCGTTCTAGGAGCCATAGGTGATGCCGGCAGAGGACCCATGATTCGGAGCCGAACAGGAGTGTGGGTATGACAACGGCTCTGTATATGCTAATCTTTGTGAGGTTTTTCAGTTGGTTGTTTTTCCAGACTCTTTTGTGTAGTCTTCCAAAGGCGCTATTTGCCTTGGCGAATCTGTTGTCTATCTCGTTGTCGATCCTTGCATCCGATGAAATGGTGCAGCCAAGATAGGTAAACTGGTTGACCGTTTTGGGTTTTGTGTGCCCGATGGAGATGTGGGGGGGGGGGGCTGGTAGCCATGGTGGGAAGCTGGCTGATGGAGGACCTCGATTTCCTTGGGAAAAGGAACATCCTTTCGTGGGGGGTGGCATTTGTTGCGGTACATAGGAGAGAGTGGATGGAGTGTAAGGCACTAGTGAGAACATCCTGCCAGTGAGAGGTGGGGAGACCTTTAGACTGGAGAGCCAGTGTAACCGCTCTCCAGATGGTGGCATTCTCCCTCTCAACCTGGCCATACCGCGTGGGTTATAGCTAGTGGTCCTGCTTGAAGCGATACCACAGTCCAGAAGGTACTGTTGTAGCTCTGCGCTCATGAATGAGGACCCCCTATCACTGTGGATGGAATTGGGGTACCCGAAAATGGCGAAGATACCATATTTATTTCTCAAATTGCATGTAATTTTCTTCAAGGGGATACAGATTTGAATTTCTGCATTCCATCTTCCCATGTCCAAGTGTGAATCTAATTTCTAGGTAAATGCAATACACTTCCTTGCTACCGCTCATGCTATTTTAACAAGTTTAATTTGGTATATTGATAGTTTCAACTTAGGTCATGTTCCTTCTATATTTTCCAATAAAAATAAATCGAGGTTATGTGGAAATACAATACCTGTAACTTGTAAAAAAATTTCCTGAATCCACCCAAAAAAATATTTACCTTGGAACATGACCAAGTTGAACGCAAGAAAGTTTCTGTCTTTTCATCATATCAAGTATAGCTGATGTAGAAAATTATATTGAACTAATCTGTCCCTTACATTAATAGTATTTGTCATACAATCTCGACCATCTCTGCTCATCAACTGTAATATTCAAATCCAGCTCCCACCTCTGACTAGATTTATGCAATCCCTGTTTAGTAGTTCCTGTTTGTAATACTTCATTGCAGAAGTAGATTTCTTTGTATTTCCTCTCCTAATAAGAGTTACCATCTCACTATAAGTAGGTAACAGCATCGCTGGACCTAATTTTTCCCTCAAATATCCTCTCAGTTTAAAATAACAAAGAAGAGTAGACAAGCTTTTCTATATTTATTCCTTAATTGTTCAGAAATTTCCAAAGAAATTTCGTGGTAATGATAAAGGTAAGGATTGAAAAAGATTTTGTATTCTTGGGAATATATTCATCTTAATACAGGTAACCCTTCCTACTAATGTTATAGGTAAAATCATCCATTTTTAATTTGGTTATTGTCTAAATGAATCCCTAAATATTTAATTCTATCTTTCGGCCACTTAAATTGAGTATCTCTTTGACAATGAATATAATCTCCTTCCGTAAGGGGGATAATTTCACATTTATCTCAATTTATTTTGTAACTCGAATATTTTATAACCATATTCTTCCAAAATAAAATGAAATTTTCACAAGGAAGTCTCAGGTTCTGTCAAGTATATTAAATAAAAACTTAATCTGCAAATAAACTAATTTTATGCTCTTCTTGACCAATCTTAAATCCCTTAATTTCCAAATCATTTCTAATTGCCTCTCCTAGTTATTCTATAGTTAACATAAACAAAACTGCAGATAAAGGACATCCCTGTCTACTTGATCTCATCAATTGGAATGGAGCGGACATGAGTTACTTTAGCTTTGGGATCATTACATAATGCCTTAATCTAATTTATAAAAATTTGACCAAGGCCTATGATCCTTATTGATAAGAATAATGTAAATTAAAGTCAAAACGAACTGTATAGTATATTCAGAATTGTTATTTTTTTGAAAAATTCCACTTTGTCTGACCTTCGTTCTAGGGCCATTTGTCCTATCCCTGGGGAGTAGAGGGGCGACAGGCCCTTGTTCAAAGGCTTCCATGCAGCTGTGGGTTGAGGAACTCTCCCTTCCGAGCGGGATGGGGATCTCTCACTGCCCAATAGGACGGGGGATGGTGACCTCTCCCTGCCCAGCGGGACGGGGCCAGGGGATGTGACCTCTCCCTGGCCAGCAGGATAGAGAATGGGCTCACTGGTTTAACATTTTGTTGAAATTGGCAGGCTCAGCAAAAAAAGGTTGCACATTAAATTAATTGTTAGATTTATATATTAAACTAAATCAGTGATTTCTCTTCAAATAATACAAAAGTGATAGTGATTGTTTGAACTTTAATATATCTACATTTTTAATCATTGTTTTAATGTGATTTTGTATAATCGAGTTTGATTAATAAATGAAAGCCTAATTCGTTCCTTCGCTGCAGGGATATTTAGTCTGTTATTATTCATGTGACAGTTGTAGAAAATGTGTAATGTATAAATTATTCTGAATGAAACCTCTGCAAAATGAAAGGGAGAAGCTAACCATGTTTATAAATTTAGTTGTAAAATCCCAATGCTGGAGGAACTCAGCATGTCTTGCAGTATCCGTAGGAGGTAAAGATGTATTATCGACGTTTCAGGCCTGAGCCCTTCTTCAAGTTATCTTTACCTCCTGTGTACACTACGAGACTGGCAGAGTTCCTCCAGTATTTCTGTGTTTTACCACAGTCATAGTGTCAGACGAAGGGTGGGGGCTGTGGGGCAGGGGGCAAGGTTGGCGGTTGTGAGGGGGGAACCTTACTAAAGCTCAGCCTACGGCCCGGCTGGGAGTTAATCTGCCACTGGTGCCGACATATGTAAATCTACTCTAGAACAATCTAATCCTTCCCTACCTCAGACCTATAACATCCATTTTTCTTACATTAATGCATCTTTTGAATGTTCCTACTGTACCACCACCAGGCCCACAAATGCATTTCAAACACCCATCATTCTGTGCAAAAAAAGCTACCTCTGTCATCTCCCCTAAACTTTCCTCCACTCATCTGATCTCTGGTATATGCTATTGTCACCCTGGGAAAAAGGGTTACCTCTCATTCTTCATCGCTCCAAAGAGAAAGAGCCCAAAAAATACAGTCTATGTCCTTTCATTACTGGGCATTGAGGGGCTGAGACTGAGGGGAAGTCTCTCAAACAACTTAAGTTGGAAAAACTACTATAGTGGTGGTAAGGGTGCTAAATAGAGAATGAATGTAACAATGTACTTTGATGGAAATGTATGGATATGACACCAAAGATGAGAAAAGATGTGCAAAGGTTTTCTCTTTTGCAAATAATTTATTGTGAATAAAGAATATTTTGGGGAAGTAAAGAAAAAAACCCTAGCTTGTCAACATCACTTCATAAGAAATCAGTTTTAAAATAGTTTTGGAGAAAGATGGGATTGGTCTGCAAGTTAACATCCTCAATTGGGCAAGACTGATTTTGGAATAATTAGGGAGGAACTCGTGGAATTTAATTGCAGAAGGTGTTTGCATATAAGCAGGTAAGGAAATGGCTGGATCAACAAGCTGAGTCTTAATGTGGAAAAGACAAAGATGATTGTGGATTTAGGTGGATGAAGGTTGCCCACTCTCTACTACACATCTACGCCTCTGTCATGGAGAGAGTGTTCTTTGGTGTGCACACAAACGATGACATATCCGGGAGTCACAACATCGCCTTATTAGTCAGGAAGGTGCAGCAGCGAGACACTTCCTTTGGAGGTTGAGCAAGACAAGGGTACCAATCTTGACAACATTTTACTGGAGCCCAATTGAGAGTGTCCTGCCTGGCTGCCTCCTTATGTAGTATGGAGTCCCTAGTTGCCATTTTTAAATATGAGGACCAGAGTTGTGCCAATGACAGTCAAAGAAGCGATTATGGGCTGAAAAACAAGAATTAAACAGTTGGAGCTTGTAGTGCATCTCAAAAGAACCAAAGAGTTGTTGATCCAAACCAAGGATTTTATTAACTAAAAGAATGGAGCATATCTCAAGTAGGTCGACCAGTCCAGAATGACCTGGTCTGGCTAGGAGCAATCCTTTAAGACCTGACAGTAGGTGTGGCTACACTCTCAGCCAATCACAGTCATCCTACACTACCATCTGTACATATACATATTGGTGATAGAATCTGTACTATCCCAGAGCTATCACCCAAAATTACCCAAATCAACAGTTTGGAACATCATGGTATGGTAGCTGCAAAGCATCAGGTCGGAAGTCAATACAGAAGATTATCAAAACGGCTATGAAGATTAATGTAGTCTCCCTTTCATCTATTGAAGACATTCAAGGGGAGTGTTGCTTAAATAGAGCTCAAAGAATTATTGAGGTCCCTTTTCCAACAAAAGCACAGCATATTTGACCCACAACCATCAAGAAGACATAGCAAGAGCATCAAAATCAGGACTGCCAGGCTGGGAAATAGCTTCTTCCTGCAGGCTCTGAAATTGATGAACAGTATCCTGTAACCTCTTACAAATGAAGTGAGTACAATGAACATACTGGTGAGCTCAGTAATTGCAAAAGGATTGGTATTCCAAGGAAAACGTCCAGTGCTGATGACAGAAGAATTCTCATCATACTGAAGGAAAATCCTCAAACGGATGTTTGACAGATCAGAAACATTCTTCAGGAGGCAGGTGTACATTTATCAATGACTACTGTCCACTGAAGACTTCATGAACAGAAATACAGAGGCTACACTGCAAGATGTAAACCATAAGAAAGGTGTTATGCTTTGGATCTTGGGGAGTTCCTTTACGGCTCCACACTTTGCTCTTGCCACCACTCTGATACAGTTAATCTTGATCTCATCCATCCACAAGAGCTTTATCCAACATTCTGCAGGCTCTTTTAAATTCTTCTTGACAAACTATAATCTAGCCATCCATTCTATTGCATCTTGCGGAGTAGCCTCTATATTTCTTTTCATAAAGTGTTCTGCGGACTGTAGTCATTGACGCACCAACCTCCTGAAGAGTGTTTCTGATCTGTTAGACCATATGTTTGGGGATTTTTCTTCACTAATGATGAGAATTCTTCTGTCATCAGGAGATCTTGTAATTCCAGTCCCTTTGTGATTACTGAGCTCAGCAGTATACTATTTCTTCTTAATAATGTTCCTATCTGTTGATTTGGGTAATTTTGGGTGATAGCTCCAACTGTTTTATTCTTGTTTTTCAGCCTCATAATCGCTTCTTTGACTGTCATTGGCACAACTCTGGTCCTCATATTTAAAAATGGCAACTAGGGACTCCAAAGCTTAAAATTAAGCCTAGCTCTCTTTTATGTGCACTACTGAAGTAATTAAACATACCTGAGTTCTCACCAACACCTCTGAAGTCAAAGGTCCCAAACATTATGGCGCCCTGAAATGAGAGGACAGCCTGTATATATAAAAAATACAGTAATTTCTATATGGTCAAACCAAAATGTAAAAACATAACCCTGAATAAAATCTGGAATATGCACTTTAATTGCATGTGAATTGTTTGATTACAAATTTTAAAATAAAGGTAAAGGGGCAAATAAAGGAAAAATTGTCTTTGTCCCCAAACATTATGGAAGGCTCTATAAATGATTATCACGTACTGTAGCGAGTGGTGCAATGAATAAAGCACACCAAAAGTTATCCGTGAGCTGAACCAACGGTCTATTTAATGGAATCTTCGCAGGAGTTTAAATAATTACAGTTGGCTTGCTATCACCATTACTCGAACTCTGATGTCATGTGCCTCCCAGAGTTCTTTGTGGCCCCGGTCACATGAAACTCCTAATCCTGTGGGGGCCTGCAACTATGGATGCCAGTTTGATAATAGAGTGGCACATTCACCACAAGTGCACCATTGTTGTGTGGGGAGGAAACATGGTCTCTCTGCCTGTCCAGAATGTGTGTATTGTGGATGGTCACATGTCCTTCCCATCTGAAACTTATTCAGAAGTCACTTTACATGTCAATTAAGTTTGGACTCCAGCCACCTATCAGGTGTGCAATTGGGTTGAATATAGGTTTATTGAGGTGACTTAAGTTAAATATTGATCGCTTACTATTTAACGTTCTCCTCTTATGTTTCCCATGTGTTAATAAAGGTTGCATGTGATTGTAATACTTGTGTCCAGACTCGACTCTCTGTGAACCCACTGAAACTGATACTTTGTTCAACATGGCAAATGGCGCTGCAAACAGGGTTCAAAGAGTTTCAGCTGGACACATGAGGAGTCTTAACCCATGTGGGAGTGTAAGATTGTGGTAACAATGAGGGAGATTGTATTAATGTGTATGTGTGGGCATCCTGTTGGTTACATGGGTTATTGTATACCTGCTCACCATTGGGGGCAGAAGGAGACGACCCACAGATAGGGAAGGGACCCCAGGGTCAGATTATAAAATCCCCAGGTGGACTGAAGACCATTAGGGATTCAGTTGTTTGGCAACATGGCTGGCAAGCCACACCATGCCAGTCAATTGGGTTGACAAGTTGGACCCCCATGGTGAGAAGATAGAGCACCGTGTGGTCTCTCACCTGGTGTTACTGGGGCTTCCCGAGGCCAGGGGTGGAGGAGTGGGGGGGGAGGAAGTTGTGGTGGAGCTCTATGGTTACTGATATCCCTACTTAGGCGCTAGTGGTGTATCATGTCCGAGTTAAGTGGACAGGGCACCCAGAATGTTAGGGAAATAGAATCCCTGCAACATGACTGTTGTGAACTGCAAGAGGCAGTGCAGATTGCCCAAGGGCAAGTGACCAACTTAGAAATTAAAATCATGGAGGCAGCTTTCAAGCTGATTGAAATACAGCAGCTGCCACAGCTTGTTGGTCTGACTCACAGCTTGACTCAGGAAAAGTCTGAGCCATTGTCCAGCAGGAGGAGGAGATCAACACATGTTTGGGCGATGGGTATGTGTGGATGGTTGGTGATAACCCTAAGAAAACAGAGTCCCATGACACATTTCCTCCTCTGGAGCCTTTACAAGCCTGACCAATAATCATGTGGTTCAAGGTCTACCACAAGGGCAACCTGCCGACCCTTTAAAACAGGGAGATGGCTGAAAATGGGGGGGACTTTGGGTGAGCAGGTAGGTGGTACTGTAAGATAATGGAGTCCCAGCGCTACTCTGCTAAGGGGCTAACTGGGTGAGGGGACTGATACCACCAGCGGCCAGGTGAACATTTGGCAATGCCGCTGCTTCAAATGGGAGATGAGGGGCCTCCCAATTCCCTTCTCTCTCATCAGGGAGCAAGTGCCCTGGGTGGTGTGTCTGACCAAGAGATGATTGCCAATGTCTTGCGGGTGCCACCAGAAGGGGTTGATGATGGAACCATACTGTGGGAACTGGTGGTGAATGCGGTCTAGGCTAGGTTCCCTGCCCTTCTAGAATGGGGCTGACATGGCTGGCCGCAGTAGAACACCATTAGCGTTGAGATGTAGTGTGTAAGTGATTGGGCACTGATCATGGGTATCTATGGGTGTGCCCACAAGCACCACCTCACAGGGAGCACAAAAGTGACTGCTGCCTTGGTGAGCTATTTTATCACCACAGCATGCCCTGACCTTAGAGGGATGGTCTTGTCCCCATGGGACTGGCAACCAGGAAGGTGGTCCAAAAAGCCATTATCCTCCTTGAGGGATCAGAGTACTGTACACAGAGTGGAGACAGGACTGAGGTGAAGTTTAGTGATGTCACCCTCTCAGTTTCTCACAAAGAAACGTATGCTCTCTGGAGAGAGCATTGTGGGTGGTTGCTGCCCACTCTGACCTGGACCAGCCTCTCCTCCCCCACCGGAGGTGGCCCCTGACTAATCTATCTTGTGAGCTCTCCCAACACCCCTCCCATCATGAACCACCCTCCCCAAACAGGAGATTACCCTTCAAGCTGTTCCTATCCTTGATGTGAGGGTCTACAAAACGTTCATAAAAACAGACTGCTGCGAGCCCATCACTGATTTCAGCTAGCACCGTTCCAGCAACCTGCAAGAAACAACTTTTGTCATCTCTTATGCAAAGAACTCTCAGCAAGACAGGCAAGAGCTGTTGCCATTGGAAACCTAAGCCTTAGCATTGAACGCCCGATTGCATCTATTGTTATTTGCATGATGAGCACAGACTTTGTAATGGACCTTTTGTGTTGTTTTTTTCTCCTTTTTTAATGACCCTGAGCTGTGGTAATGATGCCAGTAGTTCCCAAACCTTTTGGGCTGCTGCTCCCTTGGCTTCCAGACCACATCCTGAGTGCACCCCATACAAATGCGCTGGGGGGGGGGGGGTGTAGTGATGGCACTGAGCGGGGTTAGGGGGAGTTATTGGATTCAATGAGTGGGATGGTGGGGGGATTAGTGGTGGCACTGAGAGGAGGGTTAGTGGCGGCGCTGTGAGGGGGATTAGAGGTGGCACTGCAGTGGAGGTGAGTGGTGGCATTGAGGGGGGTAGTGGCAGCGCTGAAGGAGGGGTTAGTGGTGGCGCTGAGAGGGAATTTAATGGCTGTGCCGAGGGGGGCGGTTAGTGGCCACGTTGTGGGGGAGGTTAGTGGCCGCACTGAGTGGGGGTTAGTGGCTGTGCTGAGTGGGGAGTAGTTGTGGTGCTGAGAATGGGGTGGATGGTGGCACTGAGTGGGGGTAGTGGCGGTGGGAGCAGGGGGGGGCGGTTAGTGGTGGTGCTGAGGGGGGGGGGGTTAGTAATGCCAGTACAACATGGTGGCCACTGAGACCAGCTCTCATGAGAATGCCTTGTCCCCGTTTACTTTGCTCACCACTGCACCCTGAGTCTGGCCAAAAAATTACTGCACTAGTTTCTTCATTAAACTTTGCAGCAAACTAAATTATTAAAAAGCTGGAGGATTCAGAATGGCCCCTTTTCCCTCACTACCCTCTTGGATCTTTCCACCTCCCATAGGGGGCAGCAGTGCCTACTTTAGGAATCACTATTTTTAGCACACTCAGGGAATTGAAGTTACAATTTATAAGTAGTGTCACAGATTCAAAGTTACAGTGTCATTCATCAAACAATAATAATAAACGTTGCATATATTTTGTTTCCACCGAACAATGACAGTGTCGCCCCAGCCCTCCCATTAACAGAAACAAATACCTCATGAGTGTGGGCTTCAGGAGCCCAATTACACCCAATTAACCTACAACCCTGTACATCTTTGAATGGTGGGAAGAAACCAGAGCAAACATTGTCGCTGACATTGCAACAGTGTTGTACTAATTGCTAGGCTAACCATGCTACCCTTCGCTAACTGTACCACCCTTAAGAAGTCTGAATAATCATCTTATATGTTTCTCTAAGATCCTCTCTCATTCCTCTGAATGCCAGCGAGAAGGTGAGAAGGGAAAGATTTAAGAGGCACCTGAGGTGCAATATTTTCACTCTGCGGTTGATCTGGAATGAACTGCCAGAGGAAACTGCAGAAGTGGGTACAATCACAACATTTAGAAAACATCTGGAGAGATTTATAGATAGGAAGGAATTATATCAGTGATTTTCAAACTTTTTCTTTCCACTCACATACCACTTTAAGCAATCCCTATGCCATCGGTGCTCTATGGTTAATAAGGGATTGCTTAAAGTGGTATGTAAGTGGGGAGGGAAGGTTGAGAATCACTGCTCTAGACCCAAATGCTACTGAAATATTTTGTTTGAGAAAAATTGTCAATGGCCCATTTCCTTTGGAGTTGTGAATCCGTGCACATAATGAGTCAATTAGGTACGACTAAAGCAGTGGTTTTCAAACTTTTTCTTTCCACTCACATACCACCGTAAGCAATTTCTTACTAATCACAGAGGACTTATGGCATAGGGATTATTTAAAGTGGTATGTGAGTGGAAAGAAAAAAAATTCAAAAACCACTGGATTAGATGGGTATGGACAAAAAGCAGGCAAACAAGACAAGCCCAGATTGCCAAATTGGTCGGCATGGACTGGGCCTGTTGTATAACGATCTAGGTCTTGTGGATATAATTTGCTAACTCAACTCCTGAAATGGATGGAAGACTCAACGAAAGGAAGAGTTAGAGATGGATTGGGTGATGGTCAGAACAGAATTGAAATGGGCAGAAATAAGTTTTTGAGTTCTGTATCACACCTGATAAAGAGATGAGAGGGAAGGTTTGGACGAGACTGAAGCAAGCCTCTGTGTGTCCCTTACTATATTTTGATTGAGTATTATTGGGTTGATGCCCACGGTGAAGCAAAATCATTGTAGATTTCAAGACAATTTCTAGTCTTGATCAAAATCAAACGACATTGAGCTTCATGGAAAAGGAGTCATAGAAAATAGTTAATCGCGATAAATTGAGTTAAATGAAAAAGTCTGCAGACGCTGTGGTTCAATGCACAAATATGCTGGAGAAACTCAGCAGATCATGCAGTATCTATTAGAAGTGAAACGTCACCAATATTTCTGGCCTGAGCCCTTTGTCAAGGTATGAGCAAAAAGTAGGCATGGGTTGTTGGAATCTAGGGGTTAAAACATTATGGAAGAAATGATTAATCAATAAGTTTATATGTACTGCATGAGTCAGGGAAAAAAGAGGAATGTGATTAAGTGGCAATCACAGCATGGAGCAAAGTTGGCTGAGCAAAATTGTCTGCTCCCAAATTCTTTGGCTTGGCTTCGCGGACGAAGATTTATGGAGGGGGTAAAAAGTCCACGTCAGCTGCAGGCTCGTTTGTGGCTGACAAGTCCGATGCGGGACAGGCAGACACGGTTGCAGCGGTTGCAGGGGAAAATTGGTTGGTTGGGGTTGGGTGTTGGGTTTTTCCTCCTTTGCCTTTTGTCAGTGAGGTGGGCTCTGCGGTCTTCTTCAAAGGAGGTTGCTGCCCGCCAAACTGTGAGGCGCCAAGATGCACGGTTTGAGGCGTTATCAGCCCACTGGCGGTGGTCAATGTGGCAGGCACCAAGAGATTTCTTTAGGCAGTCCTTGTACCTTTTCTTTGGTGCACCTCTGTCACGGTGGCCAGTGGAGAGCTCGCCATATAACACGATCTTGGGAAGGCGATGGTCCTCCATTCTGGAGACGTGACCCATCCAGCGCAGCTGGAACTTCAGCAGCGTGGACTCGTTGCTGTCGACCTCTGCCATCTCGAGTACTTCGACGTTAGGGATGAAAGCGCTCCAATGGATGTTGAGGATGGAGCGGAGACAACGCTGGTGGAAGCGTTCTAGGAGCCGTAGGTGGTGCCGGTAGAGGACCCATGATTCGGAGCCGAACAGGAGTGTGGGTATGACAACGGCTCTGTATACGCTTATCTTAGTGAGGTTTTTCAGTTGGTTGTTTTTCCAGACTCTTTTGTGTAGTCTTCCAAAGGCGCTATTTGCCTTGGCGAGTCTGTTGTCTATCTCATTGTCGATCCTTGCATCTGATGAAATGGTGCAGCCGAGATAGGTAAACTGGTTGACCGTTTTGAGTTTTGTGTGCCCGATGGAGATGTGGGGGGGCTGGTAGTCATGGTGGGGAGCTGGCTGATGGAGGACCTCAGTTTTCTTCAGGCTGACTTCCAGGCCAAACATTTTGGCAGTTTCCGCAAAGCAGGACGTCAAGCGCTGAAGAGCTGGCTCTGAATGGGCAACTAAAGCGGCATCGTCTGCAAATACAGGGAGAGGAAATGCATAAAACGATTTAGGAGGAATGCTCAAACTGAAGGAGGTGGTGAGTAGCACAGGAGACACAGGCCAGACCAGAACAAAGAATTGCCTGCAAGAAACAAAGGGAATGGAAAACCAGTCTAGGAGGAAGATTAAGGCAGGAGGAGGTGTTAAAGAGAACAGCAGAAATTGGCCAGACAGGGACAGAATGGTGATTAGAAATATCTGGGGATGAATTAATTTCTGATCCAATCAACAGGATAGTCTGGCTTGGAGGATTAAGATGGGAGTGCTACACCCCAAATATCTGCAAAACAGGAGATGACTTGTGATAACCCTTATGCAAAAAGATCTAGCAAAGGAAGACAACTTTTGTTCTGTATGATAATGAAATCTAGCAAAGGAAGCCAACTTTTGTTCTGTATGATAAGGTTGATCTATATAAACTGAGCCAACTGGACAATAGGGGTCAGTCTTGGGGAATAGCTCACTGTGCAGGTGACCTATGAAGTAACAACTGACCCAGAGCTCTGTTAAGTTTTATTCTTGTGCTGTGTAATAAACTGACTGTTGAACCGAATACCTTCTCCTATCACTTCATTCAAAGAACACGCTGGACTCAGACCACACATAGACTAAATTCTTCTTTCTTTGGCTTGGCTTCGCGGACGAAGATTTATGGAGGGGATAAATGTCCATGGTAAAGCCAGAGTCCGACAATTTCAAGGCAATTTCTAGTCTTGATCAAAATCTAACGACATGGAGCTTCATGGAAAAGGAGTCATAGAAAATAGTTAATCGCGATAAATTGAGTTAAACATTTCATTCAGAATTTCTTTCAGCTGTTCTCCAGCACATTTGTGCTGGAGAAACTCAGCAGATCATGCAGTATCTATTAGAAGTGAAACGTCACCAATATTTCTGGCCTGAGCCCTTTGTCAAGGTATGAGCAAAAACTAGGCATGGGTCTAAATAAAAAGGCAGAGTGAGGAGAAAGGGGCAGGGGGTGGAGTACAGGCTGACAGGTAAGAGGTCAAAGGTGGAAGGTTAGAAGAGAAGAAAAGCTGAGAAATAATCAGGGGAGTGGGTAACTCTGAATGGAGAAGGAAGGGAAGGGAAAGAAAGAGATTTGGGGTAGGGGTTTGTCGGAAATTGGAGAAGTCAATATTAATGTCGTCTGGTTGGAGAGTCCCTAAACAGGATATGAGGTGTTGTTCCTCCAATTTGCAGTTCACCTCAGTGTGGCAGTG
Organism: Narcine bancroftii; assembly: GCF_036971445.1. Taxonomy (NCBI): domain Eukaryota; kingdom Metazoa; phylum Chordata; class Chondrichthyes; order Torpediniformes; family Narcinidae; genus Narcine; species Narcine bancroftii. Next base: position 208,896,448 of record NC_091474.1, read on the forward strand.
CATGAGGCCATGAATGGATATGTCGGTGTGTGAATGGTGTATGGAATTTAAATTGTAGGTCCTAGTTATTGCCATGGACAGAGTGAAGCTGCTCAACAAAACAATCTCCCAGTCTGTATCCAGTCTCTCCAATGTAGAGGAGGCCACAATGGGTGTACCAGATGTAGCAGATTCACAATTGAACTGTTGCTTCACTTGGAAGGATTGTTTGGGGCTGCGAATGGTGGTGGTGGAGGAGGAGGTGTGGATGCAAGTGTCACATTTTTCTTGCACAGGGTTAAGTACTGATAGGGCAATTAATGGGAAGGAGTGAATGGATAAGGGAGTCCCAGAGGGAGCAGTCTCTGCAGAAAGCAGAGAGGGCAGGAGAGGGAAAGATACGTCTAGTGGTGGGACCAAATTATAGGTGGTGGAAATTGCAGAGGGTATTAAATGTGGCGGCTGGTGAGGTGGTAGGTGATGTTGGAATATAGGGGTTAATTAATCATAGAAAATATGTAGAATATTTGCTTATGTACTATTCATTTTGTATACATGAATCCAGTACTGTGTAACAATTTAATATTTACCTCATGGTGAAGGGAAAGAGTAATGTAAGTAAGGGGCAGCCACAGTATGTAGCAAAGTTGGCTGATTACAGTAGGTTTAGAATTGTCTGCTCCCCAAATACAAAAGAGAGAATATGTAGGAAACAATTTAGTAGGAATGTTAAGGCAAAAGGAGGTGTTGATTAGCACAGGAGACGATGGCCAGACAAGTACAAAGAGAACCCTGACAGAGACTGTCAGAAACAAAGAGAATGGAAACTAACTCAGTAAGAAGGCTAAGACAGAGGTGTTGAGTAGAACAGAAGAATATGGCCAGATGAGAACAAAGAAATAATTAGAAATATCTGGGGTATGAATTGATTTCTGATCAAAACAGCAGGATATTCTGGCCTTGAGGATTAAGATGGGAGCTCTACACCCCAGATATCACAGAGCAGGAAATTACGTGATAAATCTTATGCAAGAAATCTAGCAAAGAAAACCAACTTTTGTTCTGTATGATAAGGTTGAGCTATATAAACTGTAGAGACTGGACAGTAGAGGTCAGCTTTGGGGAATAGCTCACTGAGCAGGTGACCTATGAACTAACGACTGAACCTGAGCTCTGTTAAGCTTTATTCTTGTGCTGTGTAATAAACTGATCGTTGAACCGAATACCTTCTCCTATCACTTCATTCAATGAGCACGCTGGACTCAGACGACACATAGACTAAATTAAGGGTAGAGCAAAGCCAGAGTCCGACAGTGAGGACAAGAGGAATCCTGTCTTTGTGTCTCGGGCAGATGCACGGGAAATAGAAGAGATGCAGCTAAGGGCTGAGCTGATGGCAGGAGAGGGTAAGGCACAATTTGATAAATCATTTGATGGATTATGATAAACATTTATTTTTCACTCAGCAGTACAGTAGATAATGCAAGGACCACTAATTTTGTTATTGGAAAAAGCTTTCCATATTTGTTTTATGATACAATGCATAAAGCTGTGATAAACTGTGACTTTGATTCAATAATCTGCAATTTCATTAATGTACTTGCTCAAAGAGGAAATGAGGGAAAAAAGGAATTTAATCCTGTCTAGCTCTCCTGACCATAACTAGCATCCAGCATGTCAAGTCGTAACCCTCCACCCAATCCCCAGTTGCATGGGGTCGAGTCATCAGTAGGGGGGTCCAGCCACTCAGCAAAAGTATATACATATCACCACTGATCTCTGGATCGTACACAGGACAGGGCCCTTTATAATAATTTGCCTCCAGCACAACTTTGAGATGGAGGAAGGAAAATGGGGAAAAGAAACTGTACCCACTGAGCACCAGGGTCTCCGAGCGATCAGGTAGCAGAGGAAGAATGCCATCTAAACTGTGGTGCCTTGACTCTCCAACAGCAGAACATGACATTATTGAGCACGTTGCATTTTTCAGGACAGCTCCCAACTTCCGGGTTTTAGGAGAGGAAGAGCGCATGCGCGATGCCGAAGCCCGGGGGGGGGAAACGTTTCTGGGAAGTGCAGGGTCAGAGGTCGTGAATGCGGAGTGCAGCGCGCGTGCGCAGAGCGACCCGGGGTCGGGGATAAAGGAGTTGCGGGTGTGGCGTGTCTGGTCTGGGTAGGGTGTGCACGTGCTTGTCTCCGGGCCGGGCTGGCAGGAGGGAGCCGCGCGCTGGTTGGATGATGCCTTGTTACATTTCATTCAGTATTTCTTTCAGCTGTTCGGGTCGCTGACGGAAATGGAGGCAAAGCTACCTCTCTCCAAGGTGTTCTTGGAGATAAGAAACAACACGCAAAACGGACACTTAGTGTTAGGGTAACTTGTTTCCTTTCTTTAATATGTAAGCTAACCAAAGTCATTGCCTTTATGACCCTGTTTCTGCATTTAAATGACATTAGCGAAGTGTATTGTTTTGTAATCCAAGCCTTCATTGAGTTAGAGCAAAATAAATTGGGATGTATTTTGGGAAACAGATTTGCATGTGTTCTTATCACTAATCTTAAATATCTGAGTGAGTGAACTGCTTTTTTAATTAAAAAAAAATAAAATGTTGGGCGTTCTCTGCAGGTGCATTTGAGAATTTTGAGAGCAGTTACCTGTCATCATGTACCACCGGGGAATTAAGAACGTTTGTGTGTTGTAAATTAACAAGAGTTCTGTTCAAGGCTGAGCCAATGCATTTATAATCTCAGCATCCTTTTTGGTTCGCCCCTCGGGGTTGTGGAATGACTTGTTTCCACTCTGATTTCTGTGGGTTCACTTTTATTTACGTTAATCTTGTAACCCGACACTTCTCCATATTCCTTCAATTTCTTATATAATTCTTTTATTGATAGTTCTGGTTCTGTTAAGTATACTATAACATCATCCGCAAATAAACTGATTTTATATTCCTTGTCTTTTATTTTTATCCCTTTTATATTATTTTCTGTTCTTATCAATTCTGCTAATGGTCCTATTGCTAACGTGAACAATAAAGGTGATAATGGGCATCCCTGCCGTGTTGACCTGCTTAAGTTAAATTGCTTTGATATATATCCATTTACTGTCACTTTCGCCAATGGGCCCTTATATAATGCTTTAATCCAATTAATATACTTCTCTGGTAAACTGAATTTTTGCAATACTTTGAATAAATAATTCCATTCTACTCTGTCAAAGGCCTTCTCTGCGTCTAAAGCAACTGCTACTGTTGGCGCTTTACTCCCTTCTACTGCATGAATTAAGTTAATACATTTACAAATATTGTCTGTTGTGCGTCTTTTTTTAATAAATCCAGTTGGGTCTAGATTTACCATTTTCAGTACATACTCTGCTAATCTGTTTGCTAATGGTTTAGCTATTATCTTATAATCTGTGTTAAGTAAAGATATTGGTCTATATGACGCTGGTGCGAGTGGATCTTTCCCTTGCTTTAGTATTACTGTAATTATTGCTGTTTTACATGAGTCTGGTAAGCTTTGTGTTTTATCAATCTGGTTGATTACTTCCAGGAGGGGAGGAATTAATAAATCTTTAAATGTTTTATAGAATTCTATTGGGAATCGATCCTCTCCTGGTGTTTTATTATTTGGTAATTTTTAAAATTATCTCTTGTATTTCTACTATTCCAAATGGTTCTGTTAATTTATTTTGTTCCTCTATTTGTAGTTTTGGTAGTTCAATTTTAGTTAGAAATTCATCTATTTTCCCTTCTTTCCCTTCGTTTTCAGTTTGGTATAATTGTTCATAGAATTCTCTACAATTTTCCTTGATCTCCTTTGGATTATATGTGATTTGTTTGTCTTTTTTCCTTGATGCCAATACCATTATCTTAGCTTGTTCTGTCTTAAGCTGCCATGCTAGAATTTTGTGCGTTTTTTTCCCCTAGTTCATAATATTTCTGTTTTGTCTTCATTATATTCTTCTCCACCTTATATGTTTGTAGTGTTTCATATTTTATTTTTTTATCTGCCAATTCTCTTCTTTTAGTTGTATCTTCCTTCATTGCTAATTCTTTTTCTATATTTACTATTTCCCTTTCCAACTGCTCTGTTTCCTGATTATAGTCCTTCTTCATCTTGGTTACATAACTTATTATTTGCCCTCTAATGAACGCTTTCATTGCATCCCATAGTATAAACTTATCTTTCACTGATTCCGTG